>NW_027286985.1:15402468-16714968 GCF_022747635.1 Hetaerina americana
CAATGTGAGCCCCCTCCCCCATCCAAAATCTCCCTCTCAGCAATGATATTTCATGCTGACCTCTGACCCCATTGGTACGGCCGAAAGCCTTCCATTGGCATCGAGCCACGGGCCGAGCGATCCCAGGTCCTCTCTCTCCTTTCCCCTCTTCCACTCATTCTTCCCCACCCCCACTTTATTAACGACACTATAAGCTAATCCCGGCTGGCATATCGAGTTCCGCGTATGATTCACTGCCTCCAGCGATTGTGATTCGTTTCCAGGCTTCATCCTTGCACACGCGGCCCAGCGCGCGGAGAAGTGAGTGTTTTGGGCAATATTCTCTCCAAACGAGCGGTTGGTCTATTAAAGAAACTACTAACGACTTTTTCCACAGGTTTCCTCCGCCGTTTGCTGAAGAATTCCTCTTCAAACTGAATATTTCCCCGACTAATGAAAAAGAAAACCGGCATCCGGCCGATTCACAATGAATTGTTCCAAATGCGTCCAGGGACGAGGGTGGGGAGGCTGAGCGAACCGTGCAGTTTATAGGAGGAAATGACTCCCGCAGCGCAAGTTACGCATTCGGTATGGGCCTGGAAGCCTTACAATCGCCCGAAAATTCGTTCGCTAGAGAAGCGAAGCTGAGTGAAGGGGTTTTAATTGGATGAACCGATTGAAATGAGACTGGTGAGTACGGGTTTTCCAGTATGCATTGAGGGCGAACTTCATATTTCTGGAACTTGCGACCCTGTTTCACTTCAATATGAACTCGCAGATTATTAAAAATGGATAAGCATAACAATTAATATAAGTGCTCATTCAATGAGAAAATACTTTTTTAATAAAAAAAACAATTGTTTCCTGGTTTTGAATTGATGACGTAACTCAAAACATTTCTTAATTTCATCTTACGAAATGAATAATTCTCACTAAATTTATTGAAAATAAAATTCAAATGGCAACTTTGGCAACCTCGTTCACCTTGACCGAAAAACACTCACAAAATTTCATCTTTCTATGCTGAACTTACTACAGGTTTTTTCACATTTAATTTATGTCCTACAGCATGCAATATTTATTTTATATTAAAGTCTATGCAACTTATACTCTAATACTACGTTTTAGTACCAATAATTTCTCTTAGTTTGCCCTTTCAACCCTAACCAGACAAAAAAGATCTTTGAAGGATTAATGAACTTTTAAGCATAAAAAACATTTTTGCAGTTCATTTAATCAAATTTGAGGTTAACTTAGTTTTACCATCCTTCGTGGCACTCGAAATTTACTGTGGTTTTCTTCCCTCTACCTCGATTTTTAACTAAATTGATGTATTTCCAAGAAAAATACACCGCCAGGTCTAATATCATAATATTTAATGAAAATATATAGAACGAAGCTCACGCCCCAATTACTTAGAAAAGTCATAGTAAAGATTATGATAAGGAAACAAAAATACATAGCTTTGAACTCATGTCTAGATCATTCAATTGGCTACTGAATAATAAAATAGTAAAAGGCAAATGCTAGTTATGACAAAATTGTATGTACAACGCAATATGTGGTGGAAGTGAACCACGGGTCCCATAACGATAAGTGATAAACAAAAATTAATGGCCATGACATTGATGGCATGACATGACCAATTAATGACGATGAAGATGTTTGGAAAAGATGAAAGAATATTCACGAAAAGAAAATAATGCAATTAAAATACAAGATTACAAGTGTTCATATAAAATAGAGGGGAAAAAATTATTGGTGCAGGGATGAATATAAAACCACCTCAATTGTTGATACTAGAATACCAAGTCATATGCTAGTGATATTGAAGCGGGGGGATGGACGTAGATAGGAGGATTTTGAAAAGTGGGTTTGGAGAAGGATGGAGAAGGTGAAATGGACAAAGAAGAAAAACATGAGGAAGTACTTGGTATGGTGGGCGAAGAGAGGGGTTTGTTGGGAGAAATCCTATGGAGGCAGGAAAGGTGGATGATGGGGGTATTGACCGGCAGTGGGATGTTGAAGACTGTGATTGAGGGGAGAATGTTAGGCAAACGAGGAAAGGGAAGGAACAGGATAGGGATGTTGGACGGGATGAAGGGAGGAAGAAAGTAATCAGAGATGAAGAGGGACCTGATATAGATTAGGATACTGGATTTTATGTTTTGTTAGGAGTAATAAAATATCTGTTTGGTAGTTAGTTGTGTCCATCCAAAAACCTACCTTTACCGGTAGATTACCTTACCTAATTCTACTGATAAAGAGATATTGGATGACTTCAGAAAAGTATAAAGCAACTGCCTATTTGAAGTCAAAACAGGCAACTTAGCTATTCTTTGACGTGCAGAAGAATAAAATTAAATAATTACATTCTACACAAAAAATGAGCATAAATTGCACATAATTAATGCCGAAGGAAAATATATTAATGTGTTTCAACTTGAAATAAAATTACTTATTGCATTACGAATTATCTCATCAACAAATTTAGATAGATAATATTTTCCTTTGTCCACAGTTGTCCTGAGTCTCATTGTATCTATAAAATAATGAGACAAACACAAATAGGAGAAGGCGTAACAGTAGTGCAATAAAACGACCGTAATTAATTCCAAGAAACTGCACGAGATACTGCGATATTAATGTTTACGAAGTCATCCGCTATATGTGTATTACCATTCAAGAATTTCAGGGGTAAAAATAATTCGCGTTGACTAAGATTCGAACCCGGAACCCTTGATATCATACCGAGTGCTTTAGTCTTAGTTTCTCGGAGTTTGTCCCGTAGTTTCTTGGATGCCAAAGGTGGTGTTTAAAGTTGACTTTAACCTCGTGGCGCTTCGTGCATGACTACGAATGCCTGTGACTTTAAATGTGCGTCGTCACAACATCTTGTTCCTTCAAAGCCCCGAAAATTTCAGGGACTTTGACGCCTCGTTAGCTTACCAGGCTAAAGCCATCGCCCGGGCATCGAGGCCGATCCGGTTTCGAATCCCAGCCAAGGGAAATGATTTTCACTGTCTAAAATTTTTGCACAGGTATAACCATAACAATTAAATACCCAAGTCAACATTATCACTGCAAGGAAAATATTGCTCAGTGGTAGATTCCTCAGAAGTTGTATTGAGCGTTCTTGTTCCCATAACTTGTTCTGCAATTTTGCAATATTTCTAGAATAAATACCCCATATTAAACATAGTTTCTTGAGTAAAATTTTTATTTGATCTGTTAAAAGGCTAATTATCTAGTAATAAGCAATGGAACCAAATCACAATTGGCAAATAGTGGTCATTTTCTCCGTTAAAGCTAATAATCTGCTTGAGTATTCACCGCATTCCATGGAAGGCAATCCTCTGAATTGGCAATAATAAACAATATTCAGTAACTTTTCTAACTTTTCAATGCTGGGACGGTAAAAACTTCCCAATACCCAATCATGGGAGAACCATCGTGACTGTGTACCTTAGGGCAATGCGAGGAAACGAATCGAACACCAGCTGCTGATTTCATGGGAAATCCAAACACAAAGGCATATACATTATTTTTTTTAAGACAGAATGGTTTGGATGCGAAATGTGCTCAATCAGTGAAATGAACAGCCCGTGCGAATTGCCGCATTTCTGACGACGGCTCAGAACTTCTTAACGTCCGAGAAACCAGAGAGCATCCGGATTACAGCAGAAAACAAGCATCGTTTCTTCAACTCAACAAATCAAATAAATATGACCTAGGGATAATCAAATTCAAGGAACGAGAAATGAATGAATTATCACACAAACTTGATTTCACACGTTTAACAAAAAATAATACACATTCGGCGAAATTTTATCGCCCCAAGGATTAATGCCCGTTTTGTATCGTGGATTAATTTTTGTTTTTAAAGGCCCCCGACACCCCTCCTCCCCCAAATTCCGTCTAAATTGCACCCATTAATCACGTTATGCCTCCATGCAAGGAAGCGGGTTTCGGAGAGCGGAGGGAATAAGAGGGGAAGGCAGGTAGCGGAGGATTTGGATCGTTGAGAATGGTTATTGAGAACTCCATGGACCAAAAAGTTGGGGGCTATATTAAAATGCTGGGGGGTCGGGGGACGACGAGGTGGAAGGGGTTGGATGAAGGTGGGACGGAGAAGAGGAAGGGGCAGGGTGGTGTGAGGAGGAGGATGGGTAGAGAGGGAAGGGTTGGTGCTTGGTTAATGCAGAGAAAGGAAACAAAAGGGGGGATGCCGAAAGGAGGAATGGGGAGGAAGGAAACGAGGAAGGGAAAAACGGGGTGCTCGGCGAGGAAAGGGTTACCCGGGGGGGGAGGGGTTGTAGGAAGGGTTTCCCTGAGCCACTGCCGTGGGAACAATGGGGAGGGGAGAGGGGGGAGTATCGCTCCCATTCCATTTTGGAAAAGGGGAAAGAGGAAGGGGAGAGAGAGGCGATGAAAGGAAGGGGAGGATGGTCGGGCAAAAGGGAGAAGTGTAAGGAAGGAAGGAAGGTTAGGGGATGGGAATCGAGAGAACTTGGACCGCTGCGAGGGGAAGGGGGGCAGGAGGGGGGGCAGGAGGGTACGAATGAGACACGCGCCTGCCAAGGCACAAAAGGATGGAACGTCGCGGCTAGACAATGAGGGACGGAGGCAAATGAGAACAAAATGAACCAAAATAACAAAAGACAAACGATTCCATGAAGCGAACCATTTCTTCCGGTAAAACGTTCACGTCGTAATCACAATGAATGTATTTAACCTCTCTCATGTTAAGCACCATCTGAAAACCCATTCAAGGAGAAGCAGAGCACTCTTATGAAAATAGTTTTTATGAGGAGTTTTCATAAGGCATCTAAGGTAGTCGAATATAATAACCCCTTTGTTTCTTTCAATTTCTTTTTCTCCCCTGACTGCTTTCTTCAAATTTCTCATCATTTATCTCACTTACCTCTCCACTAGACTAAGTGAACGGGCTGATTCGGTCGACGATTGCGATGATAAGGTCACGATATCAAATACTATAAAGTAAGAGTGAAATTAAATATGACCAATTCACAAAGATGAATATTTACATTTCATTTGGTTATAATTTCTTATTTTGGATATTATTCTTCTAAAAAATGACTGCAAAATTACAGACCGAGAATATAAGTATTCGTTTTTTGAGAAGAGAAAATTGAAAAACGGAAAATCCAATATTTACTGAAGTTAATGCACCATTAGGAATTCATAACGGGTAATGAAATTTAAGTAGTACACAAAATTTTACAACAGGTCATATTTTCTACGTTTATCACAACTGGAAAACAAAGGAAGAGCCATTTCACTGAAAATTATTTTTCAGCTTTATGAACTACCAAATTTTTCCGGGAGAAAGTCAAGACCATTCTGTTTTCGTCAGAATCTGCAAACGGTGAAGGATGAAGAGAGCGGGCTAATGAGGGAGAATGGGGAGAAAGAGAGAGAGAGAGAGAGATAGAGATAGAGAGAGAGAGAGAGAGAGAGAGAGAGATGCGAAAGCAATAAATAACGTGGAGATTCACTGTCTCAATTTGGAAGATCACGACAACGAAGCGAAACTTTTAATTCATTCTTTCGGCTCTTTCTTCGGGAGGATGACTCATCTTCAAGGCGAATGTTTTATATAAGTAACCCGGGAGCACTCGGATTGAAATGCGAGGTCTTAATCGCGGTCTCATGGCAAGAAGGATGGACGAGGGCAAACAAACCATATTTTTCTTCCCCCACGGAGATTTTCTAAGCACGCACGAAAAAAATTCGAAACTCAAAAATATAATTTGAAATTGAGAATAAAGGTTTTTTTCTCTATATTTCTTACTTAAAGAAGACACTCCCTTCTCGAGCACAGTAATTCATTTTTCTCCAGTGGCCGTGGTAACCAAGGGTGACCTTGAAGAAGGTAAATTATTGATTTTTCTCGAGGATTTGCTCCTTACTAAGCAGACCAATTCATATGGAATTCACCTTTGGATGGTTTCCAGGGGTTTTTTCTCCTTCAAGAAGGCTTAAGAAAAACTCGGAGGGAGAACCAAATGGGATCTGTGCAAATTTCTCAAAAGTACCTGAAAATGAGATTTTGACAGCGCAAGAACGCGTGGAAGTGCAAACGAGATGAGTTTCGTTGGGATGAGGCGGGGTTAAGTGGGAGGGCAAAGTCTGGGCCGTGCGAGAGGACTGGGGGGGGGGGGAAAGAGGTCAAAACAAGGGTGATGGAAAAGCGGAGCAAGGTTTCTTAAGAGACGTCGTTTGTCGGTGGCGAGAGGTACAGCGGCGCGGTATGAGCGGGTAAGCAGCGGCGGATTGAAAGAAGGTATAAAGTATAGGGTTGACGATGCGCCAGCTTTCGAGCGGTGTAGGCCCGTGAGCATGGTATTCAATACCGACAGATACTTCAATTAAAAGTGATGCGACTATTTTTTATATGCCCACGTTAGGAAACTATAACGCATCATTGAATGGCTCTTTCTATCAGTCGTCGTCTATTTGAAGGTGTATTTTTCTTAGAGAGGAAAAGTAAATTCTAGTGATACGTTAAACAAAATGTATAGAGAAAAACCCAGAGAAATGCGCTAACTACTATGTAACTCATCCAATAATCAGTTATCCAGGGTAAATGCAGAGTAATCAACAAGGAATTGTAAATTCTTTTGCATTTCTGAAAATTTATAATACACTAATGAGTGAAACTAGAGAAAACTTCCTAGTCCTCATATGTAATAACACGATTTATAACTATGTAATAAGTTTATTCTAGTTTTCAGTTTCTTTTTCTCTGAAAACTCATACTTCGGGTGAAACCAAAGGTAACTGTTATAGAATTACTGACAAAATATATTTCGATGACATGTTAATTTTTTTTTCGAAGTTTATTTAATCGGTACACATAAAAGTGATATTCTGAGGATGGCGACTGCGCTTTTAACAAATTCACTCCGATGAAGTTAGCAAATAAATTTTAATGTTGAGTATAGTTTTCCGATATAGTGTTACTGAAATATAATTATTCCATGTATACATTTTTTATCGCCCCAGCCTAATTTTGATGTTACGAATTGTTTATTTCCGTGTTTTTGTACATATGAACCAAAGTTTTGCATGGTAAAGTGAATGATATGAGGCTTTACCTTTTAGGTACATATTTTTGTACACTCACTGAAAATTTGAAAAAATTAAATGTGATGCATTGAGGATAGGACAAGAAGCATTATAAAATACATGAATATAGTAAAAAAAGCAATTTGGTTTGTTGCGATCTGCGAGTCACTTTTTTATCACTCTCAACTAAAAGGCTTTCAAGCATCTACATTTATAATTACTGTACTACCGTGGCATTCAAATGATACTAAAATACCATTTGAAGTTTAAATGGAACTTATATTAAAGCAAAGTGTGAGGATATTCAACTCTATGGTTTTATTACAAAAAATAGTGCCCATCGAGACCAGTGAGGTGGAAAGATTAAAAAAAATAATTTTCAAAAGTGTGCATATGGTAATGCTTCTATGGAAAAGTTGATAAAATAGAAATATATTGCCTTGATAACTATAAAAAACTTGTGGATAGTATCCACTTGGACGGCCAATCGGTGAAAGAGAAAATGTAAAAATAAACATATATTTTTCTCTAAAAGATACTAAATTTATATTTTATCTGTGAAATAAGTCGACAATATTTTGAAAAAAATCTAATCCATGTAAAATTTGTTGACACCAAACATCAATAAATTTTATTTATATAAGAAGGCAATAATCGAATAATTATATTAATTCCATGGATATCACTATTTTATATGTTATTATTTATTTTTACCAGTAATTTAGGAAATTATGGTGTATTTATAGAATACCAATAAAGTTACCAATAGAGTTTTGAGCATGAAGAAAATTTTCCAGAATTTCTCGAAAGAGCTTTCGAGAAATTCTGGAAATTACTTTCTTTTATGGAAGAATTCGAAATATATGACTGAGTTATAAATGTTAATGGTTTGAATAAAATTGATATGAATGCTCAGTTGGTAGAAAAATATTGATGAAAAATAAGACATTAATTAAATATTAATATATGGAAAAGAGTTTTCAATGAATTCTACTTTTAACTTTTCAAATATTTCGTTTGGCAACACTGAAATTTGCTAAAACTTTGAATTGTGAATTATTTCATAACTAATTAGGAATACTTTACAAAATACATCATTTATATATAGTCATCATGAACTTCCACGAAAATCCAATACTTTTTATACAATTAACGACCTCGAAGCCAAGTATTGAGGAAACACCAGCAAGATTGAACAGTTCATCATATTCAATACTAGCACCAAGTTAATAGTACGCGTTGAAGTTTTTTTATCATTTTTCCATCACTAGTGAAGAACAAATAACTTTATCAAGACCAAAGTAGGATAAAATTGAGTTTTATGCCACATGTGTAAAAGGCTATATAGCCACAAGTTGGCTCCTTTGGTCGAAAAGGCAGCCTCTATATTTCAGACTATCCTTTTTTCGATGGTAAATTTCTCTCCAAAATTACACCACTCTCAAAAGAGACTTTTGATGGATACTGTGACCATAAATGTTATTCCTAGCTAAATTAGCGAGATTTCTTTGAGACCCAGAATCGATCGCTTCCTTGATAAGAATTAAAAACATATCAAGCATGTCAACCATTGAGTTTTCAGCTGGAAAAATCCACCCTTTCAACTAAACCACCAACCCCTCTATCCTTGACTCTGCCGAACTCTCGTGTAAATATGAGACACTGGCCATAGAAAAACTTGAAAAATGTGTAATGTCATGATGGGGGAGAATCAGCTTGAAAATTTCAATTTGAATTATTTTACAGCCGATTTTCTTTATATGTTAGGCATTAGGAATGATTGGAGCAGTCGGACGCGATGAGGGGAGGCAAAAAGTACACGGACATTCAGAGGGTTTTTGAAGTTTTTGTTTAGAAATTGTCAGAAGTTTTTGAAGTTTAGGGGTACCATGTTTTATGATACTAAATGGGGCTTAGAAATGCATCAGAGGTTAGTCATGCTAACCCTATTTAAAATTTTAGGCTTTCATTAATAATAACCCTAATTTAATTTATTCGTCATTTCTTTATTAGTAGAGTATGGCGCTTTAAGGCTTTACCCACCCACTAACTTCAGAACTGTAAATATATAAGTATGAGTATAATAACATGGCTCACACAACAAGACAATTATAACATTACTCATGAAAATTAGCTGTGGTTGTTCTCAATTTTCTTTAAGGACATTAATGAGAATGAAATTTGGTCTAAGGATTATCTGAAGAAATCATAACATGTACATAACCAACATTCAGTCATTCTTGGAAATGCACTTCGAATCCACGAATGTTGATGCGTTTCTCAGAATACAACATAGGTTTATCTGTTCCCTCCAGACCTCTGCCAAGAATAGCATTTCGTACAAATGACACTTCTATAAATTCGAATTTAAAGAACTGTATCGTAATGGGAAATAATAGACTAAGCATATAAATGACGCCTTCAACAATTTACTGGCTGGCTGCACACTCTCTTAATGACTCAAGGTAACTGCTAGTTGATTCTGAAGAGCTCGAAAACGTGTTTTTATCGGCAATATACGCGTGGTCACACATTTCACAAGGGAATATGGGTATATAGAAAATTGTGAAATGGGCAAAGGTCTTTATGAAGAAATATAAGGGTTTGCCCTCGAAGCATTATGATCATAAACATTTCAACCTTTCATTACCCCTACTGAAGTCTCGGTTCACTATTTCTGATAAATGAAGTTAAATTAGGACTACCAGCAGAGCTCGTTTTAATTAGGCAATTTTCCATATTATTTGAACTGGAAATTAATCCTCGTAGACATATTTGGGTTTAGATATAGATGGGTGTTACAGTTCTTGAAGAACGTTGTCAGGTGCGTTAAATTATCCAAAATGGTGGCCAAAATGGTATATATCGTGGGTCATTCATGTTGCGGAAAGGGTCGACGACAAATGGGTTTGGTCGAAGGCCGTCGACAAGTACACGATTAATGACCTCAAATAAACAGAGATTAACTGCAGAAGGTGCTACTTGAACCTTGTAGCTACAATTTCTGCCAATTAGCGTGGGAGCGTTTCCCACTCATGAATAAATTCAGTAGTTATTCGAAATGTTTATGTATTAGTGTATCGGAAAGCGTAGGGAAGGGGACGGTATGGTTTCCGGGACGATAACAGTGTATAACATAATAGTAAATTCATAGCAAAGAAGAGCACACGGTATTGAGAATTTAAAAAATATTTATTAATTAATGGATATCATAATCAACCCCGTAAATTAAACAGGGATATAAGAGATTGGAAATTCTTCGCACCATTAACCTTAAAACCCCATTGAGGACTACATCATTTAAGCAAAAATGAAAATATTTTTAATTCATAGCGAGATAACAAAATTAATGCGAATATCTGGTGGGAATTAAAATTCCAAACAATGAAAAAGGTCATCCAAAAAGATCATATATTGCTGTATAATCAGATGCATTGGGCATTAAATACTATTTGGTACTATTACTACGATATAGAGAAAAATAGAATGTACTTCGATGGCTGTTTGCTAACACTATTGGACTCACCAGAATTTTAATAAATGCACAATTCTAATAATAGAAAATATTCAAATACCTAAATGCCCCCAATAAAGATGATGGTCTACACAAACACCTACGGATATACTCAATGAATAGTCCACATTCGATTATTCATTCGACAATTTATACTATGACAAATTAACCAAACGAAATGCCTGACACCGCCAATCATTAACATGGATAAATATTGAGCTCTTAAACGAGTTTCTATTTTAAAAGGCTTAGGTTGATATGTTAACGTAAACATTTTTCGAGGTCACTTATATTAGGTATTATTATACGAGGTCACCTGAAAGCACAAAGAAATCTTGATCGCCATTTAGTTGTACATTGAAATCCGATCATCAATAAATTTGTTTATTACTACATTGCATTATATTATTAAATATTCCTATTGGTGAAGACCACGAAGATTTTTATCTGAAACAAGTGAACAATTACCGAACTTGGGTTTACATTTTTAGCGGTCATTCATCATAGGCGCTGATATTGAACATTTTTTCTCATATTTTGAAAGATTTACGAGCTTGTCTGAAACGTCACGACCTTTCGTTCGCTTCCCTATCGTACTACCATTTTCACCGAGTCTATAAATTGTTGAAATATTTCGCTTAAACCGTCTCGGAATTTCAAGGATCACTGCCTCTCAATTTTATGGAGCATACACTACCGTGGGAGTTATCAGCGAAACCGCACGTATTTTGTCCATGACACTCGATAAAGGTCCTCTTTGCAGGATTAGTAAGACTGAATAAGCTATTTAAAAGGAGCACGGAACTACCGAGTGTGAGAAACCTGAGTACTCGTGTAATGTAGGCATTACGAATCCTCTCTTTACCTTGTGCAGCGCGTCTGGGAAAAATTATTGTTTAGGACCAAGGTAAGTTATTCTCTCCCAGTTCTCTCGCCTATGTTTTTTTCTAGTTACTGACTCGTTCTCTTGCCTGCTCCGAAATACTATGATTATCAATATGCTAGCAATAGAACGTTGGAATCAACCAAGTTAGCCGTAATATTTAACCCCGTAAACATATCTGCTTCGTGCGTTTCGATACTTTTGTCCTAGAGGCAAAACGATGAGTGAAGATAAAATAGACAGAAAATCTAAGACGCCTCTGATTTGGCTAGAAAAGAGAGTAAAATACCTGAACAATTTAAGAAGCTCAATGAAAAACGTAAAAGAAAACAGCACAGAGTGTTGTAAAAATTTTGGAAAGTGAGATAAGGAAGAAAATTAGCTAAGAGAGAAAAGAGAGAAAGGAAACATAAAATGGAGGACCCCGAGAAAGGATGGCAACCATGAAGAATAAATTAGCGTACATTATGTGTTTTTAATGCTCGGTATAAGAACCCAAGAGGTCCAACGACGATGTTAAATACAATTTGATGACAGTCTAAAATAAATCCATAATAGCTATGCAGCTAATTGCTGCGTGTACTAGTTAAAAGTCCACGGTGAAAGTTTTAAAGTTATAAAACGATGAAATTTTTCTAAAGTCATGAGAAAAAAATGTTTGAGTTTGTGATAAATATTTGGAAAGTATTTCACATAATATTCACATTTGAATTCACACCGAGTTTGAATAGAAAGTATGGTTTTTCATACCAATGGGTGAGGTGCAAAACGAAACATAGTTCTTAAAAAAATAAAGTCAAATGATGACAAACCTATCAACTCCCACTGAATTTCCTCATAAAGAGCAGCACTTATGAACTCCTTTTCAAGACGGTTTTTGCGAATGAAGAATATGCCGGCCGAATAAGTATTGTTGAACACTCGACCTAAATCAATCGACAGGTTTTTGAGTTTATTAAACTAATATTTTTTTATATTTTCCTTCTCAAGAAGCTCTGGCAACAATCATTTATAAGAGAATGATAAATGACGAGACTGAATCAAAATGTTTATGAATGAAATTCGCTTTTAGACTATGCAGGGATGAGCTTTATTAGTGGATGCCGAAATTTCATATTCGTCCCAGTGAGATCGTTTTAAATTTTCAAAACAATGTTAATGGACGCTCAGCCAGTGGAGTGAGCTGTCCCAAAATTATGGACGTGTAAATTTTACGTTGACTTGGATCACTTGAGATTCCCACTGAAGATTGCCTCGTATTATGTTACTGTTCTTAAGTCTCAGCTATTAAGTATGTGTAAAGATTAACTATGTTAGTAGATATAAGATTTTGAATGAACTTCCAAAGGACATGAGAATAAAAATAAAGAAAAGTCAATTTCGTTTAATTACTCGGTTGAGCCAGGATTTCCAAAAGTGGATATTCGAGATGAAGTAAAGAGACCTGTAAAGTAACTAATTAAAAATACCTGTCTTCCAAAAAAATACAATTTTCTCAAGAAAAAATAAACGTGATGCAGAGGTAGACTGGAGTATACAAAAATTAAAGGCTACATTTGACAATCAATCAGTGCAGCCCTCGAGCAGAAAACAAGTGATAATGATGTAAAGGAAACCTCAGAGCTATTTAAATTTGTAGTCAGAATTACATAAATGTCATTATCCAGTAGTCAGGGCTAAATGTATTCTAAAACAATGCTAATCAAGCATTGAATGCCTTTTCGTAAAGGTCATTAAATGAAGAACACCATGTACTTTCCCACTATTCTTATATAGTGCATAGTAGTGTATATTAGGTCATTTGAAGAAGGAAGGTTAAACTCTTCGAACTTCAAGGGATATAACGTCACCGATTACATCTTTCTCAGCTATTTCATCCATGAACGTATCGAGAGGCTAAGTCATGAATAAAATGCGCAGCTGGTAAATCTCAAGAATAATAACTTAAATTACTGAAGCACGACGTTTAAACTCCAGTCAAAGGCAAAATTTTCGCCATAGCCAAAGCATTAAAAACCTTTCACTCCACTCCTTCCCACGGTTTAACCCAACCGAAATGAAATGACTTAATCCAAGTCGAAATGAAAAATCAGCCATCAAAGGTGGTTTGGGTAATGGCCGAAAAATTTAATTGGTCCAGGTGCTAAAGACACCGTAAACGTGACAGGAGTGCGAGTGGAACGCTTTGGTGATAAAGTGCAGACAGTAGTCTTCGCTCCAAAGTCACGGCAAAGAGCGGTCCAAAATTGGCGGCGAAGTGACACAGTTTAAATCGGGATCCGCGCCAGCCACGCCGAGGGTTACGAGGGTTAGGAGGCGGGCGACCGAGATCCTACCATCTCCATGAATTTATTCCTACTTTACCATGATTTTTTCTCACGGAGTTTCTCACTTCGATAATTTAGAAGATGATAACAGATCGGCAAAAAAACACCGGAGGACAGCGCCGCGACCATTTACGAGGAGGAATGGGAACGGAGAAATTATATGAATTAAGTGAAAAATTTTTCATTCGGAAAGCACTACATGCCCTAGTTTTAAGCAACGCTTTGAGATGCACAGATTCCTTGTACCACATTGGAGAGTTGATAAAAGGAAAAATTTTCAATACAATAACATAGAAAATGTAAGCCTTAAATAAAATTACAAATTCCAGATTACCGGATCATCGAGGTATGCATTTCCAAGTAAATTAACTCAGCTAAGCAAAAAAATATTCTATTCCAGAAAAGCTAATGTTATTGAAATACTCATTTTAAATTTGAGCAACTGTAGTTCGTAAATAATGTGTTCGTTCAAACATGAAATTGGTAATGTAATTCGCATCAATAGTTATAAGTGAGACATTTGGGGCATGCATTCAAAGAAATGCAGAGATCGAAGGAACCATAACGAGACCTAGTTTCCGCGTCCTTAGCTCACTGGACCTCAAAGGAAATAGGTCAAAGGGTGAAAACCTAAACGTCACTTTCGATACACTTGATATGGGTACTCTCAAAGCAAAAACCAAGAAGGGTTCGGAATACCAATGAAGAAACCACTTCCTGGGTTAGAACCAAGGCCCTCGACTCCTTTGAAAGCCTGCGGACGTCGTCATATGATAATTCGCCACTACCCTCCCGATCCGGTCACCGTGGAGGATGAATTAATGCCTCGGACTCACGGGAGAAAGTCACAAGGTCCAACCAACACAGGGCACAGGGACTACACTTCGCAACAAATGTGTGTGTAATTTGTGTACCTCTAATGTATACGCGGCTTCGCTACGTAGTCCGGTCCGGACCCGGTATAGGAAATGGATCAGATGATGGGGGCGGGGAGGAGGTTGAAGTGTGAAACTCAAGATGTAGAGGTTGCAAGGTGAGTAGGTGGAAGAGAACGGGTAAGAGGGCTGGGGGTGAGGAGCGGGAAGCGAAGGGAAACTCCTTCCCTCCCCAGAATTTGATGAATAATAGACGCGGAGGAAATAACCCCAGGCGAAGGGAACACGGGAGACTCGAACGACGGCGGGGAGCCGGAGAGGAAGAGAAGATGGAGATGGAGGCGGCCTCGGGAATGGGAGGGGAAAGGATGGAGGCGAGGCCGGGAAATATGGGGTTGAGGGCGTTTGGGATTGAGCGCTCCGTAAGTGACTGCGGTGTATTGAGTTAGAGGAGGAGGTAGTCTGGCAGCACGGAAGGAGAGAGACAGAAGGGCGGGGAAGGAAGAGAAGGAGAAGGAGTAGGGGGGAGAAAGCCAGAGACATGGTTAGAAGAGAGGGGGAACGTGGTTGGAGGTAGTTATATTGGTAAAATGCATCCATATAACATATTTCGTAATTATTTTTTTCGTGGTTTATTATTGACATCCTAACTTTGACCCACTTACCTTGGTGTGTGTGTGTGTATATATATATATATATATATATATATATATATATATATATATATATATATATATATATATATATATATATATATATATATATATATAATTATATATATACATTCAAACACGAAATCCCGCCAAACGGCGAATAAATACTCATTTATATAGAAACAGATATAAGGAAAAGGGATAGGAACACACATAAAGGACGAACACAATAGAGGTGGGGAAGGCGGAATCGAACGGATCACAAGAGTAAAAATATTTCCCTGACCGGGATTCGAACACCGGATCTTTCCACTAGCCGGGCGGATGCTCTTAACCACTTGAGCTATCGAGTAGGGGGGTTTGTAGGGTGCGTCGACAGCTATGGTCATTTTGCTTGAGCTATCGAGGAAACGTACTTTACCCTATATATATATATATATATATATATATATATATATATATATATATATATATATATATATATATATATATATATATATTTATATATATAACGAATATACGGAAAAACTCACATGAGCAGCACAATAATCGGACGGCACAATAGAACACAAATAGAATAGCAACATTTAAAAGGACACTCACACGGTAAATTGTTCGAGCTTTCGGCCCTCACAGAGGCCTTCTTCAAGTAAGACTCTCACTTGAAGAGGGCCTCTGAGAGGGCAGAAAGCTCGAGCAATTTACCGTGTGAGTATCCTTTTAAATGTTGCTATTCTATTTGTGTTCTATTGTGCCGTCCCATTATATAAATAAATATATATATATATATATATATATATATATATATATATATATATATATATATATATATATATATATATATATGTATATATGAACTCAACTCCAAACAAAATACAAATTCGAATTCTTTCAACACATTTCTTTTTCAAATTTTGCTGCTAAGAGTGGAGGTAATGATTCAGAGTAGGTTCAGGAATGAATGTTACTGACAGACACAATGGGATTCAGAAGTATTATAAATCCATAGGAATGAACCTTCGATCAGAATAATGCACTTAACCTGGACTACAATAGGCGTCATATATTAAGATTTCTCTTCAGATCTTAGACGCGACCAACGGGTTTACGTGGAATGGTTAATGATGAAAATGAAAAATCATATCACATTGAAATATTTACTCGGAATTCATTTGCCAATGGGTCCAAGTGCGATTTTTAAACTGCCTTGAAGAAATGAAATGGAGACATAGGCCCGTATTAGTCGGTGTAACGGCTGTGTTCTAAAATATTGAGTTCTAGTTCAATGATGTTTTTTTTTCATCAATTTCGCCCCACTTCTGAGGAGGAAAAGAGATGTAGGAAATTGTGGTTGGGAGATGAAAACCCGAGGTGAAAGGGGAAGTTGTGCCGGCGAGTGCAATACTCCCAAGTCGCAGCTGCGATCCACAATCGGCGACGCGCTAACCCCGGAACGACCCACCTTCTCGTCCTCACCGCAATCTTCGAGTCCTCCTCGTTCGAAGCCGCGCTTCTTCACATCCGTGGCCCTCCCGCAACCTCCTTTCCTGCATATGCCGGTTTTTTTTAGACCATTCAGCCTTCACTGAACTTCGCTTTTCCCTCCCAAAAATTCCAGATGCCGCGCCAATACCCTCCTCTTTAATTCCAGGGTTTTATTGCCACAATGTTCCATCGCGTCAGTAGGGGGGGAAAATTCGTTTTCTCTTAGCCATTTTCTTTGCCGGTTAAGCTTTCGCTTGACCTGCTTCCCTGCTTTACTGTACACGCCTGCATTTTATTCGTAATTCACCAAATGCCGGAGCATTGCAACGCCATTTGGTCAGGATTTTTTTCTCCCTACTTTTAGAGAGAGAGAGAGAGAGAAAGAGCAAGATTTCGGTGTAGTCACGTATCAAATAAAAATGCTTAACTTGCAAAAGAAATACAAATAAAATGATATGAAGGATTATCATTTTGAGAGGCGGGAAAATAGATATCTGCTGGAGTATAGTCTTTCTTAAAGAGATTGCTCAGCCATTGTAGTATTTTTATTGCCTTTATGCTTTGTTTTTCACCTGATCATTTTTAAATCAAACCTCACAGGGTGTCTAATTGAAGGTAATACTATTTTTACCTATCATGGAAGGCATGGGAATTTACTATAGTGTACACTCAAAAAAACAAATGAGAAAGGGAATTCGCTTTTAATGGATTTTAAGACTCTTCTAGTTTCTCGTACAGTATTAGATATTTAAGTTCAAAAGAACCATGACCGGCATATACTATTCGAAATCTGATTATATTATTAAATGGCATTGTTAAACAACTCTATGTGCCCATAAATTAAGATTAATATTGGCAAATATCATTGTTAATCATTTAGTTTCAATGGAATCTCGTATAAGCACTTGTACATCCTAATACCGGCTTACAGGGAAAGTTAAGAACTGTCGTTGCAAATTTTACTGATTCTTTGACGATTATTTATGGAATACAACACACTGAAGTCTCTCGATCGTATTTTTGGAGGCATGATTGATTATTATCTTCAGAGTGGCAAAAACTATTTTATTTAAAGGTAAAAATAACTTATATTACACTTTAATACCTAATTGATAAAATACATTTTGAATCCCCAACTAACTTTTTAGATAAGTACCTTATAAGAGTCATTAATTGGTCGTAACACCCCAGGATTCCGTTTTACATTGACTTGATTATTAGTCATCGTTTCGGACAAAGCTATAATAGGTCTGTAAATTATATTGCATGAGAACATAACCTCGTGGTAGGTGAAACATGGTACTATTTTAAAGAACGACAACTTCAGATGCCGTCAAAATATCATTACTAATGGGCGGCAAAGGGATACATAACAGAAAAATTAATGCAGTTTAGGAGAGTTTGGTGAAGTACCCTGCGGAAGTAACCTGCAATGGATGTCGTCCGAATTGTCGTGCGACAATATCCGGTGCAGTCCCTTTCATCAAACAAAACAGCATTTGGTAGGATCCTTGCTTAAGTTATGGATTTCATTTTGGAAATTCGTTCCATATCATTTTCATCTGCGTCACGACAAAGGCATGTCGGCTACTATTCCCGGCGTACAAGAACCGAGTGTCATATATCACACCTGAATAAGACCACCACAGGCTTTTACTCTCTCAGTCCTCCTGCCGCTCTTCTCCCCCGTGCCGTGCAAACCACCTCCTTTCGCACCCCTAGAACCCCCGCATCGCCCATCGACTCTCCCTCCCCCGCACCAACCCACCCTCCTCTCGCACTCCAAATTCTCGCAAACTCTCTCTAAGATCCCAAAGCATGCTCTTCCCCTCCGACAGAACCACATCCCTCCCCTCCTCATCTCATTCATGTCTGTCCCTCCGCCCCCTTTTCTCCTTCCACCCTCTTCCGCTATCAGTGACGTGGCACCGTAGAATCTAGGTTCAAGTTACACTGCCGCCTCCTACCACCCTCATCCTCCGCCTCTATCTCCTCCAACGCCGCTCCTCCACTTCCTCATTAGCCCCCTTGCCCCCCAGTACCGATCAAAATCCAAAAAGCTTTACCCTTTCTTTTTAAAATCCACGAGCCCCTAATACTTGCGATCGGGCTCTGAGAAAGACGAAGAAAGTGAGATTCTAGGAGCACTTCTTCAACAACTACACTGAGTAATGAATGGAAACTTGACAAACGTACCCATTTGTTAGACTTCCAGTATCCATGATCATATCTTGAGCCCATGACAAAACATTTTGTTGGTCGTGGCGAGCAAGTATGTGTAGTAGATGAGTTTCATGTCAACACTGTACCACAAAAACTTACTCTCAGTTATGGTTGAATTTCAGGTTTCTGTGGCGTTCAGACTCATGAAGATAGCTGCCCTTATTATTTTAATTATAACTTATAATTATTGACCAACAGAACACATCTATCCATCAGGTAACCTATAATAAAATATTCTTTCTTTGAGAATTCCACCGTATCATTTTATTTAGGTTGCTTAGTTAGGGCAATATGTTTTAATTATAGGGTAAATCCTTACCATATACAGTTATTTGTTTGAATGCATACTTAAACTTTATATCATATTTTACTGCACAAACCTATGGGTTATGGATCAAGAGTTTATATAGATGAATTACAGGCATGTGCCTGTGCAATTACACCCATCTTCCTTGCCATAATGCACACGAACACAAAGTACGGTGATATTAGGGACAACTCAAAAAATTCCACTCCATTCAGACACTCAAAAGGTAGCCGAGGATGTGTGAGCGTATAGCACGCCTTATTTTACCGATTAATAAAAGTCGGCGTTGTCTTTAATTTATATCATAAGAATAGGGATCAATCGAGCCTGTCATAACTGTTGTTTTACGAGAAGTACGACGAGGAGAGAATGGGAATGTTCTGTAATACACAATCTCCGCGAAGCCGACGGCTTCTCCCTTCGTCCATTCACGAGCCCTAGCTCATAAGCCAATATTGCCTTCCTACAAAGCTCTATCTGAAACCCCTTGAAGTCCTCAATTCCTTACTTTTCATCCTCCCTTCACGTCCTTCCTCTCCTTTCCGTTTTCCCATCCCTTCGACTCCATTTTGGATTTGTGAAAATTACCGCGAACTGACTAAGGAAAATTACAGTTAAAGTCGAATTTCGTGAAGTATTTTGGCATAAAACTTACTTGAAGCCAAACCTTTTCCCAAATGTTAAGTCATCTCAATGGAACTGGTAAAACAACTGCAATATGCTGAACCAATTCGCAAGCGAGGGTAGCCACGGATATGAGCGGATAGTAATTATACAGTCATTTATTTAATAGCATAAACTTGTTCTTAAGAGCGTGAGATAATATCATTCATTCTTGAATTTGATGGCATGGGGAGATGGAGGATTTGTAGCCTTATGAAAAACAGGGAAAAGAAAAAAATCTCATAATTCTCAAATAATATTACGGTGAGAATGAGACTGCGAGGATAGCCGAATATATTTTTATATGTTGACTACCACCTCATTTTATTCTTTTCATAGTAAAATCATTTCGCTTTCATGAAATCGAATTTTCATCACAATATCTCTTATTCATACTTATTCTTAAACAATATTTCTTTGGAAAACCTTAATATAGACTTTTTTACTGACATTTTTTACAATTAAGAGAAAAGATCATTTGAAAAAATATGAGCAAACAATCAAGCTAGTAATGAATTGGGAGGTATTGGGACTATTCTAAGTATAATGCCTGAGGAGTTGCGGTGATAAGATCACGATACTCAAGGTTAAAAATTTTAACATTCATCTCCTAAAAGCGTTAACGGATGAGGTAATAATGACATCTCAAATCAACCCGTCTCTTCCCTACTAAGGCAGTCGTGCCCGACGGCTGAGGCGCATTGCCAAAGGGGCTAATTCGACTGCCCTGAATATGCGTGAAGTTTTCGGAGGGACAACTACCCGGATCAATGAAGTCATTTCTGAGTCTAGCACTAGTCCCACAAACCTCTCTCGTCACATTTTCCCCTTCTCTTCTGCCAATTTCACTCCCTCCAGCCGTAACAGCGGCTCACAAACACACTGACATTTGCCGCATACAGTGACGCCCTGGTTTCGAGAGGAAACCCTAGGCTTTTCCTTCACATCAAACCATAGAGAATCTTTAAATATTACATCAGTGATACAGAAATCTTCTCCATGAAAATCAGTATACATTCTTTGTTTAAGCAGTATTGGAAACAATATCTATTAATCCTACCCGTACTTATTCTTCTTGCCAATTCCTGGACTGAAATTATTGCGAGGTATTAAAAATTCCGTATTCTTTATCTTCGATTACCATTTAATTACTTACAGAGAGTTAATTAATAAAATATAATGAGAGTTATTTGATACAACAAGGTTCTTAATATAAGTAAGCCGAGGGCTGAAGTATGTAATATGATAAATTTATCCGAAAATACTGCCAAAAAGAACAATTTTACACATAAGAAATACTTCTCAAGGATTATAATATATAATGGCTCTGGTCAATATAAATTATTCTTTCAGTGCTTGGCAGTCTGTTCAGAATAATTATGGAAACCAACATGACACCGGCTTTAGAAGATTAGCCACATATTTCGTAAGAATTTCTTTCGTGAAGAAACGATTTATTTCAAAGAAACGACTCTTGATCCAGAATCATAGAAAAGAAATAATTTCGTCAAGTTTTGATATTACTCTTTCAAATGGTGTAGATATAAGTTTTAACAATTTTTTATGAACCCAAAATGAGAATTATTTGAAGAGGGTTTATTGATTTTGGAGGATTGAAATACAGACCCTTTCCGCAACAAGTTCATTTCATGAGCAGACAACAGTTCTGCATGGCTTCTTGATATGTTGAAAAGTACTATTATCTGATGATTACTGAAGTATAAGGTGGCGAGAGAAAGTATACAGACCTCATGGAATAATTTCTCGGTTATCCAATTGTAAGCGGAAAGGGAGATGCGTATGATATAGTGAAAAGCATTCACTAGAAAAAAGTATTGCCCATTTACGCGACATGGTATTTGAAATGGATGGTTGAAGACGTTCTATGCCAAATCTAAAAAACGAATAATTCAGTCTAAAAAAATTGAACAAAAATTAGAAAAAACATTTTAGGATGGCAGCTTATGTTACATTCCTTGAATGTTTAATTTCTGTGATTCATTACCCACACCTGAAAACGGAATTCAGAAAAACATTTCCCGAAAATTTATTCCACCAAAACTATTATCTTCTGCCTATTCCAATCTCAAATACACAAATTATTTAGAAATAGTTACACTTCGCAGGTTCCGGATAAGGCGCAGAAACATGCACAGAAAGTTACACATTTTAATGACCGCCTTGAGGGTGTTTAATATAGCATTGCCTTGAGGCATCGCGCAGGAAATTGCGATTCGAGGACCTCGCCGCATTTCTGGCTACGCGAATGGAGGCACAAGAGGATTACGCCTGCAATCCGCATCGAAACGTCCACACCCCAGGCAAAGCAAATCCCTCAGATACATACTATATTTCTTGACGCTGAGAGCAGGTTCATGACGTGACGAAGGGGTTGATCTGTCCGCCCACGCGAGGCAGGAAGGGGAGTATGAGGCTCGAAAGTATCATGGTCGGGATCACAAATGGTGCTCCTCCACGACGGCTGCAACACCCCGTCCTCACCCACGACATTTCCCCCACCAACTCCCCCACCCCGTTTGCGCGATTCCGACTGCCGCCCCCCCCCCCCCTCGCGTGATTTTCCCAGCGATTGAGCGGATTCGGAGCAAGGCGACGACGGACGGCCGGAGTGTGGTGGCCGGGCAGAGGAGAGGGAGGAGGAAGGAGCGATGGGGTGGAGTCGGCATGAGAGTCAAAGGAATGATTGATCTCCGCGGGATGGAGAAGGGGGAGGATCGGAAGGGGGCGTGTCCACACCTGGGGAGAGGAGGTGGAGACGGAGGCCGACGATGACGATGGGAAAGAGGAGATGCTACGCGGCGGACGAGTAGACACGCGTGCAGAACGAGCGGAGGGTGAGCTTTGTGGAGTAACCCTGAGAGGTGGGAAGGGAGAAAGAGTGAAAGGGGGAGGGGCGGCCACGAGGACGTGTGGGGATAAAAGGGCATCGCGGACATCCTGCCCGTCTATCTGCACGCACCCGTCAGAGTGGTGCTCCCCCGCTTCGCACTCTATTTTCGCCGGCAGGAAGTAATCCCCCGCGCCCTAACGTTTTCCGCGCGAGTTTGCGAATGGCGCTCGCCGATCCGCGCTCCCTCTCCTCCATCCTCCCCTTCCCGTCCTCGAGGTGAGAATGAATTGATGAATAGTCGTGCTTCGGTCGTAATCGGCTTCCGCAGGGTGTCGTTAGTGGGGCATGGCGGTTTAGTTTCGCGATGAAATAGTCGTCGGGCCCGCCGCCGCCGCAGCGGGTCCGACGTGAAAGATGTGGGCGTAATTATTTCCTGCCTCTTAGGTCACATGCGGTGGCAGAGCCTCGGTGACTATTAGATGAACGTGCAAACAACCAGGGCGAGGCGACTGGTGCTAATGCTGAGTCGATCCGAGCATTGCACCATAGCGAAAACGGCATCTCACTCTGAGAGATTCACAAGGAATAATGAATTGGCGGCAATCAGAGTCGCACATGTGAGTGATGCAACAGTAATGATAAACAAGCCACGAGCTATAAGATGATACGGCACCAAAACGAAAGACAATTTTCCAATTATTGAGCAGTTTGAGGGAAGGCACTTAGAAATGATCTATTCTCATTATGTTCTCTCTCTCTCGACCCCAGCTCAGCCGCATAGGGATGAGACGGTAAGGAGAGGGAGGACTGGCAGTGCACTTGAGGGTACTGAGAGAATGTTATATCGCACCTCCGCTCAATCACTTAGTCGTCACACCATTTCTGAAGGAGCTGGTTGGTACCTAATATTTCCCAGATTGATGTATTTTAATATTTCAATAGAAGAAATGGGAAAGATGCAGTAAAAGAAAAGCGACATTCACCAACAATCTCACTATACATACTTGTATTTATGAAAATATAGCAATGGTAATCCTGATTATATTTATTACTTCCTCATATTTCATTGAAACTATACTGTAACGGAGAGAGCGGTCTTTCAGTAATTAAATTAAGGCAGCAGATTTTCTATAAATTAAAAGTAAGGGTAGAAACCAATACGAGGGCTTTAAATGGAGTTGACTCTTGTTAAACCTATCGTATGTTTAAATTCTGTAAAATATCAACCGTATGACTTTGTATAAAAAGTATACGAATAAATAGATGGAGAAATATTGTATTAATTGCATTGTCAAGGAAATTAATTTAATTCGTAATAGGATTATCCTCCATGATGGAAGACAAGAACTTAAATTGTGGCTAATAAGAGTCTTCAAAAACTGTCAACAACCGATGAAATTCGAAGTTATAGTTATCAATAAGCCCTTGTATTACAAATTTTTAAATAAGTATGTTGATCAACCATAATATAATGCTCCGATACTTGTATGGGTATTCACAATTTTGTTTGACAAAGTATGCGCTATCTTCTTATTAATCAAAGCTTTACACCACCGTGAATAAAAGTTATGATAGGTGTGCTATCTTTGGGAAATTTGCTTTCGTATTAAAATTTAAAATTATTGAAATATTTCCAACTATTTAATCGAAATAACCTGACAGGTTTTAGTTATAAAACATTATCATCGAGATAATACAACGATATAGCAACCTAAGGTTATTTATTAAACAGTGCGGTATATCACTATGTTCTCTTCACTTCCTAGATGGTTTTGCTTGATGAAAAAAAGGAGAAGCAGTAATGAATAAGTGATCGTAGCACTTTTCCATTTGATAATTTATTTTAATTTTACGACCGGGTTTCGATATATTACATCATCATCAGGTCCGACCAGATGATGATGAAATACATCGAAACCCGGTCGTAAAATAAAAAACAATTATCAGTTATTCATTATGTTTGACTTCCACCACATCACGCCTGAAGGTACTCAAGTAGAAGGAAAATCAGATGGCAAACGTTTACACGTATAAAGGTTGTATTAGCCAATATACCCAAAAAAACAGGGAAATGTCACACTACGCTGGAAAATAATCGAAGTTTATTTGTTCTTTCATATGACCAGATGATAGTAAGCAATGAGCCTCCGTATTCCATTATTATAACTTAAGGAATAGATAAATCAAGTAAAAAGCAGAAATATGTCGCTGGTCGATTCCTACGTACAATTTCATTGTTCTTGTGGAACGATGTTAATTATCACCTGACAAGTATTGAAAGGGTTATTGTAACTGAAATGAAATGGACGAATAAAGAAAATATGCTACCCAGAAGTATTTTACGAGTAATATCATGAAATGGATGTTTCGGCATGAAAATAATCTGAATCATCAGTATTAGATCTATATTTAGGGCACTTGACGCCGCACCAAGCGGACGGAGGATGGCACAGTTCAGCAATTTCATCGTCGTGAGATAGTAATCCGAAGATTGGATTGCTGCAGCTCTACCATTGGTTATCTTTGCAGCTGATCACTTCCTTTTTTCCAAGTGTCTACGCTCATATCTCTTCATATCTTCATCAATCACTATATTATTGGTCTCATTCTGTTGGATGCTCATTCCATCTCATCCTCATTTCCTTCTGGTCCGTAAAATGAGATTTTATATTCATTTTAGCTGTTCTCACAAGAAGATTATTTTTTCGCATTTTTTTATTATCTTCCCACTCTGTTCTTTAGATTCGCTATTTTGCAATAGGGTGGACTAAATTAGTTTTCCTCTCCCTTTACGGAACCTTTTCATAATATGTGTAGTCTGAAAGTTCCTCAGTTCATTTAATTATTATCATTTTTATTATTACTAAATTTTCAATGTTAAACAAGCTTCACTCGCAGAAAAATACGTACTCCAAGTATATTTTTAATATGCCTTCAAGACCAGAATTATGTTGATGTCGGCCTTTCTCTCCAGTAAAAATGACTATTTTCCGGGATATATACTCAGATTACCCAAAAGGTTTATTTTACTAGTGACCTTACTTCATGGGCAGTAAACCCATTACACTGATTTATGTTTTTTCTTCCCATGTGAATTCATACCCATTTCATTATCTTTCTGTCACCTGCACTGAACCATTATTTTTAACTAAGTTGCGTTTATCTGTTGCCTTTTTTTGTTCCTCACTTTTTTCGTGATATTTCTAGTCAAATCTTTTCCCTCCTCTAATATTCCCATTTAACTGGGGAGTGCGGAATGACGACTGCTTCTTCTAAGTACCGGGGGCCCTGCATTTCATTTTTCATTCTGGTCACTAATTGAGCTTTCATTGTAAATACTTAATGTCAGGGGTAAAACCCTTTTTCTCCTCTTTATATTCACTAATTTTGTTGGACTAATTATTTCTCCGAATTAAGCTTTTGAATTCAACTAGCATTTTGATATTCTCTCGAAGAAGGAGATTTTAAATAGTTGTAGTGAAGGTTATTCCGTTCTCTAGAGAAAAAGGTTTTTTTAGAAATTCTCCTGCATTTCACCTTCTGTAGATAATTTTTTGTCAATTACGCCAAGGTTCGCGGAAAAGAAATTATTCTTCTTTTATACCTTGTCTGCTGCCTTCCTCATTATTTACAAGGCTATAATTTTTTTCTAATATTCATCTAACGGCATAATTTCACACAATCATTTATAAAGTGAAGTTCATGGACATATTTTCAGCGCCCTGAATTACTTCTGATAAAATTTCGTTAAGTCATACGGCCTTTTAACCCAAATAATCCTTCACTAGCACTGATTTCCGCTCTCAATTTCTCCGTTTATGAATTCATACCCAATACGACTCTTCCTCCCAATTTCTTAGAGGCAGTTATTGGATCCGGCGATGTCATATTTTTGCTTTTATTTGCTTTTCAGAATATATTTCGAAATCCTATATGCATAAATAATATAATTCATGCATTGAAGATTTCGTCGCAGTAACACGGAAGTGTTGAATATATCTTCCTAGTACTACTGTTTCTTCCGAGGAAGACGGAGCTAAAGTCCGTCGAAATTATTAAGAAATAACGTATACGGAGTGTGTAATATATATATATATATATATATATATATATATATATATATATATATATATATATATATATATATATATATATATATATATATATATATAGTAGTAGTAGTTTTGAGGGGAGGCGACCGACAGCTAAGGTCATTTGCGCCATAGGGGATGGATAGGAAAGGATGAAGGGTGGAGAGAAACCCGGCGTCGGCATTAGCCTACTCTTTACGAAAGGCGCCAAGGGGTCCACAGTTTAACGTCCCATCCGACGGACGGCGTACTCACTCAAAGTGCCCTCCACAAAGCACCTCAAGTAGGGATCGAGATACCTCTGAAAAATATTCAACACCGCCGGGATTTGAACCCGCGCCCTCAGATATATATATATATATATATATATATATATATTACACACTCCGCACACGTTATTTCTTAATAATTTCGACATATATATAAGAAACACTCACGAGAGCAATACAACATTTGAACGGCACCATAGAACACAAAAATAAAATAGATAACACGTAAAAGGACACTCATTTTAGAAAGTTTTGAGCTTCTCTGTCTTCTTCAGGTATGACTGGAAGGTCTCGGTCGGGAAGTATGGGGTCTAGGGGGTAAGGCGCAGGGTACAGGGCATGCTGGGAAGGGAATTAATAATGGTGGCTAAGGGTGAGAATTTTAAAAAATCCGAAAGCCAGTATATATGCGGATTTGCGTGTTCTTACCCCTAAAATGGCCGCTGAATCCCGATTATATATATATATATATATATATATATATATATATATATAATAGGGCAGGGTAGTATGTATATGTATATATATATACATATATACATACACACACACACACACACACACACACACACACACACATATATATATATATATATATATATATATATATATATATATATATATATATATATATATATATATATATATATATATATATATATATATATATGTACACACATTCAAATACGAAAACCCACCATATAGCCATTAAATACTCATTCACATGGAAATATAAATCGTTTTTACTGCAAAACCTGACGTCCGACAGCAAAATAAACCCCTATTCAATTCTTTATGCTTACTTACTCCCTTTCCTAACATTTGTTTTCTCCACTACAGCCCTCATCAACCTTTATTCAATCAAAGCGCTCTGCACAATCATTCTTGAGTTATTTTTTTATTCTTGCATGCAATTTTTTTACTCCTTTGCCTCATTCCACAGCTGTTATTTTCTCATTGATGTATGACTTCTTAGCAACAATTCATCTTTCCACTTGTCCCATAGATCTCTTTTATCACCCCATACTTCATGCTTCCTTGCATCTTCAACTGATTTCTTACACTCAACTGTGTAAACTTCGTCAATCATTTCGGCATCCTTCCAATTTGTGTGAGCCACATCTAGTTTTCATATATTTGTTCGGCACAAAAAGTTGTGCATTTGTCGTTAGGTAACTGGAAGACCATTTAAAGTTGACGAAAAAATGCACCCGAAGGATAACCTATAACAGCATTTTTAGCTGGCGTCCCAAAAAATTAGGTGTTCCAGCCTCTGAATAAAGTGAAAAGAAACCACTCTGGTGCCCTCGTTCTGGCTACGATACTAATTGGGGCACAGGAAACAAAAGATTTAGAGAATTCTATTGCCCAGAAGAATTGGATATTTATTTTCAAATCAAAATCTAAGGCTCAGTATCGTTATATTTCTCTCCCAAGTTTTATCAAATTAGGTAATGGAAAAATATTATTTTTAAAATATTTTTTCTAAGGAGAAGCGATGCGTGGGACGATGTGATTTTGAAATGCCGTCCTCTGGCTATCAATCTAAGACTCTCCTAGTTTCACCTCATAATGGTCGGTTCCATAATGTGAAGTTTAGGGCGCGTAATTAATGCTCCATAACTTGCTCGTCTGGCGTGTTACGCTACATGCCTCACGCCGACTGCATATCTCTCGCCGCACGGCACAGTAGCACAAAACTTCAGCCAACCCCGCCACAAATTCTAGCTAAGTGGAATTAGAATACACTCGGGAATGCACCC
The DNA here is from genome assembly GCF_022747635.1 of Hetaerina americana. Lineage (NCBI taxonomy): Eukaryota > Metazoa > Arthropoda > Insecta > Odonata > Calopterygidae > Hetaerina > Hetaerina americana. The sequence continues at coordinate 15,431,444 of NW_027286985.1, forward strand.
GTTCGCTCCAAATTTAGCTTCTCGGCTAGAAAATCTATGACAATGAAAGTATTCGTCGGGCGGCTTAAGAGGAACTGCCGGAAAATAAACTTAAATCAACCCGAACTATAAGTTTACGTTCGCAGCTCTTGCACGTTACGACGTTGACACTCCATTCCCACTAACACGGCCAATAAGTTTGATAGGATTTTCGCGGCGCGCAAAAACGTGGACAGCACTATTGTTTTATGAAGTAGTCGGGGGCAAAAGCGTCACGAGATTTGATGGAGAGGGAGGGAAAATGCTGGATATTTGGGATAAAAGTGACTAAATGCTTACCACTAATATTTCAGGAGCTCACCCGATGAGATCTGTCGGCGGTGAGATCACTAGCTAACTAGAGACCCGCAAGTTCATATGACATCTCGGACGTACGTTTTCAAATTTATGATTCAATGAAATTTGCATAAAATAACATTTAAATTATATATTATGCGTATATTTGGTGTCTCATAGCGTGAATCCAAAATAAACTCCTCCCAAAAATTCTCTTCCTTTTTACATCATCATTCAATATAATATTTCGATCTTGGATGTGAATCCAAAAGCACACCAAATCTGATACCAGGTACTGCACCAAATACTTGGTGAATCCTTAAGGTGCAAAAATGACTCATAATTCGATCAACATATCGCATCAAAAGCCGTATGTAATGACTAGTAAGCTTGCAGAAGCAACTTGTAGATAAATTGGAACTTTGCAGAGATAGGAAAACAAACTAAACAGATGTTTTCCTTTCTTTATTTACCAAAAATCTTTATTTCACAGTTAATTCAGTTTTTGTAAGCACAACACAATTGGTTTAATAGGTGTAAAGTTGTTATTAGGAATAATTATGGACTATTAGCTTGCATTGGTCACACGTAATAGCAATTTTAGCGCGATATACAACTGAGAGACAACTCTCAATTAAGACGAACAATTTTTAGTAGAATCAAATTGGATATATATTGATTCATTTATAAATATTATTTAGATCTAGACTTACTTACTGTAAGTGTAACAGAATCATGGAATAATGCGTATAAATAGAAAGAACAATTAAAAAGTTGATACTGCTTTTATAAGAATCAATTGGTAAAAAGTAGTCTTTTCTGCAAAAGGACATAGGTTATTAAGGAAGGATGTACAACAATATATTCCTAATAATTCATCACAGTATTTACTAAACTCCTGGTCCATTCAACATTAAAATTTGTAAAGAATATTGCACTTAAGGAATAAACACCAGTTAACAAATCTACGAGTATTTGTCAAAACAAACACCAAAAGGCGAAAATAATGGTTGAAATTGCTTTGGATCTAAATACGTACCTAAAACTTAATCTAATCTGGTGATCACGAAAAATTATTTATTTTACGTAAAAAAGCTAAATATTTTGATATTCTCAATTATTTATTTTTTCCATGCGTTTTGTAGCTCAAAATTTCTCTTTAAGTAGAAATATAGTATGCTTGGTTTTTCAGGAAAACTGCTATCTTTCTGTACGGATTGCATGTGACCGTTCGCTCCCCCAAATACAACGGTTAGACCTAAATATATGAGGAGGTTTTAAAAAAGTATTTTTTTAAATTTTGATATTGTTCCGGACCAGATTTCGAATACATGAGAAAATTATATAGTTTCATATAAATTTTAAAGTGGTTTTTCATTTTTCAGAGTGCAACAATATCTCATTTAACACGTAAATGAGACCCACCTTCTTGGAATTTAGGATTTTAATCGACATAAAAAAATTGTTTTTAAAATCTTTTCTCCGATAGGCTTTTTTGTTGTACAGTCGATTACATCAAAAACATGCAATAATGTTGAAATATATGGGTGCTTTGTTTTTTTTTAAGACAACCGTAATTATTTCCTTCGACTCAATTGCTGCCAATTAAACTTTAAAAAAGCTGAATGAATAACATTCAATTCTCTCTTTCATTTGATCATTAGAACTATTTTTGAAGAAACTGCCTAGGATATTCCATTTGATGTGAGCCATACACTATATTGTGAATCTACGGTAATTACCTCGACGTCAATTTTGGTAAAGGTATAAGAATATTAGGTTGGCACCGTCAGCCAATCCCTCCGTGAAAAGAGTTTATAGAATTTTAACAGGAAAGAAGGGAAGTCATACCCTCCGATGGAAGATGAAGCGAGAAGGTAAATCTACCACGGAATTCAGAGAAGCCCAATGCACTACGCATCCTTTACCCTTGGGTCCACCCGTACCTCTCACGAGAGGAGGGGAGGGGAAGGAAGAGGCGGTCTGACTGATGAATCGATTGGTAAAATGAACGTTGGGGCCGAAGTGATGGAAGGACACTCCCTCGTCGGGTTCCACCACCCACCTTTCGTCCTCATGGCCTCTTCAATCTTTTTGCGGACGGTTGAGACGCGACGGACACCCCCGGCAGTGGGGAGCGGACCCTGCTTTCTGGGATTATTGTCGGGGGACGAGCGGGAGAGTCCGGTGGATGCGAGTGATATAGGCTAGGTGGATGGAGGGGATTTATTCCTGGGAGGAAAAGAGGGTGGCCGCATCCGCCCACTAACCTGTAGCGCGCTGGGCCAGTGGCAGGTGGTGTTGACTCCGTGGGTGGGCGAGGAGCTGCCACCTGAACAGAGCGGCGGCGGCTTGTAGAGCGTCGAAGAGGAGACAATGGATCGGTGCACCGAAGACGAGGGCGTGGGGCGTCCGTACTGGGCTAACTGGACGGAGATGGAAGTGCCAGGGGGGCAGCGGAGGATGACTTGTTCCCCTTCGCAGCCGGCGCGCTGGTAAGTGCGAAGGGTACCTGACAAAAGAGCTTAGATTGGTGAGGGCGGGAAAGCAAGAGAGGGAGAATGGGACGCGCGGTCGTTGGTTTTGGGTGCAGAAGGAGAGAGGGACGACGCGGGAGGAGGTTGACCGGGAGTCGAGGGGAGGGTCGGGCGGAAAGAGAAGGCGGTTGCGTAAAGAGACAGTCAAGGGAAAGACAGAAAAGCGAGGGTAAAGAGAGAGGGGATGGGAGAAGGAAAAAGGATAAGACAGAGAGGGAAAGAGATGAGAGGGCGAATGTGTGCCGAGGAGAGAATTGAGAGAGGATTGAAGACAGGGGAAAGGAATGCGACAGCGAATAGAGACACAATGGGGATTCAGGTCAGATCGAGAGAGTTCGCAGAAAGCGATGCAGAAAGATCGGGAGGGTTGCGATTTAATTTGTGGGAGACGTGGTTTTGGGAGAAAAGAGGGAATGTCGAGAGAGAAAAGGGAGGAGAGGAAGGTGGAGGGATGACACGAGGAGAAGAGAGAGAGAAGCATTTGGAATTCAGAGTAAGGGGAGCGAATAATGAGTAACAAGAGCATGATTTGAGGAAAATAATGGGGACACAGATAAGATAAGGAAAGGATTATGTTTGAGTGTAAAAAACGAAAGTAGTCGAGAACGAAGGATAAGAACAGAGGGGAAAGGGATTGAGGTACACGAGAACGTCGGAATGGAGAAGGGTAGGGATGAGGGGAGGTCGTGTCAAAAGAAAGATAATCCAGGACGTGGGGAAGTGGGTACAGAGAGAGAAGGAAAGAGTAGCAGAGAGGGATCATTCGAGAAGGAGTCGCGTGGGAGGAAAAGACGAGAAGTACGGATAGGAGATAAAGGCAGTCAGGGGGAAGATGGGGAGATAATAGTGGAAAGGGATAAGAAATTGGGGAAAGTAAGGAATAAAAAAAGGTAGCAAGGATGCAAGGACAAGCAGACGCAGTGATAAGGTTACGGAGGAAAGAAGAGGATTGGAGGAGGATGCAGGAGGAAGGCCGGAGGAGAAGGGGACGAAAACAGGTCGAAGAAAGAGGACGAGAAGTCCCGGAGGGATTTGAGAGAGGGACACGGCATTTTTTGGACAGAAGAAACCAGCGTCGGAGACGCGGGGGGGGGGGGGGAATAGAAGGGATAATGGGCAAAGAGAGATAGGGGGGGCAGAGGTTAAGTGAAGTGATAAAGGGGTAGAGGGAGAGGCAAGGATTGTAAGAGGGGAGAGGGAAGGCGGATACAAATGGGAGGGACGAAGAGGACGAAGTGGAAGATGGGTGGAACGACGTGGAGGGACAGAAAAAAAATTGAAGCGCATATGAGTGCGGCGGAGTTGGCAAGAAACGACGGGGAGGAATGGCGGGAATGCGGAGGAAAGCGAGAGAGATACGGATTCGGGAGGGTCGGTTAGAGGGAGGTGGGTTGCGTGGAACATGAGCGAGAGTGGAGGCGGGGCGTGGAGGAGAGAGAGTGAGGAGCGGGTGTGGGTAATGCGAGTGAAATGAGTCGGACGCGGCGAAGGTGGCCAGAGGGGGAGCGGGAGGAAGAGAGGGTGTGGCGCACGAAGTGGTTGCGCGATGCGGGTTATTAGGGGGAGCGGCGGGAGCGTCAGGAACAGGGATCCCCCGAAGGGAGAAGGAAAAAGCAGTTTTGAAGGAGACGCAGGCGGATGCAGGGCGGGGAGGGTCCGCGCGGGGCGGTGCGAAGGGAGATCGAGGCGAGTCACCCCGTGGCGAAGCGTCGAGGGATGGTTAAGGGTTGGCGGGTGGTGAGGCGAGAGGGCAGGGGTTATGTTTTTTTTGCGAAGGCAAGGAGTGTGCGGGCATAAGAGCCGAGACGGTTTACAGATGGGGATCAGATTGCGAACCAATGGAGGGCGGTGTGCGAGGGAAATTCGGGAAGCGTAAATGATTTCCGTTCGATCGTCACGATGTAGATGATGACGATTCGAAGGGAGGGAAGGGTCCGCGAGAGAGAGAGTACGGAGCAATCAAGGTGAAGCACACCGAATGGGTAATGTCCGGGCACGAGGCAAGGGTACATAAGAGAAAGTAAGAAAGGGAAAAGGGAAAGAAAAGCGTTGAGTGTTCAAGGAGAATACCCGTCGAGATGACGGTGGACACGTTCAAATAAAAAGAAATCACGGAGTAAGTGGCGTGGTGCGTGCAAATTGGAAGCGTGCAAGTGGAATGAAGGTAAGGGATGAGCCGAGTGGATTGAGGATTGAAAAGAAAAGGAGAAAATGGGGCAATTGGATGCAATGGAGAGAACAGCAGGAGTAGTGAAGCAGGGAAGGAGTTGATGGGCGTACATGTGAAGGAAAATTTGGATAATGAAAACCAAAGTGGTGGATTTCAGGGCACGAATAAAGGAATGCAGAAGAAAAGAAAAATGAAAGGTAGGGAAAAAATGAAGGACGTGATGAAAGGATAGTTTCAGTGAGGAGAAGATGATCAAAGGAAATGGAGGGGAGAGGTTGTTACGACGCAAGAAAGGAGGGAGAGCATAAATAATACAAGTTATGTTGACAGAAATAGTCGAGCATAAATGTAGATAATGGAGTGGACGGAGTGGAGTTGATGGAAAAAGCGAGAGCGGATAAAAGCAGAGCGATAAAGTCAGAGGAGATTTTTAAAGAATGACGGCGTACAACGGTGAAGTGAGAAGGGGAAGGATTTACGATCAAAAGTGATGAGACAATTTGGAGTGGTAGAGATTAGCCGGGGGAAGCGTGGTGGAATGAGGGGTGAGTGAAGGAGAAGACGGCCAGGTCAAATATGTCGATTCGAAACCATAGGAAGTTGGGAGATGGGAGTGGAAGGAGATGGCGAGGGAGGGAGGGATGCGGGTCGGGAGGAAGGGGAGTGAAACGGGGTAGACGAAACGAAGGTTCGAAAAAGCGAGAAGGAAATTAGGACGTCGGAGGAAGACGGTACGGTTGAAAGAGGAGCGGGGAGTGTTGGGAGGGGAAACGGAGAATGGGTCGGAGCGGAGAAATGAGTGGGACGGGGGAGGAAAGAGAAAGGGTGGAGAGAGAGAGGGGGAAAAAGAGAGAGAGAGAAAAGAACCCATTAGCCAGTCACCACAGAGAGATGAAACATGTGAACCAATTGAGAAAAAGAAGAGAGAGAAAGCATAAGAGAGCATGCGGATGGGAGAGCGAGAAGAAAATTTTCTGGTGCGGAATCTCAAGGACGTGTAAAAGAAATAAATAAGGAAGGTCCTTTTAAGTCGGAAAATGAATGCATGGCGATGTATTTTTTTTAATACACAAGGCGGCATGCAATGTGGAGGGCGCACGGTGAGAGGTGTTTCCCTTTGATGGGAACATGCATGCAATGTGCAAGTGGAAGGAAAAATTAAAGAAAAGGGTTGGAAAATAAAATTGGCGAGGAAATAATTGGGGAAGGATAACGACGAAGGCGACAATACACAACAAAAAAATAAACACAAGCGTAATTCTCAACGTTATTTCTAGGGTATCCATTTGTCAAGGAAAGAATCAGAGGAGCATTATTCACTAGTCTCCAATGAGGAGCAGTAGAAATAACTGCGCGAACCTTTTAAATTGTAAATTTGGTCTCTCTGCAAGTCAGAGCACAAAATCTTTAATCCATCTTTTCCAAAATTACAACTTTTTCAAACTACTACATGAGAAATGGATTAAATAACGCTGAAATATTATAACAGTTTGATATTTAGATTACAAATCATTCAAGGTTAATAAATACAACAATTAATGATAAATACAGAAGTGAAACGTGCAGATAGATACAACACTGAACTATCTAATATAACAGAAATTACTAAGTAGAATATAACAGAAATTACATAACTTAATTGCCATGTGATCAATGCAAAAAAAATAAAATTTTTAAGCAATTAAGAAGATGTTTGATGCCAAAGTAGTAGGTAAATAATGCAATTTTAGTTCAATTCAATAAATTAATTACAAAACATGTAAATAAATAACACATTTAAATGGAAATAAATCTAAGAAATACGCAGTTTGCGGTGAAAAAAAGTTGTTTCCTTCACACATGAAGAATATTTTAATGAGTGAGCATTTTTAATTGGAACGCTTTAATTACGACACATTTTACATTTATATAGGCCTTTGGTTCCATTTAGGAAAAGAATTTACAGATTCAATTTGAATAAAGGTGATATATCCTTTTTAAATAATTGATTAAAATATTCGAATCATGTCAAATTCTCGCGGGATGGAAAGAAGAAGATTTGTTCGATTTTGTCCAAGAAAGAGATTGGAACAACGCCATTTTTCGCAACCCAAATATAAATACCGACTTTTTGCTCAATGTTCATTCGGCTCCGATTGCTTTCCCCGAAAACTGATACTAAGGGAAAGAGAAAAGACAGCACTTGGAATTCCCTTATGTCAGCGTTTAAAGATGGCCTCTATTTAGGAAATTCATATCCTTGCTGGAAAGATCTATTCTTGCTGCTGCCAGTGTATTCCTTTCACTGCCGTTAAAATATACGTTTTGCTTCAGCCAATAGCAACCGATCTGAGTAAGTGGGATATTTACGCTCTCTGAAGCACACGGAAGCTGACTTATATAAATGAAACGAAGAATTGTAGGGGAATTTTATCAAGCCTACAAATGCGAGATGCATCCAATATTCTCAAGAAGGTTGAATCATAGCAACCAATAAATTCAATCACATACCTCACAGGATTCTTTAGGTTGTGCACCATAGAGGGGTTCAACAATAATTTGTGGAAAATGAAGTAAAATCAGCCTTATTTCAGATGTTCAAGGAAAGAGTTTCCGTGATATACAACCTCCATTTAGAGTTGGAACTTGATTTGAATAATCTGCTACTATCACAAAACGAATGCCGTATAACCTATAAAAAGCCAATTTAAAGAAAAGCAGTATAATTTATGTTTAAAATTTTTCCCTTTAATGAACGATTTTGAAAGCTCTCTAAATCCAAAGGAGTCCGATATTTGGGTGCTGTAGATAACGCAAGTACCTATTTTTTCGCGACAGTCGGAAACAACATCGCCAACGCTGTTAAGAGTCCTCGAAAATTGGAAAATTTTAAATTCTGGCTGTTCAAATGTTATTATTTTTATTAAGGTCGGAGCATCATTCGTGGGCCTCCCGCCACTCACCGTGGCCGTATCGATTTTCCACCTCCATTGCTTCGTCCGGCGAGTGCCTTGCATGTGGGACGCGCTGCTACGGAGTGTTTTCCCCTCGGTGGTGGTGATGGAGGTGGGGGGGGGACGTCAAGGACGTTTACGGGAGACAGTTGCGGGGAAAATATGCTACAGTGAGAAAATTCAACGAGTGTAGCAAGCTGCGGTGGTCTAAAAAGCGCGAGGTTTTCCCTCAAATTCAACGCGATTCACTCACTGGAGTCTTCATTTAACACTTAACGATTTACCCACTGATTCGAAACATGGACGTGACATGATACTAAAGACTATGCCCACATATGGACTATAAATACATGCATGTATGCCCTTGACGCCTTTCCCGTTTGGGTTACTCAGTAGAAAAAAGCCTGATATCATGTTATGACAGAAATAATATTATCTTTTGCCAATTTTTTCCATACACTTCTCTCATTATACACAATTCTTTCGCCTCCGAAACACATATATGTGGATAACATTCTCCCATGTCCCAGATAATTATTATATGTTTCGCCTTGAAAGGCTATTTTAACCACATTCACCCCTGAGGTTTTCGGTAAACTTTTTACTCACAAGTTCCTTCTATTCTACATAATTCCGTCATCCACCCTCATCCGTTCCGTCACTATGAACAAATGACCAATATGGCACGTCTTTCATACTTTTCTATAACTGGTGCATTACTTACACCTTATTTCATGGCACAGCCATTTCTCAAACTCTCACGAATATATTTACAAATTCAATCATTTTCACTTCTCTCCTTGCCAATAAAATGAACGGCGAAAACACTTTGGGCCCATTTTCACATAACATTTAATGCTGCATTTAACGTCGATGTCTCTATTTGGTCAATAATACCTTTGAAGGATATTTACTTCAGCACAGTTGACCTTCCCAAGTGCAAACATTTGTGCAGACAAAGATGTTCCCCTTAAGCCGAGAAAACGAAAAACTACGCAATAATATCACGGAAGCAAAGAGATCAATTTCAATTCAATTTTAGATTCATGGCTCATTCAAGGAATATGCCGTGTTTATTACAATTTTAGAGTACTACACACACTGTATACACAGTGAGGGTTCCGGCATATAATTACCACTCTTTCGTCTACGGATACTTATATTGTACAATTTTACCATGTTTGCATTGGTATCTGTCAAAACCGAAGATCAAACGTCGCCACAGGAAATCGGCACGAAACTGCTAGAGCCAATTAAGCTCAGTTGTGATCCTTGCTGCACGACTTTTAATGTTTCCCGATCTCATCAAGACACGCAGGACCACTAAACCCGCCGGAAGTCTGACACGAAAGAGATCAAGAGAGAAAAGGTGGGTAGTAGGACGAGTTCGAAGGGACAGTCAAACGAGTCTCCACTAGAGACGAGCCATTTGCTATGTCCCGCTTGAATATTTCAAAAACCGCTACTTCGGAGAGAAAATCCCCACGCACAGAGGCTGTAGGGAAGGGTGTGGGAGACACGCGTTCGACGAGTCCCGAGCCGCAAGGAAACGATCCTTACAACTTGAAAGGCCAGCCATGGTGGAGTGGACGCCTACTTAACCCGTTTCCAACCCCCTTCCTTTTACTCTCCCCATTCCCACTAAAGGTCAATCCATTATTTTCTCGGGGTTTGTGTTTGCTTGCACGTGGGTGCGGAGAGCGGGTGTGTCGACGTATTTGTAAGGGTTTCCCCGTATGTCAATACGCTCGTCACCTGCTGTCAAAGGGGGGAGAGAGAAGAGAGAGGGAGATGGGTGGTCGGAAGTGGGACCTCCGAAGGGAAGGGTGGGGAAGGAGTCGTTTGAATGGAGGGGGGCAGCACATCGAGTGTGATTCTGAAACCTCCCGAAAAATTAATTTCAGAGCCGGGCGACGTGCGAGAACGGGAGTGAAAAGCGAGTGGCCAAACACTCCCTTTCCCTCTCCCTTTCCCTCTCCCTTTCCCTCTCCCTTTTCCTCTCCCTTTCCCTCTCCCTTTCCTCCTTCCCTCATCCCTCTCACGTACGGTGGAGCTAGTCCTCATAGGTGAGTGCATCTCCTTCACGGAAAAGAGGGCGCAACGAAAAACCATGACTGGGAAGGGATTTAGGGTGGAAGGGAATCTGGGCGAGCGAGGTCGGATAAAATTCGCGACGGTGAGAAGTCCCACTTCTCACGCGATCCTAGCGAGACATCCTTCTTCATCGCTGTTTCGACTTAATTACGCGGTATTTTCCTGCTTCAGCATTACTCTCCATTTTTAGGGACGAGAGGCGCCGAAAACAACGCTCTTTTTAAGTTTTTCAGTTGATACCGATAGAAAAAGGTAGAGATGATCGGGAGTGAAACGTTACCCAGTCCAATTGAATGACGAATCAGCGAAAATGGAAGCCACCTTTGCCAAAAATAGGCGTAATGAACTTGGTCACATTATTATAATTATTATTATAAAATTGTGATAATGCTTATAATTAAAAATAAAATGGTCAACTATTGATAAATTGATTATCTCTCCTTTATGATCACCATTTCCAAGAATTATAGTCTAGGTATTAATTAAATATGCCTGAGTACAATCTGAGCATTTTACAACTTCGGCTATTGGTTCAGAATGGTTTACTTAAGAAACATTTGATTCAATTGACACACTGAATTATCCTTCATGATACAAGATACCAACACGGGTCAGACATTTTACTTTACGGTGAGCCAATTCGCCAGAAGATAAATTCATTATGTGTTTGAAAGTAGATCTCCGTGATGAATACTAATTGATTCAAATGTTTTATGCATGACAATAATGTCGCTAAGTTTAGGTTGCTCTACGAGTTTGAAAACAAGTAAGTTTTATTTGAAAGATGAACGTAAAATTTTTCTTCCGTTGACTGAATGATCGTGAAGAAAAATTTCTCCCCTTGGTGGTGGTTAATGCTATCAAATTTAATTTCAAAGGTTCACAATTTTACATGTAAAGGCATCTCAGAAACTGAATATGCATGATATTTTACACCTTTTGAGAAACAGTCGTCGCATAAAAAGTAGATTTAGGTTTTCAACATACCCGTCAAGCGGATTTACTCTTTGGCCAAAAATGTTCCTTTTTCATTTCTTGGTGTATAACTGTGCAGCTGTTAAAGGGAGTCACCTCTTTAAAATTTTACAAAAGCAGATTTACGTATGAGGACAATGAAAATACAAGTACCAGGCACGGTTTTGAAGAATACAAATTCAAATTAATGTAATGAGTTATTTTTTTCATGTTATGCCGTTTCTGACGAGCGATATGTCATATTTCAAGGTTGGCTTTCATTTTAAAGGGTGCAAAGTGTGAACCGATCACTTTATACAAAGCTTAGCTGTGGAACAACCGCATCATTTGGCGAATTAGCAGCCATAGATTATATGCGGTGGCACTCGAAAGGTGTTTGAATCTATTATTTCGCGATATGTGTAATCCCAACAAATGGAGCAGAATCTGTAAAGAGCCATTACTCGATGATAAGTCACCATCATCATATGTGACCCCAATGAAAAGGATAGCTACTTTTCCTTATAAAAGTGCAGGTAATAAGCATCAGAGGTCGTGAGAGCGTTATTTGACATTAGCTAATGCAATAGTTACTCTAATAGCCCTGATGCTGTAATTTGGAAGTTAAAGGGGCATTATTGCTAAGAAATGTATCAGACATTCAATGCCTTAAAACAACTTTAATTCACAAAATGTGTGATAGAACCAAATTGATTCAAACATTTCGAAGCTAGAGCAGTTCTCAATTTGGGTTAGTATGAAGACTACAACAGGAAATACGAACGCCGAATTTGGTAAAATTTTTAGGAATGGAACCTGACTCTTAATTGCTTCGAATACTCGGAAGACCGGGGAAAGTGGAAATGCGGTGTGAAAATACGACAAGCGGAGTTGAATTTTTCGGAAACGAGCAAATGAGAATGAGCCACAGCGACCGCAGCGGAGAACCGGCGTGAAAACAAAGTCGCAGAACAGATGTTAATCTTCCGAGCCAATTAAGAACACTGAAGAGGAGATATTAAAATGTTAATGACAACCTGCGACATACTCAGCTGAAAATATTACGATAAATAAAGTTTGTACTGCTACATATTTGAAATTTCGGTAAAAAAGGCACAGAAAAGTAAATTTTGATTAATTAATGAAAAACTCGATTAATGTATCACAAAGTACGGTATAAATGAAAGCGAAAGAGGTTTTTCAAGAAAAAAATCGGGTAGAGAAACGTGTCAAACTAATTACGGTATTGATTATCGTTAATGTTGTAAGAAGGGATAAATAAAATATTTTGTTCTTATTTTCATGACTTTAACTTTATAGAGATGAGAGATAGAACCGCCAGCAAGTACAGTAATAAGAACAATTAGAAAACGGAAAACATGTGTATACATAATGTCATATCCGTGGGTAAAAAATGGGAAATTGGGACAATATATATGTGGTAGAGCAGCTCAAAATTAATGAATTATTTAATGAGTGTGTTTCATTAATTTGAGACCCCTATTTTGTTTTCCGCTATGGTCGCGAATTGTTCCAGCAAATTATAAATCCTTTTTAAACTCTCATTATGTCATACTCAGCTGTCTAATGCCATCATAAATCAAACTGGTACATCAACCAAGAAGGCACCGGCTTTTTGAATTATATTGGTTAGTTTTTCACGTAACGAGCAAAATCATCCGGTCTTTTTCGAGCATTCATTTTTGAGATAAATCAAAAGAAATTAATTAAATGCGCATTTGACTCTCGGCTGCTCATTCTGCGGCTACGCCCCGTTTCGATCTCCCGGGGATCTCCTTTTAAGCTACGTCAAACTGTTTTAAACCATGTTTTACGCGTGTATCTCATAATATACCTACCCTCTACCCAAAGAACGACCGCGATGCTGATACGAAGATTCTCCTACATTTGCCAACATTTCACGCCACAGTTCCTCTTCCACCAAAGCCCAAATACGTAGATGCCAATTATCGAGAGATTGTTTATTTTTGGTGATATTACACCACGGCCATTAGCGGTGGGCAACGTTATGCTTTGTGCGCCAAAATTATTTCATCGCGGTCCAGAAAAAAAAAATATTTTTAGACAATTTAACGAATTTTCGACCGAAAATGGGCTCCAAACAAGTTTTCTACTGCTTACAGCATTCTAAATTTCAGCATTTGAAAAGCTTAGGTAACTTTTGATACGCTGAAATAGAAAACTCCTTTGCCGTTGCTCCAAACTGCCAGAAAATATAACCAAAAGAAATAGTTGCAGACTCCCTATTTACACAAAAACCCGAGTTCCCAAATCCATGTGTAAGTGTAAGTATATGTGTGTGTGTATACATATATATAAGGAAAAGGGACAGGAACACATATAAAGGGCGAACACAGTAGAGGTGGGGAAGGCGGAATCAGGCAAATCAAAAGTGTAAAAGTACTCGTATATCCTAGACCGGGACTTGAACTCCGGATCTTACCACTTGCCGGGCGGATGCTCTTTACCACTTGAGCTATCCAGGAAACGTAATTTATACTGAGATCTACAATGCTGTAAGAAACCAAGTGCCCCGATTCTTTGGCCAGGAGATGGCGTTAGGGAGCTGTTTCACCCACCAAAGGAGAAATAGACAACACACAAGAGGAAAGGATAGTAGTTTAGCTATCATACAACATCATTACGGATAGAATCGGGTTACTTGGTTGCTTAAAGCATGAAAAAAATGGTAAAGATCCATGAAATAGTTTGAAAATCAGAAAATGTCTCATTGTCTATTGAATGACCTTTGTGTGCGGGAGCACGTGTATACTGTCATATATATACATATATGCGAAGTTATACAAAGGTTTACAGTCTGCAAAAAGAAAAAAACGCTTAGCCTTTGTTCTATTAATAACACAACCTCAAAAATGTCAGCTCTTTCCGTTTCTTCGTGTAATTCCTATTGCCATGCTCTAAATGTCGTCAAGTCTAAGTCCTTTCCGCTTAATTTTTCATTTTTCAGAAGAGCCGGAAGTAATAAGGGACTAAATCGGACCAATGAGCGATAGTTTTCTTGCTATTCCAGGTCAAAATCATCAGAACAACAAGGGTGATTTCATTGCCATGGTAAAACATCCAGCTGCTGGAGCACCCGTTCGTTTGTTGTTTTATGGTCGCTTCCGTCTCCCTTCTTTCCTTTGACACCAGAGAGAGACCTACGAAAACTTCACAGTGACTGCCTTCACGAAGCAAATTCCTCAAGAACAATCTAGTCAATTTTAGAGAAAAATCTGACCATTGTCTTTGCATCGCTCTTGATGGGATGATGTATCTTTGGTCGGCATGGAATTGGAGTCTTCTACTAGAGTGATTAATTTTTTATTCGGGTCATGCCCGTAAACTCATCTTTTGTACCAATTAATGACCGCAAAGAGGAATCTGTCTGGGTCATTTCCGCCCAGTTCCCGGAGTTAATTCCAGCTGATGATGCATTTGCTCGTTTCTCAGGAGTCTCGGCGCAAAACTTGGCAGCAATCCTCCAAAGTGTTGAAGGAAGGCCGATAAAATGCCCGCGCAAGTTTCATGGCGTAGTAATCCAACAATGCCGCCAAAGTCATGAACACAGAGAATGGTTGGACGTTTTTTTTCCACGTTCGATATAGCTCTGTGCTGATAGAATCCATAAATTGTGGTTCGTTTGTTCATGGAACCGTTGAAGCCAGTGTCAGATATGTGCCACCTGCAAAGCACCTTCACCAAATTCTCGTTTCAGGATTTCGAGAGTTTCAGCCGCAGTCTTTTCAATTTTAAAACAATACTTTGAGGTTAAATCCGTTGCTTTTCTTCGTCCAACTGGTTTGAGAATCGCAAACATTTTTGTAAAACGAATGAATCAGAATGATGTTGACTGAAGTACTCGGGCAAATAAAAAGAACGGAAGCTAACAGAAAAGAGTCACGCGGTAGAAGAATTAACACAATGTAATCCAAGAATTTATTTTTAAAATCTCTCTCTCAGAGAAACTAAATTTCAAGAGCATTTACACTGTTAACATAACTATAATTTAAAAATTTTGAGAAAAAATAAGGAGATCAATCTAAAATCACCTGTGAATAAAATATACAAATCTCGATAAACCTATAGATACAAGTGTTTTCGACGAGTATACTTTAGTGATAAATAAGCTATGGAACTTTTAAATCATATTATTCATGACCAAGGGAAAACGTAGTTTTTGATTCAAATGAAATCAAGCAATAAACGAAACAGTTGATAAAACTAAAATGTTACCTACGGTTTACATTATTTCTCTTGAGGTGAAAAAGATATAACTAACAAAATTGGCTTATTTCAAAAAATGTTGCACTTAAATTTCATAAAGCTGAAGTGGTTGATAAAGCTTCTTATGCCGAGCTAATTGCCTTGTCCGACACCACTTATTGTCTAATTGAAAACAATCCTTTACCCAGATTTTCGTCGGTCCAGTTTAACGTTTAAACAGCAGTGAATTCCGAAAAAAATAAACGGCTGTAGAGCCGAATTTAACCAGTTTATAACCGCAGGTGCGCTGACTAAATTCAGGCAAGTTTACAAAAATTATATGAAGGTACATTTAGGTTTAATCGTTCGCTGTTACAGATTGACATCATGTAAGGATTGGGAGTGAATTAGCCAAGGAATTTCCTCACTAATTAATCCCCACCCCCTTTCCTGTTTTTTTTTCACTAAAGAAAAATTCTCAACCTATTTTACATGGCAGCGCTGAAAATACAAATCATAGGTATCTGATGCGTATTAGGTAGGTAGAAAATCGAGAAGAAATGTAGGGGAGATCACATCACCTTTTTCCATACCGGCGACTATAGGACAAGGAGACAAGGATAAAAGTTTTATTTCATCCAGATTAACTTCTTACGAAACTTTTTCCATTTACTCGCTCCCTCTATTCACAATTTTCAGATTTTGTTACATTTAAGAAAATAAAAACTAATCATAAGGACTCATACGGGAAAAATAAGTGGCAGAAAAAACTTTTAGATAAAAAAACAAGATGTCTGAGTAAATAGACATATTTCATGAAAAACATTTTGCAAAAGCATTGCATTTGTGGAAAATTACTGTACTTTAAAAGTAAACAATGGATTATACATATTAATATTTCCAGGATGCCCTGAGGGAATTTCAAGCTCTCATGGTTTTATTTTAATGAAGTTTTTAACGACTAGCGCCCACGTTTCTCTTTGAAATAACAGATGTAATAAAAGATACAAAAAAGTATCAATTACGAAGAATAAATTAAATGTAATGGAAACGAAAAGCCCATGTTAGTATTAAGGACTCCTGATTTGAATTCTTTTCAGTGGACAATTAATTCCGGAACCTGTTTTTCCTTAAACAGACGAGGCTTTTCCCTATATTTCCGATGTATATATCTGTATCTATCTACCTATGCGCACTAACCAATCTGCGCTAATTAACCGCAGTAATCAACCCAAATGTCAGTTTGATAGGTGAGAGAAGTGCCAATCTCATACTACGCCTAACAGGCCTTGAAATTCACTCATCAGGAGAGGGGGGCCATTTCCTTTCCCTGCGCAATCTGCGGTTACCTAGGAAGAAATGGCACTCGAAAAAATCACCTAGCTTGGATGAAGCTGGGGTCGCCGAGAGGAGTCACGGAGATTCAAACCCCGGGCATCCCGGCTAATAGCTCATCAATCTACCCATTGGAATACCAAGCCTCTTCCTATGCACATTAATATCCTAAAAACGACTGATTATTACTATCTTCAAAAGTAATAAAAATTTCCGACTGAGCTATAAAATTGCTTAAATTATAAATAGAACCTTGATTATAACGAGAACAAATAAAATTAAATTTAGAGAGCGTGAATTTGTTACAAGAGCAGTGTAAAACGATGGGCACCAACCAAATCACTGGTCACTTTCAAATAAATAATAAAACTGGGCGTATCAAAAGAAATTTAAGAACTTAGCATAACTGTTGACCAAAGAAAACAATTGCTTGCTTTACGATTTGTGATCAAGGTCAGATTTATATCGTAATTTAGGGAAGCGTCTACGCATTCATGGAGTCATAATTAACGTTGACGTGACAGTGATTCATGAAAAGAAAGACAAAATATTCCAAATAAAATATCAAAAGCTAAATGAATATATTCAATCAAGTTAAGATGGGTATTGCGAAGGAGTCATATGTGAGTGTACCACTTAGCTTTCATGAACTCAAAATTTCAAAATCTCGACTTTGCTTGGGTTACCTATAAAACTATTAATCCAAATACTTTACCGCATATCTTTTTTACGTCTCTTTTCCACATTTAATCCTTAAAAGTGCTCACTTCAAATTTATTCGATTTTTCCTACAGAAAGACATGGGGCTTCTGGAGCAAGCCCATCGAAAATAATTATACCCTCTGACAAAAGGCGAAAACGTTTCACCAGGCAAACACCTGATTCCACGCCGGGCATCGTCGGCGCACTATAACAGGTCAGCAAAATTAACGATCTGTCTCTGCCAAAGGACATTTTAGAAAAACGCGCATACATATTTCACGAATGCAATAAAAAATTTAAACTAAAATTATAATTGCATTCCATGGAAAACTCAATCAAAAGAGGAGGGCTCTTTTTCGGGAATTAACATTTTTAACTAGTGTTTGGTAGGATAATGCTTCATTGTCAATAATCGGAAAAGCTGTAGTTCATCAAAAAGAATTATTTGTCCCTTCGATATTATTAAAATTGATTTGCGGATGCAAACCGTATGAGGGTGCAAGAAGGAGTGAACATCAAACTGCCGCGAAGAAAGAAATGTTAAAATAAAGATGGGAAACAACGATACCGCTAATAAAACGCTAACTAGACGATTAGGAGAAGGATAAAAAATCCCAAAATGTCCAAAATTCTAATGGAAAGGCACTAATAAAAGACAAAGACAAAAAGGAGAAGTGGTAAGAATACAATCAGTTACGCTACTCAGAACCAAAAGCACTTGAAGGTGACTTAAATAAAGAATCGAGAAAGAAGAAACTAAACGGGGGTCGGAATCTTGAGAAACGTATTCCACTGGACCGTGAAAACCTGAAGAGCAAAAAGGCTCCAGGTATAGACAAATATACGAAGAAATTATCAAGGCGTACGGAATCAAAGCAAATGATTATCTCTTTGGAATAATATAAAATAGCTAAGATAGGGGGAAACCACCATAGGATTCCGAGATGAAAGTGATGATTGCCAGACCGAAAAGTGATGATTGTAATAACGAAGAAACCAATAACAGATAATAGCAAAGAACACAGAATATTGGGCCTGGTGCCTCGCAAATACGCTCGTACTTACTCGGACAATTACCCAAAACATAGACCGAGAGATGGCAGAAAGCCTCCCGGAAAACTAATTCGGAATTAGAGAAAATCAAGGAAAAGGAGAGGCAATATTCAGCTTGAGGGTACTGGTCAAGAAATAATAAACGCAGATGTTCGAGATTCTAAAACACTTGCAATGGACTACAACAGTAGAAGAATAATTCACCATCTCTATGAGAATCAAATACAACCCTGCAATTTAGAATTGGTAGGAAAAGATGAACTAAAATAAACAAAAGAGACTATGATCAGCTCGCCAGTACAACACACCTATCGTATCGCTAGAGGCAAGGAAAGAAGCACAAGAATTGGGTATCAAAGGAATCTAGACCTACCTTAATCGTTAGATTACCTAATAATATACATACATACATATGTGTGTGTATATATATATATATATATATATATATATATATATATATATATATAAATTAGTTTCTTCCTTCTCTATCTTGAGAAAGGTGGCTTGTACCACCGAAAATTCGAATACATGTGAGTTTCTTTTCTTTTATGTGTGATTCTGTGTTTTTGCCATTTTTCTAATTTTACTAGATGTCGTGTGGATTACTTCAGTTATATTATCACTAATACCGCATATAGCGTTATTTTGTTCTGTATCACAGTTCAAGATCATGGATGCTGTGTTTTAATTCACCGTACGTAATAATAATGATTCGTATTAAGGCCAGGATTTGCATTGAACAATGATATATTCTCTATGCAGCCTTTTAATAGCGACGAAAAAAACGGGTGTTTGATATGAAAAATGCTGGTTACGCATAAATTAACTGGGTAAAATGTTGCAGGAATTCATGATACTCAAGATGGTCTAGATCAATCCGTTTCCATACCAATACGTTGATTAGCGTGCAGCAAAAATAATAAACTACTTAATATCGTCGTGATATCAAATTGAGGAGTGAGAATTAAAATAAAGTTTTCATAATGCGATACATAAAAACGCAGCTGAAGGAATAATAATAACAAAGAAACTGCGGAAAATATAGCTATTTTAATTTGTCCATGATAAACAGCTGTTTAATCGCCCGGTTAAAATTCGCGGAACATCACCATTAGTATGAATATTGTGCTTTGTGACATTGTGTGTATTGTAGTCAGAATATTCCTTTAAATTTATTAAAAATGAACACTGTCAGATAAAACCGCGATACTTTACTCAAGTAACTAACTCGACTGGAACTCGATGAATTCGGTTTAGTATCCTTGTCAAGGGGAATGTTTTTTTTTGCGGTTTAATCCTCACATTTGAAGACATTTTACATAGCGCACAAATTTCATTAATTTGACCTATAAAAATAGGAACCTTAGCAACTAACCACATAATTTCTGACAATAGAACCTTTCTTAGCACCTTGGAAATACACAATTTAGGAATTATAATGAACAACAAAGGCAATGCTGGAGAAAGGAAATACTTAGGCTGTAGGAAAAACGTGTATGGAAAAAATAAGGAAAGACTCCAAGGGCTATATGAATTTAGTCTACTACGAGACTATATATTGAAATTCTTTTCAATATATAATCTTTACTTTTAATCTTTTACAACAGGACAAAATATTTCGAGGCCTTATTAAAGAATACATTCTGCAATTTGAAATTCAACACACTTTTTAAATATTAAGAAACCGTAGGTAGCATCTCAGTCCTCGGACTGGTTGAGAATGAGCAATAACGAGGAATCTTGCGATTCCAATCCCAATATCGTGTACCCAGGTATTAAACATATCTGTAAGCATGGCATTGCTGGCAAACGTCGTTTTTCAACGAGCGAGTGGAAGGAAAAGGGAAAAATGAAATATTTCTGAGAAACGTTCTCAAGATAGAGACGCCTCCTTTAAATGAGTGGCCTTTTTCAAAACTCTTTAAAAGCACTGGCCTAAAATCACGGCTATTGACTGTAAATAATGAACATGGGTATAACTTAATGTGTGTGGGTCGCGATAGTCCAGGGGTAAAGCAATGGACTACTGACCGGAGGGCCTGGCTCCGATTCCCGGGCAAGCTCTAGCCAAGCTGTGTAATTATTTTGGGTATCAGATCTTCCTGGGGAACCATAACCGGCACAGGGAAAGGAACTGGCTTAATATGCGAATTTCACAAGCTGTCGGACTGGGTGAAATCTATCATTACCCACGAAACAGACCTTCGGGTTAATTACTTTGTTTATGGCCGCAGCATAATGTTTTAAAGATTATACTGTATATAAACTTATGGTTTATCGATAACTGTTTTAATGATGCACGTGTTTGACAGATTGTCATTTATTATTAATTTTAAAGCAATTATATGTAATTGCATGACACGCAAGTATTTTTTCTCTAGTTACTTCCACAAAACCAACCTTTGGATATATTTATATCGTATGAGAGCGGAACTAATTAGCTTACATGCATGGCTTGCTTTGAGGGGAATACACCGTGACAAGTTAATTACCAACAACTCCTGTAATACAATTTTCCCCATCATAGCTTGCATATATATGAGTCAATACTACACCAAAGTTGGATTCGGAAAATAATTAATAGATATGCAAAAATATGTGTAAGCTTCCGAATAAGTTTTTATACCGCAGTGAGAGTTTTAGTTACCCGAATGTTCGCACGTCCTTACCCGTGGTTAAGTAATTGAGGAAAAAACAAACATAACTCCCCACCGGATATAGAAATATATTCATAAAATGTATTGGTGTTTATTTTTTCTTGCTATCTCAAGTACTGATTTGGGATATTCGAGAGCATTTTTTTAGTTGGGAAAACTGAAAAACGCTTAAAGGTTGAGTACCAACGCGAGTGATGCATGAAGCGGTATGCTCTAGGTTGGAAAGAGCGGGTAGGGTAAAAAACAAGAGTGAGAGCAAGGAAAAAATATTAATATTATTCATTCTATAAAATATAATATAGAATAAATTTGGTTGCCCAACATCGTGGAGGCGGTGGACTTGATAACCCAAATATTTCTAGTCTTTCCTGCCTCTCTATTCATCCTTTTCGCTTATAATTCATTGGAGAGCTTCGAGAGGAGGTCGGGGGAAGGCAACGCCATGTGATCGCAAGAAGGCCGTCCCTTTTCCGCGCGCCTACGCCTTTCGGCCAATTGCTTCCATCCTGCCTTTCCACTGACTGTTTCAATCTCAAATTCTAGTCCATCTCTCGCCACGCCAACAAACGTGCTCCTCCGACGCCGCTTCTTTTCATTTCTGACAACTCAAGCTGCGACCAGACAATCAAAGTCATTCGATATCCCCTGGCGAGTTCTTTCCCCCGATTGATTTACAAGGCGCGCGTCAGAACTCCAGTTAGGGATCAGGGTGAGGTTGAGTGGAGATCTCGTCTCCTAGGCTACGAAGCAAAAACACGACGCTCTCTCAGGGAAATAAACGCGAACTCAATTTAGGAAGCAGTATAGTGTTCAAGAAAATGCTCCTGAACCTCAAGAATCGTCCGTCACGTCAAAGATTTAATGAAATTTGACGAACTTATACGGCGAGCCATTGAACCATGCGCCCAGATCCATTTCAGATACGTTTTTCAGAAAAAATTACAAATTTAAATTTCATTTTCACTTTTCTTTACATTTATAATTACTAATATAATTTAAAAGATAAAAATAATGTGCTAAACGATAAAAATTCCATAGGACATTTAAAATTTGAATAGCACGTAACACACAAGGAATACGAAAATGTCTAAATTTCTTCCCGATTGATTAGAAAAATATTTTAATTGCATAGCCTTTAAATGGCGATTACAGGCAGAGCATTTTGATTGACCATAGGATGGTTGAGGTTGCGATAAGGGGAGAACGCTAGGCAAGCAAGGAAGAGAGGAAAAGAATAAGCTGCTTGAGCGATATGAAAGTACGAGGGTCATCCGGAAAGTAGTACCCGTTCGTGCCGCATGAAGTGCTGACGACGCGAGTAGCCGCTGGACGAGGTCAGATAGCTTCAGTGGCTTGTCTGCCTTCTCTGAGCCAAGTTGCGTGACGCTAGCATTGCCTGTGTTGTTTCTGTGATTGTTTACAATGTTTAAAAAAATTGAGAACGCCGCCAGTTGTGAAGTGAGGGCAGTGATTAAATTCCTCAATGCAAGAAACGTTCGCCCATGTGATATTCATCGCCAATTAAAGGAGGTGTATGGAGACAATGTAATGGACGAGTCGTCTGTTCGGCGGTGGTGTCGCAACTTCAACATGGGGAGGGGGAACACACACGACGATGAGCGTTCGGGGAGACCGTCTGTCATTACAGACCAACTGGTGAGCTCAGTTGACGAATTCGTGAGGAACGATCGGCGCGTCACAATTGATGACATCTGTGAGCATTTTCCCAATGTTTCTCGAACAATTGTTCATGAAATTGTTAAACACCATCTGCATTATGCAAAAATTTGTGCAAGATGGGTCCCTCGCGTATCTCAATGAGCTGGCGGCGAAGGACTATGCAGCAGGAATACAGAAACTTGTCACACGTTATGACAAATGCCTTAATTTGCTTGGAGATTATGTTGAGAAGTAGTTTAAAGTATCCTCTTTCAAATAAAATTTTTTATGTTTGT
Source organism: Hetaerina americana (assembly GCF_022747635.1). Classification (NCBI taxonomy): domain Eukaryota; kingdom Metazoa; phylum Arthropoda; class Insecta; order Odonata; family Calopterygidae; genus Hetaerina; species Hetaerina americana. Next base: position 15,454,376 of record NW_027286985.1, read on the forward strand.
TAATATTTACTTTTGTGTCTTTATTTCACGAACGGGTACTACTTTCCGGATGACCCTCGTATGTGGAATTGAAGGGTTTTTTTACAGTGTGGGGTCCCGGATCGTGTCTTTTTAGATGAGTAAGTTTTAGTAAATCTATTTCTGTGCAATCAAATATTCACGGTTCACTACTTAATAATAATAAAGTATAACCAAGTGGTTCGTATATCTTGAATCTACGGAGCTATTATTTTACCCCGTTCAATGTAAGTAGTCAATGCAGCTTCACGACGTCAAATTACCTATAACTTATTATGATCCTGATAGCGTTCAATTTATAACGAAGACTCGACATGCATTGAGCGTTAAGGGTACCCAATTTATGTTAATAATTCGCAATTTTCCAATAATCATGATATTAAAATCTGTAGGATGGTTTTGATAGGTTAGGTAGAGCTTAACTTCGATTAATTTAACTGTCAAAGCATGTAAAATATATACATTCAAGATTGAGTGACAGTTCCTTTCCCTTGGGCGACCTTCAATTTAACGAAACTTTGAGGTACTTCGAGGACGCCCTACTTGGATTTCAAAGGAGTTGTTCAAATACATTAGGAAGGATGTAAACGCAAGATACTACTCTTTCCTCAGAGCTACCTACTTCACCTCCTTCCGCAGTTAGGAAACACTAAACGGGGTCACCACCTAAAGACGAATTTCTGTTGTCTCACATCCTCTCTCAAGTTTTGAAAAATGGAAATAACCACCGATTAATATAGAAGAAGGTATGGCTTCTCTTATTTACTCTCTGTCTTACTCTTACTCTTAATTATATTAAACAATAACATTACGATGGATAGAATCCACCTTCTGTAATTTCATCAGAAGCTTCAATTAAATTTTGTACTTCTTTCATCATATTTCTATCTCATTATCTTCTTAGCTTCTTATTTTCTTCATATTTAGCATGCCATTTATTACTTGATGTCACTCTTGTAATGCATCTTAGATACATGTAACTGGTTGAAACGGAAAGGAGGAATTGCACAACCCTTTCTTTCTATTTTCTGGACAGCTACAGCTTTTTCGATCTATATAAGTTTTCCATTTATATCTTTCAACTCCATTTTCTTCAATGCATTAAGCAACCGATGTTTTAATACTATCAAAAACCTTTTTGTATCTGCGAAGGTCATGCATAAATATAGGATTTTGGCAAGTGTCTTCCCCAGCAGCACCTTTATTGCAAGAATCTATCTACGTCCTAGTACATTTTTTTCGCAACACGAATTGTTCTTCATTTAGTTCGGCATTAGTTTTAACTTCTGATTCGAGTTAGCATTATATTTGCAATGATTTTTGACACTTGATAAATTATGATTATGCAGATTAGCGTATTGTATTCCTCCTTCTTCATACTATTAGCTTATGCCACTTCACATTATTTTTGGTAATGCTACAACTACCCTACTTTGAAATTCATTAGGCACTGTAATCCCTTTCACAGCTTCCTTAACCATTTCAAACAGGGTCAGCCTTTGTTTTGACTCCGCCAAATGTGTTTCCATAAAAAGACCCGGGAAAAATTATGATTCGATGTATAATAATTAGGGAAAACTTTTGCGTTAAGTAGCTAAGTTGATGCACTCTCCGTCAATTCGTAGAGATGACAAACACCACTACTATATTAGATTTTGATTATGCTCCGGAAAAAATTCATAGTTTTCATTTAAAAGTGCCCGTGAATACGTATTTATGTCGTTGCATATTCGCATGATTGAAATTGTCGCATTTTGAAATAAACTCAAAGTCTACTGTTATAGAAAGAGCTTAATTTGATTGGACACACAGTTGGACATTTAAACGATATGTGAATAAATTCTATCACGTGAATAAGCCAAAATCAATGCAACAAATAAGCAAAAATCACTCATAAAAACATAAACATAATTTCATTGTTCCCTTACATGGCATGAAAAATCATTTCAGAATCATGTTACAAACCCAGGGGCAACACAATAATTTATAAAGACCTAACTAAAATGATGCCGTGTTAAAATAATTTGAACTTGAATTGATGAATATAAGAACAACATAAAACACTTAAGGTAAAGAAAATATGACATACATTTTATCATATTGCTTTAGTTTTAGGGCAATGAATTCTAACACAGTGCAAATTTCAATAGATACAGATGGAAGTATATAACTGACTATATATTTATACTAACTAAATAAGAATTGATCCCAAACACTCTTTCAGTATGCAGAAACTACGGACGCTATTTACATTAGCCCGTAACCAATTCCCAAAACTCAATTATAAAAACTCAAAATATTTTATCACTGGAATTTGTGCAGGATATTCATAAATATTTATGCTAATTATGTTGAATGAATAAACATGTAACCGTAACGATCAACAAAGTAAATATACTACCTTGATCAAAAATTTCCCGGAATTTATTCAGAAAATTAAAAATACAAGTTTATTCATCTAAATCTATATTGTCCCCTTCAAAGTAATCCCCATCGACTGCAACACACTTATGCCAGCGCTTGATCCAATCCTCGAAACATTTTTTATATTCGGTTTTCGGTATGTCCATCAGTGCTTCCTGCGATTTTTCCATTACTTCCTCTCGGCTGCTAAAACGCGTTCCCCGTAATGGTTTTTTAACTCGATTGAACAGAAAGAAGTCACAGGGAGCCAAATCAGGTGAATTCGGTGGCTGTTGGATGGTATTTGTTGCATTTTTCGTCAAAAAATTACGAATAATGATAGCACTGTGCGACGGTGCGTTATCATGGTGCAAAATCCATGAGTTTTCTGCCCACATTTCTGGTCTCTTTCGGCGAATTGCTTCACGCAAACGTCTCATAACGCCCAAATAATACTCTTTGTTTACTGTCTGGCCTTCTGGCAAAAATTCATGATGCACTACACCGTTGTAATCCATGAAAACCGTCAGCATTGCCTTCTTTTTTGACTGAAAACGACGTGGTTTTTTTGGTCTCGGCTCATTTGGTGAACGCCATTCACTTGCCTGATGTCTGGATTGCGTGTCGTACTCATAAACCCACGTCTCGTCTCCAGTAATGATCCTTTTGATGAATGTGGGATCGGATTCAGCCTCGCAAATCATGTCTTTTGCGACGTCAACACGGTCTCTTTTTTGCATGAAATTGAGGTCTTTTGGCACCAACTTTGCTGCTACACGACGGAAACCCAAATCATTAACCACAATGTCTTGGGCGGATCCATAGGCAATGTTCAAGTCCTCCGCTATTTCTCTGATGGTTAATTTGCGGTTATTGACCAACATTTCTTTTACTTTATCAATTTTTTCACCGACTTTCGATGTCGATGGTCTGCCACTGCGTTCATCATCTTCGATTGACTCACGACCACTTCTGAACCGCTCGTGCCACTGGTAAACGACCGTTTTTTTTAGAGAATGGTTGCCGAAACACTTTTCCAACATTTCCAACGTCCGTGCGCCACTAAATCCGTTTTTTACGCAAAATTTAATACAAGTTCGTTGTTGCAAATTTAAATCCATTTCTGCAATTGTAAAAAATCGCCAACACACACAGAGATAGATGTACTCTTGGCTACGTAACTTTTGCAAATGTCAAGTTATGACACTAAGATTTAAAGGGAATATCAACAACAGATGTACCAATTTAACAAAAAAAACAGAACTCAAATCGGAACGATGGGAGCGCCACACGGTGGTTATTCCGGGAAATTTTTGATCAAGGTAGTAATTCAAATGAATATTCCGAAAATCAATAAAATTACCTATTTATTCCGATTGCGCATCTTTCCGACAAAATTGACAAGTTCTTTATTCCGATATGATGCACAGTAAAACACCGTACTGATCATTGACAAAAAGAACCGTACAGTTATTGTACGTTCACAGCTATGAACAGAAGTACTCACTTCCGTTCTATGCAAAGAGGATTTCATAGTCCTTACCCAACTAGGTCATGGTTGTATAATTTCATCAGATGGACGAATAGGAATTTTTTCTGATTGCGATTTGGCTGGGCCGACTGAGGCTTTAGTTCTCCTCTGATAAAAGAGGTTTAAGGCTTTTTGCACTTAGCTATTATGTGGTTGAATGTTGCAAAATCATAATCCATTCGGCTAATGACCGAGGACAATGATATTACTTCGGCTAAAATCGTTTTGCGCTTTAATTTGGCATAGTAGAGACGAATCTGAGAGTAATGCACCTGAATCACTCACATGAATAAATTTATGAACTCTTTACTCCATATAAATTTATGTGTGAATACTCAAACCCAATGTCCTGGCAAAAATAAATTGAAATAAGCAAATGTAAACATGAAGTGAAATTTGTCAAGTTCAGTTCACCTCTTTGAAATAAAATTCGTGATAACATTATTGATAGCATTTAATTGATTCAATAATGGTTGTTATGAAAAAATAAAAATTTCCCCGGTGATCCAATTGAATACGGATCACAGAATCTGCTATTTGGAAGAAATACAAAATAATATCCTTTCACTTCGCACAGTCACAAATTTTAAGACAGTTCCATTTGGAAGCAATGCAACGCCACGATATTTTTCATTCAATTATATATAAATCATAAATGCCTTAAATTAAGGTTTATCTAACAAATCGAGAAAGTCAAAAGATTTTATAAACAGTTTATACACAGTTTATAAAGGGACCATCAGCAATCGTGCCCGAAGAGCATCATTCTATTTCATTCATTCTTCGTATTTCAAACCTACCCTGTTAGTTACCACGGCAACGCGACATGAGGGAGTGTTAGTTACAATCAGCGGAATGTGCATTAATTTTGGCATTTGCTACAATTTTTTTCATTACGTACTCCAGGCTGAAAACGATGAGATCTGGATTTTTGCAAGATATAAAAGATTCTTAATATCTATTCTCTTGCGTAGTCGCTATACCCCACGCCCTATTTTGACTGAAGGGTAGAAATAGGCAATATTCGAGAAGTTAGTCTTCACTCAGTAAATTCCGCTAGTGTGTGCCGAGAGGAGTCGGCTCCCGCGTCGAACGCCCTTCATGTCTTCCGGCACACTAGTTGGAGGCAGGCATTGACATTTACAAAATGAGCAGCCGAGATCTACGCACATGAATACAGGTGCAGTCGAATGAAACTTGAGGAATAAAATGAGGCACTTCCATCAAATGTTTCATAAAGCATCTATTGTGTGTGACACGTTAATAATATTGCACAATTTCCTTTCCATCCCTTTGTCACCCTTCCCAAAGACAGCCTGAGGACCCGTCGCGATTAAAATGTCATTATACGCATACAGGCCGATTGAACGCAGTGCAGCGAATATACACTCTGCGATTGAATTGAAAATGAATCTTTAGAGAAGATTCTCATTTACAGTGCTGATGATTGTCAAAAGAATTTAAAAATAATCAGTACTTAACCAACTACCAGCAATCTATTTTTGCTGGCCTCGGTGGCGGTGGAGTAACGCTCACACCTAGCGCTGGTCGCGGGTTCGATTCCTACCTAAGTGGGTTTTCATCTACCTAGAACTTGGGTGTTTGTAATAGGCTTCGATAAAATGTACAGGGGTTTGGTGGAAGAAGGAACTATAAAGTTTCAATATCGCCCCCAAAAATATTTTGAATAATTAAATATTTTTGCGAATTATAACTCGACCTTTTCGCAAAATCTGAAGACATTTATTTTTAAGCACAAAGTTAATGTAAATTAATTTTACAATGGTAAATGAAAAGAGAAACCTTTTTCTCTACTTGTCAACGATTAGTAGAACAGTTTCTTTATGAAATTAAGTACTTCCTAGAATGACTTTTCTCAATTACTATTTTCAAGACTGGGCTTAAACTTAGTTTGAATAAAAATTATTAATAAAGGAAGGAACATGGAAGATAAATGAAATAATAATAACGTACTCTTGAACTGGAGGCACCGTGATTTCACTAGATCATCCTGCCCACAGTGGCATATCACATAGACTGAGTCGGACCGCCGAATTTCATCGGAATGTCATATATTATGAGGCCAAGTTGTCTTCCATAGAGTTCATATTAGATCCCCTAAAGTGAATACGTCGTTTGTATGGCATATCTCATCCAACAGAGGAAGTAATATAGTCCAGGATCCCATGAGGATGGAATTGAAATAGCTGCACACACTTTTTCATTTCCATAATTGTCGATTATGAGGGGCATTCAAGTGAAAACCGAACACCCGTTGCAACAACCAACCCGCATATTAACAAGGACGTGACCCAACAACAGCATGCGCCTGTGAGTTTTCACTATGCAGTCCTCCTACCAAAGCGATGAAAGTATGGATGCGTAAAAAGCTATCTTCTAGCTTTTAAAGAACTGTGTGTTATGGTGTTTGTGATTTTCACTTGACTGCCCCTATTAAATCCCAATAACAGGATAGTCTCAATATTAAAATAAATAAAATCTTTATTAGTAATCAACACCATTTAGAAAAGTGACTATCATTTGATAGTTCTGATCACTTTAAAAAATGTTTACCTCTCTTTCTCCCAATGTGAAAAACTGCTCATATATACGGAGGTTACGGAGTATGTCATGCACAGAAAAATAATAATGCTTAACTTGTTTAGCAATCACTAATATGTTCATAGAGTTTAATCACCGTAAAAATTTGATGAGCGTAAATACTCATCCCAAAAGCAAAGCTCGACGGCGACATGTTCTGTGGTATCTTTATCTAGGATATTCAGCTAAGCGCACATACGAGTACACAAACCCAATGTACTTCAACCAAGAAAAATCAAACTCCCTCTTATGATTCGTGCCAACGCAACTAGGGTTTATTACACAATCACAAGCTGCATCCAGTTCGATATAAAATAAACTCACGCTCCATGCATTGCCGTACCTGGGAACATTTTGCAATCTACCATATCTTTTTATCATATATCTTATATCACCCTTCCTGGAGTTGGACCCGGACCAGTGGCACTGGGCCAAGGCACTTCACGGGCCACCAATCGAGCAATTCGTGAGGATCGTAGGAAGTAGGCCATTATTATACCTGGGAACGAAAAAAATTGACTGCTCACCCCAGCGGTTGCCCCCACGGGGAGTAAAAAAATAATAAAAGAATATCACTCAAAGAATCTTATTCCATTTCGAGGGCCGGTTCTCGAGGGGAAACATTTACATTTTGAGGTCGGCCAAACAAAAGACTTCTGCAAAGCCAACCGCAGGGAACTTAATCCTTTGTCGCAAGGATGCTATAGGAGGGGAGGGGGATCGCGGGACATGTGGAGAGGGGGAAGAAGAGGAATGGGAGGGAAACGAAAGGAAGAAAGCAGCCACGACCGACGGAGGGAAGACGCGGGATGGAGCGAATCGATTTGGGGAAGGGTGAAGGGATTGGAACGGGCGTACGGAAAGCAGGGGTCTCAATCATGTGTGTTTGGGCATGGGGTGGGTCCAGCGGGGGAGGAAGTCGAAGGGACGATCGGGAGGGTGGATTGCGAATCCGGAGGAGAGAAGTACGGCGCCCATGGGCGGGGCGGGGGCGGGACGGTCGGGAGGAAAGTGGGTGGATGTGTTTGGGGAAACGACGCTGTTCGCATTCGTGTGTGGTGGGCTAGGGAAGGGTGGAGTAGGAAAAAGGGGGGGTAGGGAGCGGAAGAGGACGTGAGTGAGGGTGGGGAGGAAAGGGGATCGAGGTTGTTGAGGGTCCTCAGAACATTTGCGGCGGAAGCATTGATATCGCAAAGGCAAGCGGGTAACTTCGGGGATCGCGTAGCCAAAAATCCTCTGCGTTGCCGATGACGTCAACAGAGAGCGGATCCTCTCCCTGGCCTCTCCGCCCCCCCCCACTCCATTCGTCCTCCCTCGTCGCGAGCCGGGCGAAAATCGAGATGTTGAGCCGGTCCAAAGAGAAAAACGTCTGCGCCCAAAAATTCACAAAGGGAAACTAAACCTCGGTGGAAATTTAATGCCGAGCGTCAACAGTTTTTCATTATTCATTTTTAACCGTTCCGTATTAGTCCTAGGTCTGATTGGTTCGCACTACGAGCTTCCTAGTCCGCAGATACCTCTACTAAAAAGGGAATAAAGGGATTTTTAGTGTGATTGGAAATGTATCATCCGAATAGCAAGCGCTCTTGCCCGATACTTGTCGAGGATTCAAAGGTTTCAGCCCAAATGGCTATTTAGATTAACACCCCCCCCCATATTTCCGGAAAATACACTTCGGTAAAAACATCGGACCCTGACTGTTATAGTGCCGTGAAAGCAGCACTTTTGGACTAGTCGGATCGGCTAATGCCGAGAGAGCTCGCTCTACTTGTTTACCGAATTAACACCAAGCGAATATAATTTCTTGGTGGATAATGAAACCTTTCACCATTTTCTTATTGCACGAATAGTGGACACTCAACTGCAGTTCCAAACAGTAAGTATTACCTTATCATAATTTCATACATTAATAAGTTAGCAATAGGTTAAAACATTGTTGTTCATATTAATACTTGCGATTGTTTTGAGATTCAAAATGAATTTTCAAATATTCACTTTGTTTTTAATATATGATATTAGATGGATTGGGATATCTTTAAAATTTAGCAATGATTCAAACTATTGATGTGAGTAAGTAACCCCCTCATTTGAGACATAGCAGTTTTTACTTGTGGTGACAAGTTATTCCTGTTAGCAATACGCGCCATTTAATGCATTCGGATTTATCCAAGAGACTTAGGTACCATAATACTTCGTTTTAACGTGATATATTTAGTATAGTATATACAAAATACGATACCTATAAACGAAATTTTTCATTTGATACACAGTATCAGATGCAAGATTTTAATACTAGTTTTTTTGTGTTCACTGAGAACTAATGTTTTCTAAAATCACATTTTAATTCTTTGATTCGTATTAAATAAACTCGCAATGTAATCTACGAATCCATTCTTTGAAGTAAACAAGTAAAAATAGAGGCTTTTGAATACTGAATGGAAAAGCCATCTAGTCGTATACCTGTTAATTGAAGCATGCTCGATCATTACACTAAACATCCAACACCTCTCGACATTATAACGGATAGATGTTTAAGTTAAAATAACCATAATATTGAATGTTTAATTAAATTTTATTGAAAAAGGCAATCTTATGACTAACAATTTAAAACTTATTTTTAGTGCCTGAGTTTATTTTGACCGAGAAAATCTATAGAAACCGTTTCGAAGTCGTAATTGTGATATCGAAGTTACAGTTTCTTTTAAATATATAAAACCATAAATAAAATTTTTATCAAAGGTCTTTTTTCAATCATTTTGTTTGGACAAAATTCTTTAACACGATTTGCATTCACATTTAAAATATTTTGTTAAGCAGGGCATTTGAGGATTTTTTTCATGAGTAATAAACTGTTTTTACTGAATAGCTTCATCAAATAGCATGAAGTTTCACGCATGCTGAGAGGATGAGGCTTCTTTCCATGAGATAAAAGATTCTACTCCTAGAAGCTTTACAAAGTCTACGGAATAGCCATAATAAATAATAAAATGAAAAAATGTGATTTAACATGAGCAATTTTTCAATATTTAAGTTATAACATCCTTATTGAAAGATCTTCATCAACTATATTCCTTCTTATTGTAAAAAATGTTGGCTAGATTTTTTTATTAATGTTCGTTTCTACGTAAAAACCTAAGCTATTGGCTCTATCGATTTGTGTCGTAACTACCAGCTAGAGCCATCACAATTAATAAGTTGAGCTATAAATTTTCCAGGGAGTATTCATCGATTTCAAAATTTGTAATTTTGAAGAAAAATGATGGTGGAACTTCATTTATCATAGTTTTTATGAAAAAATGTTAAGATCAGTCTCAGATTCTCTTCCAAATAAAATACGTAGACATTAAAAAGTTTTTATGATTACACTAACAGGTAGCTTGATAATAAGGGTAGCTCATAGTTTCCGAAGACAAAATAAGTAGTAAGAAGTAAGTAGTATTTTCCAGAGTTAATTTAAACTACAAAAGAAAATCTCATACCGATAAAATAATGAATATATTATTTCAATGCACGCTTTCAACGACTTGTAAATCATGCAGCAATGGTGGTGGATGGTGGCACAAAATTACTTGTCACACTTAAAGATCCCAGAGGAATTATTTTGAGAAAATAGGATATGAATGTAGCAAAGAAGGTGAGTATGAAAAAATTTTTAATTTCTAAATGTTTAGAGCCATACAACCAAGAAAACGTATCGTAACGTAATATAGTAAACTACACAAAAAACATAAATATCGTGGCTTGGAATACTTTAGATGGCCATATTGAGAAGACATTTTTACAAGGAGATTCGTTAATAGAAAGTGGACCGCCTCTTTAAATATTTTCTAAACCTAAAATTATTGGCAAGTGAAAATGGGTATAACTGTAAATTTTCATACCAGTTCATTTTGGGATTCTGAAAAAAATTGGCTTAAGAACGTGCCTGAGGAAATTTTAGCAAAAAAAGTTATTTCCTCTCCTCTAATTTTATTTGATGATATACAAGGCAACTACTGGCTCAAAAATTTGTCATTTAACATCTGACAGCTTGATGTTCGTAATTTGATTACCTATTAGTTTGGTATAACACTCAACATGGCCTCACTAAACGTCGGGGATTAGTCTCCATAGTATAAATAAATAAATATTGCCTCAATAAAAACAGAAAATTATCCAAAAATGTAGGTAACAGCTACATTTCCGAAAAAATAATGATTAAGAATCCATAAAATCTCTAATCTCAGACACCTAGCTTTCAAGGATCTTCTAATGAGTTTAGACCCACATTGTATACAATTACTCCCCTCTTTTTTGTTAAAAATCTCACACTCGGGCGTTCCAACAAGCGAAAAGCTCTCCAGAACCCATAAACTATGACGCAGTTATCATAAACAAAGAATTAACACTCATCTCCCGAAAACCTCGGACACGCACTTTGATCTCGCACACCAGAATTATTTCATGGCTATCACCTTCGGGCGCTTGAGTTGTAAACGGAGAGAGCCTGAGTTCTAGGCTTACATTCTTCAACATTAAGAAAGGCGTGTTCTGTGAGACTCACCGTACGGAGGGGTAACTAATAAGAATTGGAAAGCGCGAGCGGAGCAAGGTTCTTTCGGATGAATAAAGGGTCGGAGAGTGGGAAGGGAAATGGGGTTGAGGAGGGAAACGGCAGAAGAGATATTCTGAAATTTAAGAAGAGGGACGAGGAATTTGAAGTATTTTTTGGAAAATTCCGTAAGGGGAGGAGTTCAGAAAAAGCAGAGGGCCCGGAAGGCGAGGCGGAGGGAGTTTGGCAGCGGATTTATCCACCTCCTTTGGCACCCCCTTCCAGCCCGATATTTTTCCCAGATGCTCTCATGTCTCATTGTACGATTCCGCATTAAATGCACAGAAAAAAACAGCAAAAAAAATTCGTTGGCAAGGTGCGCAAGGGAGGTTGGGTGGGGGGGGGAAGAAGGTGGTGATTGGTGAGAGAGTGGGTGCGTACATGTCGAGAGGGAGAGTGATGGGCAAAATGGAAACAGGGATGATACCGCCCATGGGCAGGAAAACATATGCGCACATGCGTGACATTTTTCCAGGGGACGGGAGATTGGGGGGAGGCGCGGACTGTCAGCCGGCCGGAGGCATTATATTACCCTCTCCCCCATACCCGTCCCGTCCCCCCAAACCCACCCTTGTTATTCTTCGTGTTCGCCGCATCCCTCCACTTTCGGATCCTCCCCGAATCTTTCATCACTTCACCCTCGCAGTGCGTACACAAACACGCACCCCTCGCAATCACCCCCGTCCTTCAAAGCTCTCCCCCCTCCCACACTCGAGTGTTCATATTTTTCATTCCCCCTTCCCTCTTATCAACAGCCACCTTCACCCCCTACTCTCCTCCCTGTCATCCACCCAATTCTCCTCCCAGACACCCTCCCTCCCACACTCCTCCTCGCGCTTATCTCCCTTTCCCCACCTCTCTCCCCTTACCCGTCGCCCACACCTCGACCGTTCCGTCTTATCCACTTCCATCCACGACCCTTCTCCGCAGACATCAGCTACCGCCTCAGTACATTCTTCTTTTCAGCCCATCTTTTATATCCTTTTACCCAGAAACCGTTTTCGTCGTCATCCTCCACTTCCTCGCCCTCCTCTCATTCTTCTCAGCATCCGATAAACTCCTAAGCCCTCTTTCACCCTCCGTCCTTTTTATTTCAAAGCAAACATTTCCAGGAAACCCTCCCCCACATCAACCCTCCTTCACGCACCCACATATACGCGTATTTTTTCCGAAACCTAATCGGGGATATTGTGTTTCTTTATTAAATTTTCTTTTAATATGTGAGATATCGAGACGCTCACGTTCGGCGAGGCCGACTAATGGTAGAGGTGACGTGAGGTTTCTTTGGTGGTGAGGAAGGGTTAAGGGTGTAGTGCGGTGGCGAGACAAAGAAGCGGAAGAGAATCTATTTCAGATTTGGCCGAAAAAAATTATGGCGCGGAAAATATGCGCTCCAGACTCACTTTCTCGCGCGCGTGGGTGTAGTTATGCGCGTTAAGGGTGTATTCTGTGAGGTTTCTCGTTTAGCTCATTTGCATTTTGCGTTATCAAATTTTGCGTCTAACGTTTATTTTTCGTTTAACCCGTGTCCTTGGGGTAGGGGGTCGCGTAGGGAGAGAAGTGGGACGAAGATGGACGGGGGCAGGAGTCCGGACACGGGACCCCCACTAACCCCCTCCTCCCCCCCTTCAAAAGGCTACCACCGCCCAAGCGGTTCCTTTTCCACCCACCATAAATTTGCATGATGTTCCCCCCTCTAATTTATTGTTATATGCTCGCACAAGTATTCTCGGCAATTTAATATGCATTCCCACCAAGGGATTACCCAACCCCTTCCCCTGAGGGAGTGTATGCTTTTTCATTTCATTCCATCACTCCCATCTCCTCATTTTCATTTCCCGTGCCAACCCCACTCCATCCTCGCCCCCATTTTTATTCTATAACCCCGACCCGTTTTATAACCTATGCCATTATTTTTCATCAGCTACGTTCTCCCTCCGCGAAAGGAACTATTGTCATCCATCCGGAATCACCTTGAATTTTTCACACTCTCGTCCCCTTCGAACCATTTTCGTCCCTCGTAAAAGTTTACGTTGCTTTTTCCGGCGTTAGCAAACCCCTTTCCGAGGTTTCCCTTCCCCTTAAGGAAAAAATCCTCCGAGCCAATTCCACTCCTTTTCCCTCCGTCACCTTTTCCCGCCATTTTCCACGTCTCCCATAAGGGTTTGAATACCCCTCTATTTTTGTTCTCGCCTATTCCGTCACACCACTGATCAGATTTGAGCAGATTGTTGGCTTCATTAATCTATCCGTTGGGGAGACACAATGTGATTGTGTTCACCTCACTTCCGTGAACATTATAGATTCAAAGCTGAAAAACAAGAGCCCTTCTTTGAAGTGTTGCTGCTCACTCCTCATCATTTTAACGCAAATTTTAATTAAGTTCTATGCAAAAGAAAATAAGAACGTTCTTTAGAGTAATGCAAAATTATAATAGAATCCTACAATGTGAAAATACATCAAAAACTGGGACGGATTTGTTGAGTTCACGATCTCCCATGAGAAAAAATTTCAGTTTCATCTCGACTCCTTGTTGATTTACTCACACTAATGTTCACCAAAATACATTGAGAAGACCAAAGAGCCGTATGAAGCCCGTCGGAAAATGCAAGGTGAAACCCTAACTATTTTCATTAAGTGTAGACTCACGCCGACGACAGCAATTCAAACTTTCCCCATTACTGATTACCCCATCACATCCACGTCTAGTTTCTCTTGATTCCAACTTGCAAAGCTGTGAAATTGTTTCATTTTCCAGGGATTCTATGCTAATGCTGCTTTTCATATCCTACGTTACCATATTTCAAAGTGTAATTAATGACTTTCCATTCAGTCAAAAAGATTGCAAGCCGGTTTCATGAATTCGGTGACCAACTCCCTTTGAGTGCTGTATGTTGAAATGTGACGCGATTTCTCTACATGAATTGCTTAAAATCATATTACCAGAGGCAGCGACACGTAGAGTTCTAATGCGAGGGCGCCTCCATGGTACATGAATCTACATTCGTTTTAAAGTCATGTGATGTAGAAAAGCGTAACTGGCAAAATTATTACAACTGCTACATTTATCAGCATACATTACACGACCTTCTCAAAAAATTACATCAAAGTCGGTTACAAGATAACTAAACCATTTGAATCCACAGATATGTAAGCGCTTTAATCCGCGTAGTCCAATTATAAAGTCTTCAATTCAATTAATAGGTAAGGTGCACTGGGACTGCATTCTTTTTCGTATAAATTCAGTTAAATGTGATTTGTACTCATTAGGACATTACATATAGCAATTAGCTGTTAGTCTTTGTTGGGGTGCATCACCTTGCTCCCATGTCATGGCGTAAAAATGTAGCGATGTTCAGAATACATACATATACAACCTATCTTCAACGGTTGAATGACAATAATAATAATCATCTTGCTCTAACTGTGATCGTGAATTGCACGATGCTACATATGTACAAGTAAATTTCTCCGCGTCAAGTCTTTTTGTTATTCTTATTTAGCTGTATCTATATTTAACCCTAAAATTCGTTACGAAGGGGATGTGAAAGGAGGTTTTATCTCAGTAGCCGTCACTTAAATCAGTGATTATTTTTATTCTGCTTTATAGTTCCGTAGTCCCAACCGTCGTGAATGATAATCTACACCGTTGAGATAAATTATATCCGATTAATCTGATTTCTCAATATTATTTGGGAAAAACTCGTAATAATTCCTCCGGAGTCATGAGTAAACCAGTTTGACCGTAAAGGGTTCTGTACTTTTTAAAAGTCGCCCTATGGTGAGAGAATACATAGAAAGGCATCTTTACGCAATCTCACTTTTCGCGATGGAAAAATCTCAATGATATTCTTTGGGCCGATTCTAATTTTTTAACTCTTCTTCGTCCAACATACGGAAAATTCTTGCTGCATATTTCAAACGCAGCCTTAGAAATGATACATATAGGCATCCGTCCAATAGTTTTGCTATCACTATATTTTCAGTCCAATGAAACCACGTTTCATTAAGTCAGTCCCAAATGTTGTTCAAATGTGTCCCCATATCAGAACGAAAGTAACCCAAGTACTGCTCCAGACACTTCCTTTGACAGAGTCAATTTTATTTGTAGGGTCTGGTTTCTATTCTCCTTTACCCCAAATAGACAAGAATTGGTTCTCCATGAAAATTTTGCGTATGTTATAGGTAACGGCGCCCAAGTTCACTTACGGTAGGGGCACTTTATGTACTCCAGAGATTACACCCCCGCTCACCCGATGATACAAACACACACGCCTGCGTAAAACGTTGGCAAAACAATACGATCCTAGCAAAAAGAAACTAACCGCGGGAGTTGAGGTCTGGTAAAAATTTCGCCCCTAGTCGGTCGAAGGTCTAAGGAAAAGTTTGAAACAAAATCCCGATGAGAAAATGTCGGACGAGAAAACCCGGACGTAAAATCCCGGACCGGACCCCGATTCCCGAAAGTTCATCCCACGCTCCCTTCGCCCTCCGCGCTTTCCTCGCCCGGCTATGTCTCTCAGACCTCCCGCCTCCCTCCACCCCGCATGCGCCCCATTCTCGCTCCATCGCCCTCTTTCCGCACCCTTAACCCCGTCCCATCCTAATTCTCACTTCCACCCCCATCCTCCAAAAAAAACACTTCTTGTTTCTCCCCATCCTCGTTCCTTCCAACCTTGCCATTTTTCCTCCACTTCCCCTTGAAAACTTCTCCACTCTCGTTCCTCCTTCTATCCTTTCCGTTGCTGTCCTCTTCCTCCACTCTGCAGTCACGCGCACTCCCCCCTGCTCCTTCCCCCTCTCCTACCGCAAGAGCCTCCTCCGGGCCCATCCGGACAACTCTTAAATGGACGCTGCCTCTGACATTTACGACTTCACCCACCCTCCCTTCCCCTTCCCCACTCCCAAGCCCCTCAGTCAGACCCATCCTAATTACGTCGATCCCCAACACACACACACACACACTCAAAGAGAGCAGCAGCGGAGTCGGGGAAGTAGGGAAGCACCTACGGCGCCGTTACCATAGAGACAGCCGACTTAATCTCTGCAAACGCACACACACACATACACACACTCGACGCCCACTCTCGACGGAGGATGCATTAGACACCCCCTGTCCCCTCCTCCAACCCCTACTCGCGCGCCCGACAACAACCCCTTCCTTCCCCATGAGGAGGCACCTCTCCCACTCCCCCTTCCAGCCCACCGAACCCGTTCCGCGCCCTCCCTCCCCATCACTTTCCACCCCCTCGCTCCCATCTTACACTGACACGCCTCAATACCGCCGGTCTTCGGCTCACCGCCTCCACCTTGGTCCCCAAGGAACCCTCCTCCGGCCCACCTCCACTCCCTCGGCCCGGTACCCCCCACCCCGTGGGGGGAGGGTGAGTGGTACAGAGGGGATGGAGGGGTGGCCGTAAGGAGAGGAGGGTGGCGCGCTAGGTGGGAGTCGCCGCCGCGGCTTGATTCTTCCGAGACTTGGGGAGGAATCTCCTTCTTGCGCCCCTCACCTTGCTCAAAACTCCGTCCCGGGAGACTCAAAAGGGGAAAGGGGGGAAGGGAGGTGGCGAAAGGGGGGGCGGCAAAGAGGAACGGGGACGACGCCGGAGCAACTTCGGAACGCCACCTCTCTCTCTTATGTCTCCATCTCTCTCTCCCTATCTCCCACCCTCTCTCTCTCACTCACTATCTCCGCTCCCTCGACACACCCCCTCCCGACTTAGCTCCCTCAGGAGGCAATGTCTCGTGCGTGGGGCGTCTCACCCCAAGTCGAGTCTATGATGCGAGCTTGGGGACGTTACCCGAAAGGAAAGAACCTGCGCCGAGGTCCTTCCCTTATCTTTCATTTTTCCTCTCGCGGAAGTCGCGAGGGAGAGCGACGCGGGATACCCCTCCCCCTCGAGTCCACGGGCAGCGGGGCAGCCGGCAGTGTTTTCATTTACCGTGAACTCTCTCACGATTCGACTTATTACTGGAAAGAGTATCTACGCCTGCTCAGGGATTTAAATCCTCGACGCCTACTGAGCTAGCCTTTAAGAGCATTTAAGCCGGCGTGTTGCGCATTGAATTATAATTCCCTTCATGGAGCGTTTTGAATACCTATTTACCATAAATATTAAGGGAAAATTTGACAAATTTCGACTGGCATTTCACATGCTCATAATATGGAAACGAACAAGATAAATAAGGACAATGAATGGCCTAGATGAATAAAACGCAATTACCAAAGAATACGTAATTCAATAGAACAATTATAAACTGCATTGCAAAGAAGGCACACACTTCACACGACCGTACTACTTATCTAGGTTTCCATACTAATTTATCACGTTTCCTTTCTCTTGCTCGTACAGTAAACATTTCGCAGTGTTTTTGAGGTATGATTTTACACGGATGGTTTATCAGAGTCCTACTTCCAGGCGAAAGCAAGGAGAGACAGTGCCCCATTTCCTTCAGCTAGATTATCTTCACATGGGTTTCCAAAACTTTAACTCTTCGGTATATATTGTCTATCTGAAGGCATTCTGTGACGCTGTCTACGCGCCATGTGACAATCCAGATGAGTTTTGGCATACTACCATGGAAAACCATAAGCTGGAAAGCAGCTCCATGGAAACGGAAATTAGTGAAAGAGAATTGAAACAATGCACTCGAAAGAGTTCGCTATTTCTTCTTAAAGTCCCAGCATCCTGAAATCAAAGGGAGGGAGAACGAAGTTCCAAAACGGAAACTATTGTTTTGCGAAAGCGTAATTGGCAGAAATAATTAGGGTCTTGAGTAAGGACAGAAAGAGCGCAAGAAGACTAAGAGAAGGGTGAAGTAAACACGACAGCAAGAGTCAGTACACTTTCTCTGAATATCATACGTACACGGATTACAAAGGTTTCAAAACCCGTAACAAAGACTATATGCACACATTGTATATCTTCAAAGCCAAACCTACTCCAATAATCACTGGTGAAATAACCAATACAACAGTGTAATAACAACCATTACAGCATAGTTTTTCTCACTTCGAGTCAAAAAGCGGTCATTTAACTGCTCAGTGTACAGTTGAAAAACTCTGGAATAGAGTTTTACGGTTGGAATTTAATCTAATTTCCAAACGTAGGATTGATTCGGAATCTCACTTCAATTAAATTTTGTGGAATTCGATGCAGACACTCATTCTAGCGTGATGTAGAGGCAATTTTAGTTTAGTACATTTATTATTAGGGGAAAAATCTTGCCATGGACTCCTCTACTACACTTCGTGAGGAAGTAACTTAATCTTTCTCCACCCTTCGATAGTTAAACACATTTCTGATTTATCATAACCTTATTAAACAACTACAAAGCTTTTAGCTCAATTGAAATCAACTAAACAACCGCTTCAAGTTACTTAAAAGACATTTTACATAAAATATTCATCAAGAAATTATAAAAAATCATTTCTTTATGAATATTCAAAATTTATTTCATGTTGATTTCAGCATTAAATAATATGAGACTTTTTAATAGGATTCTCTAGCGTAATGCTTTGGCATTTGATAAATATTGCTGATGTGTTTAAATTTCATGATTTCTAGGGAAAATAAAACACTTATTTTTAGAGACATACTTTCCATTATTTGACGGGTTTAAAATCCAAAATGCCGAATAGACCGAGCGTGTCGTGAGCCTCTACCTTCCTTCATAGCACACCCCCATTCGGGAAAACGCCTTTAACACTGCTATTCATTTCATGAAGATGGTTTCAAACAGATCAATATACTATTCATCCCTCCATTCTAATCCGCATTATTTTTTAAAGGGGCCAAGAAATTTCGTCAGATGCTCGCAAACCACCCAAAGGAGAAAGAGGAGATCTCTACCCCCCGCTCGCTACAATATCGGCGCCGCGCAAATGTGATAAGATTCATCCAGGGCCGAGTGCGCGCGCCGACAAAAAATAATGCCTTCCCTGAGAAACTGACGCAAATGGATTCTGCCATCCGGTTGATAATACTAATAAGAGATAAGGGTCCTTCCCCGCCGCCTTGCCGTTCTTCCAACGCTTCCCTCCTTCCAAGTGCCCGCGTCCCTCGCTTGCTCTTCCCTCCGCAGCCCCTCTCACGACGAGGCCTTGGGGTGATCAGGACTCGAGTAAGCCCTCTCGCTCCCCTCCCGATTCATTCGACCCTCCCCCCTCACATCGCATAGTCATACGTCCAGGCAACCAACTGACATTAACTGTCCGCTGCAATTAGTGCCTCCTCATATCTCCTACCCTCCACTTCACGAGCCCCGAGGCCGCAGCTCTATCTGTGCAAACAGGGAAGCCGAGGTAGTCACCTCCGCCAATGAGAGCGGCGACGGAAAAGGGTAAGTACACTCATGAGCGTAAAGAAAACAGGAAGGGTAAGGCTGAAGGGAAATGACAATACGGTAGATGCGATGAGTGTGACAATGTTTGCGAAGTACATTTTTGATGACCTTTGCTCTTTGGAACGCTTTGGAATCTCTTTGGAGACTCTTTGGAATCCGACTACGTCTAACATTCCATAGCAAAAAATGCTCATATTTATGTCTCTGGGAAACATCTATCCAAATTATTATTCATGAAAATTCGCATTCTCAATTATATAAAATCCATGTTGGCAGCCAAAGAATTGAATCGAGAACCAGAGGTATTTCTCAGTCGGCCGCTGTGCCAGGTAAATCTACATTTACCCTGCAAGTCTCCAAAAGTGTGTACTTGTTCGTAAAGCAGGGGTTTACAGGTCACGGGACATTAGATTAAATTGTGATTAATCGTTTTATTTTTCCAAATTTTCGTAAATGAATTTTCCTTCTGTTTTAGTCGCGAAGCATGCGGGTGAAAATACATCTGTTTCTTCTGCGGTCAATTTCCATTGGCATCTCGCTATGTTTTCGATGACCAATTCAATCCGGCACTAAAATTATTGAAAATGTACCAGCATTAAACTCAAATTGCAACATATACCTACACTGTTAAACGGTCAATTTTTATTCAAAAGTTTCAAATTGCCACTGCATGAGCATTTCCGTGGCATAAACGAGGTTTTGTGCAGTAATAAGATAAAATTTTATCCCTTAGACATGTTAAGTTTAAAAATAGTTGGTGAATGAGGTTCCTATATCACAGAGAACGCAGGCCTTCGAAATGAGTGATTTTTCCAGCGCTTTTTCGGTCGCCACTTGAACGTGATGGTGTGAATATTTCAAGTACACGGCATTTAACGAATTTGAATGGCATACTAGAGAATTCTGTTTAATTTATATATGTACCTGTGTTCCAAGAAAAATATAGGATGAAACCTTAAAAAAATTGTTTAACGACAAGCGATTCCCTCAGAATATACAAAAATACTATTAACAAATTGAATCTACGCATCAGAGGTCCTCCAATTAGAAATTCCAGTAATATTTTACAAACAAATATTTTAACCGATCCATTTTCCGATCAATACATACCAGAAGAATGTGTTTTTTTCGTGTTTGAATGTTTATTAGGCCAATGAGGCTTGTCTATTCTTCTGGCTATGCGTGCCACGAAACGCACTGTTCTTATCCTTTGTGATGTTGTATGATTCCTTTACTACTATCCTTTCCTCTGGGTGTCTTGTGTATTTCTCCTCTGGTGGGTGAAACAGCTCCCTAACGCCATCTCTTGGCCAAAGAATCGGGGCACTTGGTTGCATAAAGCATCGCAGATCTCAGTATAAATTACGTTTCCTGGATAGTTCAAGTGGTTAAGAGCATCCGCCCGGCAAGTGGAAAGATCCGGAGTTCAAATCCCGGTCTAGGAAATATTTTTACATTCGTGATCTGCTGGATTCCGCCTTCCCCACCTCTCCTTTGTGTTCGTCCTTTGTGTGTTCCTATCCCTTTTCCTTATATCTGTTTCTATAAACATATATATATATATATATATATATATACACAAACACGTACATTCATATATAAATAGATACACATACATATAATCCTTGATTCCTGAAAGACATTTAACTAGCTGAATTTTTAAATATTTTCCTTTCCATTTTTCTGCGGTAACATATTGTAATGTATTTGAAACTTCATAAATATTTGATAAGCATGAAAACAAGATTTCACAGGGTTTATCTTAAAAATTTTTAATTGGCAGTACTTATTTTCCAATCATCCCTTCAATTTATGCTTAACACCCGTGTTGACGGTAACGAGTGTAATTGTAAAACAGTGCTCCAGTTGTACAGCGTAATTGTAAAAATAAAAACATTACGAAAATCAATTTTCCCGCACATGGAATAATGGAATATCTTAGGGTAGAGTTTTCCTCTCCAACAGTTTTTACGTGATAATAGTGACTGAGATACATGCACCTCATTTCATGAATATAATTGAAATTATTTTCATTCATATGCGATCGAATAAATAATTAATGAGCACTGAACTACATAAATGGGAGATGATTCATTTTAAGAATTGGAGATACATTTTCATCCATTCAGGCGAACGGCCTTCGCTAACGTTTAAAGGACACTTATGTACTCGCTCAATAGCAGTTGAGAAAATCAAAGACCTATTTATTTCCCTCACAGACATGCAATATTAAAACTCTTCAACTCGTGGCATACATGTTCCTGGCAAAGAGTGGTTGGGAAGCTTTCTGCCCTAGTTTATGGGCAATGCAAGACATCCCTAGGTGGACAATACGGCGCAGGTTGTCACATGGCGCATTATAAAGAGCAATTAAATATATTATATTATAACATTAAGTCGTGAACAAGTTTCTTGTTTTCAACTCGACCGATTTTACATACTTGGATAGTCATGAGCTACTTATGCCAGGATTCTCATTTACTGGATTTCAATTACAAATGTATCCTAATTTTTTTAACGAAAATTCCTGCTACTTCCCGAGTTCTCACTTAAAAAATTTAAACCATGTTAGGTCGAAATAATGACATTATTGTCAGCTACGTGGATATAATGACAGCGTTTGAAAAAAAACAGTCAGCTAACATGTTCAATCAAACTAAACAAAAATTGAAACGAAGTTTCCCTAAAAACTAATCCATATGAAGCAGAATCAGCAGTGACGTAATCCTGGTAATTGTTATTTCAGAAATTTAAGCTCCTAATAGTGATAAGGCGGAAATATTGAAAGTAGTTAAATATAACCGCGCTAACAGAAGGTCATTGATAAGTACGAGAGACTGAAGGAAAAAGTTAGGGCTTAACTTCTTTCTGAATGATATTCTTCTAAAAAGTGTTAAGAGCAGGCTACATTTTCCATTTCAACCTCATGTCTCACAATAGGTAATAGGTTTGTAATTATATTTATACATTGGAATATTCTCAAGGCAATCGTGTCATCTGGGCAATCAATCCCATTAAATCTTTTGCAAAATCTGTAAGGAAGTCTGTGAATATGGGAATAAGCAGAGAGACGTTCATACAAATGCCATCTCTACTACAATTGTCAACAACAGGAAATAACCGCTGAGTAGGCTCAGTATTCTTTCATCCAAACATCTCTATTTAATCCCGGAATAAAATGCCACGTAACAGAGCAAACGAGTATTGATGGAGATCTCCTATCGACTATGAATAAATTTGTGACAAATACTCGTATTTTTCCATGAAGTGGAACCGAACATATTGTCCTTTTTTTTGAAAGTTTGGTTTTCCTTCAAAAAATCAAAATCAAAGGATCCACCTATTGTGCTAAAAAATTGAAACTTCCATTCCTGATATGCTTCCTTTCGAAAATCATCTCCATTCCAACGAATCGAAAGTCTGCCTTCTGACGAGAAAATGTACACGCCTTTCAGATTTATAGCATTATCTCGTGCATCTTCGATAAACTATATCCTTATGCAAAAGAACAAAAGAGTCCAATAAAGCACGTGATTTAGGTTTATCGCGGTCCAAAGAGTCGCCCACATTCAGAAGGATGCCCAAATTAATGTAGATGCTTTGTTCGTATATTTTCTCGAAAGCCTAAATAAGGTTATTTTGTTCTACGACTAAAGAAAATTGAAGAAAATACCTTAAAAAATACTCATATTACAATAAAGACAATTTTATCATTCTACAAATTTTACACAAGATAAAATTTGAGATAGAACTATTTTTATCCTTAATAAAATTAAAATAATCACTCAGAGAGTAAATGGAAATAGAATTAAATTCATACGGTATTGACAGCGTCCTAATTCTGAGAGCAATACTGGATGTAAACTGCCTATTTTCTCCGATTTCAATTCCCAGAGAACCAAAGGAGGTAAAAGACGGCCATTCGTTTACCCGAATCTCGGCTCAACTCTGATTACTAATTTAGCTTTCATCGCAACATTTAAAAGCCAAAGCCTACACAAAGCACGAATTACTAAAAAAAAGTACGGTTCTTTTGAGCCTTCCAAAACAATGCCCTATGTTCTCATCGTCGATTAGGCCTTTTACTCTGTTATTAGAGAATATGGGTAACTCATGATTGAGTAGCCGGACTGTGATATTGTATCCGCATAGTAATTACAAAATACATCGATAATATCTTCAATTATTTTCTTAGATTAATAAATCAAGCTCAATTAATATATTTTATAACATATAAGATGGTTTTCAACGAAGATTGACAATTTCTCTGCAAATTTTATAGATTTTCTCTACGGTTCAAACACTAATATAGTATCAAAAAAAGTTTAAATTATCTACAAGCATTTTTACCGTATGATAAAAATACAAAACAGAAAAGGTAAAAAAAGACTTACGGAGAAGGATTTGGATAAAGAGAGGAGCAAATTTAACGTTATAACGAGACAGAAATTTTCAAGTAAAGCATTCGAGAGATGAAGTGGCCGAAAATCCCACAAATTCCGACAGCTCCAAACCATTGTAAAGAATGCCTTAAAGAAAAATACTTGAAAGCAACATTTTAAATGAAAACCCTTACCGCCTACGAATCTAAAATATTGGCTAGAACCATTCACAGAATAATGTAATAGGTAGTGGAAGAATTCTTGGTTAAAACGAGTTCGGCTTTAGGAACCTTTAGAATCCTCGTACAGAAGGAATGTAAAAAGATCAGTCCACTTTCTGTGCATTCGTCAATTTAAAGTAAGAATCGGATATCGCCGCTGATGGGAAAGAATTCCCACCATTTCAAAGGATTTTGTACTGACGTAAAACGAATGCATTGAGGAGCAAAGAAGACAAGGAAGAAAACTTTGTTGCCACATGAAGGGCAGTTGGCAGTGATTAAATTCGGCTGCAATACTGGAAAAGGGAAAAAAGACTACGACAAGCCGGCCTTTATAGAAACTTTCAATATATTAGACTTTACTGAAGGCATAGCAATTTTGCAGCAGAAGAAAGACCTCACGAGAGTACCACCGTAAACAGGAGAGATAATAAGGGAATTAATTTTTTTTAATTCTGGAATTCTGTTCGGTGTAAATAACTCATATGAAAGACAAGGGATTTTACTGTAGAATAATTTTATATATGATCGTGAGGTATTCCTTCTATAAATAAATAAATAAAAAGATGTGTATATATAAAAATAAGTATATAACATAAATAAGTATGTTTATATAAACATATATATATATATATATATATATATATATATATATATATATATATGTAGTGTTTGTCTCGAAGAAAATCACTGACGAGAAAGAAGCTAACTATTCAATAAGGTAAGAAGAAGGTTTAGTTAAACTTTGCACAAGAAGACAAACTAATTAGGCATGCAAGCAAAAAGAGGTACCGATTCTCTCTGAATAAAATCATTGAAAAAAAAAGAATAATGAGAAGAACTATACTGAAAGAGCACAAAGTCAACAGATACACAGATAATGGAAGACACATATGCATGAGGTTGTGAAGAAATAGAGAGAAAAATTTAAGATAGAACCAGCAATTACTCTATTTTTTTAATTGATGATGAAGAGATGTTCAATCATTTTCAGAGTAAAAAAATATGGGATGTAAATATATTCTAGAAATCACCAGTAAATCCAAAGACTGAGTGCGAATCTCTTCTAGGAGTTAAAGCGAAAAATGCATCCTTTTTTAATGAAAACTCAAGAGGAACTTCCGATCAGATAATGAAATTAAAAATTGCTCGAATTTCCAAAGTCTTTCGAATTTGTAAGTTGAAATTTCGGTCCATTTTTTGGGAAATGTTTGAGTTATCAATATGCATGCCATAAAGAGTACTCGTGTAGAGAATAATAGGAAAGATTTCTCACTTTCTACATATCGAAGTAATTAACGCATAATCATACTATTTTTTAAATTTAAATGTAATCTTATAGGGTAATTCTTAATAATACGGGTTGTTTTACATATATCCTGCAACCCGTTATCATTTAACAATTTTAACTATTACAAATTTGTAACAAAACTACAACACCAATTTTGGGAATATTTTTCGTTGTAGGTAGCTATTTTAAGCATGCACCGTTTCAATGAAATACTCTGAATAAGAGATACTCAGACATTGGTTTATATCGGTAACACCTGCTGTCCCCAGGAGACAGATAACAAAAAGGACGTACGCCTATGAAGGTTCATTGCAATTTGTGCCACAATTGCCACATACGTGGCGATATGCTGCGATGAAAAGATGCGTAAAATATGTTACTATATAAATAAGTATTAAAAAGGATTAAATATGTAATCTATCTATAAATAAGGATTAAATATCTGTTTCTATATAAATAAGTATTTATACGCCGTTTGGCGGAATTTTCTGTTTGAATGTGTGTGTGTATATATATATATATATATATATATATATATATATATATATATATATATATATATATATATATATATATATATACATTCAAACACAAAATCCCGCCAAACGGCGAATAAATACTCATATATACAGAAACATATATAAGGAAAAGGGATAGGAACACGTATAAAGGACGAACACAGTCCCGGTTGAGGAAATATTTTTACTCTTGTGATCCGTTCGATTCCGCCTTCCCCACCTCTATTGTGTTCGTCCTTTATACGTGTTCCTATCCCTTTTCCTTATATATGTTTCTGTATATATGAGTATATATATATATATATATATATATATATATGTATATGTATATGTATGTTTGATAATGGGGATAGCTGTTTCATTAAACTTCATTTATAACTCCCGTGAAAAATTAGAGAAACGTACAT
Organism: Hetaerina americana; assembly: GCF_022747635.1. NCBI lineage: Eukaryota > Metazoa > Arthropoda > Insecta > Odonata > Calopterygidae > Hetaerina > Hetaerina americana. Next base: position 15,480,685 of record NW_027286985.1, read on the forward strand.
CAATAAGCTTTCCTTATTCAATGAAATATTTGTGGAATTCACGCGGAGCTAAGAAATAAAGACCGAATAATTTATGGAATCATATCACCTGTATTAATTTCAATACTTACAGCTAATTAAATTGATTTTTGGTTGGGGAAGGAGAAAACGAGGTATGTGCATTACGCACCCATTCACCGCAAACTGCGAAAGGTCGACAGCGTAATTCAACGGGCATTACCTGAAAAGAATAGTAAAAGTTCCAATAAATATTCAATACATTACATTTGACGTAGGGAGCAGTAAACATGTTAAAAAATATAAGTAAACCTAAAATACACTGAAATGAAGACTCAAGGAACTTGAGTATACCTTAATTTATTGATGCTAATAAACAAATATATACATTAATGATGTCATAATTTGACACCCGATACGGTGGAATAAACGGGTGTGTTTTATTGAAAATCTCATATTGTAAAATAAGAAACACTACAATCACAAAATCAATTTCCGAGTTAAGATTTATTCACGACATTTTTTGGCAATACATGGAAATTAATACTTTCAGCCAAATCAAAAGGTTTAAATGACCATTTACATGCTTAAAACTATATCAATAGTATAATTCAAACCACAGTAATTTCTCTCAAGATTCATTTCAGCAGAGCTGGATAATAGCTACCTCGCGGGAGGCCATTACGGAGCGTACATTTTGTTTTATTACAGTGATAGCACGCCATTACATTTCATTACATGTTGCTATCGGTGTAGCAGGTATAAAGAATCCGTATCTTGTGCCTTCTTCTACAGCTCCTCTTCTACCATTTTTACAAATATCCTTTTCAAAATTCACCTAACGGAGTCAACCTGCGCCCGTAAATGTATCGGTGGGAAAGGGTAGATTTGTTTCACGGCACAGACTTTTCCTCTGATCCCTTGCTATGCTGCTATTGTCGTGCCACTGATTTCCTTTGGAGCCTCTCCTCCATCAAAGATGTCTCTTGCTCCCTCCGAAGTGTTCCACAGCACTCGTAAAGCCTTTCACTTTCTCCCCTCTTCACAAGTTTCCCAACACAGCACACACCATTCCTAAATTCTCTGTTTTTTTTCCGTTCAGACGGGATAAGCCATGACCTTCCCATGAAGGGTGTAGTATGGATTAGGACGGCTAACCGCATGTGGTGGTCTTACACACTTCTTGGAATACACACTCGTGGTATTCCAGAGTGAAGATAAGATCGTAGGTGAATGGTCAGCTTTTTGTTTTCGCACGAAGCAAGTGATAGGCTTAAGAGAGGGAAATGATCCATTTTTACTGTCCTTTCTTGTTGAAGGGTTTCACAAGACCCCATCGAATACTTCCCATTGTTGTAAACAAAATAAATTCCAAATTTAAGTTAAAAAAATACATGTTATTCAACGGAGTCAATTTTGAGTAATAGTAGTAGAATATGCCGTAGATGTATTTATTGACACATAATGCTTCGACAAAAGAATTATGTAATCCGTTGTAAAGGGTCTAATGCGATGCAGCATATAATTATGAAATGAAAACATTTGGTACTTTTTTATATCACCAACACAATAATGTATTGTTTAAAGATAAAATCAACTTTCTCCCTGTAGTAGTAGTATTTAGGGGAGGTGACCGACAGTTGAGGTTATTTGCGTCATAGGGGATGGACAGGAAAAGATGAAGGGTGGAGAGAAACCCGGCGTCGGCATTAGCCTACTTTTTACGAAAGGCGCCAAGGGATCCGCAGCTTAACGTCCCATCCGACGGACGGCGAACTCACTCAAAGTGATCTCGACAAAGCACCTCAACTATGGATCGAGATACCTCTGAAAAATATTCAACACCGCTGGGATTCTTAACTCTACATACACTTCATACCCTAATATCATATGTATAATACTAATACTTCAGTCTGATCTAATGCGAAAAGATTATAATTTATTTCATATAGTAACTAAAAATTTTGATTAAATCGTTGGTGTCAATAATATCTTACGCAGATTATGAAGAAGATTTTCTAAACGAAAAAGAGGAAGTATGTATTTGAAATCCTAGCATTTGTTTCAAAAAACACCGGAATCTCCGTGAAATACTTGATATGCAAATGGTTTTAGATCTTTATGCCCCTACTCATAGATATTTTGATATGATTGGGAGCTAAAATACAGCATATGCCATTTTTAGAAAAACTATCAATGCGAATGACGGATAAAAGCTTAGTACACGGCAATTCAGGGTTGCATTTAGATGCTTTTCTGCATGAAATATCATAGTTGAATATGTATCATCAACTGAGGATTTAGTTTAGTGCAATTTCTTGTAATCAGCTTATAATTTATTTCTTTACATTATAATACAGTTTACTATGAATCAATTACATGCATTAATGGTATTTGATAAACATATAATTGTGTAAATAAACTTATCTAATTTAATCCGTTCATTTGACATTTCTTATAAATGAGAATTGAGGTAAGGCTAACAATTAAAATTAGAATAATTATGAACCAAATGAGGTTGTGAGTAGGCAACTCTACTTTTGTGTCCTACGGAGAGGAAAGAGCGAATTTTCAGTTTGCTACTAATATATTGCATATATTTTTCTGGGAAAGTGGCTAAAATTAGTCTAACTGCTAATTATTTTTCATACACCCTAAAATTTCTAATTAATTACTTTTCAAAAGTCCGACACGTATTTCACTTTTATAAAAACCCATAGAAATATTATAAAAATCTTCTTGAACAGCATCTATTTTTTCTCATACTCAATAAATTATAATTTATTTTGGGAATAAATGCATTTTTACTGCGTAAATTATGTTTATTATATGGTCTTATATTTTAATAAAAATCAAATATACATTTATGCGGCCCTAGCGTCTAACAATATTTCAAGTTTTAAGGATAATTATTACATTTCAGTTGATACGTACATTTGTAACATGCATAATTTATCCATTTTTACTTTTAAATTGGAGTTTGAGAGAAATAATTTAAACTTAAGGTAGAAAAAATAACATTTATCAATGGAATTGACCATAACTGAACTATAACCAATAAGTATAGTCACCATTAATTCATTGCATTACAAATTTCAAAGTTAGTGAAACTGTTGGAAAGAATCTTATAACCTTATTTTCACTTTCTATGGCTTCAGGAAAACACAAAAAAAGATATTTTTTTTGGCCATAAAGGCTAACCCTGATCATTGTATTTCTCGAGCTTAAAATTTAGTTCTGAAACTGTTTTCCTTCTAACGTGAAACACGGTTTCAATTGGTCCATCTTTCCTTCAATTGAATGTTAAATATTTTTTTTTAAGCCTTCAGATTTTTTTTCTTTTCTAAAACCGGGAGGAAGATAAAGAAAATGAATCTTCCATAGTGAGAATAGGTGCTGCTTATCCATAAAAAAATTAGTCTCCGATAATCATGGTAATTAGGATACGGAAACGAGTTATCTAACAGAAAACTGTACTAATTTTAGAGCGGTGTAGCGGGAGCTTTATGTTTAAACTTTGGGTTCGGTTAAGGGTCAATCGCACAAATCCGAAGTAATCACTTTGACTATAGCGATGAAGTAGTCATTAGTCATGGCAAAAGGGGACTCATATAGAAAACTTTAATTTGGCTGAAATTTCCAAGTTAAATCTTTTGTGAGGAGGATTTTGGTTGATTTTCTGAAAGCAACTCCCAGGGTACTTTAAAAAAATTTCTAGATAGGCATTATCAAAACAAGCAAAAGAACATACAAAACGAAATGTTCACGTGGGTGTCTAAATATGTTTTTTTTTACCTTCTTAAGAAAGAATCAGCTATCTCCGTTTTATTTGTTCTCCTTCACCTGAAATACAACGTTCTGTAAAGCTTACAGCCATAAGGAAACTTTAACGAAAGTTTTCTTATTAAAAAAATGGTTTATTTATCTTTCTATGAAAGGCTAAATATCATTCTAGTAAGAACACTATAACTCCCTTATAATTGACGTAATACCTTTCAAATATTCGTAGTCCTCGAAGGTGGCGCGGAAAAATAACAACGCTATGTCGTGAAAGAGTATTTATTCTGGAGGCCAAGTACAGCCGCCGAAGTCCAGATTAAATTCAGCGACTCTAAACTCTTTTTATTTCCCCAGCCGGCTTTCTTTCCGTGAAATACTCTGAACGTAAGTTCACTGTTTTCGTCATATATTTCGGATATAGTTCCGTAGAAAGCCGGAAACAGCAGTGGATGAGCCTCGCGCATCGCGGTCTCATTAAAAAGAGACCATTCAACATCTGCAAGTATTTTATTCCGACTACTGAATCTATTCATTCATCGGGGCTGCAGGCGGGGATAATTCAGTTCGGCTTTTCGTCTTCGAAGCATTCATTACGAAATTCCAAGAGCTTTGATGAGATTAAACGGACAAGTCTGGGGCACAGATGGGTAAGGTGTGAGCGGAAAGGAGAGATGACTCAAAAGGGAATGGATTCAAGATTAAGGGAGGAAGCAGACGGAGAAGTTGAGAGGAACATCAGAGAGGAAGTGCGGGTTACGGAAACTATAACTTGTTATCGAAGGACACATATCGACGTTCCTCTTTTGTTCGGAATGAGCCATTTCTGAAAGAGTCATAAAACACTTCTTCCATAGCCTACGGAACCCCTTCAAGCTCTGTTAGCGTAGTCGAAAATCAGAATGATTGAAATTAGCACTGAAAGAATTATCCAAATACTTTTTACTTCAGCTGGAATACGGAATTGATTAACTAGAGATTTTTCTTAATTGAAAAGCAGGATTTTTAACGTTAAGACAAGAAAATATGAGATTCAAAAGACAGCGATTTCTAAGCTACGAAATTCCTAACGGAAAAGGCGAATGCTGGGCATGGATTGACTTCCGAAAGCTACATATCTGTTGTTAAAGAGCAAGAAAATAGAGTGGTTATTTACTGATAGATAGTTTTATTGCCTTGTAGTGACGTAATCTTCCTAGAAACAAATGCATAAATGGCCAAAAAGGTTCAATCAGGAGTTTAAACATAAATTTAATAAACGTAATATATATATATTATAGATATTATATTTTATAAGGTAATCTACCGGTAAAGGTAGGTTTTTGGATGGACACAACTAACTACCAAACAGATATTTTATTACTCCTAACAAAACACAAAATCCATCATCCTACTCTATATCAGGTCCCTCTTCATCTCTGAGTACTTTCTTCCTCCCTTCATCCCGTCCAACATCCCTATCCTGTTCCTTCCCTTTCCTCTTTTGCCCAACATTCTACCCTCTATCACAGTCTTCAACATCCCACTGCCGGTCAATACCCCCTTCATCCACTTTTTCTGCCTCCACAGGATTTCTCCGAACAAACCCCTCTCTTCTCCCACCATATCAAGTACTTCCTCATTTGTTTTCTTCTCTGTCCATTTCACCTTCTCCATTCTTCTCCACACCCACATTTCAAAAGCCTCCAATCTACGTCTATCCTCCTGCTTCAATGAACACGTTTCCGCACCGTACATAGCTACGCTCCATATCAAAGTTTTTACGAGTCTTTTCTTAACATCCTTACTCAAAGTCCCCGTCATCAACTCCCTCCTCCTTGTGAAAGCCTCTTTGCCTAGCGCCATTCTTCTCCTTACGTCCCTACTACTTTGACCGTGTTGGTCCAAAACACTACCGAGATACGTAAACTGTTCTACCTGCTCTAGTTTTTGCCCTCCTACTTTAATGTTAAGCTTGGCCTTTTTCTTTATAGAAAATCGCATAACCTTTGTTTTATTAATATTGATTCTCATCCCATACCTGTCGCACTGAATTTCCAATTCACTCAGCAATGCTTGCAACCCCTTGGCTGACTGACAAACTAAAGCTTGGTCATCAGCAAACCTAACTGATTTTACGAAATCCCCGCCCACTTTCATTCCTACCTCGAGTTCTTCCCATGCCTCTTTGATCATTTCCTCTGCATACAGGTTGAACAGCAACGATGAAAATGGGCAACCCTGCCTTACACCCCTTCCTAAAACTGCCCATCCTGACTCCCCGTTTCCCACCCGCACCTGAGCAGTCTGAGACATGTACAGGTTGCGGATTAGCCTCCTTTCCCTCCAATCTATTCCTATTTTCTGCAATATACTCATTAGTTTTTCCCAATTCACTCTATCAAACGCTTTTTCGAAATCTACGAAACAGGCAAATACCTCCTGGTTGTGTTCTACGTTCCTCTCGATTAATAATCTCACTACTGCAATAGCATCACGCGTGCCTTTCCCCTTCCTAAACCCAAACTGATCATCCCCTAAGTAATCATTTGCCCTACTCTCTATCCTTTTGTTTATGATCCTGAGAACATCTTTAGCTGCGTGGGATATCAAACTAATTGTCCTATAGTCCTCACATGACGTGGCCTTTACCTTTTTCGGAATAGGAACTAAAACTGATATCACATCTTCCGGCCAGATTCCTTCCACATAGATACTACGAGTCAGCCCATATAGCCTCTTCCTCCCACATTTTTCTAAACATTTCAATAGTTATGTGGGAATTTTATCCACCCCCACGACCTTATTTATTTATTATTTCAAGGATATGTTTCATATTTGACCTATTATTCAAAGAGCTTAATTCAATGTGATAATGTTTATTCTGTACAACACTTCCTGTTTGCAGGCAACTGGAATAACATTACGTTTTATGCAGGTGCTATTAACATCTGCTTCTTGAGAGCTGAATGTGTCTACTTTTATAGATGTTAATATATAATCCTCAATAATTAATGACCCAGACAAAGTCGTACTTTAGGTATTGGAATACGAACTACACTAAACTCTCGCCGAGCGTTCGTGTATCCTACGCGCTACCTTCTGCAATACGTCGTTCGAATAATAAACTTCTGAACGATTGATTGGCTCGATTCACAATGAAACTCCGCAGGTCAATGAATTCCATTCAAATGCCCGGACAAAAGTTGGCCAATATACTATTAATCATTTCAGTACGGTTCCAAACCTTGCTCATACGGTTAACCCGAGGGACGAGACCACAAATGATACAATATTTTCGGTTTAACTTCACCCCAACCCTTTTTACTTCCACACTGAGATTCTTGTATGCCAAATATGTTATATTTACTTTGCACAAAACTAGGGAAAACCATTGAATGAACAAGGAATGGGATTTTTCGCCATTCTAAAATGAATATGTGGATTTCACGGATCGTAAAGCCCGCAACCAGAAGAGCCAACCAGCCTATACATGTAATAAGAATGATTTAAATGACTATTGGTTAAATAAAATCAGAGAGAGGTTCTCATTAAAAAGTTAGTATACATAAGCCAAAAATACAGAAATCAACCCGAAGGTCGTTTTGGTAGGTGATGATAGAGTGCTAAGCTAAGCTAAGCCAGTGCTAAGCCTGACGGCGTGTGAAATTCACACATCAGGGTCCGGGGGGGCCAATTCCTTTCCATATGGCTTTCCTGGTAGATCTGGCCGCCGAAAAATAAAACAGCTTGGCTGGAGCTTACGGTGCCACGAAAGGATTGCTCGGGAATCGAACCCGGGCTTTCTGGTAAGTAGTTCAACACTCTACCCCGTGACCCTTGGCGTACATATGATACAATAAATGCATTATCGAGAGCTGCGATACTTCTCTTATGAGATAAAAGCAATTTTACTAAAATTAGAACATTAATCCTACCATAAATGAAAATGTTTTTTCAAGTATGTGTAGTATACTGGTGAATCTGTCACCCAGAGCTACTTAAATTTAGCTAAGAATTAAAACACAATTATGCATCATATCATTTAAAAAAATATTTGCTGCGGTATTCTAAAGAGTCAGTCCTTCCTTGGATCAACATGTAAAGCTATTAATATATATAATCAGATTTTTGTCGAGGAATTGACCTGACAAAGCAGTGAAATCCTGGTTTTAGCATCTCTTCATCAAATTTAGAGTATTAGTTATATGAACGTAAAACTTCATCAGAATCAAAAATTGCTCATTTTTTATCAAGTCAAATCAAAGCACTTAAATTATAAATCTTACAGAACGTGAAAAATACCTTTTTGACTTTCTTATAAATTTTAATCTACACCTTAACTTCGTTAACATTATAAGACAGGTGTCCTAAATCACTAAACAGCCAATAGAAAATAGCATACCAAACCTGTTCGGAACGTGCAACAGGAACCACTACTTTAAGTATCTTAACGCTTAAATTTAAAATTCTCTCTTTCAAAAAACATTTTCCGCAGTTAATTACTTTTACTTTTTTGTTGGAGCCCGCCATAGCACTATTTGTAACCTCGATGGAAAAAGAAAAGCGCCATCTGGTTCTACGGCAAAAGTATGAGCGGAAATAATGAACGCCGTCAGCAGCCTATTCTAGAGCAAGGTTGAGAGAAAACCTCTCTTTCGCGGCATTTTCCGGCGAAACATCTCATACCCAGTCTACGCTTTTCCTTACAACTGCTAGCCCCCTTATCCTTGTTCGCGCATATGATTTCGTAGAAATTGAACGACCAAGGAGGCGAAGAAGAAAGAAACGCAAACGGGAATTTGGAGATGATGGGAAAGGGAAAGTAAGGGAGCCGAAGATGCGGGAAAGGGAAAACAGGAGATGGAGCCATTGATGGTTATGATAAAGGCAAAGAAAATAAGGGAGGTTCTAGAGGGAGAGAGCGGGTGTTTGAGGGAGGGGCTCAGAAAGGTAGCGAGAGCGTGCTAACACCATCGCCGAGTGTAACGCGAAGCATGCGGGATTCTTGAGTTGGCTCCGGATGAAAAAGTTGGCGGCACGGTGGAATGCTCAACGGATATAGAATATGTAACGGGGCATAGAATGTAAATTGTAATTAAAAATAATATTCCTCTTTGTTATATCTATAGTGCTTTTAGTAAAATTCAGCATAAAAAACAAAATCTGGAGTAACAATACGATATTTCCCTTGCATAATTTCATCCCTTCGTACATAAGGCTTCGTACTTCATACAGGATACACGCAACGAATCAGAAAAATAGAGGGAGCCGCTTCACAGTGACTTACCAACTGATCGTGGGCAAGAGGTTAGTTCTTCCCCAATTGTATATATCTCGCGAGTGTAATGTGGAGGGGGAGATAGGCGAAGAATAAAAATGGTGTTTGCGGATACGGCTTGCTACTCAAATGGAAATTTTTATCATTTCCATGGCATTTGAAATCTATGACTTGCTCAACATTCGTCGCATATTTTTGTTTGAAAAGTAAAATGTTCGTCGCAAAATCTTTGTTAATTTAGCAAAGCATCAGCGAAGTTTTGGAAGAAACGAGGGAGGCGATCGAAGATAAAGAAGGTCGCCGTGAATGGGAGGATGCAAAGGGAAAAACAAGAGGGCGTGGCTGATGAGAGAAGACGGGAGGCAAAGGAAATGGAAACTCTGGGTGGAATGGAAGTCGCGAGGAGAGGAAAGCGAAAAATAAACTCACTGTATATTCAATGCGCGTCCTTGTGCGACACTACACTCCATACACCAACATCCACCACATGCACAACATACACCAAGTAGGGCGGGATGACTACGATATGCTAGGTATCAAGAAAATCTCTTCTGAGAAATACTGGTTTTTACAGAATAGTAAAAGTTGGTTTCGTGTATAAATAGACCTTAGTTTTTTTGTGAAAATGTGCCAAAACTTGCTACTTGAATGCCGTAACCATTAGAAGGGCACGTAGCGAAGAATATGCAAAAGCTGGAAACTTCAGATTACCCGCAATTCCTTTATCACATCGAAATATCTTGGATTACCGAATGATGGACAGGAGAAACTTTACCAAAATGCTGGAGAAATGAAAAATGCGGAAACAGGTGAAGTAATAATAATATGCAATAAATAAATATAATAGAATTTTGTCTCGCAAGGTAGATCCTTGGAGACAAAATTTGCTTAATTGTCCAAGATTGGGAGAAAGCAATGTTCCGATGGACGCAGTTTTTCTTGACCTTAAGACAGCCTTCTACAAAGTATCTCATACTAGACTACTAACAAAGCTAGAAGAATATGGCATGAATAAAAATATCCTAGGTTGGATCAAAGACTTTTTGGACACTCGTTTACGATGAGCAGTCATAGATGGAGTTAGCTCAAATGCAGTAAAATTTACTTCAGCTATTCCAGAGGTAAGTGTTATGGGCCTCTTTTATTCATACTTCATGTTAACAACATTCACTCCGTAGTCACTAGTAAGATACATTTGCTTTACCGAGATATCGTAATCCTGAGGACACAGCAACTTTATCAGATGACCTAAATGCTATACAACGCTGGTGCGACACATGGCAATTATAATTTTAAAAAGTGCGAAGTGATGAAGTTTTGGAAAAAAATGATTCCCTTCCGTGCATCTCCTGCTTCGGAAACACTGAAATGCAATGTGTGGACTCGATTATATACTCAGGCGTTACTCTTACTCACGACCTCCCCTGGATGAAACACATACGAGGTCTTTTCAAAAAGTATCGTGAATTTTTAGTTTTCGCAAGTTACAAATATTTGATTTTCGATTTTTTTGTGGCGTTCAGTTGATACTTATGTCTGTCACCTATGCCGATGAGTTCGGCCATTTTTTATTTTCAGTTAATTGTTGGCAGCTGTTTTGCTTGGACGTGTTTTGGCTTGTCTTCGATTTTTGCCTGTTCCAAAAAATGGATCAAAGAATCTGTATCAAATTTTGTGTAAAAAACGAAATTAAGTGCGAGGACGCATTCCAAATGTTGACAGTGGCATATGGAGAAGCTACCTTGGACTGAAGAAACGTTAATCGGTTCAAAATGTTCCCAGAGGGCCGAGGGGATGTGAAAGACGAAGAGCGTGCCGGACGCCCGGGCATATCAACAACGGACGAAAACATCGATAAAGTGAATAAAGAAGTATTGGACAATCGTCGGATCAGGGTCAGAGAAGTTGCTGAGGACCGAAGCATATTGATTGGCTCGTGCCATTCGATTTTTACCAATCATTTTGGCATGACACGGGCCGCCGCGAAATTCTTACCAAAATTGCTCAATTTAGACGAAAAACAGCAACGCTTTAACATTGCTAATGCACTTGCGTTGGACTCTGCCCGCGACGACCCAAATTTTGTTCCAGGGGGTCATAACTGGTGAAGAATCATGGTTTTATTGTTATGACGTGGAAACCAAAGCTCAATCATCCCAATGGAAGCTGCAGCACGAGCCAAGACCGAAAAAAGTATGCCAAGTTCGGTCGAATGTGAAAGTTTTGCTTACATTTTTCTTCGATTGCAGGGGCGTAATGCATCTAGAGTTCTTGCCACAGAGTATAACGGCAATTAAGAAATATTACCCGCAAGTTATGCGCAATTTTCGCGGAGCAATCCGCCGCAAACGCCCGGATTTGTGGAAGAACGAAAATTGGCTTTTGCACCTTGACAACGCCCCTGCTCACACGTCGTTACTTGTGAGCGAATATTTGGCCAAAACAAAACATATTGCAGCCACCGTATTCCCCGGATCTGGCCCACAGTGACTTTTTCTTGTTCCTGAAACTGAAGAGGCGCATGAAAGGACGAGGCTACGCTACAGTTGATGAGATAAAGACTGCATCACAGGAGGAGCTGAACAAGATCACAAAAAATGATTTTTTGAAGTTCTTCGATGATTGGAAAAAACGTTGGCACAAGTGTATTATATCTAATGGGGATTACTTTGAAGGAAACAAAATAGATATTCACGAATAAAAAAATTATTAATAAATAATAAATAAAAAAATAAAGTTGCGGTAATTTTTGAACAGACCTCGTATTATGTGGGCAAGCTAACAAAAAATTAGGATTTAATAAATATTACTGGGTAAATGTGATGAAAAGGTCAAAAGGAAATATTATCTTTCCCTGGTTAGGCCTCATTTAAAATATGCCGCAAGATTATGGGACTTGAACGAAGTTGGATTCGGAATCACTCACAGAGCGAAGAGTAAATCACAGATTATACCTCTGGCATAAATTGGAAGGATGTCTCTTCAGACGCGATGTTGAAAATGTATTTTCGTCCATCGTACCACGGTAAGAGATATCATGTCAATATAATTAGAGGAATTACATGTAGAGCAGATAAGTTTAAGATGCAATTTTTTCCTCGAACAATAAAGGATACGAATAACATTGTCTGACGGCGGTAGGGTTAAAAATGTAGGGTCAAAATTAGTCTGAGAAGTTTTCGCCCCCTGCAACACACCCTAGCGGTGGCTTGCAGGGTACTACAAATATAAAATAGAGTAAAAAATAGAGTAAAATCAATTATAGTGTTGATTGGAAGACTACAGAAGGTAGCAATAAAAAATATTACGACTGCAATATGGTTTTACGCCTGATAGAACATATCATCTTTTTGCTCTCCAGGGAGTATTTGACTAGCGCATGGGGGCAGGAAAAGAATTTTATTGTGTGTATCTTAATTTGGAGAAGGCAAAAGGCATAAGATTAATCGAATAATGTTGTGAGAGAGCCTGAGTTAAAATAACGTGAATCAATATTTCCGAGATATTACTAAACGATTGAAGAATATAGCACGGCCACAAGTACTACTGAATAGTAGTTTGTTACTGGTTGAAATACGTTTTGGAGTGAGACAAGGATGTGTAATGATTAAATATGGCGGTTAATTTTTTTATAGATATATCTGTAATATATGGATAGAGGTAATGGGTAAGGGTAGGGTAATGGGTAGAGGATCAAACCTGACCGTTCTAATACACATCGATGCAATAGTTGTATTTCTGTCTGAGAGCTCAACAGATTAACAGGGGTGGGACCTTGCCTAGCTTTATATAGGTATTAAAGAGAATGGCATCGAGGCTAATTACGTACGTATCAAATGAAATAAGATAAGTGTAATGATAGGATTAAGGATAGAATATTAAGTTCAAAGGACGCAAAATTGAACACGTGGATGATTTTGCAAAAATACACGAGTATGCGGGCAGAGAACTGCTGGTAGAGCATAATTCGGATAGATGAACTAATAAATGTCTCAGGCACTATACATATAACGACATACTCCTCCCGAAATTGAGTGGAAGCAAGACTAGGATACCAATGTTAGGATTAGTATAAATATGCTAAATACCACTGCGCATGAAATACTGGAGCAAAGCTTGCTGTAAAATAAAAAAAGATAGGGGAGGAATGAGTTTGTCATGAAGAATGCATCCACAGTAATATAGAAGTGCTAAGGAAGTGTCCTCCACTGGTATGATCAAATTGAGAGAACTGATAACAGCCGAATAACCAAAAAGTTGAATGAGGGACGAATTAATGGTTTGAGAGGAAAAGGTAGGCCGAGAAAGTCATTGGTGAATATAATCAAAGAGACTCAGGGCAAGGGATATAAAAAGTCTTCAGAACAGAAGAAGAACATGTATAAACAATGTATGGATGCGACAGAGGCGAAAGGCGCGGTATGCAAGGACAGAGCATGGGAAAGGGAGAGTTTAGTCAAAGGGAGTTTCCTTTGATTACGAAGAATCAGGTCTTTCCTTACTGTGTCTTCCCCGACATTGGACGGCGAGAATTGTGTGTATTTATATTCAACTGCAATACGTTCGTAAAAAGCTTCGCCAATTTAAAGCTGGGTCGGAAAAAATAATCGAAAATAATATGCATTCGCGTTTAGCCTTAGTTGCCTTAGTGCTATTTTTAATGGAATGGATATACAAATACAGGGTCTGCAGTACAATACAACCAAGCCTTTTTTACATAAATGAAAAGTAAAATGAATCAGGAACGCAAAGACCGATAAGTTATTAGTCGTCAGAAAGATTAAACTGAACAAGGCATTTTCTCAGCGCACCCGTTTAAAGTCGGAATTTGTCTATAAAAATGTGATTTCATAGCCATAAATCGTTTAAAAAATTCAAACAGAACAAAGTTTGCCAGAAGGAACTGAAATTAAGTATTGCTCCTTGCAAAAGTTCAGTAAATATGTCTCGAGCAGGAGAATTTTCAGAAAGCCTTTTACCGAATTAATTTACAAACCTGGTGTAGGAAAGTGTGCCATATAATCGCTCATCAACGAACAGTTAAGCTGCATTGAAAAAAACTATAATACTGCAAATTAACTCTGTAGCTGAATGTAAAGTTTGCATTAGCATAAGTGCACTACTCACTACGGTTTTTACCCGAAATTATTTCTCCATATGCTATATCTTTCAATTTTCAAGAGAATGGAATTAAAATTGAACGCAACAAGACAACCGCGCCTATTTTATCATTACTGTCAACTTTCAAAGCAGATCATATTATTTGTTAGCGAGTAAATGTATCGGTTTCAACTGCGGAATGCAAAATGGAAAATAACTGTCGCTTTAGCCATTCCATGTACATTTGCCTTCATTCTCCAAGTGGAATAACCTCGCTATGCTACAACTGCGGTATACTACAACCATTAAATTACTTTACAGATGCCTTGTCAGTGAGCAGAGGAAAGGAAAATAGATGTGGAAAAAGCGGTGAAACGGAAATTTAAAGGTGATGGAAAATAAAATTGAGTCAGCTACGTTGAAAATGTATGTTCACAATGGTGAAAAGTATTACAGTTCTTTTAAAAACTTATCACCCTGAACAACCGAATTTCTTGCAATGAACGAGTTTTTTTCGTGAATAGTTCCATTAATAAAAATAGTTGGTATTTATCTCAATATCTTTATACCTATCGAAGTCATTACTCCGAACCAGTACAATTAATCTTTTAAAATGCAAAAAATACTATGATATGAGCTCTCGTTCCCGAAATTTAATAATAAAAATAGCACAATAAATTAATTTGTAAGACGGATTTCATTATATCTACAGACTATTAATACCATGATATGGAATATATGCAATTATTTAGGCATTAAAACGTGATATAACAAGAATAAATGCAGTAAACATTGAGAGAGATGCGTATATCCGGAAACTGGTTTAAAACACGTACGCACATGCCTCCGTTCGCCTTTTCGGCTGCAAAGATTTATTTTACGAAATTATTTCGAGAAAAATATTACCTATCTTCTCTCATACTATTTGGTACGAAAATACTAATTTTGCTTCAAATGAAAATATTTTTTTAAATTAAAACTTAAAAAACGTTATTCTTGGTGAAATAAAAAATCGACAAAATCGTCAAAGGTAAAAGCTGTCCCTTAAGCTACTTGAAATTTGTAGTGTACATCACCAACTACACAGCCTTTGTGACATGAGCCAATGATGATTTTAAAAATAAATTTGATTTCCGATTGTTTAGGTAATATTTAAATATATTTTGATAAAATTTCGATACAACTTGGCGTCAGGCGATAATTTAAGCTATTTTGAAGACAACACCGCAATGCTTTTGGCTATAAAACCACTCAAATAGTGAAATGCAACTTAGATATAGTCAGAATTGCGCCCCTATAATAATTAATGAAAACTTATAGAAATAGCATGGTCGATTCGTAAAATTGGAACTAATGGCATGGGAAACTTAGACATAATTGCATTGATGTACCAACGTGGAAGGAAATCTAACTCCCACATAGATCAACCAACTCCAAGCATTTCGGATTTTTAAATAATTAACAATTCAGTTGAATTTTTTATAGCTTGTAAATAAATTCTTCCATTACGTAGGCACCCTGTAATTATTTTTAATGCTGCTCCCTTGGAATTCCAGATAGAATCAAGGCACCCACCAGTGACCTCCATTCTACCATTAATGTGGAACCATAGGGTAGGATCGAGGGACGAGGGAGCTGGGTAATTTAAGATTTACAGGTCCTAACGTCCTTACATTTATGACGGCCATGACCGTGACTTCAAGCGTCAAATTAAGCTCCCATATAAAAAAATACAGGAAGCTCACCAACTGTTGTGACACATGTCTTGCGCCCAGTTCAAACCTTTCCCTTAAAACACTCAACGAAAAATATTCTTACTAGCAAAATTAACATAAAAATATACCAGTCTTTTTTCCACTATCCAAGAATATATCCTATATCGCTTCCTTGAGTTTGTGGCCTGTGGATTGGCACTGTGGCCCCGATTCGACCAATCAGGGACGAAAAGAGACACTCAACCCTCACGGCAATCGTATTGTTGCTCTCTCTCCCAGCTGCGTATTGAGCGTCGAGTGGGGTGGGAAGATGGAATCTCGTCTCAGATTGGCACTGCGGGTCCGCGGGAAGAGCGCTTAAATTCCGCACAGCTCTCTCTCTCTCGCCGACGATGTCGTGGGAGTATAGTTTTATATAACACCCCAGGATCGGTCCTCGGGTTATGAATGCGCCTTGGCATTAGATCTGACTAACCAACCAAAACCCCACCCGCACATCCCATCTTCTGCACCTACCGCTCTTGCCTGCGTAAATCCAGCGCTCGGATCAGCTCAGCCTCCTTCAATCCCTCGCCTCGCTCGCGAGATGGGGAGCGAGAGATAGGTGATGGGAACAGGGGGTGGGGGAGGGACGAAGACGGGAGTAAAGGGGGTAGGGAGACGGCGGAGAAACAAAAGGGGACTCCTGAGTGGAATGTAAGAGTTAGGCTCCTCTGCCGGAGGTGGTGGAATCATGACCACCGTCACCGGCGACCATGATTATCTAATCAAGGACACCGTCGTTAACCACCTTCGAAGGAGTGAGAGAGAGATACTGCGAAGAGGGAAAGAGAAGGTGGGTTAAGGGGTATTCGACTGGGAAGGGGAAGGTGGAAGAGCAGCTGAAAGTTTGCTCGGGTGGGGGGGGGTGGAACAGGGTGGGAGAGGAGGTTGAACTGGGAGGGAGAGGGGCTTGAATGGGGGTGGAGGATGCGAATCCCAGAGGGCGTTACGTGTACGGATGCCGAAATGGCGCCATTTGACGCTCGGCTCGCGGAAGAAGAGGTGGCCCTGGAGGGGGTGGCGCGGAGAGGTGAGTGTGGTTGTGTGTGTAGGGGTGGAGGAAAGTAGATCCGTGTGGAAGGGTGGCCCCGAAGCAGGAGGAGGAATAGAGGGAGAACAGATGGGCGGGAGGTTGAGAGGCCGTGTAATGCAGACTGCGGACGCGACGCTCTCTGAATACCTCGCGGGTGGGTGGAAATTGAAGTGTCGGGGTGGATATTTCTATCGGCCAGGTCCCAAATACCGCGGTCCAGGAAAAAAATAAGAGGAGCGACTGGTGCAATGATAATAATTCCGCAAGCATGATGAGACTGAGGGTGTGGGGATGTGGAGTGGGGGACGGGATGCGCGCGTCGATGCTCGATTGGATTTTCCCGCCCACCCTCCGACGGTAACCCTGTCCCCTTTCTCCTCGCACCCCTTTCCTTTCCCCCTATCTCTCTCTCTCTCCCTTTCACTCCGTCTCTCTCGCCCTTCCATTCACATCTCATCCCACCTACTTCCACTTTTCCTTTCGCTTAATCCTTTCCATGCCTCACATTCCCTCAATCCTCCAGCAGGCTCTCCCTCTTACTCTCTCCCTCTCCTGCACCATTCTTCTCAATCCACTCTCACACTCCCCTCACTCACACACGACGTTCATCTTCCTTTTATCCTCCTCATCCTCCGGAGTACCTCAAGGCACTCCCCCCCTCCCTCACTCCTCCCCCGTCTTATCTTTCCCTGTTTTCTTCCACTCTCACTCTTTCCCTCTTTTTCCTCTCTCTCGCTCCGTCTCCATCCCCTGGCATCGCCCCTCAATCCATCCTCTCCGCCCCCCTCCTGTGCCGAAAATCAGTGGCCGGCCCCCACGGTTCGTACATCTCGAGATAAGGAACGGGTTTAGCGTGCGAACGAAGACAAGCTGGGGTCGGCGGCAAATAAATCTCAGCCCTACTTTCGGGAGGAGAGGAAAAGAAATATAAAAAAGAGGAAAAAGGGGGTGGGTGTGGTGTTGGTGGAAGGAGGGTGGGGAGAGGAGGGGGATGGAAAGAGTTAAATGCCTATAGAACAGATTTTCCATTAGAGTTCATCGCTGTGGTACCATCCGGCCCTACCTAAAAAAAATACTATTGAGGCCGACGTAGAAGAGGAAACGGGATGGAAGCCCGTATTTCCCTCAATGCTGCCACCGCTCCGTGAGGTATGAGCTATCTTTCGCCCGAGGCAACTAAAAACAGAATGCTTCCCTCTCATAGTAGGTCTAGGGTAAGCTACACTGGCATGAACATGAGTGACATTAATGCTAAAAACTTTTCAATAACAAAAATTAATTGATTGTTTTAGAACAGATGAAAGTTAACGAATTTATTGCATTGAACGGTGAACCCTAGAGCAGTTTTAAGTTTCATTAATTATTTCAGATGGTTATCACTCTACGATATACATGGGATAGTTTTTTTCCTTACTCTATCCGAGGTGTTGAAAGGCTTTAATTTTTTTCCTGAGTTTTTCATCCCATGTTTAATTGGCGATTCAGAAAGCCACAGTAACGGAGGTGACAGCCGAATCCGAATTTGTTTTTACCTCTTCATCACAATATATTCATACTGTTCCCTCTCGATTATCTTATCATAATTGATTTCAAATATATGCCTTGATGGACGGAATTTGAAATATAAAAAGGAAAAATATACACTACGGTATATATATATTAAAATTTTAAAAGAAAGAATAAATCACGAAACTCGAATTATAAAACGGATTGCAGAGGATTTAAATCACAAACATAAAATCTCCTGCACGTTCATCCTATTCAAGCGCTCTAGGCGATTTAGTGTTTTTACTTCATTACACAGTTAAATATATATAAATTGGATAAATAAAAAAATCACCAAGTTTGAACATTTTATTTCCACCAGAGATTTCACGAAATTTTGTAGTCGTTCTACTTCGAAATATTTACAAAGTTCACTCGTCGGAGAATATAAGGCTACCCCATGGCGATAGGCAAATATAAGTGAGCCGTCCATGCTTTGCTTACGAGTTTCTTACTCACTTTGTCACTTGAATCAACCAGCAGATGATGGTTCCTCTAGATCATTTTTCATTTTCATTTATTCGTAATAAAATTTCCTATGACGAACAGCGAGCAAATAAAGACTACACCCGACTCTGAATAGGCCGACGGCTGATCTCTCAGGTCTTCGCATGAAACGACCGCAGAGCGAGAAGAATTTACCCATCAAGACTATTATATTTCCTCTCCAAATGTAACGTAAGGAGCACATGCCTCCTCCTCTTCGCAACACATCTGGAGTATTTCTATCCCGTACATAAGAGCACCCACCCATACAAATGGCAAACCAAGGGAGGAGAAATGAATGAAATCCCTCGTTCAACCGGCCAAGATAAAAGAATGTCAATGTTCAAACTGTTTTTCCTAATTATTCAAAAAAACTGCAGGAAATGTCATGACAGTAGTTTTTTTCGCAGTCATGCGCTAATGTGAATTGCAATGCAATAGTTTCAAAGAGTAAAATCATCCACTTTGATCAGGAAATCTTGTTCCTTAAAAGGCCCTAAACTTTCGGAGAGTAAGACGATGCCGCGGTAGCTTAACTGACTAAAGAATACGGCCTGATATCTAGAGATCCGGATTTCGTTCATGGCGAATGATTTTACACTTTCAAATTGTTGCGGAGTTTTCCTCATTTTCACATGATTTAATATTTTAGCAATCGGATATGTACTACATCTTTCATACAAATATGGTGTAGCTAGCCATGTGAAAAGGGACCCGGGTAACGATCAAACAATTAAGAACATATAAAAAGTATTCAAAATTCGTCAGCCAATACTCAAATCAGATTAAAATACATTGATCAGTGGTAAAGTTGGATTTTCTCTTGAAAGGCTATTGGTTATTAGGGTGCTTCCGAAATCTAAACTTTTACAATGCTTCGAATACTTCGTAGTAAGTTTTTTTAGTTTCCGGAACGGTTCTAACGAACGGAATTTGGAAGCCCCGTTCTCAGGTATCTTAAGTTGTGCCGGTGGCATTTTGTATCGCGAATTGAAATTCGGCTGCTATCGCCATAACTAACTCAAAGTACGGATATCAGATTGTCTCTACGTGATTTCAGATTGATGCAGAGCGACTGAGTATCCGCTATTAAAGTAATTAATCACGTAGACGACCACCGTGCCACAGGCTAGGTATCCGCAGCAGGCGCTACGTGTCTGGACAAATTGCGCACCCCACCGATCATGCAGCGTGATTCCGCCGATTATCTGGCGCGTCGCTGCCCGTCCCGGTGCGCATTCACATAGCAGCAAGATTTTATACGGCTAAAGCAGTTTTCTTTGATTTGGCGGCATAAACAATTAACACTTTAATTTTATAACATCCCACCACATAAATAGAGGGCTTAATACCACTGGACCGGATCAGCACAAAATACCGCCTAATTAGTCATGCAATTACCTACTGTCTTTCCCCTCCTACAAATAATCGTTCTGAAAACAGTGACTTTAGCCAGAAGTTATAATGTAGACTAAATAATTCAGAAAATATAAAATAAAATTAATTACTCAGGTAAATTAGAGCGCTTGAAATAGATTATCTACCTTATTTCTTTTTAATAATTAAGGAGAGAAGGGGAAAGCATTTAAACAAATCAGGAAGTGTCATTATAATACCCTAGAAATAAATAAAAGATTTAACGGACTTATCGGAAGATTTGTTCAACTCCGTATCTTAAGATTTAAAAATTAAAACAACCATGGTGTATGGTATGTTGAAAGAAAAAAATTGACGTTGGAATGGCTGAAATGGACAGGAAAGCTACGATAAAGAGTACGCAGCGAAATATTTTATGACCTAAAGCCATACCAACTTGATGACATCGACGCTCAGGTACTAAAGAATGGAAGTTCAACATTCCAAGAGCGTAAAAAAAAAAGAAGTTGACTCCTCATTCTCTTGAGACACTCGAAAGAACAAACAAAGTCAACGTAGCTACTGTAGGCGCGACAGCAGCAGTAACTCATAAAATGGAAGTGGAAGAAACGTAACCTCAAGGGATAAAGAAGAAAGCAACGCTCAAATTCATTGGAAAATATTAGTAAACAACCACGGAATTAATTGGTTGACTACTGAGGCCTAAAGGCTTTCCCGCACATTGTCAAGAACTTTGCTGACCATGGTTAAAATTTAATCCCCAAACTGAAATTGTTATATGGGCAACAGGATAAGGCCAGGAAAACTTTAGGAGAGTACCGGTGCAGGGTTGAGGTATCATTTGAGTTGGAACATGATTATAAAAGTCAGAAAAAGGAGGTGATATTTTTTGTTGAAATAAATGCAATATGAATAAGAAAATTTAAATTTTTTCGCAGAATCGCTCAAGTTCTCTCTACGGGACTCCAAAACGGTGTCGATGATCATCCATAGATATATCCTCGATGAGTCAGGTGAAGATACATTTTCCATGTGCCATTTTTCATATTTTGGAAATCATATGGCCTGCCACACGTTGGATGTATTATGGTCCTAATCTATTGGGTCTTCATAAGGTTCCCGTGAAAGAGGGCATAATGTGAATAGCTGCATTTGATATGTGTGATATCGAGAA
This sequence comes from Hetaerina americana, assembly GCF_022747635.1. Lineage (NCBI taxonomy): Eukaryota > Metazoa > Arthropoda > Insecta > Odonata > Calopterygidae > Hetaerina > Hetaerina americana. The sequence goes on from NW_027286985.1 coordinate 15,502,191, forward strand.
CAGAAATATGAGACATACTCTGAATGACCTTACAATTATAATAAATTACCTTTTCCCTCAAATTATTTGCCGGTTTTATTTAAATTTGGACTTTTCTGATCGTGAATTCACGACTTCATAATTATTTCTCTTATATTTAGGCATAGAAAATGAAACATTCATAATGAGCAACTTGAATTCACAGAAATATTTCTTTGAGAGACTCGTACAGAAGTGCATCCACCAGGTGCGCCATATCCCTCACCATGGATGGGGAAATCCGATTCTGGATTTCGCATATAGATTCCATAGTTTGATTAAAAGCTCAAGCCACATCAAATAAAGGGGTTTGAAGATCCCTGGTTTCTTACTATGATCACTCTCACGATCTTATTTATTGTTTTCCTACCAGTTTTAGCTCCACCATTTTGCTTTTTCAAAAATAAACTATTGCGTCTATAAATAAGTAATTAGTTAATTATTATGTATCTTTATTTTAATCTAGTCGAAATTTGCACTCACAAAACGCTCACAATACACGATTAACATAAAAATGAAATAATTCGATTGCTTTAAAAATTGGTAGAAATCATAAATGCAATTACGACGCTGTCACATCCGGTATATACGCAGGGCTTTTCTGAGGTAAGTATCAGTATCAGTTGAATTTATCCTCCAGCGTAGTAGTTTAGGCAAAGAAAATATTTTCGACATCTGGATTAATCAGATGATCCATCAAAATATGAGTAATCCAATACAAGTAAAATAATCATCATAAAACTAGACGATTCGAATTGCTTCTATGCTTGACAATCCCGCTGATATCTTCTGCGACACATCGATAGACTCATACGCAGTTTCACTTAAAAGTCACCGACAGGTGTAAGATCACGCCAGTTTATATTCAATAATCAGTGGTCAATACACATACGTATTGCTGAATATATTTTCTCGCTTTCCTAACATTCCCCCTCTGTTACAGTCTTCAACATCCCACTGCCGATCAATGCGCCCTTCATCCATTTTTCCTGTCGCCTTATGATTTTTCCCAATATTCCCTTCTCCTCGCCCACCATACCTAGCAGCTCCTTCTTTGTTTTCCTTTCGGTTCATTTCACCCTCTCAATCCTTCTCTACATCCACATTTCAAAAGCCTTCAATCTACATCCCCATCATGCTTCCGTGACCGCGTTTCCGCTCCATACATAACTACCTTCCATATCAAAGTTTTTACGAGTCTTTTCTTAACATCCATACTCAACGTCCCTGTAATCGACTCCCTCCTCCTTGCGAAAGCATCTTTGCTGGCTCAATTCTTCTCCTTACGTCCCTATTATTTCGACCGTGCTGGTCAAAAACCCTTCCGAGATACCTGAACGGTTCTACCTGGTCTGATTTGGACCTCCTATTTTAATTTTAAGCTTAGCCTTTTCATTCTAGGAAATTGCATAACCTTTGTATTATTAATATTGATTCTCATCCCACATCTATCGTACTGAGTTTACAATTTACTCAGCAATGTTTGCAACCTTTTGACGGACTGACAAACTGGAGCTTGATCATCAGCAAACCTAAATGATTCTATGGATTCCCCGCCCATTTTCATTCCTACTTCCAGTTCTTCCCATGCCTCTTTAATCATTTCCTCCATATATACGTTACACAGCGCAGGGGATAATGGATTGATAATGGACAACCCTGCCTTACACCTCTTCTTAACACTGCCCATCCGACCTTTCCGTCCTCCACTCGCACGTGAGCAGTCCGAGACATGTACAGGTTACATATTAGCCTCCTGTTTCTCCAATCTATTCCTATTTCCTGCAATATACTCATTATTAAACATATAATATTTATAAATTCTAAATGCGCTAGACAGCAAAAAAGAGGAGCAAACGCATATGCCATTCACACATATTCTTACATATTCGTGTATATATATGTATACATATATATATATATATATATATATATATATATATATATATATATATATATATATATATATACGCACACTCATATATTTGTGTGTGTATGTATATATATATATATATATATATATATATATATATATATATATAATTATTCACTCGTATATCAAAATTTTGATCAAACTCGTCCTGTTTTGAGATTTTCTAAGCTACCTTATCTACCCCAGCACATGCGCTTGTATACTGATACCTTTGGAGGGCTGTGAGGTACCGTTTAATGACACTTTTTCTTACACGAATGTTCAAATAGATTAATATTCCTAACGATGACACCGAAGTATTGAAAATTTCAATTTTTTTAACTACAGATCAAGCCTCATCATTTAACCTCATCACCTCCCTCCACATGAACTTTTTATATTAAACTTGTTGTAAAGAGATAGTTTCTAAGTTTTTAGGGACAGACAAACCACTTCTACAGTGTATGTCTCTATGTCTAATGTTCCCAGAAAATTAACATTTGAAAGGTTATTAAAAGTGAAAACATTTTAGCTTTAAATTTTAATAATTAGTAGGATCCAGGATTTTACATCAATCCTTAATTAGCATTACACGTTACATATAAAATACTTGTAGCTAAAACCTTTGTAGCGCATTTGTTTTGTATTCATTCAAGCATCAATATTACTAAACACATTACAGCAACTCTATGAATCGCAGTGACTAATCAAGTAATATTTCCGGATAATTAACAGACTAAGGCACTAAAAGCACATAACGATCATCCCTTGATAATGAACAGCATGAATCCTTAAGGATATAATCATAAGATCCCGTCAACGGGGAAAAGCATTGGGTTTGAAAAATACCTCATAAAGGAACCTATTCCTTTTCCTGTAGCATTACCTGGTCGAAACTCACTCCTTGACGTCGAAAAATCGCAAACGGATCTAGTTCGAAACTAATATTTACCAGGAAAGATTTTTTGAATGAGTATTTGATCATGTGGTAATCAACATTTTATCAATAGTGGGAAACGTGTCACTTGACTGACGAGGCTCTCTTCTGGGAGAGAATTCTCAACACATTCAACCTCCCTCTACAATTACCACGCAAAACAGGGGTGGAGAGTAAAAAAGTAGGTGCAAAGGCGTCTCTCTCCCCATTACTGTCCACTTTGCTTTAAAAGAAACTATCTGCCGATTATAAGCAAAGCATCAAGGCCTATTCGCCAGTCGCTTCATCAGAAACACCATTTGGCTCGAATAAATCCTAGTAAACATTTAATCAAACAAAGTCATTAGGGGTGATTTGAGAGCATATTCTGGCTTTCAAAACGACCTCTTCATTTTACGGCTTATGCCGTGGAAAACATTTAGGATTAATACGCAATCGTAAATTTTTTTTAATGCATCTCATTTTCCACGCTAGATATACATATTATCCGTTTATGGCTCAAGTAAAGTAAAAATTGTTAACTTAACCATTTTATCCATACAGGTTCTTTGAAATATTTGCAATCAGTGAAAGAGTGTATGCAAATAAATTCATGAACCAATCAAGGTTATGCGATTTCCCGATAAATGAATTGATGGCTGCGTTAAAAATGAATTTCTCATCAAACTATGCATCAAACATTTTAAATGCCTACAATGATAAAAGCAGGCTACTATAAAATAAATTAATGCGGTATATATTGAGCTCCCATCATGCAGAGATATGCGATAGAAACTTTATAAAAATTACTCGCCAAAGTTACAAAGTAGCGGAAAATGAGTAGAACACATTACTAAGTTTACTTTTCTTTAGATTTATTTTGTGATTTTGAAATTTAATAATTTCAGCTCCAATAGCACCCAAGTAAAGATATATCTACTTAAAACTAACTACAAAAATCCTTGTTCCTTCATTATCTAATCCTCAGCCCTTAATATGACACCACGATATTAAAACAAACGAGTTGGCATTGATACAGAAAGTTCCAATGCAGTAAAAACATTTCTTCTGCACTGAATTAAAAAGTAATCTGCGCTTAAAAATTTAAACGATCTCTAGCAATAAACCTAACCTGAATGAAAGGTTTACAGGTACTTTTTCCCCAGCTTCCCCAAGGAAATTGCACATTTGCACTTGACCGATCAAATTGACCATTTCTGTGGAACCGCACCAAGGAGTGGAGTAATAAAAATTGAACATGAAAGAGCCAGCCAGGAATGATTGTTAAGTAGATGAGATTGCTATAACCGCCAAGAAAAATATAACGTGAAAAAAACAGTACTTGGAGTTAATACTAATATTAGCGGGAGGGATGAAAATAAAAAGGCTTTGGAATAAAACACGAGCTCTCTCCCATCTTGGCAAACAAATAACCTAAACAAGAACAAAAATTTCACATCCTGCTCTAAAATTTGTTCTCCAATTTTCCTGAATTTGGGCTTGATGGTATCTTGCAGCACTGGCAGGATTGAGGCATTTAAGCAAATCTTCACTAATAAAAATTCCTTTTAAGACGTTTAAATTAAGCCCTCCAACTACATTACCAATGAGAAGAAGAAATTCCAGAAGAGACATTAAAAAATAAGTGTAAAAAATAGCGATACATAAAATCCTTATCTTTCGAATGATAATTTTAAATTACCATATTTTTAAGTTTAATTAAAAAATTTTCGTTCAGAATACATAATATTCTCACAGTTTTGGAATTAAAACTGGCTTTTTTTTACAGAAATGGAGTCACTGTTGAGCAGTCTTACAATTAGTTATCATGTAATATACTTGGTATGGTAGCGTGGAGACATTTATTTGCTTGGGAGGTAAAAAAATTAAATAAAATTAATGATAAGACATAATTGTATTTATAATGTACTTTAATAATTACATGAATTAAAACATATTAATAATGATTAATGTCATAACATTTCAGTGTCATAGCAATATCAGTAATGTCATAACATTTCATTGCAGTTATGTGAAGGTTATGCCCGAACATATCCTAAGATGGTCTCTCAAAATGGTCAATGCTGGTTTAATTCTTATCCATTCATTACAAGTAATTTCCTGGTCATGCTGCCCGTGGAAGAAGGAGATAATGTATGCTAAATGGTCGCACGTCTTTGCGCAAGCCTTAGGATAGTAAGCAAAATGGCACCAGCAGTGGGCGTCCTTCGATTCAATAGGATTTGACGACGCGCAAAACAAGTGGACGGATTGGAAATCCCTCGCCCGCGGACACCTTTTAAGTCAGTCGTCATCGGCACTCCTCATGAAAACCCGTCGTCGGAAAGGAATTTGAAACCTTCAGGTTGAGGACTCTGGCAGACAGCGGATTCTAAACACACACACATAACATACATAAAGATGGGCTTTACTTTGCTCGAATCTCAACTTGGTTTACGTCGCTCATTTCTGTTCCAGTCATGTGCGTGTGTGCGTTTGCGTGTTGGCGTGCCTGTGTTTGAAACAGTCAAATTTGCAATGTGATTCGATTTCCACGCACCCCATTTGCATAAATAATCCTTTTATTCCACCAGTCTGCCAGGCTGGTGACAGAGCCTCGTTGCAAATCGAGATGGCTGGATGTATAATCGAGGCAGAGCGGAAAAGGGAAGACACGAAGACCCTGCATGGAAATGGGAGGGAGAAGGAGATGGGAAAGAGAAAATATGCCACCTAACTGGAACTAAAGGTTTACCACCGTTATTTTAGACCTCTAGGATAGTGAACACAATTAGTAATGACAAAAACACTGTCAAGCCAGAGAATAAATTCACAGTCTGAAACAATTATCTTAAGGTACAAAAAGATCGTTTTGAGGTAAAGGACACGGGCTTTTTATTAACTTTTTGCTTAATTTTCCACCATCCCTCACAAATTTTCACCCTCACAGCATAATGAAAAAATATTTTAAGTAATCAAAATTTAATGCATTCATGCATCGCACAGCTCCTAGATGATAGCTCCGAACTTAACTAAACACGAGTTCATTTGATCATGACAAATTATAAACTTGACTGCCTCAGTTTTCCCCCTCTCAGCGGCACATTTTCCGCACCTCTAATCCGCTCTTGGATGCGAGGTAACATTTGTGTTTGACATTACATTTATATAAATATTTGGATCAATGCGTGCAGAGAGTTAGATCATTCGCAAATGACGGCCCCGGTGGCGGCAAGGGTTCGTTTTTGCCTGGACGGGTATTCCACCACCTACGGCTTGGGTGTTTGTAGTTCTGTCCACTGATATAAATATATATTCACACTCACACACACACTCACACACACACACACACACACACACACACACACACACACATACATACATATATATACATATATATATATATATATATATATATATATATATATATATATATATATATATATATTGAAACGGTTTCCGTCTGGCTCAGATTGGGGCTACCACGAAACACGATCTATTTTACACATTAAAGACATCATAGATATTGTATTCTGTTTTGACCCTAATAAATCACTCTTTGCCATTGCGTTTTCAATTTACCAACCCCAAGAAGTACTTCTGGCTCGGCAAACATTTTTCTAGATTTAATGGAACATCACTCTCGTAGCACTCTTAATCCCAAAAACGTGAAATGAAATATTCTTCAATGCAACGATATTTCGTCATATGATACCCAAGTCCCATGCTGGAATCTTAGAGGTGCGATGGCAAAATAATATTTTTCAAATTTTGGGAGTGGTGGCGCGGATGTGGCGAATCTCGCTCGTAACCTTTCCGCATTATTACTTCTGATTGAATCTTCGTCCCATATAACATATGACATAATTACTACCCGGGACTTTCAAGAGCGGAATTTGCCATATGAAGGGCCAAGTGTTCAACGATTTGAACAATTTAAACGTTGCTGTGCACCAATATCCTATGATATTAAGCACTTCCCGTATTCGAAAAGGAATTTGAACATTAACCATGGGTCGGTTTTCCATATTAGCTACAAATTTTCATCAAATACAAAACACCTCGGTGAGCCCACCTTGCTCATGTAACAACGAACGCGGTTGCACACACCAACGCTACATTTAACCTACATCTGGAAACGATTCAAAACCTTTTTTGCTCTAGTTAACAAAAAGATATTTTCCAATAAGATATGATGCCTTAGGAAATGCTTGATGACCGGTTTTCATAATAAAATTTACGATAGGTAATTGGGAATAAATAATAATTCTAGGACGTAAATTTAAATCAAATCCGGGAGGATCTAGAGAGCCATTCGGCCTGTTAGAGCCAAAAGGGCCAAAAGCTATTACCCTACGTTACATTCAAAAGCGAAATTTACGCATCATGCTTCGAATAAATTGAACACATCAAATTTGCGGAAAACCTCATCAAGGTAATTCGAAAGAATGAGAAAATAATAAAGTCTAACTTTATAGTTGTGTCTAAGAAAAAATGCTGGCATTTTTTCGCGTAATAGCAATAATGGAACGAGAGAAAATGAGGTATCTAAACCGAGGGATAGGCGATTTTGAAATGGGAGATGGGGTATGGTGAGGATCTGGTGAGAGGATATTTTGCAGGACAGCGAGAAAAGAGGGTGCTTTGAGAAAAATAAGAGGTGCTTTAAAAGGAATTTGAACGTTCCCGAAGGGCAAAGGGGTTTGAGAGGGACACAATTTCGAGGGACTGGAAGAAGCAATTTCGCGTCTTTGATATCGGCGAATGGGTTGGAGCGATTTCCACAGTGACTTCGACGGGAGAAGCTGAGATATGAATTGAGAAAGGCTGTTGTAAATGTAATTTTTAGACAGAGAAAGGACGTTCAAACTATCTAAAGCAAAATAGGCAGCTACTTTCATGCATATAAGTCACTTAAACATCATCTATTTGCGAGTCTTGATAACTTACCATCATTCCTTGATCACTTTTCATCATATATTCGTTCTTGAGCATGTTGAAGTACCATTATATGTTTTTCTTCGCTGACTTTAACAACCACTGATTCAAGGAGTAACGAAGACTCATATCACAACAAACGACTTTACCAAAAACATCACTACGATCTGGGCCCATCTCTTAAGTACTGAATATAGGTAGGTTCATTGCATTTAACCGACAAAATTCAAGCAATCAAGTTTGAGTGATATTTATTCTTAACCAACAGTACTCGTCCATCGAGGGAGTTAAGAGAAAGATGAATAAATATCATCAGCAGTACGTTTATTCTAATCAGTTTTGCTTCTTACATAGAAGGAGATATTGATAAAAATTAGTCATCATCACATTTTTTCCAGAAAGAGATCGAATTGCAATATAGCAAACACCTGATACAAGCGTTCAAAACCAGACTAAAACAAACTAAAACTTGCAGCCTGAATTATTAGGTGGAAAGTATTTGGCAGGCAGGTTCACTCAAAGATCACATGTTTCACTCACCTAACGAGTATAATTTTGGCGTAAATTCTGGTGTTTTGTGCCAGAATAAACAAATGATAAGGCATACCTTCTTTAACATTATAAGAAACAATATACTTTTAATCAAAGAAAGACATTATTTGGTGCCAAATTATGCAATTCTCCAGAAAAGAACAATATTCCTTCTGTTATCAAAGATGTGGACACCTTCCAAAAAGAAAAGTCTGAATATTAAGCCAGTTTTGTTCATAAAATACCCAAGCGTACTAGAAACCCCCAGAAAGCAAAAACAAATAACAATGGTATTAAAAAAATAATAGAAAACGATCACCCTGTACCGGTAGAAAAGGAGGGAAGAGTTAAAAAGATAAGAACAAGTCGGAATGGAATCCTGATTTAGGCCTCTGTGAAGAATTAGGACTCATTTACTAAGGAGACTACAAAGTTAATAGCGGCAGTAAGTATTTTTAGCAGAGTCAGTTCAGTTTCCGAGTAATTTCTAAATCACTTACTTCTAAATTTAATATGCTATCCTAAATAATCTCATGTAAACTCTCGTATTCGGTGGCATGTCTGGAGGCAATTTGGGACGATGTAAGAGCAAGATGATGACTACGAGGAGGAAGATGAAGGCAATACAATTGAGGTCGCGAGTCATCTTTCAATAATCTGTTTGATATCGTTGTACTACTTCGGGCTACTCTCATTAGTTTGAAGAAAATAAATAATGACTAACCGTTTATTTAGAAATATAAAACGCAGTAAAAGTCAATATTAAATTAATCATGCATAGAATATTTCGTAATCATATATATATTATACATAGAATATTTCATCGAAAGTGTGAAACCTTGTATTAAATTTCAAAATTGAGCAAAAATCCATATTCATCCTGCTACTATAGTTTAACCAATGATACAAATCATATTATTTTAAGCTTCCTCCATCATAAAAACCATCGGTGCCTCATTTAACCCGCGGTAATAGGTCCCCTCGAAAAATCATGCGTGAGCTTCGACACGCGAGGGGTCGAAGACAAAAGTGCCGATTTTTGATGACCTTTCCACTTTTGAGCTTCGGAGCCAAAAAATAGCTCTCCCATATGCGAGGCAAATCCGATAAGAATAAATCATAGGTGAGGTTGGGAAAAGTGGGCGGCCAACTGCGAGGATAGGCACGGAAAAATGAGTTCCTAAGGTTGGCTTGACAGGTGAAAAAGAAAGACGAAGAGGCAGGATTCAAAAAAGGCTGACCCAGAATGTGTAGGGATTAGATTGGGAAGGAAGCGCTAAGGATTTGTACTGGATCTGACATTTCCTCTACGGAGGCCCCGATGATTCCAAAGGGAAATGCCTGACATCGCCCCTCCAAAACCAAAAACCTCCAAGGCATAACCCGAAGGGATAACGATAGTGATTCATTTTTCTCTGTGTTTACTTCGAGGAGGGAAAGCTACGGAGGGATCTTATGGACCAAGGACTTTTCCTAACGAAAGGGAATACAATCTTCAGGTACGAATAACCATGAATAAGTCTTCCAAGAATATTTTCGACATAAACATGGTAATCAGACTTACGAGCATGGGAACCTCATTTAGACGACACAGTTATCACCAAAATGCTCACTTAAAGTAACACGTAATTGGCTGACGTAACCCTTCTCGTGTTCATATTTTTATTCGCAGGTTTGGCAATATTTTCAATAGGATTCATTCGTTATTGTGAATTGGATAATTCTAATTGGAGATTTATCCAATAAGGTAAACGTTGTTTTTCCAGGTAATAAATGCTTATTTTAGATTATTAACCTCCAGAAGGATGAAAAGTGAACCTAGGCATGCTACAGCGAGAGTGAATTCAGGTAAATGAAGTGCTGGGATAAGTAATATGACATCAGAAACCCGGATATTGTCCGAAATGAAACCTAAAGGCATAGACCTTGACGATTAAAAATGTTTCGAACGGAAAATGTCATTTTAAACAATCAGCTGCTTTACAATAATGTGTATAGGCGCATATGAGCAACCCTAATGGTTTTTGTTTCCTTGATTAAAATATTTAACTTCATTCTTCTTCCATTGACATACTTTTAAGCCCACGGAAGAAGCAAATTCCATCCTGTATTTAAATGATAAAGAACAATAACAGCTTGAAATTAATTTTCTCCAGAGGTATCTCAGAGCGAACGTTAAAGCACAAAGATCCCTGCTGGCCTTTGAAAAATTGTAAAGTCAGATGTCCCCAGTGAACTCCCATGGTGGAAATTTTTGTTCTCAGTAATCAATAAAAAACACAAAACATGAGCCTTATGGGGAGTAATAAAAGAGATAAATTCCGAGGAATTTTTTAATTTATTACTTCGCAGGGGATCATTTTCAGTCGTGTAATAAATCATTAAGGGGAAAGCTGTTCAATCGCACGAAAATAAGTTGCGAAAAGGGTGTCCCATAATCGGAGGCCAAGAGAGGCGATCTTTAATGTTAAAAACTATTTCACTTAGGGGTTCTAGTAGTAAATAATCAAATTACAATGAATTCAAAGACAACACTATCCTGATTGACTTACAGCATTGATCCTTATAAGCGTCCTAACCAACAGAATGTAAATTCTATAAATAGTAGATATTTATTTAACGAAATGCTTTGAAAAAATTTATAAATGTTTTTCAGTGGAAAAAAAATATTTCTCATTTCTCTCCTCTTGGAACTCAACAAAAACAGTGATTTTCAGTAAAACATGAGAAAATGAAAATAAAAATGTATTGCTAATCGAAATAGAGCACCGAGGCTCTATTCAAAAATACACAGTGACATTACAACTAACTTGATCTTCATTCTCATTAAATACAATAAATTGTTAACTTCGCCCCCATAATTTTCCTGATTTGGTTACGGCAATCGCAAAAAGAGTAGCTCACAAACTATCTATTATTTTCCTGTTAAACAAAATAGGACAATTTGACCACTTTCTTAACCATTGTTTTTAAAAATTTCCTTTACACGCAGGTGATTAAGATCCTTAACTTTAAAAGTATATGAGCTTATTAATTACAAATACGAAAGATAACAGATGCTTTAACAGGTACATTTAAATGCAACAATTTCAGAGCGTAAAAATCATTCGCCTTGACTGGGACTCGAACCCAGATCCCTCAATATCCGGTCGAGTGCTTGAGCCACTTAAGCTACCGAGGCGTCGTCTTAAACTCTGAAATCTTTGGAAGGTACATTTAATGTAAAGATGAGTTTCAGAGACTGAACAACAAGATTATTAAACAATTGACTAAACGCAATGATATCCCTTTGTGTTTACCATGAAACTATACTTACCTCTATTCGTTTTTTGTTACATCAGTACTACATATTTGGCTATAGTAGTTGATCACATCGCACATCTAAATGTCTTCCTACGTAAACATTGTTTTGCAATTAGTAAGTACGGCTATATATATGCAAAGATTAAGTCCCCTCTGCATCACATAAGCTGCACATACTTAAACTAGAGCATTTCGCTCAAAGAGAGCATTTCAATAATCGAGTTCTTTTGCTCTAGATGCCCACCATCTAATACACGGATGACTACTATGAGTACCATGAGGGTGAAGTTCGTGAAATTTCTTAGCAGTGATATAATTAGCTTCTCTGTGCACTTTCCTTGAACAATTTAAAATAGCAGGAAACTGACTGGGGCTGAGGTTTGGGTTTTTTAAATTCATTACTCCCTTGTCCAAGAATCCGCAGGTAGGTAGGTGAGACCTGAAAATGATGTAATACATCGAAACCCGTTCGTAAAATTGAACTTATATGGTGGAGAATTGTTACTATCGGTTCTTTATTAATCCGCAAGTTGCTAGCCTCGTACACCATCTCTAGCGGCAAGTTTTCATTGCGTAGGAGCTCCCTAGATATTTTTAAGCAGTCAAATGCCATCATTCCAATCCACACGTTAATACTTGTAAACGACTTTTAATCTAAGCCCCCAGAGTAATGTTGCAAAAACTGAAAGAGCATAATTTTCTATTGAGATATAGGAAACGACAAAAAAAGATATCTAAATTTAAATTTAACTTAGCAATAATGTGCACGCACAAAAATTATTTGGAAAAGTACTCCTTATTCCTTAAATTTCCGCCATTATTAAAAAAAAGCCTTTCAAAAGCCATTTCAGTCATAAAATTTTCTGGTGACAAAAAAAATTGCAAAAGATATAGTATAGTATTTTTGAAAATAATAAAAATCAAGGCTTTTTGCGCACCCTAGCAATAAATGGGCAACCTGTGGATAAAACATGATCAAGAACAAGACATTTTGCTTTGGAAATTATTTGTATCATAAAAAATTTAGCTTAAATAAGCCAAATGTAATTTAATTATCGCACAGTACTATTATTAACTAAGCTGTTCGATCACACTTTCAACTTAATTACAACAATTTAAGAGCAAAGTGATCGCGTTTTCTCTAATTTTTTGATTTTGCCACGCCGCATGGACGAGTCACTAAATAGTTACTATAGAAACGATTGGAAATATTTTATAATCTGAGGTATTTCCACCCAAATAAATGAATAAAAATGCTCACTAGAGGACTCCTGACACATTCGTGAGTCGCACAGCCCATGTAAAAGTAGGTGCATTTTAAACATGAACGGTTAGTCAATATTGAGTATAAAGGATAGACCCCCAAAATAAAATCAAGAGTTGATCTCATCGCACTTGTATTTACGCTTAAATTATAATGTAATTTTTTCCAAGCTTGCTCAAGGACATTTCACCCAACCCCAAAAATGAAATAACAAACTTGCGGTAATAAACAAAATGTACAAGATTTATTCGTCTCATAGACCCAAAGGACGCTGATTACGAACTTTAAGATCTCACAGAACCAACGGTAAAAGAGCACTACCCCGATGTATTACGGATTAATAATGTAATAATCTCAAAATATTAACCTATCTCGGAAAGGCTTGACTCAACACCACCAGAGAGGCGCCACGCATCACTCGATCCGTGATTCGAAGCCCAGAACGCCGACCTTTATAATACGAGCAATACAATAACGCGGGATATCCGCGTCGTAGATGAGCGGCGTCCCAGCCTCTTCCTCTTTAGTACCACGCGTTTTCTCTCGCCTCCCCCACTCCCATCTCATCCCTTCGTCGCACGCCCCTCCCTCAGCGCGAATTCGCACCTCAGTGCGTCGCCGGGCGCGGAGAGCAAAAAAATGAAACAACATAGAAATGAGATGTTTGTGACGCGAGCGAAATGAAAGGGCAGGAAATAAAATAAAACGTAGAGCGAACCAAATGGACTCATTTCCGTCATCCCCTCGCTAGTGCGCATCTCACTACGCTCGAGAGAGAGACGCTGGGAGCCAAAAAGCCCTCCTGTATACCCTTCCGAGTGATGATGTACCAATTACTGCGGCCAAGACCACGGTGCGGGGAAACAATGGATAATGACGGAGAAAATACCCGAATTCCCTCTGTCATGCGTGTGAATAAAGGTGAGGGGGGAGGGTTCGGTGGGAGGGGCGATGGTGTTACCTCACGTGGGACGAAGATGACTAGGGATGCGGAGGCAGGTAGGCAGGTTTGACGATGATGTGGACGAGGGTGTCTGTCAGTCTGTGGATCGACTTGAGGGAAGGGGGCTGGGAGGAGGAGGAAGGGGGACTTTTGAATTGCGTCCCGATCCATTCGCATCCACCCCGAGCGCCTGACACATGATACGAGACGGCCTTTGGGAACACTGCCTCCTCCGAATGGGCGAGCCAAATGGGGTGAGCTGATTACGAAGCGTCGGAGATGCAGCGGCGGAAAATGTACGGAGACAAAAGGAATATCGAACGTCAAAAGAGGAGTGGGTAGGTGATGTTGGGTTGTAAACTGGGAAAGGAAAGAAATTTTTGACGAAAGTGTATGCTTTTTTCTCTCTCTCTCTCTCATCTGGCTCTGCCAAGGAGTCCTCAGTCGAGTCGGCGAGCTCGTTTCTCGCTGGGAAAATGTAATCACGACGGAAAAAGGGAGAAAAGAAAAACTGGGGCGCCTTCAATGAATTAAGCTCTCTCCCTTTTAAAGGAACAGCGATCTCACCCGGCAAGACGCTCCCTTCCTCTATGCAAGAGCCAAACTGAACGTATTCAGTCTTTGGGAAGAGTGGCATTCATTTTCACACTTGAGTTCGAAAGTGGAAGTCAGGAAATAGAAAATGAAATGAACCATTCCTTTCACCTGGAAATCATCCGATAACGGTTACTGTCGCTCCATTATAAAATAACTGTGAGTAGGCGTTTTACATTTCTGAAGCTGTGAGAATCGTTAGAGTGAGCATTTTGACTCAAATGTTCGAGAGTAATATAAAACTCATTAATATAGCTCGTCGCTGATTCCAATGACGGCCGACAAAAGAAATCCAACGTGATTGAGCACAATGGAGGCAAACATGACAGCCAGATGCATCGTCCGTCGGAACAAATGTTACATTTAATGTTACAACATGCCAACCCATTTCCTAAAGGTTTAAGTGACCCCATACAGTCAGTCGGTCGGACATTGTTTTCACGCTGTTTAATACCCACCTACTGCATTACTATAGCCAAATTCCAGAGTGGATAAAGATTTAAGCAATAAAAAAGTCACACCTACAATAATAAGCGCTCGTTACAAATAAGAAAACGTTCAAAACTAAAAACCTAGTGGTGTGCTTCGATTGCAATTTTTCGGCTAGATTAAATAATTAAATACCGTATATTCCTTTCAAAGGTAAATGAAAACAAACTAAACCAAATATCTGCCTTGACTAACGGGTCACATCAATATATCAGCACATAAATGACTGCTTTAATTAAAGTTACGAATTTAAACGTAGTTTTCTTCGTTAAACGTAAATTTCTTTTTTTTGCCAAATACTCTACGACAGGGAAATTGGATGGAGTTCCAGAATCCCAATACGAATGTGGATTGAGTCACATCAACGGTATTCAACCATAGACTTCACATGAGCATGTGGGAAAAGATACGAGGCTATCAACCTGTAATTATATAATTGTATGTAAATGTGGAGAGAACCTAAATGACGGATGATAAAAATGGATCTCGCTATTTGTGTTTCCAATTGGATTGGTAGTTATCGGGAACTGCTCGGGAAGAATGAGTATTTACCGATGTCTCTCAGTGCGAGGGGTCATTTTGTCTGAATACAATGGGGCGGTCTACCCTGATGGTATATATTTTTAAGCGATTCACTTCGTGTCAGAAATAAGCTCGAGTGTCCATTTAAAAGTCATTCTCGCTTGGTCAATTCATGACCCACCTAGAGTTAACAAAGGTAGTTCTATCCTATTTTCTTTTCGGCTATAACAGATGGTCAAGTGACGCATTTCTCCGGGTAAAATATTATCAACATGCAAGGGAAATAGCACCTGTTTCGTTTGGAATAAATTTTTCCAGGTCAATTTTTAAATGGCATCACACAAACGAGCAGATTTCATGGACATGGCCAGAACTAATTGAATATGTATGAAAGGTATGATGGAATGTGAGACTTTTTATGAAATTTCATACCGCGAGCTTTCATTGTTAAATTTTCCTTGGTAGAATTCCATCACTCACTATTACCTTCGTAGCAATCCTTTCAGCAAGGCTGCCATATCAGAGCACATAATACTACCTTGATCAAAAATTTCCCGGAATTTATTCAGAAAATTAAAAATACAAGTTTATTCATCTAAATCTATATTGTCCCCTTCAAAGTAATCCCCATCGACTGCAATACACTTATGCCAGCGCTTGATCCAATCCTCGAAACATTTTTATATTCGGTTTTCGGTATGTCCATCAGTGCTTCCTGCGATTTTTCCATTACTTCCTCTCGGCTGCTAAAACGCGTTCCCCGTAATGGTTTTTTAACTCGATTGAACAGAAAGAAGTCACAGGGAGCCAAATCAGGTGAATTCGGTGGCTGTTGGATGGTATTTGTTGCATTTTTCGTCAAAAAATTACGAATAATGATAGCACTGTGCGACGGTGCGTTATCATGGTGCAAAATCCACGAGTTTTCTGCCCACATTTCTGGTCTCTTTCGGCGAATTGCTTCACGCAAACGTCTCATAACGCCCAAATAATACTCTTTGTTTACTGTCTGGCCTTCTGGCAAAAATTCATGATGCACTACACCGTTGTAATCCATGAAAACCGTCAGCATTGCCTTCTTTTTTGACTGTAAACGACGTGGTGTTTTTGGTCTCGGCTCATTTGGTGAACGCCATTCACTTGCCTGATGTCTGGATTGCGTGTCGTACTCATAAACCCACGTCTCGTCTCCAGTAATGATCCTTTTGATGAATGTGGGATCGGATTCAGCCTCGCAAATCATGTCTTTTGCGACGTCAACACGGTCTCTTTTTTGCATGAAATTGAGGTCTCTTGGCACCAACTTTGCTGCTACACGACGGAAACCCAAATCATTAACCACAATGTCTTGGGCGGATCCATAGGCAATGTTCAAGTCCTCCGCTATTTCTCTGATGGTTAATTTGCGGTTATTGACCAACATTTCTTTTACTTTATCAATTTTTTCACCGACTTTCGATGTCGATGGTCTGCCACTGCGTTCATCATCTTCGATTGACTCACGACCACTTCTGAACCGCTCGTGCCACTGGTAAACGACCGTTTTTTTTTTAGAGAATCGTTGCCGAAACACTTTTCCAACATTTCCAACGTCCGTGCGCCACTAAATCCGTTTTTTACGCAAAATTTAATACAAGTCCGTTGTTGAAAATTTAAATCCATTTCTGCAATTGTAAAAAATCGCCAACACACACAGAGATAGATGTACTCTTGGCTACGTAACTTTTGCAAATGTCAAGTTATGACACTAAGATTTAAAGGGAATATCAACAACAGATGTACCAATTTAACAAAAAAAACAGAACTCAAATCGGAACGATGGGAGCGCCACACGGTGGTTATTCCGGGAACCTTTTGATCAAGGTAGTATGTGAAACAAAATCTATAAATCAAATCTTACAAAAAGACTATGGAAATGGGTGGTTTAAATTTTGTAGGTTATTGGCGGCAAAACATCGAAAAGGGCAAAAATATCTAAAAGATCTAAAACGTCCTAGTAAGACATATTTTGGGGAATAATATATAAGACGGTTCACACTGTGCGGTCCGATTGGCTTAACAAGGCGCATGCCTGGCCATTTTGTTAACCCCGATCGGAATGTATGAATATATACGCGGAACAACCCCAAACGCCGAATTCCGTAGGATTATTCAAGGAGACATCTCCCACCCGTGCGTGTGTGAGTGTGTGCGTGTCGGTCCGCAACGGCCGAATAATGACAGGGCATCGGAATCGACGGCGTCAAGTAGGCAGTTCATGGGGTGGCCGGGGGAGGTGAAAGGTGGGGGGAGGGGGGGCAGCGCCGGCTTGGGCCAACTTTTTAGCGCTCTCGCGGGGGCGATGAATGCCTTTGTTCCCTGCCTCCGGCAATCGCTCATTTCCCCCGGGAGTCAATTTCAGCCAATTTCGCCGCCCAGTTAGACGCACCGCCGCCGCGGCAAGCCCGCACACCCACCTTCAACCATCTCGCCCCCCTCCCCATCCCCCGAGGTACTGACTCCTCACTCCCTCACTACTACTTACCCTGGGAAACCATCTCTCTCTCTCTCCCCTCTCATCCAATCCAAACACCCCCACTACCCTCATCACCCCCCGTCCCTCGTTTCCCACCGACCCGAAACGCCGCCGGGGCCCCTCGGAACACTCCAATAATGAATGGCCGCAGACCACTCCCAGCCCTCCTCCCCGTTCCCCTCACCCCCAACACCCCTTCCCACGCTATCGAGTGATCTCGCGTTCGAACCTCCCATCCCCACCCCTCGAACCCCCTCCGCGCCCGCCCCAATGAGCTCCTCCTGGTCGTCGAATTGGGAACTCGGGAAGACGTCGGTTTCATTAAACATCCTCGCCCCCCCCCCCCTTTCCTTCAGCCATCCTCTCCGCCCATCCCCACCTCAACTAGCTTTAGATAACCTCAGAGAGTTTAGGATCGGCCAGTTCGATCCTTCGCCCCGCCGTCTCGCTACCACGGATCGTGTACCCGGGGTTGACGGCCGCTTTTGTTGCTCTTGCCTCGGGGCGAGTTCTTCTACGCCGAGTCTGCCCAGTGGGAGAAACGTTTCGCGGGTATCTTCCGGTGTAAATGGTGGCATGCGGCAGGGGTTGACAGGTTCGTCCGCGGCTTTTAAAATAGAATCGGGTAATCGGGAGATTAAAAAGAATTGGGGAGAGATATTCAACTTCGGCGTCATCCCGTCGTTGCCGCAAAATTCAAAGACGTCGCGGTGACGATATTCCATTTCCGCTTATCCACTCCTCAATAAATAATCCTTCAGGCGGTAGGGGTAGTCAGATCAATACGAACCGATTTCATCAAGGTCGAAGGCTGTGGGTTCAAATCCCGCCACGGTCATTTCTTCTGATATCATACCCTTTTCCTAAGAAGGTACGATCCTTGGAAGTTTAATAGCAATATTTTTCACTTTAAACAATTCTACTAATCTTCTTTTAATTTTTCAGAAATACTATCGAAAAAATATTGATGTATCTCTACGAGTTTATTAGCCAAATGTCACTGATTAAACTTCGAATATTTTTATATCCATGATCCATCAAGTCAGTAAATAATGAGGAAATAATGCAACACATACTAACGTGACAAGAAAATCTAAATAACACATGTAGGAAACAAATACTAACTATTAGTACCTCTGGCTAAGTTGTGGATGAAATACTTCAATAGAAGTGTATTTTTTACATCATGTTTGTCGGGAATATATTTCAAAGTACAGATATTTCAAAATGTGTCCTGTTTTTGTTAAAGCCCTCGATCAAAATATCCTATTCTCAATCCTCTGTAAATGCCATTACAAGTTATTCGAAATTGATTCCAATCACTTAATTAATATAAATCCTCCTCTTTTAAACAGCAACGCCACTCCTCAAGACCATTCTGGATTTAATGACACTATTGATTTTTCTCCGCGACACTTTCTTTCTGCTTTCTTCTCTTTTTGCTTCCGACAACGCCTTTCTTCTGTTACGTATCGTAATTGCTTTTACCTTGATTATAATTCTTTCTTTCTGCTTTCTTCTCTTTTTGCTAGTGACATTGCCTTTCTTCTGTTACTTATCGTAATTAATCTTACCTTAATTTTCTTAAAGAAAAATGTATGAACTTCAAACCCAAGCTTATATTTATCTGTGAAATATTGCAACCGTGGAACTAGCATACCTTCTAGATGGTAGTCTGGCACGCATCAATCGTAGTATAGTTATTCTTACCTTCCAAGTTATTCAATTACTTTCCATCTCCTTTATTCCATCGCAATTGCTTACGAAGCCACCCACCCCCATTTTCTTCTCTTAATTTCTTTTACCACTTCCTTCTATGTTTGTTATCATAATAATCAAAGGTAAACGACTGTGCTACTAAGTGCGTCCAAATAGTTCCCTCTTCTTCTAATCAGTCTTCCAATGACTCCTTTAAACAAATGGAAATACACTGCGAAGGTCTTTGCCATTTCACATTATTTATTCATTTTCATCATTTCTTGGTAGTATCCCGTTTTCGTCACTTGTAATCTTCTTTTCTTTTCTGTCCATTCTAAAATCAGGGACGAAGAAACGTAAAGACTTTATGGAATATATGAATAGCTACAAGATTCCATGGTTATTTTACTTCCAGTTAAAACCTTCTCCTAAAAACAGATAACTAACTTCACCCGAAGTACTTCCAAGCATTTTCTCTTGGGGCTGACCTTATAAACGATTTGATTTTATTGTTCGACAAACAAACTTATTCTGTTTGCTAGTGTCGTTGTATTAATGAATTAAAACTTATATTCTTTACTTCAGCCACGTATATTTTCTTACTGCGACATTTCTCTAGATTAAGCATAATATTTTGCATACCTTTTCTGTCTCGGCTATATTTCTTAAGGTCTTCCCTTTTCTCTGCGCACTACTGGTGTTTCATCTGATGATCGGAGCATACCGTTTTCTCTTATCTTATCCCGACGTATCCGAACGCATTTAATCTTCTCTTTGAATTATTTTTCTTTCTAATAATGCCTATCTTAAAAAATAATGTGCGACAGAGAATTCCTAGCCAACTTCTATTTATACTTTAACTTTTCGTTTATTTTCCTTTATTTATTTATTTATTCAGTATTAGTCCGAAAACAGCACACTTTGGCCTTTACATCGAACTATTAACAACGGTCACTTCTACAAACACCCAAGCCCTGGGTGGAGGAAAACTCACCCAGGCGTGAATCGAACCCGCGACCCTTGGAATGGCAGACGAGGACGTTACCCCGCCGCCACTGGGGCCGGCTTTAGTCACATATTAAAAGGATACATCAATCTTCTAACATAATTGCTCTTCCAAACGTTCTTACGTATCCTGCTCCAGTTCTGTTCTCAAAAGTGTTCACCGGACGGACCCACGAAGTCAATTGAAGTAAATTTTCCCTTCCTTATTCTCTTTACAATTATAACTCAGAGCAAGAATGAAGTCTGTCTCTTTTTTGGCTCCTTAGGTATGCAACTTAATTTCCCTTTCGATAATACTCTTTAGCGTGAAATTTAGCCCCCATCGCGTATCCTTTCTCATAATCATCTATAAATCTATCTCATTCTATGAGAATATTTACATGCATTTCCTTTTTATTATAAATGACATCCAAATGTTCTTTCCAATTTGTAATTACGGCTTCATTTTCAAAAATCTTTCCCCAATTAACGTTTTGATTTCTGAAGCGGTTTCTCGTGGTACGTAAGGTGGTTAATTTATTCAGGGACAAGGTCGCATGTTGATTCTTACAACTTCTATCCAAGACTGCTTCCCTCTTGCTCGTTTTTTCACGAGAAACTTCTTTAGTGTTAGACCCAACATCCAGAGCCATGACACGTAATTTTCCAACGCCTAAGAGAAGTTTTTGTCACAAGTAGTAGTAGTAGTAATTAAATTTTTAGGTGTCTCTACGACTAAGGTCACTTGTATTTTTCGAAAATACCAGTCATTTATGCACGGTGCATGGCCGCAACTCTTCGCGTACACTGGATGTCTGGTTTGGAAAAACTCCATGTAAACACCTCACCGGTGGCTTTAAAAGGTATCATGTATGTCAACCATCAGGGAAAACTCGAGGGATTAAAATTTAAGAATTTTAATATGTATTCACCAAACGAGCAAAAATATCAAGGTATTTTCACATGATTATTTGAAACCTTCGGTGAATAATGAGCGTTCATGACTTTCTAATTGGCTAATGTAAATGCCATCACATACAAAGAGATATTGCTCTTTTAAAGAAGGCAAAAAAACATCATCTTCTACCTAAGCTGACTCATAAATATTGTAATAAACGAGATAAAATTAATACCATAGTAAAAATTCACACCTTCAAATAGTAATAGCGAACGATCTTCATAATATTAAAATATTATATAAATAATCTTAAAAGGTAAATAATCTTAAAATAATCTCATAGGTACAATTTCGTTAGAAGGTTCATTAATATATTGGCAACTAAATATTTTTTTTACTAATAAATGAATATCTGTTTGAACAAAACTCTCTTCATTTAAATTTAGCAACAAAATTCGTTCGCATTGACAGTTGAAATCAGAGGGAAAAAATAAAATTGCTTGCAGAGATGGATGACAACTGCCATCAAGCGACAGTCTCCTCGTTGAATAAGCTTTGTCTGGAATGTATTCCTCAGTATGAATTTAAAATTTAAAGATATCACAGTGTTGAAATGAATACTTTCCACAATCGCGATGAATGCAGGATTAAAATATTCTGATAAAAATTAAACCTAATTTCGATTGTTTACCAAAAGTCACTCCATCAGCGTGTAAAATATGTGAAGGCTAATAATGGAGTAGAGCGGCTGTGTTTCCATGAGACAAAAGGAGTCTCTGTCGGAAAGTGAACAAACCCAGTTCCGCAGGGTGCAAGGCGTCCATGTTCCCGTCATCGCCAATTCCTCGGACTCTCTCAGTTCTTTCCTAACCTTTTTCCCCCGGATATGTTCCAATCCCACCTCTGATCGTTCCAACTGTCCATCTTTTGGTCCACCCTAACGCAGTTTTGTACTACATTCCTCTCATATTGAAAATTCCAAAGTTTCCTCATGAGTTGTGAGAACATGCTTTACCCAGCAGAGCCACTTGCTCCAGCATTTTATCATACATAGCTTTTTTACATTATATATTTCTTTATATTAACATATGTTGTACGAATTATTTTCACCACACCATAGTTTTACACTCTCCCTGAAATTTTTCTGCAGATCATTGTTTCTACGCGGGGAAAAATACACGAACTTTGCCCGGCATGCCGTTGAATTCTTGGCGCCTTTCACATTTTCAAAGTTTTTTATTTTGTTACATTCCAATGGAAAATCGTTTTGTCTCCTATGGAAGTTCTTCGAGTGTTTATCCAGAATTCATAATTCAATTGGTATAAATTGATTACATAAATAAATGAATTCCACTACTTTCTCTTAAAAATCACAAAACTACTGACACAATGCATCCTAAACATAATTTGTATTGTTATTAGAACAATGAAGAACAACATGTCGACAGTAAAGTATAATACATTTAACAACACTTTCTAAAACATCAAGAGAGAAATATTTTTACGAAATTAGAAGTCAATACGGATAGAAACATTTATTCAGTGTAAATGTTATTGAAGAAGTAAAGTTTACATTTTCTTTTTTCCCATTAAATATCGAAACAAAATGATCTCAAATCAATAGCAGGAACATAATCATACAGTTCATTCGTTATATTTCATCAGAATATAATAAGACGCTTGTTACGCCCATGAATCTCAACTCATTACAAGTCAGCACATGAGAGCCATTGCGAAATCACTTCACAGGCCACTACTCGGGATTTAAAGCATCGACCGCAGCATCCACGATGGGGGTATTCGAGCCGAACAGCAATCGGGTTGGCCAGAGGAACACAGAGGCCATTTGAGAAGTGTGCCTCGCATGCGGTGGAGAAAGATTTACTTTTATCAAGTAAACCTGTCCTGTTCTCGTCTCACTGTCTTTGCAATAACTGATAGCCCTCTCGGTTTCTTCCGTCCAGGCACAAAAATAACCACCAAGGGAACGAGAAAATCTCTGAATTCATCCAATATTACGGAAGGTAAGAGACAAGAAGACATAAATTTACGTAAGGCTACTTAACTTAGCAAAAATATTTATTAAACCAAAAACTCTAGACGTAGAAATTCTAACAATTATTTTATTTGGGCCAGTTTTCCATGAGATCATAAAAAATCTTGACGTTTTTAAGCGTTAAAAATTTGCTTAAAATTAATGGTTAAGCAAAGAAATCCCAAAAAATCCTTATTTGGCAAAGACCAAAATTTTCTTCCATCAAGACAATGCACGGGTTTGCATTTACGCAGTTTCGATGGTTAAATTAATGAAACTGAAGTTCTATTTATTACAAAACCCACCGTTTCCAGCAGATACCCCCAGTATAAGGAAATATGTCCCCCAGTGACATATTTTCATTTAAAAAATTGGAAGAATGGCTCGGTTATAAAAAATTTTCGTTGAACTCTTGAATTCATAGGAAGACATTCAGGTATGCCTATTTGTAGGACCATCCGAAATCCCACATATCAGAAGTCTCAATCAGTTGAAAAAGGCTCGAAAAAGTGTATCAAGCAAAAAGGAGAATGCGTTGATAAATAAACATGTCTACCCCTGGTAATTTTCTTTTCTATTTTTACACCGAAATTATTGAACAAAACACGTACAAATATGTCCAAACCCATGTAGTAATCCAGTGCGTACCGACAGAACTAACCGAAGGACATGGAATAAGTCAGTGTTTAAGATTTTTTCTGATTGTAACCCGTAAATTATCCTCCTCACTAACTTTATGTTTATATTTTAATTGGGTTTATATCCCTTTTCCTTTTTCTACATCCGCGAATATATTTTCGCCTGTGAATGTCCTTTTACATGTTTTCTATGCATATTTTCGGTTTCAAGTATGCCGCCCAAGTGTTATATTGCTCTCTATATTGCGTCTATCTCACACACACACACACGCACGCACGCACGCACGCACGCACGCGCACACGCACACGCACGCGCACGCGCACACGCACACGCACACGCGCACACACACACACACACACACACATATATCTATATATATATATATATATATATATATATATATATATATATATATATACATACATACATATATATACACACTGATATAGATTTTTAAAATATAGAAGCACAAAGAAAGGACACTCACATATGTAGTTCTGACGTTTCGAGGGCACGGCAATCATCAGAAGATTGTTATTGACAAAACGTCAAAACTAAATGTGTGAGTGTCCTTTCTTTATGTTTCTATATTTAAAAAATCTATATTAGTGTTTTCATGCATTTGTCCGTCGCCGGAAAGGGTTCTATTTCTAAGATATAAATGTATGCAAATTTGTTTTCACCCACACACTACGCACAAAAAAGAGAAAATTTATTTACGTACACATTACGCAGGCGTATAGAGAGGGGAACAAAGAAAAAGGGTTTTCGCGTGGGATAGAAGGTTTAGAAGATTTTAAAGACGAATGTTGACCTTCTGTCCTGCCTTTACGAGTACCCAAAAAGAGTATGTTTACAAAGATAAGACGCGTCCTTAACGGTTATGCCATAAATCGTGTACCACAGAATTTACACAGATCACCACGAAAAATAAACAGGGTTTGTTAAGGTTTGGGTTTTCGGGGCGGGTTTGCACGAGGAATGAGAGGGCGGGGGTTCGGCGATGGGGGAAAGGTGAAGGTGGGACGGGGTGAGGGGGTGGTAGTTGTAGGAAGAGAGGTCGGAGACCGCACCTCCACCGCGTCCCTTCCCCTGGACCCTCTCCTACAGTTCTTATCCGAATCACTCTGATATCCAGAATATTTAGGGGGTCAAATTGGAGGCTTCGGAAGGGGCGCTACCCGCAGTTTGAACCCTGGTCCAGTCCGTCAACATTCGAGTTACCCGCAGCCTTCACCGCTATCGCAGTTAAAATAGTGCACTCCCTGGTATGAATAATGACTAGATGCCTCGCGGACCGCTCACGCCAAACTGAGAGCACTTGACTAAATTCGGGGGGAAAAACTTCGTTAAAACAGCCTATTGACGGACAGCTCTTCTCTACCCGGAAATAATATTATGTCCGTACTTAAGTACGAGTGATAAAACCCTGCAAAATCTCATGACTTCAGGTCGGTAACTCTATCATTTGTTGAGAAAATTCAAAAATGTCACTCACAATTGTCAAAAGCAGTGTATTTAACTCTGATATGTTGCATTTAAAATAATAATTTGAAATATGTTTCTTATGGCTCAAAAAATAAAATGAATATATGATTCCAATTTACAGCAGATACAAACAAATGATTTCTCACTTTCATGTAACAGTAAGGTATGCATTCAATATGCATATATTCATGATGAAGCCATCACGAGAGCGTCGATGTGGAAAGGAACTACATTCAAATGAATACATTCATAAAGCTAGATGTTACTCGATACATTAAGGAAAGTCTAGGCAGACACAAAATGGAACGATGAGTGGAGAGTTATCAAATTTACTTCTCACTAGAAACAACATTAATTGCGATTTTTTTAGCTTATGGAGTAGGTTGAATCAACATTCATTCTAGATGTCCATAAATTATTTGCCACCTTTATGATAAATATTGGTGTGTCGCCATACACCAACATTTGATGAACGTGAACTAATGTATATCGCCGGGGTAACGCTTGCGTTTCTGTTGGAAAGAAATACGAGTCATTAACCTCAATATTGATCATGGAATGCTGCAATTTTGCATTTTCATTAAAGGTATTTACATTCATACACAAATTAGCAGTTTGTATCATTAATCTTATATATACAAACATTTCATTAACTAGTTACAAAATAAAGTTAATCAGTTAACATATTCTCTATGCAAAACAACAAAGCATCACCAGAGGTAGCGGCATTACGAGCTGTTGTATGTCGTTAATGAGAAATTCAGAGCACCATTTTGACATCGAAGTAAATTGTTTATTTCCATTTTTCACAGTAATTCTGAGTTTATGTATGGAATATTTGACACATATTGGCAAAAACGAAGAAATAATATAAAAGGAAGTTGGCGGAAGGGACGAGAAAGGATGAAGAAAAAACTTGGAGATCGAAGCGTCCATCGAAGTTTTCCGACTGCAGGGCTTATCTCTCAAAAGGGAACTGTATCCGAAATAACTCCGCCACCCCGTTTCGTGTCGGCAGGAATATTCAATTCGCCTCTCCGATAATGCCGGTTTACCCCGGGCGGGGAGTCACCCCAGGGTTATATTTCCCCACCCCCTCGAGGTTATATTTCTCCGTGTTACTCTCCCTCCAGGCATATTCTCCGCATAGGACTCGGAAAATGGTATCACTCACTCCCCCTCTCTCTTTCCGTCTCCCTCTCTCTATCTCTCTCTCCCCTATCACCCATGCTTCCACCCACTTCCTTTCGTTTCTGTTCCACCGCTTCCTTTCCTGCCGCTAGAGAAACTTTCGATGGGGACGCCTCTCTGAAAAATACAGAGCCAATATTTGAAGGAAGGCCTATGGGAGAGATTGAGAGTGTAGACGGGAGAGCAGGGGTGAGAGAGGAGAAGACCCGGGAAAAGAAAGAGGCTGGGTGGTCTTGGATGAAAGCAAGATATCGACCAACCCCCTCTCACTCCGCCCCCATCTCACTCCGCCGCCCATGCCCGAAATATGGCACAACAATGCGCAGACACTCTCGTCCCTTGGCCAAAAACTTAAAATTCTCGTCCCTCGGCGGTGCCTCCTTTTGGCCCGTTTTCCGTATTGCCGAAGGTACAGACTTTGCTTCCAGACTCGAATGTCCTATTCCGGACACACCATGAGTTTTGGAAAGGGAAGACAATGAACTGGCGGTCGCGAATTCCCTGGCAATGGATTCCTCTAATAGGTTTTTGGCGAAGTCTACGGGCTCGATTGCTAATTATCTCGCTCCATCGAAAAGGGGCGAATTTACGCAGAGTAATTTGAGCAATTGGCAGCAATCACGTAATTTGTATCGCAAAATCTAGCGTCCATTAATGTATCCGCAAGGTG
The DNA here is from genome assembly GCF_022747635.1 of Hetaerina americana. NCBI lineage: Eukaryota > Metazoa > Arthropoda > Insecta > Odonata > Calopterygidae > Hetaerina > Hetaerina americana. The sequence continues at coordinate 15,529,739 of NW_027286985.1, forward strand.
GAGTTTGTGAAGCGAGGACGATTTTGTGAGAGATATTACAAGTGAAACACTCTCCATGATGATGGATGGAATGGGTCATTGAACGTTCTCAACTCATTTTGAAATAGATTCACGATAATTTGACCTACTTAGAGGGGTTTTATATCACTAAAGCGGATGCCATGCTTTAAAAAAAACAACAAGGGGGAAACCTTTCCTGCATAGAATTAGTAAAAATAGGGAAAACTGTTATAATAATGGAAAATAAAAATGATTACGAGCAATTAGTATGCGTTCTAGATTTTGACATTTCGGTCTCAATTTGGAGAGAAGAATATAACTTAAAGAGATTCAAGTCATGTAAATATTTTTCATTACAATGCATATTTCAACAAGAAAGGTTAAATGACAAGTTAGTTCTGAATATCAAAGTTACAACGACCATATTCCTGCCAATATATATTAAAGTAATCCATTCTGTATGTCGTTCTTGGAAATACAAAATCAAATATTTGAATTTAACGAAATATTCTTAGCAGTAGTTATGTGGGGACAACAAAAGAAATCAGACAACTTTTAAGAGTCTAAAATTAATTCACTTTCTATTAAAACTACCAGAAAATGCAATTTGGTACTTAAATTGTGTTGCAGAAGGTTTCAAATTATTTCGTGAGGCATTATTACGCTATAATCCGAGGAATAAGATAAGCTTTGTAAATCCACAAAAAAGTTTCAATACGGCACTACCTGGGTCATCACATATGTGACATCAAATGTCACCTGTGTGATCAAAGCGATGATACGGTAATAATAAATTTTTGTGAATTTATAAAGTCCGTTTTGTTCCTCCAGATGAATACACAAGGTTAAACCTGACAACATTGAAAAGCTATATTCTATTGACATCCAATATGCATGAATTACTGAGGGTGTATGTACCCATGCACCCTAGGTAATCATTCCGAAATTTGTTTTGATACTTGATGGTTGAGATCACGACAAAGTTTAATAGCTTTGAAATATTTGAAAATCGCAAACTGAAAGTAAAGGGGGTAATTCCTTTACCATTCCCACCATTTGTTATTTAGGTGGGTTTCCTGCTTTCAGAAATTTGTGCATCATGGATTTTTATATTGGCGGGTCCAAAGGTATCACCACGGATGTGAACACAGAACATTTAGATCTGGAGCGCAACATTTGCACATAATACCACCAAGCCCCCTAAGGGAATAGGATATAGAATTTCAAATGGACACGAGTCAAAACTTAAAATGTAGTCCCGTACATAAGTTATTACTGATCAATTATCCATTATCTTTTTTTCATGGTTTTGATCTAAATGAGAAAGGAGCAAATCTTCTGAAAGCATTCATTAAAACAAATCCCTTGCCCAAGTGAAAATAGTAATGAATACGCACGCATACTTTGGGTGTACAGACACTAGGAAAAATGTAAGACGTCAATGAAAGGGGAATCCAATGGCGTAAATTCTAAAAAAAAGAGAACAACTGGAAAGGACGTACACAAATAAGTTAAACGAATATGCGCTCAGCGTGAATTCAGTTAACACACGTACAAATAATATGCAAACTGCGCTTTCTTTGGGCCATTGGTCGAGGACAGCCGTTCGTACACAAGAATCTACCACGACTCCCGAGACTGAGCTCAACTGTAATGTTGGTATTCATCCAAAGAGCATCCGATATGCGTCAAATTTATGTCAAGAGGAAGTATATGGAAGGGTAGAATTAATGACTCACAGAAAGAGAATATGATGATAACTTAGGAAAAATTGAAATATTGAAAGATTCTGAAACATATTTAGTAGCATTTAACATTTAATGCTACGCATAAAATAGGTCTTCAGGTCCGTACGTCCTCTTTCAACGTTTTAAATTGATCCATTAGGCCGATTTCCTCAGGTACACTATTCACTGACGGGTTGAAAGGATCCCATCAATCTCCTTGAAATATATAACGACCTTTCAGCAAGTGATTTCCTGGGAGGTGACATCGATACTGCACGCGAAACCCTATAAGAGTCCCGCTATGATATTCGCAGCTTTTTGTACACTACCAGTTACAATCCGGCATGAAACGACACCAATACAGAAATTTTATTATTCATGCGTCTCTCAACGTTAGTATGGCCTCTTTTTTTATAATCTCATTTCATTTATCCTAGAAATTGGTTTATGCATATTGAACGATGACTGTTCGTTTCTTACACTTGAGATATAAAGGCGATGGTAGATGAATTGTGAGCGAAAAATTACCAGTATATAGTATGGACCATACTTCTTTCCTATTGTTATAAAACTTGTTCCACGATTTTCCACACCACTATGTAAACTATCGTACTGTGAAATAAGTTTATTTCACGTTCAAAGTGTGGAAACGAGTTCACATTTAAATAAGATTTTGATGAAATCGAATCAGTTTTATTTACAGAGAGCTTGGCCATGGTGCGACATCAACCAGCTACAATTTATCTCTTTGCTATCCAATTTTAGGTACACATGCGTTTGGACGTATTTGTTTGAACGGACTTTCAAGAGGCAGCTTTTCGAGCATTCGCATGGATAAATCCGAAAGGTTTGGACTGAACGAGAAAAAAAATTAAGGTAAGATATAAATGTTTGAAAACCACCTAGCTCGTTGATAAAATTTGATTTATAATCAGGAACGACAAATATCATTGAGGCATCAGCCAACCAAAGTGGTTAATGATAATTAATTCCACAGCCGCATTCCCCCTCCTTTGCACTTTTATTCCTATCCCGGAACACCTCACTTCACCAAGCTTTATCACAGCCTGCCTCGTTGATCACACGGCCCAAAAAATGCTTAATCCAAGTGGGCTAAGTGCTTATGGCGTCGCGCAATAGGAAATGGCTCCACGGGAAACAGGGTCTACATAGGGAATTCCTACAAAGCATATAGACTAGGTCTTTAAATCGATCAGTCAGTATTTTGAAATGAATATTATGTGCTTCATCACCAAGGCTCATGCGCCAAACAATTTAAATCTTATAGATTCAAAAAGAGGTACACTAGTCTCTCGATATAAGAGAGAATGAACAATTGACGGCTAAAGGTAGGATTTGCATCAACTAGTTTATAAGTGTTCTCTATGTAACTAGAGATGTTACCCATAGCTTAAAACCATTCTGACATCAAATACGAAAGAATTAAAATTAAATGTGTCATTTACAGTTCTATATTAGGTATATGGCATACCTCCATTAGACATTATGCGTACGAGTTTGAAAATATGATGCTGCAATCGAGATAACGAAAAATTCTTGCTATGTACCTCGATATTGGGTTGGGATATTGGAAAAATAATAAAAGTCTTCAGTTGCACCTTAACTCTTCCCAATGGATGAACCAAATTACTGGACGGAATTATTATCCCTGTTCAAAATGAGTTTTTTCATCGTTTTCACCTTGCAGCCAGAGTGAAATATTGAATTAATGTATACAATTCCTCTTTCACCACAACTAAATGAACCGAGTATTTGATCTGAAAAAATAATTATTAGTTAATCTACCAGTTGGGGTACGTTTTGGATGGACACAACTACCAAATGAATATTTGTTTTTCTTAACAATCTCATCTTCCTCTCTCTGTTCTTCTTCCTCCCTTTATACAGGCCAACACACCTATCCCATTTCTGCCCATTCCTCGTTTGCCTAACGTTCTCTCTTCTATTAATTTCTTCCACACCCCACCGCCGGTCATTAGTATTTTATTCATTTATCCTGCCTCCTTGTGATTTCTCCCAACATTCCTCTCTCCTCACCAACTGTACCAAGCACTTTCCCATTTGCTTTCCCTTCGGTCCATTTCACCTTCTCCATCCTTCTCCACACCCACATTTCAAAATCATCCGGTCTACGCCTATCCTCCTGCTTCAGTGACTATGTTTCCAAGCCGCATATAACTAGGCTCCATACCAAAGTTTTGACGAGTCTTTTCTTAAAACATTTACTCAACGTCCCTGTCATAAACTCCCTCCTTGTGAAAGCCTCTTTGCCTAGGGCAGTTCTTCTCTTGATGTACCTACTATTTTTACTATTTTGTTTCATAACACTTCCGAGATGCGTAAACTGTTCCACCAGCTATAGTTTTTCTCTCCTACTTCAATGGTAACCTCAGATTTTCCCTCTCTGGAAAATCGCATAACCTTTGTTTCATTAATATTGACTTTCATCCCACATCTATTACAGTGACTTTTCAGTAAACTCATCAATGCTTGCAACCCCTTGGCTGGTTGGCCATCAGCAAACCTAACTGATTTTACGAATGCTCACTTTCATTCCTACCTCGAGTTCTTCCCATGCCTCTTTAATCATTTCCTCTGCATACAGGTTGAATAGCAACAGTGATAATGGGCAACCCTACCTTACACCTTTTCCTAACACTGCCCATCCGGACTCCCCGTTCCCCACTCGCAACTGAGCAGTCTGAGGCATGTACAGGTTGCGGTTTAGCCTCCTTCCCCTCAAATCTTTTCCTATTTTCTGTAATGTACTCATTAGTTTTTCCCAGTTCGCTCTATCAAACGCTTTTTCGAAAACTACGAAACAGGCAAATACGTCCTATTTGTATTCTATAGTCCTTTCGATTGGTGATCTCATTACTGCAATGGCATCACGCGTACCTCTCCCCTTCCAAAACCCAAACTGATCATTCCCTAAGTAATCATTTGCCCGGCTCTCAATCCTTTTTTTGATTACTCTGAGAACAACTTTAGCTGCGTGGGAAATCACACTTATTGTCCTGTAGTCCTCACATGCTGTATACTTTATCTTTAATCATAAAGAAACAAATAAATTCTTGCTGCTAGAATGATATCTCAATTAATTAATTAAAATGTTTACTAAATTGTAAAGCAAACATATAAAGGCACACCAACATCAAATTTAGTACAACTTTTAACACAATGTTAAAACAATTTTTTTTAAATCTCACCTATCCCAAACATTATAAAATAAGCTACCACAGTGCGAAACTTGCAGCAAAAACCGCCTTTGAAAGAGAAGATAGAAAAAGTGAGATATCAAAGAGCAATAACTTTTAAATTCGTAGATTCTAGGGTAAAAACACCAAACGCTGCCCTTAGAAGTTAAAGGCGTACGTTTTCAATTAATCTCAGTCAGGATACAAGCATTTTTTATTCTGGAAGATACGGGCGCATTTAACGTAATCGATAAAATCAGGAACGAACTCAATCTGAGAAATAGGTTTGAGAGCGAAAATCGAATTAGGACTCAAGCCAGGGAAGCAGACATAGTCGTTGTTCATTACTCATTCCTGTCCTTAGCCTCCTATAGTGTAATTACTTTTAGGTGCAAAGTGACAGCGTATTAAACACCTAAATAAAAGTACACACAGCCACTCATTTATGTTGATAAAGAGGCTTATCATTAAGCTAAAGAAACTGCTACGTATTTTTCCTATATGAAAGGAGGTTCCTAGAGGAGACGATAATGATTTCGTTTCTACGGAATCCATCGTCCAAAAGTGATATATGTTTATTAAATAAATTTATAAATATATATGTTTATATGCATGTGTACATATGTGTGTGAATATATGTGTGTGTATATATATACATATACATATATATATATATATATATACATACATACATATATATATATATATATATATATATATACATACATATATATATATATATAAATATATATACATACATATATATATATATACATACATACATATATATATATAAATATATATATACATACATATATATATATACATATAGAAACACACGGGCAGTATAATATTTGGACGGCACAATAGAACACAAATAAAATAGTAACACTTAAAAGGACACTCACATTGTAAATTGTTTAAGCTTTGTGCCTTCTCCGAGGCCTTCTCGAGGCCTTCTTCAAGGCTGACGGAAGTCTTTAAGAAAGCCTCGGAGAAGGTCGAAAGCTTAAACAATTTACAAGGTGAAGGTCCTTTTAAGTGTTACTATTTTATTTGTGTTCTATTGTGCCGTCCAAATATATATATATATATATATATATATATATATATACATATATAGACAGACACACACAGCTATTTTGTTTCAGGTCATCTATGAATAAATCCCTGGAAACGTTAGATTCGGTTCACGCAAAGCCTTTTATTATGCCAGAGAAAGGACGTGAAAAAATGCGGACGTCCATTGAATAAAAATAGTGGCCGCACGAGTACTGCGTTCGAGTCTGCACCAGCAATTCACATAAGCGCTACTCCCGATAACGAACTCTGTAAACAATAGCCCGCTATAAATTCGGATAAGGAACATAGCAGAGCGTCACCCTACTACGCTTATTACACGCAGCTTTTGAGAAGCACTCCGCAGGAGCCGAGCATAAGGCTTCCCATAACTGTAGCCACCTGGAACGTTTTCCATTATATTCAACCCCGCAGATATTTTTTCAGCCCGTTGAACTAAGCGCAAAATCCGTTCATGCAGCCTGAGTAACCCTTATATTTTGTTCTTCACCTGCTCGGTACATGAGCGTGTGTAACAAGTAAAGCGATGTAATACAGTCGGGTGATTTTCGACCCTCTGGATACGATTCACAGTGGCAGGAATAAGCTCCTGCGGTCGAGGAAACAAGACAAAAATGGTCCTGGAAGAATACCCCACGAAAATAAATATTGGACTCTCATTTTTGGGGAAAAGGGGAGTTTTTGAGAATGACATCACGTCAATATATATTTAATGCGTTAATCGAAATATTTTATCAATCTACACTGTCCGTTTTCACTAACTTTCGTTACGATTCTTTCAATTGAACTCTCGAACCTGGATGTCATATTTTCACAATAAGTGACGCCTTGGATTGGGCACGATACGTACCCATTTTAGTGCAACTTCCCTTTCCTGACCATTAATAATTCTCCAACAATCCCCAGACTGGCGCCCGGAATGACATGTATTCCGATTACCTAAACCTGTTTAAAGCTGAGGTAGCCTAAATCGAGTCATACTACGGAGGTTAGCCATTCGATTCTCAGAGGCGCCAATAATTTTTTGCTATTGCTAAATTGTCATGCCTGGTTTTTCTCATTCTCATTTCGCTTTTAATGAAAAAAGTTCCTCCTAGAATATAAACTTCCCTTCACCAATGAAAAAAGTAGCATTTTAAACATTAGGTATTCATGGTACACCTCGAAGCATCGGTCCAGGTATCAACTACCACAGCTGCGAGCGAGAGGGAAAGCTATTCGGTACTGTGAACGGGAAAAACCTCATCATGCAAGTCTTCCCAGTAAACGCATCCATACATTCAAATATAACGTGATGGCATCCCTGGTAAAATAGACCAAAAGTAGAAAAAAAGTAGATCAGTTGCAGGAAGACACTACAAAAAAAGTAAAATCAGTCATGCTGGACAAATACTGCAAAGACATATGGAGCATTTAGTAATTAAAAGCCTGTGGAAAATTGGATCATACTGAGATGGAGATGAACAGTTTGACAATAGACATCCTGGAAATGAACGAGATTAGGTTGAACTGGTCCAATGACTTCTGCAGCGATGGGTATAAGGATATATATATATGTATATATATATATATATATATATATATATATATATATATATATATATATATATATATATATATATATATATATTTGAGAGGCGACCAGAAAATATTAGGAATGGGCATCACACTCAAGAAGGAATGGAAAAGAAGAATCGTGCTACCAGTACAAAGACTGTATTGATGATAAAAATGGAGAAAGAGCTTACAGACACAGAGCTAATGCGGCCGAATATGTAAAAATTGATCATTCAGAAGAGTATACAGAAGAATTATACCAACAACTGGAAGAGTGTCCAGGAGGAATAAAAAAGGAAGGAGAACCCATCGTGATAAAATATTGGAATGCTATAGTTGGAAAGAACTCGGAAAGCAGCACTGATTAGTTTGGATTGCATAAATGAAACACAACGAGAGAAAGAGCAATGGAATTATGTAACGAGAAAGACATGGTATTGGTTAACACCCTCTTTGAACAAAATCGGAGATGATAATATGGTAAGATGCCCTAAGTCAGTGTAAGATACCAAAATGCCTATACCCTGGTCATAATGAGATACAAGAACAAATATTAGCAAATTTAGAGCTATCCTTGCGCAGATTTATAAACCAATCACAATCTGGCGCTCAAGGGTGGCGGAATGCAATTCGAAAATAAAAATAATATTACCCAGGAACCCAGAAGGAACACAAAGATACTGCAGGAAAAGAGGGCAAGAGGAGTTCAATTTCACCATCAACAGAAAATAGAAGGAATAAATTAGAATAGCATCGAAAGATGATGGTAGGAAATAAATAATGTCATTGACAAAGTTACAGATGGCGAACACGCGAGTAGGGGGTCGAAATCTAAGCAGCCATGGATAGCATCTCAGGTAAGAGAGACCTAATATAGGAAAGAAAATGCAATATTCTAAGAAATGACACTACGGTAATATTTCCTAAAAGTTATGAAACCAAACCATACAACAGCGCAGGAATAACAAGAAGGAGTGGATGGAGAGCTGCAGCGAGGAAATCGAAGACTACGGTAACAGCGAAACGGCCATTAAAGAGGGAACAAACAAATCAGAGAAAGTAAAAACATTCCAACGTCCAAGGTGTTAATAGGAAAATAACAATAAAAGTTGAAGACAATGGGAAGATGAATCGTATAACATGAGTGAACTATCAAGCGGAAAAGTTAATTGAAGATGACTCAGTTAAAGAAGAAATCTTGATAGAAAAAGACGAATGGAGCCGCCAGAAATTGAGAAGAGATCCCAAAAGAGTCGTGAACCACTTATATAGATATCAAGAGATGATAAAATAAACGGCAGAACTCGGGATCAAAGCTAAGCTCTTCCGAATTATCAAAGATGGTATTGGCAATGGTAAAACACCAGAGGACACCGAGAAGAGTTTGGTGATTGCAATACCGAATAAGCCAAGAACAGGTATACGCGAGGAAAATAGATAAAGGCTGAGGCCTCACAGATCAAATGTATTATTTCGGGTCATTAGACGAAGAATAGAAGGAAAAATAGAAGAGAGCCTCACGAAAACCCAAATCAGGTTAACAAAAATCCGAGGAGCATAAAAGGCGATACTCAACTTCGAAATACTGACCTATTAAATGATACACGTTAATATTTTCTTGCCAGGGCTATTCAACATAGATTTAGAAGAGGCAATATACGAAGCACAAGATTTGGGAATCAATAAGTCAAGGCGTATGGCGGGGACTCAGCATGCTCCGGTTTGTGAATGGCATCCCAGCAGTAGCATAAACGAGAGGAAATTGCAAACAGCTCTAAATGCTATAGATCAACTACTTCGTCAATGTACTATGGGCATCAACAAAAAGAACATTAACACTTTTATGTGTGGAAGAGAGAAACTGAAGGTAGATATCTTAAATTAAACGAAGAAACAAAAGTAAGTGGAATACTTCTTGTACCAAGGCAGCTGTGGAGTGGGAGAAGTTCAACCGGCACTAAGCAATGAACATATAATGCAAGACAAAAGGATCGCATTAGATTAATGAAGAAGAGGCAACTATGATTTTCAAACGCCCAAAGATAGCAAACAACGGAGAAGTTCGTCCAAACGTTCGCATTACTGATCAAAGTCAGAATATTGGCAAATTGGATTAGCAAAGAAGCAAACTATCACAAAATAAGTCCACCTGCAAATTTTGAAGAATGTCGTGAGAATATGGATGGTACCTGTGGCTTCGGGGAGACAATATGTCTTTAAAAAGGACGGTGCACCAGCTCACACGAGTCATTTAGTCCAAATCTGACTCTCAGATAACATTGGCATGTTCTGGTCATAGGTGTTCTGGCCCCCGAATAGCCCGGACTTGAACCCCTTCAACTATTATGTTTGGAGAGTGGTCGAAAGAGTCACCAATAAGAGGAGGCACCCTAATGTCGCATCTCTACGCACCGTTATCGTAGCAGCATGCGCGAATATGGACCGCGCTGTTTTAAAGAGTGCGTGCGATCGATTCAGGACAAGATTGGAGGTGGTCATTTCAGCTGAAGGGGATTATTTTGAGCAATGTTATTCTTGACAGATACTACTACTTGTATGTAAAAGGATTTTCCTTTGAATTTTTTAAAATAAATTTGCTTTTAAACAAAACTTCATCAGTCCGCATTTAATCGCCGCATCATATATATATATATATATGGGTCACGGTAGTCTAGGGGGTGGAGCGTTTGCCTACTCCTGGACTGGACCGGAGGGTCCCGGGTTCGATTCCCGGGCAGGGCACCTGCAGCTTCACCCAAGCTATGTGATTTTTCGGGTTCAAGATCTTCCTGGGAAACCATAACCGGCACAGGGAAAGGAACTGGCCCCCTTACCCTGATGTGTGAATTTCACACGCCGTATAGGGCTTAGTACTGGGTGAACTCTACCATCACCAACCAAACCGACATTCGGGTTGATTACTGTGTTTATGGTTTTTTATATACATATGTATAAGTAATCAGTAATTTAAATAGATAAAACACTACACAGATGACGAGTACGTTTTACATCCATTCTGAGAAATAACTGAAAGATTTAAACAAAATTAATATCGTGTGCCACTAAAATCCGATTTTGTGTTAAAAGATATAAAGACTAAAAATGACAGTCAAATACACTAATGGTGCAATAGCGATTAATCAGTGAAAATGTTTCGTACAAAGGCAATAAGGAAATAAATTTTCGAATAATAACAGATTTTATATGTAAATCTGACACTAAATTCTTATGATCACACAAAAAAATATATTTTTTAATATTTACGATTAAAATTACATGAACGAAAGAATAATACGTAAGAAGAATCGGAGGATAGGAAATTAAACGAAGAAGTACTAGGATTAGGTTTTTACCCCATGTTTCTAACCGTGACCGAATATTTGAACATCTCAAGAGGAGATAGTGTTACTGAGCGGAATACTGAAAGAGCAGAAAAGATGTTTTTTGAGCATTTTGATTAACGATATTATGATGTAGACTGTTACAAAGTACAGAACATCGGGCATGCAAGACAGGGGTGCAAAAAGGATGCTGGATGGGATAATGATAGAGAAACTACATGCGAAATCAAAGGACTGAAAATGGGAAATGTTAGGCTTTGTTTGCACGAGTTAGGGGAGGGTACAAAATTTGAGACTGTTGAATCAATGTCCATTCAAAATCTACCTTAACCACAAGACTCCCCAAACAAAGGGGTTAAAAATATACTGGTTAATAGGAGATTTGATAGATAACGTGACATAAGGAATTAGTACTGATCATTTTAAAATATGATGGAATTGATGTTAGCACATGAAAATAGTTTATGAGCTATACATTTTAGAGAGGACTTACACAGTTGCGGGATTGGATAGGCGTGAAAAATAAGCAGTAATGCATTAAAAAACCATATTAGCTTTCAGGGGTTTGCTTTTCACTCTTGGTTTTTTACAATGACTGAATATTTGAACATATCTTCATATTTTCCAATTCAGAACCGTCATCGGTATCTTCGTAACAATTGTATTATGAGTTTGATTAAGGCACTATAAAACCATATCACCGCTTCTCTCCTCTCCAGCAGCAACTATAGTTTTGTTAATTAGATATATTAGTGATTCATGAGGGATTGCAATCCAAATATTGCGTAGTTTAATATTTCTGTCGCCACCCAAAACGTGAATCGGGGGATAAAATAACACTTCATATTTAATGTGCCCTATCTACATCTTTCTGAGCATGGCGATGAAAAATATGACCAAAATTATACATTATGTTAACCCTCCAAGAATTGCAGCTATGGTCGTAAACTATAAAACTTAATGTGACGGGGCAAAACTCTCAGGTCCTCTCAAGTAGCTTAAGAACCACAGAAATCGGATTCCATTCGAATCTTCAAGTTGCTAAGGACTATTACGAATGTCTCGGGGAGAAGTTACGGACCAAACAGTCCCCAACTGCGCGTCTCCCGGAAGCACTCATTCCTCTGTGGACTTCCCTTCCATTACCGCACAACCAATACCGGTAAAGGAGAGCAGCGGAGAACGGCCAAAATACTGGAAAAGGAAAAATATGAAGTGCACGGAACATTTATGGCTAACGTAAACGATTTCCTGCTCTCTCACTCCTCCCATCCCCAAAATAACGGAATGCGTTTTATTATAAAACCTGGTCAGCGTCGATGAGACAGGCTGTTTGCAGATGGAGGGTCAACAAGAACTTGGAGTGCAAACACAAATATCGCATTCATAAACAAGGCGCCGGATATCGCCGACGGCGGCAGGCGGAGTTGCTCCCCTCCTTCTCTCTCTGGCCCACCGGACACGCCCTCCTCCGTATCCGCCACCTCCCTTTCAATTCCTCCCTCCCATACCGCCAACACCACCACCTTCCGGCCAGGCCCCGCCTCGTCCCCCAAAATTCCTCCACAACCCTCCTCGAACCCCTCCCCCTCGTGACCACGCTCATAAGGGTCGCCGTATCGGTCGGACGCCAATGCCGACGCGTAAGGAAAAATTCGCCAAGCCGATATTGCGGGATAACTAAGCAGCAAAGATGGGAGGGAAAATATTAAAAAATCCCAAGCGTAGTAGACGGAAGGGCAAGCCCCAGAGATGCTATCGGTAGCCTCCACCACACGTGCAGATATTGGAAGGTAGACTAGATTTTCGATTCCAATTCAGCTAATTTATGTCCTCGCCTTCGTACATATTCTTCTTAACTTTTGCACGTGACCAATCAATCCTTTTAAACTCTTTTTTTTTTGGAGATACCACATAGGAGGGTGACACTCAACTCTTCCAGGATCTGTTGGGTTATAATTATTTTATGATCGTGCCTAATCTGCCCCACACCCTCTTTCTCGCTAAAAAGCAGTGTCTCATTGACCCAAACATCCTTTCCTCCGACCCCTTTTCGTTCTGTGTGACATTTATAGAAGAAGGTTCTGTTTATTGATTTTTTCTGTCAACACAACTTTTGTGAGCATGCAGAATGAGGTAATTTAGAACGAATAAAATACTGTTTATTGCTTAATGAAGTAGATATAAGACGTTTAATAATAAATCATTATATTAATACTCAAAATTTGTTAGCCGTTAAATTGCTCGGCCCTTTTTAATAACCTAAAATAGAAAATAATAAATGTCAGCATTACATAAGTTTAAAGGGAACTAATTTTCCATATTGCACATTAGTTTTAAAATTAAATAAATTGGCAAGTAAATATGGGGAAAATCCATGCACAGTATGTTATAAATTTAGACCTATCGACTATATAGTGAAGAAGATCATTCCTGAAAAATTATAGACTTTTTTATATTCGTACAATCGGTTTTGACCTAGATATTTTGATTGAACTTTCAACTAACCCGAGAATATTTTTTGCCAATTAATCTATATCAAAATTCAATTTAATTCCCCTAAATTACTACCTTTGCTTGAAAGAAGACCGACAACCAAGCGTAGTAAATTTCTTAAATCAAGTTAAATGAAAAAGTATAATTCGTAAATGCTTCATACTTGACTATGATACAAACATATTAAAATCAATCACCGTAAATATTATGCTTACATATCTCTCTCGTGTCATATGATACTACTATATATTTACGTTTCAGTTTTTAGCACGAGGTGGGCGTTTTCAAGAGGCCGAGGTTTTCCTTTCCTATTAAGTGATTTGCAAACATTTAATTTGCGGAATCACAGCTGACTAAAGAAACTCGGAAAATTGTAGCTTATCTTTAACCCTTTTACCTTATCCTTTATCATTTAACGATGATGCTATCATCATTTTTTTGTGATACTTAAATTTTGCATTCACACTTCTGTGTAATATTATTGTTTTATGATTCCTTTTTTGCACAGTTTCCCTCTCTTTACTTCGTAATTAGAGTCATCAATATTAAACCCGGAATAGCACGTCCACTTGAAACAAATCCGGAATGGTGTCAGAAAAATCAAAGAATAATTGCACAACTCCGTTTAACACTATGCACTTCAAGACTAAATCGAGATGAATGGAATCAAAAGGTTGACGGCTATTGTGAATATATGTCCTTGGTTGCTCAATAGTAGCACAATTGCACCAAACTATCCCAATAGATGAAAGCACTCCTCGCCTATTTACCACTGAGTACATTAATAAAAGTCGAAGTTTTTGGAAGAACATATTTTAATGCTATATAATAATTGATTCCATTATAATGAATATTTAATAAATAAATTAAATGGAAAAATAATTAAATAATTGTAATGCTTTTTCCTCGTAAATTGGAAAATATTAATACAATCCTGGTGATGGCTTACTTGAAAAATACATTTTCATATTCAGCAAGTCCTTCCTTCTTCTTCCAGCAAGTTAAATTCTAGCTATAGTCAAGTGTCTAAATAGTGACGCATTCAATGGTGTGTTCGAGTGGTTTTTCTACGCATCAAAAAGATGGTGAAAACTGGAATTTCAACTATCTACCTCATCTTGCTTCCGAGAATATATTAACTGAAAGAGGTACGTTTAAAAAGTTGCATGACACCATTATTCTCAGAATCTAAATAGATCTTATTTCATAGTCACTCTCTAGCTACTTAATGAAACCAGTTGTTCACTAATAGCCTAACAATACTTCTCTGTATCTTTCCCCCTTAAGGATTTTTTAGACGTATGATTTTATAACTTCTCTGCAACAATCAATCTAAAAACCGATCTACCCTAAATTATTTAATTCTTCCTTATCATCACCAACTCCCAAAGTTCGATTACGCAGCTCTTCTTCCTACACCCTAAATTTGAGGACTTCGATCGATAGCATTTTGAATGCTTCCGAAAGAACACAACTGTAGGATTTACATTCCTAGCTAGTATGTAGTATTTCATAGATTCTTTTCTAAAAATCATATATCACCGAGATGCCTAAGTATCAAATAATATATTTTTCCAAATATAAAACCATTGGCTTTCAAATCAAGTTTGCGAACTTTTTCTTAAAAGATAATTTTTAGTAAAATGTTCCATATATATTAATGAATCATACCTTATTTAATAAAACTCATTTTCAAATTGGTACGTTATTATTACTTCCATTATTGCTAAAAGTACTTGGGCAGATGGAATGTTTCAGGTGGAACACGAATCCTTATTATGATAATCAAACTTAAAAGAACATTAAAATCAATAAAAAAATAGAAACTAAGTAACCACATTCACAGATTTTCAAAGCAAATTTTAGAGCAAATACCATGAAAATGTGATCAAATATTTTTTATACTTAGGCTTCCATCAAAAACGATAGCTGTCAAAAATATTCGCCAATTTACTGAATTGATAATATTCCTTCTAAAATTGCAATGTATGTCTTACTTCATCAATCAACTTCAATGTACTTAATTCCGAACTGTGTTCCCAAGAAATTTTTCTTTAGAGCATGTAGTTAACGTGCTTAAATTTTTCACTGAGGGAAAATTAACCATTTATCAACATTTTTGTCTGATGAAAGATGATAAGATGATCAAATTAACGTCCTCGTCGGACATTCTAATATCTTTATGCTTTCTCCGCATTACACAGCCGCCTTCGAACTTTGCACAAAACGGTACAAAAAATACAATTCATCAAAACCTTGGGCAAGTTAGGAGGAGCGAAAACACCTCATCAAGAAAGGGAAGCTGTCACCCTAGCAACGGCTGTAAGCTCCACAGTCCGAATGTAGGGTCACGTCTCATTTATCACGGTGCTGCAGTTGTTGACATCCTAGGTGGCAATTGTTTCTCTCCCCCAAGTGGCCGAGCTATTGTTCCGTTCCAGGTGGCGCCTGCAGATACGACTGCCCTGCGAGGCATTATTGCTTAGCGGGTGTAGAGCATGCCAGGGGAACACTTCCCTGCACGTCAGACGGGTGGCACCCGCAAGAAAACACCATCCCGAAGTTAACTGTAGGATTGCGTGCTTACGCGGCTGACCATCGCTGTCAACTCTTTTCCTTGATAATATGGTAGACGCTTATGATTAAAAAATTGATTACTATTATTTCCATATATATTTTGAAGCCCTGCCGTAACATGGAGAGTCCTAGGTTCAGATATTTCCTGTACTTACTACTTATGGAACTAAAAAAACTTCTAAGCGCAACCCAAAAAAAAACAATTTTTATTCCATGAAAATTAACTGGTTAGAAATTGGTCATGGGTTTAATATGAAACTACAACAATTACGCATTTTGACGAAAATCCAATTTTCCCGGATAAAGGAATGAATTTCCTTTTGAAACGTGAATATTTGAGCTTAATCAAAATAACCAAAGGGGAAAAAAGCCAAAAAATACCGAGGAGGAAGTGACGGCAAAAATTATTTTCCTTGACTCCTTGACAAGACCTTCTAAATACCTTGGCAAAATTATAACTTTTTATACAAAAATGGCCCAGCAAAGGCTACATTTCAGAGATCTGGTACAAGCTCTCAAACAGGAAAACATAAAAAATTACTTTATCAATAATTTTTGCCATAATGTACGCGCGCGGCCACGGTTTTGAAACTACCCCATCGTTGGTGCGTAAATTATATCCATACAGTGGATCAACAGGCGAGAAGAAATAACGCTCTATCATTTTTCGGCATGTCGTTACTGAAACAAAAGGTGCTAACGAGAGATAAGCCACGAATTATATTCCAAAATATAATTAATGAGGTATAAATCTCAGAGAAATTCCTCCTGCTGTATTTCTATAATCGTTCAGTTTGAGCGGGAAAGTTGTCGGCTTCTCCCTCGTTAATTAAACCGCAGTCCGAATCTATAATTCTTGAAAGTGCCGATTTTTTATATACCTGTAAACACTAGCAAAACATAACGTGGAAAGTTTTTAGACCCATTAATCATATGTTATATTTGCGCACAGAAATTTTAAAATTTTCATTTATCTTTTTTTAGGAATCATTCCTGGAAATATTTTTTACTCCGTATCACCCATATCGCATACACACGTAAAAAATATAAACTGACTCTGCTGGGAAGGACTCGGAATAAATCTTGCAATTTTAATCAATATGATATAAAATGTTAACTTCAATATTGTAAAATGGACAATCGGGTGTATTCAGAAGGGAAATTCAAAGCCATTAAATTGGGTTCAAGATCGGTCCTTATTTCACTATGCATAAATTGGTGCGAAAGTGAAATAATGCTATTTGATCCAAGTGCTGCAAATATTTATTGATGTTAATTATTCAGGCATTTTGACCAAATTTCAGCCAAGTTTTACATAAAAATAAGACGCTAAATCTTGTATTTTGTTCATGTCCATCGCTTATTTTATTAAGATTCCGTATGAAAATTCGAAAAAAGCATATTTAGAAACTTATCTGAACAGAAAAAATAGCAATGCAGAACTTTAATTAGGAAAGTATATATTCATGTACCATGCCTGAAAATAAATCCTGATTAGACTTAAACCTATCCTCCACTTTTTTGTCCAGTAACCAAAATATCACTAATAATGTATAACATGACAGATAATATTTTTATTTAAAACACATTGTGTTTAAGTGACCTAAAAAAATGTTATCACCTGCTTTAATAATATTCGCAACACCTAAAAGGTACACACCACTACAGTTTCAAATGAGATGCTTGCAAACAAACTGCATTCATGGAATAAGAAAAGTTAGCCACACCGCTGCTTCTCTTATAGATACTATAACGTGATTTTAGGGAGATGAATTGGAAAAATCAACCCGTTTGTATTCTGAAAAAGCGAAGCAGTATCCAGGAAAGAAACTACTATTTCAAAAACGATGGCCGAGAATCGTATTCCAGTCTCGTGAGGTTGTATATTTCTATCCATGACCGTATTTTTTCCAGGTTTGGGAAAGGAGGACGGAAAAGGATCGCCATCACTGTCCTTCGGCATGAGACTTTCACGTGTCGGGAAAGGTGGGACAGTCCCTTTCCCATTGTCGCCCCTATCTTCTCGGGTGACCCTTGGGGTCCTAAGAATCACATTGTGAGACCGGTGGTCGAGAATCGGCCGTAAGTGCCGAGCGAGATTTTTTACCCGGAATCCATATTCATCGCCCACCTTACTGTCACCATAGCGTCTTTCCAAGAGATTTAATAATGTGGCGACGCAGCTACCCACATTTGGCACAAGAGTAGCAAACGTAAAACGTGACTTTTAAGGCTTAAAGTCATGGAGAGAATTCTATGCTGGAAAACAGCCTTTGAATTCATAATCGCAGAACTGCGAAGAATTTCAAATACATTTCTCACTGGCAATGTTGAGACAAGTTTTACAAAATTACGCTTTATAATATCAAAACAATAAATTTTACTTTATTTAACACCAGAAATATCATTATATAGTAATAATTGCTGAGAAATAAACAAAAAGGTACACTAATTTACCTAATTTGAGTTACTTTTAATGGTCGTAGGACATGGGGAAAAGCATAGCAGTAATAATGAAAATAAAAAATAAAAAAGTGGAGCTACGTAAAAAAATATAAGAAAATGACAGTAAAAAATGATAGACAGTAAAGAAGGGTTAGTTGAAAGAGGAGATCGTGGGAGAAACAAGAAAAATATTAGCAAATATTGAAACTTGCTGGTACACTTATACAATCAACATAGCCGTAGGATCCAGTGGGGAAATACATTATTGAAGGAGGCAAAGGATTACTTACAAGGACATTTAATAGACGACGGAAAAAGAAACCATGAAGAATCAAAGGCAATGATAGGGAATGATTCAACTGTTAAAAACTAATTTCTCTGAATTTTAGCTCATGGTGGTGACGACGGCAAATATCTTCTACTCTGATGCAAATTATATGAATAATTTAGCGATATCAACCAAATGCCAGGTAACATTTCACTTATATTTTTATATTTTATTGATAATATTTAGTTTATTTTTAACAAAATCTTTTTAATTCATGGAAGTATAGTACGTTAATTACTCTCCACTTCAAAATAATTCTAGCAGAAAATTACAGCGAAATATTAACCCACTGAAAACTTAATATCCACACAACTCGGGGAGGATATAATCAATACGGGTGTCCCTGAAGACCCGAAAAGCCCAAAGTTGCACTCAAACGATCATCACCTTCCCTGGTCCCACAGATTCCCCTCAAAATGACAGGGCCTTAGAATATGCGTAGTTTTGGAGGAAAAGCAACATTCCTAAATCAGTGTAGGCCCTCGAGTAATCCTGCATCAACTCCGCTTTGACTTTACCCTTCATTCTCTGTTTATAATTCCAAATGCGTGTTCGCTGGGAGAAATAGGGGGAGTAAGAGAGAGAGTAAGCGAGAGGAGGGAATGGAGAAAGATGGAAGGGATTGGGGATGGCTGGAGAAGGGTTGAAGGAGGGAGTAGGAGTGGGGAGCTGAAAAGGACCACACCCTCTCACACCTTCTCTCCTCCCCACTCCCCTTCCCCATTCTTCCTTCGTCGCCATGACTCCATTCTCAACCCCGATCCTCCTCTTCCACTCCCCGCGAAAGGAGGAGGAAAGGGGAGGGACACCGAGGGACGCTGCCTGGCGGGGCTGCGAATGACTTTGACGCGGGGGAGGAGGGTGATGGGGAGGGAAACTACGGGGCAGGCAGCGCCACCACCACTACCTCAGCGAAATTCCGTTCCAATTGGTTCTGGCGAGATATGTACTCAGCTGCCCAGCCTCAACCACCCACCCACGCACACCAATACTCACCTTACGCACACACAAGTGCAAACACACACACGAACACAAAACAACCCAAGCTCGCCTCATCTCCTTCCTTTCTAGGGTCCCCACTTTCTCTCTCCCTCTCTCTAAAAGTTCATCTCGCTTCCTCTCACTTTCTGTCCAGGCGTTTCTCTGCAGTGTTCTTCGAGGATAAATGCCGAAGCTCATATGAGAAAAATGCATGATCAAAAGAGCATATGTACAGCAAATTCTTTTTTGAATTTAAAATATGGGTAAACAGATAGTATAACGCGTTTATTATATTCCGATTTGTACTGCATTCACAATTATTTGTTTTTCCACATCTAGGCCTAATGATATTCTCTTGGATATGTTTTACTGCTCTTGGCTCAGCAGCGGATCTTAAAAAATTCTGAGGTTTACCAAATGAAAGTCAAAATTGACCAAAGGCCTCCCTTTTGATCCACCCATGTCTTAATTTAAATGCAAAATATAATGAAAATATTGTGTAACCTTATAGGAACTCTAAAATATGCGATTAATCCCAAGCGTGTCATTATTTGAATGCTTTCTTTGATTGCATTTCGTCCTGTTTAAATATACAACCCCAAATACAAGGTAAATATTTCAGACTGTTGTTAGTAAAACAAGAAGGAAATTTGTGATGGAACTGGTAAATACACTCGAAATGACATTTAAAGTGATGTGTTTAAATTCCAACCAAAAGAAATAGCTTTTAAATGGAGTAGGAAATATTGATGCTTACACTTACAGACTTGCCCTTATCATGCGATATTTCCTTCAAATTCACTGAAAATGCCATTACAACGAGTCAACTTTTTTATATAGCATCAGTTCTAGTACACCTGAGACAGAAGGTAGCTCGCAGAAATATACCATTCCGTAGACAGAGGGACAGACGTTCATCAAACCTTCCTTCCTTAACCGCCTCCCTCTCTCCGCATTTTCATCTCTCCCCGTACCTCTGCCCATTCATCCCTTCTCATTGCACATCCCTCTCCGCACCGATGTCTCTGCCTTGTTCGTCAATGGGTGTCCCTCACGCTCCGCTCGATTCTCCGACGCGGTCCAATGGACGCCGCCGCCCCCGAGCGCACCAAGGTAGGCGTTGCGGTGCAGAGTAATAGCAGGGGCAGCGGGCGGGAGGGCGGGAAGAAGTGGGGGCTGTAGGGCGGGGAGAGGAGAGGAAGCGAGACATAAGCGATCCCGCCGGCGACGGACTTCGCGTCCAATTTGACCCGGTCAAACGCAACATACTGATGCAAACTCCGGGCAATGATTATGGTAGAATTATATAGGGGCACACGTGCAAAGGGTAAGTTACCTCCCCGGGCTAATACGCCCCGTGCTCCCTCTCCAGTGTTCCCTCTCCTATGCTCCTACTCAACCCTCCCTCTCACCGTCCGACTTCCCATGCATGAACCCCAACCAATGTGTTAATGTGTTGAGCAAACCGCTTGAGCGTGATGTGACGTTCGGTGCGCTTTGGTGGATTCGGAAAAAGACAGGCGAAGGTGATATTTAAGGAAATGGGAGATATTTCAGAAGTATTCATTTGCTCAGGCAGTTAGTTCACTCTCTTCGAGGGCCAGGAACCGGGTGCGGATGTACATATTAATGCATTAGGTGTCTACTTTTAAACCAAGGTTTTAAGCGCTATACGTATTTCTTAAGGCGGCGTGGTACCTCAGTGGGTAGAAAGTTAGACTCACAACCAGTGAGTTGAAGGTTTAATCAATAGTGGAGCTGAAATATATTCGGTCGCGAAGTAAGGATTGGAAAAAAACCCCATAATTCTTTCCCGAATAAGAAAATGTCATGGAAAACCGCAGGTGGCACAAGTCTGAACTGATCACACCATTCTGATTTGCGAGGCGTGTGCAACGCCTTGGTGCATCGTTCGCGGTGGAGTGTACCATCTCTTATTAAAAACTAGTATAGGATTTATACTATAACGATATATTTCATTCGGCAAGGGGTTTAATAAATTTCAACAATTTGTAAATAAAATGCTTATCACTAATAATTATCATAACTCTTTCTTATATTAATAACACGTACATTGTTTGTCCAAAATTGAAAAGGACTTTTGAGATAAATATACTCAATATAAGTAGGAAAATGTTTGTAAAAAAATCAAAATACCCTCCTTCATATGTAAATATGTAGATGAATGTCTCCATGTAAATGAATGTTCATTCACCACATGAAGGATTTCTCATATTTTAATGTGTATTCGGCGAATGTGACTTGTCTCCTTCTTCTGGCTAGGGATGCCACGAGCCGCATTGTTCCTGTCCTTTATGTTGTTGTGTGATTGCTTTCGTACAGTCCTTTTTCTCAGGTCGTTATCTATTTCCCCTTGGGTGGATAAAACAGCTCCCTAATGCCATCTCCTGGCCAACTATTTGGGATACTTGGTAGCATAAACCGCCCACAGATTTCAAGGTAAATAACATTTCCTAGATGTTCCTGGATTTCCTTTAGTGTATCGACTCGGTAAGTCGAAATGTCGGTGGTTCAAGTCTCGGTCAAGGATACATTTTTCCACTGTTGATCTGCTCGATTTCACCTTACCCACCTCTACTGTTTTTGTCCTTTACGCATGTGTATTCCCATCCATTTTCCTTATGTCTGTATTCATGTGAATGAATGTTTGTTCACCATATCACGCGTTTTTCGTGTTTAACTGTGTCTGTATATTACATATATATATATATATATATATATATATTATAAACTTATGTAAAATTCTCATGGGTGTGAATAATAATGTACTAATGTACACGTATACCAAGATTGCACTAGCGTACAAAGGCAATCAAACACAAAAAAAACTCGTATTCCGAATTTTTGGTGGCGCTGCCACTTTTCTCGAGTGACATAAGGAGCTGAGAAGGTTTCAACAATTGGAGCGGGGACTCCGGATGGAAGGGGAAGGTGGGGAAATATTTGCGAGGGGAAGAGTTGGGAGGAGAATTTTTAGAAGTGTTGGAATAATATGGAAGGTATTGAATAAATGAGTTGAATCTATCAACATTAATATGAAGGTGTTTCGAGCGGAGGGAGAATGAAAATACGGGAGGGTTGTTCCAGGAGTCTAGGAGCCAGATGAACGCCTGCTCTTTTGTTTTGAATTTAAGGGGAGGGTCAGAAGGTGGGAGAGATGCTAAAATGGATACACTATAGCATTTATCAAAGGGAGTGCTGAGTTCGGAGTCGTGTGTTTGGGTTGGGAGTATCCCAATTAGGAAATAATTCTTGCATGTGTCCCAGTGGTTATTGATTCTAATATTCAGTTGTGTTGTACACTGTCAAATATAAAAGCCAGGGCATAGTTGGCACTTCAGAAGGTAAACTACATTGCTGGAAGTGTATGAGGAGTGGGGAATTTGTGGGAATGATTTAAAATTGGGTGAAAGAGAGAAGGGGTTCGGGTCGTGAAAATAGGACATGTATTGAATCTAGATTTATTGCAAGGCATTGGAGAGGCTTTGGGACTTGGCGGGGAATTAAGGAGTGAATTAGTTGTTTTAATGAGATCTGATAAGCTGGCGTGGCATTTAAAAGTAACGTAGGGGCAGATGGGAAAAAGGTTGGTGGTGGAATTATGGTTTTTGAGGATGGGATAGAGGTTTTTTAGGATTGATCTCAGAGACTCTAGGCCAGGGACGTATGTGGTATGAACTAAAAGTGGGTGGGTTTCTGCAGTGGAGGTTTGGTAGTGTAATCACGTCTTCGGATTCTTTTGTTTAGGATGGATTCAGGTTAATATCGTTGGAGGAGGGAATGGTGTAGATTTGAGAGAAATTTATAAAGGGTGGTAGCATATTCCGTGTCCTCTTGTGGAAATGGATTAAGGAAGAGAGCGTGTTTGTGTGATATGGGTGGTAAATGTTTAAATGTAAGTATAGTTGTTCGTTGGTCAGTTTTATGTGTACAGAAGTAAGGAATATTTTGTCTATTAATGATAGGTTTACACATAGGAACGTGATTTGTGAAGAAGAAATGGCAGAATTGAAAGAGGAAGAAGACAAAATTTTGCGGTAGGGAATAACTGTTTTAAGGGAATCAGTACAAACAATAAAATAGGCATTTATATGCACTTAGTTCCCTGGAATTATCCATATATCACTATAAGACACTATTTACCATACTTCCATATATATCAATCCCCCTCCTCTGCCAAAACCATGCATTTTATTCCCACACTTCCAAAATTTCCCCTCCCAACTCTTCCCCGCCTTCCCCTTCCATCCAGTATCCCCGTCCTCTTTTGATGAAATCTTTTTTCCTCCCATTCAACTATATTCCAAACAAACTGCAGGAAATACCGCAACAGTAACTTTTAACGGAGTCATCCGCTAATATGCATTTCAATGCAACAATTTCAGAGTGTAAAAATCACTCGCCTTGACCGAGATATATATATATATATATATATATATATATATATATATATATATATATATATATATATATATATATATATATATATATATATATATATATATATCTTCGGAAGTTCTGCCCTGCCTTCTACGTGGGCGAATTCACAACCACCCTTTCTCTCCGCGTGAATAACCACCGCTATTGCACCAAATCTCCCTCCTTCCTTAATTATCCCATCCCTACTCACACTGCTTCGTGCAACCAATCTTTCGACGACTGCCTCTCCGTTTCGGTGATTGAAACCAAATTTGCAAGTATCTACAGATGAGACCCCGCGAGATGGCGCATATCTGGGTGTTTTCGTCATTCAAGCCCCCCGAGCTAAACCAAGCCCACTGAATGCATTCAATAGCTGCCTACATATGCCCTCCCACACCCTTGTCCATTTCCTATTGGTCCCCTACCTCCCCTTCCCTCACCCTTCCCGGCACAAGTCCTCTCCGCTCTTACCCGACAACGTCATTCTGATGACGACGGTCGTGCCGTCGAAACGTCAAAACTACATATGTGAGTATCCTTTCTTCCTGTTTCTATGTTTTAAAAATCTACATCTGTGTTTATATATATATATATATATATTTATACATACACTCACACATATGTATGTACATACAAAAGCTGCAATTTATATTTTGAGCCTAATAAAGAAAAGCCGGTAATTTATCACTGCAAACAGCTTTATTGTTTTTTGAAGTATTTTTAATGATAATAAATACACTCTTGTATGCGCGCGAACCAATTTTCGTAACATATTTTCCACTCCGATTGAGGCACCTCCAAATCATGGTTTTTGAATACATCGACGAAAACAAATTTTTTCACAGCTAAATGTTCATGCAATATCTTATTGATTCTTGTCATACTAATTCACAAGGATACCTCAATCTCACGATAAGTTGCATGACGATCGTTCTTAACTATTTCTTACCCAGCATTAATGTTTTCTGGCATAAAAAACTGATTTTCGACGACCTTCAGTATCCTTCCCTATCCTGCATATACTACATTCGGGTCAAATGAGAACAAAAGAAAGCTGTTACAGTTCTCCTTCAATAAGCTTTCCAATATGGAATCGTTCTCACGTAATATACATTACTTGTTAATAAAGGTCAAAACAGAAATTTCATTTGATTAATTCCTTTTCATGTTAAATGTATAAACTGTAATTTATACGCAAAACTAAAAAGATATGCACTTCCTGGTGGATTAATTAAAATCATTACCTTTCTACTGTTAGTCCGTTTAACTTCAGTCAATAATATGCCATAATAATGCAACAAATATTTTATTCACTGAGCGGGGAAATTTCTAATGTATAGGAAATTTTATCACTATGAGAAATTTAAAAGCCATGTTCCCAAAAAAAGTGACTAAATGAAATAAATAAGAAATACTCTATTTTCCTAAGTGAATTAATTGAAATAAAATTCAAGCCACATAACATGAATAAAAGTAAAATACACGACTTGTAAACGTGATATCTGTTTTACAAAATAATACTGGAAATTAGGGACATGAGATACAAATCTAAAGTATGCAATATAGGAAAGCGTTGCGCTCTGGAAAACGCGCGTTGGAAAACGTTGCGCTCTGGATCAATTGCGAATCTTTCCCAAAAATCACTTTCATGGAAATATCGAATTTAAAATCACAACTTTGGAATTGTTTCCATTTTTCCCAAACAAATTATGGGAGAAATATCACATTAATACCTCTGCGAAAGTTTTTTCCTCATTTTTCGTCCTCCTTTGAAAGCACTGAAGTCGTGAAGAGAAATTGTTGAGGTAATCCCACTCAATAAATCAAACCCCCTTTATCCCTTTCCTGAATTGTCAAACGGGTGGTAAAATGATAATCCATAATCGAAGAGCGCTTGAAAGACTTTTCACTTTATCCATCTCTCATCGCCGAAGGCTAATGACTCTCGATAAAAATATATACTTAGGGAAAAGGTGCCCCGCATGTAATTGTATATATATATATATATATATATATATATATATATATATATATATATATATATATATATATATATATATATATATCTGTGTGTGTGTGTGTGAGGTTTTGTACATACAAACACACACATATATATAAACATTAACACACACACCTATATATTTTGTATATATATATATATATATATATATATATATATATATATACATATATACCCTTCAACTGCCGTATTTCGTCTGTCCCCACACGGTGAAGAGTCACCCTACTGGTGGACGGTTCACCAATTACGAATCCCATCAATCTTGCCCTTCCGCGACTCTCCTCACTCCACAACCCCTCTCACTCCACGCATTGCATCAACGCGGCCATTCACGCACACACACAACAACAAGGTATACGACCGTCCGTTTCAACGACGCGAGAGGAGGCCCTAGAGGAAGAAAGGATGTCGTGGGATAATAAGAGAAGGGGAGAAGGTGAGAGAAAAACACGGCGGGGAACAAGAAAAGAGGGGGCGAGAGAATAAAACCTCAAAATCAAAAATATTATATGAACACACACATAGAATAAATAATAAATAAATATACATATAGATATACACACACGAGCTCAATTAATATATAACAGCTATGCGACGGGGCAGGTGAAGTGCCTCTCAAATCCTCGTCTGAGTAATTCCATCGACAAACTCAATCCTAACGCTGTCTCTCCAACTTCCGTTCCGTTTAGTCGAGGGATCACCACAAGAGAGTTCACCTCTGAGAGCGCCCCTGGCTTATACTATTCCACTGCGCGTCCGCTGCAATACGAATCGTCAAGGAATCGCGACCGTGGTTGCATTCTCAGTGGTGATCAAAACCCACAGGCCCATCCCGTCCGCCGATCCGTCCACGTCTCTTCCCGACCCAGCTGTCGCGTTGGGTTATACGGGCGAGGTATGGGACGGGCTCAGAAGTAATGGCTGTTTGCAATGGGCGGCGTCGTCGGGTGATACTTTCCCACGGGTGGGCACATGGTGGAACGGGGCACACCACGCCGACGTAGGGTCACCGCATATGTGGAAAAGGGGATGAGAGGCCAAGCGAGACGGAGTAGAGCGAAGAATGAAAAGAGCAGTCGTGATTTTGGAGGGTTGGACGGAACGAGAGGAGGGCAGCTAAGGGATGGGGAGGGATTATGGGCGAGGGGTAGGTGAAAGAGGAACGGAAGGATGTTTCCTCTCGCGCCGCTGGCGGTGGCTTAACGAACCAATGCATCGACACGCGAGCGGTGGAACACGGAGGCAACCGTGACACGCTCCGTGGATCCTTCCGATTTTGGTGCTGATGCTGCCACTCCACCCACCTCACCTCCACCACTTCAACTCTCAAGCCAGCCACCGTCCCCGCCCTGCTCTCCAAAAGCCCCGGCTAGGGAAGGGATGGCAAGACCCGCGGGACCAAACCCACGATACTCACGCGTGCATGCACGCGCACCTCCCCCCTGCCGCCCGCTCCCCTTAACACAGCGGTTGAACTGGGAAGCGGGAATTCCTTGATGAATGCGGGAGCGATCTAAACTTTTCATTGGCTGCTCCCGTTTTGACAACAATTCAAACTCTATACGCGGAAGAGTCCGACGGCACTTCACATCCCAATCCATAAGCGAATGACGGTATTCATCTTGTGTCACGGCTGAAAATCATTTCCATTTTTGTTTGTATTTTAAATTTATTTATCCAAAAATTTCATCATGCAGAGCATACGACACCGAATAAGAGACGAATCATGCAAACGCCCTTATGTTTCTCTTATCTGTGAAACGAATAAAGGGAATCAAACTGCTATTTTAAATGTAATCATTTGTAGAATCAAAGTTTTCACTAGGCGGACATTATACCTTGACGTTACTTAATCAATTTTGCCACGAAAAGAGTAATACAAAATATGGTAACACCGCCATAACACGAAGTAATATATATCCATGCCAATTTGGATGGATCTTATAATGTTACAGTCAACTGTCAACCGGTAAGGGCTGATACAAATTGCATTAAAACAAACAAAAAAGGACTTCCATATATGTATATGTTTACGTTTCGGTCATCATGCCGCAATCGTCAAACGCAGTAGAATAGCGTTCTCGGGAAGAACGTGACAGAATGTTTAGGTAACAAAAAGACCCTCGTAAAGGTATGTCTAGGTGAAAGTGGGAATGGAATGGTTGCTATTGGTTCCCAGTGTGCTTTATGAATGCAAGGGTTTTCAAAAGCTATTTTCAAGGGTATTATAATTTTAAGCCAATTCCCTGGTTCTCACCTGAATTTTGCCAGCCATACGAGGATGCTGGCACGTAAACATAGATAGAGAGATAAGTAAGAGAATAAAAGCATTTGCATAACGGTTATATTTGTTTTAAACAAAAAAATTAGAGGTAGAGACCGTCTGTACGGCTTAGGTCTTTCGGATTTCAGCAAAATATCAAAACGCTTCTTCACGGTCGGTATTCATTCTTCAACTAACATGCTGACGGAGTGTTATTGCCACATACTATCAAAAAGTTGAAATATTCTTACATTCAGACACCAAATGGTCGAATATAATCCTAATTCACCTGAATATTCACTTCATATAAGTCAGATTTAGTAAATGAATTCAAAACTTCCATCGGGAGATATCAGGTAAGTCAGACGATGAACTTTTAGACGTAAATGCGGTTTCCATGCTCATTTAACTTTAGAGTTACAGTTTACCAGTGGAGTGTGCAAGTGAGCAAGTGAGTTCACTAAGGTCTCTAGCTTGCTTCTTGAAGGAAAGAATCCACAGAGTCAAGTGCTGCCACCTATTAAATCTCCAACTTCACCCCGTGAAAGTCTACATCCAGCGCAGCCGATGTGCAAGTATGGTTGCATAAACCACAGGATTTAACCTCTCTGAACATGCTGAATAGAAATTAGGCCATCGAAAACCTTACTCAAGTCAAGGGTCACATCACGCTCGCTTCTCATTAGCTTTGATCACCTTTTTTTGGGAAAAGAAAAGAAGTGAAACATCTTCCAAACGTAAAAAACTTTCCTTTATTTTTGCATACATATTTTCTTAGATATAACTAGGTTTACGTAGAGGGACACAGAGGACGAACAAATATTAAAACAAATTTCGTGCCTCATGGCCCTTGAAATTATCATTTCTATATTGAGGATGGAACAAGTTATGATCAATAAATTTTCCATGCCAATTTTCGCAGATATTCTATTTTATTACTATTGTTACTTTGTTGCATTACTAATGAATTGTGATGGTAAATTACAAAGTATATACGAACAAATTGATATGAAATGGTCCCAAGGATTAAATGGAACGCTGTTTATTCATTTTAATATATTTTTCTACTTACAAACAAAAATTTGAATATTTGATGCTTTACTGGTCTATACCCCTCTTCCTCTTTTATATATGTCGTTTGAAATTGCTGAGATATCACAGTATTCATATAAATTTTCAACTAACATGTTCTACATTAACTTGACACGCCATATTCTCTATATCTCATAGCTAAACGAAACATAACTTACAAGGGAGGTACATAAGCAACGTTAGATACAAGGAAGAGAATGCAAACATTTGCTTATCAGGTGTCATTTTTTTGACTCAAGTACCAAATGCACGACCATTTTTCCCATAAATATATTAAAAGTTTCCATCACAAGAGTCTTCAATTCTTCAGTTCCAAGTAAGGAGGTTATCTGTCATTTTGAAATTATTTAACGCTAAGATATCTAATTTCTTAATCCGCACCTTGTAACACATTTGCTAATTTTATCGGATAACGAGAAGAAAGCCATCTACAACAACTTAAACGTCTGCTGAGAGTTGGCTCCCAGCATAACTGTACATCGCGCGTTGATGAACGCCGTTCCAAGAAATTACGTGCAAATGAGAACTACAACTGCAAGTTATTTATTCTCTTCAGTGTCTCAGCTCGCACATAAACAATTACTTTTGAAAAGAAAAAAGGATAATTTCTCAAAACGGCGACAAATATGAATTTATATGGCAAACCATTTACAATTGAAAAAACTATATTTCCTCTATAAACGTTTTGCGCGATAAATGATTGCCCCAAAGCTAAAACCGCCATTTTTACACATACTGAAATTTCCTTACCAAATCCTGCCAACGTTGACGGCCAAGGCTACATAAAGTATATTTGAAAAAATAGACGAACTTAGTATATTTTTTCCAATTACACAAATGATTCTCCTAATTAAGCATATAAAATTGATTTCTATTAATATATAAATGTCATTCATTAATGCGCTTTAAAAAAACGCTTAATGAAAGAAAACTAAACATAGAAAAAATAGATCGCAAGTTTATTCTAAATTCAGCCTTCAGATCCTGTCGTAGAACATGCATTTTTTAAAATTATTTATTACAATCGGACCCTAAATTAATTAATTCCAGAAGAGGAGAGTGATCCAGCTTTAACGTTACAGCATCACAATATTCGATAAACCTATATTGTACCAAGGAATAATTACACGCGCGAAAAATCAACGCAATCAACGAAAACATTACCAACTTATTGAACTGCCCGGAATTCAGAAGTTTCAAGGAAGATGAATCCTTTATGTGAACGTGAACGTTATCCTATTCATACAATTAATAAAATCATAACATGTAGGACTAATGAAATACTCACATAAAGTCAGGGTTACCTATTCCGCAATAAATTCTTAAAACTCTTCATGTAGAGATAAGCGATTCCCTCCATTGAAATATCTCTGATTATTGTTAAGCGGAAATTTAAAAAAATTAAATTAACTGAAATATATATGATATTTATTAGTTTCCATAAGACCACGTGAAAAAAAACCATGGAAGATAATTATTTTCAAAATTAAGGAAGCCTTCATAAGTAGTAATTTCTGATTCTCAAGGCCAATGCTGTAATGTTTTGCAATAGCACGTGACGTTTACATAAATAAAAAAATATGGGATTCAATACATTTTTAATAATTTAAAATTGTAGAAAGAAAAGGATTTACCGCGTGAAGATGCTTGCCTTGTATTGTGAAATGAAAACAGATATTAAGGTGAAATTTACTAATGATTAAATACATATGAAATAACGCAGGTAGTCTGCAAAAATATTATTTTACATCACTGGCAGTTACTCTCATACTCCGTCATATATGAAGCCCAAGGAATAGATAAAATGGCTCAGCGTCGCTAATAACATACATTACAAAGGCGAATATCAAAGAACAATTCCGAAGTAATGAGTGCTTTTCACCAGATCACTCTTACTTATCACTCTTCCCTCCACCTCCTCCTGAATATAGGGGAATAAATCCGCGAAGGTTTACATATTTTGGCGGGTTGTGTGACAGATCTTCCCCTAACCCCAGTGACTCAAAGATATACGTGTAACTTGCGAATTCCAAAATCGTAAAAAAATTCAAAGTGAGCTAATTCGTGCAGGACCAAAGGTGTTTTAAGTAATTATATGTCATTTTCAAGAAATTCAACTCCAGGTACATTTAACGAACTTTTCCGAAAGTGCCCTAACCAGCATATTAGTCATCCGAAATGAAAACATTCACGAATTTTACATTACATGATTTATTCCAACAACTTCTGGAAAACGCATCGATTATATCAATTTACGAAATTCGTCATCAGATTTTGGCATTTTCTTCATGAGTAAATATTCTCCACTCGATTAAATGTTTTAGTTTGGTGAGAAGATACAAGTCTCTCGGCTTTGGAGGCGAATCAACTTTCCGGTACACCATAAACACAAATGATGAAGATCTTATATCTACTGTCATTTCAATTTCTCTAATCACGAATTATCGGCTGGTGTAAAAAAAGATACGGCGCGGAAATAAATGACTTTCCACTGCAAACGAAGGTTTGAAATATCTTGGATTCAATTACCAAGGAATTAAAATTTCCATTTTTCTAATAAAGAAGCATTGTTGAGGATAAACAAGTATTACCTAGAACAAATAACAAACAAATATTAGTTATCGACTCGAAATCTTGGCGGATTGCTCAAGGCTGATACAGGGTTCGTCCGGAAAATGAATGTACTGAGCTCAGGAAAAAAAATGTATTACACTTTTACATATCTTAAGCTAATATTCCTCAAAATAGGACCCTTGTGAGTCGATACACTTGTTCCAGCGGCGTTCCCATTCCTGGAACGCTCCCGCGAAGGCATCATCGGGAACCTCTCGAAGACTCGTCGTCGACCTCTTCTCTGCCCTCCACGAACATCTTGTGCCACCAAAAGATCATGTTTCTGGACATGGCTGACTCCCCGTAAGCCTGGTTAATCATACCGACAGTTTCGGTAGACGATTTCCCAAGCTTTACCGCAAATTTGATGGAATAACGCTGCTCCAAAAACTTCGGCATCGCGTTCCGTGACGTGGGTCGAGCGTGGAGGTTCGCGTTAACAGAGCTCCTCACTACACCACAGCTCAGAGCCGACTGCCTTTTTCAGCGTCGCTTGCCAAAATACCCCTCCTCCAATCGCAGCCCATCAGAGCGGTGCTGGGCGCGCCTGGAGAGGCGCGCCCAGCCCAGGAGTCAGTACACTTATTTTTCGGACCAACCCTGTAAATGTCTCTCGTCGAATGAATCATTCACATATGTTTTACCGGAATAACACCGAAAAATAAACGTAACAGTAATTTTATAATTTCTATAAATAACGTAAATTATTTTCAGGAAGTATATCTCAATAAAACTTCGACATAATGTTCCAACCATATCGTGTTGAAAAATTTATCTGACCATAGTGTGTTGACGAGTAGCTAAATAAAATGACGAAACGTGACTATATTAATCTTAACCGAAACTTACATAATTTTTCATTGAATATTTACCATATAACAACTGTGACAAACTTAAAATCTCGTAATGCGGAATTATTTTTGCATGAACGGTAATGCCACTTTTAAAATCACTCTATCACCGGTGGATCAAATGAAGAACGTCAAGTAGATACTTAAATCTTACCGAATAGTGTGACATGTTTTTCACATAAAATTAAACTGTCAGAGATCCATGCAAACGATGTGCTCCCATTGAATCCGTAAGACCTTAAGATACTGAGTGACATAAACAACGTAAATTTAAGGCTATATCCATTGAAAGTATCATGCGTGGATAGTGGTAAAAATTGCTTTTATTTCTAACTAAACGTATGTGTGTTGTTCCAATGTGGGATCAATAACTGAGGAAAATTAACTCATTGTTTTGGTAACCCGTAAGGCAATTTGAACGCCAATATCCAGCGTAAATTGATTTTTTTTTCCGACATTGAATTGTGTCTTACAACCATGAAAGGCAATTTCACTTTTGGAGAAAATTGACGAAATCTCTACTTTCAGGCACTTGGAGAATTTATTTTTCTATATCTCACATGGAAGAACCTCAATGATCCTTTTTATGAGAATTTACTGAGTTCATAATTGATCTGAAGTAATGTTTCTAAAAATATCCATTAAATACTGAAATATTTTAATTTTGTTAATGTGTGATTTTTCATCAACTCAAATTTGTTGAAACCATGCAATTTGCTGGTATATGTTTAGGGAAAACTAAGATAAATTTTATTAATTTCACAACTAACTAGTTAAATCAGTAGAAAAGATTAAATATAGCTTCTTACAGCCAATGTTGAAACTTTGACTGTAAAGAAACCGAAATAGTGAAGCAAGACGGAATATGTTTTCGAAGGAGGTTGTGTATTCGCAAACCTATTCGGCGTCTCTCTAGTTAACACGTAAGTGGTTAGGGTATCCCTAATCCGGTCCCTGGCAAGGGTAAAACTTCCTCGTAAACCATTTTGGGCTAAGTATCGTGACTAAGGGTGTACTTGTATGTTCCTGAATACGATCCCTGGGAATAGGATTTATTTCCCTGTGAACCTATTCGGGAAATATTCTCCCCTTTGTAAATGCTAACATCTTAATATTTTAACTGTGTCTGATCGCTGACGAGGGATCAACTTTTCCCGTAAATCTCTACACCAATCTCAATACCACCTCTCTATTTACCTTTTACAATGGTATAAAAAAACCTCAACGGCTTAGAGAAATATTATTTATTATAGTCACTCATAACTTAGTATTGATCGATGTACCCGAATGACAACCAACAATTATTTATTCTCTTAATAATGAGCAGCAGTTTCTTTGAAGTGAAAACGCGATGTTTAAAGAAATGTTGCCTATTTTAAGAACAATGATTTTCCGCTGATGCCACTTTAGAATTTTAAACTTCTTTTTAGTTAAAAATCTCCATAGTAATTGATACAAGGATTAAGTGTTACTAAGTGAACCCCATAAATAGCAAAGAGTAAAATATTCAAATAGGTTTAGCAATAGGAATAGGTATTTAATATGATATTCCATAGGCATCCCTAGGGAAATGAAACCGGAGTCTCCCGATCAATAACTGTACGCGCTATTTATCGCAGGTACTAGCCGACCTCGTAATCTAAGCCACTCGTCAATAATTTGTAGAACTTAATAAGTAAAAGGTGAGGGATGAAGTAAAAGTTTTAAATAGATATTCCCTTGTTTCATCTCTTATTTTCAAGTTTTTACTAGAATGGCTTCTTAGCAGAGCGTCAACGACAAACGTTTAAGCACATGAAATAGGTAACAATATCTAAAAATAATAAAATCGTGAATTATATCTTAAAATAGGAGTATATTCACTCCTTTCCAATTCCTGCGAACAGGTATTCGTTTGAAATTCTGCTATTTCAGTTGAAAATGTGTTAAGATGTACCATTAAATTTACTCAGTAGATGAGTGACACTGGTAAAGAAAAATAAATCTGAAAGTTTATGAATAAGATGTATCCGAAGAACTTTTTAGGGAAAGTTAAGTCTCCCTCTGCTCTTCCATGACCAATATTTCTTGTTTTTTTCCGATATTACTGAACTTTAAAATATTATTGCATTAGAAATATTGCGATAAGGTCGTTTGACTATGTGTGACCGTGGCAATAACTTTGGCAAATATCTTTATGGATTGCTTTCTCCGAGTAAATAACTCATAAATTTAATATATTTATTATATATATAATATATAATATGTTTATAATATATTCAATATGTTGCGGCATCTCCCGCAGTTTCTTTGGAATTTAATATGTTTAATTAATTTATCCTCAATATTGGCATTAAAAGGTAGGATATAATTCTGAAATATGCTCTAAATCAGTGCAAAGTTTTGAAAATAATGAGAAAAATGTATTATGATTCAAACAGTAAGTATAACTGGGAACTATTCAAACTTATTGAATCGAATGATCTATCGACCACACGAACACACTTACCGCCATAAATATTTTACATAAATATTAATTTCCCACTTCCACCAAACTTGTTTTGAGATCCTGTGAGTACCTCTTTGAATACGCAATACCTTAGCTGATGCTAAAATGAGCAATTTGAAAAGATACATCATCACATAACGTAAAAAGAGAGTGAAACGGATGTAAACGGAAACTTGCTCCCTTCAGTAGAGAAGAGGTATAGCAAGAACTAATTCTTTGCATGAATTTTCAATATCTTCCAGAGAAGAGATAGAGGAGTACAAGAAGGGAAGGAAACAGAAATATAACCACTCCCGCCGTGTCCGCCGTAGGCAACACACGCGCACACACAAACGGCCGACGATTGCGAGTGGCCCCAGACCCACCTCTTGCCCCGTCTGCGCTTCCACTCCCACCCACACGCCCCCTCCCTCTCTGTCCGCTCTTTTCACTTTCCCCGGTCTCCAACTTCCCTTTTTCTCACTCCCCCCGCCCTCGCACATAGAGACAACTTTTCACACTATCCCTCATACTTCCCATATCGTCCACTGCGAACCCACTCCCAACCGCCCCCTTACCTTCTCTTTCCCCCTTTCCCAGCGCTGACCTCCCCCATTGACCTCCACTCTTCCCCGCCTTCCACCTTCCAAACACTCTCCGACCCCCATTCCCTCCGAAACGACCCCGATTTCCTTCTCTGTCCCCCCAGCCTGCCCCGCAGAGGAAAGACAGTTTCGACCGCGAAAATCCAAGAGCCCAGAGGGGGCGGGCGCTTGGGCACGTCGACGACCGGCCTTCGGACGGACGCCATCGTCCGTGGCGACGCGACCCCTAGACTGATTTCTCTGGAAAGGAGGCCGAGGAAAACTGACGGAAAAACAGGAGAGAAACCAGGGGAAGAAAAAATAATATATATGTAAATGGTGCAATATATGTATACGCGCATAGGGGTAGGTGTGTATTCGTGTGGACGAGCGAAGAGCAAAAGAGAATGTAGTGAGTTTCCTCCTTTGACACTTCGTCATGCATCTTCAAAAAGGCTTTGCGACCTCTTTCTCCTTTTAGAATTCGCGTGACGGAAACGCATGCCCGCAAACCCCCCTCCCACAAGAGTCCTCTTGGCTCCAGGAAAACTACGACCCCTGACCTCCTTCCTTTCATATCCCTTTCCGCCAGACCTCCCCCTAAATTCGTAAGCAACATGAATTATGTAACAGCGTAGCGCGGGGAGAATGTTATGTCGGATAAATATTCCTATACAGATATTTTTCGAAAAGGGATGAATACCCCTCAATTACAGCGTGATTTTACCCGGGAGATTTATAACTTGTTGAATAACAAAGTCACAAGGGGAAGAAACGGACAGAAAATATGGTTTACTTCCAGAAACCGTCGGGTAAAGCACGGGGCCATCGTGCGCTTAATGTTTTTGTCACCTCCCAAACGTAAATCGAAGGTAATTTCCGCATACAGGAAACGGCACTGGAAGAAATAATTTGCGAAGTTTGAGTGCGGACTCGAGAACTTTAAAATAGAATTCTTGAAATTTAACATTGCAAGGGGTTTGCTTTCTATCCAAGCGTCGCGAGTTATTTCCCCAGCGGAATCACTCGCCCGAGTTCTGAAACTGTTGCATTAAGTGCTGAGTTGCAACGTACAAAATTCAACGTTAAACTAAAACATTGACTAATGGAATATACCCTTCTATTAATATTCCTACCCACGCATATTTTGTAATATTCATGCATTCAAAAAATATTATTAAAAATGCGTACAATTTATAGCCGAGACGTCTTTTCAAAATCATCATGTTTTAAGTTTTATTATATCCCGATACCATAGCGATGGAAGTAAAAACAGCTCAACAAAGGAAATATCCTACATTAGCTGACGAGTAGTTATTCCCCAAAAGGCGTAGATTAAATCATATCTAATAGTGAACCTTTTCATAAGGCACGTATTGATATGACAGTCTCATTTCACTAAGTAATATGGAAATTAAATCATCAATATTAATCCAAACGGTTCACAAAAATATCAACTGAGAAAAAAATTCTGAAAACTGAATATTCTACTATGCGAGAGAGTAAAATATTTATATTTACCTTCCATAGTTAATGCTAAATGGTTAAGACTATGCTTAAGTGAAATCTTTACGTCAACTTAGAGTCTTGGTCAATCGCCTTCTATTTTACGAGGGGACGGAGATCTCTTCGCCTCGAATCGCATCAAACATTTTATTTTACACCCAAGCATAAATATTTTGCGCATGCGGAAGTTGTTCCCTTTTCACCTAGCTCTCAATTCTCCTCCCTCTCGGTATAACCTCCTGAATTCTCTCTTCCTTGCTGGATTCCCCTTATAGCTCCATCCTTTCTCGCACGTCCCCCGTTTTACCTTCTTTCCGCCATATTCTTATGTACTGCATGTATGCTTAGGATGATCTATTTATCAGGCAAAACGCATTTTATGACTAAAACGTGCCTCCGCCAACGTGCTGAAACGTGGGTTGACTGAAATGACGACCCGGGAGAAAAAAATGCTCTCTTCCTCCTTCTTGGTCCTTTCCGCCAGCCCGCTCCTCACTTCCGTCCCGTCCCGGGGTAATAGGGTGTTTGTAAATGAAGGAAACAACGCCAAAGTAATTTCGACAGCCGTAAATCGCTGGTTGTTTCTTCCCCCGACTCAATATTTGGGTGGGGTACACTCAGTGGCCGACAATTTGAAACACGTGATTCGTTCGAAGCAGTCGGCAAACCATCTTATCTCAGAAAGGGGCACGAGAATGACGGGAACATTTCTCTCTCTGAATGCGCGTCCATACATTATGCAAGCCGATCGGAAGTATCCGAGACGAGGTCATAAAAGAAGTTAGAGAAAGTGAGTTTGGACGGAGACGAAACAAATTCCGAAGTTTTGGATATAAAAGGGGAGGGAAGAAAGCTCGGATCTTAGAGAGACAAATGCCAGGATTAGATGGGTCGAAATAATATTTTGAAGTTTATAAATACTAGTTGCAATAACAGCTCAAAAACAAATAATTTAAGAGATCGATGCGCGTCCGAATGTTACGTTGAAAAGCATTCCTTTAAGTAAACAAAAGAAATTTAAAAATGCCTATTTAGAAAATTTTGATGGTAATAAATTATTATAATATTACGTTTCCTCGTAGTTCTCATTGTTCATGGGTACTGAGGACCAGACTAACGGATGTGAAACCATATTTCTTTTTTGGTGTAGCATATCCCAACTACCGTGAAACTCACGCGCCCTTTCTCTCCTCTGCGACACTCCCAACGCTTCAGAATTTAATTCAAGGCGTAAGCATTCAGTCAGGAGAGAGCTCCCTTGGCCCTTTGCGGCTCGCGGGGGGATTACGAGACACTTCATATTAAAAGACCGCCACTGAGAAATTCACTCTCGTACTCCGGGGGACGGCACTCGACAAGCGGCCGGGGAGGAAGGAGGAGCCGCCGGCGGTACACGGCGACCGCCCCGCCCCGTATCTCTCCCTCCAAGGGGATTACCGGGAAACCGGATGGATAGGGAGTCATGTGAGCTGCATGACGAGGCGACTCCCGGGATAACTTCCCTCGGATGGCGCCGCTTCGATCTCGAAAACTTTTTCCACCCGCCTACGCATGTCTTTTTTGTTTTATTTTTCCTCAAGGCAGAGTGAAGGAAACCTTTCTGAGAACAATATCCCACGGTGGTGAGAAATTTTCGAGCGCGCAAGAAATTTTTAATTTGATCACAAAGTACTATAAAAAACATGAGCACAGTCAGGGTTCGTGTTGTTTACTCAGCGCGATGCCCAAGGAAAGAATAAGGAGCCGTAAGAACGAAAAATATTACTGAGTTACTGCTTCAAGGAAAGAATCTAGACGAAGTAGATAGAGGAAAGAGGAAGAAAGAATTGAACTCGTTCAACCGTAACAATAATACCCGCTATTGTTCAAGTTACCGCGAGTATTCTTAGGGAAAGATTAAATCCTGCAAAAAGTTTCCAGCGAGCATTTTTTATTTAA
Organism: Hetaerina americana; assembly: GCF_022747635.1. Taxonomy (NCBI): domain Eukaryota; kingdom Metazoa; phylum Arthropoda; class Insecta; order Odonata; family Calopterygidae; genus Hetaerina; species Hetaerina americana. The sequence goes on from NW_027286985.1 coordinate 15,569,266, forward strand.
GAACCACAAAACCCTCAGGTTTTCCATATTATCTTACCGTGTGGGAGTGGAAGGTAATATTTTGTAGGAGGAGTGGTCTCATAATGGAATTTTAATATTTAAAAAAAGGAGTAGCGCGGAGGCAAGTTAGGCAATGAAATTAAAAAGCCGACAGCGGGGATTCATTTGCGTTATGAAAAAGTGGAACTGGTGGCAAAAAATAGGAATGGCAGCCTCGCAAAACGGGTGTAACACCACGAATCCAAGTAAAGAAAGAGGTGTAATACTATTCTATTTATGCTCTTTGCTCGACGATAGTCTCGAGGGTGAGTGCAGGTATAGGGGTGAAAATAGCAGGAAATGAGAAAAAGTGAAGGAAGATGGAAAGGGGAATTAAACGAGAAGTTACATGGCAAACATAGGGAGGAAGAGATGGAGGGAGAGATTGGGAAAAAGAATTTCGAAAGATATTAGAGAGGGGAACTAATGAAATCAGGGAGAAATGACCGAAAATGGTTACCACAGAAATTACAAGGCTACCTGCGCGGCTGCTTGCGTGATGGAAATTATATGCTAATTTTTTTGAATTTCTCCCCGCAGGAACTGAGTAAAAGCCACAGAAAAAAAGAAATATCTTGAGTAAAATATTTTCAAAGTAATGACACATTAAATCAAAAATTGGGATTGTAACCAGTTTACGATCTAAACTATGAACTTTTCCACCAGAGAAGATATTTGTTTATACATAACTTCGGTATGGTCTTTGGAATGATTAAATTCATCTAATAGATTAGTGAAAGTCTTCAAAAACGATTTCAGCAGAGTAGCTCAACATATGCATGAGTAAAATAAATAAGCATGAGGGTTAACAATCCTCTGAATGGATTTTTATCCTAAAGAAAACTTAAACGTGGGCCTATATATAATCAACTAACCTAAAATTGAGGTTCTCACATTTTCTTCACGTAACAATTTCGTTCAGGTATGCAGAGCAATGGCAGCTATTATATGAACAAACAGACCTATTTGTATATTATCTATTCTAAGGCATTTCTATATTTATCCTTTTATATTATGCGCATACCTTACAAAGCCTAACTTATATTCTAAACCTACCTTAACCGGAAGACTAGCAATTAGAAGTATATGGAAATTCAGCATTTATCATTTTATCCTTTAAAGAAATTCCATTTTCATTCGAAGGATATTCTATATTTATGAAAATCAATGAGTTAACATTTAAGGAAATGTATACCTTTTCCATGATATATGTTTTAAGTTACAAGTGTGCATTTATATTAGGCGAACATTCACCTTTTTTCACCCAAAAAGATTATCTATAACTAGCTGATGAAAAAGAGTAAAACGTTTAAATTCGCATGCCACAGGGAAAATAAGAATAGAGTGCTTTATAGTTTTAGCGGTTAAATAGGAAAGTTTGTTTTTCGATCCTTTTTTATACGAATTTAAAATTATATTGCCCCAATAAAATAAATTTAGATAGGCAAGTGCCCAGTGAGAGCGTTAACAAACACACCGAGCGTAATTACATAGAGTTCTTTTACATTACCAATTTCCATACAGATTAACACCCTTTTGAGGACCAAATAATATAAATATTCGTTTCATACCAGTAACCGTAAGCAGTACAAGCATTCTTTTGCTTACATTCTTTGAAAAAAAACATACGAGATATGAATCAATGAAATTTTGCAAATCATGACTTTGTACTCGAGACCAACAGCTATATTTCAACGAGAGGAGATTCAATCCACGATAATACCTATAGAATGAGTAAAACACACATCAATCGGAAGAAATACTTTTAGGCGTTTCCATAGTTGACATAATTTTGAGAAGTGAATGGGTAAAATATTTAACCGAGAATTATATGGTTGTTGAAAATAAAGCGATTTTGCCAAAGGCATTCTGAGCGCAACGTAACCTTGCAGAAAAAGTCGGGATTTACAACTGACGCACAGTTTATTTCTGATACCTTTCTCATCAAGACAATGGTAAGCCAATAATAGTTATGACGTTCGTACTCTCCTTTTTTGACTTTGTGTCTACAAAACTCTGTTGTGGCAGCTCTTTCTCCGTGAATTCTTCCGAAATGCACGAAGTCCTTTAGCAGTAAAGTAAATAATTTACTAACGATAATTAATTATAAGAGTGATCGGAAATAAAAATATTATTTCAGATCGGAAGAAAAGATAATATCAAAACATGTATAGCATAATGCCCCTTCTTAGAGATATGGATGAAGTCATTCCTTTCTCACGACCTCAGGCTTCCCTTCCGCTCTGAAATATCATCACACCCCAAAGAACGCCTAAAATAATCAGATATTGCAATACTCTTCTTTCTTTCCATCCCCCGACCCTAACATACCCCGGGATTACCTGCTATTCAAATTACATAAACCGAGCAGCCAAGAGTTTCGATTATCTCTAATATCAACTCTACCGCCGGACGTATTTCCACGTATATTCATTTCAATCTTCAACCCCTTGTCTCCTCATTTCCCTCCTCCTTCCGCGAGGTGTCGCTTTTTAGAGAGGCCCCGCAGACTCCAACTCCCTTTCAAAGCAATTCTATTATGGCAACAATAGATGACACCTCTCCCTATAACTCAATCCCCCCGAGTGAAGATCTCGAAGGGTTATGGAGCCTCCTCATTCGACGCCCAGCTCCTCATCCACAGATATTCTCCTCATTTCAACTCAGTTTTGCGCAGAAATGAAAATGCTTTTGACTTCAAAGATACTCTTCTTTTTGCAAATCAGACGGGCATCCATGAGCAATGGAATAGCTCCATTCTACACCAACTGCTTTATAGACCGCTCTGATAAAGAATCTCATCACTAACAAGCGCTAAAATTATTTTTTGGGTCACCTCATAGACAATTTTTTTTAAATCCGGACACATGGCACCGATTTTCTTTCCAAATTCATCTTTCTCCTCTATTTCCCTTTCCCTACCTCACTTAACTTCACAATCTTCAGCACCAACGTCACTTATTCAGATACCGAGATATCCCATTTCAAGAACCAATCCCTCACGTCAATACGTAACAAACCACTCCAGTACCTCTACTCTGGTACCTATCTTCCATCATTATCTACATGCTAAAGGATCCATCCCTTATTCACTCTCGACGTGCACCCATCAAACTTTGCGATTCCCTATTCTCGATCTTCATTTGCAAAATATCAGAGCTTTCCACCTCAAACGTGGTATTTTCCAACTTCCCTTCTAAATGGCCCCATCACACCTTTTATTTCTTCCTAAACGCCACGCCCCAATTTCGATCACGAGGTATTGTAGAACCTTTCCATACCGACTTCATAGCCGGAATGTATGCGTTAAAAGAAAAAACTCAAATATACAAGCCATCCTGAGGCAGCCTTTTTTTCTTCAAACTTGGTCCCCAAATGTACCACTACCAGTTATAAAAAATCCACCAATACTTACAATATTCTACGCCTACATAAATTCCTCCTCTAAATTTTCAATATTAAATCTCTGAATAAAACGTTGCAACACATACCTATAGGGTTCGTCCGGAAAATAAGTGTACTGACTACTGATTTTTTTCCCGCCGCTCCAGGCACGCCCAGCACCGCTCTGATGGGCTGCGATTGGAGGAGGGGTATTTTGGCAAGCGACGCTGAAAAAGGCAGTCGGCTCTGAGCTGTGGTGTATTGAGGAGCTCTGTTAACGCGAACCTCCACGCTCGACCCACGTCACGGAACGCGATGCCGAAGTTTTTGGAGCAGCGTTATTCCATCAAATTTGCGGTAAAGCTTGGGAAATCGTCTACCGAAACTGTCGGTATGATTAACCAGGCTTACGGGGAGTCAGCCATGTCCAGAAATATGATCTTTTGGTGGCACAAGATGTTCGTGGAGGGCAGAGAAGAGGTCGACGACGAGTCTTCGAGAGGTTCCCGATGATGCCTTCGCGGGAGCGTTCCAGGAATGGGAACGCCGCTGGAACAAGTGTATCGACTCACAAGGGTCCTATTTTGAGGAATATTAGCTTAAAATATGTAAAAGTGTAATACATTTTTTTTCCTGAGCTCAGTACACTTATTTTCCGGACGAACCCTGTATTTGTATTTGCAGCACGCCATCCTTTCAAACTCCATCCCACTTCCAATTTCATCCAACTGACGATGATGATAAAAAAAATTGTATACTCTTTCCTGTGCAACCAAAATGCTTCGTTTTTCTCAGGCGCAACCGTTGACCCCCATTTTGAACCCTCAAACAATTATAAAGTTCTTCCACACGGCATCTTATTTAAAATCACACCCAACCTATAATTCTGCATAGTTTTTCCTATTCCATTATCCAAGGCTTCTCACTCGATCTCAGCGATAGAGCACCAAATTTTTACTAATTTAGCTTCTCAATGATTTTTATTCACTGGGTCTCAATAACTGTCATTTAAACAAAATTTTTATTTATTGAATTTCAATAACATTACTGGGACTGTTTTAGCAACAATGGTTTCGTAATAAAGGTTTTCTCATTCATTATTATATAACCAGCTCTTTCCTCTAAACTACAGTCCACTACCCTGGCTAACCCCACTCGTACCCCAGCACCATTATCTTCTCCTTCGCGCCTGTACATAAGCTTTTCTTGAAGTGCACAATCGCTCACTCATTCTACCACCGGCAATAAGGCCACCAATATCGCCACAATATGGAATAGGGATGCATAAGGGATCATTCTATATTCCACCTCAGAATTCCGTCATGGAATAGACCAAATCTAGCATAGATGCAAAAAAATAAAACTACAACGGATTATTATTATTACAATTTACATGTACAGATAGATAGTGTCAGGTGGCACGAAAACGGAATATTTTACTATGCTTGCCTTATTAGCCATCAATGTATATATTTGGTAAATTTATGTTTCATCAAAGAAACTATATTAAATAGCAAAAAAACTTCCACCGGGTTTTAAATCGATTGAGATACTGATCGCGCACGTATTTCGAGTTAAATACTTCAACTTTGACAATGTAAATTGACGTTATAGTAATTGTAAAAAAATAGTTGGAACATTTAAATTTGAGAAGGTCAAAATTCAAGGTGGCGACGTGGAATTAATTTTGGATCTTTGCAAAAAAGTACCATCATTCAATGGCTTAAAATTTACGAAATATATGGCGCATCATATTGAAGATTATTGAAGACGACTGATGAGTCCAATCGAATAATAGGCGAAACAATGATAATGCATATTTTTTCATTAGCCTTTAAAATTCACATTTTTTCAATGAAACCAGATTGTGCCCAAAGATCATTACAGCAGTATCATCATATGCACGACTTAATGTTGATAACAAATGGTAATCAATAACATTCTTCCAAAATGTTTATTCTTTTTTTAAGGGAAAATTTATTGATCATATTTAAATAACTTAGCAGAAGTTCCAGGATGACTATAACATCATTCATGTCGTACCAATTTTGGAAACGACAACGGGGCCTGAATTCCCCGGTGCTTAACTTGGAGAATGAACCGCTTCCTCCGGCTGTGGAGGGGCCCTTATGTCATCAGCAGTACGATGCACAACCTTTCGCAACGCTGCGCAGGAAATACCCACCGGACTCTAATTTTCAGCATGTATTAAATGTAATGCTAATTACTCCTCCAATGTCAAATTCAGAGTGTAAACATATTCCCAGGAAAAATATCATGAAAACAACGGAGTTTGTCCAATCTCAATATGCAGTTAATTTTTGGTGAAAGCATGAACATGGACAACCTAAAATAATAGCATTTACACATGTTAATGCGTATTTAAGCATAAAAATTAAGCCAGTCTGCATACATTTTCAACAGTTCTAAAATCAATATTTGGCCGTCCATGATATCGTCAAATTTCCCAAAAATGACAGTTTTCACATTCTCAAAATCATCAACATAAAATTGAAACTGAATATGATCATTTACTTCTGCAAAACATAGTGTGAAAAAATGTTAAAGCTAATGTATATGGCAATGATACATTAAATTAAGAAAATTAAATTATTTCATTGATAGAATAACGACTGAAAAGTCTGTGCTTATTTTTTAAAGCAATAGCCAATTTAAATCAAATTAGATTCAATCAGTTTCACAAATGTTTTATTTAAATTTTTATCCAAAAACATTTCACTGGAATTTAATATAATGGCCATATTTTTTATTACAAATTAAAAATGCCTACGGTTATTAATTCTTCAATATTGAATTCGGCTTTAAAATTTGAAACAGGTTCTTGGAAATAAACAACAAATCTTAAATATTGAGTCGAATTACGAACCTTATATTTTAATTATGGCACACGGATTTCATGAGCGATTAACATAACTAATTAAAAAATATTTTATTAATTAGAAATGTTCGCACAAATTGTTCTTCTTTCGTGGAAAGACGAAGGTCGTGCAATTCTAGAGAATGGGGACAAACTCTTCTTTTTGAAACAAGATCAAAAGGCTGTACTTAAAATGAAGGGCCGAAGAAAGCCATGCTAAGCGGAAATTCTCAGGTGAAAAAAGCGGAGGATGACAAGGCAGGGCAATATTATAGCTAGAACAAACACTTTTCCAGCTTAACTTCAAAAGGAAACTGTCTACAAACACCCTTTAAGATATACCGTCCGACTAAACGTCCCCGTATTTAAACGTCCAACAAATCTTTTCAAACTAGACGATTCGTCATCCTTAAAATTTAAGCTAAAAAATACATCGTAGGTGTATCTCTCTGGAACGTAGGAAGCCAGGTCCCTCTGAGGACAGATGCCCGTTGGCTAGCGTTCTTGCCTACAAGGATGATGATGCCGGAACGAATGCAGCGGGTCTTTTCCAGATTCACACACGCTAAGAGGCTGAATAATTTCCGATTCCAGTATTTTTCAGGGTTTCAATGGTAGTAGAAATATTTTTCAAGATTAAATATTGTTTTTTAGCGTATTTTAGAGGAATAGTTTCCTTAATCGGATTCATCTCCGAGCAAGAACGCGTGCTGGAAATCAAAATATAAAACACACATTATATAACGTCCTAATAGGCTTTATTGCATTTAGAGACACGTTTTGGACGTTCCCAGGTAACTATTAGTTATAATCGTGAAATCTTACGCGTACTACCAAACGATCTTAACTCCTTTTAATGACTGTAAGTTGTGTATCCATCGTGATAGTAGGGAGGCACTTAAATTTCCCGAAAACCACGTAAAACCGTGCTCTTTTTAAGAACTTTCATGCACTATTTAGAGCTTTTTCCATTAAATGTTTTTTCCTTAATCTTCTGACACTTTCTACCTCCTTTATCACTTCCAAAATTTCCCACCCACTACTATTCGTACCATATATTCTTCCGCTGACTTGCTATACCTCCCTATCATCATGCGTGGGAAAAACGTTTATTTTTTATTATAATTATATAATTAAGACTATTATGCAGATACACACAGGAGATGGTCCCTGTATAAGAGCTGAAACCGTTTTTTTTCCATTCACCACAATTTCATATTAGATTATTATTGCCCCTAATTGATGCAAAGCTTTTCTGCCCGTTACAAGTATCTAAAAATGTCTCAAAACTTTTCTAATTCTTAATAATGACTCATGTTAGGGTCTCTGCCAATTCTTATATTATGCTCTTAAGTGCTAATATTTCAAAATCGTTCCAAATTCTTCCAAAAATCAAGGTGCTTAATTATTCATGACCATGAACAACTCGTAAGTCAGTTAGATTGAGTTAGCTTGACAACATCCTTACGACCTGTGACATTCACACATTAGTTATGGGGATAGTTTCTATGCATACAAGTATGTGCCTTTGGCGATATGCTGGAAAATTTTGGTACCCAAAAACTCATTCGGCGTGGATTTAACAGATGTCCATACACCAAACGGATTTTAACCAGGGAAACTTCAATGGACAACCTCACGTTTTACCCTATAGGTTATTACACATTACGAATTTAGAATTTTTCCAAAAGTGCTTCTTTCCTTTTCTCTCATTCGCTTCTTTGATCGTTGAAATCCAAAAGGAATTGAGCATTTAATGCTCAGTATATCATTATACGGATTAAGTTTATCGCGAAAAACTGTCACCAACTATAGTTCTCGCTCTAAATAACGGCGTGTGAAGTGTTCGGCCGGGTTCTCTTGATACGTCACGTTTGTGGAATCCCATTTGCGATCTATCCGCTCTCACGACCGCCTCTAATAATTGGGTCTATCCATCCGTTTGACGGGTCTTTTCGCCTATGGGACCATTTCGTTCCGCAAGCCTTTTCAATCATTGGAATTGAGTGATCAATGAGCATCTGCATCCGCGTAGAAGACATCCTGTGAAAGGATTGAGTGGTGATGAATGAATCTGTCTCTATTAGACTTCATCGGAACTTGGAAAGTGGGTCGAAACAATCTCCTAGAAAGATACGTGTTTCAAATTTGAAAATGGGTACCAAACTGTCAGCAAATTTAAATGGAGTACATTTAAGAATACCATTGAACAATTCAATTCGTCAAATGTAAATTAATCACTAGCCGTTACATAAGACAGTATATTGACAATATGAAGATGAATGGCATATATCGAAAGTTGATATTATGAACAGACAATAATACTAGGAAAAATGAGACGCTACATTGAATTGCATTATTTCTAAAGGAAACCAAAATGAATTAATAAACCTACAAAATAACTGTGGTTCTTAGTAGAAACGTTTATATGCACATTTGGCCTCACAGTATTTAAGAGGAAATGTAATTTATCTGAAAAGTAATCCCTTACTTGCCAAAATCTCTATTAAAATATTTCTCGAATAAATTAAACTTCAATGGTGGAATTTTAGACATAATTTAAGGATTAAACAAAATACGAATATGAAATTCAAGAGACAGTTGTGCTCAGTTGAACTCCAGGAAATGTTTTTCAATGAGCAACCACTACTGGATTCAGGTGCCCCATTACTATCAAGCACGTCCAACTTAAGTAACCAACGGCATCGAATTCAACTGAAAATTAAGCAAGACGAAATATAATTTACAATTAAGTAAGTCCATTCTACAAATAATAAACTGAAATTTGAATGTGACTATGTGAGATTTTGTTCATTAAAACCTCTCGTGAATACACTGAAAACTATTAAGCGTTCCCAATTTATAGAATTTACAATATAAATTTAGCAAAAATTAATGGACTCATTTCTTCAAGATCCATACCCGTCTCGTAATTCACAGCATAACCCCTTCCGCAATAAAGAACGCACGGTGATGATCAATGTGGGTGCAGAAATGGTTCGTTCCTGTTTATCGACCCCTTATTCTCGTCGGGATATAGACATTTTTTGTATCCCACGTCCCACGGAATAAATACGTGATGCAGTCGCCAAAGGCACTGAACATAGAAACTAATTGCCAATCCCGTAGTGGTAAGGCAAGGATGTCCAAAATAAAACGGCAAGCTAAATCATCCATTAATTGAAAAGGATGCCAGAAGGAGATGCTGTAGTATTTCCTTTAATTTTTGTAGGCATGCGAGATGCGGACATCGTTAAGCTTCACCATTAACTTTCATTCTAAACTCAATAAGTAGAGCATATTTTTTTCCTGCCACTGCAGAGAGACAGAGGACGGAGTTGAATACGAGGCTTTTAATTGGATTACTGCTTCCTTCAAAGCGGTCAACCTCATCAACGTCCGCCCCCGAAAACGATGCGATCAACGCCGGGGCGTGTCCCCGTCAGAAACTCGAGTCCGTAGGTGGTAATATAGCCCTGTCCGCCCACTCACGGCGTACACCCGAATTAGCACTTCATCATTCCCGATCCATGAGAGGAAAGTAAGAAGCGAAGATGAAAGTGAGGTGGGGTGACGTAAATGAAAATGGACAATGAAACTACCATTGAAGTTCGATAAATGAACGCAAATGAAAACAGAACGTTTTTTTCTAATGCATCAGCCGATTTGGTATAAGATTTGATTGAGGTCAAATAATCACGACATAATTTATTTTTACTTTAATCTCTTCTGTAATTTGCTAATACTGTTTTTTTCATTCGGTGATACGTTAAGTTTTTCACTAAAATATAATTTTCTGAAAGACTGAAGTCGACAGTGTTTCGCAACTGGCAGTTCGATTAATCCATATGACATCAGTCATGATGCTATATGTATGTATAAACAAACTAGGCAATTTATCGCATTAAGAGTCATTATCATCCAGAATCTCCAGGGAATTTTATAAATAAGTCATGTCCCATTCATCCAATTCCAATGTTAGTTTTCATTTTCAGCGTCACGATAATCTTTTATTATTATTCTGCAAAAAGTTACCAGCTCGAAAAGAACCTCGATATTATATCAATTTAACTTAAATATTATCGTCATTTCAACCTAAATTTAACTCATTATATTGGGGCATAAATTTAATATCCGACGTGTCACGATATTTGATTACATTATTAATTAGTCTTCTAATACATACTGTTTATACTATGAAGTTACGTAAAAGGTAACATTATTTATAAATAAAACATAAGTTTCGGATAACACCTGGAATTCTAAGAGCCACAAAGAAGTAACTAAGAATAATATATAGAAGACAAAACCGAACGACATGCGTCTAGCACAACCTCGCGAAAAAAAATACCGAAAATTAGGACATTACGAGAAAATGTGTGCGTTCTCTGGCGGCTCCGGCCATGAAGCTTGATAACAACCGTGGACACATCCGGATCCAAGGAGAACACTGGGGACTTAAACGCAACAAAAATTAAGGAGAACTTAATGACGCTTCCAAGACATGTGTCGCTCCAGAAACATCATCTCTATTCTTTTTTTCCTAGATTTCTTTGCAATTACAATTCCTTTTCTCTCCTCTCCGGAATGAGCTCCTAATTTTTTTCTTGATAACTGACCACTTATTTCTTCCTATTTTCCCAATCTAAGAATTCACATTCCCTTGTCGACCACGAAAACTATGAAAATAAAAATAAAATTCATCAATTCTTCAGTTTTATCCGCGCTTTAATACCAAGTTGGACACTTATTTTGGTGAAACATGCGGTCACAGTCTAAAAAGTGAGAAATTAAATTTATGTGGATAAATTTTCGTTTCATTACTCTGCAGGTTGGGGGAGGTAAAGAAAAGGCATTTTGGATGGTATTATGGGGGATAAAAATTATAAAGAGCAAATAAAGAGTTATTGCAATGAGTTTTATGGATTCTAAAGACATGCTGCATCGTGTTAGTTAAGAGCTTAGAAGTACTACAGCAGCGGTCGATTCCATCTTAAACCTATCCTAAGCAAGTAGATAGCTCCTAATACAGTATTTCTCCAGGATCTCTCACCTCCAATGTCGAACTTTTATGTGCACTGGACTCAATTCTAAAACAATTTGGCGATATTCCTAGAGTAAAAGTTTAGTATTATGTCGTCGTAAGTAGTTCCTTCTACGATAATATCAATCCATCCTCCCAGTATGAGAGGACCAAGTCTCTGATCCAAGGAATAGGGGATAGTTGATGCATGAAATATACACTATATCATACGTGTTTTGCCACATAAACACTACAATCTGAAAAACATAATAAATAGTCCGCAAGGAATTTTTTTTAAATCAATACCAAACAATGGTGAACAATGCTGGAGATTAAATTAAACTGAGTCTGAAAAAAGTAACATTTAGGTAGCCCAGCGAGCAATACCATTGCATATTTCGCCGTAGTGCACCCATCAAGAATACAGAACGAGAAGCTAATTTCTGTACATAAATGCAATTCGAATAAAATTACGAGTACTTAATTATACATGACGTTATAAAATCAACATCCAAAGCAATAGGGATGACTTAATATTTATTGTTTTTTTAAATAAGAGGTGTTTTTTAGTTTTACCTTTCACCTTCCACCTTATCACCTTTGCATTATATTACTTATGCATATAGGCATAGAACTTCCATCTTAATCACACACTACACAGTATTTTCTTCATATAAATTAAAAAAAAAATAATCCCTAAATATAATTATTTCGAAATTAGCATTGAGATCATCAACGAAATTTCAGTCCAGAAATTGGGAATAGTATTAGTCATTGTCATATGCCTTCCAAGTTAACATTAGTTCAGTCCATAGAGATTCTAGAAAGTGATATAATTTCAATACATAATACCAATGAATCTAGTTCTCACGTCAGTAATTGAGTTTATGTTGTTCGAAACTTTTCATAACAAGAGTTTCTACTTAGGTAAGTATGTAACACTATGTAGAATTAGCGTTACTACATTCATTTATACCAAAACTCGTTATTTAACGAACATTCAGGTATCCACAATTAAATAAATGCATATTGTAACACTCACCAATAATTAGGGAAAACAATGTTTGGAATGGAAGTTATTTGTTGAAATGATAAAAAATATCATTAGTTGGAAAAATCATCATTTAGCAGAAATTTAGAGTGTATGAATGATTAATAAAAATTAATAATAATCTAATATGAATATTTTAATGAAACAGGAAAAGCAAACATGATTCCACGCGAAAGAATTAAGGCAAAATTAATTCCATCTTCAAATCATTAGAGGTTCTAGAGTCAGTTGCAAAATCCACTAGATACAGCCTCAAGAACGATTCCTGTTCTGATCTAATCCGTGAAACCGAGTGGTATGATAAATAATTTCACTTTCATTGCGTTAGTAGGTCAATAATTCCATCTATCAAAATGACATAGTTGTTATGCGATAACGATTAACAACCTCCGCAGATATCCTTTGAATCACCCATACGCTCACACTCCGGAGGTTATACCACCTCGGATTAAGAGATCCGTCAATCAATCAGCAACCATAAGCATTCTAAAGATCCTCTTTAACTGCTTCGTTCGTGGAACCACATAGTCGAATACAGAGGCAGATACATGAAGAACAAAGGGAAGTTTCACATCATAAGTGAAATATAAATTTTTAAATTATTTCGCGTAAACCAAGATATGGTTTTATATAGCAGAAGAAAAGAGAACTTTGACCCTTTAGGCACGTTAAGGCCAAAAATGCACATTAATCTGTGCCTACGAGATGCCTGCGAAATCAAATGTCCATCATTAAATCACCTCAAAATTTAATTTAAAATCTAATTACCTTCGTAAGACGGGTTTCGCGTGTCATGGAGATTTTGTTTCATAAAATGGGCAATGAAAGCCGTACACAGGCGGAATGCGACAAGAAAAATTCGAAACTTCCAAACTCACTGGACTTATTCACCAAATTAAAAACTTAAATAGCTCCGCCTGAGAGCGCCGTGGCGAGCTTTTAATTTGCCTTGCTTTTCTCGGTGCTTAAGCCGAATAAAAGACGAGCAAGAATCGAGTTGGGGAGAGCACATCACTGTATCTTCAAATTTAATGAAAAACTTGAAGTCCCGAAAAAAGGGGAAAAATACACGCTTGAAGCAAAAGCTTAATTGGACGGGACACACTGCATAAAATAATCAGATCTGCGCTCCACTGCAAAGTTACTCGAAAGTTACAATTCAATGTATCATTCCTTTCCTTAACATCAAAATCCGACAGATACGAGTAATTGTATTTCATTTTCGATTTTATTATACGTATATTACAATCTATAAAGTCAGCATGAGCTATGACAACTGATATTACAACAAAGACTCGAAATCATTATAACCATTTCATATAAGATATTAATTCTTCTCATTGCAACTAAAAATGTTAAGAAAGTCGAGGTACTTCTACTTCACGACATAATAGTTATAGATGCCTTAAAAATCTGGTAAAACGTTGAATTACAATTAATTTAAACTCAGCAGAAACAAATAAACTATTCATAAAATTGTAACAAATGTAAGCAAAATCAATTAGTGATCTGAAATAAGGGTTACAATCGTTTGCTAAACTTAAGACTTTAAATTACAAGCAAATACTAGTGGACCATGCATAGCGTTCCTAGCATTTTCCGAGATTCTTTACTCCCCTTTTATCTTTCGCAAAGGATTACATGCCATGCCCTGTTCAGTACTCTTTCAAAGATGGGTAGAGGTGGGCTCATTCGATCAAGGGGCAAGTTCAATCAGAACAACGAAAAAAATACTAATTCCCGGCCACTACCCGCATTAGGAGGACGCCGTCATCCCATTATCAGTAAGCCAGCGTAATGGTGCCCTTAAGCTTAGTGGCTTGCGATTCGCCATCATTGTCGTGGCGATTTTATGGCCGCGATAACTTTTGCACTCTGCCAAAAAGTACAGTTTTTTCAATTATTATCGACGAAGAGTAAGCACGATTCAATCCCCGAAGGCATAACGTCGAGGCCGGAGGGCGTTCACCAGCACATCTCACTGAGAATATTATAGGTTTAAATACTTTCCCTACACCAATCCTCTCTCAGGAAAGGGAAAGAGGTCGTTTGCCCCCTAATCCCTCTTTTGTCACACAAATATTCCCATTCCGCTGCGCCCAGTCTTCAACACGCCGCATGCTCCAGTCCACGCCCTCTACCCTCTTCCCCGTCTCCTTTTTCCTTTACTTTCTCCCACCAACACACAATCTCGCCTCTTCCGTTTTTATATCTCTTCTTTCATCCTCTCCATCATCCTAAATCTTTCATTTCCACTATTTTTCCACAGATCCACCGCCCCCCACCATTCCCACACCGCCCAGCCCTGACACCACTGCTCCGTCTTTAATTCTCCATTCCGACTCTCGTCAATATTTCATCGCTAAACCGATGTTTTGCACGATCAATGCTATCAAATATCCGCTTCACAATGCACACATACCGCGGAGCCCGCTCCCGCCCTCCTAACCCCCAGGCAGTCTCTCACCACCCATCCACCACCCTTGTCTGAACCCCCGTACCATCCCGTAATGCAATCGTCCCCCGCCGCGACCGAGCCTCGCATTCCGTTCAGCGAGTTCCGCGGCCCTCCCTTCGCCTCCATTCCCCCACCAACCATCGGTCCTTCCATCCGCCGCAAACAAGCCGGAGATTCCGCCCGGCTGGAGGACTCACGCGTCGGGAGTTTACCAGGGAGAAACCTAACCCCCCACCCTGACCGCACCGCAGTAAATAAGTTCGGGACATTAAACATTTCCTAATGGACCGCGAAGGAGCAAACTAATATGCTCAAAGAAGATAGGTTTACAGATAAAGAGGCCACACGGGAAATCATTTGTGTGGTGTGAGTCAGTATAAGATTAAAGGCATGGGCAATCGAAAAAAGCACTTTAAATGAAAAGAGATACCATCGAAATCAAATGCTGAGGACAGATATTGAAGATCAAATGGACGCATGAAATACAGAACGAGAACACACGTAAAAGAAAAGGGAATAGAAAATTTTATTTTAAGTGACACGGGGAAAAGATAATAAACCAACAATAGAGCAAACACTGTAGCTTCACCTATTTGTCACTATTATAGCATTAGAAAATACAGTTGGTAAGGCTCCACATGGAAAACCAAGGGCCAAATGAGGCGTATGCCATAAGAGTAGAGATGTTATTCGAAGAATTATTAAATTACAGGAATTTTTTAACTTAAAACTAAGTTTATTCGGCCTTCTGGAGAATAATCACCGTGGTGAGGAGAAAGGATTCACAACTCATATCCAAGAAGTCAATGGAAGTCTGAATTAAAAAACGCATGCATCTTCCTCTAGCATTAATGAAATCATTGATACGGAATCTCTATATAATTGATATTGGTTTAGCAATGTTCTTTTGCAAGATTTTAATCCATAATTCACCCTATATTCGGGTGAAGTTCTTTACTACGAGGAATTTACATACACCACCTGAGTGACGACAAGAATGCCTCCAAGGAGAGTCACTGTATGCCTCCGATAGCTTACGAAATCGTGCCGGTCAACCGATGCCCAAAATTAAAATATCGTATAAATGGATAGAACTTTTGCTGAAAAATATTAAGCCAAATAAATCCTCCGTACCCGATGAAATGACGGCTCATATGTTCAAGGATTTAGCTTCGGAAATCGCGCCGTATCTAGAAATAATATTTAAAAAGTCGCTGGTAGATCACAAGGTTCCCAGTTATTGGAAAATGGCAAACGTAACACCGATATCTAAATACAGAGGCGAGAAGAAATCGAGCAATTAGGGCCCTATTTCCCTCACATTCATTGTGTGCAAGGTTATGGAGCATGCAGTAGCTAATTCGATCGTGAGACACCTCGATAATCAAGAGTTGTAAATGAAAAATCAGCACGGTTTCCGAAAAGGTAGATCTTGCGAAACACAACTTGCGCTTTTTGTTCACGATATTTTTATATCGGGAGAGAGCAATATTCCAGTGAACGCAATTTTTCTAGATTTTAAGAAAGCCATCGACAAAGTGCCTCATAGTAAACTACTTTCAAAGCTAGAAGAATATGGCATGGATAAAAATATCCACGGTTGGTTAATACTTTTTGAATGGTCGGGTACAAAGAGTAGTGATAGATGGATTTAGCTCAAATGCAGTGGAAGTCAAATCAGGTGTTCCTCAGGGAAGTGCTATCGGACCTTTTTTAATCCTATTTTCCACATTAATGACATTAACACCGTATTAACAAGTAAGGTACGTTTAATTGCCGACGGTGCAGTTGTTTACCGTGAAATCCGTGATCCTGAGGACACAGCAGCTTCGTCAGATGACATTAATGCTATACAACGCTGATGCGACATTTGGCAATTAGAATTAAACTTAAAAAAGGACGTAGTGATAAATTTTTGGAAAAATGGCAAATCCTTCCCGAACACCTACTGCATTGGGAACACCGAAGTGAAAAATGTGGACCCAATTAAATACCTAGGTGTTACCCTAACTCACGATATCTCCTGGGCGAAACACATACGGGGAATATGCGGACAAGCTAACACAAAATTGGGATTTATTAGAAGAGTACTGGGTAAATGTGATAAAAAAAGTCAAAGAGAAATGTTATCTGTCGCTGGATAGACCTCACTTAGAATATGCTGCAAGTATATGAAATCCTCACGAAGTTGGCTTGATTGCCGGATGGGATCGCGTGAAGCGTAGAGGAGCTAGATTTTGTAGCGTATCAGAAATATTAGAGCACCTAGGCTGGTAATCACTCACGGAGCGAAGGTTAAATTGCAGATTAAATCTCTCATATAAATTGAAAGGATGTCTCTTTAGTAGTGATGTTGAAAATGTACCATTACCCCCATCGTACTACGGTAGGAGAGATCATGTTTATACCCTTAGAGAGATTTAGTCTAGAACAAATAGATTTAAGATGTCATTTTTTCCACGAAGGGAAGGGCATCATGATATCATTGTCCGACCGCGGTAGTGTCATGTTCGGGTAAAAATTAGCCCGGTGTGTATTCACCGCTGCCACGCATCGTATCGGTGGCTTGCAGGGTACATAAATAAATAAAAATAAAAACCCCTGAAAATGTGTACAAGCTTGGGGATCGAACGCTGACCCTTGATCTGACAAGTAATTCATCTGACACTTCAAATTAACCGCTAACAACCATACTCACATTTCTTTTATTTCCCCCACAGTTATTCTATTTTTCCGAGTGTCATCAAGCGTTTGGAAGAAGAACCTGGAAGTCTAGGCAGTAAAATGTGAGTTATTCATACTACCAAGTCGCTTTGTGGCTGCATCCTAGAAGCCGCACCACTTTCCCGTAGGAAAGTTTTCAGCAAGTAAATTATGAACAAGCCAAAGAAGGAGATTAACGAGACGAGGTTAACCGAATTCTAACGACTGAGGCTTACTGAAACTCGAGGTACGGAACACTGTAGACACTCGTGCTACGCCGTCGAAATGTGAGCACGAGGCCAAAGCTAACTGAGGCGATATAAGGCGCAAGTGGTACAGACGCACCTAGGAATGAGAATAAATTAAAGGAGAATCATTGAAATTAGATTCAATAACGGTAACATACGAACATTTTGATAGTTAATAGATAGTAATTTGGCACCATCTGGAATCGGATTCCGTTCCTTCGCACATTAATGATTTTTAGCTTTTATTCGCTTTCTAAAAGAGCAATGATTTGCAAGAGAGTCTTTACTCCCCAATCAGTTTTACATGATCAGTTGTGCAAATAAAAGATGTGAAGAAAGGTCTAACGAAGGAAGAAATGGGTCGACTGAAAATTTGGAGAGATTTTTGTGCAGAACAAACATTTTTAAAGTCTCCTTAAATTACTCGAGATAAATTATAAATCTTTAATTTTAGTATAATTCAACGAGTCAGCGGTTTCAAATACAAATTTAATGGCGAATAGAAAGCTTTCGATCGTCTTATTTACCAGCATCTTAGTTTTCGGATTCGGTGTGGATGTGTTCGGTTGCTGATCAGATGTTTAAGTCCCTTTTTTCTTAAAATGAGAGTTTATTTTTTTATTCAATACTAGTATAAGATTTTATATCGTACTAAGATAGAACTTTCTTTTCATAAATGTGCCTAAGATAAAATATTGTTAAATCAATAAAATATACAGACGACCTTTTTTATAAAATGGCAATCCCATTTGTAAAAGCAATGTGAATATTCTCTATCACTGTAAAATACATTGACTTTCTTCATTTCCCATTTATTTCAGCTAAATCTATAAGGCAAAATATATAACTTGCATCAACATCAAAAAATACTTCCTTTAGTAAATTATATTCCAAATTTAATCACCCAGCGTTGCTATTCGTTCGTCAAAAATGTCACGTTTAGCACGATGGAGGTTAATAAGAAAACGTTTACAGTTTTACCTACGGTAGAAATGAATTGCATTGCACAAACATAGCGAATGAGTAGTTTGATGGATCCACAATCCAAATGGAAAAAATCCAACTGTTAACGCTCCTGTTAGATGGACATCTGGCAGAAATACAAGCAGTAGGTCAGCTGGTTAATTCAGCAGCATATTCCACTTTTTGTGTTTTAATTACTGTGAACAGTGCTGCGAAATAAACGTACAAAATTTAGGATTAAAATATATACCGAGAAATCGAAAGTGAATACATTACCGAGAATTACATAGACTATGAGAAGAATAAGAGTTGAGAAACTGCATGCATATTGACTACTTTGTATCAAAATGAACAGAGAGATAGGAAAGGTAAAAATTGCGTTAGAAAAGAAAAAATACAAAGAGAAGGAAATTCAGTGCTCGTAATATTTTAAGCTAAGACTTTAACAAGGAATAAAAAGAAAAAAAGATTTTAATAAGGAATGTAGGCTTCTTATGTACAACTGTATTGCTTCGATGATATAGGAGGTTGGTATATTGAGATACAGGTTAGGGGAAGAGAATGAGAGAGAAAAATGGAGGAAACAAGCTGGTTGTAAAGAAAAGCAAACGATGCAGTGTCAGATATGCTACGAGAAGAGATGGAAATAAGGGAAATTTGAAGAAGGCATACATAGTGACAGGGAGGGGATATTGAGAGGTAGTAACACGCCAGAGAGGATGGAGAATATTAGATTAGCGCTAAAATGGGAGGAAAAGAATGGATAATTTGAGAAACGGCGAGCAGAGGTAGCAATGTGCAAAAGACAAGAAGGGAAATAACACGGAATATATATAACACGGATGACTTGTTTTTAGGAAGTGAATAGACATCAAAACGATGCGTAAGTAGGCAAGGGCTGTAGAGATGATCCCGATTCGATAGTATAGATACTCGACGAAAGAGCAATAACTTTCAATAGATTTTTTTCGAAAATTTTTACGACCTGATTTCAGAAAATTTGAAAATAAAGGCTGTTAAACAACAATTAGTGGTAGGTGTTTTTCAAATTGAAAAACCTGACTGTGACCGAAAATGAGGCGAATCGCATTTGCATCTGTGACCTCCAATTATCAAATAAGTACACTTCAGATGCTTGCAAGTTTTATTACTACAATGAATACACTACGAACTACTGAAGTGAAAATAAAAACATCAGAAATTTGTAAAAACAGAATTAATAACAGGTTCCCTTACAAAAAGAGGAGCCTAACGCTAATGAAGCAAGAAACAAAAACTTGATGGCGCTTGGTGACAGATGTAGGAGCAGAAATGATGTAGGTATTTCACAGAGCTTGAAAATTGAATGGGATATGCTTGGAATATGAACATCCGTCACTGATGTACGAGCTACAGCTTGAAACTATGATACCCCATTGAACTTAGATTCATGCTCTTTGCAGTACACTTACATTGCGAATCAAGAGACAAGATTCTCCTTTTTATGGAAGATAACGGTTCACCTTTGAAAATCAGGATATTCCTTTGATTTTTATCTGAGACCCAAAAGAAAATGCTTCAAAAGACCGAGATTTTCTGCCAACCGCTCAAAAGATTAGCAAGAGGCAATACAGAAACGATTGATCAAATGACAGCCACGCTAATGAATTAATTATGCTGCTCAACGGGACACACTTTAAAATGACAACGACTAATCCAAATAAATAAATTTTCACGTTTCTTTTATTCCTGTGTTTATTTGACGTTCGTTTAAAATACACTCGATTTTTGAGATGAAAAGGTATTTTAAGTCAAATGCTGCCTTTCACAGAAATAAGTGCCGTCTATATTTTTCAAATTAAATGCCAATGTTAATTTTTTATATAATAAGACACCTTTAAAGAATAACTGAAAAAAATATTAGAATAAGTTAACTTACAAAAGTAAGAAGTTCAGAAGATTTAGTTTATAGCCACCCTGGCTGCAATAGCGCATACCTGTAAAGAAAGAAACAATCATAAATATACATTATCGTCGATTGAAAGCTATATTCAATCCAAAAATAAAATGATTAATCAATAAACAATTTACAATGATACAATTTATAAATAACTAACTTCAAAATAAACGCTATAATCCTTTCACTGAGGTGAAATATATGACAAAAGACCATACTTCACTGTAAAAATTTTAATCCTTAATAACACGTACAATGCCAAGTTTACAACAAATCAATAATTTCAATATGTTTAACATCGCTAAAAATACCTGTGATTAAAAAATCTCGCGAAGCTACAAATAAACACTAGATGGGACCGAAGCAATAACATGGTATATCAAAACAATTGAAGACTCTTAAATCATTGCACACATTACGTGAAAAAAATGGCATAGCAAGCACGGAAATAGGATAAGGATACTTCACATAAATAACATTTATATTTTTTTAGAGAAATTTAATTACACTACCACTACAAAACATTCTTTTTCAAGGATCACTGACACCCAACTCATTAAAATATCTCAATCCCTCCAAAAAAAATGAAAAAATCGCCAGTTAAGCTTAAAATAGCCTGCATATGGTGCTGTTTCCACCGCCGTCAGGTCACACAAATTGAGCAAAACTGATTGAAAAAATAGAATAGAGAAAACATATTCAGCTCTTCGTTTAAACTTTTAGAACCAACATCGCTAAAATTATGACCTTCGCCTGAGCAATTCAGTATAAACTGCAATTGCCGAAAAGCCACTGTGATGCAGACAAATGAAAAACTCGCATTAACTGCTAAGATCGACGTCAGAGTAAAATTAACCTGCTAGGCTTCCACCTAGTTATCAAGTATCTTATTTTTGACACTTACAATGTTAGTCTAATATTATCATCTAAAATCACATTTTTCTACAGTTACATTTTCAGTAAAAATTGCATGACATAGATGTTAAAGAAACCTCCCCAAATATCGTGAACTTAATAAAATCGTTCTCTTGAAATACATAGAAATCAGTTTTCCTTTTTTGGAAATATCGCACGAAAAATTTTTACTTTTCGCCATCACTCTCTATCCTGGGTGTATATATACCACGGTGAATGACCCCGTTTGGTTACTGCAATATCTCAGGCATTCTAGCCAATCTTATTAACGTGAGAAGGTTAGAGTTCATTTTTCAAATATGACAGGGAATATGGAACCGAAAATAGCTCCCTGCTGTTCCACGAATTTTCCAAACTGCCACTTGTTAGAGCCCTACCTCTCGAAAACCGACAGATGGTGTTCACTTAAGTTGCCAGACAGCGTTTTGAAAAGCGTCGGCCTTACTATAGATGGAATTATTAACAAAGCGTCAGGGAGTTCCTTTCCATAATGGGAAGTGAGACAAAGAGCAGAAACATATTACCCATGAAAATGGAGGGTATATTCTCAAATCCTCACTTCAAGGTCTTTACACCATGGCACTTGTGATAACCTATGACCAAGAGTTGAAGATCGCCGCCATTCATAGGTTTTTCATTCGCTGGCTGCCACAGCAGGAAAAATTCAGGGAGTCGTTTTTCAAAACGGTTTTCAATATAACCTTGCCAATATATATATATATATATATATATATATATATATATATATATATATATATATATATATATATACGTTTTATATTCCTCCTATATTAAGTTAAAGCAGCGTTAAGATAATCAATCGCATTTTACCATACCGTTTTTGCTTTGGCTTGAACTCATAAGATAACGGAAAAGTAAGTACTATTTTTATTTAATTATAATATTATATATTATGATTAAATTATATATAATATTATATATTATAATATACTATTAATTATAATATTATAATTGGTTACTAGTACGATTTTAAATAAATGTTATGCTTCGGTATTTATCGATGGTTCATTAAATTAAAAAGTTTCGGCGAAATCATTAAACAATAAATACCTAACAAATACCCTGTACTCTTTCAATGAACTTCTCATTTTTAAATAAAGAAATTACACTTATACGAATCTATTCCTTTCGGAAATTTAGCTTAGACCTCTCAATTACATACCAAACTGTGAAATATTAGTGGAAGACCAAGGACTACAGATAACATCACTAGCATACGCACGCTGGTCTTTAAAGATTTAAAGACAGAAAGCTACAGTCTCGAAAAATCATTTCAATATCCATAAGCTCGATACGCTTGAACAGGTGACATATTATCTCTTCTCGTCAATTCTACTCCGTCTGGTCAATACAAAAGAGAACTATTCACGCAAGGACTTTCATTTTTAGCGAACATAAAAAAAACCATAAATGTAAGCTCTCAGTCGAGCACGCTTCAACTAGTTCAAGCATATAGCAATGAACGCGGCTGAGAGGTTTCATCGAAAATTTCATTCCACGCTCCGAAGCCGCCTGTTTGCTGTTAACATTTCATCTACCATAAAATGTTGCTCAATTATTTTCACCGACTTCAATCTAAGCTCCACCAATTCCACACACGTACTTCAATTAGTGAACTGAGTACAAACGTACACTCACACGGAAACCCGTCATAATATTCACGCCCGGTGGAAATGTTACTTTCGGCATTGATTATTCATAAATAGCTTCATATCGGGGGTAACAAAAAGCTTTTAGCGATAAAAATACTGAGTTTATGGAAATTGGCGAATGGAAGACAAGCGATGCTTGGGACGGACTATATGTGTAATTCACATGCACATAGGTGCGTAAAAATATATATTTTTCTTTCTCTCTACCGTCTCTTTTGCTCTCGTCGGAATGGCTTACTCTTGAATTTTGCACTGAGTGAGGAAAAACGTTGAAAAAAGGAGATATATGCATGTGCGTGTAGAAAAATTTGAGCAGAGCGTGTGGGAGAGGAAGAAGAGGAAAAAACGCGCGCTTTCTCACCTCCATCGACCCAACCATCAAAGAGATTCGAAAATGGAGAAGCGAAAAAAAAGGAATGGTGTGAGGTGGATGTGAAGAGGAAACGGAGAGGTGGTGTGGGGAGAGGACTGGAGAGAGAGAAAATAGAGCGTGCCCATACTCTCTCTCTTCCGCATCACCCAACCGCGGCCCTGCGCCGCCTTTTTTCTTCCTCGTACTTTACCGGCTCCTCCCTCCACCGGCCCCAACTAAGTCCGATGGAAGACACCCTCCATCCCCCAGCCCTCTCCCACAGTCGCACTCTCCCCCGCATAACCACCCAATACCCTTCCCCTCCTCCCGTTTTCCAACTCGCTGCCATAACCCCTTTTCCCTAACACCGCCACAGCAGCGCGTCAGACTTTTTAGCCCCTTCACTTCCACGTCCTCCGACCTCCATTCCGTCCGTCTCTTCCCATATATACCTATACCCCAGCCTCACTTCTTCGCCTCCCTGTCACCCGGCAAGGTCCGGGAGCAAAACGAACTGACGTCAGACTTCGACCCCGAGGCGTCGGAGCCTGCTTCCAGTCACCATGGTCTCCCTTCCTCCCCTCAACCTATCTCTCCTACGCCCTTTCTCTCTCTTGCCCCACAACACGTCCCCCTCACCGTCTCCTGCCATGGAAGCTTCGTATTTGCATTGTGTTTTAGCTTGTCATGCCGGGGATTTTTGGGAGCATTAGAACGTAACACGAAGGGAGAGGGGGCGAGCTCACGACCTTTCTGAACACGTGACTGGGTTCGCGCGAATTTTTGCATTCGTCTGATTCATTTTATATAGGTGTGTAATGGTAGGAAGTGCAAGAAGATGACGTTCAAACTGCATTTGGATTGTACGCTAACGTTTGGTCGACTCATGTTTTTTCATGCGGGAGCCTCATATGGGGAGGACGGAAATATAGATCCAAACGCTAGGATTGAGGGGCCGCGGGAAAAAATGCTTCGCTCTTTTTAGAGTTGAAAAATAACAGCAGCAATTGTAAATAAGTTAAAAAAGTGAAATTTTTTATTTGAAAAGCAGCAATAGGCGAAGAAATGAGGAAATCATTGATGCATTCTAACTAAAGAGACCTCTACTGCAACGCAAACCTGGAAGTGAGGAAGCAAATAAATGTATACATATATATACACACACATAAACATATATATATATATATATATATATATATATATATATATACATACATATATATATATATATATATTTATTTATTTCAGTTCCTCCCTTCTTTTCCTTGAGAAAGGTGGCTTGTACCAACGAAAATTCGAAAACTGGTGAGTTTCTTTTTTGTATGTTTCTGTGTTTTTGTTCACTTTTGTCTAGTACTACCTTCATATACAGTATATATATATATATATATATATATATATATATATATATATATATATATATATATATATATATATATATATAAGTGAATATTTTTTATTTATAAATAAAATAAATAAATAATAAATGTTTGTGTGTGTGGGTTATATATATATATATATATATATATATATATATATATATATATATATATATATATATATATATATACACACACACACACAAACATTCAAACAGGATAACCCACCATATGACGAATAAATATTAATTCACATAGAAATAAACATAAGGAAAAGAGATCGAGGAACACACTAAAATACGAACACAGGAGAGGTGGGGAAGGCGGAATCAAACAGATCACAAGTGCAAAAGTATATCCTTGACCGGGACTTGAACCACGCGCCCTTCAACTTGCCGAGCAAATGCTCTTTCTTACCACTTGAGCTATTGAGGAAACGTAAGTTACACTGTAATCCGCAACCAAGAGCCCCAATGTTTGGGTCAGGAGATGGCGTAAGGGAGCAGTTTCACCCACCGAAAGAGAAATGGACGACACAACAGGAAAGGACAGAAGAAAAACCAATCAAAAAAGGAATGAGTTTTTTCTCTGCCTTGATAAAGTGGCTTTCACCACCGAAAATTCGGAATACATGTGTTTCTTTATCGTAGGTTTCTATGTTTCTGCCTTTGTTCGCTGGTGTTATCTTGGTGTACATTATAATTCACATCCGTGTAACTTTCAAATTAGCTGTGTTTGTGTAAAGTATATTTATGAGTCGTGCTTTTCTCTGATAGCGCTTCATAAATAAAAACAGCAGCAGAAAATACAGTTTGTAAGTCTTTGAAATGTAATTTTAAGGATGACCGAGTAAGATAAATACGAAAGCTGTCATGACTGACGAATAGGTCAAAAGAGTAAGGAAATAAATCAGCATCTGAAACCCTGGAATATAGGTTAGAAGGAAGGATAGACCTATAGAGCGCATCTTGATAAGTGGCGAAGACGACAATCATCGTTTGGAAAGAAAGAAGAACGAGAACAGAGGATGATCCCTAATAAGAACCATCAAGGGAGCATTAGCAGAAGCCGAAACAATATGTAGGCAATAATATTTAAATCGATAGAGTAATTAAGTGACCAATTGTATCAAGGCTTTCATAGAATTGATTACCAGGGATGTATATGGTACAGAAAAATAAAAACACACATAAAATCACTTCTCATATATCATAACGCCCTAAATAGGATAGCAAGGATTTTTAATTCAACGAAGGGGCTAGTTTCAGTATTTTATATCTGATGTCAGGTACGCGATCCCGTGGTGAGGTTAAAACGACTTGGTCGAGTTTACTATAAGTTTCATTTATTGAAACCCATCCTGTCGTATTGCATTCACCACTAACTCATATTCTAGCTCACCTTTGTCAAAATAAGAGAACAAAAATCTTAGTTTACCCTATTTTATTTCTCAGAATAAGCTAACTAACACATTTCTTCTCTCTTTCAGGTTGTGCTAACGTAACTACTGCATGAAATCTTCAGCAGTTGGGTTATTTCCATGTCCAAAAACCCCCAACAACAAAGTATGCCAGCACAAAAGTGAAGAAAACTGTAAAGGGTACCACAGGGAGAACACTTCCCCAATTCGTGGAAACAAACTACATATATGTTTATCTATTTATGTATCTGTCAAGCATGCCCTATTCCTCATTTTTGGATGTCCCTTAGTAGTACTTGTTTATGCAAGCATTACCACATACATTAAAATAACTAAGAACAATGATGTCCGATATTTTCTCCATCATTTTTTATCACTTCAACTCTTATCAATAAATTCCTGAGTGTCAAATATACTCCACCAGCTTTTTGGCGTTTGTTTAAAAGATAACTGTATTTTTCATTTCCATAAATTCAGATACAACACAACCACGCACCAACACGCCATGCATCACGAGTAGCAACGGAAAAGACCATTAGGTTCAGAGAAGCAAAATACATAGGAAGATGATGTCTGGGGAGGAAACTCGTGGAATTGAGTGGCTTATCATTAACGCTTATGCGGACTATTATGAATGAGTCAGAAAATCCACTCCGGAGAGAGTATAACGAATATCTCCACTTCTTAATCTCAGCCCCTCAACGAGCAACGCTAACGGTATTCCGAAAATCTCCGCGTGGGAGAGGCCCAGGGGGGGCCAAAACCGAGACGACCGCGGTCCTAGAAACCCCCGCCATCCCACTCGGACGAGGGGGGAGGGAGATTGCGTTGCGGGAAAGGGGCACGGATCCGACATCCGTTCCTCCCCACCACGCCCTCCGGACGGCCAGCTGCTCCGAGAGGAAGGCGAGAGGCGTCACGGTGAGAGGCGGCGTTGTCGTGATCTCGAGACGGCTATGGGGGTGCGCAGGCGCCCGGCGACCGGCACCTCGGTGACAAACCCCGACTGATCATCGGTCGTACTCCGTGATCACCCGAGGCGGAATTGAACCGCTGGCCGACCGGGCGAAAAGATTTCCCCGCCGTACATCACCACCACTCTTCTCCACTCCGTGCCTCTTCCCACTAAGCCCCCTTCCCCCGCTGGCACCACGTTCATCAACCCCCGCTCTTCTCCCTCCCTCTCATCCCCTCCTCCCTAGAGGACCACCCACCCACGCTGGCGCCCTGTCACCCACACTCACGAGCTCACTCAATCCGGTGGAGATCGGTGAGGGAGCCCTCGGTTAGCCGGCTAACTCGTCGTTCTCTAAGCGAGCGAGGCACATTCATCAAGGAGTGTGCTTTTAGGCGACCCAAAGATATTCTGACGTAAAACAACGGCCATGCCGGCTCTCATTACGGTTGGATCCACCTACGGCCCGAATGAGAATTGTCGAGTTCAACGGCATCTCGTTTATTTTTCTCTTTAGTCGCTCTTTGTTTAACGGCAGAATACCTTCGACGAGCTGGATGAGGGATTGGCTAACATCGAAATAGCCCGTGAAATTATACAAGACTCGTCAAACATTAACCATCTCCCAGGTCGACATTTTCGGGAACGGCCTTTGAATTTTGCCAGTAAATTAAGCTGACGCCTGTATCAGCAACCGCATCAAGTTTCGCCCGATTTCAGGAGGATTCAAAAATATTTTCTCCTTGCGGTTACAATACTTGAGTTTTCCTTCACTATAAAATGATACAATGTATGCAGACAGTATGAATATGAATCCCTCATTCCTGACGTTACATTGAAAATTCTAGTTTGAATTTTGCATTGAAATTTAACTATGAGCAGTAATCTGAGGTGCCACTGGTCATTGGCAATTCAGTATTGTTACAAGAAAATGACCCTTTACGTTAGAATTCCATAATAATTTGCAAATATTGCGAGCACGAGCTAAGAAAGTACCTGTTTTTCAGACCTGTAAGGGAATTTTTCCTGTGATTTTAGGAGATCAGATAAAGTATTTATGATTTAATGTCGCTTAAATATGACTTCAATGGGTACATTTAAGAAGCACGTAATACTCTCGTTAAGTCCTAATTTTTTTACGTGTTCTATTATTTTATTGATATTATGTATAATTTACAATTGTAGTATAATCTTCATCATATATAATATACGAGTAATTACGACAATTTATGCAAAATACAATTATAGACAATTTTTATCATAAACCACAGTGATATGATCTTCATAATATACAGTAGTAGTATAAATTAGAAATTTATAATTGGAATAGTCATTCCGACCCTGCTAAGCTAGTCAGTTCTGATATAACAGCAGGTGCCACGTAAAATAAAATGAGAGCTTTGAGTGCTGCAATTATAAAGCTATATATATTGTGTCACGTTTTTTTCCAAGCCCTACTCCATTCTGTGTAATAGCCAGTATTTTAATTCTCCCTTTCACAGCATTTACTGACTGTAATATTCTTAAATCTTTAGGCATTTCATCGAATATTACCGGTACATAAACCTCCAAATTTCTTCTGCCTTGATTTGTATGAATTTTTTTGTTTTAGACTTAATAATGTCCCTTAATGGTATTTTCTTTTTATTTAAATAACGTATTTTATATTTGTCATAAAAATAGTTTCCTATTTTGATGGCATATCTATGCAGCCTGTCTACAGGCAGAATTCATAATTTTTGAAAGATAATACTTCCATCTAGAATATTTGTATTTTTTATCTACCCTCAGACATTTTTTCGAGGATTTTTTGCTGTTTTTTTAACATATTAATTTTAGTAGAACCAGTGGATCCCCAGACGGTTAAACCATATCTTAATACAGGCCTGTATACTCTACACCAGTCTAAAATACATTATTTCAAAACTCAAGCTTACAAAACTAGCAATGTAGTGAACTTAACTAAGGATGTACTTTAATTCATTTATTTTTTAAATATGCTCACCAAAGTCAATATTTTGATCAAAGATTACCCCTTAGTAATTATATTTATTTGCTTGTTCCAGCATGCGGTAATAACAGTTATTGGTGAGGCAACGTAGGCATGAATGTAAATGAATCTGTAATATAATATCTACGATGTCAGGGGTTTTGCGTCTCACAAACATGACTTTGAATTTGTTCTCAATGATAACGAGATTACTGTCATGCACCCATTCACTGATATTATTTAAGTCAAGCTTCATGCTCTGAATAGCTGCTTTTAGCTTCCTATGGTTCGATATGAATACTGCATCATCAGTATACAATATCAACTCGCAGAAATGGCAGCACTTAAATATGCCACTTATATATGTTATAAATCGGAAAGGGCCAAGAACATATCCTTGTGGAACAGCAGATTCTATCTCAAGATGTTCACTACATATATTTTTTAATCCAGTGACTACTTTTCTATCTTTTGAATAATTAGAAAACCAAAGGTGGCTGGGCCCACAAACTCCTATTCCGCATGATTACTTCAATATATTGTGATCTAATGTTTCAAAAGCTTTTCTTGGACCCATAAACGATATAACCGTGTTAGGTCTTCAATCTATTCCATCTCTAATGCTGTTCACTCACAACTAGTTCAATGGCTTGAGTGGTGTATTTATTTCTTTAGAAACCTAATTGAAATATTGATATTATTTCATTCTTATCCAAGAAATTCAGCAATCTGTCTGCTTTTAACCTTTCCATGATTTTTGAAATGGCATGAAGTATTGATAATTATTCAAGTCTTTATGAGATAATCCTTTGTAAATAGGTCTTATGACCGCTTTTCTTAAACCATTAAGGATTATTGCATTGCATTTTGAATGATTTACTATATCCTTTAACACTGGTATTATGGTAGAGTACCTTTTCAGGTTTATTATTCTAATACCACCATGACCCATCGGTTTCATATCCATTTTGTTATTAATCTTATGCATGTCATCCTCTATTGCGGAAGTGACTATTTTCACGATAACTTTTAGTATTGTTTGACCACAAAGATGTGCGTTTCATCTCATATCAGCCAAGGCGAGAATAATAGCTGCGTGACATAAATATATCATTAAAATAGGGAAATTTATATCTCTATAAAATACGATCATATACGAATATTTGCTGGCCCCGGTGGCGTCGGGGTAACACCTTCGTCTGCCAAGGGTCGCTGGTTCCCGCCTGAGAGGGTTTTCCTCCACCGAAAGTCAAAAAGTGCTGTTTTCGGAATAAAGTTAGATAAATAATCATATATATGATTATACACACACATAAATGTATTCTTTTAGAGAAAAGGGATGATTATCATTATCCGTAATTCCTAATATTGACATGAAATTAAGTAAGAGAACAGAGTACATATATAATAATGGTGAACATTGTCATTTCCAGCGCTCTTTGGTTAGACTATAGTTAGAATTCCAATCGATATTCAAACAGAAATGCGAGGAGATGGCCAGCGTGTCAAACCCTCCATTTACAAGGAAACACTACCATCCTTACGCCACTTTGTTAATAACTTCACCCTCAGTCGCCATGTACCTTATACTCGAGTCTACCTTATACTCGAATCCAAGGGTTTCCTAATATCATCTTCCACGTAATTAAAATTTTCGAGGACAACAATGAATATTAAGAATGCGAAATAACACCGTCTAATGCAAAATGAAAACGAGTGAAAATGGAATTCGAAATAAACTGTACAAACGTATTTGAGTCATCGACTATTTCTCGAAATTCTTCGTGTGAAATTTATTCCAATGGCACACATGTATTCTTCTTACTTATTGTTGGACTTTGACTACACTTTCCACCAGAAAAGTCAAACAAATACGCAAATGGCCACACCTTACCGGTCGCACCTATTCCAACCACTCAGGAACACTTGAGAGCACGCCAGTGAAAGAAATCTAAGATACTAATAATATGCTTGCCTTGCGATCTATGCAGGTGAGTTCTCAATTACATACTCGTGCGTAATTAAGGTGTCACCTTTCCCAGCTCAGTTTGGTAGTTTTCACCGAAACTCTGTAAAGCACTTTTTGTCAGGCGAAGGCCTTCTAAAACACAGTCATTTTGACGATTCTTGTCACCACACACCGGCACGCTGCGCAGACGTTACGCAACAATTGGTTCATTTTCACTCGTGCCGGAGCCCGCACGGATCGCGTGACATTCTCTCATAAAACCCCTCGACCCCTCGATATTAGTCATTTTCTACCCCCGTCTCACCCTTCTCTTCAACCCCTCTCCCGACAAAAAGCGACCCTTTTCCATGCCACACTTGGCGGCGTCGTTGACGGAGGGAGAAGGAACTCCACCGCTGCCTGCTTTACTGCTCCTTTCACCTAAAAAAAATACCAAAATCAAAATGCCGGCTTCATCATGTGAAATGTCGCTTAGAAACGAAGTGTGAGCTATACCGACGACGCTTGATGTGTTTCCGCCGCTTCGATTCCAGTGCCTACGTTCCTCTCTCATGAAAGAAATAAAGGGGAAAAAATGGAAAAAGGATGAAATCCCGCCTGCTCTCAGCAGTCGATATAAAAAAAGGATGAAATTCTCCGTCCGCTTTTACCCTATTTAAACGAGTGAAATCTTTTGACACAAAAGGGCACGAAAAGTTAAAGGTTTTAGTGACACACCGCGGCAAAGTGACAAAGAAACATTTTGACGGCAAATTAAATTAGTTACTTACGGAAGATAATAGTTAACTTTTGAAGAATAACAAAATGCTTCTTTCTCTTGCAAACGTCGCACTTGAAAGGTCAGTAACTCCAAATTAAACAAAATTGTGATAAAATAAAATTAAGGGTGGTTTCCACACTACTCACTAACACTTTTAAAGTAAATCAAATCCAATCAAGTCATAGGAAAGAGAAATGGTTTTTTAAATCGTGTAGGGACAAACGTGGTGGACCAGTGTTTTATAGCCAAAGGAGCTTTCTGATACAGCAGCTTAGGGTGCTGCGTGCGTATTTGTAAGGGCCTTAAGATATATAATATTTATGCATTGTAACATTACAGAATTTCTTATAAAATACGATATATGTCTTCATACATGCCTCTCCATATGCAATATTCCACAGGAAATTCAAGAATAGAATTATTGTGCAAATAAGAGTAGACGAAGATTCAACCATGTGATATACGAGTATTCGTTAGTAATCACGGCAATGGGAAGGAAAGTATCCAAAGTTTACTCTTTTTGCTCAATCATAGCCACCAAAGTGTCACTATTGACGACTACAGGTGGAGTAGATGCTTCCATCGTTTCAAATGGAAACATTGAAAGAACTTTAAAAACCAAAAAGTTACTCTCAAAACGTGCACTCTCGACGAGAGATCAAAAGGGCGTTTGTATCAGCTTGTCAACACGCAAACCCATCTAGTTGTCAATGATTCACGAATAAAGAATTTGGTTTTTGAAGGGAAGCGTATGACATGCTGTAGAGAGACCTTCTAGATATTGATTCCTTGCTTGTTCACTGATCTTGATTTGAAGTTATTATTCCTGTGATAAAATTATATGCTACTTAAAAAGAAAAAAAATCCTGCCCGTTTCGAACTTGTTATCATTCAAACTAAAAGCAAATGAACGTACCCTGTTATAAGGAATAGATTGGAGGGACACACAATAGGCGCACTCAGAGAGGGCGGGAGAAAGAAATTGTAAAAATAAATTCAGATTATTAACTTGGAAGACGATTCAGAGATCAGAGAGCTACCCTACAAGAAATTATGATGTTTTCTTTTAGACGCATCCAATCAATTTTTTTCGCCTTCTTGAATCATGCTGCTATTATTAATATTTCGCATATTAATTACTTCAATAGTTAACTACTAACACAATAATATTCACTGGGAATAGGAAGTTTATAAGAATATTTCTAAGTTTAATAAATTTTAGAATGGATAGCCCTTCTCCTCAGAATATCTCAAATTTCAAACATTACCTCCATCTTTTGTTCTCAACAGTCGATAAAAATACGGTGCAGCTCTATGAAAACGGTAGAAACAGAATCATAAAGGGATGGTGCAGGAAATTACAGGATAAGGAGATATTGACGGAATCGAAGATAAAGGAGAAATAAAGGAAAAGGAATGGGCATTAATGAAGTGATGCTCAAGAAATAACAAGGATGCTTATTTAAGAAGGAAATAGAGAATGTATACATGGAAGAAGGTAAGGGACCAGCTTGAAAGATATTGGAAACTAAAGAAAGAGAAAAAAGAAGAATGAGGAATCCGTAAAAAAACGATCGACTCCTCTATGGAAGTGTCAGTCACAAAAAAACCCTGGTGGTGAAAAAATAAAAATTGTATTTGCAAGAAGGATCCAAAGGGTTGTTTCGATTGATACCATTACATCAACTACGTATTAATTTCCCGGAAATTATGTTAATTAGATGTAGAAAAACCAACTTCAAAATTAAGAAAGAATAAAAAATAATTAGCATGGGATAAAAATATTGAAAAATGTAGAATTTACGGTCAAACTGTAGTCTTTTTTATACATCCCTTGATTATTTATGACTATCGCTCAAAAATACATGCCCCCACATCCAAGTGAGAATAAAATATTTTAATTTAATGATCAACTTCTCAGATGATTTTTTCCTGCGGATGGGAATACTTGACTACTATTATGGAAATAGTACGGAAATTTACCTAGTCAAATTTTGTAATTTTTTTTAATCAAGCGGAACGGTTATCTACATTTGAATACAATTAATTGGTGAAGTATTGAAAAAAATGTTTTCATTATTATTCATATGATAGTAATGATTATAACGAAAAAGCCACTGCAGTAACGGATTAGACTTCATTTTAATGATAAAATTAATCCTGTAGCTAGCAAAAAAAACGAAAATACCAAATGGAAAAGGTGGATTTTCCATTAACTGGCTAAGTTTTTCTCCAACCGAATTTCCTTTAATTCATTTGGACATATTGGTGTGCATTCATCACGTCAAACTGGTTCCGGAAACCCAAATGACCGGATATTTTGGATGCTATCGATTAATATTGTCAGAATATTTTTAAATATCAACATACGACGTTCGAATATGACAGGATATCTGTAGGAATTCAATGGACAAAACCGTTGGAGAGACAGTCGAAAACTAAAAATATTAGTTGAATGGTTACCTACGTGCTCACTATATTTAAATGTTTAAGGAGGGACAATTGGTTAGACTATGCAATTATAATATTGCATATAAAAGACCTGCAAACAATTGTTGTTCATAAATCTGTACCGTACACCATCACAGTCTACAGAGGGACAGCCATGAGACAATGCTTGTGAAAGACAAGAACGTAGAGACCATGCACGTTACCACATGAGGAGAAAAAACCTTTAAATAAGCCGCAAAGAGCTTGAAACATTGGAGACATCTGATTTTGCTAAAAGGAAAGAGTATTCAGATGAAAAAATCGAAGAGATCTGTTATTTTTTGAGCAATTTAAATAAGCGAGGAGCCGGTTTCATTGGCTGGCGGCTTTCGTCAGCCAATTTTTTTAGGCGTCATTTTGAGGCAATTTAACAGATAGTGCCACGTCCGAAATAGAAGGAAACGGAAGGAATGATAGCTACACGCGCACTCATATTTTGATTTATCGTCCAAATGCTCACATTTCATGACCTCGTATATAGACATTTCTTTATATACATCGCTAAATGTTATCCCATCAATCTTCCCATTGTGTATCGTCGTCACGCATCAATCGTGAAGCATTTCTTGGCGCTGTACCATGATTTTCCTCGATCGATCCGGGCACCCCCCACTATTTCATCTTAAATATCAAGACATCTTGAAACGGGGAGCTTTAAGAAAATATTCTCTGGGTTAGCAAGGCTAGGCACTTCCAAAACAGAGGGGTAAGTCAAGATTTGAGGCACGTATCCCATTTGCTCGTATGTCACAGTTGAAGTATTTTTGCCTTTCCAGCGTAATACACCTCCCGAGCAATGAGTATGACTTGTATTTGTGGCTGTTTTGGTTATAAATTTTCGCCTGCAACATACTGTGCCGGGAAAATGTTTTCAATGTGGGCAATTCAGAAGTTTCTGGACAGGTTTAAGGAGAATTGAAATTCGGAACAGGGAAAATTCAACGAAAGAATCGTGCTTGAAGAAAATAGTGAAGGAAACAACTGAGCGAATGGAAGGCATTGTGACCTAAAAGTGAAGCCTAAAAGGAACATTGAATATGGGATAAAAACACAACGGTGTACTACCAACAAGGATTTGGACAACCATAAGTGCCATAATCTAAGGGTACCTCAGTAGGTACTGCTTATGGGTAATTTATGGATAGCTTGGAAGGAGGAGCCTGTCTCCCATTAAGTATAAATTATGATCGTTTCCTAAGGTAATTTTGCAAGCATGTAGCTCCTGAGAGACCTCCGCAAACGACTCCACGCAATAGAATACTCCTTTCCGAGGAAACCAGGGAACCTGGGGCTCGGGTATCTAATAGTCCTCCGAAAATCCGCTCCGAGTCCTCTCCCGTGTCTTCCAGGACTCAGAACACAAAGTGTGTGCTCTCATCTTGCGGGAGGAGGATGTTATTTCCTCCGACGCCACTTGTCCTCCTATCCACTGGAAACGAAAGAGGACAAGAGAAATTCATTAAACTAGACTCGCCCTCCTGTCCCTCGTGGTTTTCCAAAGACTGAATAAATGATAGCATTTAATAAGACCTGAGATTTGAAAACTCGTAATGCAACACAAATAAATAGGAACAAATTTATTTTGTTAATACGGTAATGCAAGCTAAATTACATCATTAATTCAGTGAATGGATTAATTTAAGTTAAGTTTTAATTCCATTGAAATTTTTTGACCGAGAAATGAGAATGGAATCAATTCTACGATTGTGTATGCGCGTTTAATATCATATCTATGTGCAATGAGATGCATGAAGTTTCCTTTCAAGTTTCAAGTCATTCACCGTTTTATCGATTATTACTCGGGAACGTCACCAATGATGTTAATACGACATTTCAATCTATCACAAAAAGATTTAAAGTTTTAAAAATGAAAAAAAAATCTTCAACGTAAAGTGATTTAGATTTCAGGAAATTGTCAAGAATTATGCTATCAGAAATTTAAATTATCAATTTAAATAACTTTAAATTTCGAAGAATAAAAAATAGGAACAGAATGGACATTTAAGAGTGCTCTAACAAATGGGATTAAAAAAATCGATACTGAGATTTTGTACGCAATTAACGCAATGCAAACGCAATAGACTAGTTGATTCACTAACCACCTACCAGTAAGACAATAACTTTCAGTTGCGATAATTAAAGGTCTGAATCCCTTCCGCGGATCCATCCATCATCAATGACAGGAAACCCATTTTCTGCGCGCAGTACGATAAACGTATCATGCCGCACCATGGGTATCAAGCCGTCCCACCACAGAAAAGTGCCGATTTAAAAAAAATCCTCTCGATAAAATCGAAACCCACACACACATTCACATAGGAATCCACGAATGAGAGCCTGCGTACACTGACAGACAAACCACTCTATCCGAGCGGAATCTACTGCACCGGATCCCCCTTTAGCATTCACCTTGAGAAGGAGTAGCGAGGGGGAGACAAGGAAGGAACTTGGAAGTGAAATGAGAAGGAATA
Organism: Hetaerina americana; assembly: GCF_022747635.1. Lineage (NCBI taxonomy): Eukaryota > Metazoa > Arthropoda > Insecta > Odonata > Calopterygidae > Hetaerina > Hetaerina americana. Next base: position 15,606,323 of record NW_027286985.1, read on the forward strand.
AGGGCGAGGGAGAATAAAAAAGATATATTCGAAAAGAGAGAGATGGAAGACGCGGGTGGGAAGTGTTTCTCTGCCAAATAAAAGAAATGCTGCTACTCGAATTATAGGAGCATAAAAATTGATTTTGATAAATGAATCATTTCACTTCCAACTTTTAATATCTTTTAAGCACACTTTAATTATTGGTAGTTCTAAGTCACTTTAAATGTACCACATACACTCAATGTGAAAAAAATTATTTTGAAATTTAAGAAGTAATGTCGATTATTTGCAACTAGAAGTAATCCAATTCGTACTAATTTGTACGTAGTTTATAGTAGAATACCTTGCTGAGGTCAAAACGTAACGGAAATTCATTTTAACAGACATTCAAAAATTTGGATCAATGCATAATAAAGAATGAATAAAGGTATTATGACTGATTTTCCTTCAATATAGCCTCAACAGGTAATTATGATGACCCGGTTTTGTTACAGTGCGACAAAACTAGTCGTATTAATTTCAATTTCTTACATTAACCTGAAGCGCCTTTATTTAAATGGCCCTGTTCTTATTTTCACCCGGTTCAAACGTAACACTAATATGTAATTTATTTTAGTACGGGATGACTTGTAATTTTTTGAGAAAAATTAAAAAATCATTATCACATTGTTTTTAGATATTCGGAATGTCTTAAAGGAGTATGTTCATCCATGGTTCCATGATATAAACAGGAATGTCGAAACTTTATGCACCTCCATCCACATTCCCCACATACAGGAGCATTCTCTGGTACTACGTATTTGATAGATATTGTAGCTTATATATAGTTGAGTCCCCGCGAACACCATATAATCCATTCCCAGGGCACGACTAGAGTAGCGCATGAGATTTCCCAACCATGAAAAAATAACATTCATAGTTATCTTAATAGTTCAATACTGTATCATTAAAACTACGTTGCAATATAGGCATAAAATAAAAGGAAGTATAATAATCTGTGCATTTACAATAGTATAAACTATATTAGAAGAATAAAAAGAGCGGTGCGAGGGGAAAAATTAATGAAGAAGAGGGAAGTTATGACAAACTTGGTCGGCTGCGAAGGAACAGTAAAGAGAGGAAAAACTAAAGGCAGCGATTGGGTGAGACTGAGGGTTTTTAAGACCCTCGAGGATATAGGAAAGGAAAACCTTTTGGCCGTAGGAGTTAGTGGATAAGGAAGAGGTGGTAGAAGACTGAGGAGTCATCCCAACCCTTGGGGAGAAGGTGAAGAGGGATAGGGTAGGGTATGTGTGTGTGTGTATATATATATATATATATATATATATATATATATATATATATATATATACATACATATATATCCATATATATCTATATATATATATATATAAATATACATACATATATATATATATATACATACATACATATATATCCATATATATCTATATATATATATATATAAATATACATACATATATATGCATATATATATATATATATATACATACATACATATATATCCATATATATCTATATATATATATATATATATATATATATATATATATAAATATACATACATATATATGCATATATATATATATATATCTACGCTCTCTGTATATATAATATATAGAGAGAGAGACAGAGAGCGGGAGAGGAAGGGAATTTGGCAGCAAAAGGAAATTGGGAAGCGTTTCACTTTTCGATATCTATATATCGATCCTCGTAATGGCAAGTATCGCGTGATTTCACCCGAGAGATGAAGCTCGGGGGATTGTGGGGAGAGAAGGGGATGGAGAGATGGAGATGGATTCAGGGTGGGGGGAAGAAGAGGGTCCGCGGAGGGTGGCGGGCGACCGGCCGGGCGGTAAGGGAGTTTAAGACTGGGCAAAACCAAAGAAGGGAAGTGAGTTAAGAGAGGAAGGAGGTAGAGCGTTCGAGTCGGAGGGAGGACAGGATGCGGGCGGTACAAAAACCGCAAGGGGGTTGGAAGAGGGAGGTAGGGGAGACCGAGAGATAGAAAGAGGCAGTGGCTGCTGCTTGGGGTAGCGGTAAAGTCCTTGTTCAATAAAAGAAGGAGAAGCAATTAAAAGTTTGTATCGAGCGTAGCGAGCACTTCCTTTGAAAGGGGCCAATGAGGAATGGGGTGCGGGGTTAAAGTTGAATAGAGAGCTTTGGCGGACGGGGGCGAGAGGGAGGTGTACAATCGAGAAAGTGAGGAGTGGGGGTATGGTTCGAAGAACAAATACGAAGATAAAACTCCCGCCGATGCTTCGAATTACTTTCGGCCCCAACGATTGCCGGGCGGAAAATGGAGTGGGACTTGATAAATTTAAACCAATTCCATTTATGCCTTCCCTTACTACAGCCATGTTTCTTAAAGTCTTATGCTTGGCAGAGTGGTTGCCTGATACGAGCGAGCTGCAAAATAAATATCTCCTTCTCTCTCATCTTCAGTGATCATGGCGAGATATCTCCATATAAAACGAAAACAAATACCTCGAATGGTACCCATTCTCCCTCTTTTTTATTTTTAATTCACAAAAACAATAACAATCTGGATAAAGGACATAACCAAAATGGTTTCCGCACCACTGATAGTTGTAATATTTTCGGCTTCGTTCGCTTAAAAATATTAAAACTAAATCACGATTGGCTGCTACGAAATTTCATGAGCACTTATGAAAAAGCCTTCGATTGATATTAAAAGCACCTTTCACTGAAATATTGAGCCCTGGATTAAAAAAATCATGCGAAATGAATTTGAAAATAAATTTTAACAGATAAAAGTTATCACAGTATAATTTATTTTCCCACCTATAGACTGCATAGTACTTCCTTTATATTGAAATAAGCATTGATACTCATTAAGCCTATGTTGACCTAAAATTCTGAAATTATCAATCACCATGTAATTGCCTTAATTATATTGATTCACTTGACACCGTCACATCTATCTCGTTAATCACAATAAAGAAACTACCTTGCTCTGGGTAACTATGACACAATCATTTTTTCTCGCTAACTTTTCCTTTTATTTACCCAAATGGAGAGGATTAATTCCTCAACTGAAAGAAAAAATTGTTTTCCCGAAATTTCCATTTAGATTAAAGATATGGGTTGTTGTCTACGGTCTTTCGGTATCAACTCCCTTAAATACAGCTATTCTACTACTTCTGTGGTCTTCCTTCTGTACTGGTTTCTCTCCCTATTCCATTTTCCTCTGAAGAGGCCACATTGGCAGGCGTAACTCCAGGTGTCATGTTCGTTCGGCACTTACCTACCCCCGCTACCTAATACTTACCTAAGTATTTTTGTTTTTATCCGTTTGATTGACGGGTCTCTGGCAGAGGAGGAAGAGTAAACCAGTGAGATGAGTCTGAATGAGTGTGATTCATAGAGGTCTAATGCACCCGAGTGATTGAGTGATGGCGCATTTACGTAAGTTCTCTCTGTTTCGTTTGTAATTTCTATGTGATTGACGAGTCAATGACACAGGAGAAATCCTTGTAAACCCAAAAAGCGAGAGTACGCATGATTCGCAGAGGTTCCTGTTTCCGAACCCACCCGAGTGATTGAGTATGTGTGAAAACTTGCGTACATCCATTTTATAATTTTGCATTCATCCATATGATTAACGGGTCACTGGTATAAAAGGAATCCTTGTAAACCCTGAACGATTGGGGGAGTGCGATTAACAAAGGTATAAAACACCCGATTGATTGAGTGAATACGAACGCGAAATTGGGCCTCTTTTTTCTTTTGTGATTTTTTATTTTAACTTATTTTTCATTCATATGTGTGTACAACGGGCTCCTGGCAGAGGAGATATCGTTGGAAACCCTGAGTGTGTTTGTTAATGCGATTCATGAGAGTGACTGTTATTCCTTAACACAAGCTAGCGATCGAGTGGTTGTAAGTTTGTTTCCATATTTATCATTTTTGCATTGTTTGTGTGTGATTGAGGTACGTGTGGGCCACTATTTCCCAAACACACCCAAATGACCTAGTGTGTTCTCATCTTCCCCTTACTTACCAATTTGTTTTTACCTCCCCCATTAAACAAACCTAGTGCCAATCAAGTTGACAGCCTCGGCTATTTTATTTTCCACTTCTCTCCCTATCCCTAGGTTTTCACCTATGGTCGCCACGAAACTTTATCTTGGATGTTTTCCTACAGTTTTAGTGTCCAAACCTGTTTCTAACTTTCTCCTCTCCATAATATTGTATCTCAGTTTTCTACCCATCGCCACTATGTTCAGGTCAATATTTAAAGCTATGGCATGGTAGCCTTTACATTATTTCGCTTGATTCATATGTCTTCGTCTCTCAATTTAGGAATTATGTATCTAGATCTGGCTGCCAGAATTTCCCATGCGCCTGTAAATCTTCTGAGTTGATGTTGCTCGAAAAACATGTTCACCCCTAACATACTCTTTCTTTTCAGGGCACCATTCTACTTTCCCAGATAAATATTATTCTTCATCATTTCGTATCCTCAGTCCATATTAGACTATTCTACTTCATCTTTCATTATCAATTCATTCCAGTCACTCATTATGACGAGTTTTTTCTTCCTTCAAATAAGCTGACGATTTCTACCAGCTGAGCATTTGCCCTTTCCATTTTCTCCTATGCGTAGCTGACTAAAGGCTTGCGATACCACTGTTTTCGTTTGCACGTTTTAACGTGAAAAAATAAAATCGTCTCATCATACCGCAAACACTCCTATACTCTCTTACCCCACTCTTTCTCCAGGATGAGCCCTTTTTCTGCTAGGTTCAGGTTGCCTCATGAGTATATTACTCCGTATTTATCCAATTGCAAGTCCTTTCTTCCAGCTTACCTGATTTCTCTGTAGAGGATAATGTTTCGCTTCATCTTAGTCATCTTTATAGTCGTGTATTCCAGCGTCCCAGTCACTTCTAACGACCTAAGTTCCATGTCCCTGCCCTACGTTTATCCGCTTTGATTGATGTTCCTCGTGCAGTAGTGCCCACCCTGGGATTTCCTGGTGGAATATTTTACCTCTGGCTTACTTGGCCAAGAGGAATTCCATCTCATCACAATGAAAGCAAGACTGCATCTTCTACAAGAGATGGCAGGGTTAGTATATTTACTATCCATTTCATTTTCACCTTTACTTTTGAAATTTTTTCTCCACAGAATGCAAGCATTCACGTATTTAATGCGGATTAGAGAATTTAGTGGTATTTCCGACTGTCGGAACCCCTTTTAGTCTATTAAGACGTATAGTCCAGAGCTATAGAGATGCTTATCCCGTCCCAGGTGACGAAATACTAAATATCACGCATGAAACTTCAAACGGTTGAAATATTAGATCCCAGTTTCTTAAACCTAAGTGCCATTAAAATACTAAGTACACTAATGTGTACAATTCGTATAAGATACAATTTTTTAGGAAAATTCCTGTAATTCTACATTCAATTCCATAAAATCATTATTGCCATCATAATCCAGTTGTTGTCAAAAAGCATACTTCCTAAGTTATTTAATTTAAAACAAAAGTAACCAATGCGTAAAGGATGTATTCCAGAAAGCTCCCGATCTTGCCTACCTTAGATGCTATTTCCAGCAGCATTTCGGCAATTTGAGAGTGAAATGCGTAAATATTAAGGAGCATAACGAACTCAATCCCAAAGGACTCTATTATGCGTTATCGCACAATTTATATTTACTGACGGGTAAGTTGAATATCAACATGAGGGTACCAAAATGGTATCCTTTTGCAGTAGTGTTGGGTAAAGACAAGTTGTGTTCAAATCACCTGACTTTCTAACAAGTCGTTTGAAGGACGCACTATGCCTATATTTTCTGAACACGGACATGCTTTACTTTCGGTTTCTCAAATATTTTCCAATTCCTCACAGCACTTTCTTTATATAATTATAAAAGCATTCCCAAAAGTCACCCTTGTGACATGCGCGTCCTATAGTATGGTACCATAAAATAGAAAACTCTTTCACCTGCTGGCTAAGGCACACATTGTTTAACTGTAATTGTTCATTCATAATACATTAAAACTCTTTATCAAACTATAAAAAGTGGCTAATTGACTATTCTCCAACAAAACTCTCATGCGATGGATGTTTTCAGCTAAACACGTGTATTCATAGTTCACGAAAGGCACTTCCTTAACGGTTAAGAATCTTAATTGATCCATTTAATTCACACATCCGTAAAATACGATCGTGAAGATTAAATACAGGAATACAGTAAGAACAAAATGAATGTGCCTTAAGTAGCGTTTGTAAGAAAATAACTGATTCGGCTCTGTTCAAATTATTCTTAATGATCTATACATATTATATTATGAACTCAGGAAGCTTGCAAAACGTCATTGGTAAGATTTTTTTATTTTAAAGATTGAGAATAAACAAACTGATTTTGGAGTATTATTTTCTAATTGAAAATTACGATGGAAAATTCCCTTTTCACAACTATTATGAATTCCATTTACAGATCCAGAAAGATTTACGTAATTTTCTCCAAAACTGCAATGCTGAAAACGTTAAAAATACGTCAAAAGCGTGGAAAAGCGTCCAACATAATCCTAGTTTTGTATTGATTCAATCTTTAAGAAATAAAAAATTCTCTCATGCGAAAGAAATAAAGATATCCGCCCTTTCATCAAATACATCGTACGAAAAAAATATAATTAAATTGAAAATGCAGTTCCGTCATAAATATTTCACTATCTAAAATCTCCAATACAATTAGTTTAAGTTGGGTTCAATCCAAGATTCTTTCACTCAATCTACTCGTGACTTATTGCTTAATGATTACTTAATTTGCCGACATTTAACAATCAAAACGATTTTTGCAGGTGCAATTGATCTGGCGTCATCTTCATAACGGAAATTTGACTTTGATGACTCAAACAAAAAATCCCCACAAAAGAATAACATGAAAATACTTTCCCAAAATACATCTCTTTCAGGAAGGGACTACTCACCAATTTTCCCGTGCCGGCAAATTATCGCCTTCGCGGATTGTAAAAATTAAGACATTCATCCATGTGCTGCCAGAAAATTGGGGAGCGTTATTTAATGATTTCCTTTTCCTCTTAAGCTATTTGGTATAAAAAAATTAATCCGTCGACACTTTAAAATTTTCATGAGACAGTTTCAAAATTTGCTTTGCTGAAAAGTCATGATCTTCAAGATTTTCTTCGAGCGGAAGTCCGTCCTACATTTTTTCCATCAATTAAACGACATTTAACATTCATGAAATGTTTGCTGCAGCTAATTGAGAAAGAATATATCGAAGCACGCCTTCAAAACTATATACAGGGTTCGTACGGAAAATAAGGGTACTGAGCTCAGGAAAAAAAATGTATTACACTTTTACATATCTTAAGCTAATATTCCTCAAAATAGGACCCTTGTGAGTCGACACACTTGTTCCAGCGGCGTTCCCATTCCTGGAACGCTCCCGCGAAGGCATCATCGGGAACCTCTCGAAGACACGTCGTCACGGCCTCTTTGACGGCGTCCAAAGTCCCGTATCGCGTTCCTTTCAAACTCCTCTTTATCTTCGGGAACAGAAAGAAGTCCGGTGGTGCCAAGTCCGGGCTGTAGGGCGGGTGCGGCAGCGTTGCCACGCCGTGCTTGGCCAAGAAGTCCGACACGACAAGCGCGGTGTGAGACGGCGCATTGTCGTGATGCAGCCGCCAGATGTTTTTGATCGCTGGCCGGACGCGGGCGACTCGTTTTCGAAGCCTGTCGAGCACTTGGACGTAAAATGCAGCATTTACAGTTTGTCGTTCAGGTACAAATTCGTAGTGTCAACTCCCCTTTTGTCAAAAAAGACAATGAGCATCGCCTTGATCCGAGATTTGCTCATGCGAGCTTTCTTTTGACGGGGTGATGGTGGGGTGTGCCACTCCGCACTTTGTCTCTTCGACTCCGGGTCGTACTCAAAGATCCACGTCTCGTCACCCGAAACAACGTTCTCTAAAAAATGTGGATCATTTTTGCAGTGATCCGCAAGTTGTGTCGCGATTTCCAAACGATTGAGTCTTTGATCATCACTGAGCGCCACTTTCGGCACCAACTTTGCACAAATTTTTCGCATCTGTAATTGGTGCCTAATAATCTCGTGCACTATTGTTTTTGGCACATTACACTGCTCTGCTATCATCCGAACACTAAGACGACGATCAGAGTTCAGTACATCGCGAACTTTTCGCACATTTTCGTCGGTGAGTGTCGTTGATGGGCGTCCAGGCCGTGGTTCGTCGTCGACCTCTTCTCTGCCCTCCACGAACATCTTGTGCCACCGAAAGATCATGTTTATGGACATGGCTGACTCCCCGTAAGCCTGGTTAATCATACCGACAGTTTCGGTAGACGATATCCCAAGCTTTACCGCAAATTTGATGGAATAACGCTGCTCCAAAAACTTCGGCATCGCGTTCCGTGACGTGGGTTGAAGCGTGGAGGTTCGCGTTAACAGAGCTCCTCACTACACCACAGCTCAGAGCCGACTGTCTTTTTCAGCGTCGCTTGCCAACATACCACCTCCAATCGCAGCCCGTCAGAGCGGTGCTGGGCGCGCCTGGAGCGGCGGGAAGAAATCAGTGCACTTATTTTCCGGACGAACCCTGTATATAACTACTAACTATTAATATTTTACTTTAGAAGCAATGTTAAAACTATATCCACATGAGCGGTTCAACAACCTTCATATAAGTGATTATTTAAATGCGCAGCATAATTGCCGTGGGAGGTGCAAAGAACCTGGTAAAAATACGAAAGTAAAAATGAAAGGGAAAAATCTAATGTTTCCAATATTTGAGCATACATTTCCAAATTATTCGATAAAATGTGATGAGAAGTGTCATTTTAAGTGAGTTTTCTAGTTGAACTAAAAATTTCCCAAAAAAAATTCAGCCCGAGATTTTCCTTTTTTAAGTGATGACTACTGCTGGGCTCTAAAAAGTATTTAGTTTTTTTAACGCCCATTCCTATAATCGTCCATTCTCCATAGCCTTCTGAAACAAGAATCAATTGGATTTCCTAAAACTTGAACTTGAGGAGTTGCAAAAAGTATCTTGCTTTTTCAACAGGGGAGAAAGACTTGAATATGCTTCCTGTACCTTAATACTCTCATTCCTTTCCGGGAACAATTTTAGAGAAAAACAGCAATAATTTAATAAACTGGGAAAACTAATCACGCGTGCCCGTCCCTCGATCCTCATCCAGTGTTTGCGCTTAAAATGAGTTCTGGGCAAGGGAGAGCGCCGCCTTTCAGGAGAGAAAGAGAGCAATGAGTTCAAATTTGTTTCCCGAAAAAAAAGCAAGAGCGGATTAACCAGCAGTCCCTCAATTCTCCTCCCGTTCGCCATCTCCCATCGCCGGGAACTTCCCGCCTCCTCGTTCTCGTAAGATATTAGAAGAGGTTCCCGCGAAGTTCGGCAATAATACCACCTGGTTCAAGGCCGTCCCCTGGATACGGCCTGGGCCGTTCCACTCATCCAACGTACCCGCCTCTTCCCCTACTCCGACCACTATACAGGTCTTCGACGTTTCCTACCAAAGTAGGAAATAATCTTTTTTTCGTTCATTTTTTTACCCTTCCCTTAGATTGCACCCCTATAGGATTTGCTGATACTTTTAACGCTCGTCTTGTTTCGCCTTTGCAGCGTCGAAGAGGGGAGGTCAGAGTGCGGGGGGGGGGCTTTAACTCTCTCCCAAGAGTGTGGGAGAGAATATCGAACGACTCATGTGCAACGGGAAAACGTGCCGAATTTTTGATGAAGCAGGGACTTCGGTTTGGGTCGCGGCGAAGCAGGGGAGGGGACTGAGAAAGAAAAGAGATGCAACCACGTACTCGACGTAAAATGAATGGCTTACCGGGTAAATCCGAGCAGCCGGAGACATTTCGATTGTCGCACGAAAGAGGCGGTAATCCGAAATCCGCTGCATTTTCACGTAGACAGGAAAATATTTCTCTCAATTGTAACGTTTTTGGGGCAACAAAGGGAGGAATTCTGCTGGTAGAAATCTCATATCCGAGGGAGAGTTTTCTGACATCTTGCCAGAGAAAAACGAATATTCTTCGCTCATAGTATAGGAGATAATACATTTCAACACAGGTCAACAACATTTTCCCCATTATATTGGTTTAAATAGTATCAAAACAATCATAGATGCATTTCAAATAATACCTTTCAGGCATTAGAAACCTTGTACAATTTTATCTAAACAGTCCATTCCCATGTTCAAGTGTCAGAGATATTTGTATTACCATTTCACTGCTGAGTTTCTAGAAAAAAAATACAGAAGACATTTCAATATTAATCTCACCCTCCTTAATATTACATGTCGATTTACGCATACGTTTTGGGTACTCCTAGCATCTAGGATTAGATATGAGTTCCAGAAAATAATTATTCTGTTGAGCGCGATGTTGCTATTATGTATTAAACATTTTACATTTATTTAAAATAATACATCCTACTTACTTAAAATGGTGCATAAGCTTTTCCTCTGATATAGTATATGCGAAAACAAATAACTTCTCCCAAATCATCCGGATATCGCCATGATATAGAAAAATTAAACAAAGTTCCTAGTATGCCTACTGATGGTAATTTGACAATCAAAACGGTATTATTCAATCGCAATTACTTACAGTCTAGGTAAACTACATGAACGCAAAGCAATGAAAACATACAAAACGCCTCTCTAAGTTCTCTCTCCGCCATATCAAATAGGAGTCCGGTCAATGATTCTTCCTCACGGAGGCATGTACGAATTCCAATTTTCGCGAGCATAAATACACAACCCCAAGCTTTTCTATAATTAGTGGTGGTAAAAAGGAGCGTAACGTCAATATTATTAATCCTCATGATACGTTACAACAAGGATGCCAACTTGGGACTTAGGAGACGGATTCTCAGTTACTAATCGTGGCGATGAGCTGACGACAAGTTGATGGTGATCTGCGATCGGGTTGACGGGCAAGCAGGTTCAAATTAATTACATTTCATCTCCAAGTCCCGAGTACGCACTCATTCCAGCTGACTTGACGCTGGACTATCCCACTTCAGCGTGACGGTAACCGGTGATCAGCTAGAATATCATTTACAAAAGAAAAATATGACTAATGGTAAAAAATGCTACATTTTCCATAAGAAATTGTCCTGTTTTTCTCCTTATTAATCCTAATAAATCTGATTGTTTCCAATTTCATATGAGGAAGATTTTTTGGGCATAAACATAAGTATATATCATGGAAATAACTAGCAAGAGCTTACAAAAATTATAACTAACCATATCATTAAAGCATTCGACACCAACTTTTCTTCGATCTATCATTAATTATGCATCGTTATCAGAAAAATAATCTTTTGTTGACGTTTTTTAAAGCACGAGTATATGTCATGATTTCTCTATAACAGGTAGGGAGATAGCTTCATTTTGAAACATATTAATTCCAAATGGTTGCAACCACTTCGGCTATATTTCTTTTTTCGACATGTATGACTCAGTTTTTATTGCAATAAAGAAAGCTTTAAGTAAGTGAAAAATCACAATAAAAATTATATCGGCAACAAAATAATCTAAAAACTGGATATAAAGCACCTGAGCGACACCCGCAATATTTTAGCAGTTCACTGTAATAAGTAGTTTCTAAAATTTTTCCATCAAAACATTTTCAAATGCCTTAATTTTTATTGTTTATAATCCCGACAGCTTAGCACAAAACTGAGATTAGCAGCAGAGGTTAACCAAAATTCGACCAATAGCTCTAGGCGCATGAGGAAATTGAAGTATATAACCAAACTGGATGAGGAAGTACTTGGTATGGTGGGAGAAGAGAGGGGTTTGTTGGGAGAAATCCTGTGGAGGCAGGAAAAGTGGATGAAGGGGGTATTGACCGGCAGTGGGATGTTGAAGACTGTGATAGAGGGTAGAATGTTGGGCAAAAGAGGAAAGGGAAGGAACAGGATAGGGATGTTGGACGGGATGAAGGGAGGAAGAAAGTACTCAGAGATGAAGAGGGACCTGATATAGAGTAGGATGATGGATTTTGTGTTTTGTTAGGAGTAATAAAATATTTGTTTGGTAGTTGTGTCCATCCAAAAACCTACCTTAACCGGTAGATTACCTTAAAAAAAAAAAAAAAACAAACTGGACGCCACTACATCAGCCAGAGTTTCATCACAGACGGGTATATTCACAGGGAGCGACAATGTAGAGGTAAGATTAAACGTAAATGTCAGTTATACGGAGACTCGGGGCATCCAAAACTGTAACGCGCGATGGGCCCCTGAGAGATCGGCCTTGTGAAATAGAAGCTCAAGAGACAAACGTGCAGAGCAACACTGACAAGAGGGACCGCAGGGAGAAAAGTAGATGAAAGCAACTGTGTGTGGGAGGTAAATTATTTCGACTCTCATAAATGAGGTACGAAAGATATTTGCATTTGACCCGACTCGCACCTACCTTCCTGTAGAAAGTCGTTGTGACAAATGAGAATACACCTTAACTGCTATGAAAATGAGTACCTTCACGAATCACATTCATTATCTTATGAATAATCAGCCCTCGCGATCGCCAATACGTTTGATGTTGCGTTTTGATGTGCTTAGCATTTAATCATTTATTTACACAAAACAATTTTAACAAAAAAAAACTATAAATTGATTATATATATATATATATATATATATATATATATATATATATATATATATATATATATATATACATATACTACCTTGATCAAAAAGTTCCCGGAATAACCACCGTGTGGCGCTCCCATCGTTCCGATTTGAGTTCTGTTTTTTTTGTTAAATTGGTACATCTGTTGTTGATATTCCCTTTAAATCTTAGTGTCATAACTTGACATTTGCAAAAGTTACGTAGCCAAGAGTACATCTATCTCTGTGTGTGTTGGCGATTTTTTACAATTGCAGAAATGGATTTAAATTTGCAACAACGAACTTGTATTAAATTTTGCGTAAAAAACGGATTTAGTGGCGCACGGACGTTGGAAATGTTGGAAAAGTGTTTCGGCAACGATTCTCTAAAAAAAACGGTCGTTTACCAGTGGCACGAGCGGTTCAGAAGTGGTCGTGAGTCAATCGAAGATGATGAACGCAGTGGCAGACCATCGACATCGAAAGTCGGTGAAAAAATTGATAAAGTAAAAGAAATGTTGGTCAATAACCGCAAATTAACCATCAGAGAAATAGCGGAGGACTTGAACATTGCCTATGGATCCGCCCAAGACATTGTGGTTAATGATTTGGGTTTCCGTCGTGTAGCAGCAAAGTTGGTGCCAAAAGACCTCAATTTCATGCAAAAAAGAGACCGTGTTGACGTCGCAAAAGACATGATTTGCGAGGCTGAATCCGATCCCACATTCATCAAAAGGATCATTACTGGAGACGAGACGTGGGTTTATGAGTACGACACGCAATCCAGACATCAGGCAAGTGAATGGCGTTCACCAAATGAGCCGAGACCAAAAAAACCACGTCGTTTTCAGTCAAAAAAGAAGGCAATGCTGACGGTTTTCATGGATTACAACGGTGTAGTGCATCATGAATTTTTGCCAGAAGGCCAGACAGTAAACAAAGAGTATTATTTGGGCGTTATGAGACGTTTGCGTGAAGCAATTCGCCGAAAGAGACCAGAAATGTGGGCAGAAAACTCGTGGATTTTGCACCATGATAACGCACCGTCGCACAGTGCTATCATTATTCGTAATTTTTTGACGAAAAATGCAACAAATACCATCCAACAGCCACCGAATTCACCTGATTTGGCTCCCTGTGACTTCTTTCTGTTCAATCGAGTTAAAAAACCATTACGGGGAACGCGTTTTAGCAGCCGAGAGGAAGTAATGGAAAAATCGCAGGAAGCACTGATGGACATACCGAAAACCGAATATAAAAAATGTTTCGAGGATTGGATCAAGCGCTGGCATAAGTGTGTTGCAGTCGATGGGGATTACTTTGAAGGGGACAATATAGATTTAGATGAATAAACTTGTATTTTTAATTTTCTGAATAAATTCCGGGAAATTTTTGATCAAGGTAGTATATATAGTATATGCGGAATATCGAGGTTTTTATCCCAATCGTAAACTTTCTCGAACGTTTTAAAGATTTAACCAGTAAATTTTTGTGTCACGCTAAAGGCATTAAAAAAATCAACACCAATTTAATTGTTGTAGCTTACATTACGTAATCCTATAATAGGGGTAACAAGTATTTAAGACTAGTGAAAAAAATATTGCAATACATTGCGTGGGGTTTAGGATTACTTAAATATTACGAGCCCCGTTAGTCAGGGCTTGCAAGTAATGAATAGTAATTAGTGCTAATTACCAGCAAAATAAACCATAACCCGTTAGATTAATGCTAATAATAACTAACAATACATGGTTATTAAATCAATTAATAATATATTATTCATGCAGTCTTCTCATACATAATCAATGTTACGATATATGGCAATCGGAAAACTCTCAAATTCTTACGAAGGTAGGCAATAATCGATAGGGTCGATCATAGCAAGTAGGAAATTCATATCAGTACACTTTCAAGTCTCCTGGATTTCGCTTAAGTTACGGTTGTGTCACTCCCAGGGCTTCTTGTGAACGAAAACCTATTTTTTTCGTTCCAAGCGGTGATATGTATGCATTTCTAAAATCTAAAAGAATGACGTAATGGATTATTGTATTAAAATACCAATGAGGATTTTTCACAAAGCCTGTGAAAGGCACGTTCAATTTTAATTTGTTGGCTATTAAATAAATATCAGTTATTTTTTAAATTTAGATTGCCCTTTTTCTCTCTACACGCAAGTCTATAATTGGTAGTTTCGAATGATATCCTACTTACGGAGAAGTAATATCTTACGAAAGTATAGAAGTGAGGCACACAAGTATATGAAAACAATATTCATGAAAATGTTTATTTTCTTTATCAAAAGGAAAAACATGTTTTGTTCCACAACGTACCACCAACGCAAACCAGGGTCGTATTCCATTTCGCTCTGCGCCATAATTTACATAGCACAAATTCTGAGAGTTTACATGTTGACAACTGGTGATTTTCATTCTTTCTAAAATTAGCTTGCGGTCGAAATAGCCCTATAAGCCACAATATATTTATATTTTTTGGTAGATATCACAAAATACTTCATTAAAATATTACGACGAAAACACACCATTTTAAAATCGTCGCTACTAAAACCGTCGACACAGGGAGCTCTCAGCACCAAATTTATTGAATGCTAAAAGCGACTAATATTTTTATACTTATATATAATAGAATTTTTATGAATGAAATCGATATAGGCTTCAATTGGAATACACTGGAATGCGCTTGTAAAGAATATTTAAAAGACATGTCTATCAGGCTTCCGGGCAAAATGATGCAACCGGAGGGCAAACATTAAAATGACTGAAAAAGACAAGCATCCACTATGGAGACATCTGAAGGGGAGAAGCTTTCAATTTCCTTTTCAAAAGTTTTCGCTTACAATGGAAATGACAACAATTCATAAAAATTACTGTCAAAAATATAACCCTAAGAGATTATGAAGGGTACATTGATAAACTTAAAGAAATAGTCCTTTTCCTCAACTGGAATGCACTGCATGACATGGATTCCTCTGAGAAGAAAGGCGAAGAATTTTCCTTTCAAACACGGAATGCTCAGTGACCTACATATTTATTGTATACATTATTTGAAGGCTTAGTTTCACCAAATCCTGTGCGCTCATTCTTGAGCAAAAACCCATGTACCAGGGAATTAGCATTGAGGATAAGAGATTTCCATTGCAGTAGACCAGTATATCTCATGTCTTGCAAACCCACTTTCCTCTCCTCATGGTGAGATACATTTAAAATGAAATATTTCCCTTTGTCTGAACAGCGCTAAACCCTTTACCTTACATTGCCCTTATAAGTAGTTTAACCATTTCCACTTCTCTTTAATTAACTCCCTAACTTTTCTCCAAGTTTGTATGGTTTCCGTGAACATTAGAAATAATATTTTCGCATTGATATTCAATGTAACTATGTATACTAAATATATACATAACAAATTAATAATATTATTTTATTACTAGCTCTTTATTGGTGACTACTAGCTCCTTTCTCTGATGGCGTACTTAATATCCTCCCGTTACTTAAATATTCACAATAACTATGGGATTTATCAAAGGAATATATACATAGTAATACCGTTCCCTGAGATAACTAGCGTTATTACGAGAGCATTGATTTTCAATCCTTCTGTATATTGTAAATAAAAGAATTAATGTTTCGGTAGGTGAACTTTTATGTATTTTGTTAAGGAAAAGTGATTGTTTTCCAGGTTTCTAGCAAAATAAAATAACAAAAATCCAATGACGATTAATTCCAAGCACTACAAGGGTCCAGGGCTACTGCGCGAATTCATTTTTAGTGATTTATATAAATACATGTCATTTTAATGCCCGGCCGCAAAATTTAGTTGTAAAGGGAAAAATATTATCTGACATCCGTATTTCTGTCACTATTTAGTTTTATGACCGAATCGAATAAGGCTAAAAGAAATTCTAACATGCTGGTCAGCGCATTGTGACCAGAACTCAGAAAGTTTTTATAGCTTCCTCGGTCACAAACCGCACAACGCGCCAAACTGCTTTACACCCTGTTTCGCAAAGCCACTAGTATATCTGCTCTATTCTATTATTTCGTGACACATACACAAACAAACATGATTCTCGGTAAAAAGTATGACGATGCTTTAAAAAGGAAGACACTATCCTTTTTCAATATATTGCGGGGGAAAACGAACACGTGAACTAAAAGCGCATAGACTCGCGAGACT
The DNA here is from genome assembly GCF_022747635.1 of Hetaerina americana. Taxonomy (NCBI): domain Eukaryota; kingdom Metazoa; phylum Arthropoda; class Insecta; order Odonata; family Calopterygidae; genus Hetaerina; species Hetaerina americana. The sequence continues at coordinate 15,623,178 of NW_027286985.1, forward strand.
TGCCAGACATGGTCTATTCAAAGTAAACATGAGAGCCACTTCAACTAAAAATTTCGATTGGAAAGACAAAACTATGATATGAAAAATCATAAATAATTGCTCTTGCTGCTTCACGTACTTTTTCATGTATTCTAATTCAGTAAAAAGATAATCTATTGTCAAAATTAGCAGAAAATATCACCAAATATTATTCTCCCGAATAGGCGTTAAGCTACTATAATCATTGTGGTGCTAAATTAAATATTTTGTGTACGCTCCTTGAAATTGATTAGGATGAATAAATACCCCAAGGATTAGGATGAATAAATAAGCCAAGAGCTTTCCTGAGAAGAGAATACCTAAAATATTTCGTTGACGTAGGCAGTACGACATGGTGATACTGACTGCGTCAACGATAGGGATCGCTAGTTACAGCATGGCCAACCAAAATCAACAATGCATGTAAAGGACGTTTTATAGTTAACTCTCTCAGTACAATGAAAACTGTTTTCCATATGACTAATTCACCCACTGCAATTTTGCCTCCTGAATCCTTCAAAAGAATAACTAGAGAATAAATGTGATACAGGGTCGGACCCAAAAGTGGTAGGACTCATTTTCTCTGGCGCGAACGGAGCGGTGGAGGGGGGTCTGCCTGGCAGGGTAAGGTGGAGGAGGCTCTTAGCAACAGACCGACACAAACCTTAGTCACCTGCGGGCTGTCATTGAGTGAGGAGATCGTTTTTAGTGAAGCAAGTTTTTTGTCCACGTCGAAAAACAAAATGAATCTGAATTTAGAGCAACGTTGTTCCGTGAAGTTTTGTGCGAAACTCGGGAAGACGGCAACTGACATCCTCGATATGATCAAGTAGGCTTATGGGGACACTGCCTTAAGCCTTTCCACAGTATTTGAGTGGCACAAGTTGTTTAAAGAGGGTAGGGAGCTCGTTGAAGACGACCATCGCTCCGGACGGCCGTCGACGGCAAGAACCGACACGAATGTGGACAGAGTGAGGACACTGCTGAACACAGATCGACGCTTAACCAGTGAAGAAATTGCAGACCAGTTGTGTCTGTCTGCATCCAACGTCCAACGCATTATTTCACAGGATTTGGCCATGCACAAGGTGTGCGCCAAGATGGTGCCGAAAATTCTGCCATGGCGCGCTCGTCGTCAGACAGCTCCTGGCCAAATACGGCGTTGCCACGTTGCCGCACCCGCCCTATTCTCCCGATCTGGCACCACCGGACTTCTTCTTCTTCCCCCTGATGAAAAGACAGCGCAAGGGACGACGTTTTGACTCGATAAAGGCCGTTCAAGAGGCTTCGACGAGGGTCATCAACGGCATCCCCAAAGAAAATTTCCAGCGGGCGTACGGGGAATGGGATCAACGTTATACTAAGTGTGTAGCATCTCAAGGAGCATACTTTGAAGATTATTAAGTCGATGTAAGTATATCGTCAATAAAATTCTTGTAAAAAAATCAGTCCTACCACTTTTGGGTGCGACCCTGTATTTTTTATAGTGACCGTACTGACACTCGTTTTTTACGGAAATGCATGCCAAAGCAACCAGCGGTGAAAGAAATATTAGACAATATTAAAATTCTCATAAATTGCTAAATCTTGATAATAATTTAATTATCCTTAATAAAAAACAATTATATTTTAACTAACTGCACTTCAATCCCGTATTTACCATTTTATTACATAACAATTAAGAAATTAAACAAGACCAGAGGATTTGGAAAACCAGCACTAAGAGGACTTAGAAAACATGGCCGCACATAAATAAAAGTTTTTCTGTTCCTTCAGAGTATTTAACCGAAAGTAAGTTTGAAGGTTCTGATTCCAAAAAAATCATTCTCCCAAATCTCACCAGAGAGGAGACATAAATATGAAGGCAAAGTATTAATTGGTCAATTAACGTTCATTGCATCAGGATGTTTTGTAAACTGCTGAATGAATTTATTGATCAAACATCAAGTAGAAGTAGGAAGTAGGAAGTAGACACAATTTTTAACCAAACCAATAAGATCTAAACGTATATCTATGGCATTTCTCAATGAGATACTTATCTTTAACTAAACAATGCAGCGGCAACCATTGCGTCGCCCTAAAAATATAAGGGAATGACAAAAATGGTATTGGAATTTTTTAAGGTTAGCTCCTGCTCGCCAACATTCAGAGTCTGCCCACATGGTGGATAAAAGATCTTCAGTGAAAGCAACACAAATAGGACCTTGTGGTATTTTTATGACATATTGTCCTTTGCCAAACCTATCACTGATATGAGAAGAAGTTCAACAAAAGCCGTGGTCGAGATACCATGGTAAAACTATCCATGAGTAAATGAACCTTCCAGTGTGTGACACATTGGATCCAAATGATCATGATCACCTCGGAGTCGTCTTCTATATAAAATTTTAGGTCTTACAACGCTTTCGAAATGCTAAAGGCCAAAAATGTTTAGATACACTTCCTACACTATTTCTTGAATGGAAAGAAATGAGAAAGAGGAATTAAAGCTTAGTTGGGTATGCACAGCACTCATGCACGAGACTTTCGAAGTGTGCTCCAGATATTCTCTCAGGGAATCAAGGAGAACTAAATATAATTGCTCAACCGGAGTTACATGCAAGTGACAGAAAAAAGGTTCGTGATGACTACCGATTTTTTTTTCCTTCGCCTGCGACGCCACAATGCTCCGAAAGATGAAACACGACCTCTCTTGCCTGAGAGGCCCGGGAAATGAGATCCATGTACTGTCAAGTCGCAAAGCTCCCGGCCGAGAGGACGGACGAGCATGTACGGCCGGACCACATCAAATGGCAATTACCACTTTCGTCTCCGCCACGGATCTGTTTCGCAAAGCGCTGACACCTTAGACAGCGAATTTGAGCCTTCGTAAACGAATTAAGGCGCGTCGCGGAGCGCATGCAGGACGGGAAATCGGTTATTTGACAGGGACCTCGGGGGCGGGGGGAGGGGGGGCAGCAGGGGAAGGGGGAAACGGGAGAGGAGGCGGGGGGGAGGGAGATGGATGGGACGAGTCGTAGATGGAGAGCGACGCGCGAACACGGCAGCGACTCCACGGGTGCCAAAAAATTTCCCCCATTCCCCACCCGCGAACCTCCCTCCCCCCCAAGCCTTCGAAACTACCAATACGCGATGCTCTCCGTGTCACGTGGTCCATGCGGAGAAAGGAGACGGAGGATTCCCGACACACCTCCCAATCCTCTACCTCCGTTGCAGAGGATGGGATTTAATTCCCGGGTAAAATATGAAGCCAGTGCCCTTCCTTCAAACCCTGCTCTTAACCCTTCTCTTCCTGCTACCCCCCATCCCTCTAAAAGACACACACACACACACGTCTGCCTTGTCTTCGTAGTTTAGTATTTTAATTGCAGCGGGGGCATAAGAGTCAGGCATTAGCAGCAGAAGATAATTATTTCAGAGCGATCGAAGGTAAGGCGCGCAATTCGCTTTGAAGATTAAATTGGACTTTCAATTAACACGAGTACCCAGAGCGCAGTGAAACGCTCCTTCCAAGGGTTGGCGTTGCTCCGGCCTCTTTTCTCGCGGGAGATCCTGGAGGAAGAGGCCAGGTGGGGAAAAAGGAGATAGGGGTGTGCGTGTGCTTGGAGAACGAATGGAGAAGGGCAAATGTTAATAGGGAAGAAAAGGTGAAGGAAATCGGAAGATGCGTAAGGCGTAGAGTCAGCTGGTAGTCGGAGGAAGAGAACACGGCGGATCAAGAAGAGGAAAATATATACGTTTCTATTGAAAGGAGCGAGATTGAAACTCCGAAGTCATTGATGCCACTTACCTCTTCCATCTCCAGCATTGAACTAACTCACTCCTCTTCAACTAACAATAAGACCCCGTCAAAATACAGCAGTGAAAAAACAGTGTTGAAAACTGCGCCAAAATTAGTAACTCAAGGTGAATTATTGAATTACCTCCGATTTTATCGACTAAGATCTCTTATTTGATTAAACCCCTTATCCTAAAAATGCCGATGTATTATTTAGTTTTTTATTTTCACCTCAGACGAAAAAAGTTCAAAATTTAAAAAAATATTATAATGTAAATCATACAGGGAATGTCAGCAAATACACATCACGTCATATACGCGATAAAAATTCCCCAAATAAGAGTAATGTAGAATATATTTATTCTGGTTTAAAGCAGAATCGATTGTAAATCCATTGAAAAAATTAATTAAAATCATTATATGAGTCCATGAGAAGCTACGTTGCCATGTTTCAGCACTTCATCACTCAACCTGGCGAAAAATCAAGTTTCTCTCTATGACTCATTACTGCAATTTGTCAGATATACGAGGTATTTATAAAAAGCTTAATTGGTAAACCATGAAAACCCTATAAGAGGGTATTTAGCAAAACAAAATATGCAATAGACAACAGCAACAGATTACGTTTAAAGATAGTGAATACTAATATTTGGTTGCCAACACCTAGATTCAATTGGCGAAATGGAAAAGTGAAACAACATTTTTTTTCATTTATTAATCGTCGCTACGTATGTTTGCGGGGAGTAGACAGCATACTACATGCATATACGTAATAAAGAACGAATAAGTAGACGGGAAATGAAAAATAAACAATGTTATCATTATAAAATAAACTTAAATGAAAAAAACTTGTGCAGCGACTAAGTGTCTGACGAGCAAAAGAATCGTAAAATTAAATTTAAATAGGTCACTCCACATGCTTCCCATCCGCTCGAAAATTGTACGGTAAGGACTCGGAGACGGTATAATGAATAATTGGTGTCGTCAGATGGGAGATGAAATATCCAAGAGTATTGAGCAAGCTCCTTCCGTGTATCTTCCCTAATGAAGCTAACATAAAGTCGCTTATACCATTTATGTTCAAAATTATCGAATTTTTCAGGTTTTTATTTAAAAAGTTCCGCAGCTAATGTTCCTCATTACTCAACACTAAAAAAGGAACACGAATTTAATGTTTTTCCGGTGCAATACAAACTTAATGTTTTTTAAAATTTCTGTTTTGAATCAGTCACAATTATTTAATAAAATTACTCAAAAATATTATATAAAATGTGTCACATAATTTAATGACAGTATCGTTTAGAAATCGCAAGGTGTAGTGTCACTAGGTGCTATGGTAAATTCATCCGCACTTTTTAAATTTCTCCTAAGATATTTTCACTGGCCGTAATCTGATAGGAGAAGTTGAACGGAGTCTTGAAAAAATACTTAGATTATCCAATTTCACGTACGATGCAGAAACATTTAGTGCATTTCGGGGTTGCAGTAAATGTTTCAAAGAAGAGGATATGAAAAGGACCAATATAATGAATGCATGGAAACAACAAATGATTTTAGAAACCTAGCGTTATAATGATAAAAAATTTAAAATAATATAAAAAGAGAGCAGCCCAAAGTTAAGTTGTTAGGTTTAATACCTCAGAGCTATAAATAATTTCGCCATTAGGATATCATTGCTAAGCACATGGCATTTATCCCTTGAATGCAGCTTGACTACCAAACCAGTTATTAAAAGTTAAGACTTTAAGGCTAGCAAAGCATTCTTATCTCATCGACCGAAATGATAATCCCAGTAAATGTTCTCTTAACTATTTATTAGAATAGATTATCACGGGGAGCAGTTTCTGGAGATACAAAAAAGTGTTGCAGATCGGAAGCCAATTTTACAGCATAAAACGTTACGAAACGTCAATTGTATATTGCGTGAAAGGGGACGTTGAATAAGGCCATCGATAAAGTCACGTTATCATGATAAAACTCTTAGTCTTTCTAAAACTAGCAAACATGTGAAAAGTATATCTCTACAAATATACGGGTTCAAAACTCGTATTACAGCGCAATGAAATAAATGTCCGAAATGAGAAGTTCATGACTTACAATTTTCCATCACAATCACGGAAATCATCATTTGTCATCCATCCTATGATAAGATGTAAAACAAAGCCATTATATGCGAGTGGATAGTTCTCGTGTTAAAAGAGTCGCCGAATGATACCACCACATTGACAACTTCTGAATAGATTACCCTATCCCAACACTCATTTTAAAACCAAGTGGAATCAAATAAGGCCAATTTTCATTTTTATTAGGAGTTCAAAATATAAAGTCAGGAGATACAAGATAGAGTGAAAGTTAAGGGGAAGAATGGTAGGAGACGAACTAAAGAAGGTGAGGTGGATCGAGGGGATAAAATGGGAGGTTAAAATCGGCAAGGGATGATGTGCGTGGGAAGCCGATCTATACAAGTTAAAAACGATTCCTAGGGGGAGATTATAAAAGGTTAGACCTATCCGAGAGAAAAGCGGGGGCGCCCATTGAAGTGACTAGTTGCGATCCCGGCACGAATTAGGGGTGGCCAATTACAAAGTTGCATGAATTGAAATGGCGAAAAGTTAAGGCGAGGGTCTTAAAGAGGAACGCATTTAAACTTGGTGCGATCGCTACTTAATTAGAAAGGAATTAAAGGATTTATGCACATTCAGGCGGTTGGAAATGTGAACCCATGGTTACACTAAAGCAGCTTAATCATCGCCTAATCTGATTCATTTGATAACTCATTTTTTTCCTCCTCTCTCAATGAAAAACGGGATATTTCGCGGATTAGACGAACGTTTTAAGGCGTTCGTGAGCAATTAATATTATACAGTAACCAAACTACATTAAATGATCTCATTTTTAATTCACATCCCCTGACTTACGAGTGCCGTCGAATATTTTATTACCGCGAGATTATTTCCGGATCACTTAAATCCTGCAGTTATATGCAAACATTACCACACGTGTGTGTGTTTTGTATGTGTATATATATATATATATATATATATATATATATATACTCATTTATATAGAAACACATATAAGGAAAATACACACACGGGTCTTATAATTCACATATTCCCAAACCTCGTAATTTTCAGCTAGTATTGATACGCTTTCATATATTAACCATGATAAATTAATGCGAGCATTTCTAACGAGCTGTTAAAATCAAGGCGGAAATTATTTAGGTCAAATGGGAAATTAATTTTTCATTCATTTGAGGAATCATCACAAAAACGTGCAGAAAAGCCAATTAGCTTAAGTGTAACAGTCCACTCACCCCCTTTAGACAAAACATTTTCTCCGAGATAATGGGTCCTGAATTTTTTTGAATAATGTGCGACTAACAAACGCTATCTGCGCGTTTAAATTTTAATTAACTTTTGATAATGAGAACTGCCATTATTTACCATTTACCCAACCTCTGTGCCTGAAATTATCAGCTAACGTAAAAGTATTAGCCCCGATTCACTTAGGTTAATTCGTAAAAAAATTGTATTAATTTTTAACCCCCCTTGTATTCAATTCATAGCCTAAAATTATGCATTTGCACATTTTGACAATTGAAAATCATCCCAAATAAAATACGAAATATACTAACTTGAACGACCGAAGGTCAATATAAGTTGATCAAGCGATAAATATCATAAAAAAGAATCGGGTGATTTGTTTTGAATGACTTATTTTCAAAATATCCAACTCTTTCCTAATAAAACATTTAAGTACCGTTATCGTAATTGCCTAATGGTTTGAACGACCCACACAGCTCCTTAAGAGTTCAAAAATAAAAATGTCATACTTTCTACGCTACTTAATTAGGGAAACTTGATTTTTGTCAATTAAGGTTGCGCACTAGTCATCTCTTTTCTTTGACCAGGTATAGGTATAACGAAGCCATCATTTATCAAATGGCGTGCCTATAAATGGAACGCCATTTATAGGGATGGCTAAATATAACATTATATAGCAGAATTAGCACTCTGATCAGGTTAAATAACACCATTTTGGGATATGTAATATTAACCTTGGTGAAAAAACTTTTATTGTTGAACCATTTACTAATTACAACTTCATTGAATATTTATAGATAATTTACAATTATCCCATTTAATGAAAAATCTGTTGAAATATCGTCGGAAAAATGATTTGAATTGGGATTACAGAAAGCATTCTACACCATTAAAGTAATAAATTATTTCGACAAGTATCTGATTGGTACAAACTTTTGCAAGTACCCGGAATATACTCTGATCATCGTGACAGAAAATAACCCGATTTAATACTGTATGATCGTGAAATTATTACTTCATTGGATAGTTGATAACACTTCAAAGTTTCCTAATGTAAAGGTTTGTTTTCTTGTGAAAAATATATTGCTGCCTACACGGTTTTGAGGACATCCCATTGGTTTCATTTGAGAATGAACGTATTTACTATTTGTTGAAAACGATTCAAAATCAATTTTAGGGAATAAAGAGTCACCGAAGAGTAGGTACTAAGAATATTTCATCTATTATTTTTTCATAAATTTTGATTTTGATATTTCCACCGAGGGCTCCTCATTCCATTAATAAAAGGCCGAAAAATGTTACAGAATTTGACCTATAATTTTGATTAGGGTCGTAAAACTTCAAATATAACGAAATGGCCACTTTCCACGCCCATCATCCCCTCTCTATATTTCGGACGGTTACTTAGAAAACATCCAATTTGTACCCTAACATTACAATTTCCACTCACTCCCCGCTTGCATTAATCCCTTCTTTTCTTCCCCACGCTCATTCTGCGCACTTAATATAATCACTTCGCATCACGATGGTGCGGACGAAGCCATCTTTAGGATAGGCGCGCACGCATGAGAGGGAATGGGAGTTGTCCCTCTGGGGGGAGGGGGCCTGAATGGGGGTGCCAGAAGAGAAAGGTGGGGAGGAGTGGGCGGGGTTTCGAATAGGAAGGCTGAAACTCCTGCCCACTCCCTTAGTTTCTTCGGCCCTCGGGGAAAGATGTACGCTCGACTTAATGACGCGGAGACTGCCAGGCAATTGGTAAGACAAGGCACGGGAAATTAAGGCGAGAGAGGAGACAGGCAAACGGACGGAGGGCCATTTTGTGAGGGAGACGAGCGTTGAATTTGGGATGAACTCGGACCCGCGCCTTGTCTTCTTCCCATTGCTTGCTTACTTCCAAGCCTCGCTCTCCTACCCCGCCTCCATCTACCCCGGAACCCTTGCCTCCGTCCCGCCGCGGGCCACGCAATTTCGCGGACAAAGGGGCAAGAAACGAGTTGGTGCGACGCCACACGGTGGTGCTCAATGCGACGCTAGCCCAAGGTTTCAGGTTGTCGTGAGCGGTGTGTCGACGCCTCACCGGGAAGGGGTAGGGTTCCCTGTTTAACGTTCCTTCCTCTCCATTCTCCCTCCTATCCGCCGATCCAGTTGCATCTCATCCAGCCCAAAGCCTGGAACGGGCGAATATGACCGGAAGAGAGACAGAGAGAAAGGACGAAGGGCTCGATAGGTGAGGACCTAAAGACAAAGGAACCGACTTGCCCCCTCCTATTCCTGCGACCAAGCGTCTCACGTTCGACATTCCCATCTCAAGCAGAGAACATTAGAGGCCAAGAGTCTCGAGGTTCCGATCCGATTTAAATGTAAGCTGGGCGAGTAATTTTCGATGGTGTCCCCAATTATTATCATTATTGTAGGCTACAAGTTAAGGTAGGTTTATATGGCCGCACTACCGAACATTTGTTGCCTTTTCTAAAGCTCACCCTAGACGACAAAACGTGGCACACTACACTATAATGATTTCACATGTTTCTCGACTCCCTTCGTCCCACATGCATATTATGTGCAACGGAGAAAAAAGAAACCACGTTTGAATTCACGCGGGGAAATTCAGAGCACCGAATCACAAAACATTAGGGTCCGAGATAGAGTTTAGTTCGACGCGAGTTTGAGTAAAATTGAGGCGAGCGGAAGTGGAGGATTACGCCGAAGGTAAGGGTATACTGTACGTATATAAACCGTCGGAACGAGCGGCGGCCGAGAATAAGCGTTGAATTATAGGAATCTGGGATCCCACACACAGGCTCTCACCCATACACAGGCAAGGATCCACAAAAGAGTGTAGGCATTACATCCGAAGGGACCATTACTCCTCCTTTCCTCTCTACCCCTTAACTCTTACCGTCTGAGTATCCGTAGGGAGGTCCTCCTGAAACTCTTTCTCGTCTCGCCGGGTCGTCTCCCGCCGCGAGGAAGGGATAGGGAGGGGACTGCGCAGAACGGGCACGTTGGAAGGCCCAATATTCCCAGTCTAACTTCCTTCCCAATTTTAATTAAGACTGCATCAAGGTATGGTTGCGAGTAAGGGAGATGATCTCATCAAATTACGCAAACCAACGAACGAAGGGCGAACCGTCAGTTTTTCCCGCTAATCGATCATGCGCATTTAAGAAAGTACAACACCCCTATCACCAAAAAAGTATGATTGCAACTTCTCATTTCTTGCTGTGAAATTAAAACTGTATGGTTTAATAATTTCTATCCTTTGAATGATATATAATAATGCAGATTGTGGTACGGGAACTATTCCCATTGACGGATTAAATTAATCTTTTGATTTCCATACATTGAAGCATAGGATTATCAACGCCGGAAATTTGATATCAAAAATAAAACCGCTGGTTTTGGTTGTGAATGGCACATCTATCATATGCAAGAAATATATCGTTGGTAGGTCGTGTTATTTCGCGAACTAGAATCACGGTAGATCGTGTTCGGTGCTAAAGTTTTCATTTCCAGGAGCTGTTTAATGGTGTACATGACCTTAACAGTTTTTGCTTCGGGTTGTAAAAAAATGAAAGCTAACCTCTTTTATCAGTAACCTTAATTTTACAAGAGAAAGTTGACGACAAGGCAAGCTTTCTCTACCTCAGTCATTCTTTCGAGTTTAATCATAACACAATCAATGGGTGGTGCAACGATTAACAGCGAAGCACTTCCACTGCAAAGTACATGATCAAGTCCGTCGCTAATCCCACGAAAGGTTGATCACGGCAGGAGGCTTTTATTTTTTATTTTCTTTTTACGTTGTTACTTATGGAAGGCCATATCTCCTGCTCGTTGGCGACCTATCACAAAACCTCTACTACTTCTGTCGCCCCAAGCTCCAGAGGGCAACCTTCACACGAGGTCATTAATATACTCCTCAGGTCGACGACATAGGTTCAATTATCGGGGATTTGACCCCTGGGATCGCGGGCTCTAGCAGTATGTCCCATGAAAAAATTTGTCGTTTTTACCTTTCCTGTACGCAGGAAAGGGGAAAGTATTACATTAAAAACTCAACTTCACAATTCCGACGGGTATGCTCGTTTTGAGGTCCTCTCTGAGCACGCCGTTACCATTTGGCCAGCTGTGTGACCGAGTGCTTGGAATATTGCAGACACGATTACTGAAAAACTATTAACCTGACCAACACGAAATTTCACATTTACTATTTTTTAAGAGGAGAATAACTGATTGAATGGTGGCAAATTTCCATTCTCCAGGAAGTAATTGGTTCAATGTGGGTCATTCTGGTAATTTATCAAAATAACTCGGTTTTCAGATGCACATTGGGATAGTATTAATATTCAAATTTTTAAGATTAAGTGTTTTTCCATGATAATTTATCGAGCCGTTATGTATCCAATCCGCTTCTCCAATTAATATTCAACTTTTAGTCAATACATACTTATTCCACTGTTAATGAAATGTCTCCTATGGTCTTAATCGGAGGAATATGTCCAAAGTAATTTAGTAAAAATTGAAATTCTTTACCATTAGTCTTATAGAAAAAAATACATCCTCAGGTTCACGTGATATTTGAATTCCTATAACCACGCTCTAAATATATCCCATGTAAAGTAAAAATCATGAAATGAAGACATTAAAGGGTAAAAACTGCAGAATGATGCTCTAATTGAGTACTTAATAATTCAAAGCTTTTCTTTCAAACCGGGAAAACGGTGACTACAATAAAAGCGATAAATTCGTAGGCAATGTGATCAAAGTACATTGAGTGCGAACAGTCCACCGAGGGCTATAAGAGAAAGGAAGCAAATTCCGTAATTATAAAAGGAAGTGCAGGCACGGATGTCATTTTCTCATTAGAAATGTAAATCACGATGAAATGAGAAAAAAATTTCGGAGGGAGCTTGTTTATCCAAAGGGAAGAGATGATATTCCTTCCTCTTGGTATTGGTCCAGCGCACTGAGACATAACGTTTCTGGATCACTATTTCGCCTATAATATCGCAATTTATGCAATTTTTAATGTAATGATCATTTCAGGTGAAAATTAATTCGTAACTTAGTCAATACTTGTTTTGTTGACAGGCATGAAAAATAAATGAGAAAATTAATGCAATGATCTTATATTTTGAAACACGATCCCACAACATGCGCGTTAAACTACAACGTCTTTTGGATAAGAATAATTACAAACTTGATCCAAGCATTTCTAATGACAAACAGCTAAATGGTATGGGAAGGTCTGATAAAATACGACAAGTTTTAAAAGAATATTCAAGCGTTTTATGGCCCGATACTATATAAACGAGGTACAGGTTATGCACCTGCTTTACTAAAAATTATTTTAGCCAAGTTATTTTCTATAAAATTGCTCATCAACGAATATTTTTCAAAGTCTAATTTGAATTCCGATCTCAGTACCCATGTTATCCCAATTTTAGATGTAAAGGGTACAAAAACTGTCTACCCCTAAAATTTGTTTTTTTTTGTGGTCTGGGCACGAAACCACCTATTCTTAATGAGGGTGAAATTAGTTAGCCTGGGCGGCCTTGCCAGGGGACACTTCAAAACAATTTGTACCCGCGGGAAAAAGGGACGCCGACAGCGTGACACACCATGTGACAATTTTTGGGAGGATTATAAACGCGTTCCTTTCCCTTTAGTCGCATTTCTGAATGGTCTGACCAAACGGTCACGTTTAGCTAAGCACGCCAACGCTTCTAGAGGAAACCGCTTTCTTTGGGTATTAGCCCAAAGTGGACGCTCCAAACGCTTGTTCCTCGCCCTACTAGGCTGCCGGTTGAAAGAGCTAAAAAGATTTACAAATAACAAAACTACTGGTCCTTCGGATTAATAAATTTAAAATATCTAGTGCCTCGGACGATGTTATTAAATCTCACTCATTCATTTATTTATAATTTCAACCGATAAAGCCTTTAATTACTCTAAATTACATATCAAAGGGCATTCGAATGAAATATATTGTTCGAATGAATATAACGGAGAGAATAATATTTCTGTAATAGCGATAGCAATACTGTGGAAGTGCTATGCCCATGAAAAACATTCTTTGCTCTATTTTCCCATGGTTAAAGGGTTGAATAAGGGCTGAAAAAGGTACCTTTAATATGTATCTCGCTATAAATTTTCTTGTCCTAATTGAAACCGGTTTTTCTATGTGTACAGCACTGGTGCGATAAATCAGGCTCCTTGAATTACACTTTTCTAAAAAAAGTGAAATATTAGCATATTCTCTGCCATTTTAACAATAAAAAACTAATTTACGAAAATTGTCATGCACAATATCTTTTCAATAAGCGTATAAAAGAGAGCATATTTAAACAAGCTCTTTACCTGCACAACTAAATCAAACATTGATTCTAAATATAACCCCACCAATAAAAAATAAATGCCACGAAAATAATTGAAATAAAATATTTTAGAAAATTATCTAGAACCTGGATCACTGATTTTATGAGAATGTTATAAAAAAGGAAGAAAAGGAAATATAAATACCCTTTCAGTAAATATGGCGAAAAAAAGTCAGGAGGAAGGAGAGATGGAAATTCCTCATTTTTCAGTGTAAATATGTCTAATGAATTGACATCTATCACTTACTAGTCTGATTAAATTGGGGTCAACTTACCTGTAGCTCGAAATAAGGGAAAATGACTGTATATGGAACGTCCGACACATTTGCCCGTGGAATAAAAACTACGGCATGGATTATAAAAAATCATAAATTAAGTAAATTTGTTACTTTTTTAAACAAGTATTTAATGACTTTGAACATAATAAACCAATTAAGACGTAAAAAATAGGAAAATGCTATCAGTTATAAAAATTGAACTATACCAATTAACAGCCATAATTCAGTTACATACATCCACCATGGTATTGTGTGTTGAGTGTAATTTGAGAACCCTGACTAAACGCCAATATTCACCGCGATCCGAAACGTTTTTTGGATCTCAGTTATTTATTTAGCCACCATACGAAATTAGTGGATGAATATCTGAGTATTGGTGGAAAAAGGATGGTCTAATAAAGAGCGGAAAAATATGCGGATCCTAGGAAGAAAAGGATCAGAATTTCCGAATCAGACCTTGAATGTTATGCAACCGAGTAAGACATTGAAAATGACAGTTAAATAAACCAAGATTCATAATTTGCCATAAATCATCATATATTTCTGTAAATTTTTATTTTTATTATTATTATTTATATTCATTATCATTATTTATTTTATTAACTATCTTTATTATTAATATCGGCAGTCTATCGTTTAATGTAAACTTTGAATTGACATAGAATCCACATCGTTCCATATTACTTCATCTTTTGAAGATGAGTTAAATGTGATAAATTCAACAAGCTTCATCTAACAAGACTTGAACTAACACCTAAAGCTACACTAAACTATTCTTCAATGTCATATAAGTATATTCTGTCTACATTCATTCTATACAACATGCCTATACTTTTCCTACGCCTATCTCGTTTTCCTAACGCTCAACGTTCAGTCACAGTCTTCAACATTTCATCACCAATCAAAATACAATGTATCCACTCTTTTACCTCCATTGGTGGAGTTGATACAACTAAATTTCAGTATTTTTAAACCAAGCCACTGCATAATATTCTGACCAGTCCGTCATTCTAATCGGTGAAGATAATATCAAAGAATGAAAGACTATATAATATTCGGGTATCACAATTAAAAAAGCATTGCCGCAGGCTCTATAGGTATTACTGAGATTACCTGAAAACGACACATTTTCATTTATCTTACAAGAGCGTTTCGAGGGTCGTAACGGAAAACGCACAAACCTTGGTAATGTTCCAAACCTATGCGGAATTTAAGGAGAATATATTTTTAAGTACGCGCATAATTAAAAATTAAGTTCAGGGCAGGAGAGTCTAAGAGAGTCTAAGTAATCTGGGTAAGTATTTCTGTGCACCATAGATAAGTCGAGGGGTGGAAGATGACATATAATTTCTGAATAACCTATCAGAACAAGGGTTGTACGTTCTGGCGAAAGTCCATAACATGAGCAAGCGATGATCAAGTTTAATATTGTAAATAATTTCCTCTCAGAAGGACCCAAACCAAATAATTTAATGATCGATAATTTAAAATATATATATATATATATATATATATATATATATATATATATATATAATTTTACACATGGCATTAAAGAGGAAAAAATCACTATATCCATTGATATCCTGATACACATAACACGACAATTACTTATCTATTGATAGTGGATAAACATCGGGTGAGCGAGGTAAACAAAGAGAGCCAAAATCTTTTAATACGATAATTTTCTCGTAAAAGTGGTGAATGAAGAGAAAATTGAGATCAGATATTCCTTTTGAGCTTAACACAATCCCAAAGTTAGCTTTGCTAGTGGCACTGACACCCCGATCGATGAAATTCTTTAATAGCCACCGTAGCTACGCCTATTTGTTCGGTAAAGGTAACATTAATCAGTACTTATGGCGAACATGCACCGGCATCTTTATTCTCAAATGATATGCCACTGAAGACCAGATTATTTTAGTAGGGAGAGATTTTAGTTTTAAGTAGTTAGGAATGTTTTGCTTAATTATTTCTCACCCATTAATACAGTAAACTTGTTTAAATTTATTAATCAGTCAAGTCAACGATAAATTCACTCAAAGTGAAGGAATTTTTCCTTTCCGATGCTAGTTCCTTCACGCCCTGATAGCTCATCGTTCTCACATTACTCTTCATCTAGGATGCGTAAATAACCCTTGACCTTCTTTGAGTGACCCTTCCATATTTTCCTTTCTCAAAATTTGCCTCAAGGCGCTCACAAATTATCTGGCTCTCTCACAAGCACAGTACTGTTTCTTAGTAGCGTGTATACACATCATATTTTCATACATACTCGTGCAATCAGCCAGGTAACTATAGCTCTCTCCTAAACTAAACCTTGTCACGCCCACCTACCTTTACCAAGTTTAAGATATTGCCATTTTAATCGCCTGTTGAGATGTCCTGTTGACGATAGAACACCCCTGTTGTTCGCGGAAGATCGCGGAGCGTCAACTATTTGAACGCACTCTGACGAAGCAGACGAATTAGAGCATGTATAGTTGTCAAGGAGAGCGCCAAATAGCAATGATGACCAGGTTATTACCCGCCTCATTAAGTTACTTTTCTGAGCCACGCATAATTCCACGACGCAAGTTCTCGCGCGAATATTTAAGTCGTAAACACACTGATTTGTGCTTTGGGAGTTAGTTTGTACTGTTATTAAATATTCTAATTCAAGCATACCATGAGGTAAGCTATAGGAAGACCTTTTCTGACCATGGAATGTAAATACATAAATTAGCAAACGAGTAATTTTTAGATAATAATATTAAAAGGAACAATTATAACAGTGATCACTGCCTACGATTTCAGGATAGAAGTTTTTGTGTCGTTTTTTTGTCACATCTAAAAATTACCGTTTTGTCGACTATTTCCTTCCTCTCTTCTATGCATAGTATGAGGCGGATCAACCTGCTGCTACTGGCATATCCATTCTTTTCTGGTCCCATTGCAACACGATAATCACTATTCATAAAAAAACGCCACTAAAGTCCCAACCTGTCATAGCCAGAGCACTTTCCTCGCCTGCAGAAGTTTGTCCCACGCGTCGTCAAGCGTACGGACTATGCGCGGGCGTCAAACCGATCTGACAACCGATCGTCGAGCTTGTTTGTCGACCCGTCGCTACGTGAATGGGCTGGAGGGATTGGGGGCTCTCTGAGCGGGGAAGCGCGAAGATGAACGATCTCTCAGCTGAGATCTCATCCCCATCTTGATCTGAACGCCGAATCCACGCTCGACCATACTTTTCTCGACCGAAATCAAACACCTCCACCGTCCCGTCGATGATGACTCCCTGAGTTGCGGGCGTCCGACGGCGCCGGAGTGTGTGGGGCGAAAGGTGAGACGTGAATTCTGCACATGGCACCTGCGATGGAGGAGCGGGAATGAGGACGAGAGGAGCTTCGAAAGGAGGAAGGGGGAGAGAGGGAAGAGAGTGGAAATCCGCTCATCCAACCGTGTGCACAGAGAGAGGTTGAGTGAAGCGGGAGGTGGGAAGGTTTGAGATGGGAGAGTGAGAACGCATCCCCTCTCTCTCTCTTTCTCCCTCTCCAATCCCTCCCTTAATTCCCGGTATACCCTTATCGCCAGCTCCGCCCGCCCGCCTTCTATTACATCCTTCCCCAACTCACCTGGAAACACCTCCTCTACACCCCTCCCCACACCTTCCACCTTGGGTTTATTCCCTCCACGCGGGTGGACTCCGTGCGGTGAGTACCTCCTCACCGCCCGCTGCCTCTGGGACCCCTGGAACCCCAACCGCCACCCTCCCCTCCCTTCTGCCTCCCCCTAGCCGCTCCCTCATCACGCACATTCCCCATCAATCTCCTCCCACGCCGCCCGACAAACACCCCCGACCTTCACCCATCCCACGCCCTCTACCTCCCCACGCAATGCCCTCCACACCCCCCACAGATCCCTTCGCCGATCCCCATTCCTAGCGCTTCCCCTCCCCCGATATGCGCCGCACGACGAATTTCTACCCACAATACCCAACCGCAAGACCCGACCTTTGCCTCGCAGCAACCCGCCTCCGTCACTACCTCACGAAATCTACATCTACATCCGCGAATTAACCATCCCCCCACCCCTGGCCCCTTCCACTCCGGGTCGGGCGACTCGGGGGAGCAAAGGCGGATGTTGTCAAGGAGCTGACGAGCGTGGCATGCGAAGGAGATGAACAGAGGGTGAGACTGGGAAGCGACATGGGTGACTTTTAAACGAAATTTCACTAACCAGTTCAACCCTGACTGAAAATCACGATAATGATTTCCTCCAAGTACTTGCCACGATTTATATCCTCCATTTACGAAAATGAAATGAAAGTTTTAAAACTCTTCATAGAAAAGTTTTTTTCTGACACTTTCCATGAATCCCGAAAAATCATTCTCAAGCCTAAGTAGAAGTTGGTAAGCGATTTCAGTGAAGAACAAGACCATTAAGAAACGTAAATGGTCAGACATGAATCGGAACAAGGTGCCAATAGGAACATAAGATTTTGAGTGCCTACGCTTCTTTCGCACTAAACTAAATTTCAGAGAATAGGAGTGTCCTTATCACGCATTATAATCTTGTTTTATAGGAAAACATCACTTTTCTCATAAAATATTTGGCATTCCATGGCAATTTCCGTTAATGAATAAATTTAACTCCGCTAAATTTTCAAAGCCCATCCCCGAATATTTACGTGGGCATTGCTAAATCTCATTTCGCAATTACCCCATTTAATAACAGAATGCAAATACCTATCATTGCACCGGTGCCATTTAGGTGATGGAAACTGTGGGGATACGCATTTCCCCAACTTTCACCCTGTAGTTCCCAAGTGCTGGTTTCCACACGGCGCTTGCTCATATCGGTATCACGGACATTCCCAGTTTTATCAGAGGACGCATCTCCCTGAACGTCCTGATTTATGCTGCAGAACAATTTTGCGTGAACCGAAAGTAGTCTTCACAAAGCTATGTTCGCAATCTCCAGGTTACTAGTTCGGCTTTTTAGCCTCCCTATTTTAGTAGTAAATTTGAAATCAATACAATTTGAATAACACAGCAAAAATACGATGCATTTATGCCCATAAAAATACATAATTCCTACGAAGTGCAACAGACAGGCCATGTTGCATTCATTAGAAGATCATGGCTCTTTGACATTGACACGGAAGAGGTTTAACATGCCTATAAAAATTAGACTTAGAATTACTTATAATCCGTTGCTGTAGTACTCATGGAACCTTGGTAACCTTAACTGTATTTTTATGTTAATGCGATCACCCATTTATCTTCCTTTTACCCTCCTCCTACGCACCTGGCAAGATGAGAGCCACCGCATCATTTCCTTACAGACTCTCCCAATTCTTTTTATATTTTGGGACGAAGGTAATAGCTTTTCCAAGCCGTTTTCTCCGTAATATAATCGCAGATTGATATGGTTTTAGGTGGATACCATTAAATGAATGGATAATAAATCAAGGGTGTAAAAGAACACTAATACTTCCGAGGAAAATGTACGTAGGTTCAGAACGAATTCATTCCCGAAAGTATTTGAGCATAAGTACTGAAATATTGTAATAAAGTTGTTCTGCCAAAAACTGGAATCGATTTTCCGAGAAATATGAGGGTGAAAGTTCAACGGAAACATCCGCTGGTGTGTCCCAAAATTAAAACTAATTTCTCATCGTGAAATCAGGGGACGTGATAGTTAAGTGGGCAGAGCGCTGAAATATTGACCGGGGGGCTTGACTCCGGGTGACGCTTCTTGGACTCCTCAGCTTCACTCAAGCTGCGTCATTTTTCGACCGCAAGATCTTCCAGAGAAATTGCAGTTGGCACAGGGAAAGAAACTGACTCTCCTACCCTGATGCGTGAACTTCACCCGGCGATGGGCTTACTTCGAGCTCTACCCTCACCTATGGGCTGTAAACTGTGGCGCATCATTAAATCACCGCGAAGTATGAATTTTTGGTTAAGAAAAACCTTTGGTATTATTTCCACATCATTTTAATGCCTCCCTAAGTCCCACATTTCGGATACTGATCCAGGAATGGAGAAAGAAGCCAACTGAAGCAAAGAATAGACTCAGGAATAGATCAAAAGAGCGCAGAGTAAATCGAGAACTGTATTCACCACAAGCCCCGGGTTTTCTGATGTAATGCCCTGAATTTTTCCGGTCCGCTGGCTGACCTCGGCTGCCCTTCGTCTGCCACGAGGCTCCCATTGCCCACCGCTGTGGTCATGACCCTCCCTCCCTGTCCTCCGACGGGTAACAAACAATGCTCTTTCTTCTCTCTTTTTCAACGAACACGTATCTCGCACGAAATTCCCAGCACACACGCAAATGAATATCTACGCGGACACAATCGCCGCGCGCACCAATACACCCGGCCCCGAGGGCGCCCGCGCGCCAAGGGGGGGCAAGAGTAGATGGGGTCCGCGAGTCAGGTGCGTGTGTTCATCCATCACGTGGACGTCCGGGTTGAATTGTTAACACGGCCGACGTAATTGATCGGGCGGACAGTATCCACCCGCGAAAGTTTCGGGCGGCAGTCGGGGAACGGAAAGGAGAGGATTTGTTTACGTCGCTCGGCCCGCGAGCTGCAACGGGATAAGGATCCAGCGATGATCTCTGGGTGTGATCAATGTTTCATGAGACTTAATAAATCGAGGCATGTTTAGAGGGGGGGAGTGGGGGATATTTCTGGGATGGAGGGGAAGAGGTCGTGGCATCACTTTCAATTTCACGGCCAAATGAGCCAATTTCCACCCACTCGGCACGTGGAGACCCCTTCCTTCCTCCCTTCCCTTCCCTTCCCTTAAACAACCTCACTCTCCCTATTCCTCCCCAACCCCGTCATTCCGCTACCCCTTTCCCCTCCCACTCAAACCAATATCGAGTTCTGTGCTGTGTGGATTCAGGGAAACGTTTACATCAGAAAGTTTCCAGAGCCACCTGAAATGTCCCCGAGGGTGGTCCCCTCCCCTTGTGGAAGTTGGATCTACGCACGGCGTTGCCTTTACACTTTGATGAATCCACTTAACAGGAGAGCAAAGCTTGTGTTTAATCTCTTCAATTATGAAAATTTTCCCCGACGGAGACTGTGGATTAATAAATTTGTTTCGCGGCGGAGACAAGATAAACTCCGGTTTGATTTTTCACGGTGCTTGGCCTTCGCGTCAGTCTCTTCGGTTCAGTTACATCACTCGATCTATCGAAGCGCGAAAAGAGAGAATTTGTTTCAGCCACCTCGAGTTTCTTTTACGCTCTCCTGGAATGCGGTGAGCATTCATTTCGCCTCTGATATGCGAAACGACTGCCAACTATGTACTCGTTTAACTAAGAGAATCCAAAGACGGAAGACGCCCTTTCCAGCGCTATTTCAAGTGGAGGTCTATCTCAAGACGATCAGCTCTAATAAATGATGCTTGAAATGAATTAATAATGTCAAAAACAATTCGTGGAATAATATTATTTAATTGTCTCAGCGATACAACGATGATACATTAAAGTTGTTTTCCTGCTCTTTGAAGGGCTTCGGTTGCATCACCACATAATAGAAGGAAGAGAAGCAAAACCATCATAATTTAAATTCAATGCTAATGTGCACAGATTTCTGAGCTCTTCTCTGATATCAATACTTTACTTTGCAGACTTTGGAAATTCAACTACAAATGTTAGTTCCGTTAAGTTAAATGAAAGAAATTTTTGATTGAGTTTAATTAAAAATTAAAGACAGATAATGCTAATGCTAGCTAGGTTAAATGATGACTAAAATTTAAGCCAATTCTTAACTATTTACATTGAGTCCTGAGAAACCTCATTTAAAAAAAATTTCCCAATTCTTAAAAAAAATTAAAGACTTGAAGAAAGTTCCATACCTCTGCATTATTATTAAGCTGAATTATTTCTTTTATTAGAAGTCCTCTGTTCTCACTCCTTTTGCCCATTATTTGTACAGCGATAAAATTATTCTTTGGAGAACCTTCTATCCTTAATTAAAAGAACTTTCGACATCCACAGTTTTGCGTCAATATATTTTCCATATAACAGCATTGAGCCAACGATTAAATGACGTTAAAACCTCATTAGTAAAATAAATAGAGTTAAGAATTACACAGAAAATTAATATTAAATGCATTGCCGACGAAGTGTCAACCTGTTAGACATCTCCCTTTACCTTTTGCGTCATTTGTTTGACTTTTGAAAATAATTAATGATCCTTACGCATTTTCATATTTTTCACTTACTGTTGATTCGAGCATAATAAATTTTTCACCACTTTTATTGAGTTGCATTAATGTGGATCTTAACCTGCGAGTAAAAAAAATTTAAAAACTTTACTGCTTTAAAGTAAAGGTATTTACGGAATCTAATTTCAAACTACGATCGTACGGTAAATGCCAAGTTCAGCACTAAAAAAATTAAGCATTAGGTCAAATTAAATTTTGATAGTACAAAAATGGCGCTCACCGTGTGAGCATCTGGTAAAACACATTTTCATGGCAAACTTTAAATTGATCATGATTTTTAAAACTGTTGGGACAAAACAAGTACATTTTATGCACATGGTGGCAGATGTAGAAATTGTATGCTATTTCCTTTCCAAAATATTCAAATAATTTTAGGCGTTGCCTGCATAATATTATTTTCTCTAAAAACTTTGTGAATAAAGCGTATGGAATCTGGTTTATAAATATAACAGTTGCCCTAATGGAGGAATGGATCCTTGAGGGGAAACCTCCTGACCCTTAAGCCACCAAGGAAACAGAGGGGACTCATTTAAATTATCGCCATGGGTCAGACCCGTGCGGAACTCTCACTAAATTTTGAGGACGCATTTCAATTAATGTGACGGTAGAACACATTTCTGAACTTATTTCGTACAATTTATGGTTACAGCCAGGAAAGATGTACCTACTCTCATGAATCTGATAAAAATCGCTGTTTATCAGATTTCACAACCGTTGTTTCTAGACGAGAAATGCAAAACATGCTTCCCACACTCATTTTAATTACTTCATTTCCCTTTTCGTAATCATTCCCCCATCCCCATTTCTCCAAACAATCGAATCATCAGAACAAAAGAAAAAAAAGGACACACTATACACCATGATTTTCACAAAAACCTATCCAATACTCAAAATGTAATTATTTCGTTCATATTTCATCTTGGTGGAGACATTAAAATCAGGTATACGTGTAGATCTACCTTTCATAAATTTCGAGCAGTTTTGACAAGCCACGTTATCCATTCACATTAAGCCTTAAAAATAATTTCCTCTTTTTCCCGCACTTCCCTTTCCCGCACCCTTCCCCCGCCCAAAACCCCAATGATATCGGAATCCCACACCATTACATAATTATTTCGTGTGCGTGAAATATAAACCTTTTCATCAGTTGCCACTGCGCTGGTTATTACATAGCAATTCCACTGCGGTGGGAGTTCCGAGTGGAATCATTCGAGGGTGGAGAAAAAGGGGTTGGGTCGGGAGAATAGGGAATGGGGGACGTTGTTTAATACGAAGGTTTTTTTTCCACGTGTAGGGGGACGGGGGAAAGATCCGGTGCTGCGGGAGAGAATGCGCGGAAATGAAAATTCAATCCTCGTCCTCTCGCACCGGCCCCCGGAGGCAACCTTATTGAGAGGGCTCGCAGGATTTTCTTGCCTGGTCACTCCTGACCACCGCCGCAACGCTGGCGCGGCTGCTTTTCTATACGCCGCACAGATTGGCATTCCCCTCCTCTCACAACCCGAAACACCCATCACACCCACCTCTCCCAATGCCCCCAGACCAAAAACCAACTCATACCCTTATGCTACCCACCACCATCCACGCTCCTCCCCCACTCTTCCATTTCCCTTTCCAAACCGAAAGCTGCCACCCCCCTCCTTCCCTCACAGCCACACCCCTTTCGCCGACGCTCGTTAATGAACTAATCCTTCCCTCTCCTCACTCCTTCTACCCCCTCCTTCCCCTTCCCATTTCCCCCGCCACCCTCACAACCCTCAACCACCACCGTCCCCCGCGCCCGCTCTCCGCACAGCTACAATTTCTAATCATGTGAGAGCGGTGCGTGAGAATCGGACCGGGAGGCGACGCCGAGACCGGAGTGGGGAGTTGAGGGAAGCGGTTCTGTGTTTCGGGAGAAGGAAAAAGGGTCGGCCGGACCTTCTCGGGGTGACCGAGATGCGAGAGGGAGTGATGTGGAAATCATGCGAGGCATCTCCTTCTCTCTTCCCCTCCCTACCACCACATCCGCAACCTATCTTCATTTCTTTCTTTACATTATCCAAGTTTGTGTGTATCTTTCTCTCTCTTCATTGTTTTTCACAAAATATAACTTCGAAGGGTCTGTCATCGTCCGCTTCAGATCACGGAGGAAAACTGTACAAGAGGCGGCCTGCGGTTCCCAGGCATGGGGGGGAGGAAGGAGGGTGAAACCATTCGCAAAACGTTCCGTTGGACCGATTTGATTCAATGGAATACCTCCGAAACGTACAAGCGAGGTCGTTATACGTGGAGCCCCGTTAATGAGCGCGGAAATCTCGACGGTCCGGTTGAACATCCGTTGTTCCCGTACACTCCCATTCTTCAAGCCAGCGTCGCATTTGCACGCGTCGCGGATCCTTCCAGCTTCCGGCCCCGGCACTCGCTCTCCCAACTTCGCTCCATCGGCGACTTGGATGATGGCTTTTTCATTGCGTTCGAATTCGCAGAGAACAACACGTTCCCGAAACCTGAGTTACGAAAGATGGTCACATTAGCACTCAACTGCAGGCAATCCCCTCTACCGGATAAATGACGAAGTTTTGGGTCGCTAAAGAGCTTCAAAACAACTCAAGATCGGTGTTTATAACCGGAAGTTGTGACGATTGTTTGAAGGTCGCGAGGTAGCAGGTGTTTACAAATTATACATTTTAGCAAGCAACACTGACTCTAACCAATAATGTTGAGAAGAGAGATTATATAGAAGGGATTTGCGGCTGCAAACAGTTTATTTGGGTATTCCACATTTAGAGCAGAACACCGGTTCAATAGTTGCTTGTTCTCTTCCTAGGAATACTCGCGTTTTAAATGTATAGCCTAAGCCCATATTCTCTTCAACGTCCCAGCGATATAAACCTTCCAACCTACTTCCAGTTTACTTCATAATCTACACACTCCCGATGTTTTGGATTTACATGTATATTTCGTAAATCATGAAAAGCTTAATGAAGAAGAGCAGCTTCCCCATAGAGGTGTTTAAATACTTACTTTCGCTTTAATTAAGTATAATAAAGGCGTAGGCATGTCCGATATTTCGATATAACAGCCATGGTTTTAAATGAAGTACGACGAAAGCAATATCGGTGGAAATGATTTTATTGAATATTCAACGAGATAAATTCGTAAAGTTGCGCATAAACTGAAATTTTTAGATTCCCTCAAAATACGTGATAATCATTACAGGAGTCTTCGAAACGGGGTCAACCACACACTAGCAAGTGAACAAGATAAACTAAATAAATTCACATTCAGTTCGAAAGCACAGAAATTGGCAGGCTAAAACTCCGGTACTGCCGGCTCTAAAATTAGCCATCCATACATTAAAACCAAGACTTTTGAACTTCAGTCGACAAGGTATGAGTGGTCGGGGGTGTATGGCAAGGAATCCTATTTCTTTGGAAAATTCCGCACGATTTCCACAGCACTTAAAAGATAAACGAACCGAAAATCTCCTTGGCACTCTAACTGGCACTGAGAGGAGCCCATGCGGAGGTTTAGACAGCACTTCGGTGGAGAAAAACTTTGAAAATTTACCTGCAATCAGGAAAAACTTCGATAAAAGTTACTTTACTTATCCAAACTGCGTGCCAAAATGAGAAGAAGTTTAGGGAATCCCCATTTGTTCAGTTTGCTCCTCTTTAACTTTAGGGAATATTAAAAATAAAACTAATCGCAAAATACTTAGTTTTTGCCGTTTGAGTCAAATCGAGCACTCAGGTAAAATTACATTGAGTGTTTGGAGAAAGTTAGCTATCTTTTTACTATGGACATTTTATTAACCAGGGAAAGATTAAGAAATTTAATGATATACCAAAAATAACTTGTACATATCTTACAACCGTATGGCTAAATGAAAAATGAGTACATTTAATAAATAAACGGTGCAGGATAGACTAAAAATAAGTCTTCAAATTATAGGTATCAGTATTACTTGGAATTTCATCAACACTGGTACAATAAGTAATATAAAAACATGCGAAAATTAAACAACCCATATATTATTTTTATAATCCATCTAATTAAAAACCCGTAGTGTACGCAAACTAAGAAGGAAAATTTTCCCTTGAATAGAAGTACCTGGTAAGGCCTGACTGAAGTATAGGAATGACCGATCACATTTCTATGAAGATAAAAATCGTACTTTTTGACGGATAGACTAAAAATATCACGAATATTTGGATATCAGATCCCCGCAAAGATTATGGCAGAAAGAAACACAAGGCTGAAAAAACTGGGTGGTCGGAACAAGGAAGGGAATCGACATCAGTTTTGACGCCGGGATCTCCCGATGGTCTTTGAACTCCGGGAAAGCAGGCCGTTAAGACGCGAATGCGCGAGGCGAAGACGGCAGCGCAACAATAAATACCCGATAAGGGTTTGACGTTATCTCATATCGCATGGTTTGGCCGAATGGGAAACGATAAACGGGGAAAGGGCACACAAAATGGGCGCTGGAGGGGGAAAATTCCGTGGAGGGTAATGGAGAAAGTAGGAGAAAGGGGGGTCGGGAACGAAAGGGAAGATAAAAAAGGACAAATTAAAGAATAAAAACGGAGGGAGGTGGGTGGGAGTATGGCGGTTGAAGGGACGTAAGGGAAGTGGGTGTATAGGAATATGGGCGGTGGAACGGGGATAAGTTTTATAGGAGAGAGCGCAGCGGGGAAAAAAGGACAAGAACGGACGATACCAAATTGGCAATTCTCTTAAGCCGCGGAATATCGTTGAAGGAGCTCGTTTCAAAAGAGACTGCGGCAAAAGTATCGGATATAAATCAGAGCCACGATAAAGGGTTCCGCGGGGTGAGGGAGACAAGTAGAAGGAGGAGGAGGAAGCGCAAGGGGGGAGGGGGCGGAAGATGGATTGGATTGAAGCGACGGAGTATGAGGATGGAAGACGAGAGCAATGGGGGGGAAGGGAGCGGTGGGGCGGAGTGGGGCTGGAAGAAAAGGAATAACGAATAAGGGCTTAGGGGAATGAGATGTGGAGGGGAAGGAGGGACGGTGATTGATAGAACCCATCTCGCAGTTAACCACGCGTGTCCCTCGCAATGATATAAGAACGTATACACAAATGCGAAGTAGGATAATACGGAGAGGAAAATACGGAAAGCGGAGGGCGGAGTGACGGAAGACGTCGTGGCGGACCAACTATCAAAATAGCCCGTACTGAACGTAATAAGACGTAAAATAGGATTATTAAAAGGGCGAGGAGAGGAGGAGAGAATGTGAGATCAAGGAAATATGACAGTAACGATATATAAGGCAATAAACGTTGGAAGGATAAAAAATATGAAAGGATACTCAGGGTTTAATTCATTTCTCGTTATAAAAAAACGAAAATCGGCAGAGGATAAAATTTCCATAGGTTTCCCGCTTTACGAAAAACATTAAAGAAGCGATATATTTCCCTGAGAGAAATCCACGAGGAGAAGTTTTCAAGAGACACAACATCACTCTTCGTCAAATTCCAACGCAAAAATGCAATCGCGGAAACACAAATTTGCTCTGAATTCCACGCGCTGGTGACGGAAAACAAAACATCTAGGCCTACTTTTCCTTCTCGTTTTCTACAATTCTGTAGATATACAGGCTATATTTTTATTTTCAATGTTCGCGTCCTGTATTCAAAATCCGTCGCGAGAACGTGATAAAGTAAAAAAAAGTACAAACGGCATCCGAAAATACTTGAACGAATATACTCGGGCGTACAATGAACGAAGAACAAACACCACAAATTGGAAGAGTAAAGAATGAAATTTACGGAAATTAAGTTTACGTCGAAGCGAGGAATGAAAGTGAAACGACAAAGCGTAGGTACCCGCTACCGCACTCGTGAAATAGCTGGAGGGAAGGTGAAAGAACGGAAAGGAGAGGATTATGGAAGGGTTAGGGTAGAGAGAAAGGTGAGGGTTAAAGGGGGAGAAGGAAATGGGAATGATGAGAAGCGCATGTGAAAGGGAGTGGGGGATTTCGGAATACACCATGAGAGAGAAAATAGCAACTGGACGAGGATAATGAGATCGGGAGTGTCGGAGGGAAAGGCCAAAGGGAAGTGGGAGGGGAAGGAGGCGGGGAGGAGGGCTGAAGGCGACGTGGGCAGAAAGACGTCGGCTGTGCGTACGAGTACAACTGGGTCACTCGCTTACAGCCGAATCCTCGTAAAAGGTATTTTATGCATTTCAAGGCGTGACCCTAGACGAAAAAAATTCCCAAATAATACGTTCATCGACATACGACTGCTTTCTTAACATGCTATAAATCCAAGCATTGACCTCTTTAAGGAAAAGAAACATGTAAATCCAAAATATACTCAAAAAAATAAATATTTCTCTTACGAACACCGCTTTAAAATGAGAAAACGTTTCTGGAAATATAAAATTCACATCTACACGTCCATCTTGGGTGCCACACTTAATTCCCTTACTCTCTAGAAGCATACGAATTCTCGGAAGGCAAAACTTCAGACACTGATGATAATAACTATTGGAAAAGTATTATCTTCCATAAATGCAGTAACACTCAACGGATTGCGTGAGTGATAAAACGAGGAAATCAAAAAAATATAAATAATTCAAACACCTTCACTACCTACCTTCACACTAGAGATTTAAAATTTGCCTCCTCAAAGTTTATAATCAGGGCACAGCCGTAATGATTGACTCTAAATAATATTACTAGAAGTTGATGATAATTACTTAGCTGTTAAAATATTCTAAACAAAGACATATATTTTTAATTACAATTATTTTCTGAAATTTCACGAATTTCAATAGATTTGATGCTGACCTTTCATATTATGTGAAAGAACAAGAAGGAGTAGTGAAAATGAAATTTTAGCTACGATTTCATTTTTGCTGCTGCTCCACAAGACCTGAGAAAAATACTCTCCAAGTCATAGTATATCAATATACAGTAAAACGTGCAATTCCTCATTTTTTATGCTATCATCTCCTTTTAAAATACGGATTGTAGTAAGGATTAAAGGACTGGAGAAAAAAAGTCAAAATTAATTTTCTGTGTACAATCTGGTATGCCAAAAAGTAGATAATTACCTAAAATACCAAGATAAATCGTACAAATACCAGGAAATACTTCGAATTACAGGATAAAACGTTGTTTAATGCACTTTTAAAATTATACCTTAACATGCGGCATGTTCATCATTTCAATTTCAAAAGCTATACAAATATTAAATATTATTCAGATTAGTACCCAGAAGGTTACGTTTTATTTTTAGTTTTATAATATTTTTCATTATTTAATATTTCACCCGAAAGGGATAATAGCTTTTTTATAGGAATCTATGACTCTCCCAAGGACGTCTCGACGTCAGAAATTTCAAGATTGGTTTACTGCCTTGCGGTAAAATGATATTTGAACTCTTATGCATATATCACGAGAGCGAAATAAGATCCCGCACGTGTCTCAATTATAACCGCCCTACGTGTTATCCAAAGCCTGGACGTCAGGCGCGAGTTGAGTTTACCTAAGACGATGAGATGACTCAAAAAGATTCAGGCGAGGAGAATGATGCTTGGAATCTCAGGAGACGAGAGAGATGCAAGTGCCTTCGGAGAAAGAGGTAGTTAGGGAGGGAAGAGCAAAAGGAGACGACTCTGGCGTGAGCATAAGGACCGAGGAGACGACAGAGCAGAAAGACCCAAATCCCCAGGACACAGGAAACGATTCGGACCCTTCATCTCTCTCTCTCTCTCTCTTTCGGCCTCCCATAAAACATCACAATTTTATATTTTCCCACACTTTCTCCATCGATTCCTCTCTCCACGTGTATTGTTCAAAATGGTGAACCCGGGAGCGAAACGAAAGAAGTATGGGGAGAGGATGGAGGGTGTTAGTGAGAAGGGGAGGGAGAAAGGGAGAGAAAAATCAGACGCCTACATTCGCTCGGACCTCACAAGACGTGCTCTGGGAACCAAAGCACTCCCACTCGTCAAAGACGACCACCAAAGGCGGGGCGGGTGGTTTCGACGAAAAAAAACAGGGAGAGGGTGGAAAAGAGAGGCAAGAAAGCGGGAAAGAATCCGCACACGTGCAGACAATAGGACGGGAGGAGAAGAGGCGGGGTGAAATACGGGACGGAACGCTATCCGCCCCGTATGGAGACTGGAACCTGGACGAGGCGGAACGGAAAGGACGCGTAGAGTTTGGTGATCTGAAGAAAAGAGGAGAAGGAACCGTAAAAAATAGGTAAATAAAGGGAGAAAGGACGATGGGTAGGTGCTTACCCCGCGGAGGAAGGATCAGGGACGTCTTGAGTGGGGCCAAAATGAGCAAAACGAGCTGGCGTGGATATCAATGATGAATCTTTTTCTCGTTGCGAGCAATGCGGGGATTTGAATGCGCGTCCAAGGGTCGTGCCTCGAATTAGGGTCGACGTTGGGAGGAGGAGGATAGTCCTCCCAGTTCTTTGATGCGCCTTTTTCAATGCAGGCTCGTAGGTAAAGAAATTTCAGATGGCAACTGCGTACCACGAGAGAGATAGGAAGGAGAAGGGAAAGAGGAAGAAGGCCGCTTTGCATGGATTTCTTTGATTGCAATAACGTAGAGAAGAGACGCAGGCTTAAAATCCCCTCGCTTAAATTGGAGATCACGATCACGACATCAGTGGAACTTGTGAGTATAGTGCATTTTCCGGGAAAAGCGTCTCTGAAAAGGATGTTGAATACCAGATGGAAATTTAAAAAATTGGGCTTTGGAATAAAAATTAGAATCACAGCCCGAATATTGGGCAAGGTTTGGAATCGAAATCGAGGAAGAAATCGCGGCTACGTTATGAGATAAGGAATACGTGTGCCTTATGATAAATTGGGATTAAACATAATGGATGAGTGATACCATGAGAGAGAGAAGCAATGAATAGATAAGCTCGCGGCGAAAACTCATTTCTTAGAGATTTCACAACGTTTGGATTTCAAAATGAGTCGTTTCAAATCACAAAATGGGATAAGAACATGCATGCATAAGTACATAAATGTGAATTTATACATATATATGCACATTTATTTACTCATGCTTTTTATATGTGTGTGTGCACGGAAACACTTGATCAAAAGCGAATCAATTTTCAGAACAGATCACACGGGTGTGACACACGAA
The DNA here is from genome assembly GCF_022747635.1 of Hetaerina americana. NCBI lineage: Eukaryota > Metazoa > Arthropoda > Insecta > Odonata > Calopterygidae > Hetaerina > Hetaerina americana. The sequence goes on from NW_027286985.1 coordinate 15,654,326, forward strand.
AGTAAATAGAAAATAAAGAGCGCACAGAAAAGATAGACACGCACATGAGGATTGATTCCTGCCTCCGTTTTTTCTTCTTCCTCCCCTCTTTCATACAACCTACCAAATCCTTTCACCCCTCCGCAAGGTCTTCCGCTTGTCTCCCCCTCTTCTCAGGCTTCTCCTATACATTGAAAGTGATTGCCCAACCGAAAACGTTAAGCAATGAAATTGAACGTAAATCGTGTATCTTTTTTGAGTACTCTATGTTTATATGTGTGTGTGTATATATATATATATATATATATATATATATATATATATATATATATATATATATATATATATATGTATATATATATATAATGGGCTGACACAACATAACACAATTAGAAATATATATATATATATCTATATATATATATATAATATATATACACATACATATAGAAAACACGTGAAAAAGGTTGAGTTTACCCTGGGGGAAGCCAAAGGGAGAGATGAAATCTAAAACTTTCTTAAGTGTGAGTGTCCTTTTACGTGTTTTCTATTTGTATTTTTGTTTTCTATTGTGCCATCCAAAGGCTTTATTGCTCTCGTTAGTGCTTCTACATCATTGACATATCAGCGTTTCAGAGATAGAGCGATAAACTACTAGCCGGAGGACCTGGGTTCAAGTCCCGGACACGCCTCTGGGCACTTTCAGCTTCACCCACGCTTTGAGGCTTTCCGGGTTCCAGAACTTCCTGGGAAACCATAGGTGGCACGGGGAAAGGAACTGGTCCCTATATCCTGATGTGTGAATTTCCCACGCCTTTGGGCTTGGTACTTGGAAATTACCTCACCTATAACACCGGCCTTCAGGTTGATAACTGTTTCATTTTATAATTATGTATATTATACAATAAACATATATCATTATATAAATTTATATTTATATATATATATATATATATATATATATATATATAATACAATGTACATCTAATTACTGACATATACTATATAATTTCATGAGGAGTGAAATTATATGTAAGCACATAATAATTGGCAAAAAGAATAGTGGAAATGCTTTATAGCCTTTAAAGTAGAGATTGTTTATTTTTAAATTTACTTCAATTCCTTCGCAGAGTTATCCTTCCGCAAAGAACCTTCCGTCGGTTCAAGTAAAACCAACATTCAAGAGCGGCAACTTCATCTTTAAATACCAACCAGTCAACATTATGAGGGACCTGATTAGGCATTTTCAGAGGAAGAAAATATGAAGCTGTAACTTTGGCTCCAATAAACAAACAACGCCCGAGAAGTAATTGCATGAGCTCCTCTGTGTAGGTCATGAATAATATGCCACATTGGCGCTCCGGGCGGCTTAATGTGTGCCTCGCATGAGCGCGTGGGTCGTCATTACATCCGCAATGAATTCCGACTTAAACGAGCGTGCGCTCTTCAAATTGTTTACTAATGTGGTGAGAAAAAGCAGTCTGAGTAAATGAGTTGAGGAGTGCTCTCATTGCGCGGACCCCATGGTAACGGATTAGAATCACACTTGAGCATGCGTGTTCTGAATACCATTTTACGAGTGACGTCCGACTCAACCGAGGACACACTCCAGGACACAGGGGGGGTAACAGTGGTAATTTCCGTATTCCCAGACTGCAGGAAGCTTCGCCAACAATGCAATACGTGGATTTTGTCCAACTGGTTCCAAGGGATGCTGTCACGCCAGATTTCTCCATCGACCTCAGAGAGTGCGTTGCGCCATTCTTCCTCGTTTGTTATTTTTCAAGCCGAACTGCGGCCTCAGGTTTTTACACTGTCTTTATGTGGCTATACAAGGGATATACACCTACTGTAATCCTCACATCACAATATACTTGTGATCATAAACTTTACCTTCAAAGATAAAATATTAATTTCTTATCGGAGAATAAGTTTTAGAAACTGTCTTAAGAGTTAGTAATTTAATTATTTTAGTAATTTTGGTACATTTAAATTGATCATATATGAAATAAATGTTATATATGATTGATAAATATAATTTCTCTACAGGATGAAAATATTGGCATTAATTAATGGCTATTCTTTGGTTTATGTGGGTTTTGAATGGATCAGCGAGTGAACATTTCTACATCTCTTTACTTCGTCTGACGAGACACAACCTCACTACGCTGTAATGATCCCTCCGATTACGCCAAATATCAAAACCGATTCAATCCCCATTCCGTTCAGCATGCGTATTCATTTCCTTCACCTACCTCATATGCCAAATCTATCCCCTGTGTAACAGTCTTTAACATTCCATTCTCATTAAAATGCTGCGAATCCACATTTCCAGTCCTCTTTGGATTTCTCTCAATATTCCTCTTCCTCCCCCACAATCCCCAGTACTTGTAAATTAGTTTTTCTTTACATCCATTTCATCTTTCCTCTCCTTCTTCACACCCATATTTCAAATACTTCAAGTCTATTCCCGTCAAAATTTTTTTAAACGTTCAATGTTTCCACCCCACACAAAACCAAGCTGCATATCAAAGAGTTTATTAATTTTTTCTTAATATCCTTTCTCAACGTCCCTTTCATCCATTTCGCCCTGCTTTTCAAAGTTTCCTAGCCTAACGCAACTCTTCCTCTTACCTTGGTCTGAAACATTTTGGAAATACGTAAACTGTTCCGCATGTTATCTTTTTCATTCAATTTTAATGCTTTACTCAGCTTTTCCCTTTGTCGATTTCAATTGATAACAGACTATAATTTATTTTTATGTTAAAAAATACTCAGTATTAAAAGGTATCTAAAAGTAAGCCCAGTTAATAATATTGAAGTGAAATAGAATGTCTTTCATAAAATGAGAAGCTCTAGTGTGTAATTTCTAGGTACTTTTTGTTGATACTTTGTAGAATTGGAATTTCCACATACGATTTTTATGGGACTACATACAAGTTCTTGCACGTTGATGAGCCAAAGCTTCAGAGTCTTGAAATGAATTTGTGAGGGGAGAGGTTCATTTAAATCAATACATTCCAAAACAAATATTTTATAAATGTTTTAAATTTTATTGCTAGAGTATGCTTTATTTTTATTATAAAGATCAACATCCAACGATAAAACAAAATCCATAGTATATATACACCGTTAGGTTAACCAGAGTTTCACGTGGATTTTCGAAATGGCACAATTTTCTACCTTAAGAACTAACCTTAAGAATGATATAATAACCGGCGCTCTAAAAAAATCACTAAAGAGGGCATACGACCTGAATTATTTAAGTGTTTTACGTAATTTTACTACGGAAGTTCTGAGGCGTGAAAATTCTCGCTTCAAAACACTCGCCCGTTGGTTGACAAGTTCAGCCGAAGCATAACTTTACGTATTAGGAATTCAACCCTAATGCATCCCAAGGTCAATGGAGTGATTCATGCATGCACAAACGCTGCCAGCTAGATTCTAACCGATTTTGCTGAAAACTGACAAAGCAGGAGGATCCCAAATAAGAGGAGCGGAGGAGTTTGGGAACCCAAACCTAACAACGAAAGTCCTCGAGGACAAATATAAGCCAAACCTCCAACGTCATTCCTCCCGTGACAAAGTTGCACACACGCTCGGGGAGTGCGTTTCTCTCTCGCGAGGGGAGATGGGGGTGAGGTGCGGGAGGGATGGGCAGGCCCTGGGGTACATGGCCTCAGGGCCCTTAATTAATAAGCACACCAGGACGACCCGTCCCTCGCATATCCCGGGAGAGTGAGTGCACCGCGAGAGGAAGGGGAGGCGGGGGAGGAGTATCCCTGCGGGGGACGGAAGGAGAGGGTTGAGACCCCGCCCTAGGGGAGTCGAGCGGTCGTCACAAGGGCGGCGGCTCCAGGGAAATGCGGGCGAGAGGCGGTCCACACGCGGCCGCGATCTCATAGGTGACAACGGGAAGGAGAGAGAAAGACGGGAGTAGGACGGGGGAGGAGGAGCGACGCGACAGAAGAGCAATGTTTTACATGGGCACGGACCCCCCACAAGCACTCGGTGGTGTAGCGCCAACCAAAACCGTCACCAGAGAGAGAGAGCGATGGGACGTCATCCAAGGTTGAAGGGGCCTCGTGGGACGACAAGTGAACGGCGCTAGGCAAGCGCGGAACGATTCCCCAAGGGTGGAAGGCCCGGACCAAACGGACTACGGGGTGGGCGCGTGCGGGTCGTTACCTCTCTTAACGTACGCAACCACTCACACATTCGGTCTTGACTGGCGTTGCACTAATTTCCTTCCGCACCGCTATAGTGCGTCTATCTATACAAAAATAAACTTTATCCTTGAACACAGCCACAATTGCTGAAGCGCATCCTGCCGAAACTTGACGCGATCGGATATGACCGAGTGATGAACGATGACGCAAAATCAAAGCACTCCCGCAATAATAGTGGCAATGTATTCAGCAAAAATGCTAAAATACACTTGTTAGTTTTTAGTTATTTTGTATTACGGTTATATATATAAATGAAACTTTGATGAAACAAATAAAGAAAAAACTAAGCACATAAAAAAAGGATTGACTTAACTTCTTAGAACAACCACCAGGAAAAGAAAAGAAGACTTCTTTATAAGTAGATTCGTATTACGAATGTTTGTAGAGCAAGGTGCCCCGCCAAAAGACGGTGTTCGGGAGTTATTTCACCCACTGCTAGAGCAGTGGGTGAACACCGCGTATTTTAGAGGCACTTACGTTTTGTTCGTCGTCTCAATAGGAGGAGAATCGGCTAGGCAATTGGAAGGACTGTGGCTCACGTCCCGGTCAAGAAGATTCTCTTATGATTGGTGCAACAATAGTGAAAAAATGGCTTCATTTGTGACATGTAACACACAGGAACAGCATATTCTCGTTTTTCTCTAAGAGACTCTTCTTGACAAGATCAGGCACGCGAAGTATTGACCCCACTGGCCTTAGTAGCAGTTAAAGCCATGTTATTTTTTCTACAGTTTTTAAACGTAAATTTCCAAGTACTAGAATATTTAGATTGCACACCATGGAGATAACATATAAAAATAATATAACAGAATTGTTTTATTCGAGAGATCAGGTGGGTAAAAATATATGTTTTAAGGTTTTCATTTGACTCTCCGTAGCACAAATACGACGATTATTGTGTCAAAAAATATCGATCTTGATAATTTCATCAAGAAAGATTCAGGATTCAATAGAATTTTGGCAATGATAAAAGTAATATAATAATTGCAGAAAGATCAGAAACTATTACTATAAACATGAGCGAATTCTGAATGGTAGGAATTGAGAATAAAAAGGATTTTGAGGGCGCCATGACGTGACACGAAGTTATTTAACGCTACATTCAAAGTTCAGATTCACAAATAATTTTCGAGAATGAAACATGCTAATCTCACCGCGCTGAGTAGTTTTAAAACGTTTGTTCATGGTGAATAATTTATCCTCTAAAATTTCGAGGAGATGCCCATTAGTTCCATGGAGTTGCAACTTTTTCCAAAGTTGAATAGGCGCTAAAATTTCCTCCTCGCTTTTAAAACAAAAGTTTTTTGTAGATCCGTCCCTAAAAGGTTATGTACCTTCTCAATAAAACAAGGACTTCTGGTCTCTGTTATGGCAGCAGGTTTAAATCCGAGCTTATTATTCTACATCCATAGATATACTTTTTTCTTTCCAGCCAAGTTTAAAAAAATTAATTCGCCATTAATGTTTGCAATGCTTTCCAAAAATCTTCATGAAATTTTAGTTATTTCCAAAAATATACACTGGCAACGGGTTTCTTGACATTACAGGAGAGACTTTCCTGGAACTTCATTTTCCTTTATACGATGACTATAAGTAATAGTTAGATAATTTTTGAGAACAAACTTTCGTCTCTGTGATTTTAATTCAGTTACAAATCAGATTTCGATCTCCTCTTCTGGCTAAGGGATGAATTATAAATATCCTTCCGACATCACCAGAATCCATTTTGGATTGGTACCAATAAAACAAATTTAACACTGTGGTACCTCATTATTAACTCTAATCAAGTTTCAGAAATATGGTCATGTTTATTTTACTCAGATTATTATTGTGATAAACGTTTATATGCCGGGGACATCGGTAATGGTCAATGCAATTAGACGAGGATGATAAAAGAAATTAGTTGAGAACACGGTAAATAATAACGTGTTTACACCCGTGCGTTGCGTCCGGAACGTCAGTGGGTCTTCAAAAGATATTCAGAGTAGCTCAATGCTCGTTGCATAATAAAAAGGACACAACAATGAAGTCTTTAAGCGATGCCTACGCGGCAAGAATCCGAAATAAGAAACTTTGCAAAAATGCCTGGATCTCAAACATTCGACAGGACGACTTCGGAATAATTATTTGTCCAGCATATACAGAATACAAATTCCTCCCACGGTATCCTTAAATTTTTTCCAATGGTCAACACTTTCTATTCTACCAAATTCCAATTGTACGGATGTAAGTAATTGTTTTCATGAAAAAACAACAAATGGGCGTAAATCGTCCCGACTATAAAGATCAATTGGATCACGGGAGGAGAGCAATCATGAAACTGCCGCTTTGAAAGTCATATATTCCGAAGCATATACCAAAAAGATTAAAAAATATTTGGTTTTACAGGACGTGTGCACGTTTGCACATGGTTTTTCCCCATTGCGATTGGGGCACAGAATGTGTCATAACCAGATAAATATGATGATGAATACTATACTTTTAGTTAAAGAGAAAGCTTCAAAAATACTTGGAGAACTTCTAGAGCTTTTTAGAATCTCGTCAACTATTACTATCATTATTGGCATCCTAACGATAAAGGGAGGTTTAGAATGGACACAGCCTAAAAAAAGTATCTTGATACATTTACCCATGGTAATTATACGACTTATTCATCGTTCACCCTTTACGCATTGAAAACCTTAGTAATTATTTTTAAAACAGTATTTCCATCTCGACAATGCCTGGAGAGCAATGAATGGAAGGAGATCAAAACTTTACAAACAAAATTCGCTTTACAGAGCTTGCAAACACTTTCGTGAGACCATCCAAGGGGGGTTCCCTTAGTTATGAGTGAGTCAAAAGAGAGAGGCTTATTTTACTGCATAAACTTCTTATATTTTCCGCCCTGTTAAAATGTGTGATGCGTATTCTAAGTATTAAAACGTAATGAAGATAATATGATTGCTTTCAAACAGCGACACAAAAGAATAAGTTACCATGCATCCTTTTAAAAGACCGTTTACATTTATTTCCTTTTCTTTCTTTAGAACTACTAAAGCTGGAATTGGAGACGTTGTCTTCACTGCCATTGGACTTTGATCCGCTTATTACAAATGCCACTCAAGTGAGGGCAAAACAAATAACTGAGGACTCGATAACGGAAACCATTAAAAATAATCGACTGCTCTTGTTCTTTCGAGTTCAGTCAGGTTAGATAAGTATCTAACGCTCTCAATATAAAAAATTAAACAAACACCAGACACTCAAAACCGGAGCATAGTTAGCTAGTGAAATAAACTCACACAAATTAAAATTATTTAGATACTTGAAAGTTTAAATGATAATAAAAACAGTATCGAAGGATTTTACCACCTCGAGTTTTGAAGCGGAACCCTCAAATTAAGTTTGAAGAAAAAGTTACTATGTGCAATATGTATAAGTCTGTAATTGCACGAGTATATATATTCACTTAAAACTGGAAGTTTGTGTATGTTATAATCGAAGAATTCCAGTTCAAAATTGACTTACACAGTGCTCGCAACATTACATTATGCCCCTATTGTAGAAAGAATTCACCATTCAAAAGTAGATTTCACTAACTTTTATTAACAGTTAATACGATTCTAAAACTGGTTCATGAAATACGGAGGATCAGTGAGAATTTGCAGCTATATAAAAATTGATTGTTAAATTTTTTAAATATAATTTAATGATTTACGGAAAAAATGTTTTACTAATCAGAGTATTAGAACATATGCTTCGCAAAATTTAACAACATTGGTAAATATTCTTGAATTTTATCCTATTTTTTAATGCCTTTACCGTTTTTATCCTACTTGATGTACGTTGAACTAATTTTGAGGGTTATCAATAAGTAGCATCAATTTCGTAAAGGAAGGCTGACTTTTAACCAAGAGATAAATATATTTCCGGTGTTGGCTCCGGTACAAAATTGTAGCGGGTGCATGGAAATTTCTTTTCAGTGGATAAATTTCGCCCTGCACAGAACTGATCTTGATTTATCAAAGTTCAAATGTATGAAAAATTTTAATTTATAATAGCGTGCTAAAACATAACTTAACGGAGTTTTATCCAAGTTAAATAAATTAAAGTCCACGCCCCCATAAGAACGTCGGAAATCATTATGCTTCCAGCAGCGAAACCGTACCAATAGTGATTCACCCTGTGCTGTTGCCTTGAATTGCATGTAACCAAACAAGGCAGCCGCAAAAAAGCAAATTTCGTAAGTCATTACAATTAAAAACTACAAACTATTGACTGGTACCGTATTACCGACTGGATATCAAAGAGCAAATTTTCAAGAGGGAAAATAAAGAAAAGGTGAAGGTAATGTCAATAGAGAATTATTTTAGAAGGTAACATAAATATAAAGGTTTTTAAAAGAAATCTTTGACACATTTCATCAAAAATATCGATCAAGTCGCCAGATTATCGGTTATCTCAATCATTTCCCGAAAATATCCATGTCGAACGTTTTGGAAACGGAAAACATGAAGTCCATTAGCAGTGGTTAGCGGTTTCTAGAAACCCTTGAATTTATTCACCAAGAAAAACCCTAGTATCATGTCCACAAAGTTGATTAATATGTTAGAATCAATGTAATCTAGTATATATCTATTCGTAAAAGTAATTTCTGCAACAGAGAAGACAAAAAATAATGACAACACTACTGTCTCTTCTGTTCGCCGTACCGAATCAGATTTTTGTAGAGGTCGTGTAGACAAAAAAATGCTAGCCTTTGATTCTTTTTAAAGCAAAGTGTTTGTTTCCATTAGAGTTTCAATAGTAGCGCAAAAGACGAAAAAACAGTAGAGACAACAAACTGAAGAGGTTACCAGGGATTTTCATTTCGTTTAAGTCAACGGCATATATTTCCTCAAGTTTCCTTTCGTTCATTCTACCACAAGGGAGAGCTTTATGCAACAGCCGTGATTTAACTCCTTGCTTATCCATGGCCATATAAACTGACGATACGACTCAAATATAAGTATGCATAAAAATCATGTTATCTTTCTGATGTTTTTTTATCCTATCAGTAACATCTTGTGTCACTCATATCATTTGCTCAGTTGTTTTCCCTCATTCAAATGAATTCATGAAGGTGGATGTGCCATTCTGTAAATATTGCATGGATCGGAATCTCCTCTATCCCCCTACCGCCAATTCAACGATAAGAATAGACATTGGATGACAATAAAATGATAGAATATTTTCCGATTCAACGCACTTTTTATCTGCTTGATATAGGAATGAATGGTCAAATATTGATCCATTAAAGGTGGAGCGAAGACTTGATTCCTTCGAGGGATAAGCTACGATGAAGAAGAAGAATAATCTACGCCATTTAATGAGTAGGAAACTGGATGTAGAGTTAGCATTAATATTAAATGAAGCACAACAATAGTCAAAAATGCATATAAAATATTTTAGCAAAGTTGAGTTTGCACAGGAAGTTTACCCAAAAGAAGATTACGAGCTTTTAGAGCTCCACATTTTTTACCTGCGAGGCACTCAGCCTTGAAGTCGTAAACCGGAGGCACACGAGAGAAGTTCCTAAAACTAGAGATATACAAAATGCAGTTTTTAAACATCACCCTAATTAGTATTCACCAACTATTCGTTTTTAATGGTATAATTGTAAATAATAGCCCGGTTTTCCGAACCCCGAGTCCGATGGTCTCAATACCTGATTTGCAGTTTCCTCTCGCAAATTGTGAGAACATGATTTTCATCTGTGATGCTTTCTGGGTGGAAATGAAACAGGACAGCCAAAAAATATTCCAAGGTGAAAACTTTTTGAGCATATTTTTTATGAGAATGAGAGTAGCTGACAGCACTCTTCCATTTTTACTGGAAATTAACAACGTAGATAGAGCGTAAGGATGGTCCAGCAAAATAAAGATAAAATATGATAAACATGCTCTTTCGTCTATCCAAGATTTTTCCATAGGAGGCAAATACATTTTGAGAGAAGAAGTTTCTCTGATTTATTGAACACTAGGTCCTTAAAGTTATTTGAAAGACTTAGTATTTTTACATGGTGACTAAAAATTGTTTCTACCGAGTGAAGAAATACTCTACATTCATAAAGCAACACGGCGTATATTATTTTCTGCGAGGTGTCTATGATACATTTAAAGAAGTTATTTGCTTGGCTATTTATTATTACATTTATCATAAAAGTCCTAGAAGTGCAAAAAACTAGTAATTTGAAAATTAATGGGTAATATAAAATTATTGACATAGTTCTCTCTCAAATGGAACTGTCTTGGAACTGTCTTCCGACAGGTTTCCACTGGATGTTCTCCAACTCTCTCGGTCCGGAACATCTTTTTTCATTTGCATGTAACTTCTGCAATTTCTTATCTCAACAAGCATTCCTTTCTTTCTTCCCTGCCCTATTTTTCAATCAATTTTTCCCTCCACGATTCTTCTCATCGAGCAATTTCGGTGTAATATACACCGAAGCCGACCAAGACGTCTTCCACTTTTTTATTTCTCTTTAAATTTTTCTTTTCTCTTCTATTTTGATCAAAACTACTTCATTCCTTAGTCTATCACCCAACTTTCCCTGAAGTATTCTTCTTCACTACCATTTTTAAAAACTTTTCAAATATTTTTCATCTTTCTTTTTAACCATCCATGTTTCACTTCTGTAAAACCTAACATTCCAGATAAAACTTTTAGCAAATCTTTCTCATTTCTAATGAGAAAGATTTGCTAAAAGCATTTGCTGCTGGCTGTCAAAACCCCTTTCACCTTTTGCCAACATTTCTTACTCATATTTATTTCCTTGGTACAGCTTCAATTTAAAATTACTAATCTTGCCAAATACTGGAATAATTTCACTTTCTCAACAGTTTTTCCTTCGATGGATACGTCAGGGATTGTTTCATTCATACTTACTCTCAACACTTTTGCCTTTCAGACATTTACATATGTTCATGACGTTTTTTTAACCCACTCGTATCCTCAATACTCTTCATCATATGCTGTAGCTCCTCTTCTGATTTTGAAAGTACTGCTTGACCACGGCGAATTTTGGCGTATTTATTCTTTAGAGGAGCAACCAAAATTAAAGACGACCGTCCAATGGGAGTAGAATACCATACGAATCCTGAATGCGGTGGTTTCCCTCGCCTTTTAAGTCCTTCATTCCATTACAGTTTTACCTCCTGTGGGATTGCAACACTCATCCGCCTTTAAGAATGGAAAGCCATTCCCAGAGCAACAGAGTGCCTTAACTTTTATCCGATCGTGCACCCACCGAAGAGGCTGCTGGCACTTAAAGAAGGGGTCTCTGAATCCCGGAAGATACTAGGTCTCTAAATGCCGGGAGATAATAGGTCCCTGAATCGTTGGCCGCTTAATTAGCAAACATTGTCTCCTCTCTACTATGAGGAGGTAAACGTCAGGGTTATCCCCTGCGACCAAAATGGTATTCCCTTGAACCTCTAGTACTTCCTGGAGCTGACATGACACAAAATATCCTTATAGTTTATGCTCTATATCTAAATAATTTTTGCTTCATTTTTATTTCTATTATTACATTATGTGCCCTGTAAATCAATTATTTATATTATTGATTTGCTCAAAAGAAGCTTTTGTAGAAGTAGCGTCACACTGTATTCGAACTTGCTGTGTTGCATGATCTTTTCCGGTGCAACAATTAGAACAGTGGTAACCGATTCGATAGTTTTGAAAGGAGAGCTCTGGTTCCTTTAATATTCCAACGAAAGAGAAAGAAAAGTGAATTGCGGGCATATTTAGAGACCTTGGTATGCTTGATGTGAAAGCAAAGTGATAACAACATATGTGTGAGGGGGGAAGAAAAGAATAACAATTTTAGATGGAATAAAAAGGTTTTTAATCATGCTGAGTTATCAAAGGTCAAGTGCAGGATAAAATACATATCTGTGGTTAGAAAGTGAACAAGAGATAAACGGTGGTCCGAGACAATAAGGGTTTTCAGAGACCCCACCGGATAGGCTATCTATCATAATAAAACCACTGCTAAAATGTAACTAGGATAATAATTAATCAAAATTGTTCTTCTAACATTTATAAACGTCCTCGTTACTAACCATTGTTTCTTATTTTATAATATTATCTCGTTTCGGCAAAATTATTTACCGTTTTTCAAAGTACACATTCATCATACTTCTGAAACAAAACTAATGAAAAAGAAGTCCAACTCCCTTTCGGTATTCACCTGAAAATGAGTTTGGTATTCTGGTTTTGTGAGGCAATCTGGAATTCCACCCTAACGATCATGAATTCTTTTTCGAAAATTAAACAGGGGCAATAAGCAGAACCTTTTCTCAGTTAAGCCGCCTGAATGATATTTTTTCAATGCCTTTTCGAATATCGACACCTGGTATTAGAAGTCGTTCCAAAAGAATTTCAAATAAATTCTCCTGCTACGAAATTCACGTATCAAAAAGGTAGATCTCCTCTTTTGAGCTACTTATTTTCAAAATGTACTGACCAGTTGGACAAAAACAGTAAAGTTATTCAAAATGATAAATTTAAAGTGTCCGTTAGACAACCTTTTTGGTTCACAAGGATGGATGAAGTATAGGTAAATTTAATACACTAATCGTAGCTAATGGAGAATACAAATGACCATCAGCCTCGAGCTCTGCGAGAATTCAGGTCGTAATGATTGATGTTGCCTGAGATTCATCGTCCTCACGGCCGACACTTCGTCCCACGATCACTCTCCCGCATCTGGGCAATACCGTATATGGTATTCGAGAGGCGATTCTGGGGAAAAAACAGGGTAACGCGCATCGGCATGCTGTCTCAGAATGCGCCGCCTACCCATTCGTGCTCCATCGGTCGGGATTCCCCGGCTTCCCTGGGCATTCCTTTCTTTCGACTTTTCCGCCATCGATTGGAACCCTCATCCCCTCCCCATTTTGACGCCCCGCCCCCTTCCACGCTCCCACCCCACATCCTCTATCCTTAAACCCTCCCACTCCAACTCCGGCCCGCAGCCACCGAAGGCCTGACTACGGGCGAATGACGTCACCTCGCCTTCACGTGTCGCCTTTTTCCCTCGGACAAGTTTACGTGATCTCGGGCGGGAAAAGTGCGGACGCGGCGGCGATAGGCTGTCGAAGGAACGTGCGCCGGTGCCCTGATTAATGCACGCCCGCTAGTGCATTTCATCTCCCTCTCTGAATCTTGAGATCTGAAATTGGGTTATGCGGCGAGGGCAGAATCTTGACGTGGCAATCGAGGGGAAACGCCCCCAAGTGCTAACGGGAAGGAGTAACGGGAATTTTATTACAAGCACCATTGAAAATTGTCAAATATCAAAAGCTGGACCTTCACCACCGAAGATAAAATCACAAATTCCGGTTGACCTGTCATTTGAATACTGTCATGTACTCGTATTTAATGTCAACTGACAATGTACATAGAGTTGATATTATTCTACGATAATGAACCGAAGGTATAGGATTGCATGGACACAGACATGACAATGATGTCTGGTGAGATTTTCCTTTCCTAAAAAAATAATAAAATGCAGCTACCAATTTCCTCTCTTCGCTAATAATTTTCTCCACAGCCTGCTGGTAATCTTTTCTTTTCGTCTTTATTTATGCTTCTGCATTCAATTTGCTAATACACCCCGCGTATTATCCTCTTGAATGTGACATTACACTTCATCGGCACTAAAAATTCTTTGGAAGCTGTAACAGTTCCCAAACAATGTGTGAATAAACTTCGCGGTTCCTAAAACTGCAAATAGCAATAATACAATCTAAATTATATCTTTCTTGATCCTCAGGCATACTCCAATTATAACTATACCTATTTTGCGGATTAAAATAAATGTTCTCGCTAATTACACTCTTTCTTCGATATAATTTAATTACTTTCTCCCCGCGGTCATTTCTTGTTCCTCAACCGTAGTCCACTGCCTTACTACCATTTCCCCCTCCCCCTACAGATTATCTGCAATTATGTCGTCTAACTGATCGTATACCCTGTCTTCCTACACATAATTGCCCGTTGGTATGCGGATCTTAGTGATGACCAATTTTATTGATTCAGCATTTCAATAAAGTAATGATATTCTATCAACAGCAGTTCTACGTTTACTACGCTGCTCCATATTTGTTTGTGCAATGCAATGGCCACCTTTCCCTTGCTCTCTTCCCCTTCGTGATATTTACTCTATCACTACAACTAAAGTTCCCTCTATGCCATCTCGCGCAACCATGAAATATCTATATTTGCTCTTCCCATATACCACTCATATTTTCTTATTTCCCCGTTCTCGGTGTCATCTTAACATTCAAACTCAACATTTGTACTTTCCGGCCCTCTTCTAAGTCTTATGATCTGCTACTGTCGATTTTGTTTTGCTACGATTTTGCATGAAGGTGATCGTGAAAACTTTGCCTGTCCAGCTACTGGGAACGATACTCCGTCATTAGGTAGGGTAGTTTCCAGGACTCAAGGTCTTTTTGATGTCCACCATAACAGTCTTGCGATTTATAATTACGACTGATTCCCTCAGCCATCCTCATTGATGTTTTTAAAGCGACACCTTCACTCAAATGGCAGCTACCTGAGATCTGATTCAATTCACCTTTGCAGTCACGTCGCTCAAGAATATACGTTGCACGGGTTACCTTATTATCTGACTGCTACCCTTTAAAATATTTGGCGTTGGTGATCTTAGCAGTCCATAAAAAATATCAACTAGAGGAAAACAATTTTAATGCATTGAACGCGTAGCCAGAAAGAACGGCAAATCAATTTATCATTAGCTTTACTAGTACATGATATTGAAGTGATACATAAGGAACAGATTGTAGAAGAATAGGTTGTAGAGAATACAGTTATTATTTGTCTACCCCTACGGTTTTACACACCAGCAGGAATTATACTCCAAAACGGTAGAGATTCCGAACATTTTCACTTATTCATTGCGACAGGATTACAGACTTCTAATGCAGCTAACTTTCGACACGGCCAGTTTAAAAGTCAAGGGTAACTGAGAGGCAAAATGAAATTTCTTTACGGTATGAAGAGAAGAAATTTTCTTGCAAGCGAAAAATTGGCTTACTGCATTTTATAAAACTGATTCTCGGAAATTCGCCAACATAAATTGTAATACCGCTCGCAAAGAGAAATGCACTGCAATTAGGGGGTCGAACGTACGCATTTTTTTCAAGTACGAGCCTAGGAGTATAAAGCTCACATTCAAAAACCCGATAGCAAATATAATAGTTGGGGGTAGAGTTCACATCGCCCGAAGCCCTGCGGCGGTCTTCGTAAATATCCACACTCAGGACTGAGGAACCTAGTTCCTTTCCCTGTTAAACCAGCGGTTTTTTCACCGGCGACAATTTCGATAGCATAAGAATCAAAGCGGTTGGGTTTTTTTTTCTCTTTTAGCGCTTAAGCACAAACTGTGTACCGCTGTAGCTCGAACTTTTACTATAAATTTCGTTGTACCTGAATATTCTTCGAAATATGTCATCATGATTGCTTTAATATATTATTTTCACCACGTAACATACTGCACTAAATTCACCAGCAGAGAGCAGATAATAATGGGTTAATATGCCGATAAAAGATATTCCAACAGGCTGTTTAGACATCATATCACCTAATCTGCCTGTCTCAACTACGTGATTTGCAACTAAATTTATAGCACTCGAAATACGAGTATAAATCGGAGATTAATTTTGGAGCATTAAAATGGATATCCTAATCAATCAAATTCGCCCATAAACTCTTCATGACCATGTCATATAGCGACCGCGTGGCTTAATTACCCATACGCTAAACTCCAAATTATATCTGGAAATTTTATATCTACGAGTTCTGACGTTAAAATAACAGATTTCCCAATGATGTAAATATATTTTTTTATTCAAATAAACTTGATTTTAGCCCATTCCCATGCATCATAATGTAGAGCGATGAATTAATATTTGTGGAGTTCAAAATAATTTTCAAGTACTTGAGCAACAATAATTCTGACAAATGACCCATACTTAATATTTAGATGCCGTAATTAATATACCAACCTGTGGCCGTTGATGTTACTATCGTAAATGAACACAGAAAAGTGGCATCAACAGTGTCCCTAAAACAAGTGGCTCCCGTAATAAATTCAATGATTAATGGCACACAAAAACACGGCACTATTTCAAGGATGTCGCAGGAACGAAAACAAGTTTCAACGGATTCGATGATACATAAGCTAGAACGTTAAAAAAATATTTTATAAAGCAGGTCTTATCCGTGGATTAACAACACTATTTTCCGGCGACGAGCTGAATCCATGGGGTGGCTATATTTTTCAATCATCCCACTGTCCCGGATAGCGGTGGCTATAATGGTCTTAAAATATGCGTGAAAATCCCTCCAAAACGAAGATGAAACGCCGTGGGCTATAGTCAAAGAGGGTTGTAATAGGGAACGTTGAAACGGACATCCGCGATAAGATAGAAACTCCATCCTCTCTTCCGAGGACTGCAACACTATTTTCCGGAGGGTTGTGGGAAAATTCGGAACCGCCCCGTGAGCCAACTTCGGCTCTTTTTTGCCATCGCTGGCAAAAGAAAAAAAAATAAGCGAGAGAGAGAAAGAGATGAAGACAATTTATATTCATCCGCCATCAAATGCCGACTAAAGGCTTTTAAATGCCAGGCAATAAACTTGAAGATACCGTCCGGAGTGGTCGGAGAGAGAATAATCACGTTCGGACATTAGCCTCTCTTTCTCGCCCTGGGTGGTTAGTGGGGGGAGGGGGGGGCGCGAAGAGGACAAAAAAATCACGAGGAGAAGAGAACGCAAGAAGTGGTCACAGAGTCTGGCCTTGCTGTAAAAGTGCTCTCCCCCCACCCCACTCTTCTCCCACCCGCCCCGCCCCCGTTTCCTCAACCTCCCAAGAGGCCGTATCTCGAGAGTCATGGCGTCGCAAGTGAGGGGCGCGGAAAAAAACGCGAAGAAGTGGGAAAGAAGGAAGAGGGGGGGATGAAGGGGTGGGAAGGAAGAAGGAACAAAGCGCCACCTCCCCGCGCAGTCCCTCCCACAGAGCCCCGAGGGTTGAAAGTAAGCACTCGCATCGTCCTACCGGTTCCCTCCCTCCCCCCCCCACACTCTTCTTCCTCTTTGCGCCCCCCCCCTGAAATTCTCCCAGCGCGGCAATTCCTTCCCCACAGGCCACCCCCCTCACACACACACCCTCCCTCACGCAGAAACATGCACCCCTCCTCCCTTCACTCCCTCCATTCCCATCTAAACCTTTAATCTTTCCCTTTCCAGGAGTCTGGAGCGGAGCCAGGATAACCCCTGAGGTCGCACCCGCTCACACATCTTCCCCCGAAAGACAGCCACTCCCCTCGGTCTCACCCACATCCCCTGCTCCCCCGTCCGCCCCCAAAAGGAGTCCCTAGCACCGCGTTTTCCTCCAAACTCGACATCCTTTCCTTCTTCGGATGGGAAGGGGGGTGTTCGAGGCTCCTTCATCTTTCCCCCTGCTCACTTTTTCCACCTTTCTTCCTCCTCCTCCCTCGCACCGACATTTCTCCCGTCGGGAGAGAGAGGGCGAAGGAGAGGGGTAAAAAAAAGGGAAGAGAGGGGGCTTAAGGGAGTTGTTAGAACGCAGCTGCGGTTGGTCCTGCAGCCTCAAGAGGTTTTTATTACCCTTTCCTCAAACCCCCACCCAGGTGGAAGAAGGCGAGGCGTGTATGTGTGCGCGGTGGAGGAGTTGGGTGGTTTAAAGTTGGCAAAAGCTTTTGCATGCGGTTGTTCGTGGCGGCGGAGGAAAGGCACCGGGGTAGGAATATCATCCTTCTTTCACCTGATCTCCATTATGGAAGCGTGATTCGCGGGCATTCTTCGAATTACATTCGTTGTCCGCGCGAGAGCAACGAAATCCGATCAGTTTTTCAGATAACTGCATCGTTTCCTAAACGCACCCACACTAAATACTATCTCCGCTCGTACATTTTTGCACACCTCGAACGACAAAAAGAAAGAGCGAGCTCCAAAAATTCGAGCAGTAGAATTAAATTTATACTCAACCATAGAACTGTCTCGTCATGTTGAATTTCACTGGGGGAGCAAGTAATGAATGCTGTGACTGACGTCGACAACTTAAATGGTGTGCGTGCTGTCATTCATCCACGGCTGCCACTCGTCTTTCTCCTTCTTCATGAATCCTCCACGTGAATAAAATGGTATTGATCTCGAGAGATCTAATAATTACAATTGTTATTCGACAAAAAATTCCCAATCCACAAAGCAACACGTGAGAATCTCTCGACTACATAGGCATACAATACTAAGGATATCGGATATTATCATGGCAACGCCCACGGTATACAAAGTAAATACCCACTCCATTCAAAGGATGGGAAAATCCCCAGAAATGGGCTTCCTGTTTGCCCAAGTATGAGGGTTCCCGGGTCCTTGGGGGAAACCTAAATTTCATATTTCATCCCGCAAGGCTTCCAGCGTTTATGCTAAAGGGGTGATTCGAGGCACTGCAACCCTCCCGAGAGGGGGAGAAGTGATATTTTTTTTCATGCATACACTGTCGTAAACGGAGGCAAATGCCGACACCGGGCATCCCTCCCTCGGCTGCCGTCCCCCCCCCTCCGCTCTCTCCATAACAGCCCTTCCTCACCTTTATTTCATTTTTTCTCCTGGCCTCCGGCCACGCGCGGCCTTCGAGTTTTTGTAGCCACCTACGCATCGCACGCGCGCGCGTGTGTTTGCATGTGTACGTGCGCTCATGTCTATTTTTTTGCCACCGAAATTAGGTTTGGTTCAAAACTGCCTCAAAGGGCTTTCAAGGGATTGACCTTAAATTTGGGGGGTTAAAAGAAAAAACTGGATGGAGCGCCCACGATCATCCAAAAATTCTTTCCCAAAAGCTCTTTCTCCTCTCTCTTTCTCATTCACCCCATCCCTCACGCACACAAAGGCAACATACACAGACACACCTTATTGGGCTCGCAAAGCAATTTGCTACGTTCTCAACATGCATACGTGAACTGCGCATTCATAAGACAGCCACGATAGATCACAGTCCCCTCCAAGAACAACGCAGAGGTGAACAATTTAAACACTTGCCAAAGTGGAGACTAAGGCTCTCTTCTCTTACTCCAACGGGCACGCACGCATTCGGTGATAACCTAGTAATCTGCTTCTGCAGGAGTAGGCCGCACGTGGTTATACCCCCCCCCCCTCACTCCCCCCCCGTAACACCACATCCACATCACAAACTTCATAACCCTCCAATATCTTCTCTCGTATTCAAGGCGGCAGTTGGTATTGAGCGTCGTGCGCAATTCTCACAACTCCTGAAAGATTATTTTCTCTCACTCCGTCTCAACACCTTTTGGTTTCCCAATCGCTCTTCGAATCGGCACCCCCTCTAACTATCTTCTAAGACGGAAAAACCGCTCTCTCTCTCTTTCCAGTAATCAAAGTTCCTTCGATACCTTCGAACCCTTCGATAAAGTCAAATTTCAAGCTGAAAAAATACTGGCAGTCTTAAGGAATTTCGGTGAAACAATAAGAATAGACATTGATTGAATTGAGCTCTAACGGCAAGTGGTATTTAATGAAAATGAAAAAACTCCGATAGCCGTAGGCAGTTTAACTTCCAAAACAAAGTACAAATAAGGCTAGTTGGCTAACGCTATAAGTCAAAGGTAAGGTTAAGTAAAATACGCGTATTCCTGTTCACTTTTCTCATCCCTTTCCTTTCTTAGCCTTTACCCCTCCCTTTGACTTGTGGCTTTAGTCAACTAGCTTTATTTGTACTTTGGTTTCAAAGATTAGCTGTCTCCACTGTTGGAGTTTTTTTCTTTTATTCAATGTTAATAAAGTTAACCATACATACATAATTATCACTTTAAAAATTTCCCAACAACAGATCAATCAAATACTTGATTGCCAGACCTTAAATTATGGTAACACCTAAACAAGATGCACAAAACTTTCCCTAATGTGCGCAGTGAGTTGAAGTATTTATGTCTATCCTGAAGTTACATTCGTCATGATGTCATTCAATTTCCCCATTCATATAACAACTACGACTTATTTTAAAATAGTTTGTGAGCTTTTTTGATAATGTATCAATATATTCTCGATAACTCACATTCATTACTATGGAATCAGCATCTCTCGAATATGAACATAGTTTCATCAGCTGGAAACCTTCGTGACAAACACTATACGATTACGATTCCACTAAAACTAGCGTCCGTTCTCGATATTCAGGACAAAGCGCTTATCAGCGTACAAATCGCAAAGGGTACAGAGAGAGATATCCATGCTTATAAACCAGCCTAACCTGAAAGTCAGCACAAGGGCAGACGACACGGGGATTTCGAAGATGCAAATCTTTTACTACTCATTTGGAGAGAATTTGGAATTTGTTTAAATGTATGGTCATAAAATCAGAGGTCAATGTATGAAAACAACTCCAGCAAACCTTTTGAAGTAATTAACTAGTTATTTGTTGGGATTACGAATAGCAAAATGGAAAATCGACCACTTTGATGGAGTCTGAAACTTTCTTTATTCATCCAGGTGCTCCACCAATCTGCAGATGGGGCAGATTAGGCACTTCATTATTAATTTATTTCTATAAAAAGACACCAGCGGACCCTTTACATTTTAAAGTGCATAAAAGATGGGGTTTCCCATCTCCAGGGTATACCGGTTCCCATCCAAGTTCCTGAAATAATTGTATCACTGTGATAGACAAAAAGTTTTCACACTTATAACCACATCATACGGGAAACCCTTTGGGGTATGTTTTACCGTTCATCAAGTTGGGTGCCAGAAAAAGAGAATAAGTGAAGGAATGGTGGATAACAAAAGGTTTTTCATTGATAGGTTTTTTGTGTTTAGCCTTGATTTTTATTAAAACGCAAGATATCGAAACATTTTTTTAAATATTTCAGTTATGGAAATTCTCTCGTTCCACCCATAGGGTCTGATCCACTGATATACTATAGTGTGCGGTAAATATGAGATCCTCTGTGGCAATACACGAACTCGATAGTGCTACATATTTAAAAAGTGTTTGCGTCAGTAATAACTGTCTTCTTCAGCTCTGTGAGTGCCTTAGACGTCTTCTACGCCAACATTTCATGTGACTTTTCTCTAACCCTCAAAGTTGGGAGACATACCATGTTATTACGGGTCTAAACTTAGATCCTTACATAACTTTTGAAGGGACTGCATTCCCAGTTTATCAAATGACGACGTCAAAAGCGCTTTTTGTGACATTTTTCAAAATAAATATCACATATCTTAATCGACGATTTTCTTATTCCTTAAATGAAATTTTCTCCGATGAATTAAGTCGGAAAATTAAAGCTTTTCCGCACAGCTCAAATTTGCCATATTCAATACGGGATAACACGTTTCCTAAAACTTAAATCGCCCTTACAATGACCTTCGCCAAAGTATTTCCCTGTATTTTCTTGAAAATACAAAACGAAATTACTATAAAGGGACAATATTGACTATATCATAATGGCATTTCATACAATCGAGGTAGAAGAAAATTAGAGGTTACTGTACCTCTGATTTTTAATGAAATACCTAAATATTTAAGAATATTGCAGTCATTTAATGTTGTGAAAGGGAGAATAAAAGACTGGCTATTATACAGAATGGATTAGGGTTTGGAACAAAACGTGACACAATATATGTGTCCTTCTAATTGCAACACTTTAAGCAAACATTTATGTTCATTCGGAACCTTCTGTCCAGCCACAACTGACTGGCTTATCAAGACCAGAGAGTTTTCCAATTTATAAATTTTT
The DNA here is from genome assembly GCF_022747635.1 of Hetaerina americana. Lineage (NCBI taxonomy): Eukaryota > Metazoa > Arthropoda > Insecta > Odonata > Calopterygidae > Hetaerina > Hetaerina americana. The sequence goes on from NW_027286985.1 coordinate 15,676,365, forward strand.
AATTTATACTACTAGTGCATATTATAAAGATCATGTCAATATGACATATGATAAAAATTGTCTGTAATTGTATGTCGTATTGATTGTCTTAATTATTTGTGCATCATATATCATGAAGATTATACCACAATTGTAAATTATAAATAGCAATTTAATTAAACCATGAACAAAAAAATGTACCGTGTACTGAGCTAATGACTCCTCTAAAAGTGAGTGGCCTATGAAAGGGAACTCATATAGTGTCTTATGAGTGTTTTAAGATCTATTCACAGTTATTTGACTTCATCCTATTTCTTTTATAGGTGTGCAATTTCATGATTCCCATAAGTGCTTCTAGCAAACTTAGTTACCGTGTGTATATAAAAAATGTACAACACACACTTTCTAAACTAAGTTATTAATTGCAAGAGGATACCTCATCTTAAGCTGAGATCTTTATTTTTCTTACAAAAATTTATCTTCGAATATACTCGTAGTATAATAACTTAGGGAGTGAGGGCGCCCACGTTACGTTTCCTTATGATATAATCGATATCACGCCTGCCTCGTCTGAGATTATGTATTTATTGCCTAACTTCATCAACGGCGAAAAAATAAAGTTAGAAGGGAAGAAAACCATAATCCAGGGAACAAATAGCTCCTTGACACCAAACAAGTTAAGTTTGCGTATCATTTTGAAGTGTAGTCCCAAGGTCGAGGGCTTTTCTGAAATCTAAATATAATGCATTCACGTAAATATTAATTGCAATACCGATAATGTAGGGACAAAGTATGATTATTTCACTTCAATTGCTTTTGCTATATCCATACGGGATTCGTTTTAGCACATTCTCCTGCCTACATTGGTTTATCGCCGGCGATTTTTATGTTTTTTAAACAGGCTTTCCTCAGTACCACGTCCAAGGTCATGGACGTGCCATGATATGCTGATTAAAATTTTTTTTCAATTTTTCTACATTATCATTTCATTCGCATTTCCAAATTGAGAGAATAATTTTCTCGGCCTTGACGCCACTTAACTTCCACATGAAAGCATCTTTAAGATTACGTCCGATTGTGAATGGACTGCTGTACTTATTTACGCCAAGAAGTGAGACTATAAGTATAATTAACTGATATCCACTACTTTGGCATTAAGGGCATGCAAAGTGATTTCTGGTCAATAATTTTTTTTTTAATTACTGACGATTCCGTTTGAAATAAACTCTTTCTGGACGAGATACTTAACTTTGAGTCTCCATCACCAATGTGACTTCCTTTTTTAATTTTATAAATTGATAAGATTTCACGAAAAATTGCCTGCATTTAAATTCTTTTCTAGATTTTACCAATTACCTTGGTACCAGTACTTATTTAAAAAAGGCACTCTTCGCTTCCAAATATGACCGTTCACACGCATATGCTCGCACATATCGTCTAAATCTCAATCTCCATCCCTTTCCCGTCTTCAGTCTTGCCATTTCCAAAAATTTTCGCCCGGAAACCACGTACCATCGCCTCCCTTTTCCCTATTTATCCTCGTAGTTTCGCCCGACTTATCCGGCCGAGAGAGAAAAAGGCCGCAGGAGGGGAGCGAGATGGAGGAAGGGGCATGGGAAGTCGCGGCGGGTTCAGAGCGTTGGAGGGGCCTGCGAGGGAAGAATGGAATTGAAAATCGTCTCCATTGAAGCGAGATTGAGACTAAATCAGTCGGCACTTCCCCGGAACCCCCAAGGAGATTGAAGAGAGCAGTGAGAGAGACGGGAAGGGATGGTAGTGGTGGAGGTAGGACCGGAGAGCGGTTAGATAAGGTGGGAGGATTTATAAAATGGAAGAAGGAAAAATGAAGGTTAAGCACGGTAGAAGTATGGGATGGTAAAAAGTGAGGGGGTGGTGACATAGCAGAAGAAAATGCTCAAGTTAAAAAAGGATAGAAAGAGAACCGATTTCCAGCCGTCAGAAAATCTAAGTTAATTACATTTGCCTGCTCGTGTTACCCACGTAACACGTGGCCAAAGCAATTAATTAAAATTGCCTTATTTACATTTAGATATTTCAGGAACATTTCCTAAAAGACGTACGCAGAGGGATCCGTTAGAAGTGACTGGAAAGAGAAAGGCAATCAAAGCCGAAAATACTCAGCTAATAAGAGATAGTAACAATGCTAAAGTTTACCAATAGTAGCAGGGGAGTATTAATTGGCGCTGGTAAACAATTTTCGTGAGCAAACCCATACGTTGATAAGCAAAGGCATAGTGCATGTATGCAGAACAGATCAGATTAAGTGTATTTCAACATGTTCATAGTGAATCATATTCAAATAAAAAATATATCATTCTCCGAACTCCCCTAAATAATAGATTGATAGAGAATTATTTGATTTACAGGAAACAAAAAAGTGCAAGTTCGTTTTCTGAAATTATGTCAGGATAAAGTCTTGAATCATGCACTTCAGTGACTTCAACTTTTTCCTTACGGTAAAGGTCGAAGACGTTGAAGTAAGTTTAGGAAATTCTCCGAACAAAATATAACATATCCTCTTTTTTCGCCTGCAGCCATTCTAAAAAGCACGAAATTTTAAAACTTTCTCAAATAATATCCTTTTTCACATCATAATTTCTACCTCCTTGCTATTCTCCAAAATGCCCTTTCCATTATTTTCAGGTCCAAAGTACTGCCTTCCCTCACGTCCTGTTTATCAATTTCATAGCAATTTAATTATGTGATACAAAAGCCACACTTTAACATCCTTAAATCGATGAAACAAACGAATTACTTACATTACTACAGTATATAACATGGTATTTTCCTGGATATTGTGAGGGTAAAAATTTAATATTTTTAAATGATTCCCTAATAAGTAAGTTTTCCGAGTAATTTTACGCTGCCACGTTCTCATAACACCCAATAGACTGAACCATGAATTAAATTTAAGAAATAATGCTTCATTGCAAATATGTGATTATGAGAAAAAGATGGCAGTCATAAATATATTATTTTCACTTTACCCGATGACATTTCCTATTTTTGCTTTCAACGTAATCAAATATCTGTCAGATGTGTCAAATTTGATGATTTTCATACGACGGCGCAAATTGGACCTGATGCCTGGGATGAATGTTGAGGCAAAGCCTTAACTTGACAGGAATTTAAAAAAGAGATAAATTTTATCAAACAATTTCATATCCAATCATCATCCGTTTCCATGGTTCCAGAGCGCTCACATGGGAACGTGGTCGTCAGTTCTGGTGACCCCTTGAGATCTAGATAATAGAGGTAGATTTCGTTTGCTCCTAAATAAGGCCACCATGTGAGAATGACAATAGGTTTGGAGCCTGGTAAGGCGGCCCACGTGTCTACTACTCTGAGTTACAATGACCCGAACGAACGTCCATTAAATTTATTCTGGCACGGTAAAAACTTTTTATGGAAGACTCCGAGAAACAAATGAATAACCGCCCCGGAGAAACTTAATGTACGAAACTGGTAGAATGAAAATTCCTGTCATATGTGAGCTTCAGCTCACTGGTACAATCATCGTCTTAAGCAGTGGAGAATGTAAATCCACCACCAGTACTACACTATAAAATACTTGCAGGGCCATGAGAACCACGTTAAAAGTTCAAATTCAGGAAAAAACATTGGTATATGGAGTGATACGAGTGTTCCGACAATGCCTGGAAACGGACAGGAAAGTCACGACATGTTAGGTTTAAAACGAGGTGAAAAGACTGGGGGGTTTTCAGAAAGTTACAAATTAAATTATTGGGGATGCGAAGAAAGTGTATTTCAAAAAGAGTAAAACTGAAAAGAATATTAGAGGATTAGTATGTTAAGGAGTGGAGGATATGCAGACTAAAATAAAATCAGAGCAAACACATTTCCTTCCAATCCAGATTAACATGCCAAAAAATAGTCAAGGGAAAGAAAAAGATAAAATATATGATCTGCTAATCATAATAATTTGTAAAGTGCTTAAAAAGGAGTTCCTAGAATTGGAAGGTTTCTTAAAAGAAACAAGATGAATTGAAAAAATGAAAAACTACAATAGTCGTTAACAGTTAACTTTTCTAAACAAAGTACAAATGAGATACGTTGGCTAACGCCACAAGTCAAAGTTGGGGTAAAAGGTAAAAAGGAAAGGGATAAGAAAGGTAACTTCCTTTTCCTTTTTACCTTTTAGCCCAACTTTGACTTGTGGCGTTAGGTAACGTATCTCATTTGTACTTTGTTTAGAAAGGTTAACTGTTTACGGCTATTGGAGTTTCTCATTTTTTCAATACTACTAGCCGTAAAAGCTCATTTCTATCAATGAAACAAGATGTGTTGACGAAAAACTATCAATGTGGTGAGTACAGGTATGGATAGGTTGAAATAGGGAACCATAATTTTTAAAAAGGAACGAACGCAGTGCAACGAAAATAATTTTGTTGAAGATAGAGGATAACAATTGTACTTGTTTCTTTTCATTTTAAAATATATTTTGTTTCGACCTAACGCGAACAAGAATCGGCGGCATGAATTAGCTCATCTTATTGGAGTCAAACATGGAAATGGATGGTAATTTCACATTTTTCTACTATTTGGTTAGGTTCTATTAAATCAAAGGGAAAAAAGGGCATGGATCGAACGTAAATAAGTATTATTTGTATTAGATGTGGAGGTTAGCAGATGCATTAAGATAGGACACTCATTGTATCAGAGTTATAGCGGGAAAAACTAAGTGGCATTGCGAAAATAATTTGAAAACAGCGATTAACGGAAGGGCTTTAGGAAAATGGAATAACACGAAAAATAACGTGAACATGAAGTCGAGAGGAAAATGTACAGAAAGCTTAATAAACTGAAGCCAATTGAAGAGACCAATACGGTGAGTGAAAAGGAAAGAGGAATGCGATTACATGGAGAAATTTCAGAAACAAGGAAATGGGGATACGAAATTCAGGATGTGGAAAGAATTTTCTATATGAAAAAAGTTAATAACTATGAAAGAGTCAGGAAATTCATCAATCTGACTAAACAAGAATTCGCAGAAGTGGTAAAATACTTGGAAAATCTATATGGCAAAGTTCTTTACGCGAAGATGTATTACAGGAATACATGGGTGATTATAGCTTGATGCGAGAAGTGATATGTTAAGAGGAACTGTGAAATAGAAAATGAAAAAACATGAACGCTTAAAAATACGCAATTTCCGTAAAATGTATAATTTTGCAGGCATATAAGGTAGTGCACACAATTGTTAATTTTATTCATTAAATATGACAAGTGCAAACTTACGAATTTATATTTAAGTTTGATTTATAAATGTGGCGAGAATATTGGGTACCTTCAGAGGATTTTAAAACATTTACTAAGTAATACACAAAAATCTGAATGTATTCAGTAGACCAGTGAAGTTAGAGAACTTTAACAACGAGGTAGAGTGGGTGAGGTTATTTCTATTTATTTATTCCTTCATAACTCTCTTCCTAATCCGACAATTATAATTGGGGATAAATTTTCACCACGGGAAACGTAATCTACGCAGGAATCAAAACTTTACTACTTGTTTCTCAACCCGTCTTGCATATTCCCCCGCCCCGTCCAAGCTCTTTATTTACTGCGCCTCCCCGCAGCTACACACCCATGAGGTCACCGCGTGTCATAGAAATAAATCCCAATAGAGAGGAATAAAGGTACGGAAATGAAGTCCTAAACCATGACATTTTTTCATGATGATCTATAGGGAAGGACGGTCGGACGGAAAGTGGGGTGAAGTTCCACGGGAGTGGCCGAATGTAAATATTCAACGAGGGCGGAAACGGGAAGGCGAGAGAGGAGAAGAAAATGGCGTCGTGGGAATGAGGGAAGGGGGGACACGAATCACGCCACACGTCCTCGCAAACACGCGTGACCCCTCGCACCCGGGTCTCCCTCGCAAAAAAATAACCCTCTCTCCGAGGCGTCTCTCTCGGCGCGACTCTGATGGCACTCTGCCCGGCCGACGGCGGCAGGGTGCCGCGAGGGGAAGGGACGGGAGTCCAGCCCGCAATTAAGTTCGTTTTCCCCGCCGTTCCCCTTGATCATCCCCATTCCACCGCACGCGGACCCTCGTAACCTCCCAACCCCGAGTCCGAGAGTTAAATCGCCGAGTCCTGCCCTCCAGGTCTAAACGATTTTCAGTTTTCGCAGGCTGTTCATACGACGAGTCGGGGTGAGCGCCAAACGACTGTGATTTCCTCTTCCCCACACACCACGCCCCTCACCCCCGCAGACGAACCTCCCGCTCCCTCTTCCCAGAGCCACCCTTTAGCGCCCTCCTCCCTTTAAACCCCGCCGACGGCGCAAACTTCCCCCCTCCCCAACACCTCCTGCTCCACCGAGAATTCAGGCTTCCGTCTCGCGCCTGGGAGCAGAGCGGGTCCCATACGCGACAGGATGTAATAATTAGAGTAAAAAGTCCCTCTCTCTGTCCTCCCAGTCGCCCAGCCGCGCGGGATCTCGCATCCGAATCGTACGGATGGGGTGGGGGGTCGGGGCAGAGAGGGCGTGAAGGGAGTGCGGCGGGGGGGGGCGAGTGAACTGCAGCCCAGCAAGAAGAAGTGCGGGGGCGCGCAAAACTTCCGACTTTCGGCGAGTTAACGCTCCTCGGGCGGGAAACTGCGACAAAGGGAAATGTACGACACTGGGAAAACTGAGACCCGGAGTAAAAGTTACTGCTCCCAGACCGGAGCCCTCACCCATTCCGCTTCCCTCTCCCTTCCCTCCGCTCCTTTTCCTCGGGCTCACAATGACGAAGCGGGTGCCAAAGAAACGACATTTGGCTGGAATCTTCGAGCTACGAATGCTCCTTTCGGATTTGAAGCGAGTGAACTCTGGAGATGTCTAGTCAGCGGAGACTGCAAGGGATTCACGTCACAAGTGTACTCACCCATGTCATTACGTCGAACTGACGTTTATAATTTTCCGCTTCACCGAATGTTTTTTTGCTGGTGCTTATATTAGCAGCACCGAGACACGAAATATAATAAAAGAAAAAGGATAATGTTACAAATTTTTTAACCAAACTTGGTTGGTTGAAATATGGAGAGAGTGGAACAAAAATGGTACCAAAAACGTAGGCTGATGAAGTTGGGCCGCCAACCATCAAACATTTTAATACGCCGGTAAAAATAAAATTATATCAAAATTCGCATGTTAACCATCTGCTCAACTTAACGCTTTCAAAAGTGATTTTGTTGGTTCTTTTTTCTGAAAAACAATTAATCACTAATCAAGCTTCATAAGACTAAATTTGATGATGATGATGAAAATGAGAGCTTAACTCAATATTATTCTTCGAACGGAAAGGAAAATTATGACTGAACAGATGATCAAGTATTGGGAATAAAAATAATATTTTTTTTTCATATCGCACAACAAAAAAAAGGATCCAAATGATACTAAAAATCGCAATTAAATGTACGTATGCACCTGATTACCATGCTCCCCCCTTACCTACCGAGTATTAATGGCAATCACAACCTATCAATCAATTCAAATCTTTCTAAATAGTCCTGAAAAATAGAAACTACTTTCTAATCCTTCGTTCTTTTCACCATTTCAATCAAAACAAATAATCTAAAGGAAGATTCTACAGAAATATATTGGAGGGTAATTAAACTCACTGTCATAATCTCGGCTCCAAACCGACTCTTTAATAAAGCAAAAAAAATCATCAATATTATAATACAGCATGAGAGAGTACGTAAATAGTTCCTTTAAGTTATTAAAGAAATATTGTTATTTCCACTGGCGCATTTAAATCTGAATGACGGGGTTCATTACTGACGTAACGATACGGAGTTTAATTATTACAACTGACCTAGTTACTTCTCAAATTGCAAGTCTTTACATATTAAATTTGAATTTCAACTACAAATTGCTATTCTGTTATCAGTATAAATCAATTTCACAGAGCGCTAGCCGAGATTCCTCTTTTCATTAATTATAAATCCTCCTATAATCGATCATATACTCCCAGAATCATTACTCATTAACTGGAGACTGACGAAAAATAACACATTTCATTTCAGATGAAGCAAGGTATTCGCAATCATTTCTCATGCGTGATAAAATACGACCAATTTTCATAGTATTATACTTGGTGATGTAAAGGGAAATTTCCTCCGACAGTAAAATAAACAACCTGCTGCATTATTCAACTGTTCCAATGCAGTCAGTGGCCGTAACCAAGTTTTTAGGTGCTCCAAAGGATGAAGTTATATCGGATCGTAAACCACTTTAAGAAGCATCTCTCAAGCGACAACGCTCAATCTCGAGAAATTCAACCCTTATCCCCTCGGTTAGCCGTGGAATGAGTTTGCCCATCAAGCTAACCCGCCAAGTCCGGTTACAATATTTTTTTGTAGCTCCAAAGAAATATTTAATAACATTGACAATAACTAGTGCGAATACTAAAATATAATTTCTAAATACTACACATTGGTACATATTTAAACCTAGATGACTAAAGTTTTAGCACACATAAGGAATTCTTCTAAGGTTTACGTATTACTTAACTGGAATCCGTAACATGTCTTAGAAACTAAATACCTCTATATGTGTCTTACGGATTTTGGGAGCAAGAATATCTATGCTCCACAATATAAAATAAAGTGAATTGCATGTAACAGAAAAACGCTGGAACAAAATGCGTCATCCAATAAAATTCCCGAGGCTCAGTAATAAATGAGAGCGAATGCCGGAAGGAAAACGACGATTTTAAGATAACATGAGAGAAGGAAAAGAATGGCTTCTTTATGAATGCATTTCATGCATGCATGTAATTTAATACTGAGAAAGCGACCAAGATAGTGGATCATAAATGTTATCCTCTGGGGAATAAAAATACGACTAAAATACGACTAAAATACGACTAAAATACGACTAAAAATACAACACGACGGTGAAATTCTGCGGCAAAAACTGCTTTAAACGAAAAAGCTAATAATACACTCATTAAATTCTCGTTGCAACAGCTATTTCTTTATGTAAAAGTAGCACAGCCTACGCAGAGCTTCGAGTTTCCAGATAAAGTACTCACAAAGCATACACCGAAGTATGCGTGAAATATATATATATATATTTATATTATATGGCGAAAAAATATTCATATGGATATACGTTTAGATATAAGAAAGGGATAGGAACACGTATTAAAGACGATCAAAGAAATAGTGAGGAAGATGGAAACGAGTAGATCAATTCTGCTTCCCTTTTACGATCGTATTCTATTTCAATTTATCTATATCACAGGCAATCGGAGCGGGTTGTAATGCTTTCTATCTACTAGATTAGTAGATAGAAATTTCAGGATGAATTTTATCCGAGGTTCTCTCAAATGATATTTTAACCACATTTGAACACGATATGAGAATACTATGTATGAGTTTACGCTAATAAGTCCACGTTAATGCGTATCACAAAAATGAATAATTTCATCATTTTTGTTTGATGCAACAATAGATATTACGTAAGAGTAGCAACGAATAGTAGACTACTTAGATTTTTCCATTATTTTGTATAGCTGACCGTCTCATAATACGTTTCAAATGGTAAAAATGATCGCCTGTGGTTTTAAAATCGGGTATTTTGTCCTAATTTGGAAGAAAAATGGGCAAATATATGCCAAATTTGAAAATGCCAGGAAAAAAAAATCTTAAAGTTAGTAATGACAAAAAATGTAATTGAAAAATTTGAAGGAGATTTTAAAAATAGTTCAAATCTCAAATCCTTTCCACTTCGCTAAAAATCATCCGTTTCACATTTTATATGCAATAGGTCTCCAAAGCTGCTGCATGCTCTCTACAAATGCATCCCGTGCATGTTTCTTTTTGGTTGTATGTTTATTAGAGTATTATTACCATATGAAGGTTTGAAGTAATTTTTTTAACGAAAATCAGCGTCTGAGCGCAAGCTCTTGCTGGACATTTGTCTAAATTGAACAGCTTTCACGCTCTTGAAAATTAGACTCTGGTTTTCATAGATACGTACGTTGCATTCCTGCCTCGCTCACTACTGGAAAATTATCACCTAAATTACCAAAGTTTTGAATTCCAAAGTCAGTGGATTCCGCCGGAACAATGCCTTAAGAGTTTCCTCGGGCGAATCGCAATGCCAAGAAAATTTGTACAAGTCGCAGGTGTGGTGGTACGAAATACTGGAAAAAACTACCCGATGGTTCCTACTTTACCAGGGACGTCATCTATCTCCTACGACGCAACCTCAATCCTAATTCCTATATCGGTCACGCCCCTTATACAGCATTAATAATCACCACACATCTTAGGTTCTCTCAGCCAAAACGTTTCTTTCCCTGATTTTAGCTTTAATAATTGATTCAATTTACGTATTCTATATTCTCCCTCCCCAGCAATAACACTACTTCAACCTAAAAATCAATGCAATACTATAGGAAGCAGCTAAGAGCCTATCTACTGTCAACTTCAATGCAATGTAATAAATTCCTTCCTGTCTTGTAACCCTTACCCTCCCAGCACCATCCATCTACGAAAGTTCTCTCTCTCTTTTTTATACATAGTTTAGTCAGCCAGAGAATCAATATTCATGTGATTAATTTAAGTATTATCCAGCATATTTCTTTAAACTGTGCATCTATACTTATTTCAGGTGCACCAAATTATACTCGTATATTATCCCGCTCAATGCGAATGATTTTTACACTCTGAAATTGTTACATTGAATATATTACGCCTTTAACCATTTAATATTTTATCTTTTATTGATTTCATCTGCTTAATTTTCTGTCAGAGGAAGAATTAATGCGTGTTCCTTTTTTTTACTTAGGAGTATTCTAATCTATGCTCTATCCATCTTTTGCGTCCAAGTCTCCTTGTGCGGCGCATATTTTATCATTGGCAACTCATGGACCTACTTCTCACCAGACAAGTTGAATAAAGAATCTCGTTATGCCACATAGGAAAGAGAGTTGTGCTCAGCAGCTACATTCATTCTGATGAGTTAAATCGAGCTCAAAATGTAGAAATAGTGGATTGGTCGTAGGCCGAGTTTTTGCCATTCGTAGGGAATTAGAGCTCGAACATTACAATATACGAGGAAAAAGAAAAAGGATGGAGAGAGAGAGGGGGGGAGTATTTGAAAAAGTATTCGAGGTGAAAGGAAACACGAATTTAATGGACTTGAAGGTGAAGGCTGAAATAAAATAAGAATCAGGGAGTTTGCGCGGGGTAAGTGAAGGAAGGAAGGGGATGTGGGAACGAAATGGAGATTTGAATGTCTTCTGAATTAGTTTTTCCACGTCGGAAGTAGGAAACGGAATCTTTGGCATTGGTGGAAAAGATCTCCAAGAGCGAGGGGCTTAGAAGGGATGGAGTTTGGATTCGTTAGGGAAGGAATTGACATTGAAATGAGCAAAGTAAGGGAGTGGTTCAGAGGCTGAGGGAAAAAGGGAGGGGGGCGAGTAGTTTCGCGAAAGCCTTTGGTTAGACGGAAGAAAAAGTTAAGACATCGAAGGGCAAAGCAAGAGAAAAAGATAAGACGAGGGGAAAAAGGAAAAGCAGAGAGAAGAAAGAGTAGAACACAAGAATGTGAAGAGAGGCATGGTATACGGAAGAGCGAAGTTCAGGAATGAGCGGGGGAAAAGGATGGTTTCGAAAATGGAATGGAATGCAGGGAGAGAGAGAGAGAGACAGTAAGACTCCCCACCTCAAGGCCAACCACGGGATTAATCTTAATTAATGCAATCGATGTAGGTTACAAAACTTCCCCTCGAGTAAATTCGTTTACACGGCGCCAACTCTTAAAAACGGGGGAAAAAATAAAATTAGAGAATTTCTCCCCGGAGGTGGGCTGATAACGACGCCAAGTTCCATGGAAGTGAATTCCCCGCCGCCCCTCCCTCTCTTCCCATCCCCGTAAATTTCACCTCCAGGAGACAAATAATGTCCCACCCGACCTTACTCTCCCGCCCAGTGCCTTCTCGAGGCAGCAAAGCTCGGCCCGGCCCATGGCATCAGAGAAATGCGTGTGAGGCTGGAAGGGAAGGGGGGGAAGCTCGACTTTTGCGCATCGGGAGACGCTGCCGACGCCGGCCACCTCGCCTTAAATGCCGAATGGCTTTCATCTCCCGGCTTCCAAATTTTTCCCTATTCTTTCGCCCTAAGAATTGGTCTAAGCGGACCAGAAATCTTCACAATATCTAGACTACAGATTCTCTAGTGGTACAAATACTACCTTGATCAAAAAGTTCCCGGAATAACCACCGTGTGGCGCTCCCATCGTTCCGATTTGAGTTCTGTTTTTTTTGTTAAATTGGTACATCTGTTGTTGATATTCCCTTTAAATCTTAGTGTCATAACTTGACATTTGCAAAAGTTACGTAGCCAAGAGTACATCTATCTCTGTGTGTGTTGGCGATTTTTTACAATTGCAGAAATGGATTTAAATTTGCAACAACGAACTTGTATTAAATTTTGCGTAAAAAACGGATTTAGTGGCGCACGGACGTTGGAAATGTTGGAAAAGTGTTTCGGCAACGATTCTCTAAAAAAAACGGTCGTTTACCAGTGGCACGAGCGGTTCAGAAGTGGTCGTGAGTCAATCGAAGATGATGAACGCAGTGGCAGACCATCGACATCGAAAGTCGGTGAAAAAATTGATAAAGTAAAAGAAATGTTGGTCAATAACCGCAAATTAACCATCAGAGAAATAGCGGAGGACTTGAACATTGCCTATGGATCCGCCCAAGACATTGTGGTTAATGATTTGGGTTTCCGTCGCTCCAGCAGCAAAGTTGGTGCCAAAAGACCTCAATTTCATGCAAAAAAGAGACCGTGTTGACGTCGCAAAAGACATGATTTGCGAGGCTGAATCCGATCCCACATTCATCAAAAGGATCATTACTGGAGACAAGACGTGGGTTTATGAGTACGACACGCAATCCAGACATCAGGCAAGTGAATGGCGTTCACCAAATGAGCCGAGACCAAAAACACCACGTCGTTTTCAGTCAAAAAAGAAGGCAATGCTGACGGTTTTCATGGATTACAACGGTGTAGTGCATCATGAATTTTTGCCAGAAGGCCAGACAGTAAACAAAGAGTATTATTTGGGCGTTATGAGACGTTTGCGTGAAGCAATTCGCCGAAAGAGACCAGAAATGTGGGCAGAAAACTCGTGGATTTTGCACCATGATAACGCACCGTCGCACAGTGCTATCATTATTCGTAATTTTTTGACGAAAAATGCAACAAATACCATCCAACAGCCACCGAATTCACCTGATTTGGCTCCCTGTGACTTCTTTCTGTTCAATCGAGTTAAAAAACCATTACGGGGAACGCGTTTTAGCAGCCGAGAGGAAGTAATGGAAAAATCGCAGGAAGCACTGATGGACATACCGAAAACCGAATATAAAAAATGTTTCGAGGATTGGATCAAGCGCTGGCATAAGTGTGTTGCAGTCGATGGGGATTACTTTGAAGGGGACAATATAGATTTACATGAATAAACTTGTATTTTTAATTTTCTGAATAAATTCCGGGAAATTTTTGATCAAGGTAGTAGTCCCTTCTATTTATAGCGACACAGAGAGGATGCATTGAAACGTATTAATATGCATCTAAGCATAATTTCAAATTAATGCGGAAAAGAAAGTCCCTCTTTCGTAAAAATGTTTTGCACGTTTCCTCAGAAAAAGAATGATCGGTTTATTTGCTAAGGAATACATTTTTTAGCTGTAACTATTTTATTTTCAATATCAATGAGAGCATTTTCCCCAGACGATGACAGTCGTGTAGCTATGAATGATATGTAAAAATAAAAAAAAAGTAACACTTTATTGAGGCAAAGTCCTATAACTAATACTGATATAACGTATTAGTCTACTTTTTATGTTTATTTTTCCTAATTATTCGAGATCCAATAAAAACCCGAATATTGGTGATAAATACTTAATTATTACGATAATGTTTATACTCAAAAAACATCGTCTTGGCCATGTTGGGAAAGTGTTTTTATTTTAATTTATTAGATACACTCAGCACTCATAAATTACGCCGTAAAAGTTTTATGTCAGAATGCCAGTTCATTTTTTATGATTAAGACTATGATCTAATCATCATAACAAAAATGAGTAACAATAAACGTACTTGTGGATTTTTCTGAATTCTTAACTAAAGAAATACTATGAAGGTGATTTGTTACCCACACTTCGGATAAGGTAAGTGTTTACAAAACAAAGATAATTATTTTCATTTCTGAATTATAAGGGTGTTTCTACCATTTGAAAATCGCGCACAAGTGTGTAATTGGATTATATTATGAAATAATATATTTTTATCATTTAAAATAGATATAATGTTTATTCATTAATTATTATAAGTGTATTTTCATCATTAAAAATGAAAGGTCTATGAAAAGGCACATCAATTTCATTCATTGAGCTCTTACGCAACCAAGACGTTTCCGAAGCTATTCATGGAAGAAAATATTAATGTCATTACTGCTTCTTTAAAATAATTTGGAAATCATGCCTAGACAATCTATTGACTCAAATATTAATACACGGTCATTATAAAGATAAGATCATAGTAAGACACGTAATTTCTTTTCAGTTGATTGTTTCCACGCGTTAATTAGCAAATGACACTATTTTTATAGGTGCCAATGAATTGCGCTCAGTATAATGGGCAGTACGATGGCTGCTCAATAAAGGCATAAAATTTATTGTTCCTATAATTTATTGAACAAAATTCAATTATATGCTATATTGTGCTACATTATAAGCTATATTTGAAACTTGATGTGCAATGTACATGCGGAAAGGGATCTTAACGGTAATCGTCCATCTCCTTTCACAATGGAAGCAATTGTGTTAATGCAGTGACTGAAGCATCGGGTCCACCTTCCTATTGTATTAATCATCCCCTCTCTGAAAGTATTTTATAAAATCTGCTAATTATGTGGTAGGCTCTCTTAAATCCTTATGCAGCTTTGTATAGGTAGAGGCTTACGGCAAGTTCCAGCGAAAGCAAAATTGTAACGCAGCGTCCCGTGTTACCTCCTCCTTTGCTATAGGCTAACTGAATATGTGTCAACTTGCAAAGGTTGCCGCTAATGTAATACTCGAGCCCAATCAATAAAACTTCTGCCACATATACCATATAGATTACGATAAAAACATAAAATTAAATGAAACATTTTCATGCTCAATTATGCGAGCAAATATTTTTTTATCGCTCTTTATTGAACTTACCTCATATTTGTCTTATAATTTCTCTCTATGAAAAGGTGAAAATACTTACACATAAAAGATATAATTTACTGAATAATTGTGCAAAGAAGATTATCTTTATGATATTATTACAAAATATATTTATTTTAAGCTCAGTTAATTAAATTATTAACACTTTTCCCGGAGATGCTGAGCATTCCAATTATTTTTGGACGATTATGACCTTCGTGAGAAAGACGAAATACCCAAAGAGGGTTTAATCTTTTACTCTCTGCTGATTTTGCATAACTTGATCCAAATTATAGATTTTTGAGATCCCAGATGGTAGAGGATTACTAACAGATGGGCGAGAGAAGAGATAAGCCCTATGGCGGGTAAAATTTACTCATCGTCTGGCTACTGACCGGAGCGTCCCGGGTTCAAATGCAGTCGATGACTCCAGATACCTTTAGCTTAATCCCGCAGCGTAATTTTCTGACTGCTAGCAATGGCTAGGAAACCATAGACGAAAGGGGGGAAGAATCCATCCCTCCCGCTATAACTACGTGGATTTCACACGTTATACGGTTCAGCTGAGCTCGCCAATCAATTATCAGACCAACCTTCGCGTTCCTGCATTGGTATGGGTTCATGTCATTATTGTATAATCTCCGAGTATGCTCAAATTCTGTCCTTATGATAAAAATTTTATGATGGAAAAATTGATCACTTCGCATTCGCATAGGAAAAAAAGAGAAATACGTAATCCCAAATTTATATCCCATAAGATGGGTATTAAACAGATCAAGTTATCATTACGACGCATAATACTGTAAATCTTCCAGTAAATTATTAAAATTTACTTTTACTTACGATGCTAGTAGTTAATATTCAATCCAAAAGATTTGTATTTATTCAACTGCATTAACTTATTATCAATTTATTTATTAAACTAAAAATGAATTTGAATAGAATTTTGAATTCACAGAAAACAATTTGACTACAGCCTAAGGAATAACACCCAAAAATAGTTATAATACCAGACAACTTAAGATCAATAATAATCGAAAAAAGTGTGTAAGGACGTGTGTAAGGACGCACACTCATATATATCACCAATTAAAGTTTAAAGATTACATTGATAATAAATTATGCCAAGGAAAGTCTTTAACAGAGAAAAGGAATCAAACGTGAAGATAAAATATTATCACTCAGTTTCACGCGCCCAATGGAATTAAATGATTTTTCCCTTTGATGTCGAGACCCACTCCAAAGTGGAAGGTGTTAACGCACTTATGAATCACTCGAAATGAGTACCCACCATACTTAATATATTCAATATATCACAGACCTGAGTAGATGGGGGAGTTTATATCCTTAATTGGTGTTTCCTAAATTACCATATTCATGAATTTAGACGTAGGATTAAGACACTAACGCCACAAGTATGAAATTCGACTTTATAGACCATTCAAGGATCGATATTTCGGAAATTAACACACGAAAAAAAAACATAAAATGATGATGAATGCAGAAATTACTTCCAATTACCTGGTTGTTTCAGCAGAAATTATAATTTCAAATAAACATGTTAATTCTCTTCCAATAATTTGCCATTATTTTTTCGCTGCTATGCATTTATAGCATGCTCGAGAATCATAAAAATTTTATTGGAGAAAAATTCATTATATGCTAGCTAAATTTAGAGATAAACTGAGTTTCTTCTGTAAACGTAATCATTTAAACGATATATATATAACATGTTTATTAAATTTCGCCATTCTTGGGGCCTCACGTCAATGTGAATGTAATCATTCTGTATTTCTTTCATGGAACAGTAGCTTTATTATGTGCTTATATGAAGAAAAAGTGAATTTCAAAAACGTCGGCCTCCGGGCCCCTTAAGCTCATGATATTAGTGCTAAATTACTGTCACAATTTTCAAAGATTTTAAATTGTAAAATGGATATCAAACTATTCGTGCAGTAATCCAAAATTATTCCCTAATCCTCCACAGTCTAAACAAGCTGTATTATATAGGGCAGCCGATATACGAGGGTGGTGCCAGAAGTTCTTGACCCAACAAATAAAACACAAAAACTTTGGTAAAAAATGTATTTCTTTTTCAACATAATCTCTTTTCAGCTATTTGCACTTTTCCCAGCGATTTTCAACAAGTTCAATACCCTTTTTATAATAATAACTGCCTTGCTCCTCAAAATAGCCATTTACTGCCGACATCAATTCTTCATTGTTGGAAAATCTTTGACCACCGAACCATTTTTTCAAGTTTGCGAACAGAAAATAGCCCGAGGGGGCTAAATCTGGCAAATGGGGTGCAGGAGGTAGCAATTCAAACTTTAATTTATGAATTTTGGCCTTTGAAATAACGGATCTGCGAGCTGGTGCATTGCCTTGATGAAACAACACTTTCTTCTTACCCAAATGCGGCCGCTTTTGCTTGATTTCTTTACTCAAACTTTGCAATAAGTTCGCATAAGACACGCCGTTGATTGTTTATCCTTTTCAAGATAGTCAATGAAAATTATCTCAGGCGTATCCCAGAAAACCGACGTCGTGACCTTGCCTCCAGATGAAACGGCCTTGGCCTTCTTTAGAGTCGCTTCTTCCTTTTGAATCCATTGTTTAGATTATCCTTTTATCTCGGATGCGAAGTAACGGACTCATGCTTTATCCTTGGTAAAGAAACTGCGCAAAAATCCTGCTCTGTTGCCGTGAAACTTTGGTAAGCACTCAATTGAAACATCTTCACGACACTGGTTTTGCTCGAGTATGACCCATCTTGCACACAGCTTTCTCATGCCCAAATTTTCAGTTAATATTCGATGTTCCGCACTTTTTGAAATGCCTACTGTCTGCTAGCTCGCGTACTTTCAGTCGACGATCATCCAGTATCAATTTGAGGATTTCCTTCACTATTTCTGGAGTCATCACCTCATTTGGTTGACCAATTCGATGCTTGTCTTGACAGCTCGTGCGGCCTCATTTAAACTCTGCTACCCAATATTTTACTATTGTAAACAAAGGAGCAGACTCAACCAGAGCAGAATCCAGTTCAGTTTTTATATTGGGTGGGCTGAGTCCATTCAAATAAAAGAATTGTATCACATAACGATGACCAATTTTCTCCATTTTCTCAAATTCACTGAAAGCATTCACTATTGATGGTTGCCAAACAAACAAATACCAAACAACGTGATATCTTCAAACTTGAAACATATGCTTTATATATTGAATACCACTGTTATTTGATATTTTTCAAACAACTACCGCCATCTCTGGATCAGGCCGGGTACTTATGGGACCACCCTCGTATGGGCGACAATTATGAGCACGGGTACGCTCTCCGAGTTTTGTTTCGAGCCGACTAGCTTGTAACAATGCATTTACATAATTACAAGGTCAAATAGGAGATAAACGAAACAGTATCAGCTCCGTTGGTGTAAAGAAAAGGTAATTGTGAGCAATGCAAATCGTGGATGCGGTTTATGGTTTTGTGCACGCAAAAAGTATAAATGGTGTCTATCCACTGATACCATTTGTTATTACTCTACGAAGTATAAATACACTTTACATATACTTTAATTTTATGGAGAAAATTCCAGATGTAAATACTGAAAAGTAAAAACGTTTAAAAAATATCAATACAGTACCTACACACATCCCAGGTCAGTTCAATTTATATTTCTTTACCATGTATTTACAACACTTTTCAATATCAATGGTAAAGTGATATATGTAGGAAATAATATTCCATCGTTATTTAAGTTTTAAAGAAAATGAACATAAAATTCGGCGGCCTGGGTATACCGTCCGAGGACATAACAATCCATTTTTATAGGCCCAGTCACGTGAAGTGAAGGCCTTCCATATTTTCTATAGTTTTACAAGTACTCACTGCGATTAGTTTCACCTTGATACTACACAGCCTGGAAACGTCTTTAAACTTACACCGCAAAGTATGGGGCAGCAAGGATTAATATGGTTACAGTTTTCGAGGGAGACCCTTTCACTCCGCCTGGGATTCCGTTGGAGGGTGGACGTCAGAAATAATCTTCGCCTCTCCATGTCTTGTAATATAATCTTCAAAAAGGTTACAATTCTTGACTTAAAACTCGTACAATATTTGCCTCACTGACACATTTTTAAAGTAAAATGATTTTTAATGCATTTTAATTATGTTTACCTATCACAATAGTTCAAAGAAAAACGTAATGAATATTTTAAATGTTCCCACAATTCTGACGACAGTGAAATTTGGTGTAATTTTGAGGCATGGTTCCCAAATGTTTGCAAATCCCCCTCGTTACTTTTGCAAAGACACGTAAATGCGAGAGGTGTATTACGTATAGTAACACCTTTCAATATTACGTCGATGATATATGATTCTAAATTAAAGGGTAACCAAGAAATTCATATTTCTTCTTACAGTTCCAATAAAGCTGAGGGGTAAAATAGCATGATCTCCAGAGACGAGCCAATCTAATGTGAAAGGTACAGGTCAAGACCAATTTATCGTTCAATTACGAACGGGTTGCACATAGGAATATTTTCCTACGCCAGAGAGCACATTTATCCAGGATGGCTCGATGTAATAGCCAAGTCTTCAGCCTGTAATAACCGAGCAAAAAAGCATTCACTTCTTTTATTGGTTCGTTAACTTTTCATCTCCAACAGCGCGCGGCTTCATGATAACGATCCCGCTTCATTTCTAATCGACGTGACATCGTTTTTAACTTCTAACCCCTGTGTTGGCTTTTCAAGTCGTCCTTCAATTTAACTTTGACGTTTGCTTTCTGAGTCCAATCTTCCGACCTTGCGTTGTCCCTTTCGCAACACTATTGCGGAAACCTAAGTAACGGGGAGGGTCGTAAAAATCTTCCCCTTAGGATTAGCCCACGCTCCCATTTACCTTTGGACCGAACATGAATCCACTGACACGGTCGAAAAAATCGTCGTCGGCAATATTCCTGTTGCATTATTAATTACCCTCCGAGGGTCCGAGAATATTCTCTTTCTGACCCGCCAAGATCAGCCACAAATCCGGTCTCATACATTACGGTCCCTTTTTGGAGGAAGGGGCGGATGTCCCCACGCTTTCTGCGGCTTACATAAACCCTTAGCCCCTTTAATGCCTTGAATTAGTACCTCAGCGTAAGGTCACACCCTGGGTCTTTTGCGGTCCTTGCGCAACGAAATGTATCCCTTTGTTCCCCACACTCCCTTAAATCTCCAAACTCTCCTTTGAATTCACGTCCTTCCCTTTTCAAGAAACTTTTTGCACGGCTTCCCGCTTACTTCCACCCTCCCACACCCACTCCCCTCCCCTGGAAGTGCCGCGACCGCAAGCACCAGCTTATGCGTCAGCCATCTCGCGAGTGCATTTATGCGACACGGATGCAGCGATAAAATTACGGCTTGGTTCCTCACCCACAGGTGCTCGTCGCCACAAGCTTGACAAAAAGTCAAACAGTCTAGCAAAGGACGGTGAATGGAATCAAAATTACACTTCTGATATTCAGCTTAAATGGTCCAACAGAGCTCCACGACTATTTGTAGAGCCTTGATGAATTCTTGCGAATCCATAACTCATGACCGAACACAATGGAGAATAATGAAAATAGTCATGAAATATGGTAATGGGATACATAAGCATTGTCTTCAATGAAACTATATATTTTGCACGGAAAACTAATTCCAGCCCACGAGCGCGAAAGCCGCTAAAGAACATTTGTATGTTCTTTGTATCACACGATGTATCCCACGAAAATGGTTTACGCCAACGGTTTCTCTAATCAGATTTATTAACTTAATAAGTTAATTAACTACAAAATAATCAACCGTACTCAACGAATATCCTGTCGAAAACAATAAGCGGCAGCACAGCGCGAATTGCATAGCGCGTGTATTTATGGTATTGAGCTCAAATTTATGAAAATAAATGAAGAACAGAGACAAAGCGAAACTTAACAATTTCCAATTTTTTTTCATACAACCAATATCGCCAAACACTCTACATCTTCACGCATAGCATGCTTGAAGCTATCGAATATAATCCCTCATTGGAGTTGAATGAGATTAGTAGGAGTTAAGCGATGATCGTCTGAATTTTCGAACTTCTCGAATGTTATTCACGAAATATAGTATGTGGATTATGTGAGGAAATGAAACAGGAATTCGAAAAAAATCAAATGAGCCAACTAAAAAAATGAACACTGCCGGAGCAGAGGATAAATTTATGCTTGAATCGAAAACTTAGTTCGTCTTTAAATGATCGTCAAGACACCCTGATAGTTTTGAAAATATCCACAAAATCCTTTAAGAGGGTGCAAGAAGTGGAAAGTTTTCGCATGAAAGTCAAGCATTTTATGGCAAAAGGAAAGTGTCGCTGCGATAAATTCTCGTGGAAGTTCATGGATTGCCATGTATGTCATCGTAAAAAAAATGAGATTAGGTAATTCATGAGGTGGAACAAGCATTTTCATTTAACCCGAGGATGAATGGACGTATGGTCATCGAAAAAGATCCTGATAACACCGAAAAAAATCTAAAAGAAACGAGTATAAAAGGTACACGTCAGAATGAAAATATCACGTTTCCTTAAAGATGACAGCTGCAAACTGCGTATCCCTATCTCTCTGCCGAGAAATAAATGAATCAAGCTATTAATGAAGATCAAAACCAAATCAAGAATATCACCTAAGACTTAATTTTGGGATTTCCGAAAGATATGCTACCTCTCTTTTACTGAAATTCTCCATGTAAAGGGTTGGAAAGAAATGTTTAAGGTGAAATAATGCCCTTAGTAGAAAATTACGACGGAGGAAACGGAAATAGGGAACTCAGTCCTACAAGGAAGGAAAATTTAGTAGACCTCAATTTCCTCGTGGGACATTTCCATGGACACGATTGCAAAGTTCTGTATTGCGCTGAAATCTGATGAAGGCACTGTGTACCTTCCAATTATAAGAGGAAGTCATATTAAATTAATTTTAGCGCAGGGTGGGTGTTTTCACAGAGATTTCTCTTTTACATCGGCCTCGGATTAATACATTAAAATATATTTTCCAATGCAAAACTATTCGTAGTATTAACCAGATTCGCTAAATATGGGTATTTGCCCTAATTAAACTAATTGGTTGACCGAAATTGAACCAATTGGTTGAAATGGTTCAGCAACTGGTACACTGCAATATAGTGCAATGCAGTGAGTTGGAATATTTGATGCGTTTAACTTGAGAGGGGATCAACATCGCTGTAATCGGAATACAACCGGCATGCAATACATCCCATTCATTAACGAGAACGTACAAAATGTTTAGCAAAACTATTCCATTCGGGTCATTCGTGTAAATCCGAGAAAAAATATATTGGTGGTAGTGCTGATTTACAACATCTTATTACTTTATTAGGAATCAAATATAACCAAAATAATGGATCGTACATCTATATTTACGCCAATATGTTATCCATAAATAAATGCTTATTAGGTCTTTACTTCTAAATAAATCTTTGAATAAGTACGTATGTGCATTAAAGGCATGTATGGTGCTACACTATTACAACATGCTTTTCATTTTCGATTTGATGAAAATGTTAAGAAGGTTATATAAGTCGTCGTATCCGAGGATTGTATTGTTCCAAAATGTTGGCATAAAGGATATGAGGGAGTGAGACTCGTACCTTGATGAACAACCAAAAGACGATTTGACTTAGCGAGGACTTCCGTAAATTAGAAAAAGGAAGAAATTGTAAAATAAGCATATTTAAATGTTCGCAGAAATCGATCTATATGATGAGGAAAGAGTTAGTTTCAAATACTATAATCAAATGGGCTAGGCATAGAAACATAAATTCTGATGAATACGTAATATGCTGAAAAGGTTATGAAAGCCATTCAATTAATTCACGGTGCAGTAACCTCGGCAAGATAATTTCGGAACTTGCGTTAGTTCAACAGGAAACAAGCGAGGTGCCACAAGTATTCCCAAAGGCCCAAAATACCGTATTGCACCATGATTTAAGACCAAAGTTACACTAACTAGGTTATGTTTGCTACAATTCCTATTAATATTGCGGAATGGAATAGAAAAACCAGGCTAAACTCAGTGAAACTTTTCATTTTTAAATGTTGCCTCCCTGTACATTAATGCACTTGGTCCAGCGATACTTTAATGTCTTGATCCCATCTCGTTATTTCGATTCCCTCAGCCTTGAAAATACCCTTCCACTTCAGCTGCTAGTTCATTGTGTCAGCTTCATAGTTCATCAAGAGAATCTCCGTCTACTGAGGAAAATGTGGCGAGCTTGTGGAAGAGATGGAAATATGACGGAGCGAAATCAGACGACGAAGGCAGGTGAATCTACAATTCATATCTTAGTTTACCTATTTTTGTCATGGCAACGGCACTAGCGAGTGGGCGTGCAGTGTCTTGACGAAATATGACTTTCTTCCTAGCCGAACCTGTTCTTTTATCTTGTATCTTTTGCCGTAGTTGGTCCCGGGGGTTATTACTGTCCAGTGATTGTTTGTCCGGTGGGAAGATAATCTATCAGCATAGTCCCTTTCGCATCCTATAAAACTAAAGTCATCACCTTTCCTGCCGGCCGTATTGCCTTTGCTTTCCTTGGTGGTGGAGAATCAACAAACATTTTCCACTGCTCTGACAGCTGTTTTGTCACTAGGGCATAGAAGTGGACTCAGATTTCATTTGCGGTCACAAACCGGCGCAGATAATCTTCTTAGTTGCTCTCAACACGGGTCAAACATTGATCGGAAATTTCCATTTTGATGCATTTGTATTCGCGGCACCCATCTAGCAGATCATTTTCTCATATCCAATACCATTGTTAAAATGTGAAATGCCCGTTCAGATAAAATCCCAAGACCTTCAGCGATTTCTCGCACAACAAGGATCTTAGGGATCATCCTGGGGAACTGTAGACGGAAAAAAGGAAAGGAACCCTGTGCCTTGGCCCAGATATATAGATATCGTATTAGTTGATTTTTCACCACACCGAGCAAGCCAAACTTAATTTAATGTATTAAATTGCTTCATTACTCTGGTGTGGTGTAAATAAGTTGATTACTATGGTTTTGTGGTGCTAATCAAACTGCGACGAGTATTCATTATAATTACCGAAAAACTCCCAGAATGAAGAAAAATTTAATAAAAGACCAAAGTGACCAGAGGAATGTGAATATTTTCAGACCCTTAGTCCGACCAGATGATGGAATTCAACCAGAGAAGAACGAAGGCCACCGTGGAGAAATTTGTAGAACACCAATTTAGAAACAGATACAACGGTGCTAAAGACAAGCTACTTCACTTGTTGACTTCCATCTCATTCGTGTATTGCGGTCAAATTCTTGAATTCGGTGATATAGACTGCGTTTTATAATATAGCTTAATATTATTATAAAACAGTCTTATAAAAAATTAAAACTAAACCATAGGCTATAAATTTTCAAAGTGGCTGCGATTAAATCGGGTCCCTGAGGTGAGGAAGTAAGAAGACAAGAATATGAACTTTCACCGGAGATATCATGCTTTTGCATTTAGAAAACAATACATGAAATGCAAGATAACACTGCGGAAATTCCAAGCTACCAACAAATTATGCGTTTTTTATGATTTTCAAACGACACCACTACGGCACGGAGTAAAAGATGGGTCTGAAATGGATCTTGTTAATTTGAGAGGGTAATAAAAATTTTAAGGGAAACAAAAACAAAATCAAAATAATGGCCTGGGGCAGAATGAAACGCGAGTACGAAAATGGGAAATTAAAAGCTATAATATTTGGATAAGATTTATTAGAAAGTAAGAAAACTAACTATGAAAGGTCGATGCAGCTAGTATTTAAGCCAAGAAAGGCTATTAAAAGGCAATTATTCCTAATAGATAAAAATGCACAAGCAAACCCTATCAAAATTGGCAAATGTATCACAAAAGCAAATATTTGCAGTATACTAATCAAACCGAGACAATGACAGTGGCCGCAGCTCAGAAAAGATGGCCGAAAGTAATGGATATGCGGTTCGGTAAGAGAATTACACAAATCAAATGGATATATTGGATGATTAACGAACACATCCTACAAGGAGTGAACGAAGGCTGAAAAAATGAAAAGGCGACTGTAAAAATTCATATTTTGTAAAATGATAGCTTGCTAGCGGCATCTATGAAAGGGACAGTGTACGGGATGCGTTAGCATAGCAAGGTATTAAAGACTAAATGAGAAAAGTTGAGTGTCGCAGCAAACAATCAATCCTAAAAGTCGTGCTTATTGATGACTATAGTGTTACTGAGATTGAAGAAATCACCGAATAATTGTACTGAAAATTAAACCCAAACAAGTTAGCCATAGAACTATAAAGATATATTTTCGTATAAAAACATTCACAGAAACCATTTTATGCAAACAATTTTGTCCTTTACCTTCTAATCATTTAAACATGACTTCTTGAAATCATTTGACAACCATTTAAAAATTAATAAATCACTGAAAATCTCTTTAGTCTTAATCCATCACTTTTACTTGAAGAAAACTGTATTATAACGTGCTTAAGTATTCTCAATTCTTTAAGTGTTTAGGGTGGACGCCTACTTCTAAACATTCATTTTTTAATTTACGTATAGCGAAGCAAATCTACTCGTAATTAACCTTCATCAGGTATCGCCCATTTGTCTTATTATTAGTTCTCTTAAAATAAATAAAAATCAACAGTTCATAATTCTCACTCCAAATAAAGTGGGTCATAATATTGCCAGGGGTCATTTACTTCATAATTCCAAAAGGTTTTAGTTCACTATTTAGATGTATTTCTCAATAGAATAGAATTATTGAAGGACCAATACGATAATGAGGTTAACTAGACCGAATCCTATCCACTGTGATCGGTAAACTTGGAATTGAATGCAATTTTGATTGTCATGGCTATAGGCATGTTGGCCAAATGAGCAACAGAAACAACGTTGTTTTATGTATTCCAGCAAGCTTCGTCCTACTATATGCCTCTGGTTAAATATTTACTCCCCAACAACCCCTTAATTTAAACAATATTTTTCCAAACAATACAGCAACCTTGTCAAAATGCAGACGAAATATTTCCCTCTGAATACTTTAATAGATATTCAAATACTGAAAATTACATCAGAATAGCCCCGGAGGGACACAAATCACATGGTCGTGAATAAAACGCATCCCCATATTATCTCGCAATAAATCATCCCTTTGATGTGTATCATCTGCACCCATTCATCACCCGTCGACAATCAATAACCACTGGCATATAAGCATACATATATATCTCCATATAGGTATGTATTTACACACACACACACACAGAGATGACTGAAGGCTGGTGGGTCACCTGTCAAAACAGGTGAGGAACCGTTTCCGTCCGACTCCATTTCAGCTGGAACCTTCAATCATTACCTCTGACTAACATTTCCTCCCCGAGACTCGGAAGGCGCCGATTCAGGAGTGAGCCATAAAAATCAGTCGGCGGCCAAAGAGAGGTCTTCTCTCTCTTCTGCTCCTCGCCCTCTCTCGTTCCTCTTCGGCATCGATGCCGTGCACCCCCTCGCAATAAAAAACCCATCACCCGAGCTGTTTATGGGCCTCGGAGAGATAAACTCCACGCCCTGGGGAGATGCGTGGGAGGAAGCGCGGCCATGAACGCAGGGAAGGAGAAAAAGGAGAGGAGCAGTAGGGGAAAAGAAAGAGGCGCCGGGATCCACCGTCCGACCCTCCGGGTGCGCTATCCCTGCCACACCCCTTTTACTACCTTCGACAGTTCCCGGAATAGCCACGCCCGAGGAAGCCCTCCCTCGACGCATATAAGCGCGTTGGAAGTGGAGGATGGCAAAGGTTTGGGTTGATAGGGAACAAAGAGAAGGAGGGAATTGAAGGGTACTGTGGGTGGTGGGAAAAGGCAGACTACACACGCGAGATTGATTCGAGATCGGAGCGAGAGAAGGAGAGAGTGAGTGGATAGAGGCTGAGAAACTGACTAAAGTGAGTGGAGAGGGCCAGTGATGCGAGGAACGTAAGAGCCTTAACGGTTTCTCTCCCTCTCTCTTTCTCTCTTCCTCTCCGTGAACAACCCGTGGAAGGGATCGGAATGGGTGGTATCAAATTGAAGGGTTCGCAAGTATCGAAGAAGAGGAGGAGGAGAGTGGGATGAAGCATGAGAGGAAGAGGGTAAGTGGACGCGAGGGTTGAACGGGGGCGGAGGGGAGGAGAGGTCCCAGGGGGGTGTGGGGGGAGCGGCGAGAGGGAGACAATACCTCGAAACGCCGCGACCCAGCAGTCAGCGTGCCCGTAAAAAAATTCCTGACCCTCTCTTCCCGCCCTTCCCCGCCTCTCATGAAAGGCACTCCTTCTGGGGGTTGAGGTTAAATGTCGGCCACGCGTCCCGCGCGCTTCTCGACCGAGGGACTCTGGAGTGGTTCCCGAGTTCCAGAGTCGAGGGTGAGGGGAACATTTCGGAGGGGGAAGAGACCTGGCGTCGGTGGTACTTCATGGACCACTTAATCCCCTCTCCCTCCTTCCCACCCAACCCCCCGCGACCGCTCCCACCGACCATTATCCCTTTCACATTCGGAGGCAAGCACGCTTTCCACGTCCTCATTTCCCTTTTCCGTAATGCGTACGCACTTGCCTTTTTCTCCTTTTTCTTCGCAAATGACGGATAACTCCGGTGGGACCCAGTCAAGAGCGATGCCCACGCTGCAGCGGTCCCTCATCCCGGGGCCGGCGGCGATGGAACCCGCATGTGCCCACACCAATAATTCCTATGAATACGAATATCTTGGTGTGGTGGTGGAGAAGGAAGTTGAGTACACCCCTAGGGTAAATAATAGTGAGGGCCTTCCCCAAAAGTGCTTTTCCATAGCCGCCGGCGTCCAAATCTAGAAATGCTCCCCTTATACTCAGAGGAAAAGAGAAAATATTAGGTTCGTGCACCGTGGAGAGACAACGGAAAATATTCTACGGTGTCATGAACATTAGATTTCTTTCCCTGCCAGTGTTTCAAAAAATTTTAGAGTCAAAATATATGTTTCCAATATCAGAAAGATTCGACTTTCTCAAGTTAATATCATAGGGATCGTTCAGCAAAATAATTTTCAGGGGTAATAATCTGTTTATAGAAATTAAAATATAAAAAACACTGCTTAGGTGCGTGCTGAAAGCATAAAACACGGCCATTCGACCATATGAGCTTATCCGCAGTAGCACAAAGCTGTAAACCCTCATACATCCTTAGGTAATCGATTATTTTTACGGTGAAGGATATCAACTCTTCATGACTATACGTTTTTGCTGCCCCAGGTCATTTCATGGACAACCTGCCTCCAATCCGCAGGTCCATCAAAATATCATGTTTTTTTACTCTTATCGCAAACTCATAGTCGAGGCGGAACGAAGCGAGACATTTTAGAGAAAATAATTGGACGCGTTAGTGGAGCTCCAGCATCCACATCGTATGCACTCAAGCCTTCAGTTTGAAAGTCCGAGGATTAGCTCTAAGTAATGAATTAAAGAAAACATTACTTTCGCTGAACACTGCTATCTTACGCCCGGATCTCATTCAACACCCGACCTTGGTTTTGCATTCGAAAGTTTTCAGTGGAGTTTACCGAGCCTTCGAGGCTTTGAAAATGATCCGAGGCTGCCTAGCGCGCTGGAATGGGCATATCTCCATGCATCATGACTAAAATTGACAGGGGTGAAGGCAAATACAGTGAGGAAATAATATCGAGAGAGAATTACGGAGACAGGAGGAGGATAATGAAGGGAGATGAGGCGGAAACTGACATGTTCCCTAACCAGAACGAAGTAGGGAACAAAGTTTTCCTCCAAGGTGCGGTTCGTGGTGATAGTAATGGAAACATAGAGAGCAACGGAAAATGAGACAAATGGAAATGGTTCGAGTCGCATTAAAAAAAAAGGGTAATGTGAATGAAAAGGAAGCGCGCTGAATTTTAGGCGTGTAAAAGGTTCCTCCTCCACCCCACTTAGACTAAATTGCACATAAAGTTGCGTAGAAGGTGGCGGAAGGACTCACGTGCACAAATGAAGTTAAGTAGGGCAATGTGCCATTTCCAAATACTGAAACTGCTTGAGTTCTACTCTGCTGAAAGATCCTAGAAACCCGAAAGTGCTTTACAGAGTGAGCATCAGTATACGAGAGCAAAAGTATTTTTTTAAAGTTTAAAAAAGGTGAACAGGATATAATGGTACCTCACTAAACTCAAGAGTAAGTTACTCACTTCGTTAATGCATGTACCCACATCAAATTTGCATTAAGGATAAGGGTTTATTGAAAATAAACTTCGCTTTAACATTAACCAATAGATACCGGAATGCTTTTAGCCATACTAAGGCCACGTAGTTGTCATCGCGTAAAGTTGAACTTAAAATGGCTCTACTTATTCAAAATGCTAACAAATGAATTTTATCGCAGTATTCAAAACTAGTGCCTTTGGCCAGATATTTTATTAACTTTGGTAACATTAGGTAAAACGCGGATGAAAGGAGGAAACGCTAAATGGAAAATATGTCAAATATAAAAACATATTTCCAGATAACTGTTAATTCAACTAGTGCTTACCCCAAGATGATGGTTTTATAGATGAGAGTGAAGCTTACATATTTACGAAACCCAACGGGGTGTGATATTAACACACCAGGGAAAGTATTTACACTTCACTTTGCAATCTACGGTTTCATAGAAGGATTTGGCACCTGAAAAATCACACAGCTTGGATTGCGTCCCCGGGAAATAAACCTTGGGCTCTCCGGTAATCCAACACTCTACTCATTGGACTACAACGTTGCCAAATGTCATGAGAAAACGCACTGGGCACATTTTGAAGCACTCAATTTACCAATCACCATAATGAAAGGAACTATTGCAGGCAATACCGGTTGGGCAGAGGCAAATTAGGAAAACCAAACGATGGAGGAGGATGTGACATGGAACGACGAGGGACTAGAGAGCTTTCAAGACAACGGACTAGCCCGAGTAGCACTCAATAAGTCGATCCTCGCATTGATAGCTGATAGAATGAAACAATAAGGGTCATAAATGGGGTAGGGCAAGAGATGATGAAATATTAAATAACAATAACTGATAATAGAGTTAAAAATTAAACTTACAGAGTGGACCCAAATGAATGTTTGGATTTAATTCATGCGTATAATTAAATAGTCATCAATATGGATTTTAGAAATTCCATTTTCTTAGCGGTGATTAATGCCACAGATACTAATTGCTGATTGGATTATGATATTCTACCTTGTACATATATCATTGCAGTATTTTACGCAGAACAGACTACTTTTTCCCGACCATAAACGCAAAACAACCGAGCGGTGTTATTTCAATGTTATTTTTATTTCGATCGTAACCTACGTCCAATATTTTGTATAATTTGTAAATTTCTGCCAAGCACAGCCCAAAACTTCGAAAGTAGGAGAGGGGTAGAAGCTTGAAGCAGTTATACTATCTCGGGTACATCAATTACGTCAGGTTTACATAAAATGTCAACTACAACATACAAAATTCACTCACTGCGCATGCCCAAATCGAGCATGTAGCCCGTAGTGATTGAGTTGGCCGGTTAGCGAGCTTCCCGGCCCAGACTTTACTCGCCCAGGAAAAGCTGATATCGTCCATTTCAGGAATCAACCCTGGTCTCAATAATACTATTACTAGTATGCGCGGGGGTCCTAACCGATGAGACTTCAGCCGCCACAAAACTCATATACGCCCCGATCCGCAAGAGCGAAGATAAGGAAGGTGTGCGTCAGCTGAGGCGCGTGGTTCAATGAACTTGTGAGTGAGCTATGGTTCCTAGCCTTCCTAACCCCATCCTTGCACATATCACCATCCCCACAAAACTCAGGCAACCAGAAAAGTATATGCACACTATGAGTCAAAAATAAATTCCTCCCATTCACGGCCGGAGAGGAGGGAGGAGGCTAGGGAGGAGAGTGGAGACAAGGATTGATGGATGAGGCGAGGAATGGAGAGGAGGCAGTGGATTGTGTGGAAAGAGGCGGGGGTAGAGAGCGAGAGAGATTACGGCGTGGGAGAGAAGGAGGGAGTGCGCGAGAACGGAGGAGAATTATGGGCGAAAGGAACAGGGGCGAGTTGCGAAGGGTGAAAAAGGAGTTTAAGAGTTAAGAGGGGGGAGAAGACGGTGGGAAGGAGGAGAAGAAAAGGATTGGGTGAAAATGGGCGAAAGGTAAACGCCGACGCCCGACGTGGGCTCGAGTGCCGGGTGCGATTGATTGAGCGTGCGGGGAACAATGTAGACCCGCTCGCACTTTCATTAAGAAAGAAGCACATTCCCGTCACGAATTTAAGGAACTCGAGAATTAAAAGTACGCTCGCTGATGAGAGGTTTGTAGTCTGAAAATTAATCGCGATGGTGGGGGATCGGATTTGTTGCGCTGGCTGGCTTACTGGCTCAACCCACGCCGAGGGTTCGAGTGAGAGAGTGCGGCCGATTTTTCGATAACACTCCGATTCCTACATTTAGGTTGCCGTGTGGAGAGCATTTAAAGTGCAGTACTTTGCCCGTCGAACGTTAAACGGTGGTCTCTCGGCTTCGTTCGTTAACAGTTGGTTGATGTTAGGACACATTTCTCTCCACACTTAAACCCTTCATTGAAAATTCAAGCCACCGCCAACATGCCAACCTTTTCCGATACCTCAATTTAATTTTGGAGCAAACTAATTCAGATACTGAATATCTCCCTCAGCAAAAATGTTAACTACAACCAAAAATTATGGAAAAAATAAAAATATAATCCTTAAGTTAAAAGTTTAGCGCTAACAACACCCATCACCTACCTTGAACTTAGGAATAAATTACCATGCTCATTATCATGTTCTGTTATTGAAAATATTCAGCGGACTCTCAATTCACGTTCAAATATGAGTCAAATATAAGGATAAATCATAGTACACGGTTTATTTTCATACCATTCTGAAGTAAATTCAGTCATGAATATGATGATGCCGTCCATTTATAAAATGAAGATATTTCTGAGATTAGATACCCCACGACTTAAGCTACTCCGTAATAACATCTAAAAATAGCTAGATAAGTAAGTTATAAAGCAGCATTTTAACGGAATGAGCTAGGATTTTGATGGTTCTTTGCACTAAACTCTCAAGTCCTAAGTTATATAACACAACTCTTTCGCCGCATTCCTGATTTAGCAACTCATTCTCATAGCTGTCCATACGTTCTACCTCCCCTTAAGTATTTATACTTACGTGAAAATATGTTTCAATCAAAAACTCCTTTCTTCAATGCCGGTTAAAGACTTTTTTGCAACATTTTCTTTAAATACCAAATTAAAATCTTAGTTCTACTTTCTAAGATGTTTACTCAAAAAGAACGCAAATCACCGGTACAATTTCCTTAAAGCCAACTGAATGACAGGTTATATTTAAAAAAGTCTTACTTTAGAAAGACTTATTAATGTTTACTAGAAAAAAAAAGAAATTTCCCGTCTAAAAGGTCCCATAAGAAATCCCCTTCAAATCCAGCTATGCGTTGGAGTGTCTGTTTATTGACCATCAGTACTTCATAATTTTGTTATTATCACTTCCAAAAGCATATTCGTGATGACAAATATAAGTTAATGGGCAGCTCACTTCCAAAGAAAGATACTTCTAAATCGAAGATACATGGTGGGTGGAGTACTCACTCAGGAAAAAAGTTCTAGAATCAAAAGTACGTATTGTGTGTGGATGGCAAGTTTTATTTTACTTATTTGGTCACCACTTGACAGCTGCGCAAAGTGTGCATCGCCTTACATCGCCCAAATAATACAACTTCCAACTAAAATCCGAAAACTCAGAAATATCTCGGCCAAATTGAACAGAATTTTTTTAGAAAGTTGGATAATGTTTTCTTCTCAATACCACCTCGAAAACCTAAATATATTTTCGTACATAAATGAAGTAATCAGTCTAGTTCTTCCACCAAGATATGTACTTTGAAACCATTTCAATGAAATAAATAAAGCGGATAAATATTTTGGTCCGCCTCCACTAAACCATTGAAAAGATAGCATGAAATAGATCTTCGGCATCAAAGATTTTCAAAGCACTTCTAGCGCACAGAGGCAGCATTTGAGATATTCATTGTTTTACTACAACGTATATGGATGATTTTTCCCAGATGTAATGTAAATCATGGGCTTGTGGGTAACTCCCGTTAAGGTATATAATTTCCCGCAGTCATATAGTAAATCTAAGTCCTTGAGAAAGTAGATTTTGATAAAAAAATTAATAAAGAAAAAGAAAGATCTCTGTTAGGGGGCCCCGAAGGAAAGAGAAAAGGCAATGAAGTGGAAGAGAGACAACGGCTGAGTGGAATGGTACCTCAAGTTAAACGAAAAGGATTGATTGATTGATTGATAGGTCTTACTGGCCGATGGTGATGTAGGAAATATCTTTTGCGGTTTGGGAATTCGATTACTAAGTCTGCGGCATATCAAACACAGAAGCCATATACTATAAATCACTTTCGCCCCGAAAACCATCTTTTGTGGAGGAAAATAGGGCAAATATGGTGTAAAAGTCTTCCTTAAATAACCGTGGATGTAGAATTTACTGCATGAGAATAATCAATTAAGTATGGAAGTACCATAAAGCTGCAAAATCAACCTTTGGACGCTAACGTACTCGTTGAATTTCTCTTTCCACTCATATATCAGGCAGGGAAAAAGAGAAAGGTATTTTTTAAACCAACTCACGTTTTATCTTGTAATACAAATGATATAGATTATAAGAAAAAACCGTTTTGATTTTCATAAATATAAAATATTGTGTTTACTGTGTAAATTCCTCTTGGTTCCTCCACCAGGTAATATCGTCCATATCGACCGACATCGAAACGTCGGCCGATATGGACGATATAACCCGGTGGAGGACCCTAGAGGAATTTACGCAGCTGATACGCCGGGAAAACACCAAATCTTTTATTGTGTTTACTGTTCCCTGTTCAATGAAAAGAGAGAAATTACATGACATAATCGTCCTCAAAAACAAACATTTTCGCTGTTTTCCCTGGGTCTCATTAGCGTAGAGTGAGCTTTCATGCTGCAGAAGGCTTGTGTCTCAAGCTTAGTGTTCCTAATCCTCCCCAAAACTTCAAACTGCATTAGACTTCTTCTTAACCTTTAAGAGTCTTGGCAAAGAGGGCTACTTTAAATTTAAATCTGCAGAAAGAATTCAAAATACACAACAGTTTACATTTACAATGAGCATACTCGATTCTAATTCGACCATTTATATTGGAAAGAAAAAAGTTAGTGTGACCTCCTATGCAGAAAAATTGTAGTGAACAGGCTTTCAAAGACAGCTGAGTAAATTCAATATTAACTTATGCTTAATTTATCTTTAGTATCACTATGTTCTTTAATAATATATTTCAAACAGCCCGACCAGGATATCAGAGCACAAAATCTCCGGATTGTGCTCAAAATATTCTGTGTCCTACTATTGTCAAAAGTGTGATGCCACACGGTAACACTGTTTTAACACGAAAACATTTCAATTGTTTTAATAATCTTCATGCTTCTAATTTACCCCTTATTAGAAACATCATGAGATATTTCATTATCATTACAACTTTATCTAATTCGTATATGTAGATTTTGGATGATTCCTGAAAAAGTACGACACATTTTATAATTATGACCAAGGGATTTAACGTGCATGTCAGGAATTTGAATAGTCCGTGTCAACTTACATATTTGCGGTAACTTTAAAAACAATATGTTATCATATGAAAAGAATTTTTCCAACTTTAAAATATTACTCTCTTCGTAATATTTTACCGTACATTTCATACAATACATTTCATACAATACATTTCATTCAATATATGTATACTCTACCTATCATGTTCCTCTCCGTCGCATTAAGCATATTCTTCCTTCGAGAGCAGCCGTCAGCGTCCACGATACCTCTAAATATCTTTCGCATCCATTTTATTCACCTTCATCTAAAATTCCATACGGAATATTCCTCTTTGTTCAACCAATTGAACACTTTTTCGTGTCCCTGCCATTCCATTCAGTTTATTTTTCCCGTCTTACTCCACAACGTCATCTCAACAGTTCAAGTATGCTCCCTTCCTCCTTAATCAGAGGATAATTTGTTGAACCATAAAACAAAATATTTCGAGTGATAGCATGTACAAGTAACAACATTTTTATCATACACGGGTAAAATATTTATACAAAAGTAAAGCCGACCGGAAAAAGTAAGCAGTCCTTGGACATGAGCAAATTAACAGAGACGAGGGAGACCGTAATGGGGGAGTGATGGCAGAGGATGAAGCTAGAGAAACGATGGCTACAGTGAGAGAGGATAGAGAGATGAGGTCGGGAGAGGAGGTAGGGTAAGAAAAGGAGCCCCGGTGCTAGTTAAGTGAAGTTTAGCAAGAGGCCGAAGGGCGGCGTGTGATTGGCAACTGTCAGAAGGGTAAGGGAACGAGTTCGATGAAAGAAACTGGAACAAATGGCGAGGAAAATAAATTCTCCTTCCCAGACCATGCTCTTAAGGGATATCACTCCTTGGGAAATACTTTCACTCGACTGAAAAGAGAGAAAAAATCTCCCAAACCGGGGAGACGAACGCACGAGCTCGCCTTTCCCTGGAAACCAAAGGAAAACGAGGAACCCAAGGAGTCAACTAAAAGATAAGAAGTTAAACCTTCGTAATCCACCCAATCCCACGCGATTGCCGCTAAGTGAGTAGCCATGGCAACCGACACCATTGAGTCCCTGCTAGAGAGAACTGAGTGGGCGAGACCTGCATGGATAAACGCTCGATCAATGTGTGCAGGGCCCCGTGTTTACCACAGGCCAAACTCGAGCCATCCCGAAACTTAAGTGGCCCCTTGAAATTAGGAGGCCTTTAATTGCAGAAAATACGGTAAAATTAAACCGCAGCTGCTATTGCGTACTGCTAGGGCTGGACAAAGAAAAAAAGGAGGAAGTGATGTGAGGATGGATAATTATTTTTTTCCTTTTTCTTCGACGATTCGCAACAAGAGCTTTCTAGAAATCATAATCGCCATTAAGCTTCCAAAAAAATCAAAATGGCTCATGCTTTGTAGGGCGTCTACGATTTTGAGAGAGCATTAAGTTTTTTTCACCTATCTTTCCACTAATGGAAATCGACGCCAACGGCAATTTTTTCAAGAACCCTAATAGCCCATATAAAGCTATTGAGTATCTATATGTACATTTACGTCAGGTTCAGGCTTGGGTAGAAAGGTTCTCAATGCTGCGATTTTGGAAGTGGTCTGATGGGAGAAAATCTCCCGAAAAGAAATTTCCGAGTACTCTGCTTTCATCAGATAGACTCAATTAAGGGATAATGACAGAGGAGGGCTTAAGTTTTCCCTGAAACCGAAAACGAAAAGATTGCGATAGAGAACTTTGCAGACTCAGGAGATTGGATGCGGGAAAATTTATTACGAAAAAATTGGAAAGTACGAAATCTTAGATAACCATTTTTTAATTTAAAAGAGGAGAGATAAATTACATCAATTTGCGCATTATACCAAATTTTATATTACCAACCATCATATCATAAGCACCAAAGTTTCTCATGATGTGTTGTTTGCAGTTAACTATTACTGCAGTTTATATTATCTCAAATAAAGATGTTATTCTTAAAAAAAATCATTTATTGTAAAACGGTATACTGACATTGCCAGTTTTATGACGGCCAAATTCAGTTAATTGTGTAGTTGTGTTAAATATAAGTCTAAAAACTCTGAACCCATTAGCAATTTAAAGTACTTATTAAATTGACAAGTTTCATAAATAATCTATACATCGCCCGATTGACTTCAACATAGATTTGTATCTTTTACCACGATGCAAAAGTAAGTAGTAAACCAAACAAAAGGCAAGCCATTGTAGAGATAATTCATTATATAAGAATATAAAGTGGAAATTAAAGTAGAAGGTCGCGAGTTGATGTTTAATCAGCAATTTGGCACGTCTTCACCCCACGTCGTCTTCTGTTTTTTTCTAATCGCGCATTCGATCACGAGAGTTATTACATAGAAGCAAATATCGCGAAATCCGACGCATTTGTGCACTCACGCACGTAGGCAATGAGCAGAGGGAATTAAGCCGAGATTTTCGATTTCTTGACGCCGACCCTTGCCTTTTTGAAACGAAATGGCCCCAGACTGCAAGGCGGTCGCCGGGCTCCCTCCCCGAATAACCCCTGATCACACCCTGTGGGAGCGAAGGAAGCGGCTTCCCTCGGAAACGCATTGTAAAATCCAGCCGTAGCCGGCGGTATCCCCGGCCAAATGTTTGCCCCGCATCCTCACCTACTTTGCACGGAGGGGAAGTGTTGAGGCGGGCAGCGGGGCAGGTCTCCACGCAGGGAGGGAGGGCTTGCCCGCCGCCTTCTCCGCCCGTGGCGCCCCGCCGCCTCTACCACCAGATGGCAGAGCGCTTGGTGGGCGCCACACTGGGAGCGACTGGGATATCGTCCGGGGGGAGCACCACTCCTTTCCCCTCCGCTCCCTCAACACTTCGACCCCTCTCGCCTCCCACATGCGGAGCGCGCGAGAGGATGCCGAAGTTCCCCGTCCCCGGAGAAATAAAACAAATGAGAGTCTGGGAAAGGGGGCAGGCGGTTCGATGGCGAGGGAGGAGTGGAAGAGGAGGGAAAGTGGAAAAGTAAAGGCATGTGCTATACGGGCGCCATCTGTTCCTCCTCCCCTCCACCCAAACTCTTACTGCTCGCACCCACCCCTCTCGCCCCCGACCGTGATGGGCCTCTCGAAACGCGAAGAACGGGGAAGCGAAGAGGCGAACGGCGGGCCGACCGACACCGGCCATCGCCTTCCACCTACGATTGGTGACAGATCGGACTAATTATCGCCGCCACCTCGTCACGGAAGGACTATCCGCTAGAAAATGGCGTCGTCGTAACTGCGTGAACGGTGGCGCCATGGGTCGAGAGGTCACGCACGATCAACTATGCATCCTCGAACATGAGGAGAAAGAATGCGGCGTCATTCTCTCACCGAAACATTTTTTTCTCACTCGACCGCAATCGGAGGTTCCTCATTATTATGCGTTTACGACACAAAACGAGCGCTCATTTGCTTACGTACACATTACAACTACACCAACAAAATATACATATTTATGCCATTGATTTGCAGTCCAAAATCCAACTCGTTACGCTCGGATGCCGTTAATTAACATATTTCGGCGATTAAATAAAGTGCTCAAACCGGACATAAGAACACTGGTACCACGAAGAATGGCATTCATTTTTCAACGAGAACTTAATTTGCGATGCAACTGGCATTTGGCTTCTGCATTCGTTGAATTGTGAACCGTAATTGAGTAGGAAAACGTATTCCCGACGTTTCCTGGCTGAAATATATCAACGCAAAAATCTCTTAAACACATTTAATTGAGTTAGAATTATGGCAAGACATAAAAGTATTTAAATGACTTTTATCTAAAACGTCCATATGCTATTTCCTTATCCTATCCCTCAATTGATGTAAACATAATTTTGTTTTTTGTTCAGCATCGAACTCCACTCCAAAAGAGACTGACTTCCTTCCATTATCACAGCCACGGTTCTCATTAGAGATGGTTCAACAAGAGAGAAGATGTGACTTTGCCTTAAGGGTGACTGCATAAACGTCTCTGGCTGAGCTAAATTTCCCATGAGCTCTATCCGCAGTCGTATTAGATCTCTTGGCGTCTTATGCAAATGAAGACATAAGTCACGCTGAGCAACGACACTTGAGACTCATTTGGAAATTTAATGTATTAACCATCACAGTAAAAGAGAAAAAAATATCGGCAAGGAAGGTTCTTTTCACCAGCGTCTGCGTCATTGTTTGTACTGTGATATTTCTGAGAGACAAAAACTACATGAAATGCTTTACTTTGTCAAGCTAAAACCTGGTGACCCAGATGCGCGGGATTCAACGTAATGCATGAACCGAATATACTATCGATCGCTTTTTAATTGATTTACATTGCCTCTTTTCACGATAATTTGATCAATTGGGTAATGACATCAAATAAATGGCTAGAATTTGACTTTATTTATTACCACTGGTGAAGAATTTTTAATAAGGTATTGTTAGAGCACAAATGAATTGTCAAGAATAATAACTTCCGCATATTCAGGCTCAGCATATGTATGCTCAGCATTTTCAAAAATATCCTAGTATTAAAGATGGTGCCACAGTATTTGATTTGTTGCGAAAGGGCGATACGGAATGTAGGTTATGGGAAGCAAAAATGTCTTTTTGAGTAATAAAATAAAGATATCACATGAACCAGCCAAAAACCTGTTTGATGAAAATCTATACGAGGCGTTGTTAACTATTGATAGTTTCCATTTTCACTGACCTTTTAGTAACACACGAAAATACTAATACAGCGGGACAAGCAGTTTCAATTAGAGGCTAGCTATCTATGCACAACTTTGGAGAACGCCAAAAATAGTAATTAAACTAGTGATGGGAAAAAATTAAATTTAAATCTGGAGAAATAAAGGGTGTATTTTCACTATTGAGTAAGAACAAGAGTTATGCTACGAAGAAATACACGCATCGCAGTTATACTAGACTAGGGGTGAGGATTCAAACCGCTCGATCATTTTGTTCATATCATCCCAAACCATTGCTAGACAAAGATCATAAGATACTGTTTCCATTTCTTTTTTTTCCGTTCAAACATTATTTTTTCCTTTGAGATTTTATATATTGCGAATAGAGTCCCAAAAATAATAAATGTGATTACATATGCAATACATTAAATGCCAACTTAAGCCTCATGAGAAAGGCGGGTTGGTTATTGTTATCACCGCTTAGCACTTGCCTGGTAAAAACTCAAGATTAGATGACATTTTCCTCCTAAGAATTTTCGTTCAAATAAATGATTAGGAATTCAGTGCAAAATGTCAGGGCAGCTTGAACTTGATTGAGAAAAAATCACTTCATAACCCTTTACTCTTTTAGACTACGGCTTACCTTGCTAACGGGATCATTCGACATGGAAACATGAAGCCCTCTTACTCCCTTCCGCGAATATCTACTCCTGAGATTTCCTCAAATGTCCCCCCTAGGGAATTGAGTTTGCTTTAGCTGGAATCATCTGATCTGCATATCTTTCATTACTAATTTCTTCGGGGAATATTAATTTCTGCAAAATGTGTGCGCGGTGGTAAATTAATGGTAAAAATTAGGAGTTTGCGGTGACTCAAAACATGAGGTGGAATTTATATCAAGTAATTTTGGTTAGGATTATTAATTAATCAGGGATCTTTCAGACATAAAGGTGAAGGTTTACTTTGAGTTGAATGCGGCTAACGCGCTTCAGAAATGTGTGGCAGAATTTTCGCTGACAAACGGCTACCGCATGAATTTGATTACTCACTTCCTTAGGCCGCGGGAATATTGATCTCTCTTGGAAGAGAATAAATGGGCGTCAGTGGTAACTAGCGGGCACCACCATTTAGCACTAGCATTCGTGACTTGCTACTGAAGCCTTATATCTAAAAGTTGTACACAGTAGTTACTAGAGCATAAATTAATTTATAACTTTGTGCCAAAAGAACTCAGGAAATTTTTTCATTATTCGACAAGTATCAATCAATACATTTCAGTTTCATTTTTATCAGATAGAAACTGAAATATTTATCGATTATAAGTATTGTTAACTCATGAAATATACCATCACAGAATTGCCAAAGTAGGCTGATCAATGCGCCTGGAGGAAGTCATTCTGAAAATCATTGCTAGTAGACATATGCTGTTCAGAATCATTGATATGAAATGCACTGGTTTTCTCGGAGATGGATACGATCTACAGATACAAGCTCACGTGACGAATCTTAATATTTGCAATAAAGAATTAGCACTATGACATCCGGAATAAGTTCATAACCTATAGTTTACAGACAATCTGCTGAAAATACTACGGTATTCCATGCAATTTTCTTTCACGATAATGCACACTGAATTAAATTTTCAATCCAACGACAAACACAGAATGTATCTATCCCTTCAATTCAAAGAAGGAAATCTGATGAATACCTTGATATCTATTCAAAATGTATATCCCAATATTCCTCCAAAAACGGATAACATTGTCATATGGAATCAGTTTATTTTGATGAAGAGCTTCAACAGATAGAGTAAACTAATTACATCATCAGGTTAAAAAAAACCCAATTCAATCAAGAGGTTGGGCATGATCAGCCATCAAATTTCAAATTATTACCAAAAAAGGTAGCAATGACCCCATTCAATGAAAGGACAACTAGGAATCCTAGTACTAGCATTATACATATTTAAGTATCTTTTCTTAACTCGGATTCTTTTCGCTAAACCTATTCATTAGTTTTTATCCAATGCTTGTCGAGTGAAATTGACAATACTTAAATGAAATATACATAAAAATAACATATAATAAACCAATATAATACTATTTGAATATTAAAAATGATACAGCTTTATTTATTCATAAAAATGAAGATTGCTTCAAAGAAATTTTCAAAACTCTTCATTTCAACCGGAAGGATC
Organism: Hetaerina americana; assembly: GCF_022747635.1. Lineage (NCBI taxonomy): Eukaryota > Metazoa > Arthropoda > Insecta > Odonata > Calopterygidae > Hetaerina > Hetaerina americana. The sequence goes on from NW_027286985.1 coordinate 15,718,221, forward strand.
CCAGTCTCTTGAGCAGCCCGATGACAAAGGGAAATCAGCTTCAAAGGGGGATAAAGCAGCAACCGATTGAACTATTGTCAGAGGGGACAGGACTCTACTTCAACCTTGCCTTTCTTCGCGCCTGATGAAGAGATTAAGGCCTTCCTTTACATGTTGGAGGATCGAAAACTTTGGAAAATGACGACAGCAGAGAGAAAAGAGATTGGAGTGAAAGGCCTTCAGATTATGACGAAATGAAAACCAAAAAGTAAAAATTGGCAAGGATTCAGAGGCTTTACTCTTACCATTAGCTGTGTTGATGAAATATGGCTAGCAGAGACAAATGGATAGCTGAAAAACACTAAGTTCTTGAAAGGTATAGAGGATTAACAGATCAGCTGAAAAGAATACAAAGTAGGAGCTTACTCTTAAATATGGGAAATCCTCTCTAAAAAGGAGAATCCTCTTGTTCTAGATTGTGGACCATACGATGTGACCAACCGATTGAGACGGCTTCATCGTTAAAATGAGACAAGACATCAACAAACCGATTTTTGTAGACTCTTGCTAATAAAAGCAAAGGGAATGAGAACGGTTTTATTAAAGTTAAGCATTATTTCACCGATCACATCGCGAGAATGCAATACGCTCAATACGTGTATCCTCAGCATCTTACACATTCAGTGCATAGCCTAAAAATCTATGCCCAAAGGTAAAGATGAAATTGTTTAGCTAAAATTTCCAATGAGAAGTAGCTTATTCAAAAAATGTCATATAAATAAAGGTGAAGGGGTTACACCGATTTACATCGTCACTCCGTGGTCAGATCACACGACATTACAGTATGGTTCCACTTCCGCGCGCAACCCACAAGTATTCCCATGTAAATGTACGAGTAGTACCCGGATGTATAGGAAAATAAAAAGAGCGCAGACATGTCGCCATTTCCTTGCATAACAAAATACGCAACTGTAATATGCGATGCAGTCGCCTTTTTTTAATTTAAATAATGATTCATGAAAAATGAAACGGAAAGAGGACAAACATACAACTGAGTATCATTAAAATATTATTTGTCTCCATCAAACCGAGAATAATGATGGGACGTTAAACTTCGGACCCCTTGGTGCCTTTTGTTAAAAGTAGGCTAATACCGACACCGGGACACATCCAACCTTCCTCCTTTCCCATCCATCCATAATGGCGCAAATGACTTTGGCTGGCGGTCGCCTCCCCTTAGAACTACTACTATCCAGTTGAAAAACTGAGAGAAAATACGTTCCATTTGAAACAAATTTACATTTGTGGTAATTGGAGGTCCTGCAACTTTGAAAGACGGGGAATTAATGTTGAAATATATTATTGGCTTGAGGATGACAACCTATCTTATTGATAACAAGGCTCTTCGTTCAGTCGCACTCACTACCCGTCACCTAATACGCAGATACATATCAAATCACATGTATACGAGTATACTCGTACTTTCTCTGCCAGTGAAGTATCGACGGCAGCGTCGACGCTTCACATGCATGTAAAATGCACAATGAAGTAAGATCTGGTGCTTTCCCGGCGTATTTGCTTGATGAAGTTTTCTCGGGTCTTCCACCGGGTCAAGGGTTCGATTCGATGCCTGACTCGTGCATCGTCCTCAGGGTAGATCATCATCCCTCAGGGCGATGCACGAGTCGGGCATCGAAATGTCGGCCAACATGGAACCCTATATCCGGTGGAAGACCCGAGAAAATTTCATCATGTACATTGAAGTCTGGGTAAATGGAGACATTCTTCAGCGTGTGCAATTGTTAAAATCTGGAAAATGCAAATTTAAAAAATGTATTTATCAATGAAGAGCTTTTGTCTTCTTTATTTCATCCTGACACTGCTCATTACCTTTTTATAGGTTTTGGTATTTTGATGGAGGATAGGTCTAAAGTATCTGAACTAATGAATTTTTTATGGTACTCCGAAGGCTTTATGATGTGCACTGAGCACCTTCGGCATATTTCTATTGCTTAATATTTGCCTAGAGTCATTTTTGCTTCCTTCGTTATATAATCTCGTAGAAGACATTTCCGAAATTAATACTTTTTTAAAAGTATTTTTCCAGTTTCCGACGTGCTAAAAGCATTAACTACATTTGTTTTGTAAACCTTAATTCTTCAATTGATGACAGGTTACTAACTTTACGAACGTCAAATTTAAAATAAGTGATATTTTGCCAATATCTATTCTTATCATATTCAACAAAGTTATCTCCTATTGTAAAACATAATCATATTTTCTCTATCCAAATAATCTAACATCCGTAAACTCTGTTGGTTTTGAACTTCACATATTTGTACACTTGGAAATCAGAAATATAAATATGACGTGACATACTAGTTTCCAATTATGGAAATTTTCTTTAATGGAAATGCGAATACAAACTACGATGATATCTCACCCCACTCGGTGAATGCAATCATCATTCATCCAGAAAATTATATTCTTCATCATAAAATTTTTAATTATCACATTGGCTTTAATAATTACAATTCTCATTCTCATTCCAATCGTATTCGAAATCAATGTCGGCAGATACCATGGGATCAACAAAACTTGAATGTCAAATTACCTGGCATCCAACGACTGGAAGTAGGAGCACTAATTGCATAGGATGTTTTAATATAACGTTTCCATGAAAAGACTTGCGACGATTAAGCTAAAAAGGTTTGTTTACAGATTGATACTTATCTCCTGTATTATATTAAATTTAATTTAACGCCGATTGAAAAGTGCACTCATCCATTTACTCATGTATATAGAAAGATAATTCATGTAAAATCAGTAAATGTTATACACTATCGATAATATTTTATCCACAGTGACTAATGTATTTTTATATTAATAACTAATGCAAGAGTAAAAATTAACTCTGACATAGGTTCACGATCTATATTTTCTTTAACTTATTGCGTCGTACCTCGAAACGCACAAGGTGGCATGGGGACTTATATTTAAATACCATCAAATATTATACATATTTAGAGGCATTGACATTTGGAAACAACAATCTCTATTTTCCAGCATTTATGTCTTTACATCAGTTAGGAGAACCTACGATACAAAAGCGTCGGGATGACATATTTTGGAATTTTGGATTCAGTCAAATTGAAAACACACATACGGAAGCCTTCCGAGGGAACACAGGAGGTCATATTGACTCAGATTACTAAATTCCTCTCTTCCGCCCCTTTCTCTTATTATTCAACCATTGCTTCAATGAGAAAGACTATTGAAAAAATAATTGATGCTAGAGAGATCAGAGAGTCGAGAAATTACTTCTTTAAAAAAATCTGCTTTTGTACTGAAGCAATTAGCATTTTTAATGCATAGTGTTCTAAATCGAATTCCTTATTTAATTAAACTAACTAAATTGAATGAACTAGGGTATCCGCCTTCTAGTTATTAATATCCACACTTTCTAGAGCATGTTTTAAGTTACCGATTCATTCCACATCTCCAAAAGAGTATATTTCTGGTAACACATTCCTCGTGCGGTAATAATTGCTTACTACAAGTGACCAGCGTATACAATCATATCCTGCTCTTCGTAGGAAGTAAACGTGAATATGCGACCAATATGGCGTGTTTATCCATTGTGTTCATCTCATGCAACTGTACGTCATTGGCAGTGGCAGACTCTATTTCAGAGAAACATTGATTCCCTGGAAAATTGAGACAAAATTTGAAAAATGTTAGGAATCTATTGTCTCTTTAAAGTTGCACTCCTGAACAAGAACGCCATCAGCGACGAGGCCGGGATTATTTCACTGGCGTAAAAAATGTAATTTCTCACAAAGAAAAGCCCGAAAATTATTATAAGATAGTATTAGAATATAATTTCTTGAACACTACAAGTAGACAGCCGAAAGAAAAAATAAAGTGTGTATTCCAAATAACAAATATTGCAACCATAGTAAATTAATTATTAAATAAAACTTTTGAAACAAAAGAAAAATATTCAAATAACAAAAGTTTTAGGCACTTATTTTCAAGTGATGCATAACACGCTCCCTCAATTTGTGCAATCTCCATTTAGTATCTCCCAATGGAAACTTAAGCAGAGAAAAGAAAATCAGAGATAGATGCTAGGTGCGGATTAGTAGCAACTCTCCAACGTATCTTAAATTGACAGGCGGGAGATTTGCCTCTGTAAAATGTGTCAAATACAGATTTTTCCAGACATCTAACAAATTCCTCGAGTTTTTCCTGAGCTTTCCAGAATGGCAAACACCCAGAAAACTCTATGAAATGTATACTATTTAACTTAAATTTCGACTAACAGCGCAGCTATAAAATATCCCTAATTTTAGGAAATTAGGTTTTTACGTGGTAGTTCTAAGAAAGCGGTCGAGAATTAGCATACGGCAATCGATATTTAGCGAATATTTGATCACTGCATAAAGCCTTATGATATGGAACCTCTAAATATCAAACCCTTCAGCGAAAGCAAAACTCTTTTACGATTCGGAGATTCCAAAGCATTTACGAGGATTTAATGACAAATGAGTAGGAATGAAACACTTTTTCAGGTTGCTTAACGATATTAATTCACGTTTATCTTACGATCCAATGAAACACATTTCTAAAGCTGCTGGACCCCATTACAATGCATCAATTCCTTTGAAAATGTCAAAATCATTGACCTGGCGAATGATTTTTACAATCAGAAATTGTTGAATTGTAATGCACACATTGCGGATGACTGCGTTAAAAGTTACTGTCGCGGCATCTCCCGAAGTTTCTTCTAATCTAATGGATCCCGATTAGAACCTTAAGGGGTATTCATTATGTGAACATCATAACTTTGATAGTATTTGTTCTTCAACAACATCATAAAACTTAGTAAAAATAATGGTCAAGTCATACCCATATTGTTCTATAAATCATCAATATATCCCCTTAATCATGAAATCATGGAGTGAGTATAGGCAGTACTGTAGTCAACATATAGGCTGAGTGCGATACTTTTCAAATATTGCACTCCGCCTATACATTGAATGCAGTACTTTCATGCTGGCAACATTTTTAAAGCAATAAAAATGAGACCAAAAATATAATTTAATTTACCATTTTATTCTAGCTACGTTGGCTTTCTCAAAAACTTACACTTCAAGATAGGAGCTTGAGTTTGGAAGTGCTCTTTAAAAGTGATCAAAAGTGGCTTAAACTTTTTAAAAACTGCACCTACTAAATGTTTCAAATCAGGTCAACTCGTTCGAACTTTTCTTCTTCCTTGCAATTTATAAATTCAATCTTATCCGATTAAACCCATTTTGGGTTTACTTGGAGCTTGGGTCTGAGATTCCTTGGTGTCGTTTAGCCGCAATTGTGCAAGGATACGCATTCCCATTCCTTCATTTGGCGTCCAAAGAAACGAGCTGCGTGAGGATGATAGGGAACGATTGCCCTCCTCCAGTTTAATACAATCTCTCTCTCTCTATTTCCGCGAGTGGTCGTACAAACTGGAGGTATTTCTAAACCACAGCGACACTGATGGTATCGCGAACTCTCCACACCACCAACTACGTAAAGTGCTAATAGCCAGCCTTCCGTCTAGGAGCACTCGAGAAGCATATATGTATGCATGTATATGCGAGGCGTGCGAATGCGACGCCTCGACCATTAAAAGGAATGAATTTCGCCCCTCGGAACGCGGACCTTCGCGTCTGCATTAAACCGCGAGGGAGGGAGAGAGAGAGAGAGCGGGAGAGAGGAGGGAGGGTGACATGCGCCGACCGAGGAAATTCCCACTCTAACCGCTAACTGAAAAGGATTTAGCCTCAACACGTCCCCACTCGGAAATGGTTTTGGGCATAAAAAAATTGGAGTGTGCGTCTGGAGGAGGAGGAGGTGGGAGTTGACGTCCCTTTTAAACTCTTCCCTTACCACCATAGCCACCCGTTTTCACAGTAGGAAGGCACGGAGTTTCAAGGAACCAGGTTCACCAGGACCGTTTAGGCTTTTTGAACAGAACGCATTCAGCGAAGGAGTGGAGAGAGAGAAAGAGAGATCTAGAGAGAGAAGCACTGTGAAAACGGAAGCTTCAGAGTATTTTGAGGGAAATGAATTCCCTCCTCTCCAGCGGCGTTTGATCTATTAGACTGAGGCAATGGTTTTAAGGGATTCCCGAACGCGGATTCCCTGGGGGACGCCGGTCGCCCTGGAGAGCGACCTCCTTTTGCAGCTTCCGCGAAGGCGGAAAGAGAGGAAAGGAAGGCACAGAGAAGTGAGGCCTTACTGCTCACCGTTGAGGGGAGGGGGAGGGACGGAGAGGAGACCTCGGAGAGAGATTGAGGATAGTAAAGGAGGGGGGCGAGCAACTATTGCGTCCTGGGGAAGAATCTGCGCATGCGCGAAGGGATAGTAGACGGAGACTATCGGAATTGGTGATGGCTCCATTCCCAAAGGATGGGGAATCAAAAGAAGGAGAGAGGGAGCGGGGGTTCGGAGGGAAAGACGGGGTGGGGGAGATGGGAAGGAGTGAACTCAAGCAGGAGGGCCCGAGGGAGCGAAAAAACTCTTAAAAAGGTAAGGAGAACATTATGCAGATGCAAAAGCAAGGCAAACGGTTTTCCCGGTTTATTATGGTCGTGAACGTCTTTCAGATATGTATCTCGCCTCGAATCGGATCAAGCGTTAGTGTGTGGTCACACCCCTTTCCCAACTCACTCTTGAATAATTTGAGAGCACAGGTGCCTAAGAAGAAATCCCGTCAAGGAAATATATCTATTCGGAAACGAGTTATGTACATAAACCTCTCCGCTACATTATAGTTGCCCCCCTATCTAATTCGATGTAGGAATGTGTTCCCTCCATTCCTTAACTGAAGCACCAGACAGACGGCTCTCCTTTTGTGAGCTTGTCGGAGTGTTAAGAGATATCATTCGAGACACTTGCGATTGGTTTCAAATATGGTGCACATTAGACAGCATTTCCTCGCCAAAACGTTTCGCACGTCTCCCATTAGTCAAAAAAGATTCTCGAATGCCCCCAATGTAACGAAAGAGCGAGCTCATCGCCACTCGCTAAAATCCAACCCTCTCTTTACGTTAGGGCCAAAAGGAACTTCTGTTCGTGCTCGTTTAATTCTTTTCAAAATTTTAGAAAAAGGAAAAAGTACAAAAGTAATTCGCAGACATCGTAATTGCTCAATTCCCCCGTTTCCAGCAAAATATTCAAATTTTGACATCACCCGTGATTGAAGCAGAACCCATTTGCCTCAAAGCTACCAACTGGTATAAGGATACTGGTTGAAATTATTACACAGAAAAATTTAATGTAAAAGAATTGAATATAACGAAAGATAATAATTAAAAATGCCTAAATGAGCTCTCGAAAGAACTAATTCTTGTCCCTTGATTTCACCACATGTAAGAAAATGGACGAGGGCAAAATGGTAATTCGTGCAAATTAGGAGTTTTTAGAGTCGACGTATTCTCAAACCAATGCCATTATACTTGTTTCATAAATCGAATTCACAGGTCATGAAGGGGTAATCAAATAAATTGTGCTTGAGAAGTGTGTTTCAACTGAGGTCAATAAACAACGGATATGATAAACGAATTAAATTCTCCACCCCAATAATTTTAAAACACGAAAGAGCGAGAGTCAAAGACAGAGAATTAAATTTATGAGCATAAGCGTAATATATATTACTATAAAACTTTATCTGATTACTCATTACCATCGACTATTTTTCACCGCTAGTACTAGACACGTGTGCCTCCTCACGAAATCTGAATACACCCCTGAGAACACTTTATGGTGAACTCCAACCTCAGACCTCAGATATACAGACACCCACAACGTCTAAAATTTACGCGAGACATCGCTTACGCAAGGTGTTTCGCTTATTCTCCGCGAGAGTTCCACTTAGAAAAGATGATGTTGCGAACATTCCCCTAAGTAAATGCGGATGGCTCAATAGCTCCGACAAACAATCTCGGGGCGTAGTATCTCGACTCCTGCGAGCCTTCATTTTTCCGTCATCTTTCCATCCTCGGCAAGCACAACCGAACAACACCCTCCACCACACAGTCCCGCCTCCCCACAACTCCCCATTCAATTCTTTTCCCCGCTTTTTTTCCCGACATCATCTCCCTCCAATGTTATGAAAGAGAGAATGCCTCCTCTCACAGTAAATACACTACCCTCGTGGCCAACTGACACCCTTATATACACCCTTGATCACCATGCGACCGCAGAGAGACAGGGCGAGAAGAGTAGAGATAGTGCAAATATTAAAAAATATGCATGTATGGTTTTTTAGCAATTGACGTCGAGATCGTCATAAATGGAAGCACCCGTCGTAGATCTTGCGAAAGAGACAGATGAAGGGAGAGAGGGATCCGCTAATTCACAGATTTAAACTGCCAGGTTCGGATGAACAAAAGAGCGTCATCTCCTGGAGTCGCTAAAGCTCGAGTCGGGTGTGTGGGGGGCGCGGAAGGGTGCGAGCGAGTATGGTTTGGAGGAGGGTTAGAGAAAAGGTAATAAAGCGAGGAAACAGGAGGCAGGACGAACGAAATAAAGTGCACGAGGACGCCGTATGGAGCAAAACGTAGGGGGTGGGGGGGAGAGAGAGAGAAATGGAACGAGTTTGGAAGAGATCATGGGAAGGGAGAGAAGGGGATGGAGGAGAGGGCTCATTTCAGTCGAGAAGTGCAGCACGAACGAGAAAGAGATGAGCACTCGTCCTCGTTCTTCATTTAAATTTTTTCTCGACAATTTTCAAGCGCCAGTCATCCCGACCCCCGTGTCTACGCCAGCTCCCGCAGCCACGTCCCTTGGAACTGCATCCGCATTCCGTTCATCCCCCCCGAATTCAAAAAACCATGCACAACTCATCTCATAAATAGGAATATGTATATTAGGATCTATACAAATCCACCCAAAAATATATGTGTATGTGAATGTGTACGCGCGCGTGGGGGCCAACTGACTTGAAAAAGGGTTTAGAATCCTGAAAATGTATATGCAATGTGTTTAGTTCTCTATTTTCTTTTTATTATAATATACAAACATACATATATATATATATATATATATATATATATATATATATATATATATAAATTTATTTATTTATTTATTTAAGTATTTATTTATTTAAGTATTTATTTATATTTATATTTTCTCTACCGATTAACATGTCGAATTTTACCGATATCACAAATTCAAAAACCTTTCGCCGTAATCGCAAACTATCAAATTTCATGCAAACTTCTCAATGTCAATTTGACACTATCTCCTACCTCCAGCCTTCCTTCTCCCGTCCGATCACCGCCGAAAATTAGGCCATCCACGCCCAATCTGGACGACCCTCCCACCCTCACCCGATTCCCATCCGCTCCGCATACCTTCCTCCGAGCTGTACCCGCGCCCACAGCCTCGGTCGGCACTTGCATTCCAACACCACATATTGTGACCCATCTTATGGCTCCATTCCGCCGCCCCGTCCACTTACAACCTTTTTTCCTCGTCGCCGCCCCCGACCTGCAAACGACCCGTCCTTTCCTTACCCTTTCCGTAATCTCTCCCGGCATTCCTCTTACGCCTCCTTTGCGATCCCTATCTTTTTTTCTGCGAACACGAGCATCTGCATTAAAATCGTATTTTCCCGAAGTCTGTGCACTTCCAGAATGTAATTTCTCAAATAGTTCCTTGCCTATTGATTATTTGTCAATACGAAATTTATTCTTCGCCATATAAGGACGATTAATTATAGATGCATTCGCAATTCCTGCAACTCTACTGAGTTAAATGAATAGAAATTTTCAAATTTTGAACACTCGCGAGTCAATTAATTAATAACCGAGATGTAGTAATTCAATTTCCCACCATGTCTTTACCAAAGATATATTTTATCCTAATTGAGGAGAGTCAGTAAACACGAAGTAGTCGATTCAGATAATTGAATACTGCGACTATGCGAGTGTCTTTCTCCTCATAAGTGAACTAAAATTAATAATCTTTTTTTCCTAAGGTACAATATTAAATAATGATTTACCTAAATACGATAAGTTCGTATAATAAAAATGTCTAACTAAATAAAAAGTTAATTAAATAGTTCGGGAAATGCAAACATAATTGGGAACTAAATACTTCGTCCTCCTCAACGTTTGCTCTCATAAAAGTGATCCCATTGAATTTCAATTATGTGAGACAAGTTCTACTGAGGGAGCGGAGGTCCAAAAAAATCAGCTAAATGGATATAACTCGGGAGTAATTCACTTACAGAGCACAGCTCACGGGAGATATTACGAAAATTCTTTTAAAAAAATACAGAAACACTTATGGGCACTAATTGTCGCACGAAGATAGTTGAGTTACCATCGTCACGTGATTTTGGGATAGAAAGTTTTCAACGCAAGAATAGGAGAAGAAATGGAGCATTGTGAAGAGAGAGACAATTGAAAGAATACATCTGCACTAAATGTCCCTAGACGCAGCCAAGATAGCGTAAGGGTCTAGGCTCAAGCTGCGTCGTCCCGTCGTGGACATGAAGCTCTTGCCAAGTGCTGGCCATGCGACGTGACGTGATTAGGGCATTGACGTCTTGGACTGAGCCGCGCCATATGGCACTCCCTTTCTGGAAGGAGCACGTATCTGCGGGTCTTTTTTTTCCAAAGAGCGATGTAAGCACGTCGATTCACTCTACACTGTTGCATTATCGACCGATCTTCATCCTGCTCCTTCCGGTCAACCTGGTAGTGGTCAGTCTAGTAGTGAAAAAAACTTGCCCCTTAATATGAACGACCAATTGGAACCAGGCAGCGGGAAGTTAGCCTGTCATCAGTCTCCTCCTGCAAAATTAGTACTCCTCACATGTGCTATTTTACAATTGCCAAATATTGTCCATACTCTATCTACTACATAATCTACTCTCTATGATTATTCTTTTCTTCATGTTCTTCTCTATGATTCTCTACGGTGGAATGCGTTCGTAGGATATAAATTCTGAAGATATAATTCGAAAAATAAACTTAAGGAAACTGACAAGAGAGCTTTAAAGAGTTCAGGCATCAACTCAATTGAGTTAAAATGAATGTCAAATATCGCATACGTTGAAATTTCAAGTCAAATCCTAAGAACCTAATTTAAAAATCTCGGCACACAAACAACTGTCACATGCACTGTACATATTGACTGTAATTAAATGAAAAGTTTTCAATATTACCATTACTCTTTTACGTATCTGATCCCTCCCAGTTTCTCAAACAGTGTACTCCCTGAATCTAATGCGTAATGTACTGTTTCTTAGAAATCGTATGTAAATGTATAATAAATTCAACATAAATTATCATGCTTTGACATTTCTATGTGGCCATTCAAATGCTTCTAAAATTGTCCACGAAGGCTAGGAGAAAATCCGCCAGATTTAAAATTTGATAAGAGAAGAAATTAAGCGTGACAGCTGTTAGACGAACAATGCTGGGAAAAACCGCATTCAAGATGACAGCAGTAATGAAAAGACTTCTAGAAAAATATAGGACGATTTAGAGGAATTTTCCTACGGCCCTGAGGGAATTATTGTGGCCCCAAATTATATCATTGGATTCGTTCACCGGAATGAATTAAGGGAGAAATAAATCATCCCTGACAGACTAGAGTGCTTATTCTTCTCTCGCAAGGTACGCAATGATAACAAAAATAAACCCAACCACCTGAATATTTTCATTGGAAGACTGGTTTTAATGATTTAGTCAAAAAAATCAATTATTGTATGATATTTATTGGGATGCATGTGTTACGAGTGCGTGTGTATATGTGTTTGTGGGTTCATGTGTGACTGGTGCCCTTACATCCTCTGCGTTGCACCCGCGTGATGGCTCATGGGCCATTTTATAAATTTAAAAATGCTACATCACCGATAGAATAATTAGATAAACATCAACACAATGCACACTATGTGTTAGAGCGAACACAAAGGACACTTCACAAGACTTTAGGCTCATACCCATTAGCAATTAGAGTTACAACAATGAGTGAAGCTAATAACGGGGTAGAAATATTTTGAAGCCACAAACTACAACTGTAATTCCTTTTGAGAGAGTATCATGGTGATTATCATGACGGATGATGCTGATCACACATTAATCCAATAAAAAATCATAAAGCGTATCTATTCTTTAATAATTAGTGTAAACCACCTAATTCGTCACCTCGCCAATTCTTTATAATATTCAAATGTTTGCATATCATCAAGAGATACCTTTCTGCCATTAGTCACCAACGACTAATACAAAAATGTACGCTTCATAGCCCAAAAGAATGGCTCGTAACTACTCATGTATTCTAAAAAGAGTAAACAGTACGGTAATGCAGAAATTAAGTAAACTACTGCCGCACCTTGAACCGAATATTATTCTTTCATCATTATATACACAGTGTTCAATTCAAAAGCGCCGATTATATTTTAATGTACATTGTTTCAGCAGTAGTAAAAATTGTGGAACACACGTTTTTGATGAATATATTTAAAATTATTTATGATATACGGGTAATCAGGACGGGTAGTAATTTGCAGGAGGCGTGGAGGGAAAACCAACGAAAGGGGTGTACCTTTCAGGTACGTAGGGGGTACATCCCTTACCACGAAATAAAAAGTATACTTCGAGTAATGCCTACACAGAATTGGAATGGCACACAGCAATACCGCATATTCGGTAATAGATCCAGTTCTATCAGTACAAGTAGGAAATACACTATATATTTAAAAAAGCAACTTGATCCCTGACGATGAGGATATAGAGCTTTCCTCCTTGGGCGAGAGAAAGGAAACGGAAAATAGAGAAACATGGGTAATATGTACCAAGTGTTGAGGCTTCAGTTAATGCAATGCAGTGTAATTGTAGGCCCATTTCGTTATATTTTGTAATTTACTCCGATACGCATTCCTTCATAATTTAATTCCTTTTGTATGCGTATATATTAGTACGAGTATATTGCATAAATTGTAGGCATGAGAGTTGAGGGTGTAGATAAATGTTGGCAGCGCTATTGTTAGGTTTGATCCGTGGATCTTTACTCCTGCGGAGTGGAATACAACCAATCAGTACAAATAGGACCAAGGTCTTGTACTTCTCTCAAAGATAAAGATATTTTCAACGGGATAAGGTCATAGCCCCACTCCGATTCTTCGACAATGTATTAATTCGTTCGTTTAATTGGAGATAAAGACGTAACATAAACATAACTTTAAGGAATTCCTTTTAAATACATATTAACGAAAAGTACTAAAAATTACAAAAATTAATATTCTTCATCACACTTAATAGCCTATGACAGAGCAACAATATTGAATAAAAATATTAATGTACATCTCGAAACTTTAAATATTTTTAAGCCCCAGTAATCCTTCAAATTTGCAATTTTTTCAACTTTATTGTAAAATATCAATTCATGAATAATTTAGGAGCCTTAATATTGGCCTTAATAGATTAAAAAGATATCTATGATTTTAAGCAAAATAAGATACATATATGTATTTGTGTCGAAATAAATTTTTAACGTGCATAATGGCAGATAATGCATGTGGATTCAATTTTTTATTTTGTCATTTTTGTAACATAACGAATCACAAGACTTGGGGAGACAGGATTTCATGCTAAAAAAAAATCCATTATCAACTCCTACGCTCCCATTTGCTTGAATCTCAAATGACACTTATGATAGAAAAGGTTTTTTAATAACCATCATTAAAATATACCAAAAAGTGCATATAACAATGAATTCATGGGAAATCTCAAGATGCAAAAATAGTAGGTTCGTCCACCTCTAATTTTACACGCAAATGCACCTTCAAAATACATATTCAGTCCATAATTCAATATGATTCTGCACTTTCCGTCTACTGCGCTTCCCTAAAATGTTTCTTCCGTAAACAGTGAAGATAAAATATGATCCCAACGAATTACTTTTCAGGCCGGGCAGCCGTTTGGGGAGCTCAATGAATTTCATCCCCCGTGAAATGTAGGTGGATGCCGAGACGTAGAAGGGGGCTGAAGCAGAGGTCCCACGAGAAGAAGAAATGGCAACGACGCATCAAAGCGTTAAACCGCACAATTTTTCCCCGTGAGAACTTGGGAGCAGTAACTAACGTCTAAGGACATAAACAGTCCGCATTCCCAGTCAGAAGCAAGGCGACTGACCAAGTTAAAATTCGGCGAGATGTCACAAACAGGGAAGAGGGAAGACTGCGCCAGCTCGCCAGCCCGGCGAAATCCTCTCGTTTCCCCGACGCTCCATTCTACACAGCATCCAGGGATTAAGCCCTCCCGCCGGAACAAGAGATTGCTTTTCTATGGAAATCGCAGCGTCGGACGGCACCAAAGCGGTGGTACTTCGGCGGTCTCGAAATTGAGAGGAGAGAGGCTGAACATGGAGGGCCGGCCCTCTCTTACTAGGATGAAAACAAGGAGAGATCCCGAAACTCAAAGACGTTTTGTAGTTTCTGTTGAGAAACAGGCCATTGTGACATCCGATGCTGGCAGGAAGCGGTTCATCGAAGGGCGGACGCGGACAACGAAGCGACGAAGGCGGAATGAGGAGATGGGGTCGGTTCCCTCTTTCCCGCCTCACCTCTCCTCTCCCACTCTCTCGCGAACTGACGGCGAATGAACAACGTAACAAGCGCAGCTGCGGCTCGGGATGAGGCTCCCATGTCCACTGGTGGTACTGTGCCGTGCTTGCGGCATCTGCCCGTGAGACGTACACGACGCTTGATTACAAAGGCTCAAGGTTCAGATCCGAGGAAAACCAAAGAATCCAATGATTACCATCCGCTCCAGGAGTAGGAATGCACCTGCGACGCTATTTGCTTAACGATAAGAAGAGGAGAGAAAGACTTCTCCCTCAGGCCTCTTCCACAGCGCTGGAGACTCCCCAACTCTTACGGCGCAGAAATAGGTACTTTTCCGCCCCTCTTTCCGAGGCACCGTCTCTTGTAAATTGTGAATGAAGACCTTTTCCGTGGACTAATGTAATCCCTGTCATAAAGTTGACTTTAAGCTGCCTCTTTTCCCTGTCATTTTGAAAACGCACATTATATTCGCACATTATATTCGCACATTAAATTCAGAACTTATCTCAGGGGAAATTAATGCTAAAACGATTTTTCGAATTCCCGAAAATAGAAATGTCAGTCCACCATGTCGGACCAAAGATCAACCTTAACGAACTCTTGTTATTTTTTAATCAAAAATTTTTATAATCACTTGACCGAGTAATAGACCTGCCATCGCCGGGGATACATTTATTATTAAATGGGTAAAAATTCTCTATATTCGAAAAAATTCACTAAGCTCGAAAAAATTCGGCAAACATCAAGTAAGATGATTTCCCTACTTCAGTGATTCGAACTTTAAACTACTCTTTTTAAAATGCTGTGAACGACACATCATTTCCCTATGATTCCAGTCAATTTTTGCATTATTGGTGAATTACTAAATTAACCGAAACTAAATTTCATCTCATGAAATATAGATGATGGAATCAACTGGCTGCCACTGGAAAGGCCCTGAACTGAAATAAAGATAGCATATTGACGACTTAAGAGAACAAGGATGTAGAAAATCGCTCTAAATAATACAAATTAACGAATACGAAAAGACACCATTTAAGGGAAAGGCGATTGAACTCCTTCAGAAGTTCTTGGTAATCGGAATAATTCACGCTCATCAAAGGGAACTCAATTTTCTTCGAATGATTTCGTCAACCAACCCCCAATAATATTTTTATTTCTTTTTCAGGATTAGGGCACTCCCTGCAAGTATGACACCCTGATTAACCGAGCAAGTGTAATTCACAACTGAAGTGGCAAATAATATCCTCTTTTCGACATTTCCCTTACATGAATGACGCCAATCGTTCCTCACAATTAGCTATTACAAGTTGATTATGGAACAAAAAACAACAGCCTCTGAACATTAATTCACCCGACCATTAGTATGCCCAAAATTAAGATATCGATTCCCTTTTGAGCTATTACCATTCATCTCTCTCTCTCAAATTTACCCTCTCTCTCTCTCCCCCACCTTACCCTCCCCTTCTCTTTCTCTCCCCCCCTCTCTCTCCCTACCACTCTGTTTCCCTCTTCCCTTCAAAACCAAAATTAATTAATTTTCCTTCTTGGCGTTGCCTTGGGTTTACAAGCAACAGCAGCGGATCCGGCAATCAATCAAATTTCCCGTAGATTGGATAAATGCGAGTGGATGGGAAAGATAAAGAAAGCGGAAAAGAAAGGACGGAAAAAAAGCAAGGAGAGAAAGTCAAAATTGCGTGTGGGAGAGGGAGTAAGGGAGGGTGGGCGTGGGAGGGGATCGGAAATATGAATAATGAGGAGGTTGGCGAGGAACGTGGTATCGGGTGATGTCTGTGGGGGGATGCGGAGAGACGGGGGCCGGCGAGGGGAGAGAATTCGCCGTGTCCTGAGGGAGGGAAGGCGGTAGACGATGGGTAGGAGAAGGCACTGGAGACAAGGGTGGTTGCAATGGTGGTGGTGATGGGAGGTAGCCGCATGTAAGAAAATATACGCATTGCGTAAGGAATGAGACGCGTTGCGCGGCAGTCTCGCGTTTTCTTAAGTGCCGAGGACTCCACCCTCCTCCTCCCGAGGTGCATGAAATGCAAGTAGACAAAGGCGCCAATTGACGCGGAAATCTCCAACCCGAAAGAACTGCTTTAATTGCATCGCGATTCAGGAAACTCCTTCGGTATTTATGGATGGTGTTTACATCTACTAGTACTGTTACTCCGAACTAGCACGAGAGTCCATGGGAGGGGGGATGCATACTTGCATTTCCTTAACTCTGCCTTTTACAGTATTCACTCTGACCTAATTAGCATTTGGATTCCAGCTCTGAAAGACTCTCATAATGATCTGGAATCACAAGTACTATTTCTAACTAATTCCTAAAACATATCCCTTTCATAAACAATCGAAATTACTTGCCCAGGAATCAATGATTTTCAAACTGCAGCAAACCAAATAGCTGAACAGAATGTAAAAAAGATCAATTACGCTTATTTGTATCCCGCACATTAATATGTTTTGATACGCCACTTGAGAAAAGTCATTAATAATTATGAATTATTTTCTAATTTTTCTGTACAAGCGACTGACTAATGAAACCTTTTAATATAGGTTAGGATCGATCATGAGATTCATGTTACTCGAATCTTCCAAAAATACGTTTCCACTAACCAAATCAATTATGGGCATTACCAACTATTTACCACATAATTTTAAACCAGAAAGGTTTATCTCAGTGGAAAAACATCCAAAATACAAATTAAGTTTTTTCCGCAAAAAGAGGGCATTGCGGACCTTTATGCGCCAACTTCAACGTTAAAACACAACATAAAATCTAAGCGCCACAATTATTTCAGATATTTTATTATTTATACATATTTGTAGTAGCCCTACCTCTTATGGGAAACGAGAAACGCGAGTTTACCGATGACGTCTCGGAAAAGTGTTTAATCAATCGAATACGATTGCGGGGGAAGATTTCAGTTTCAACAACCAAATGAGTACTATTTCCGATTAATACTTCATTTGTCGCACTGTGAAGACTAGAAAATTATTTGCAAATATAAGTTTCCCCATTTGGGATGCGAACACTGAAGATTTTCCTGTTTGTTTTCAGAATCATTTTCTCCGACCTTAGCGGATAATTGTAAACTGAAATATCACGTTTCATTAATTTTGGACACAATTTCATTTAGTGTAACTCCAGTCCGGCACAGATGGAATTGCGGATGGCAAAATTTAGCTGGCACAAAAAATACAGCAATAACTCATTAATTTTATTTTTGGCACGAGAATTAAATTAAAGTCGCAATTCATAACGCGATATACTCGAGTTACGACGTCGCTTGAGGTTTTATAAGTGGTTTGCTGCCAAGCGCATAACCACTCGGGAACTATTCATAAATATCCAAACTTTACGGCGGTCTTCACTTTATAAAACCTAGAAGAATAAATAATTTAGTAGATCAAACACATTTCATCCATCACTGTTTCACTTATCGAATCCATCAATCGTCTTCCTTTTCTTCTTGTCAAGAAAATTATCAAGAATTACTACTATCTTCACCATGGTCACACTCACAGGATGGATAATAATGATGCTGAATACTAGACATTGGAAAACGTCCCATTACTATAAATATAACAAAATTATACCAAACTTAATTTTCAGTTGTAAAAATATTATCATTTGCACATATATCAACTCCTGGGACGTTGTGCGTTATCATAAAACAACATGGAACCACAGGACTTTATGAAACATCTTATGATCCCAATGTCTATTCGTAAGATTTGACCAATCATGAGTACTTATAAAATACATCTTGTAAAGTAAAAGTAATTAAACAGATCCAATCAGAATATTTGTTTATTATTCTGTTAACGCCATTGTTTTATATTTTTCTTTTATATTAAAGCGAAATTCGCTCATAAATAAATAAAATTAGAATCATTATTTTATTATTAATTAATTTTGATATCATATCCGCTTGTGAGCTTTTCATAATTGGACACTGATATGCTGATTTAGAATAAAAATAAATAACAAATCACTATTAGCTTCCAAGCCATGATTTTCCTCATGAAGTGGGGTGTTTTCTAGGATGTTCGAGGATCGGTGCTCCCGCAGAAGAGAAGGGATAAATATTGATGGCGCATGCTCTAAAATTATGTCACTTGTAATGACAGTGGGATAAATTATCCAAAATGGCAATCCATGTGACACCACCTAGAACACAGGCTCAACGAAATTTAGAAAAGGAGGAGCCAAATCGATTTGTATTCATCGGACATCAAGCGTGCTTGAACTTTAATGCTTTAATTTGTAAAAAAAATGGTTTTCGTAAAGCCGATATATATTTAATAACACACAAATTTCCGATAATTTAATTTAAATGTTTCACATTCCCGTGAAGCAGCCACGGATGTGTTTCAAATTCGCAAATAAAGAAATGCGCAAAGGCACAAATACTTGGATGGCTTTTTTCCGAAACGCATTACCCACGAAAGGGCGGGAGGGTGGGGAACAGGAAAAAATCGGATCACTTCCCACGATCCAAGGTGGTGATACTGCCGGATCTCTGCACCAGGAGAAAAAGGCTAGGGAAAATGTTCTGAAGACACTGGCAGCTGCTGCTAACATCGCCAGGGGATGTCTGGGGATTCTGACACTTCTGCGTAGGATGTTAGACGGGCGATGAGAGAACTAAATACCCAAGTTAAAGCAAACTAAGCAGTTAAAGTACTGGTTGAGAGAGCCATATTGCCATACCTGTCCTGTCTATCAAACCAACACGTAGATAGGGGCAGCCTTCCCAGATTGAATAAACCATCCAGGGGGTTGGGTATGGGGGGGAAGAGTTTAAGAGTAGGGCCAAGAGCTTGGTAGACCGCCGACACAAAAAACCATTCCACAACGATCATCCACGAGATTAAAGATGGGGAAATAGGAGAAGTGTGGGGTAGGGAACCGAAGAATCATGAGGAAGGGAGGAAGATAAAATACAGGGTGTATGGTGATTTTAATAAAGTAACGGGAGAATCAACTGAAACATTCAACTGTCTCTTCGCTCCGAAAAAAGATTGAGCCTAATTTATGAAATTAAGATAATTTTAAATTTTTGATACTCAATATTTTAATATAATAAAGAAAATTTTACGAATAAAAAAAAGATTGTTTGCAATTAGCATCAGATATGTTTGAATAAGGAGGAAATTTGATCGCATTTGAAAAGGGAACACCGTGTTATACTAGTGAGTAGTATTGCAGCCAAATGTATTTGATCTTCGGAGATATTTTCTCGAATTGGTGATTTACGGACAACGCAAAATTAATGATAAAAGTATGCAATGAATTAATTGTAGGCATGAATCAAGATGCTTAAAACAAAGGATAAGATTAACAGTATATTTTTTGAGTTCGGATATCCTACCGGCTAACATTTTATTTAAACTTAAAATGGAGGTCCGGGATCCACCCATGATGCGTTTTACTAATTTAAAGTATAGAAGTTAAAAGGAACTTCATTAAAACTTTATATATTCTGAATGTATGATATTTTTTTGGAAAGCGGCACGGAGAGATACAAACATAAAAACAAGAAGGGTGGAAGTTGGATTGTTATAGAAAAAATATGAAGGTGAAACGTTCGAATTATCACTAATGAGGAAGCAAAGAAAAATATTTTCGAAAAAACTGTTGATAATAAAAAAAAGGCTTGACATTTTCATAAGCAACCGGCTGAAGTCGATAATGGGAGAGATGAAAGCGAAGTAACATGGACGAAGATGAAGACACGGAAGAGTTGAAGGAATACGAGAAGGGAGATAAAAACTTTGAGTTTACCGAAGAATATGTTGGTCTTCCGAGCTTTAGGAAATCATTCATCAGAATCATGAACATCGGGAAAGTGAAAGTTTACAGCTAAAACTAAGTATTTCATTACCGTCTGGCGGTCTGAGCATCAATCAGGCCAACAGATATTTTTAAGTTCAGTTCCCTGGTCAGACGAAATTTTATCATCTCTTCGAAATTCACATTCTTCCACCTTTCCTACCATCTTCGTGTTTCCCCTATGCATGCATCGTATGCTATCTCTTTCCTCCGCAACTAAAATATTTTCTCTTTAATCCAGATCATATAGTAATATATACTTGTTCAGTTACTCGAATCGAAAACTCAAAAGTGGTCGTTACCCGTTTAGAGCTTCAGCATGCAAACACCAATGTATTTGGGGAAAGTCAAAAGTCATATAGGACAAACGTAGCCTAACCCGATTAGTCCTGTGGTTAGCGCGCTCGCAACAGATATCCTGACAGAGAGGGATAGCCCGAGCTTGGCGGCTTTGAATCACGTTTGGACCATGGATGTCACGCTGAGATGAAATAACTCCCTCTGAATCCCATTTACGGTCCGAAATAAACAAAGAATTTAGGTCATCACACTTTAATATTGATGAATTAGAAACATGGAAAATCGACTAAAATAGGGATTCTAACTGACGTTACTAAAAAAATCCGTTATCATTTAAATGTATGGACCATTATATATAGAAATTAATTCGCATATCTGAGCAAGAAAAAATGGAAAAAAGCCCGTGTGAAAAGAAAGGGCAACACGAATCCTTATATTACACATTCGGAAAAGCATTTTGAGTTACCTGTCAGATTAAATATCTTTTACCTGTTAAGGAACCATTATCTTTGCATTCGTCATGTCACATAGACTAGTAAGGGTCTAGAGTAAAATACTATGAAACGCATAGTTATTTTCCTGAAAATAAAAACTAAAAACCTAATGCACAAACTCAAAAATATCGAAATGAGATTTTCAAACCACAAAAGACTTGCGAGTTACAATCACAACAAATCTAACAAAGAGAAAACATTTGCGAGTGTATGCAGTGTCCCCAAGATTAATTGAGTATTTGTGAAACCCATTATTTAAAAAATATGGCGAAGTATAAGTGAAGAGCTTGCGTGTGCTCTCGTCATCGACGGCCCCCAACCCTTCTCAGAAATCACGGAAAAAATAATTAAAATAAATATGAAGAATATCTAACGGGTTCATCAAAAATACATTGCAATTTTATTAAGTATCATACAATTTTTAAATAATCTGAAATGTTAACCTGAGCTGTTTCGAGAGCAATTGAGCTTATTGTAAAGGTACGGTTAGAGCGATTCACAAGCAGAATCAAGGAAAATGATCAGTTTTATCGAAGAAAGAGTATGGCAGCTATAGAAAGATATTTTTAAAGTATACTGTGGCAGCTTATGAAGGAGATTTATAAAAATAATTGATTGATTGGTTAGCAATAAAAATGAGGTACTTTCTGTAGCAAATAAGAATTATTGTCCCTCGAAAAAGAAGGATTTCACCAAATAAAGTGCGGAATAATGAGTTGCAAAATGCGCTATAGATTTGCTATTTTAGAAGAAAAGTTCGGAAACAATGGAAAAAGCAACGATAAATATTATTACGGTATTTCAGTCAAAGAAGTTCTATCAGATAAATATTTACTAACAGCGGGAATCAAAATCCTGGAAACGTGGAAGGCTTCTTTAAAGCATTATAACTCATGTTCATATATATTACGACGATACTTAGAGAAGGATCATCTAGAATCGTGTGTCATAGACAATAACAGTAATAGAAAAGATAATATTAGCATTGTTTGGAAATTTTTATAGCAAAGGTGATTGATGAAAATGAAATGTAAGAATTGAGTAACTTAAAAGGTTTTACGGAGAGTATGCATAAAAAGAAATCATGCAATTACTCTGAGAAAAAATAGGGATAACCTTATCCAGTAAAGTCTGAGGTCATGTGACCTGATGAAGCCAGTTATTGAGGGAAAATAAAATGGAAACAACCAAAGAAGTAGACCTCGAAAGAGATTTCGATGACATATCGGAACGAATAATGAAAAACACCAAAAGCAAGACACATGCAGGCATGAGAGTCGATAGAAAAATTGAGACGAGAACTACGACAAATAAATATTAAAATTAATGACAGGTGATGATTAAAAATAGTGATGATTTTCTATATTTTCGATGTTCATAAATCGGATAACGATAATAATTAATAACGCTCAAAGAAAGCCATATTTTACAACGAGCATCCTTTATATTCAAACGAATTCCAGCATCATTAAAGGGAATGAAATTGCTTTCCCAATACCCTTAACATAATATGAACGGCAGATGAAAGTCATGAAAAAGTGTTCCAAAAAAGATTCATTTACATCAAATTTACTATTCCGGGAGCAAAATTTCAAGCCACCACTTTGTTATTGGTATTTGCGCTTTTCGATTAATTAAGCTGTTTTTGTTTCGCCTGGAGGGCCAAAAAAATCTACAAGGTCGTCAAAAATGTAGTAGGATGTCGATTTAAAAAATTGGCAGAACTGATAAATTCAATCAAAAGTCTTCGAAGGATCACCCTTATGCCTCCACACCGCTGACAGCGGGTTTTCCACGCCTCGCAAGCCTTGTGGAAGGCGGCGCCCGGAATACTGCTAAGCTCCCTCGTCACGGCCTGTAGTAACGCTTCCACCAATCTGTAGTGACGTCCTTTCAGCACGGATTTGAAGCGGAGAAAGAGGAAACGGTCTGGTGGTGCATTGTTTTAAAAAATTTGGACCCTAACTCTCATGGTCCAGAAGCTATGGGCAGATCCGCGCGTGAGTCTACTCTTGTTCGTCTAAGAGCACTCACGGCACGAACCCCGAACACACCTTTCTCATGCTCATGTTTTCAGTCACAAGCGATGCGCATCTTTTTTAGAGAGTTCAAGTTCATCAGAATCCATGCGAGCACTTAATCTGCGATCTCTGCCCAAATAAACCTTCACTCTTACAATAATTTCGTCACTTTTTGAGATCGAAGGACGTCCTGAGCGTTCAGCGTCTTTAACAACTTCTCCACCATCCCGAAACAACTTGCGCCATTAAAAAACACCCGATCTGCCCATGGCGTTATCACCATAAGCTGCCTTAAGCATGCAATGAGCCTCTTTCTCGGTCTTTCCCAGTTTCACAGAAAATTTGATGGCGTAGCGCTGTTCCAATAACCAGTTCATGACGGAGTGTAACGAGGTTATAGAGGTTTTGCAAACGAATGATCCGCACTCCGCAAAAGCTGGGATCCAACTACCATCGGTTTCCAGCCTTTTCTGAGACTTCTCTCTCTCTCTCGAATCCAGCCAGAGAAACCTCCGCCCATCCGTCTGTCTATCTGGGAAAAAATAACTCCTACTACTTTTGGGACAGACCTTGTGTTATATAAAATCTATAGCTCTCAACGTCGGACATTGAACAAGACTTTCATACTTTCGACGATGAAATGAAGAGTGCCTATTAAAATCCTACTTACATGTAAAATATGTGAAGAACTTTTCTCAATAAACGTTAGTGATAAAATAATACAAAGGGACGGGATGGGTTCACATTAGTTTGCCACCTTCCTCTCCCACGCGAAACAATACTTTTCATCCTACCTTGCCTCATTACTCCTCGCGAAGTATGTAAATAACAGGAGGAAAGGTCCTACCGAGCGCATGTAATGAAAATTTTAACAACAGCGCTCCTAGTCGGGCCCAAGTAATCCCAGCACGATTAACGAAAAGAATCGTTGAAGATAAACACTGGTGAAAACTTGAATGGGATACTGATTTCATGGTGTGAGGTAGGGAGAGCTAGACGATAATCCCATCAATGTAAAATGGCTATGGGTTAAAATTTCTTTTCCGACATAAACTAAATATATGCGTTCCAACAATATCCCCTTAAAGGAACAAAGGCTTGGCATTTTAGGCAATGAGTTTCGAAAAGAGACCTTTAGTTCAAAGCCCCACCATCTCTCCCCTCTCGCTCACGATATCCCACGCTACCACTGCCCCCTCCACCGTCCCATTCTCAGACCATCTTCCCCCACCCACTGCCTTCAAGTCTCCACCCCCTTTCAACGACAACCCTAGAAACACCAGAGCGCCTCCTTCATAATGGCGAAAAAGATAATCACAAGCAGTTGAGAAACACAATTACACCCCGCTTCGCGATTTCGGTGCAGGAGATGATGATAAAGAAGGAGATTTGAAACCGGGCATGTAGAACGGGCAGGGAGAAGGGGGAGGGAGGTGCTCGCCGAAGGAACGGCTGGGGTGGAAGCGGCTCAACGGGTGGAAGGGGGGATGGCGGAACAGACGAAAGTTCTTTATCATCCTTTGGGAGGGTGGAACGAAGGAGGGGGAAGGGTGAGGGGGTCAGGAGGGAAAGGGGATGGTTGGCTGGCGAGGGAATCCAACGAGCGCAAAAAAGCGAGGGGCGGCGAGCGGGTTCGAGGGGCGAGGGAGTGAGTAGGCGATGAGGAGGAGGAAGGCACCGCGGAAAACAATACGAGTGGGGTTTGGAGGGGAAATGGAGGGTGGGCGAAGGGGAGGGCAGGACACGGGGAAGGACGAGATGCGAAAGGATAGGAAGGGATGGAAACATTTAGAAACATGAGAACCCATAATGATGATATAAAAGAACCGAAAATAATTCCCCACCCTCATTCTCCCCCCCCCAGCTCTCTCTCTCTCTCTCTATCTATCTCCCTCCGAAGTTTCTATTTGCCGGTTTGCGTGTTCCGCGGGGCGGAAATAGTGTGTGGCACGGTGACTCATAAATATCGGCAAGGAAGTAAGTGAATAAAGGGTCGCAATTATACGAAGAGCGGAAGAAGGAGAGGAGAGAAGAGGAGTGGGATGGAATGGGATGATGAAAGGGCGAGGGAGGAAGGAGTGATTGTGTGCGGGGGAGGAGAGGGAACGGAAGGAGCAATGGGGAGGAGACCCAGGGGGGAGGGGGGGAGGGGGGTGAAGGCTTAGGGGGAGGGTCCATAATGGGATGGGAATGGTGCCGCCGCGGTGGGAGAGATATGTGGATGCGAGGATAGGAGGAGGATGAAGGGATGAAAGAGCGGGGTGGCTCGAGATGAGTACCAGAGAGAGAGAGGAAGAAAGTAATAAATGGAGGTTGATGGGATATGAATGGAAGAGAAGAACTGCGAAAGAAAGACAAGAAAATGGAGGACGAGCGTACGTAAAGCATGTGTATGAAATATATACATTCGCGTCGATTTGGCCTAATTCTGTACATGTGTGTGTGCGTGTGTATGTCTGTATGTATGTATGTATGTATGTATATGTATATATATATATATATAATTTATATACATATGTATATTTATTTATATATATAATTTTGTATCATATATGCACATGTACATGAGGGGCCCGCAAAATGAAATCGAGGGATTTTACGGGACTATATTAACCCCAGTTATAAAAGGAAAACAATTCCTCTCTTCCCTCAGATTTCAGATTAAAGATCAAAACTTAAACGATGGCCGAGGATGGGACATTAGCCTATTGTTGACTCAACTTGATAACAATATCCTCCTCATCCCATCCCCTCCGCCGCTCCTGCATCCCATCAAAGAGCGAGAGTTTTACCATCCCGCGCCTCCCACCGCTTCCGCCAGCTCTCTCCCGCTCACCTCCCGTTAATGGTGATTAACCCGATCTTGGAAAAACAACGATTCAGGATTTCGTGAGTCTAATTAACCCATCCAAGCAAAGTCTTAACCAAGCACATCCTCATAGTAGATACTATAATGCTCATACAATAATCACGCTCGATAATACAACTTTATGACCTAGGAAAAGTTGCGCGTCTAGTGACCCCTTTCCAACATTTGTAACTGTTAATAAGATGCCCATCGATCGATCTAGAGAGAGAATAAATTTGGTCAATCGCCGGTAAAACTAAGTTGATTTTTAAATCAAGATTTTAAGCACAAGACAATTCTCAATTACGTTATCCTCTATGCTACATATGTGCAGTAAGAATGAGCTTCTTTCACCGTTAAATTCTCTGAAAATTCTGCTGGATTTGAGGGAGTCTCCAGCAGCATGGAAATAGTCGACGAAAAATGCGTTGCGGATGGCACCAACTGTTGATAGTCGCGTCCATCACCTATGTTCAAAATGCGATAAATTCGCTGCTACAAAATAATGCTTTAAAATACTTTCACTGGAGAAGAGTTTAATGGCGTACAAAATGAACGAGCTAATTATTGCACGACCCCTCAGCACTAAAGAATGGGAATGAGTTGTGCGGTCAAAGGTATAATTGAATTAATTTTATTTCAATCAAGGATTTGCTTTCATTCAAAAACAGAGGGAATCTGTAACGAATTTTAGAATAATGGGACCTGTTATATTAATACAATTAGTTAAACATGGTATGTTTTTTATTCTCGCGTTCTTGTATTGTCGTATAGTCGATAGTTCAAGAAGTACCATGTAATGTTTTTGGGTAATTCCAAATTATTCATGAAGAATATTTTAAATATTGAACGACAGTTAAGGAAGAATTCGACTTTTGTAATGTACATTATCTTTTATGAGGTTTACTAGGGGAATTAGTAAATACTATTCAGCACAGCTACTACATATCATTTAAGCGTTTCGCAACTTGAAGCTCTAAAATATGAACTCATATTTATCTACCCAGCCTACCAACTGCAATACATTTCTGTAAAGCAGGAAATACTGTGGTGGAATTAAAAATTAAAGGGCCTAACAGCCCTGCAACTACAATATGCGAATTTTAATCTAAGGAAATTCATCCTGTGACTACCTACTAAATATTCAGGAAATATCGCGATAGCTATGTGCTGAAAGCAATCATTCCAATAGTCCAATACATAACTTAAAAGAACCTTCCATTTTTGAAACTTGGAAATCAGCAATCGTTTTATCTATACAAACAAACTGCCGAATCATACGAACAATTTCAAGAGAAGTCATGTGTTTATGATTGACCGATACGGTATCCGAAGTATTGGAAATCAAAATAACTCGTGTTTCGTGATCGGAGAGGAGAACTTCGTTGAAATAAGTGCTAACAGTTCAGATTAGAGAAGATTGCCTGCTTTGTGATTCTCGCGAAATGATGATGACCCAGTTGTTAGAAGATTCAACCATTTGTGAATAAAACGGGATGGGCGAACTCACGTTTGGGTGAAGCCTAAAATGGTGAACTTGTGTGCCATATCAATATACATTCCTCAACACCGATTATCTCGAAGGTTGCCTTGGAGCCATCACAAAC
The DNA here is from genome assembly GCF_022747635.1 of Hetaerina americana. Lineage (NCBI taxonomy): Eukaryota > Metazoa > Arthropoda > Insecta > Odonata > Calopterygidae > Hetaerina > Hetaerina americana. The sequence goes on from NW_027286985.1 coordinate 15,745,944, forward strand.
TGCAATCTGCCAAGAACTGACGCTCAAGGAATTAATTAACACCTAAGCAGTCAAGACGATTCTGCCAACGGAAAGTAAGGTGGAAGCAAATTACAAACTTTAATCAGCGCACAATTAGGCTTGGGCAACCGACAATGCTGTCTATGATAACGGCAACGTAAAATTCTAAAGAAATCAGGTGGCCGGCCCATCAGAAAAAGCCGAGGCTTAAAGAAAACTCTTCAACACGGTAGAGAAACTGGCGAAGCAAAAGATAATTATAGGACGTAGAATTACGTAATTACAAAATTTTGGATGTCGAAATGTGGCAGGCTCAAGTAGAATGCACTTTATCCCTAACAAAAGTTGACTTGTATATTAAGGTCCTAATTGAATTCCCATATGAACAGCAATCAATTATTTACTGAACGAAAAGAAACGGGATAAATAAGCCTAAATAGCAACTAATTAATAACTAAAGACAATCAAAGTTCAATGTATCAGAACACTTATCCGATTTTTCTGCTCTTTAGTTTAGAGAAATACGGAATCACCAGATAAATGGATGTTGCCGTAAAAGTTCGAAATTTTAATAGAAGCAAAAAGACCTACACGTTGCAGAGGAAGTATAAGACGTGCTCCGGGAAGAGCGAGCGAATGCAGAGAAGCTGTATTCATTTCCCGATTACCATCTCCGGTCGATGATATGTTCCCAGCACCGATCACGGCAAAAGAAAATTAATTCTTAAATGAGACTCCGAGAACCACGCCAAAATGAAAGAAACCGATTAGATTTCTCAATGAATCGATAATTTTGGCTTTTTTTCTCAAATTTCGAAGGAGGAAGAATGAGCGGGAGAGAGAGAGAAAAAGAGAGAAAGAGATGGACACTACGTTTTCTAATGTGACTCGCCCCCTCAGGATTCTCATTACGATGAACCCACTCAACAATTGACGGAATGAACGCATTTAATCAGACCGACAGACACGTAATTCTGGAGAGTGCGCCGTTCATGCCCAGACTTATCAATTAAAATAATTGATTCCATCAAAAATTCTGAGGATTACGAAGGGAAGGGGATTGCACGCCGACTTCTGTTACACTGCGGAAATGATAGCCACGAGCGGAGAATCGTCATTAATTTCAGCTCCACATCCACGGATTAAGAGCGCGAAAAAGAGCACACTCACCATGAGCGGCATTTTGTTCCCGGGCATTCGATATTTTTGTTCTACAGGCTACCTCATTTCCTCGATTCTTTCATTATATTCTGAAAAGGACAGCTTATTTTAAAACAAATCTTGGGACGAACGTCCTCACAAAATTGGAATTAAATTATATCTCAGTCAACTTGTTCTTGTCAGTGAAATTTATATTTTTTAACGAATAGTGAAATAACTAGAACAACTAGTTCGCGGAGAGGTCGACAACTAGGTTCATATTCTTTTTATGCCCCCATCTCTAGATACGTTGCCCAAATAATACTTTTCATCCGCACGGAATGAAGATTGGGGGAAAAGAAAGCGTAATAAATCAGGGAGCTGTTAAGAGATTTACCCTTAAATAATGAATTTCTCACCATGAGGAATCAACCGGGCGTCGCTGGGTTTAGTAATTTATCATGCCAACCACCTCTCTCTCCAATCTTCTGGCCAACACTCTGAGGCGAGCGTTCGCGAAGCTAAGCGTACTGGAAAATAAATTATTTCAAGATTCTTCCTCACCAAAAATACAACAATTCTACTCTAATATATTACAACCAAAACTTATGACGGTTAAAACTGCCAAGATGCTGAACACTCGAAGAAGCTTAAATGACCTTAAAACTTACCTACTGTTCTCTCTTCAAGACAAATTTAAAAGGATAAAAATAATCCAAGAATACAATTGTGTGACCTTTTACCTTTATTAAACATGAAACTCATTACATTTTGTTATCCAGAATTATTCCATAGCACTTTTAACCCAACAGTCCAAGCCGAAGAATTATAAAGGGACTTCCAACTTACGGATTCGATAGCAAGAATAAAACTACCAATTTTTAAGAAACATTCAGATTATGCATCGACAAGAAGTTTTCTTATTTAAAAGCAATAGTTATCTTAAATTTTAGGCTCCTTGGGTGAGGTGCAAGGAAAAGGAAATTTATTCATAGACTGAATTAAGCTAGCCGAGAAATTAAAGAAATTAATTTGACGTGGTACTCCGTTCATTTTGGAGAACACATTCCAACAATCACGTGACAGCCTTGAGATCAGGTGGCGGTCGATTCACTATTCGAAAAAAAAATTTAATTCAAAATGAAAATTTCATATTGCACTTAGAAATCCTATAATTCACACGGAAAAATTAATATAGCGATATTAATATATTCCATGATATGTCCTAATATCGCCGCATATCAGTACCTTACATTGAGCAGGAAATTTATTCAAGCTCGCCAGGAAGGTAATTGGAATTTAGAATGCCAGCTTATCGATCTACTTTGTAATGAACGTGGTATGGTATGCCTTCTTCCCTCGTCCAATTCACTATGACACACCCCATTTTGCCCCTCAACGCGATGAAAATCTACGGACTGTACACGACACACCAGCGCCGAGTTTAAGAAAGGAGAGCTTCAAATCTTGAAAAAACTGGGACATACACTCGGTACGAAAAAATTCCCTCTCTCTTGAAAAAGACCCGACGTGAATCCAATTATAAATCCAATTACGCAACTCGCGGACGCAAAACTTAAAAAAAAAAGAAAACAGAAACGAAAAAAATATCCGATAAATATCCTTATCCATTATCCACATTTTACATCTCTCTCCGGATGACGTGACAGGCTAAACTTTCCGTCAACCCATCTGCCACCTAATTCCACTTGAATTTCTTTTCTCCCTATTTAAACTGTCTTTTTTTTCCTTCCTCCCACTCGAACCACCGCCTTCCATTATCTTCACACCCGCCCATCCCCTTCCCCGCACATCTTCATACCGACACTCCCCTGCCTCCTGCGCGTCGTTTCCCTCACGCCCTCCCCTCACCCCCTTCGAAATCTCCGTCCCCACACCGTTTCCTCGCCGACTTCCGCCCACACGCTCGATCTTCCTCCTCCATCTCCCGCGAAGCGACTCCGCTCTCATTAGCCGCGACCATTACCGGATTACCACCGCTCCACTTCGCTATGCGAGCGGCTCAATTGTCCTATAATGCAACTGCGCCCCGCCTCTTCACACCTACCCTGGACGCGACCCGAATGGACGGTTAAATAACTTCTTCTTCTTGATGAACTTTCTCCCTCCCTGGTGCCCATAACCTCACCCTCCCCCCCCCCTAACTATTGCCGCACCACTCGCATGCCGAGAAGTTAGTTTATTTATGGCGTTAAAGTGGAATGGGAGCTATTCGATACCGGGTCGGGTGGGCGACGGTGGGCTTCATATCATCCACGTTGATCCCCCGGGGGATGACGTTCAAAGGGTCAATACACAAGTACTCGTAGAATACCTGTTGGCCGGTAAAATTTGTCTCCGCTCACAAACACGTCAACATTACTAATCTAAAAATTGGCCCTTCAAATGTTTCTTTTTATGATTACATTAAAATTTTTTTCTTCCATTGTTATGTCATAGTTTAGTAACGTTGAAGTAAAAGGAAAAAATCAAGATGAAGTAATGAGAATGAGCCTAAAACGAGATCCCAGCTCCTGGCTTAAAATGAAGGATTTACAACATCCAAAACAAGTTTTCAGTTGTCTGTCTGTTGTATGTTGTAGTCTGTAACTGTCAGACAAGAATTGTGCGTATATGTTGCCGTTCGTTTAAGAGTGAACCCTAATGTCCATGATGATGACTGAAGTGACCACCCGCCTATCGTGAACAATGAACGGCACCTAAAAAATGACTAAAATTACGTGAAAACCGGTGTTTTACGATAGGCTTGTGAAAGGTAGTCTAACTTTAAAGTGAGGTTACGACATTTTATGTGCTCGTCTCGACGAGGAACTTTAAGATGCCATCATCGGTTGGCTGCGATCTCAGGCAGAAAAATTTTATCCTCAAGGAATTTGAAAACTAGTTCCGAAATATAAGTAATTTTTAAATCTGTTTGGCGAATATGTATAACATCGTAGAGATGTGTAGTTTTGGGATGAAAATAATGTACTTAATGTATCTATTCCAGTGTATTTTCATAGCATAACGGAGGGTTACTTTCTAGACAGCCTTTGAACATCTCAAATCAGTTCGTTTTTGATATCATGACTTTTATTTGTACATTTTAAAAACACTGCCCAGGGGTCTCCGTTACTGAAACCGTCAAACAAGAGGGAGGAGATGGAAGTAAAAACATGATTTAAGGTAAGCCGTGGTGGTACTCATCTTGCAGCGCCTCTGGTGATAAATGCAATTAAGTTCCATCGATTGGATGCGCGGCAGTAGCCTGAATGCAATTACAACATGGTATGGAAATAATGAAGGAGAGCAGAGGAAACCAAACTCGGGCATCTCGCCTCGAGGCAATTACCTGGCCAAAGTTTTCTAAATATCTGGAGAGGGTGGTTATTTTGGGTGACCACATGAGGTCTGCGATGCATCACTGAATCAATTAAAATAGAAAATCATTCATTCCCAGAAAAAAGATCAAATTAGGGAATTTTTATGTATCCATGTTGTTGATAATACATATTACTTCATTATCTGGAAACTAAAACCCATCAACGTTGAGTAATGTTACCATTACATTTAGTCCTAACTAATCACCGCAAAGGAAAATATTGCTCCTTTAGAGTCATCACTACTTTCCTACTCAGAGATACGCAATATAGATTCTTAAATATATCAATCTTAAGGTTATTTACGCTCCATGATAGTTTCTCTCTTGTCTGACAAAGTTGTAATTAAGAGGAAAGGAAGAAAGATATATATTTCTCCAAAAATATCGAGCGGTCTCCCAAAAATGTGTGTAGTGGGGGTTGCAAACACCAGGTGTAAAGGGTAAGGGAGAGGATGGGTGTTTAAAGGGCCAGGTAAGGGAAAAAAACTTCCACTCAATATCCCTGAAGAGACCTGCATGGCAGTGCAAACGCATATATATGTTAGCGGAAAACTTAGTTTTAAACGAGTGTCAATTTTACGTTCTCAGTTAATTTTAAGTTCTCAGATACGACATTTTATAAAGAACAGAATACAAATGAACCACTACCAGTAATTTGATATACCACTACCAAACAAAGACGGTTCATGCCGTACTGGAGAGTAAGAAGGTTGAATTTCTCTTAATCCATGGACATGCAACTTATGGCCCTCATCCTTGGCGTCAGATACGTGTATAATTTCTGCCGAACTACAAATCCTACAGTACCATCAAACATTCACAATAGTTATTTTGAAATATTAGATGTGCATGAAATATTTCAAATAAAGGATAGTTTTCTCTATAGTGAGATAGAGAAAAATTAAGTGAACAGGGTTTGTGTAGCTTGATTACCACTCGATATCTGAGAATGAAAGGAAAAGAATACGGTTTGAGGCATTTATGATTTTGGGAAGGAGGATACGTAAAAAAGGGTGCCAGCCTTGTTAAAAATATTTGAATTTCAAATCATCAGAGCAAGTGGGAGAAGCGGAACAGGTTTCACTCACTGTCTGTTTAAAAATGGCTCATTTTGAAACCTCCAGCGATTTCTGGCGTGGTAAAAATTATTTAATACGAGGATTGCAGCATAAATTGGCGAAAAAAAGACTCTTATTGCTACATCACTGGGCTCTGATTTCACTCTGACCAGTCATCCGGGACAAGTCACCCGGAAACATGAGCCGGGATCCAAATCTGCGACCTTGAGATGAACCGACAACCATTCTCCTCGCCAAGTTTTCCCATCGCGCTCATACCTTGAAAACCGGACGCATTGATAAGTTTCTACATTCAAATGCTAAAATCGTTGGCACACGGTACTGGCAGCCGTGCCAAAATCCTCCGAGGAAGGGCGAAAACAGACGAGTTGGGAGCCTCGGATATTGCGTTCTCCCGCGAGCAAATAAATGGATGGTATATGGAAGAACTCGATTCAAATGCGAGGCATTAATTCTTCTTCAAGATATCTATTTAAGGTCCACTCAATTAAGAGTTGTAATCTATGCAACCATTTCACTGGAACGTTTAAAAAAGAAAAGAGAATGAAAAAAATGAGCAGGGGAAATTAAGTTAGTTTTTCATCCAGAATTGGAGGAGATTTGAATGGGGAGGAGGGGCATGTAATTAATTGCCTCAGCAGGGGTGCCTTATGCTAGGGATGCCCGGCGCAAAACAGCCGATGTAATCTTCCTGTACCATTTTCTCCCAGCCGTTAGCCTGAATGTCAGGATTAGGCCTGTAACCGCATTGGAAGGATGAAGTCGTACCTCCTTCCTTTCTCTGGGCATCTCTCGGAAAGCGTTCAGTGAGGAACGAAATCAATAGACACGAGATTGGAGAAAGACCACCTCACTTTTCAGAATTAGTTTTTATACTCAGCTTTCTCTGCTTGCGTATGAACTCGTATCGAAGCGGGAGTCATGGAATTTTAGAGTAAAGAACTGAGCGTAACCATTTTCAACTCAATAAGTTTAATTGTACGACCGGATTTCGATGTATTTTCTCATCTTCAGGTGGCATGGTGTACTCTTTTTTTCAGCATGTTTCAAACTCTGCATGTTGCTCCCTATTGGCTATTTGGTCAACCTTCCCTCTCTCCCTTCCCCCCTTTTCTACCACATCCACCCCTACCCCAGGAACACAAAAATATATGTAATACTGCACTTGAAATCATTTTGTTACCTGGAGATTATGTAATACATCGAAATCCGGTCGTACCATTGTACTTATTTAATGGAAAATTGCTAGTACCCGTTTTTTATTATGTTCCAATTCCACCGCTACACACGAGAAACTACTTAAGATTCCAGAGTATTTATTCGGTAAAAGAATTCTTCCAAGTTGAAAGAACCTTCATGCCCACACCTTAATACATTGGTTGTATTTTTCCCGTGATTTTGTGTATCCTTTAAGACTGACCATAATAAATGAAATCAATGATTACCTATTATATGATTTTCAATTTGAGCGTCGAATATTTTTTTGGCGGATGGTTAAGTTGGAAAAACCAGCAGCATTTTGGAGATAGTTACTTTTCTGCAATAAAATAGGGCTCACAAAAAATGGGAATCATCAACATGGATCCGTACCCTTCAAAAGCTTGGTCTATGAGGATACGTACAGAGTATTATTTGGATTTTTGAGAGAAGATAAAGGTAAAAGTAATTTCAATTCATCTGGAAAAGAGAGGGAGTTGTTGGGGGAAATTCCATGAGAGAAAGTAGTGAAAGAAGAATCTACTGAGAGTTTGAGACCGTCTGGATTATGGGTGCTCATGATGTAATTAAGAATTTCGGATGAGTTCGTTAGGGTGTGGATTTTTGATGGGTATTTTCAATGCCTGGAAAGGAGAGAGAAGGAACCTTTAAGGCAGTCTAAAAGAGAATATTATAGTAAAAAAAGTCGTTAGAATAATTCATAAGGATTTCGCAGGCCCACAAGACTGTACAAAGGTTTTAAATGACGTCTAAAACCTACCTTTAAAGGTTAGAATAACAGTAATTATACAAAAAGTCCCCTATGAGCCGAGTGCGAAAGATGATACTAGCAGAGAGTTTGAAGTGTAACAGTGACAGCGCCAGAATACATAAATATATATACATATACATATATATACATATATATATACACACACACATATATCTATATTTACTCTTGTATAAAAATTTACAAAAGAGCAGGAAGTGTGTTCTAGGTCGCCCAACAGTGAAGGGCAGGTGTACGTATCGCACTGATAAGGATCCTAGGCTTTCAAGCTACGAAGGAACACTTTCTCCAGTTCATTTCCCCACTTTTAGTTCCCTGCGCATTTTATCAGGGAACTTTGCGGTGATAACCACTTCGCTGCGGGGAAAGGCTAAAGGACTTTGAGGGAGAACTTTGGCCATCCTCCCGCCCGCATTTTCACCCTCGCGATTTTTCCCGCCGATTTCCCGATTAGGACCGGGGGAGGAGTTAACAACGGGTTTCCCAATAATTCGTCCGACGACGCCCCGTGCGACAAAAGGAGCGAACCTCTCTCTCCCCTCATATCTCCCACCTTTCCCACCCCCATTATTTTTTGCGTTCGCGAATCAGACACCTAACTATACGGACGGGAGATCGTGGACCCTTAAAAACTTCAGGAGCCCCTTTCCCTCCACCACGTCCCCACCTACCTCCGGAAACCCCGCCTACGCCTCCTACTCTCTTGGACGCACCCAATAATAAAGATCGCTATCGCGAGGTTTTGGACGAAAGCCATGCGGGGAAAGGGCGAAGAGGGCAGAGTCCCAATAAGGACCAATATCGTCCCACTTTTTTTTCTTCTCCCGTCCACGCCAGGAATCCGCGCCGGAGGTTGAAGGGATGAGAGGGTGAGGGGAGGTGTGAAAAGGCGCCCTCAGGCCGGCCTCCGTGACGCGAGAGGGAGGGAGAGTAGGAGTGGAAGAGGGCGAGAGGGTGGGAAGGTGAATGCGCGCGCAGGGGCCGGAAGCTCCTTATCCGCCCTCGAGGACCTCTGGGAAGCCTCGGCCCCTTATCCTAATGGTTAAGGGGGCGAATCAAGATTAAGCCCGATGCCGGAGAGAGATTAAAGGTCACATATATATATATATATATATATATATATATATATACTCATATATACAGAAACAGATATAAGGAAAAGGGATAGGAACACATATAAAGGACGAACACAATAAAGGTGGGGAAGGCGGAATCGAACGGATCTATGATATTTATCGTATCGTATCGTATATTATAATGAACGGATATATGAGTATTTATTCGCCGTTTGGCGGGATTTCGTGTTTGAATGTGTATTTGGCCAATGTGGCTCATCTCTTTCTTCTGGCTATGCGTGCCACGAAACGCACTGTTCCTTTCCTGTATGATGTTGTATGAATTCTAACCCACTGTCCTTTCCTTTCCTTGTGTATTGTCTATTTCTCCTTTGGTGGGTGAAACTGCCCCCTGACGCCATCTCTTGGCTGAAAGAATCGGGGCGCTTGGCGACATATTAGACCCACGGATCTCAGGGTAAATTGACTATCCTCGATAGCTCAAGTGGTTAAGAGCATCCGCCCGGCAAGTGGAAAGATCCGGTGTTCGAGTCCCGGTTGAGGAGATATTTTTACTCTTGTGATCCGTTCGATTCCGCCTTCCCCACCTTTATTGTGTTCGTCCTTTATATGTGTTCCTATCCCTTTTCCTTATATCTGTTTCTGTATATATGAGTATTTATTCGCCGTTTGGCGGGATTTCGTGTTTGAATGTGTATTTGGCCAATGTGGCTCATCTCTTTCTTCTGGCTATGCGTGCCACGAAACGCACTGTTCCTTTCCTGTATGATGTTGTATGAATTCTAACCCACTGTCCTTTCCTTTCCTTGTGTATTGTCTATTTCTCCTTTGGTGGGTGAAACTGCCCCCTGACGCCATCTCTTGGCTGAAAGAATCGGGGCGCTTGGCGACATATTAGACCCACGGATCTCAGGGTAAATTGACTATCCTCGATAGCTCAAGTGGTTAAGAGCATCCGCCCGGCAAGTGGAAAGATCCGGTGTTCGAGTCCCGGTTGAGGAGATATTTTTACTCTTGTGATCCGTTCGATTCCGCCTTCCCCACCTTTATTGTGTTCGTCCTTTATATGTGTTCCTATCCCTTTTCCTTATATCTGTTTCTGTATATATGAGTATTTATTCGCCGTTTGGCGGGATTTCGTGTTTGAATGTGTATTTGGCCAATGTGGCTCATCTCTTTCTTCTGGCTATGCGTGCCACGAAACGCACTGTTCCTTTCCTGTATGATGTTGTATGAATTCTAACCCACTGTCCTTTCCTTTCCTTGTGTATTGTCTATTTCTCCTTTGGTGGGTGAAACTGCCCCCTGACGCCATCTCTTGGCTGAAAGAATCGGGGCGCTTGGCGACATATTAGACCCACGGATCTCAGGGTAAATTGACTATCCTCGATAGCTCAAGTGGTTAAGAGCATCCGCCCGGCAAGTGGAAAGATCCGGTGTTCGAGTCCCGGTTGAGGAGATATTTTTACTCTTGTGATCCGTTCGATTCCGCCTTCCCCACCTTTATTGTGTTCGTCCTTTATATGTGTTCCTATCCCTTTTCCTTATATCTGTTTCTGTATATATGAGTATTTATTCGCCGTTTGGCGGGATTTCGTGTTTGAATGTATATATATATATATATATATACTACCTTGATCAAAAAGTTCCCGGAATAACCACCGTGTGGCGCTCCCATCGTTCCGATTTGAGTTCTGTTTTTTTTGTTAAATTGGTACATCTGTTGTTGATATTCCCTTTAAATCTTAGTGTCATAACTTGACATTTGCAAAAGTTACGTAGCCAAGAGTACATCTATCTCTGTGTGTGTTGGCGATTTTTTACAATTGCAGAAATGGATTTAAATTTGCAACAACGAACTTGTATTAAATTTTGCGTAAAAAACGGATTTATTGGCGCACGGACGTTGGAAATGTTGGAAAAGTGTTTCGGCAACGATTCTCTAAAAAAAACGGTCGTTTACCAGTGGCACGAGCGGTTCAGAAGTGGTCGTGAGTCAATCGAAGATGATGAACGCAGTGGCAGACCATCGACATCGAAAGTCGGTGAAAAAATTGATAAAGTAAAAGAAATGTTGGTCAATAACCGCAAATTAACCATCAGAGAAATAGCGGAGGACTTGAACATTGCCTATGGATCCGCCCAAGACATTGTGGTTAATGATTTGGGTTTCCGTCGTGTAGCAGCAAAGTTGGTGCCAAAAGACCTCAATTTCATGCAAAAAAGAGACCGTGTTGACGTCGCAAAAGACATGATTTGCGAGGCTGAATCCGATCCCACATTCATCAAAAGGATCATTACTGGAGACGAGACGTGGGTTTATGAGTCCGACACGCAATCCAGACATCAGGCAAGTGAATGGCGTTCACCAAATGAGCCGAGACCAAAAAAACCACGTCGTTTTCAGTCAAAAAAGAAGGCAATGCTGACGGTTTTCATGGATTACAACGGTGTAGTGCATCATGAATTTTTGCCAGAAGGCCAGACAGTAAACAAAGAGTATTATTTGGGCGTTATGAGACGTTTGCGTGAAGCAATTCGCCGAAAGAGACCAGAAATGTGGGCAGAAAACTCGTGGATTTTGCACCAATGATAACGCACCGTCGCACAGTGCTATCATTATTCGTAATTTTTTGACGAAAAATGCAACAAATACCATCCAACAGCCACCGAATTCACCTGATTTGGCTCCCTGTGACTTCTTTCTGTTCAATCGAGTTAAAAAACCATTACGGGGAACGCGTTTTAGCAGCCGAGAGGAAGTAATGGAAAAATCGCAGGAAGCACTGATGGACATACCGAAAACCGACCGTAACTTTTGCAAATGTCAAGTTATGACACTAAGATTTAAAGGGAATATCAACAACAGATGTACCAATTTAACAAAAAAAACAGAACTCAAATCTGAACGATGGGAGCGCCACACGGTGGTTATTCCGGGAACTTTTTGATCAAGGTATTATATATATATATATATATATATATATATATATATATATATATATATATATATATATATATATATATATATTTTTTTTTAAGGTAATCTACCGGTTAAGGTAGGTTTTTGGATGGGCACAACTACCAAACAAATATTTTATATATATTATATATATATTTTTTTACCTGTAAGCACATAGCTCCCGTCGGTGAACCGGATGGAAGTGCTAAGGTATTCCGAAGGGGGATACCGAGTCCGTGAATTTTGCTCGCGGGCAACGTGCACATTGTTTTTGGCATTGTACACCCTCATCCAAAGACCGCTCCTTAAAATAAATCATTGCGGAGGACAGTCTCAAGAGACCACTACCATAAGCTCCGCCCAGCCGTCAGAGTAAACTAACACATACACACACAGCCAAAGGGCGCGAAGGATGGAGTTAACTGCCGTAGAGCTCACTAAGAGAAAGCTCATAAAGATTATCTCTGATTCATTTACGTTAGTAATATATATGACTTTTTGAAATAATATATAAAATCTTTACAGATAAATTGAGACTTCCCTGTCTTCAGTTTCATTTGAATGGGAAACCAAAAACATAAGTAAAAAGACGTGGTTATCGTACACCATCACGCAAATGAAATAATTGCAAATTATTCTGGTAGAATACAATATTAGTGTTGGATTTAAATACAGTGGTAGGCAAAGTAAGAGGGGGTGGGTTGGGTGAGTATAATTTAGGAGATAGGAGTTACTGCATGAGAAAAACTATATATTTTGCAGTAAATATGTTAATTATAACCAAACCCTGTCTTAACACTGCAGTAGGGGTAGTTACATTTGTAAAATCCCATGGAATAAAGTAGTATATTGATTAGATCATACGACGGTCATCCGGAAAGTAGTACCCGTTCGTGAAATAAAGACACAAAAGTAAATATTAACAAACATAAAAAATTTTATTTGAAAGAGGATACTTTAAACTACTTCTCAACATAATCTCCAAGCAAATTAAGGCATTTGTCATAACGTGTGACAAGTTTCTGTATTCCTGCTGCATAAGTAGTCCTTCGCCGCCAGCTCATTGAGATACGCGAGGGACCCATCTTGCACAAATTTTTGCATAATGCAGATGGTGTTTAACAATTTCATGAACAATTGTTCGAGAAACATTGGGAAAATGCTCACAGATGTCATCAATTGTGACGCGCCGATCGTTCCTCACGAATTCGTCAACTGAGCTCACCAGTTGGTCTGTAATGACAGACGGTCTCCCCGAACGCTCATCGTCGTGTGTGTTCCCCCTCCCCATGTTGAAGTTGCGACACCACCGCCGAACAGACGACTCGTCCATTACATTGTCTCCATACACCTCCTTTAATTGGCGATGAATATCACATGGGCGAACGTTTCTTGCATTGAGGAATTTAATCACTGCCCTCACTTCACAACTGGCGGCGTTCTCAATTTTTTTAAACATTGTAAACAATCACAGAAACAACACAGGCAATGCTAGCGTCACGCAACTTGGCTCAGAGAAGGCAGACAAGCCACTGAAGCTATCTGACCTCGTCCAGCGGCTACTCGCGTCGTCAGCACTTCATGCGGCACGAACGGGTACTACTTTCCGGATGACCCTCGTACTATGTGAATAAAAAAATGAACTGATTTAATTAATTAACTTTTACACACATTTACTGCTCTTAGGAATTCAATTCTAACGCTTTAAATCGATTAAGGAAAGAGTAAACATTTTGAAAATTCATATATTCATTACTAGATATTGTTATTTAGTTAATATGCATTATTACGCCTTATCGGTCAACGTAACATATGCTAACTGAAATGTAAAGCAAGTTATACTTCTTAAATATTTATATTGAGAAAAAAGTCGAAGATTAGAAATAATGCCGATAGCGTCAAAGATGAATACATTAGAAACATAATGTTTCTTACCTTCCTGAAGGCGAAATCATTTACATGTTTTTTCAAATGCCGGTTGGAACATACCTGTGGAAAAGAAAGAGAAAATCATTTAAAAAAAGTAGACACTTTTTGCCCACATTTTTTCAGTTTAGAAGTGGCACGTGGACTTAAGTGATGTAAAATTCACCCTTGTAACGTTTTCTATTAACTTCCAATTAAAATCTTTAAAAACTCAATTAAAAGATCATTGTCATGTTACAAGAGGTCACAAAAAGAACAATTCCACAGTTATAATATTTATAGAGATTTAGGTTTCGCTTGTTGCGGCATTATCCGGTCTGATAACCTGATGATGCTGAAACCAAGATTGTAATAAATTGTGACGCTTAGCTTACATGCACGCTTTAACCTGTATATTCAGAATTTGACTGTGATGTTTGTGGATTTCTTGTAAATTAAATGACATTAAACTCATACGAGTCACATACTGTTCAAAGAATCAGTTAGTACTTTTCGTGAATTAGAGACTACCCTCCGCGACTGATGCTAATATCTCCGCAATTTGTTTCATTATAACGTAGTCTTTCGAAAATGCCTGCGGAAACAATGGCCTACGACAGACAAGGACTGATTTTGTTTACGAAAAAGTATATCGCAGGGACTTCACCAAAGATAAATCATATCCTTGACTTTTTTTTAAATATTCTAAAGAATAGTTTGCAAAAACTGAGCATATTTGCAACGAGGGTGCACTCAGGTTACTATTCCATATAATGGAGAGTTCCAAGGGCACAGTTCATTCTAACTATGCTCGACGGAAAATTATGGCTTACCTATGTAGTTTATACACTAAACATTCAGGAGGGACACGATTTCTTTTGATTGTACTCTTGAGTGAATGTTTTTGAAAATAAATATAAGCATTTGGCAGATATAATTTATGTTGTTGATCAAATGCATAATCCAATGATTTGTGACTGATATAAATTAGTAGGCGGCCTGTGGATAATGATTATCGAAATCTAAAGGACGATTGCCCCTCTAATCGTGCCTTATCACGATACGACGCAAAAGTAAAACGTGGTGGCTGGTCGAAAATTTCCGTGATACTTTCATAGTCAAAGATTTCATTTCCGCTTACTTTATGAATTAAGGTTAGGTTAATATTACATTGATAGAATACAAGATATACTCAAAGGCTCCATAATATTTCTGAGAACATTTTTCACAAAGAACAGTGAAAACCATAAGAAATTTAGGCTTTAATAAAAGAAAAACGTTTCAAGGGTTTACCCTCATAAATTGTTTTAATTCGATAAATAACTTTTAGAGTTACATGAAAGTATTTTCTACATGGAGAACTAAATTCAAGGACGTATATATCAGCTGAGATTTATATTATAATCACCACTTATAACATTTATTATATGTTTAGACCCATAAAGGTACTGCTATCATCATTTACAGTAGACAAAATTCGTAGCTGGATTAAATTTGTATCATAAAATTCTAGCTTTTCAAATTACTACTTAGATCTAACCACAGAGCATTACTTGCCACAAGGTTGTAATATAAAATATATGTTTTATATTGAAATTAACATAAATATATCAATAATGTTGTTGAATCAGGTATTATAATTGAGGGTAATTTTATCCCCTACGGTCATATACACTTAAAATTATCTCAGTCGTTTACGCTGAACATATAATTAATTTTATACACATTAACAACAATATTTTATTGAAACTGATGTAGATCCATTTTTTGTAAGGATACTCAAAAGACAAATGTAAAAAAAGAGTTTATGTACCATAAGTATTTATTTCATCGAAGTAAAGGACCTAGAAATTAATGATCAGTAAGCAGCAACCATTAACAAATTCTTGGAAGCAATCTTTCGCTCACGATAAATCAGCAGTTCTAGCGATCACGGACTTTTCCCTACGATAAATTCGTTTGATATTTTCCAACAATCAAACAAATCTGAGTAGCAACGTTTCCCAGTTAACAAAAGCTTTTCAGGACATAATACAAAAAGCCTCATATGCGAAGCTTTGAAATTGAAGGCATGCGTAAACGATCACAATGGCAATCAGTCTACTGGGATATGAAAGCATTTGGGAGAAATGTATTCCTTTGAACAAAATTGAGCATTTGGAATAATTTGGAGAAATTAAAATATTTGGAGCGATTTAAAATGTGAGGATGAAAAATAATAATATAAAATTCAATGGTGCACATTAAAATTAATTTATGCCACTCCCAAAAGGAGGGAACAAATTTAAATGAATTCCTTTAAAGGATGAGTACAATATAATGTCGGGTGATACATTTAAATTTGAATGCTAACGATTTTTATTATAAACAAAAATGTAATTACCTTGGACCTCAAGAAATGCCTAGTTTTTTTAGTCCTCCCTACAGTTTCGAGGAAGTAATTTGAATTTATCTATTTCACTGTAACTAAAATCTAATCCTTAAATCTACCTAAGTAAACGATATGGACATTTTTTTAAAGTCGAGTTGACACTTGAAGCAATAAAGATAAAGTCATTTGAGACTTTCGTGTCATACGACTTCAATGCGTCATTAGCTCGGAGAAAATGAAATATTGGATGTGAATGCCCAGAGATTTCGATGGAATGAATTTACTTCCACTGACGAAGAGATGTTATAAGCTATTAGCTTCGAAGCTGCATTAAACAAGAATATCGATCGCTCGATCGATTTGGAGTGGATATGTAAAAAAAAGAAACGCAAAAGGGTCCCTGAGGATGAGAGAGGGAGTGGAGGAGAGAATAGGGATGGGGGGATTATTTTTTCGGAAATTGAATCCTCACCGAAGATCAGGAAAATGAAGACCTAAACTCACCCTCTTTCCAAGAGCGGACTCATGCAATGGGCGGGAACTGAAAGGGATCCGCCCTAAACGGACTCGCTCTAAATAGCCTCTTCAATGCCTTAAATCATTGAGGGACGATGTAGGAAGAATGTATTCGTGCCATGAAATACACTCCCGCACTTATTTCCTGAAAATTATTTATTTTCTTAGTATCATTGAATTGTTCAATATATTTCGCATTCACGATCGCGAAATACATAAAATACATGTTTATATTTATATCGAGACCATAAACACACACCGAGTTTTCTATTTCCATTTTATTAGTGACGTTATTTCGCATTTTTTATCTTACGAGTAGTAGTCATGTTTCACTTCAAATGAATATAATTTAAACGAAGGACACAGATAGCGCAAGCCAGCAAAAATACCAAGAAGCACACACAAATATACACTCACTCTCTCTCTCTCTCTCTCTCTCTCCCCTCTCTCTCTCTCTCTCTATATATATATATATATATATATATATATATATACATATATATATATATATATAATATTATATATATGCTTTCGTAGACGTAACATGGAAGTGCCATATAGTAAAATACACAGTACAACACAACATAGAAACACAAAAAAAGGAGAAGACTCACACGTCATTTCTTGATATTTCTTCTATATTTGACTTCTATATCTGAAGATATAGAAGTAATGATTCATTACTTCTATATCTTCAGATGAAAACGGAGTGTTTCCGTCGAAATATCAAGAAATGACGTGTGAGTGTTCTTCTTTTTTGTGTTTCTATACTGTGTGTTACTGTGTATTGTACTATATATACATATATATATATATATATATATATATATATATACACACATATATATATACACTCACGTGTTGTTTTTATGTGTTCCTCTTTGGTTTGTGGCTGTCCAATTTATTATTCGGCACTTCCGTGTTACGTCGACGAAATCATCTATATATATATATATATATATATATATATATATATATATATATATATATATATATATAAATATAAATATATATATATATATATATATACTCGTATATATATATATGTGTGTGTGTGTGTGTGTATCTATGTATATATATATATAAATATATATGTGTGTGTGTATGTATATATATATATATATATATTCATATACACATCTGTATCTGTTTGTAGGCTTTAGATTTCGGAGGCAGATAATTTAAACTGCGTAGAAACTCAGATATTTGCAAAAATATATAAACACACATGAATGATGAATGACGAATGGGGTAATTTTACGACATTCATTCGATAAAACAAAGCCCGAAACCACCAGCTCCTCCGCAGGGCTAAATTATCGACCTCCGATATCTTAGGTACGGAATCTTTTATCTGAAAGGCCTTTTGAGACTGAAGAGCGACGGGAAGTAAGAGAGGAAGAACAGGGGAAGGGGGAAGAGTGGATGCGGGGGCGTTGGGAGGGGAGGGAGGGAAATGCGGCACGATGACTAAAAGCCCTCGATTAAGAGAATGCTCGCCGGCGGACGTCCGAGATGACTCTCGTTTACGCGCCGCAGGAGATGGGCCCGCTTAATTCCAAATCGATACAAAATGCGAGCGATACGGAGAGGAATGGATGGGAGGCGTTCAAGACGAGGAAGCGACCGCGGAGAGGCTTTTGGGCGGGGGAAGTCGAGGGGGGGAGAGGTTCGCTGTTGAGGCAAAGCGGGAATGGTGTGGAGTGGAAGGGGCAAGTGGGAACCGAGCGTAGGGAAGAGAGGGGAGGACGGGTGGACGGACGGGGAGGAGAGGGGCATTCGAATTTGGAAGTATAAAGAGGATATTAATCAACGAGACTGATACAAGTCGGGATAAATGGATAGGACGGCTTTGCTCCGCGGCCGGCAGGAAGGAAGGGAGATGACTTAAGCGCTGAATCAAAAGGAAGACATTAGGGAATAGAGATGGCGAGGGAGTGAGACAGCTACGGGAAACAGGTAGGCAACCGGAACGAGGAGGATGTATTACGTCGGCGAAGAGAACGATGAAAACCAAAGGCGGTTCCGAAACAATTCAATTTTTTTATAGAGTGGACAGTTTGATGGTCCAGGGCTTGGAATGCATACAAATAAAAAATAGGTGACAGACTTTCGCAAATTAGACACAGCAAAAATGACGGTTATTCCTAAGGAAAAATTAATCGAAAAACTACTGGACTACGACAACTCTTATATTGAAATAGTGCAAAATGAACGCCGCAATCTATGCCCTCAAATAGCAGTGTACTGAGACTTTTCAAAGGTAATATTTGCATTTTTTTATAAATCACAAAGGCTTAAAGTTACTTCGGTAACAGGATACATTTTTATTTACGCGAGTATTCATCCATTAAAACCAAAAACTATAACAACTTTATTCCGACAAAGTCTCAGCATAAAATTTTACAACATTGAATTTCATGTTAGACCTGCATACAATTTTACAGAACCCATGAATACATAACCGCTTAAGTAATATTTATGTAAATATTGAAGTTCAATTACATCAGTGGGTAAGGAAGGAGTGACGGAACCCTTTCTTTCAAAACTTCCTCTGCCAACTCACTTAAGCGTCACAAATAGCCGCAGTGCTCCCCCTTAATCCCTTTTTCAAGACAAATAAAGGAATTTTAAAAGATTCCTCCTTGAAAGAACGCCAGGCATCACATCTAGAGAATGAATTTTTTCGACATAGTTTCAGCGCGATGAACACAGGCCCTCCTCATCCCTACTGTACACCCGACTCATAAAACAGAAAAAAAAGTTACGCGACTAAAAATCGCAACACGCCCGCCACCGACTCGAACGAACATTCACAACGGCGACGATAACTGATGTCCTGCCTTCGTCATAATGCCGATTTAACCAGCGAGCGTATTAAAAGGGTGGCGGAGAGTCGTAGTAATATAAGGAGGAAAAGGAGATGGGACAGATTCGATAAAACGCGTACCGCCCCATCTCGGGCTCCCTTTTGTTTCAACGAAAACCGACGCGGAGGAAGGAAAAAAAGAGAGAAGGGATGAAGGGCGTTACGAGGAAGGGAAGACGAGCGAGAGTGATATTTCGAGCAATAAGGACGGCTGAGGTGGGGGCGGAGAGGACGACCGGGACGGGACGGGGAGAAGAGGGTTTTGTGGGGAGCAAGAGCTAAGTTCTAAAAGAGGGGCGGCAAGGCGCACACGATATTTGAAGGGCCAGGGTGGGGGCGAGGGATAGGGGTGGGATGCGGGAGAGCGGGGGAATGTTTCAAGTGTAATAAAGAGGGAGCTTTAAGTGGAGGGTGCATGACGGGCGTGAGGAAAGGGAAGACAAAGGGAGTTTGGTGAGGTGGGTTGGGGCGGTTAGAGAGAATGGCGGGGCAGCGGGGGCAGGGAGGGAGGAATGGGAGGTTTTCAGCTGTGGAGGGAGGGTGAGGGAGAGAGATGAAAGATTAATGCTTTTCGATGCGAGAGGGCGAGAGGCCGCAAAGGGAGAGAGGAGGGAGCCATCCTCCCAGCCCCACCCCGCCCCCAAACCCCGACACCCACTCACCCCCACCCACTAACATCACCCTTTCCTACTCCTCCACCCCTAGAGCCAACCCCCGTGAGCCCACACCCGGGGGGGAGTCCACCCTCTCCCCCGCGGATGCGGGAGGGGCAGAGGGGTGTATCTCCTGGAGGACCGTGCAAGAGGAGGGGAGAGAGAGAGAGAGAAGAGGAATAGGTGAGGGATTGTGTCCGCGATGGAGGGTGTGTGTGTGGGTCCGAGGAGTGCCGGGGGTGTCTCCGCGCCTGCGCGGAGGTGGATTGGAGGGGAGGGAAAGGAGGAATAGGAGGAAAGAGTGCGCGGAGGATGCGACAGGAGGAGAAAGAAAAAAATTGAGAAGGAGGAACGAAATCGGGAGGGGGGGATAAAACAATGTATTTACGACACCGA
Organism: Hetaerina americana; assembly: GCF_022747635.1. Classification (NCBI taxonomy): domain Eukaryota; kingdom Metazoa; phylum Arthropoda; class Insecta; order Odonata; family Calopterygidae; genus Hetaerina; species Hetaerina americana. Next base: position 15,766,280 of record NW_027286985.1, read on the forward strand.
GGACGCCGAAAGGGGGGAAGAGGGCTCTCTCTCGATTAAGGTGGAAGGGTTAGGCGGGGTGAAGAGGGCGGGCGGGGGCGGGTGGCTAGGTGGAGAGGTCGGGGATGGGTTTTGAGGAGACCCTACCGACACCACTTTTGGTGCAACACGATCTTTCCTATTCCTGTCCTCCCCCACACCCCTCTCCTCTCTTCTTCCATTCCCCTCTCACATTCACTCCGGCGTCCCCAATTTTCGCGAATAATTCTAACCGTTGAAGACCTAAGAGAGAGAGGAGGGGGAGGAGAGGGAGATAGAGAAAAAAAAGGTGGCCCGTTTGCCTTTCAATTAAAGCTCGAAAACCTTCACAATAGAAGGGGGTGGTGACGGGAGGGAGGGAACGGGAGCTTTAAATCTTCTCTGTAGGGGCAGGGGAGAGATACAAGGCTCGCAGAAGAACGGGACGGCTTTTAGGAAGTTCGGGATTCCTGGACGGGAATTCCATGAAGTTCCAGGGAATTCTATGAATCCGAAGCGGCCAAATTTTTCCGAAGACAACGCTAAGATCGCAAAAAAAATCGAAAGCTATAAAAGGACCTTAGAAACAAAACAGTACCAAAATCTGAGTAAGCCTAGAGAAATAGGAAGACTACATTTCCTTTGTTTATTTAAAACAATATACAGGTCCTATCTATCGTTCCGTTTTGAATCAAACCCGCGGCTGTAAAACAAATGCCAAAGCTCATAACATATGAAGCATGAGTGACTCAAAAATAGCTGGCGGATACCTGAATTCACATTCCCTTCGTAAAATCAGAAGAAGTGATCTTCCTTCGAAAAGGTGGGCATTTCTGGTTCTATATCAGCCGTCGTGAAATCGAATGATTCTCGTTATCTCGAATGCAAAACGCCATTTATGTCGCAACCGAGAGAATGGTTAGATGTATACGGAAACAGCCAACAGTACAGCAGCTGCGCATCCGTCGCAAATTTTCGAGGGACGTGGAGACTGCGAATATTATTCAAGAAATTGATTTTTTCCCACCACCATCGTTGCAAGTTTGCAAATATTTGCACTTGCGACGTCGCCAAAAATATCCCCTTCCGTACCCAGGAGAACCTAGTTGTCTGGAACGGCTGCTATCGACTTAAATGATATTTTAGTCTCGTATTAAGGGCATCCGAGAAGACGCCTCCCATGGCCTCGCCTTATGTAAATTGGAGTGCGGATTGTCAAGTGCATAAGGACGGGGAGTATGAGGAGAGGCGCTTCCAGCAACACCATTGCGGTGCCTCCAAATCCGATTTAGGAACGCCTAACGTAAACCGCCGACGCGCCGTTGGGTTGGTGGTGGTCCAATTAGCTAGAACACCCAAGCCACCCACCCAAGCGGACCCGGTGTGCTATTCGGGTGATGCCGATCAGATACGGCCACGGATAGCATACATCCTAAAATGAGTGAAATTTTGGTAATGTGAAGAGGTTGCAGGAGAGATATCGCTTATGCCCCTCACGTTTCCAGCGCGTCGTTCCTTAGGTGCACGGGGAGTCACCTATCCTCTCTCATCCCCTGCGTTAGAAATAACCGTTGGACAGGCTTCGCGGAAAATCTTAATTAGGACGCTGCTTCACTGCATTGTGCATCTAATGAGAAGACGAACACAGATTGCCATGACGATTTATCCCAATTAAGACTGCCAGAGGTTGCCTTTGTAATCCAAAAGATAAGGCACAAATGCTAAACAATTTCGTTAAAGTGTCCTCAACTCATGCATGCTACGAAGTTTACATTCAATAGGCTAAATATATACGTACTAGCATTCCGTTTTACAGAAAGTTTTGAGGAAAGAAAGATAACATACGCAAAATAACTTGGGACTTATCGGGGTCTGAAAGTGACTCTTTCGTCATTTGACACTTGCAGATACACAAAAAACGTCTTCTTCAGCAGATAATTTCAAATTAACTTCATTTTTCTGCAGAAATATCTTCGTTTAAGGAAATAAATGATAATAAATAAAATTATTTTGTTTTTTAATCAATCGTTTGTAATCGTTGGTCAATCGAATAGTTTTGACACATTTGAGGCTTACAATTTAAGCCTCAAATTATTATTGGAGAGCAATAGAGAGGAGCACTACATACTCCTCTACGTACGACTGTTTCCTTTATCAATTGATATCTGTGATTCTTCAACATCGGGATCGCAGGAAAATATTTCACGCAATATATAAGAATCAGATAAATATCAGAGGGTAAATGGTGATTGACTTTCTTCCTATGTCCTCCAGAGTTTAAGTAGAATATAGATAAAATTCACCGATGGTAAACTATTCCTTCTAGCGTTCTCAGTAGTAAAATTATAAATGATCCTCGACATTAAATTAAATTACCACCTTGAAATGTTATTTTTTATTTAATCCCTAGAGTCTATAAAAACATTCATAATATATATGCCATATCACATTAGTGTTGATAAATATATACTTACCCCAGGAAATGAAAGTTTAAGAATGCGCTTAGGTATCCCTCCAGTTTTTATCTCTCGAAAAAGAAATAGCAGCTATTTTTTTGCGAATAAAAAGAGACTGGAAGTTCCGCTTTCCTTACTTGGCAAGCGGCCAAATCACTCATATTTTTTTTAAATAAACCATTTAACTCCTTTAAGAAAACTTACATCTTAATGCCTTTAGTCGTGGACGTATCAAAATACAAGGAACGGTATTTTATATTTCACATAAGCACACTTTTGAAATGGAATCAATTAAAGAGAATCGTGGCACAGAAGCTCATTATTTTAATTTCTAATGAGAACATTTTATTTGCTGCAATTATGCTGCTCTTGATAAACACTCGTCAGAAGGAATAAGAATTTCATGATACTTTCCCAGGATCTTCAAAACTAAAAATTAAAACTGCAAATAATCTTTAAGGAGTATTTTTATAACGACATTTTAGAGGGTTTCCTAGGAAGTTTTGTGTAAATAAATATATTAATGGATAGGACGTGAACCCCAAACCCAAGCTCAATTTGCCGTTACTAATTTTTCAGAAAGGAAAATAATAATCGATTTTATTGAAAATGTTGATGATACAAAAAGTGGAAAATAATTGAGATAATCTTTCTCATTGAGATAAATAATATGAAGTCAATCCATAGCGATACCAGCTTGTACATTTTTTTGTCTTTCAGACAAAAGAAATAAGTTCAACTACAGGGAAAAAAAGGAAAGATATTTTTCATCTTTTATAAGGAATTTGTCAAATTTAAGGTGTGATTTAAGCAAAAACCATGGCTTAAGTTTATTTTATCAATGGGTGGCTTTACAGTTTTTCCCCGTGCACAGTTGCGCTCGTGTTCTCTAGGCGATCAATTTTCTTTTACTGCGGGGCACATTAGTGCATTTCAACATGAATGAAACATACGGTTTCGGTGTGACTTCGGCTCCATCTTCACTAAAGTAAAATCTATTTTTTTGTAAATTCACGAGATATAAAATATATCCATTATTCCTAGCTCGTAAGAGCATTGGCCAAGCCAGAATGCCTCAACAGAGGCAGTTAAAGCATAACTTTCAATTTCTTTCGGCCTTCCGGTAATAAAATCTCATCTGTACGCTTCCTCGCTCAGCTTTCGCGGATCGGAGTAATGGACGCCTTAGGGAAAGGCGCCACCGCGTTGCACACATATTCGCCGGACCCTGTTCGCTTTGCGCCTGTGCAATGCTAGGAACGTAGTTCTCAGGCAGGATTAAAGATACCTGCCGGCCCGCTCTTTGGAAAGAAGGGGTCAGGGGGCGGCCCACGCTCCTCCACATCTTTCATTAGCTTTGGTCATTTGGGCATCGCCTATACCCGTGTGTAAACACAAAGTAAATCCCCCTTTCTCTTGACCTTCCCTTTCATCCTCCTCTTTACACCCCCATCCAATTCCCAGGTTAATCCCTCCCCTACTCTCCCTTCTTCCTCCCCCACCCACTGCCACCCTCCACCCCCACATGCCACCCCTCTTCTCTTCCATTCCCTCAACCCTTCCCTTAACTCGGCCCTTATTATCCCACGCGTCCTCCATGTCCCCTACTCGCTATTTCTCCCCCCCTTCTCTTCCTCCAGCGTTCATTTACCAGGATTCATACGACCCCTCTCTCACCACGCATTCCGTCCCAATTCCCATTGGTGTACGCAAAGGGTAAAGCCAAATGATGTGACGAAAGGGTTAAAAAAACTTCAGTAAGACGACTACACGAAGGATCGAATAAAGGGAAAATACTGAGACGATAAACCACGCACCAGCCCGTATCAGTCCCAAATGAATAAAGTAAAATTACGAGTTTAAAACTCGTGGTTTAAAACGAAAACTTTTTATCAACGGCTACCGTGAGTGAAATCCGAATCCGCGATAATGTCATGTGAATTTTCGAACAAATATTTCATGCATTTAGCGAGTACGGTTCACCGGTGTTACGAGCATTCATTTCCCACGCTGTCTCGGACGCCGCGGCGGTCAGTCTCGTAAATCCTCGCAGTGACAAAGAAACGGAAGCTTGGGTTCTAGAGTTCAAATTCTAAGCTCATTTTCCCGAGGAAGTTCATCACCACGGCGTTGTTTATATTCAAAAATAAATTCTTCGTCCAAAGAGAGAATGCCCAACTTACAGGTACACTGGCGCCCGCGGAATTCCTCCTCTCCTTCCTACTCCCGGCTCTTTTACAGCGTTTGGAAAGAGGGCAAGGGATAAGGGCGCATATGGCTCGTTCACCCGATTAAACCCTTCACCCTTCTCCACGTAGGGATGGAAAATGTCACAGGCTTAACGTGTCTTCTGATTGACACTTCCAAGAATTGGTATGCTCAAACTTTACGATGAAAACCCCTTAGCGCTGATCGCAAATAGTAGTTGAGGTTTTTCACGAGTGAAAAAGCATCCGTTGAGAATGGGAAATATATCCGTGGATGAGTGAAAGTATCCAACAGCAAAGGGTAATATAAGTCAAAATATAGAATGTGTAGAAATCAACGATAATTTTTTTAAAACTCAGTCCACTTTCATGTTTTTTACACTTGAGGTCAAACAAGATCATTTTATCTTTGTGAGACAGCATCGAACAAGATACTTGAAAACGTAACTTCGGTACTCAAGTGTTTCTAGAAAGTTTTGTGCTGTAAATAAATGCTAGTTTTCCTATCAACTCGATCGTTTGAAAGGCACAGGCATAGAAACTTACTGGTGAGTTCAGAAACAAAAATTTCACTGGTAAATACGACGCTATGACACTGTTTTGTTAGACGGACGGGAAGCTTTTCAAGGAATTTCAAAAATAGCACTTCAATCGGTGAAAATTATTCAACATGAAAGCTGAAAAAGGAACAAAGATTAAGGCTGTAGTACTGATGCAACTGAACTTTTTCAGATTATGATAAGCTACAGAATATGCATTCAAAGGCGCTAAATAAGTTACCAGCAGTCAAGGAATGAAATAAGTAGCAAATAGAAACAAGAATTGAACTAACACAAAAGATTGATAATAGGTTATCACATAAACTGGTAAATAGGTTACAAATAATAATATGAGCATAGGGTAAGTAAGAGTAAGCATTTCACTTTTTCAAATAAAAAGAATACACAAAAGGATATTTACACCCTCTTTGGAGAAAGAATCCCATGTGGCAGTCAATGCAAATATTTAGGTATTTACTTATCTAGGGATCTTAGATGGGGAGTCCAAGTAGATGTGACACAGAAGGCATTCAAATTACTTCATTGGGTAATGAAAAATTTAAAAGTAAGTAGCGTAGCCACAAAAGAAAGAGCATATAAGGTACTCGTTAGCCCTACCCTTGAATACTCGCCCATAGTATGGGACATAATGAAAAGATAGAAAAAGTTCAAAGAAAGGCAGCAAGATATGCACTCGGAATTCACACAGGAACAGAGGGTGTTACGGAAATGTTGAATATACTAAAATGGGAGGGTGTGAAAAATAGATGAAGAAGGAGTAAGTTAGGCGCTATGAATAGACTTGTTAAAACTGACGAAGCATAGGAAGGTTTATGGAAAGAGATAGAAAAACCAAACTTTAAGAGAAAAAACGGCCACAGTTTTAAAATAAAAATAAGAACGCAAAAAACAAGTAAAAAAATACTCTCTTTTAAACAGAACTATTGTTGAATGGATCCAGCTGCCTGGAGGTTTGCTTGAGCCCTTTCCATCCAATTTTAGGAGTATTAAGCAATAAGTGTAAAGCAGCTACTGCGTTATAAACTTTATTGGTCAGTGATTATTATACCATTGTACTTGCGAAAAATATTTTTCCGTACGTGATGTGGACGGCGCGAAAGTTTTATTGTAAAATGAATGATGCGTTAACCGTGCGTGATTTTGAAAGGTATATGAAGTTGAAGATTGCGTGATTAGGGACGGAGTGTGGCGATGGACGGTGCGTGGTATGCATGATGTGAACCTAGCCCATGTGTAATGGTAAAGGTGCGGTTGGAAATCTTTAAGTGTAGTTTTATATAAGAGCATTTTGTATCATTTCTATTCTTCTTGTGTATTTTATCCATGTTCATTGTAAGAGTGACCGTTGACCAGACTTGACCGTTGCCACCAGGACAATTTCCTAATTGCAATGAGATTTATTTAATAATAATAAGAAACGCTGTGTCACCTCTGTAAGGATTATCTTAGCACAAGTACCTACTACTACAGTAAAACTGACTTCAATTATTAAATATGAATCAAAGCATGCTAGTAGCAACATAAACATGTAATCATTGCCTGAGTTGTATCAATTACTGCCCGTGGGTAGGAGTTATTCAATGTAAAGCTGTTTCGTAGGAACCGAATGATTATTCTATTTTGCAATAAAAGAACACTTAATGAAGACGGAAAATTAGAAGTCATAAAGGAGTTTTCAAACGATGTTTTTATTTTTAAGAAATGGAAAATAAGTTAAGTGAAAACTTATTTTCGTTGAATTCAACTTCTTGGCTATTAAATGCGATAGAAACATTTTACCGGTACACATAAACTGTTTCCGAAGTCCGAATCAGCATCAGTAAAAAATCTTATTGATACGGAAAACGTGATAAATATAATCTACCTCTACCTTAAAGTAAATTTATATGAGAATTTAGACCAAATAAATGAAAAATCAATTTTTTCTTGTTGAAGATGATTACATTACATGAGTGACTCTTACTATGAGTGATGAAATAATGATAGTGCGAAACACAACATTGACTAATGAAGATAATGCTGACTGCTTTTAGCATAAAATTTCGAGGAACGCCGTATAAAATGACCGTACAGATTTTTTCATGCACTATTAGAGGAAGGGCACTTAAAGGATACTCCTTTAAGGTTTGATGTAGTTGAAATGAAACAAAATAATTGACTTTGTAATTCTACACGCTTTATTTTAAAAAACACGACCCAGGTTTCGACGTTCAACGTCATCATCAGGTCAATCAGGTCTGATTATGACATTCAACGTCGAAACCTGGGTCGTGTTTTTTAAAATAAAGTGTGTGGAATTACAAAGTCAATTATTTTATTTCATTACAATATGTTATGCAAATTCCATAACGTTACGCCTGAGACAACAAATCTTGATGAAGTTCTCAATGGAATTGAAAATCGACAGCAAACTCCCTTTCCTCGATATCCAGAATCAACGGAAAATTAATGGCACACACGGAAATGGGGTGCATTTGAAGCCGACGCACACTGGTCTGTACTGAACAGTGCTGAACACAATCTTCCAACGAACCAGGGTCATCGCCGACAAAAACAGTTTACTGGAAGAGCTTAGCCACCCCAAGGCAGTCTTCCTCCAAAATGGTTATAGCGGATGCGGCATCTCTTTGGCACTAAAAAGGTCCTTCAACCCGCAAGTGCTCACGGCGCAGGAGAAAAAAGAAAAGCCAGTAGCTAGGACCTGCTTGCCGTATGTTTCCTCGATTTCCGGGAAAATATCCAGGATTTTGGAGAAGCACATAATCGAAGCAGTTCACAAACCAACGGGAACAATTAGAAATTTTATTGCCAGTGCCAAGGACCCACAGAGCCTAAGGACCCCATGCATTTACTAAGTCCCGTGTGCCTGTGGAGACGCCTACATTAGAGAGACGGGGAGACCATTGAGAACAGGTTAAATTAACACCAAAGACACCTACGGCTGGGACGGTTGAAGAAATCAGCCATCGATGAACATCGGCATCGGGAATCAGCATCGGGATGGATTATTCCATTAACTTCGATGGGACGAAGTTACTTGCCCGCTTTGGTGGTTACTGGGATCGAATAATTAAAGAAGCAATTGAAATAAGAATGGTGAGAAGTAATTTCAACAGAGACTCCGGCTATTCCCTCAGCAACGCGTGGAAACCGGCGCTGATGAATGATTGAAAAGGAAGGAACACTACACATCGCCAAGGCGACCAATCTCCACTGCCTCCTTCACCACGGACCAATCACGAGCCATCTGATCCGTGGGTTCTCGTATATAATACGTCCAAATGTAGCGTGACACTCATTTGCCTGGAGGACGATGCACGAGTCGAGCTTCGAAATGGCCAATATGAAACCCCTGACCCGGTGGATGACCCGAGAAAACTCCATCAAGCAATTACGCCGGGAAAGCACCACATCTTACTTCCTTTAAGGTACTTTCCACAATTAGTAAGGAAGAAACTACATTAGCAATACTAAAATAATAACTAATATCGCATCTGCTAGTAGTATAAGACTATATTCTTTCAAGCGATCTCTTTTTGATCCTAAGTTCATATTCTAACATAAATTAATTAAATATTTTATTTTATTATACTCAATTTGAAAACAAAAGTTACACCTCAGCATAGTTACGAATACTTTTCATTACGGATATACATTTAAACAGGATTTAAAAGCAAACATAAATTGTTCAAATGGTATTCTTGGTAACAATTTTACTTTAGCGGATAAAAATAGTAAGTGCTAAAGTTTCCATGGTGTTTCACGTTGGCATTTTTGGGGAAGGTATTTTTTAAGTAGATAAAAAGGACTGGAAATGAAAGAGGAAATATCACTTACAGTATCGTAGCTGTTGCAATCGTGTCAGAGCGATGCAATTGTTTTAAACTCACCCTCGTACTCAACCCATAAATCCCCGCGTATAACATACCGTTTAGAGTTTTGCTTTGACATGTGAATATGCATGCGCAGTGGGGGTGGGATATTCTTTGCATTACGCGAGGATAACCTGCGCTTTCACAGAGATTAATGTCCTACCACAGTGCATACATGCGGACGGGCCTTGGAGGGGCTATTATGACAAATTTGTTTTCCTTCAACCCGAGCTGAGTCACGATATCATAATTTTCTGGTTTCCTAGTCCCCGTAACACTATCCCCGTGGATTCGTTAACCCTCCGCCACAATAGGTAATTTTATTTACTATTCTCCACGCCAAAAGTTTTACACTCGTGAGGCAGGTAAAACGAACTCAACCTAATCTATGGTCGGTGGAAGAAATGAGTGCACTGTTTTTCCGAGGAAATTTATGTCAAACGAGTGTCGTTCGTGTGGTAACTTTAATCCAAAACTGAATTAGTAGCGGCAAAACACTTCATATATATCTTTTTAGAATCGTAATTAAGTGCATTACTTCGTCATACGTTCCATTTATTAACTGGTGAGGCAAGAGCATACGAGGCAACTGCTCATCAATTATAGATATAAGACACTTCTATCAAGTGTGATGATAATGATTTAAGCACTCAAATTTACAATAAAAATTAAATAGGGCGACCAAAATCAAAAGGAGGTGAATTCTTTTGAAATTTCCGAGTGGTTATAATTATAGTGCACATAAAAAACTAACATCTATACAGAAGTTTTGGTTACTCTTCCATTCCCCCACTGATGGGTACGCTTTATGAAAGGACGTCCCTAGTCATCAAAATTATTCCATTTGTAAACAATAGTTCCACTAACGTAAATTTCTATATATTCGTTCGATAATTGAAAAAACAGTGTCAGCTCTTTAAACGATTTTTAAGTGAATTATAAGCGTTTGATCCAAAGGAATTCACGTGCAAACGTTTAGAGCAGCATTCTCGTTTAAAAGACATACTTCGAGCATTCATTATTCACATTTATGCACATTAGAATACGAAGTTTTAACTCTCGTCCTACATGAGAAAATAGACGGTAGCATGAATAAACTAGTCAACCCAATTCATCAAAAACGCTCTAAATATTTTCTCATTCTACGTGTACCGTATTTTTCGCAAAGTTTTATAATAAAAAAATAATTCAACCAACTTCATTCCAAAGATCAAACCAAACTCCCTTATAGTCTGAGGCACGTAGATGGCCGTACGAGCGATCTTTCACTATATAACAACGTTTGCGCATGCGTGAGCTCAGGCGGTTCTTTTGCATCACGTAGATAAACTGCAAATAGTGAGGCCGTCTGGCGCGGTTTCCAGTGTCAGGGTGAAATAGCATACGCGGCCAGCACGGCCAGTGTGGCTGCAAAAGTTTCCGATGCGAGGCGGCCTTAAATCGTCGCTGATGTGTGGATGAACACAAAGACTCCTCCCTACCCCGGGATCCCCTTCCGAAAAGACCAAATCCGACCGATGGCGAAGGTCTAAACCCCCCCCCCCCACTAACCCTTTGTAATATTCTTTTCGTCCACCCTCCGCTCTCATTACCCTTTGCCGCTTATACATTCCCTTTCACACAGACTTCCCACCATTTCCCGCCCTCTTTCCCCACACTCCCTCTCTCTTTTGCTCACTCTTTCTATCCGGAGGCAGCGTAGCATGACGCCCAGTGTTCTCCACAATCGCGGGGCGGAGGAAGGGGGATGGCGGGCGGACGAAGGGAAAGGAGAGCGGTGCTGGATCCGACGGGATAGGGGAAGAGCGGGGTTTGACGCCTGTGGGGCAGGCAGTACTGGTCGACTGACTCGCAGCCTTGCCAACAGGCTGGTGGTATCCACCTACGGGAGCCGCTCGGAGATCTTTAATGGCTCCGGCGGCACTCGCCGACGGCTTTAAAATTAAATCTCATTCGCCATTTTGCAGGCGAAAAACTCATCAAAGCACAGACGAGAAAAAATATAATACTGAAGCTGCAGCATTCGCTGGGGCCAGAGTTCATGACTTCAAACGCCAGGACACTCCTATTCTGCCGTTTTGAGGACTTGGTGAACATTTTATATTCGGTAAATGGCCAGGGAAAGAGTAAAAAAATACGATGTCTGTATTCAGACCAAAAGAAATCTTTCAGTAAAACTTATAACAGCATAATATTTGTAATGGCATGGAGGTAATGCTTCAAGTTTTGTTTTTGACGACAATAACTCATCTACAGATTCTCTACGACCACTACAAGCTACGCTAACCCCAACTATTTCCACTTATTATAACAACATGAATACGGGATCACTTCAGTTCCCTGAGGGATGTGAAAATCCCTTTTATTCAAAATGTTTCCAAATGCGAGGATTAAATGAAAAAAAATTATGTGGGATATCAATCAAAATATATCATTGGAAATTCATATAACCACTTCAAAACAAGGAATTTCTGCGTTTCCGCTCCAAGTTAACTGTAACCTATTTCAAATGCCTTTGGTAATTTAATTTACGTTAATTGAAGATAATCCTCAAAGGAACATTTTGAAATTTACGAAGACTCGAAAAAAAGTTTATACATATAATTAAAGAATGGAATGAGGCCAATTTATTTATTTAAATTTGGAATACAAATCGATTGACTGGTTTGGTTTCAATTTCGAACTCTTAACATTTACTATAAGAAGGGCATAGTTCCCATTACGCAAGATGGTAAAAAGTAGCTATGTTCCTGAAATTAGAAGAAACATATGTCTGAATTTTCTCTTTATTAAATTAATTGAACATGGTTTCAACAACTTGCGCAATTAACTATCTACACGATAGGATATTTTTATCATAACATAAATTGTTAATAATATTGGTCGGTTAATTTCTAAAACATAAGGTGCAATCACTAATGAGTCACTTATGCTAGTATCATGGATGGTAGACATTTTTATGATGTGACGGTTCGTGTTACATAGCGTATGTACAGTGTTATAGTGTTTAATCATGTTTATTAATCATTGCAAAAGGTAAAATAGTAATTACTATTGCTAAGGTCATTATGGAAAATTATTTGAGGGCAAAAACTATACCCGGTGAACATTTCCTAATCGAAGGTCACTAAGATATAAAAAAGAGCTACAGGAATGGTTTTACCGGGCCAAAAATTCCTTTCCTGTTTTTTCATTCAAATGTTCATTTTCTGAGCCCTAAATTAAATCATCGTTTCAATTTCCTATTGGAATAGCCGCATATACACATTAGCCGTATATTAAAAATTCATAGAAAAGATACCTCATAACGACCAAGGAAAAAATAGTGCAAGTTGAAACGAAGGATCATATTTAACACTGATGGTGTAAGAAAATCAGAAAATATAAATAAATTGCAATTATTTATGCATAAAAATTCAGGAAAATCGAAAACCCATATCAAATCGGAGAGAGGCAGAGAATATAGAGCAAAAATAAATTTGGAAAATCGAGCCGCTGTTTGTGTGCCCCCTCAGGCTTTATCGTCTACAAAACTGGCCCACTATGCAAAGAGGGTGCCTACTTAATGAAGAACTAAGCTTGCATTACCGAGAACCTATCAAAAACTGATAATTTCTACGGTGAATATTCCGAGTGTAATATTAAAGTTTCCATTTACGAATCAGAAATTAAATGAATTTAAATTTACCCTTACTATAGGACTAAACACCAGGACACACCCAACCGTTCATAATTCGTAGATATGCATACGACGAGGAATGAAAGGGAGAGGTGAGTCCGCAGAGGTGCGCTGAGGCAGATAAAATTACGCAGAAGGAAAGTTGTAGTCACGCATGTCCCATGGGAGAGCGAAATTACTCACGCGAGGCATAATTTAACCTGAAATAACCCTTTTGAAATTCCACCTCACATGGGAATTTTTCTTCGCTGCTGCCGAAAAGCATTCATTCTCTTTTTGAACTACTACCCTTCCACACCAAACTATTCAAACCAAAAACACACTCAGACTTGGACGAGGCAATTTTAGTGTACCGACTAGAGTTCCACCAACGTGCGGCTATTAAGGAGTCTAGGCACGCATGGTTATTTAAGGTTTGAGTTAACGGTTGCCTTGCCATAAAACGAGCGAAACCATTTAGACTAGTCGTCGAAATATACGTCACGTAACCGTATAATTTCAACCCCATGGTTAACCACCTGAATTGGTCAAACTTTAATGATTTTCATACAAACAAATCGGACGACATTAAAAGACTTTCTAATCGAAAAGTCCTGTTATTTGTATTTTAGGACTTCAAGAATCATTATGGGCATTTTCCATCAAATCCCGAGTATATTTAGACATGAAAGGCTTGCCGCCAACGGGATCCTCAACATTTAGGAAACAATTAGTAATGAGTTGCAAGGAATAACTGCACTACGATAGCTTGTGGAAGACGTGAGGTACCTGGAGAGGCATAACCTGATCAGCAAGAACGCCCTAGAGCCAAGGAGAAGTTCTCCATGAGGCATACGCCTCGGTTATTCCGGGGGTGGGGCAAGTTTTTACGGCAATTGGACAGAAATTTATGGCATACCGCGACAAGCCAACAAAAGGAAGAGCAAGGGAGGTTGATGGAGGCAGGAGAAGAGAGAGCGGGTGCTGGCGGAAAATTAAAGAAAAATAATAATAAATAGGGCGGCCACGTCATTTGCGTTCGCTCTCCCTTACCGACACACCTCTACTTGCATTCTTCCCGCAAGGAAATCCTCTCGACGAAAAAAATAAATACATCTCCCCACCCGCAACTTTCCGGTTTCCTGAAAAATCCGTGGCACTGAGGGTGAGGCGGCACATATATGCGTGTCCATAGACAGATCCCCCGAGGGAGGTTGCGTGGGGGCTGAGGGTGATAGGTTCGGAGGGGATGGAGTGAAACGCACGAGGTGGGTTGGGCGGGCGGGTGAGTTGGGTGCGGTCTCCGAGTACGTGGGGCTTCGGACCTGTCGTGAGCGACTGGGATGTCGGGGAAGGGGGTAGCGGTGGGTTCATCTCTCTATCTCCTGCTTCCCCCACCCCCTCCCCCCGCCGCAATCCTTGCCGCACGCTCTTCGGCGTGCCGTAATGAAGGGCGTGGCGGCTGGGTGGCTTTCTCCGACGAGCCAGCCACACCCTCGGTGGGCCTTCGTGCTCACCAGAAACCACCCCGCTCTCCTTCACCACCCTCCTTCCCTACCCTTATTTCTACCCCTCGGAGCACAGGGTGCCTCTTCCTTCCGACGACCAACTCCTCGCTTGCGCCCCCCTCCTCAACCATCCCCCTTCCCCGAAAGCCTTCCTCTTCCGGAGCTGAGGGCGCCCAAAATTGAAAAGGACTCACCCCATCCACCCACAAACACGCGCTCACTTACTTTGTAACGCAAAGTGGAAACCGAGTGAGATAGCTCTGGAGAAGGGCGAGAGGGAGGGATGAGGAGAGATGATAGAAGATGCGTGCGCGCGTTGGTTGGGAAAGATGGAAGGACGGGTGGAGGGAGCGCGGCTGGGAGGAGAGGGAGGGGATGAAACGAGATGGCGTAGAGGACAGAGCGGGAGTGAGAGAGGGAGGGAGATGAAGACACGGGCACGGCGTAGGTGGGGAGGTGAGGAAAGAAAGGAGAGGAGAAAGCGGACAGGCACGGATGAGCGAGGGATTTTCCCCCGTCCGCCTGGTGCGTGCAGATCTGAGAGACGAGGGGACAAATTTCGCAGGGTCATCCCTTGCCAGCAAAAATTTATTCCAGTCTTTTTTTTCTTTAATTTTCTCCATAACTGCTCTTGGCGTAAAATTGAACTCTACTGCGCAATATGGTTTACGCTTGGCATCCGATCGTCTAATGAAGCGTTTTGGAATAAAACATATACTTTTTATGATCAGAAATAAATCATTTTCGAAAATGTATATTTTGTCTGCAATTATTTACCCTTATCATTAAATCCCTGATGCTGGATGGAAACATTGAATATGAGAGTCTTGGGGCAGTGTTATTGAGTCGAAATTTTGGTACGTATAATGCAGACGAAATTTAAAAATGTTGAGTAGCCCCGGCCAGTCAATATTTCTCCTAATTCGTTTCTATTGCCAGCAAGATGTGGGAGAACACTTTTAGAACACGTAAAATGAATAAATGAAATAAAATAATAAGGGTCCAAATTGTGGGATTCAATGCTTTAACCTTTAGTTTTCTTATTTCTTCGTAAAAAGCAACATTTGAAGATGCACTTTGGAAACTCTAGACAAAAGATTACCATCTCCTATTTATCAGACCATCAGAGACTCAGAGACAATCGAGAAGCAACCACAAGTCGTAAAATTGGCTCTCGAGAAAGCCTTGACTTGAAGAAATTGGAATTCTCATCGTGTTACAGAACAATTTTCTACGGGGTTCCAGAATAAGGACCTTATCGTATTGGCTTAAAAAAATATTTCTCAAATTGAATATACTCCAATTCACGCGAATTTAACGGCACCATTTTTCACACGGAGTTAGAGGATTTCACCTGATGGGGAAGGAAAGGAGTTGAAAATTAACTCTAAGTTTGACAACATTTGGCCACTTTCCCGTGCATGAAATACCTTGTTTTGTGATGCCTTGTGCTAAATATGCGATAGGCAAAACAATGCCAATGTTGGAAAGAATATTTCCCATGAAAAGAAATTCGAACGACGCAGAAGTAATGCGGACAACGACGTAGATCACTTTACCACGAATGCAAAAACTCAAGTTTCACACCGCATAAAAACTGTCATATGTCAGCGTGCCTTAAGCAAAGTTTGAGAAGGTGGCAGTCAACCTGTGGGTAGGCTTGCGAGCAACTACAAGGCACGCAAAAACTGAATGAGGCAAGCAAGAGATAGTTTTGAGTCGTAAAAATTAGGATGGAAATGGGGTGCCAGAATTTTAATAGTTTAGTCACCACACAAAGCATATCCAAGCTTCAATTTGATATATTTCCCAATAACTTAGATTATTCATGCTGAAATATTAGACCTAACTTCATAGAAACATTGCCTCATGAGGATCGTAACGAACATAGCAATACTTAAATTCAATTTTGTCTACATTGTGAAATATTTCGATGAATTCTTTCAATAGGAAATAGTTCATCACGTACAGGCTAAGTAACTACATAACAGCCCTCAACTCGGTGGAAAGTTAACTAACACTTCAAATGCTTTGAAGGACAGAAGATATATCAATCCTTAACACTTCCCTAAAAAAATCAATTTGGCAGTTTAAATAGTTCATTAATTAAAGAGGGACCGACTCGTCTATTGGATTTGGTGTCACCTTTTCATAACGGCAAGAGAACTTTTGAGTCATTACATAATTAGACAATTTAGATGCTCATCCCATCGACTGGAAGTAAAATCAAGGGAAGATTAGGTACGCTTGTTGAAAACTACATTTTTTCTTCCACACGACCTTTAAGAGGGAAATTTCTGGGCCCCAGTTCTGGAACCACAGCACATCGAACGGAGGGACAAAGGGACTCTCGAAGGTCCGGGAAGGGATCAGAATCCTCTCCCACTCGACTCCTTACCTATTTTGCGAGTCTACTCCCTACCCCTGTATCGCACCGTTCAAAACGTCGATGGGAGAAAAATCGAGCGGGAGAAGGGCGGGGTTAGCGAGTGTGTGTGAGTACGGGTGGG
Source organism: Hetaerina americana (assembly GCF_022747635.1). Lineage (NCBI taxonomy): Eukaryota > Metazoa > Arthropoda > Insecta > Odonata > Calopterygidae > Hetaerina > Hetaerina americana. The sequence continues at coordinate 15,783,048 of NW_027286985.1, forward strand.
GGGGAGTTAGATAGGGAATAAGAGGGTTTTGCAAGAGAGGAGACAACCACCCGAGATGCCCCTTCCGATCTCCAAGCGTATGAGGATTGCGTAATCCGGAGTTGGGAAGGGGGAAAAAATGAAAAATCTGTATTTTGAGAGGGAAAACTCGCCCAGGACCCGCAGTAAGGGAGGTCAACACACTAATCATTCCACTGCTTCCAACGGAGATGGACAGGGGTAGGAAAGGGAACTCGGGAGGGAAGATGGAGAGAGAGAGAGAGGAGAAGGAAAGGAGGATGAGGAGGGAGCCCCGGGATGAAATGAGGGAGTCTATGTTTGTAGGGGTGGAGAGTAGGTGGGAGAGATGGGAAAACGGAAGAAACATGAGGCGAAGGGAAGGACGAACTTTTTTAATTTGGAAAATTATTCCGGAGGCCACGATACAAAGTTTGTAAAGCCCCTTAAAATCGCCAAGCACACATACATTAGGACTCAGGTATGGCAAGAGTCAGCCAACTTCGAACAAGGAGAAAAATGGCATATACTTTTTCGTGTAAGAAATTCCACAAATGTCAGAGTAGAGCCAAAACTCTTTTTTAGAAATACAACCGGTATATGCTTTCCTCGGCGTGTAAAAGGATACCTATATTACTCATTTGTTTTGTGGATTTTTGTTTTGATGACATCCTAAAACTACAGTAATCTTCAAACACCTAGCAACTAGGATATAGTAGATTGACCACCAGTCTTGATGAGTCTTTATTACTTCCTTCCGAGTGATGAAAACCAGCTCCCCTCTACTGTGTTACCACAGATTGTGGAAAGTGAGAGCCGTAAAATAAGGAAAACTTGTCCAAACAAAAACTTCATAGCTATTCAATGACTTTCACTAGGTTTCTTCCGTAGGTCCATATGTTGATCATATGTAGTACCATTTCCGATATGTCGACGTTTTAATTTAAGGTAAAACGAAGATATTAAGTTACCCATTAAACAGATCATAGTATTTGGGATTAAGACTACAGAACCTTTGTCTTCGACCTTTTTAATTCCCGTGAAATCAGTATCCTGCGAATCACGCTAGTGTCCCCATGGATGCGACATGCTATATGCATGCTCTTTCACGACAGGTAGACTCAACTGTTCTTTACCGCATTCTGTTCACATAAGCTAGTAATTTAAAAAACGATAGAACCTAAGAATAATTCAATATATTTTTTTAAGGTTCAATCATGACATTGAAGTGTGCATACTTCATTTGCACTTACCTTTGTCAACAATATCAAAATATTTTCAGAGAAAAATCATATCAAGTTTGCTTCGGATCTTAGGAGCTCCCTAAGGGCACTTCATGTTGAAATATTTTTCCTAAAAATTAAATTCATATTTAAAATGCCCATTCCGGGATAAATCGAGCCCACGTCATGTTTTTTTAATAATAAGAAAAAAAAGCTCTGATGAAATTGAAAATATAGTGCGCTGCACCCAAAGATGCTGAATAAAATGGAATGCAGGTAAAACGGCCTAGTTTTAGAAAAAACATCCGGAAGGAAAACTAGAGAAGGAAGCCCTTCATCGTCAATAATGGCGATTTGAGAGGAGTCACTGGGAATACTTTCAGCGGATATATGTTGTAAGTTCCCCTGAGGAAAATTTTGGCGTCCTGGCTGGTAGAGTACCAAGTTGCGGCATTGCGTCCTGTGGTCACGTTTAGTCACCCAACAGGAAACTGGATCACGGCCATCCACGGGGTCGACATAAATATTCTCAAAGGGAATTTTTTTTCTGCCGAGTGTTCACGGCTTCCTCTTTGGATAGTCACAGGCATGCTGCTGTAAGCAGGGAACGTCGTCCACCTAACTACTACCACCGCACCCATCGCAGGCACCAGATGCAGTGACTGATGGTCTTCAGGCGCCTGGAGTGCTCATCCCTCCTTCCCCTCCCCGCCCCCAGCTACGCGAACTCCTGACGTGAAGGCTGACAAGTATTCCGGTGGCGAAAAATATTTTCTTAAACCTTAACCCTTCCTCGTGGTAACAAACAGCTGTGGGAAACCTATGGCACGCTCACCGCAACATGGCATGTGAGAGTTAATTGTTTGGCGCGTCACTCGAAGTAAAAAATTAATCTCACTCAGCAGATGGAAAACATGAGAAATTCTGAAGACCTAATTTAAATTTTGTATATTCTGCATTGAATTTGAAATTAATCTGAACCATAATCTATTATTTTCATCCATTTCATTAGATAACCTCAATTTTCACACCACGTTGGAACTCAAGAATGGATATCAGGAGGCAATTGAACTACGTTACCATGCACATAATCAAGCAGAGAGGACTATTTTTTTTAAACTCCTATGAATAATTTCTGACGTCGCCATTCGCTATATAACGGGTCCAATCCCTCAATCTGAATTAAATTTAATGAAAATGAAGATAGAATGTACTCAAAGGGTACATTCTATGAACACTAAATGAGTACTAGTATATTCTATGGACACTAACTTATTTTAGGGTCATACGTTATTGAAATTGCATGCTGAGGTCATTCTTAAAGGAATGTAGAGTTTTTCATACAAGTGAGTGCACGGAGTGTACGCTCTGAAGAAAAAAGCACTATTTTCTTTGATGAAAATCTATTTTAGCTCTGAAATACGTGTACAATCATCAAAATTTACTTCACTTGGAAAGAGGCATTACCATCAAAGAAAAAGATTTTTAAAAGTGAGTTGAAGAATTGTATGTATAAGCAGATAATATGCATCGAAAAACTAGAACAATTGACACTTGTGCATTATTACAAAGTAATCCATTAAAATACACGAATACAGATACCCACACGGCGTGAAATTCGGATGCATGTTTATAGTAAATCAAAGATCCACGTAATGATATTAGAACTACAGAAACATCAGCATCGAAAATAACCAAATAAAGAGGTTTTTTCTCCGAGTTAAACAAAATATTTTTCAAATTATAAAAAGAATGAAATGTATTATGCATAGAGAAATTAGGATTCTAATATTTTTGCTGAAGCGCCCACAGCAAAAACCTCCTTTGGGCACTGAACACCTGAGGTATCTCAGAAAACCAAGCTGAGACACTCCAATTTGATTAATTAATTTTTTTTAAATAAGATGATATTGAAAAATCACGATATTTTGACTAAATTTATCGGCTTTGACTGGAATAAAACTAGCATTAACTACATTTGAAAATAGGGTATCTTCAACAAAAAAGATAAAGAAATACAACGATCTAACAATTTAAACGTCTTTTTTAACATTAACCACTCCAAAAAATTCTTCTCAAATATTAAGTTTGTGCCAGTGAAATACTGATTGAACTCGTATCTCACCCGTTTAAGGGGATGTATACAACGATACCTATATTGATATGAAATATTGTTGATGCCAACACTTGGCGGAGTTCGATTTAAGGTGTTAAGAAAGTAAAATCACAAAATGCAGACTGAGTTCCATTGAAAAAATACTTTTTTAACTGGATTATTCCTGAATATGCTACAGTGTAGTGAAACTAGTTGGATAATGGAGTCGTGTTACTTTTGTGTCAACATTCTTGAATAGCATCAAGATACAATCTTCAACGATACTTTGAAAATTTATATTAGAACTTCACATTAATATATTGTCAAAGATATACTCGTATACACTTTACATGCTTTAGTCACCCTGGATTTGACATGCGTTCATTGATCTCGAAAATTCTAATAATCAGTATAACATAAATTTTAATCATTAAGATACAGCTTAGTTGCAGAGTATATTGCGGAATAAAATAAATTAGGACAAAAATAATTTTATACACCAAACATTTGTGGCTCTGGTTCATTCTAAATACAAAATTGCTGGGAAGGAACTGGAAACGCCAAAACGCAGATTCTGCTTGATTTGCTTGAGGAAAATAGACTTCATTCAGAAAGTGCAATACATTTGAGATGCAATCCAATGTAAACTATAATTTCCTAGGCGGAAACTTGAATAAGATTCGTTGATTGAATCCCAACGAAAGGTAGACTTGGGATCGTACGGTGAATAGATGAAAAGTTTCTCGTCTCTTAAAGAAGAAATCAAAAGATAGCTTCGGGAAGGAAATGAGATATATATATTGATTACATATACATTTTTTTGGAAATGATAAAATAAATACGGATAAACTTAACCAAAGGAAATGAGTTTGGGTCTCTGAAAGCAATTGCAGATGCTAATTATCTAAAATATGGAAGTTTTTTAGGTGATTTAGAATCCTTACATTGAACTATATTCATGGAATGGATTTCGCATTGAATTTGGGTTAAGATATCACGGGGTTAAACTTGAATATACATACATTAATCTTTAAAGGCTGCGAGAAGTTTCAACAGTTACTTGCAGCAAATTAAAATCGGAAATTTCGGGGGATTAGACCCCAGAGGCCATTACTCATGAAATTGGGAGCCTAACCGCATCGGATGATGTGAGAAAGTATTCATTAACTTTTACGATGAGAATTAAGCTTAGTCCGGGGGAAAGGCATTGCTACGGCAAAGATTACTTTAAGGAGAGCATCAAGTAAATTTTTTTTAAATCAGAATTCTGAGGCTTTTCCAATTGACTGCTTCCTCTATGAAACATTTATATACTCATAAATGAACGAAAAGATACTGCTGCAATGCTGCCCCTTTGGAATAATCACCATCCTTCAAATAAATATTGCCAGCGACGCTAGACAAGGTAATGCAATGCGTTTGTATAATAGTGGTAGAAAACAAAATTCTCAATACATATTTTATTATGCTTCAATGGAAAACATAAGCTATCATGTATATATACGTATATGCGAAATGAAATTTCATTATAGCGATATTTTGGTACTCCCAGGTAGCAAATTTATTGCTCGCATAAATAATATAAGCAAGAATCTTTAGCACGCCCGGCTCACGGCGCCTTTTTAATCACTAAATATATTTTTTCATGCCTGCATTATGCGCACAATAAATTTCATGAATTGATCAGAGCTTATATTTTTTATATTGAAAAATTACGCCATGATTTAATTAACTAATACCTGTTTCCTTCTTCGTCACGTTTTGCAATAATTCTTCTTTCAGCTTCTGGAATTATTGCATTCTTTCACTCTGACATAAAGCGATATTTGTCCTCTACATTTACCATATAATGTTTATGTCAAAATAAAAATTTAACACAAAATAAATAAACTTGGTTTTTTCCCAGGAAAATATAATCTTTATTTGAAAAAATACCAAATTTATTAATTCAGTGATCACGAATTTTCACTAAGTAAAGCCTCAGCGAACAAATTCATAAAAATTGAAGTTACGCCAAAATCTGATAATGAAACCTCTGAACGTTGTCTAGCACCATTAGCACCTCCAAATTTGGCTAAGAGCAATTAAAATTTCATCCATAAAAATGGAGGGTAATACACATTCGATATTTCACAATACAAATATTTAATTTATTATTTGTTTAACTGCATTTTTCCGAGAGCTTCGAATGAAATTCAGGTAAAACTTCGCAAAAATATATGCGGACATACCCCTCCCGAAAGAGGCAGCGGCGTATTAAGTAATCCGATTCGAAAAAATTTCAAGCTCTGTATTAAATACCTGAATAATGAAAGTAAAACTGCTGAAAAGAATTTGTTTAAACCAGTCCAAGGGTAATTAAAGGTAAATAATTTGGGAAAACCAATTGGTACAATAATTTGAAATAAACCTCCTATTTTTATGCTTCATATCGACGAAATCACGATCATTTTTCTATTTAGTTCTCCGTATTTAAAATTAAAGAGAGGAATTTCAATGAAACTCAAGGAAACAAGTGATTATTTAATCAAATGTAACATAATGGAAAGAGCATTTTTGAAGTCTGCAAAAGTCAAATTTTCCGGTGGAGGTTTTATTGAATAAACGATTAATAAGCATCCGTTGGCTGCTAAATGATTGCTTTTTTCATCGCCCGTTTATTTATAAGTTTGCAAAGTTATAGCAGACTTAAGGACATACTACTATTGTTTCTCAGAGATATTGGAATAATATTGCTCATATTTTGATTACATGTTTTATTGTTACGAAGGTTTGGGTAATTGTAAAAATTAATTCTAATTGAATTTTCGATAAATATAGATTCCGCCGTGTGGCGCTCCCATCGTTCCGATTTGAGTTCTGTTTTTTTGTTAAATTGGTACATCTGTTGTTGATATTCCCTTTCAATCTTAGTGTCATAACTTGACATTTGCAAAAGTTACGTAGCCAAGAGTACATCTATCTCTGTGTGTGTTGGCGATTTTTTACAATTTCAGAAATGGATTTAAATTTGCAACAACGAACTTGTATTAAATTTTGCGTAAAAAACGGATTTAGTGGCGCACGGACGTTGGAAATGTTGGAAAAGTGTTTCGGCAACGATTCTCTAAAAAAAACGGTCGTTTACCAGTGGCACGAGCGGTTCAGAAGTGGTCGTGAGTCAATCGAAGATGATGAACGCAGTGGCAGACCATCGACATCGAAAGTCGGTGAAAAAATTGATAAAGTAAAAGAAATGTTGGTCAATAACCGCAAATTAACCATCAGAGAAATAGCGGAGGACTTGAACATTGCCTATGGATCCGCCCAAGACATTGTGGTTAATGATTTGGGTTTCCGTCGTGTAGCAGCAAAAGACCTCAATTTCATGCAAAAAAGAGACCGTGTTGACGTCGCAAAAGACATGATTTGCGAGGCTGAATCCGATCCCACATTCATCAAAAGGATCATTACTGGAGACGAGGCGTGGGTTTATGAGTACGACACGCAATCCAGACATCAGGCAAGTGAATGGCGTTCACCAAATGAGCCGAGACCAAAAAAACCACGTCGTTTTCAGTCAAAAAAGAAGGCAATGCTGACGGTTTTCATGGATTACAACGGTGTAGTGCATCATGAATTTTTGCCAGAAGGCCAGAGAGTAAACAAAGAGTATTATTTGGGCGTTATGAGACGTTTGCGTGAAGCAATTCGCCGAAAGAGACCAGAAATGTGGGCAGAAAACTCGTGGATTTTGCACCATGATAACGCACCGTCGCACAGTGCTATCATTATTCGTAATTTTTTGACGAAAAATGCAACAAATACCATCCAACAGCCACCGAATTCACCTGATTTGGCTCCCTGTGACTTCTTTCTGTTCAATCGGGTTAAAAAACCATTACGGGGAACGCGTTTTAGCAGCCGAGAGGAAGTAATGGAAAAATCGCAGGAAGCACTGATGGACATACCGAAAACCGAATATAAAAAATGTTTCGAGGATTGGATCAAGCGCTGGCATAAGTGTGTTGCAGTCGATGGGGATTACTTTGAAGGGGACAATATAGATTTAGATGAATAAACTTGTATTTTTAATTTTCTGAATAAATTCCGGGAAATTTTTGATCAAGGTAGTATATCTTTAACGTGAGAATCAACCAAATAAAACATATCAATAACGAATTTTTTCGCTGAAAAAGGACTGGAATGATTTAATCAGCATGGATCACGGTCAATAAGCTGAGAATCATAGTTACCCCTGATATTTTAGTGGAATATAGGCTTCAGAAAATATCATTCACAAAATATGGGCACAAACCCTTGGCGACAGGAAAAGGTGGGAATTGCATAAAATTTATATCGTAAAAGCGATCAAGTTTTCATCCACCATGCCCTGGTATTTTTAGCACGAAAGAAGGTCGGGCATAAGATATGAGACATGCCCTCAAATGGAAAGATGCTTCCAATCACATTCGCAGTCTGAGGCGGCGCCTTATCACAAGAATATTTTGTCTCAACGGAAGCTACACACACAGGCGCACATGCATAAAGGCACGCAGATTTGAAAGGAGCTTCGCCTCACATATGCTAAATCTTATTTGGATCTTTTGACTGTACCATCCATACATTATATCTGCATCGTCTCCCACACAGAGAGAGAGAGAGGGTTAGTAACGTAAGATGAGCATAGCATAAGATGAGGAGGATGGATCAAAAGCCCAGAGCGGGAGCAGGAGCATCAGTGTGGGCGGAATGCAAAAAAAATTAGAGGAAGGCAAGGTTCGAAATAAATGCTCACCCTACTCTTTGAATATCAGGGGAGAAATGAAATGATTCACATCATATCATATTCCGCATTTTCCGAGTGGACTTTAATAATTGTTCAATACATCGTAATATTAATGGAAAAAAGGTCATATTCTCACAGGAATTAGGAATTTTTTCCAAGGAGTAGGAATTAATTTGTTCAAGAGCCCTCAACTAGATAAATTTGTCCCTTGATTTCTACTTTTAAAATAAATAACAAATCATCACTCTAAAATCACGTCATTATGTTTCTATGCTTTTGAAGCTGGGAGGGATAACCTTGTTGACTTTTGTTTCTCCAAAGAGTAACTTTATTTACTCTAATGATAGCCGAAAATTGATAACACTGAAAATATACCACCATAACTTCCAAAAAGACCTGATAACAGGAAATATTATGTTTCATGAAACGGTAAAATAAATCAAATTCTATTGCAATAATATCGACATATTTTGCTAACTATTCCCTGCAGCTTAATTTAAAATAATACCATATAAATTCACGTGCATGATAATAGCCGAAAGATAAATAATAATTAATTATTTTAAAATAATTTCGCATCCTTAACTCATATTGTTAGTTTTAAAAATATTATTTTTATGCGAGAATTATTCTAATGAATGTAATTGTTTATCCACTCGAAATTTCACGATGAGAAAAAACACTTCAAAATATAGGGAAAATAAATTTTGGAAAAACAAATCTTTGGGTGGAAAAATATTTAAAAAACAAACATTTCTAACCCACTAATTATAGGTATATCATAGAATTAATATCTGGGTGTATCTCGAGCTGGTTGATCCATTACTCCACATTATCTGTAATCGTCCTTCTTAGTTAGACCTATTCCTAATATCTCCAGATTTTTCCATCTCTTCCCTTCACGTTACGTCGTAACTTACATATATATATATATATATATATATATATATATATATATATATATATATATTCACATTCTTGCTTGTTGTGTCCTGGCTTGCGTTTTGTAGGATGGCTTTCGTGCTGCATCCTCGGATGCAGTTTTTTGTTGGTCTGCGGTATATGTGTTTGCATGAGTGTTGGATGAAGGGAATTTTGCATAAGTGTGTACGTTGCTGTGCGTGTTATTTTCCACGTCGTTGTTTTGCATGTGGTTTTGTTCCTTTTTACAGTTGGTGACCTAACACCCCCCACCACACGCCCTTGCGGCGGCTTGCGGGGTATTATGTAGATGTAGATATGTTTATATATATATATATATATATATATACACATACAATCGTTTTGCCTCAAATTATTCCCAATCAGTTTGGTTATTATTCTCCAAATCGTGTTTCCCATAGCCTTTTACTCTTATGCTATTCTATATAACTCTCTTTTATTTTCTAATAATACGACTCATTTCACCCACCTTCAGCATAACATTGAGGGCGTGATGTTCTCTTAAGTAGGTCTATTTTTCTAATTAATTATTCCCTGAGCCACAGATGCTACCAAGCGATAATAATTCAGGTTCACATTTCGTCTGCAGGTATAAAATGCCGAACATTGAAACTGATGGGGCATTCAATAAGAATAAGACGTATAAAATATTCCTTGTGGCATACACAGCGCATTCATTAGTAAAACAGATATTCATGCCGAAAAAGAGACAGAGAGGGAAGTAGATGCTGTGTATGATCAGCAAGAGGAATCACTACGAAATGACCAAAAAACGCTCATATGTTGGGAAATCAAACATAATGTCAGAAGAAGGGAGATATTACAAGGAATAGGCGGAAACTGAGAGACAGGAAAACATTGCGAGAAACAAGACAAACGGTTTGATACTATTTCACATTGGTGAGATGAGGACTTCAAAACAGCGTCTAAAACGAGAAAGGTTTTCCGTAAGCATTTAAATACTTGAAATATAATGCAAAGGCCGCAAAAGGCTATCGCGAAATACGATGAAGAATTAATAGTGTAAATGAGCAAGAATTATGTCGCAGAGCAGAGTGTGAGCCTTCAATATACAAGAAAATAGAAAAATAAGACGACGGGATGTTTAGATAAGGCAAGGAGATGGAAAAAATGAGAGGAAATGTTGAAAGAAATGTGGATAAATAGATATGCATGTCTAGAAATTGAAACGATTAATGGAAAAAGGACTAGGAAGCCATTGATGGTAAGGGCGATGAACAGAGAGAAGGAAAAGGAACAATAATGGAAAAATGTGAACACGGAAAAGTAGAAAAGAATGTACAGAGAATTTAATAACCCAAGGCAAGAAACCAATATGGTGAGATCAACGTTGCGGAAAGAGCTGTGTAGAGATAAAATGGAGCGATGGAGAACTTTGGAAGACAAGGAAAAACGAGAGAGCTGAGAGAAAAGATGAAAGAACTATCAGGGGTAATAAAGGAAAAAGATACTAAATATGAGAGATAAGACGGAAGAGTCAATAATTGAACTGAAAGAGATTCAGGAAAATTGGAAAGAATAGATGGAGGACCTTTACGGTTGAGATATTAGGCCGGTTAGCTGAGATATTGGAAGAAACTCAACGTGTATGGAGTGACTTTAGTCCAGGAATACACAGAGAAATGGAAAGCGCACACCGAAAACATAAAAACCCCGAAGAATAACTGGAAGGTTTAGGAAACTCGAAAAGAATGAGTTATTCTTTTATGATTCATAGCATTCATTGCATGTGGACCTGAGTACCTATAAGGTCAATTAAAGTTCCCATCCCAAAATTTTTAAGTATCAGCAAATTCAAAGAACAAATATTTAAGCTTTATTCGGACACACGCATTGTTGTATGATGTATCCGTGCAAACGCAAATTTTTATGAACATATATAGTCATATTTACTATGCGCTATATTTAATAGGTGCACATTCATTCACCAGTACCAGCACCATCTGGTTCCCTTAGAACCCTTCCCTGGTTCCCTTACCAGCTGGTTCCCGGTCACACGACCTAGTGAAAGAGGCAGGCTGTAAACACATCGGTGTAATTTTTAACGCGGAAAATGTTGCACAATATATAACAAATAGTGAACAGGCCCTATTTTTGTCGATATATGAGAATTAGTTTGGCATTCAAAAGAGAGAAAACGTGTGACACCCCTCATTACGGTGAACAAGTATGAATAAAGATAGACTGGGTATATGGTAGTACGAATTTGTTCCGATTGAGAATTTGACAATGCGTTCGATGCGACTGTCTCAACTAAATTAATAAAGTTGTTGAAGGAAAAAGGAGTAGACTGAAGGGAGGGGAAAAATTACGCGTTCAAAATTAACTTTGTGAAAGAGAATCATTTGGAGGGTATTCCTAGAGCATAACTGGGATAGGCTACGATACGCAAAGGCATGCCACAAGATATTCCGATATCAATAGTGCTTTTTGACTTAAGCACTGGGAAAATGACAAAGAAACATAGAAAGAACTAAAATTACAATGAAAGTAGGCGGTTACCTGATTATGTCATAGCTGCGCATGATTTAAAAATATTTACAGCACGAACGTGGAATTTTACCTGCCCTATAATTCTTATATTGACATTTCTCTAATTCACAATATCTATAACAATTTACCGGCAAGCAACTAATCTCTAAATTAATACAATATATTCTCTATTTTCTCCACAACCATAAGATATATTTTAAATAAATTCCCGTCACAATTTAAAACACATAAATACAATGCTACATTATTTATATTGAAACATATTATTCAAAAATTAAGATGAACAAATGACATTCAATATGAAATATTTCATGCGGGTGAGGAAGAGACTCAAGGGAACGAATTAAGACGCTTCAAATTAACATGTCTCAAGCTAATTTCAGTCATAATCATTTTTACGAAAACGTTATTTTTTCATACGAAACTCTTGAGGACGTCCATTTAGACTTCTAAAGAATTAAATCCAACTAGTAGTTTCACGAAAGTTCGAAACTTTTTCAAAAACAAAATACTGATTCGGGAACCGGGGCGCATTTAATTCAGCCTACCACATGGATTATCGGTGGTCATTTATTTTTCCTTTCCCCTGCGGGTCGAAGCGTTCATACCGCGAGTGGATACCATTAAACATTCATGCAATGGTCTAGAATGTTTCCACCTCCGAAGGCGAGGGCGCGAGTGGGGTTATCCGGCGTCCAGGGAGCGGACCCGTCAATAATGGAGTCAAGCCCGCGTCTACTTCCCACACTCCGCGCGGGGCGAGTCACGAAGTGCTTGCTGCCCACCGGTGGACTCCCACCCCCGGCCACGCCCAGACGGGAAAAATAAATAATGACAACGCGCGAGGGAGTGTCGGGTTCAATGGTGTTCCGAGCATTCCAAAAACCCCGTAATGTTCGGAACGACGCCAGCCAGTGCCGATGCGAGCCGACGCGAACCCCTGATTCCGAATGCAATCACTTCGGGTTCGAATCCCTACACTCCTCTCCGAGATTGCCTTTGTTCAAGACATCCGCTTTATAAGAGCACGTTCGAGAGAACATTCTACGTATTAATTCCTGACGGATGTAATCGGCCGATGAAAAAAGGTTTATCCGCACATCCTAGTGGATTAAGATAAACTTCAAAATTAATTGATGCGACTAAAATATACTCGATTGCAATGGACGGTTAAACGCCTCTTTATCGAAGAATTCGCCTAAAAGCTTAGTATTTTCTTATTTTTATTCTTTGACGGTACGTGACGTTGAACCTAAACTCAATTTCTAACCAGGTAACATCTAATTTTTAATGCATATAAGAGGTGGACTTAAATTTGTATTTCATATTTTTTTAATGCAAGTGGCGATCAAACCCTCAGAACTGGGCATTACATGGGCGCTGAAAATCTTTACACAGAAGCGAGGATTATTATTATTTACCAAAAATGTTCCCTCACGAAAGGCCCTCACATCAGTACCAACGAGCAAATTGTGGGTATTAGAGCGATTTTTTTTATTTCCAATAGGTTCTCTCTCAATACGTGCGTGTATTTGCATTAATACACATTCAAACACGAAAAGCCGCCTCCTGGTGAACCCATTTTTTTCAGATACAACACAGATATAACGGAAATGGATAGGAACCTATACATACTATATAAAATACTAACACAGGAATGTTGGGGAAGGTGGAATCGAGGAGATCACAAGAGTAAAACAGTTTCCTTGACCGGGACTCGAACCACTTACGGAGTCGATACTCTAGCTAACATTGTATTGCGGAAATGTAATTTAAACAAATCTACTGGGAGTTAATGCCCCACTTGCGCCGGTTCTTTGCCCAGGAGATGGCTTTAAGGAGCTATCCAGCGTTCATATATACATACATATGTACACTATACTTTACACAAATGTACATATATATATATATATATAACCAAAACCATATACACAGTAATCAACCCTCAGGTCGGTTTGGTAGGTGATGGTAGAGTTCACCCAGTACTTAGCCCGACGGCGTGTGAAATTCTCACATCACGGTAGCGGGGCCAGTTCCTTTCCCTGTGCCGGCTCAGGAAGAGCTGGTAGCCCAAAAATCGCAAAGTTGCAGGTGCCCAGAGTAGCTTGACGGGGAATCGATCCCGGGCTCTCCGATCTGTAGTCAAACCCTCTACTACCTGGACTACCGCGACCCACATATATACAGGGTCGCACCCAAAAGTGGTAGGACTGATATTTTTACAAGAATTTTACTGACGATATACTTACATCGACTTAATAATCTTCAAAATATGCTCCTTGAGCTGCTACACACTTAGTTTAACGTTGCTCCCATTCCCCGTACGCCCGCTGGAAATTTTCTTTGGGGATGCCGTTGATGACCGTCGTCGAAGCCTCTTAAACGGCCTTTATTGAGTCAAAACATCGTCCCTTGAGCTGTCTTTTCATCAGGGGGAAGAAGAAGAAGTCCAGTGGTGCCAGATCGGAAGAATAGGGCGGGTGCAGACCAACCCAACTGGTCTACAATTTCTTCACTGGTTAAGCGTCGGTCTGTGTTCAGCAGTGTCCTCACTCTGTCCACATTCGTGTCGGTTCTTGCCGTCGACGGCCGTCCGGAACGATGTTCGCCTTCAACGAGCTCCCTACCCTCTTTAAACAACTTGTGCCACTCAAATACTGTGGAACGGCTTAAGGCAGTGTCCCCATAAGCCTGTTTGATCATATCGAGGGTCTCAGTTGCCGTCTTCCAGAGTTTCGCACAAAACTTCACGGAATAACGTTGCTCTAAATTCAGATTCATTTTGTTTTTCGACGCGGACAAAAAAACTTGCTTCACTAAAAACGGTGTCCTCACTCAACGACAGCCCGCAGGCGACTGAGGTTGGTGTTGGTCTGTTGCTAGGAGTCCCCTCCACCTTACCCTGCCAGGCAGACCCCCCTCCACCGCTCCATTCGTGCCAGAGAAAATCAGTGCTACCACTTTAGGGTGCGACCCTGTGTATATATATATATATATATATATATATATATATATATATATATATATATATATATATATATATATATGTGTGTGTGTGTGTGTGTGTGTGTGTGTGTGTGTGTGTGTGTGTGTGTGTGTGTGCGTGTGTGTGTGTACATGTATATATATATATATATATAATTATATATATATATATATATATATATATATATATATATATATATATATATATATACATATGTACATATATATATATATATACATATGTACATATATATATATATATATGTAGGGTCGCGGTAGTCCAGGGGGTAGAGCGTTGGACTACTGACCGGGAGGGTCCCGGGTTCGATTCCCGGGCAAGGTACTCTGGGCACCTGCAGCTCCTCCCAGCTATGTGACTTTTCGGGTACCAGGTCTTCCTGGGAAACCATAACAGCAACTGACCCCCCTAATGTGTGAATTTCACACGCCGTCGGACTTAGTATGTGTGTTTTATATTTATATACACATATATATATATATATATATATATATATATATATATATATATATATATATATATATACACACATACGTACACACATTATGAAATAACGTAGCAAACGGTCACTAGAGACCGGAATGACGAACCGTAAAGGAGATAAAATATCAGACAGGTTTCTCGGAAAAGAAATAATACACTTTTTCAGAAAATCAATATCTACCCATTTAAGACTGATAAGTCTCAGAAATATAAACACGAGTGCCTTAATAGCGATGATAAATTTCGCGATTCGTTGTGGCAACACATAAAAGCTGAATGTAGCGACCTATTAGGCGAATCCTTCGTCAAAACCTAAATGGAATCGCAGCTGTAATATCATCGCGATCCATTAGCCATGGAGGGTTAAGAGCTTCCCGAATAATTGTCCATGAAAAACGCTTTGCATACTCCATATAGTACCTATTAATCCCTTCACTTTAGCGTTGTATTGCCCTTGCAGGGTCGTCACTCACGGGTTATTAAATTTCAAGTGATTGAGCTGCTAACTGGTTAATCCTTTCAAAAAGTGTAGCATCAATTGGGATTTGTTTTAAGGGCATTAATCAGAGCTTTGGCAGCTAGCTAACATGGTACTATGTTTTTAAAACTGAATAATATTTTGAGTTGAAATATTTTTGACAGCAAGACCATCAGGTTGGAAAATTAAAAATAATCCCATTCTCCACATCCACATAAATTGCGTAATTTGCAGTCGATTGATTCATACTCTTTTGGCGAACCTTCGAAATAGTGTGTGGGACATTGCATATGGCATAAACAAACTTGAAATAAGACTAATGAATTTAAATATCGCAGTGAACACGCGTTCCCAAAAAAAATAGTGCCCTACTCAATTATTTCACGCTACTGAGAATAGCTTTATATTCTTTGTTCGTAGAGACTGCGAATCGGTAAAGAAGGTGCGGCTTGATGATTGCTAGAAAATCCATCAAAATTCCATTATCTCGAGGGAATGAAACAAAAACATGTCCTCTGTTTGGGTATTTCAGGAGAGTTCCCACTTCGGTGTCAACAGTGACGTTGCTTCCAACACAAACAACATTCATATGCCTGCATCCATTTTTAAGGCTCTGGAGGCTAATCTTAGCTCAGAATAAAAAATTATTAAATTAATGTGCTCTTTTCCGATCATTTCATACATAATAAAATAGTACTAAGCTATTTAACTTATTTTTATAGTCTACCGCGTCTTTCGCGTTCTTTTCCAATACAATTCCCAACGTTACGTACGTACCGTTTCTATCCTCGGATCCCTTTATGTTTCTTCCGAGTAATTAATGAAATCCAAGATGATACCTCACCTTAAAGAATTAATTACTCTCTTAAAAATTCCCTTCTTAAGCACAATCTTAATTTTATGTTGGACGGAATTTCGTGGAGAGGTACGCGGATATGGGTCATGATGTTACCCACTGTCCCTACTCCGCTGCGGTCAAGCCGTGCTTCCTCACGCGTGACATCCAACCGCGTCTCTCGTGAAACCACCAACGTCACGACACTGAACCCCGGGCAATTGGAGGATGATGCGCGGTGTGGGACTCCCCACTCCCTTCCCGCCTTCTTCGCAGCAGCCGTGACGGGACGAATAGGGCGAGGGGACTTCCTGACAAGTGGAAAATCTGGGTCGCAGATCTCGCTTATCTTCCCCTCGTGCTCGACCTGACACCACAGGGCGCGTTTCCGGAGAGGATCCCGGACAGGTTCCACCTCGACAAGCCAATGATACCCGCCTGCATATTTGGTCACAGTCATATGACTCTGTTCAAATATGCAGGGCATTATTTACGGTTGTGATATTGCACCCGTAAATGCTCGCCCGGCAAATATGATGATTCCATCTTCAGGGATAAAAGGGTAACTGGGAGCCAGATATCTCGGGAGGCCAACAAGTAAATCACTGATTCTCCCTCGCTTGATGAAAGCACGCCATTAAGGTACTACTCTGGCGTGATTCAGGACGGATTCTCTTTGTTTAAGTTGAGGGGGTCGGGAAGGAAACACCGAAGTAGATGTGTGACTCATCTATGATGTGATACACCTAGTACTCAAGCTAATTCGTATTTCGAAAGTCACTTTAATTTAAATGCTGGTCGTGTAAGGTGAACACTGCGTACCTATACCCATGAGCTGAATTTCAAATGTGGAAGAGATTACTAAATAGTTGGTATTCGGAGTGGGAGAGAATAATTCCCTTACACCAATGGCCGAACCCCGGGGAAATTCATTCCAGCGAGAAAATGCGAGCTGCCTTCCCGACATTTTAAAGGTGGACAAAAAGAACAGAGAATGTGTGCAGTTCCGAAAACTTAATTTTAAAGTTTGAGAGAAAGAAAATTGTGACGTAACACTCGTAGCTACGGAAAACTAGGAAATGGAATTGTAGTTTCGTACAGTACCGTGCCCTATAAAATGTGTCATAACGCAATTTCGCCTCAATTATTTCGTGATTCCCCGTACAAGGTTCCCCCGTTCAAGGTTTCTTGGCTTTTCTTATTACTCTTCCTTCAAAATTAAACCAAGACAAATAAGTAACGCGAGTGTTTTCCGTCTCTTCTAACGCTACACATTTTTCGCAAGCTTATCACTATCATCACCGCGACGAGGGGTAGCCTTCTCCACATTCTATCTTTCCCTTTCTTCCACTCATGGCAATAATTTATTTAAACGCGGAGTCACTTACCTCAACCTTTCCAATGGAAATAATTCCTTTTACTTATCTCTTGATCTCTCATGATACCCCTAACCTTTTACCCTCAATGAAAAATTTCTGAAATCTTGTATCCTGCAATCGGCTTTTGGTCTCCCTAAATAAAACTTCTTTACTTCAAATTATGGGTATACGGCGGAGATGTTAAAGAGGCCCTTAGTTTAAATACTACATTATCTGCAGAATAATCACTGCTTCAACACATGGGAACTCACGGAGCCTGTTTTCCTTTTCTGGAAGGCTTCAAACTCTGTTAAGTCTCCCATTGATGTTATTTACTGCACCACCCCGCAAAGAACACGCACAAGTTGACTCGCAGCTAACCTTTTGTTTTACCAAAAAATGGTCATCGACGGCGACTTTAACGGCACCATAATACGTTGAATGCCGACTACGACGGGGAGAGTATTTTCTCCAATTATCAACACGCAAACTTCATATTCTCTCCCCAGCTCCAATCCACCCTCGCCTGAACTCAGGTACATGCCCAACCTTGCTAACACGAGAAACTATACATCCACTATTAATTTCCAGAAATCACATTTTCCGTAATTTCAAATAATGATATGACATCTAATACGGCTCTTGAAACGCCTACTACCGCCAATCAGACTCTAACCTCTCCCTAAATCTCTATTGAAAACTTTCCATAGATCCACAGCCGAAAGGCATTCCTTTAATTCGCGAAAAAGTCTTATCTCCTCCGTAGAAGGGCACGTTACCCACGACCCTCCTCAACCACGTCTAACGATCAATAGATTTCACGCCCACTACATAATCTCGGAAAGGTTTTCACCTCACCAGTACACATTTGCATAAAACATCACAAAAATGCATATGGGAAAGGCCAGCGCCAGACAGAGAAAACACCTAATGGTGTTTTTTCTAACTGCGATCAAAAATAATTTTATAGTATTTTTCCCAAAAAAGAAAGCTTAAAATCATGTTGAATTTGAAAATAGCCCCACTAAGGTGGAGACTGCAACAAGCCATCCAGTGTACTTCTGAGTTCATGCTCTGGGGGCCGCAGGTATTCAAAATCAGTTACGAGTGTCTACGTAATTTTAATTCGTAAATTAATTAAATCAACAAATGCATTTGCCCAAGGGTAGGAGCGCGTCAATAACCCTCTGGTCCTTCCATGGATAAGTCTACCATCACCTTCGTCAGTCGCATGGTTGGGGTTTTACGGTATGTCTTTTGTCATAATTAAAGAGACTGACAACTCCCTCGCCTTTTCTCACCCGCTCCCAGAATTGCATCTTTAATTACTCCAAGAAAACCAGCACAGAGACTTAACTCCTGGAAAAAAACATTCACACACCTCCTCATTCCCAATGAAGAAATTCTCACTGGCCCAAATTACCAATTTTCATATTCGGATGAAAACTTAGGAATTCATTCTCATGATACGACTTGCATTTAAATAAAATTTATCGGAACACCTTTCTTATAGTTCTAAAAATAATTCTCTGCACATAAGCTTCCTCGTGAAATTTTTGGATCAATTCCGAGACAACATGAACCAAATAAACATCAACCTTACATCTTTATTGAATGAATACTTCAATTTCAAGAATCTTGATCTAAACTCGGTGGAATTAACTCATCTATTTCAAAGACGGTATCCAGCCATTGAACAGTTATGGTCTACGACGGATTTAGCTTACATCTGTATGACATGCAACTACAACGCAGCAAGGGAGTATGCACAAGGGAAGCAAGGGAAGGTGCGCCTTATGGGTCTTCCATGTCTACAATCTTTTTCCACATATATAATAACCCCAATAAAACATGCCTTATACTCTCACAAATGGTTGTAAGTTAAATCATCTACATCAACATAATACCCAGCAAGCCGCCGCAAGGGCGTGTGGAGGGTAATAGGTCACCGCCCGTAAAAGAGAGCAAAGCCGCATGCAAAATTGCACCCACAGTGGCGAATATATTCATGAAAAAACCCTTTAGACATACACGCATGCAAATACAAACGTATGCTATCAACTAGCAAACGATCCAGATTACATAAAGTAATTTTATTCCCACGAGGAACGTAGCATATTTCAAGTCATATGAGAAAGTACCGAACAAAAGCACCTGAAAACCTATCTACAAGGTGAAATTCCAGAGAGATCCACATTAAACAAGCAGTATTCGGACCTTATGGTGGTGGGAAAAAAGACGGATTCTCCAGTGCATGGACCACACTACTGCCCTTACTCCCATTATAAACAGAAGCCATTTACAACTCACTAACTCCATTAAATACCTGGGTCTTAATATCTCTAACTCCCCGCCTAGGAGCAACACGTGAACTCCATATCCTCCAAAGTTCGCGGAGTGGACCTACAGAGACTGTCGTGTATATATCTTCGCGCCCTATGCGCTAACATAGGCCCTCCTCGTTTTGCCAACCCTCGCCAAAGCGACTGACGTTTGTTTGGTAGTAATTTCCCTGGAGAAACGCTGATTGATTGACCAAAACGTGTGCCTCGTATTTCGCTTTAGAACTCGTGAGAATATAACACCCTTCTTAATGAGAGCCTCTAGGTTCGACATTTCAGTCAAGTCATTTAATTTATCCTATGTTATAAGAGCCTGCCAGAAAGTTAGGCCCAATAGTTATGCCTCCGACGCTTATATTAAACCATGAAACACCGGACACTATGCCTTAAGGACCCCAGTTCATGCTACGGATATCACCGGTAGTTACATTATGGTACAAGGGTCTTTATGAGTAATAACCTGAAGTCTTCGCCTAAAATCCTGCAAGATATTACGAGGTACCGTATAGTACTTCAAATATACTCTCATTTTTAAATCACCAATGTTAAATCTTAATATTTTACTTTTAGCCAAAACGTTTTCATCCTCCGTTTTTCTCATTTTCACTGATATTGAAATACTTTTTCCAGAAATTCTTACATTTCTTTGCTCTTCTCCCTGATTTCTGTTTTTTTATATTTCGATTGTTTTAATTTTCAATCATATACTTACATCCTATGTATTCAAACTTCCCGCATATTTTTTAAGAAACTTCATAACCTAGTTCTTTTCAATACCTTCCATTGCCACGTCCGCCTTCTTGAAATTACTACTAACTTTCTCATCCTAAATACTATTTACCACTATATATATATATATATATATATATATATATATATATATATATATATATATATATATATATATACTACCTTGATCAAAAATTTCCCGGAATTTATTCAGAAAATTAAAAATACAAGTTTATTCATCTAAATCTATATTGTCCCCTTCAAAGTAATCCCCATCGACTGCAACACACTTATGCCAGCGCTTGATCCAATCCTCGAAACATTTTTTATATTCAGTTTTCGGTATGTCCATCAGTGCTTCCTGCGATTTTTCCATTACTTCCTCTCGGCTGCTAAAACGCGTTCCCCGTAATGGTTTTTTAACTCGATTGAACAGAAAGAAGTCACAGGGAGCCAAATCAGGTGAATTCGGTGGCTGTTGGATGGTATTTGTTGCATTTTTCGTCAAAAAATTACGAACAATGATAGCACTGTGCGACGGTGCGTTATCATGGTGCAAAATCCACGAGTTTTCTGCCCACATTTCTGGTCTCTTTCGGCGAATTGCTTCACGCAAACGTCTCATAACGCCCAAATAATACTCTTTGTTTACTCTCTGGCCTTCTGGCAAAAATTCATGATGCACTACACCGTTGTAATCCATGAAAACCGTCAGCATTGCCTTCTTTTTTGACTGAAAACGACGTGGTTTTTTTGGTCTCGGCTCATTTGGTGAACGCCATTCACTTGCCTGATGTCTGGATTGCGTGTCGTACTCATAAACCCACGTCTCGTCTCCAGTAATGATCCTTTTGATGAATGTGGGATCGGATTCAGCCTCGCAAATCATGTCTTTTGCGACGTCAACACGATCTCTTTTTTGCATGAAATTGAGGTCTTTTGGCACCAACTTTGCTGCTACACGACGGAAACCCAAATCATTAACCACAATGTCTTGGGCGGATCCATAGGCAATGTTCAAGTCCTCCGCTATTTCTCTGATGGTTAATTTGCGGTTATTGACCAACATTTCTTTTACTTTATCAATTTTTTCACCGACTTTCGATGTCGATGGTCTGCCACTGCGTTCATCATCTTCGATTGACTCACGACCACTTCTGAACCGCTCGTGCAACTGGTAAACGACCGTTTTTTTTAGAGAATCGTTGCCGAAACATTTTTCCAACATTTCCAACGTCCGTGCGCCACTAAATCCGTTTTTTACGCAAAATTTAATACAAGTTCGTTGTTGCAAATTTAAATCCATTTCGGAAATTGTAAAAAATCGCCAACACACACAGAGATAGATGTACTCTTGGCTACGTAACTTTTGCAAATGTCAAGTTATGACACTAAGATTTAAAGGAAATATCAACAACAGATGTACCAATTTAACAAAAAAAACAGAACTCAAATCGGAACGATGGGAGCGCCACACGGTGGTTATTCCGGGAACGTTTTGATCAAGGTAGTATATATATATATATATATATATATATATATATATATATATATATATATATATATATATATACATACATATATATATACATATATATATATACATATATATATACATATATATACATATATATACATATATATACATATATATACATATATATACATATATATATGCATATATATACATAAAATATCTTCGAAATGGAACGCTCATCGGCGACACACAAATATATAAAAACACAGATGTAGATTTTTAGAATATAGAGACACAAAGAAAGGACACTCACAATTTGTTATTTTACGTTTCGACAGCACGGCTGTCGTCTTCAGAATGATTCTGAAGACGACAGCCGTGCTGTCGAAACGTAAAATAACAAATTGTGAGTGTCCTTTCTTTGTGTCTCTATATTCTAAAAATCTACATCTGTGTTTTCATATATATACATATATATATATATATATATATATATATATATATATATATATATATATATATACATATATATATACATATATTATTTATTCCCTATCTAGATTGCATTTCACCATACACCTATACTCGTTCATCCTTTTCCCTCAGATATTAATGGAGTAAATATCACTACTCAACAAAAATCTCACTCCTCTAATTAAAGTTAATTGTTTTAGCTATGAGATGCTAACTAGCCAATTGTTTTCATAAATAAAATTAGCCATTTGCCTTTTCGTATATGATCTTAGAACTATGCGAGAAAATAATAACTAATACTCAATACAAATAGCTCAATACAGAGTTTAATAATAATAAAATGGCAAAGATGTATTAATAATGTGCTATCAAAAATGATTCAAGAACCAATGGGCATAAAATATTTTCCAACCAAAAAGTAATCGGGTAAAGTCTCGTGAGCCATATATCTGATGAAGACAAATCAAATCAGCCGATCATTTCGATCAATATCTGAAGATACAGGTATATAACCAGTATATAACATAGCGATCGTATTTCCAAGTTGGCTCGGTTGCAGATGGTGGAACATTTAGTCATGTGAACTGCATCCTCCAGCTTACTGCCTTACACATTCATAAAATTTCATGAGAAAAAATAATTATGTAACTATATTTTGGACTTAATTACAGACACGAAAGAAACGCTGACAACCATTGCCATGTCTGGGAAACCACCGTGACCAATAGAAATCTTGAATAGCACGGACACTGTGAGAGACGAAGGGACGTGATTTGTATGCGGCCGGACTAGGGAAAGCAGATGTCCCCATTAATATTCGGGAGATGAAATAACAAATCAATTCCCATGGACCACACGTGCGACAGGTAATTCCGCCGTAACATAAAGTTTGCAGCAACACCGATGATAAACGTCTCCCTGCACGGAGGTGTTGAGTGTCTTTCGTAACTGAGATAGACCACGGCCTATCTTTCCAAAAAAAAGAGACTACATTTGAAGAAGGGACGAGACTTATAAAGAATGGCGGTGAGAAAAGGGGTATGCCATAAACCGAGATTAAGACGATGGGGATTGGGAGGGGAGAAGAATGGGAAGAATCGAGGGAGGATAGGAGTTGATGCAGTAAATCACGATAAGGGAGTCAGCGTGATCATATTTCACACTTATTGGGCATGCAGTGAAGCCTAAAGAATAAGGCAAAGAAAGTAAATCTAGGGAGGAAACGACAGCAAAAGGGAAAATATAAAATGGTGGGTGCAGAAGCGTATTCAAAATTTCGGATTCAAAGCCGTGTTCGGAGATTGGTTTCCGGGGACTAAGCCCCCTTTTTCGGGGGTCCTCGATTTTCTTCGTGAATGGTCATAAGGTTTACGAGAAAGCGATAGGATTTTGGGCAGTACGTAAGACGGTGCCTCAAGATGGAGCAATGTGGAATATATTTTTTTAAATACCGCCCACCGAGTCTCACTGAAGTGCGTCTAATTTATGGGAAAGTATTTACCTCGCACTGCGGTATTAGCGATGCCTAATTTCTATCCGCCATGTTCGTGTACTTCTTATTTTTCACCTTTCTCGGACTATTTTGAGTTTTTTCAGAGTCAAAAATTGATATTCATGAAAATTGCAGTTAATAAGACACTTTTTCTACTTACTCCAAGTAGATTACTAGGACTCGTGTCACTAGCTTAATCGCTCTATGGAATGTAAAAATAATAATTTTTATCATATTTCTATATATGATGACAAAGAATTTCACAAATTAAAATTTTAGAATCAATACATTAATTTTGCACTACTCTAGGTTTTTAGTCCCCTTTCAGAGTTTCAAGTTACTTCAAAGAATACCCTGAATTAAGGACGCAGAGAAACGTGCCCAGCCGTACTGAAGATCCAAAAAAATGAATCCACCTTATTAACCATGTTTATTGCTTAAACTTGATATGTATTTTCAGAATAAGGAGGGAGGATGTGATCAAATTGAAGTTGAGTAAGATGTCTCGAAACGATTAGTTAACCCTTTAACATGGAGCGTGGCTTATTAAACACTGGAAAATAGAGTAAGTTGAGAGTCACAGTATTTGAATCAGGATCATTGGAGTCGATTGAAGGCTTTGAAAACGCAGGTGCGGAGAAGGATGGAAAAGATAAAATGGATGGAACGGAAAATAAACGAAGTGTAAGGTATGATGTGAGGAGAGAGAGAATTTTTGGGAGAAATCCAAAGAGGCAGGGAGGTAGAGCATTTTCATTGGCGATGGAATGTTATTGAAGGCTGTAATAGAGGGAAGAACGCTAGGTAAACGAGTTACTGTGAGGAAAAGAACAGACTAATTGGGCAGAATTAAGGGAGATAAAATATAGGCCGAATTGAAGAAGGGTTTGCAGAAATGTAGATTGTATCTTGTCATGTGAGGCTAAGACAAGGGTTAGGTGGAAGAAGGGACTATAAGGTCTCAATCTCACCCCAATAAAAGTCGTTAACTAAATAAATACTAATCCTAACGTCGAGTGAAATTTGCACATCAGGGTGGTGGTGGGTGATTCCTTTTTATGTGCCACGAACGGTTTTCCAGGAAGATTAAGTGACGAAAAAATCACACAGATTTGGAGAAGCTGAGATTGGCCATAGGTATCAACCTGAATCAAACCCTACGTTCAATTTTTCAGGGTTCTATCCACGGGACTACTACGTTGCTCTGTCTTTAAGAGAAAGCGGGTGGCATTAAATAATTAATAGTCGACGAATTTTGTCACCCGTAATCGGAGGTATTCAAAATTTTTCTCCCAATGGGCAATAATATACCTGGGATCTCCTGAGAAAATATAGCTGAAGAGTAAGAGCCTTCGACAAATATCTTCTGGAAAATATGGAGTAAACATTTTAGTGTAATTTGCCATTAATATCAAACACTATAGGAATAACGTCCAAAGAAGTAAGGAGAGAGGAATTACGCATAGTAGGATTTAGGGAGAACCATTTTTAATAATTTTACCGACAGCTATATGAAGGCTTCATTGAGAATGCCCTTTTTCTAAAACCCACTTATAATCTGGTGGAAACTGCCTAGCAGAAGCGTAATCATGCTCTTCTGATGATTAAAATGATTTGAATGAGTAGAGAAATTGCAAATAAAGGAGGGTAAAAGGAGAGCCAATTGGAAAGAAAAATTTTACGACGATTTTTATGGAGAGTAGCCAAACGAAAGTGCGACCAAGTAGGTAATGAATCATTTGTAACACATAGTGAATGTTTCCCATCTCCGCACGCTGTTTGAAACTCATCGCAATTATAGCGCAAGAACGGATTTCCGATCATACATTTATCTCGATTCTTATTTTTGCTTGCATTAATGACTAGAGCTTCAGAGTGCTTAAACATTTTTCGAAATAAAATAGCGTATCCGGATTTGGACCGTCAATTTGAGGACGTAACAAGGATCCTATAACTATAATCAAGGGAGAAATTCAAGTATACAAATGAGTGGGCGTGAAAACGGGTCATTATCCATCGGATCCACCCATTCTTCATCATTATCCACTTTTTCGGCACCGAGCGAACTGAGTGACGCGGATGGAAATTAACTCCCGTGAAAATATTCGAGGCGCGTGGGTTTCCCTCCACTCGATCGAAGCCAGCGATCACTCAACCGAAGGAAATGTCAAAGCCGTCGCCGTAAAATTAAAGCTCCACCGCGTACTCATCGCGGAGCAATTACGACACGTCTTTTTGCCCTCGGATGATTTCCGCAGCCAAGTTTTGCGCCACAGGTCTGGGTGGGCGGCTGGAGCGGAGGGGATAAGGAGAACTGCGAGGGAGAGAGGAGGAAGGAGGGGGAGAAGAAGAAGAAGCGGGGAGGCGAGCGAGGCAAAAGAGCTCGGATGCCGAAACGGAGAAATTACCCCCTCCCCTATTCTCGCCGCCACCCCTTACCTCACACCCGTCCGCCCCCGCAAGCACTCCTCCTCCACGTCCACCCTTTCAAAACGTTCCTTAAATGGCGGACTCATTGGCCCAAGCGAAGTGAGAGAGGAGGGGGACGGGGGGTCCTTGGGAGCGAAGTCCCTTTCCCGGTCCGACAACCCCGAGGAGGAAAAACACTTATTCCGGAGCACGTCCGCATTAGCACAATGGACGCGTCACGGCAATTTCCTCCGTGCCTCCTCTGTATGATTAAGCTAAACCTCCGGCGCATGGACGGAGGGAGGGATGCGTGGGTGTGTGGGGCGGAAGACAGTGCGAGTGGAACTGGGAAAGTCCTATAGGAAAGTGATTGATTGGGCCCCACGGGGGCACTTTTCCGTGTCCGAGACGGAAGGAGGAGGAGATTTAGGAAGGCCTCCGATCGTCACCTTCGCGGATCCTTCGGAAAAATATCTTCCGCTCATGAATACGGGATGGGACGTACCACCTAGCCCATCCCTTCCGAATGCCCCGCTCGTAATTAAGGGCGGGTCCGCTGCCATTCCGGCCACATCCCCCGCCGCACAAGATGCCCCCGGACTTTGCAGCCCCCAGGAATGCAAATACGAAACGACCCCTTCCGTTGAAAATCCTTAGACCTAAAACTTAGTGGGCGATTTAAGACTTCAAACGGAGTTCCAGGGGGCGAGTTAAGGTTTCATCGGGGAGGTTTATTTAAAGGCACACGCGCTTAATTTCCCTTTCTCTTTACTTCCCCGTTTCCTTCTTTTTCCTCTGTGCATACATTTCAGCCTGCACTCCCTCATATCTCTCACACAAACGTCCCGGTCCTTTCACTTTCCATTCCACGACCTTTATCTCTCTCTCTCTCTTCATCTCCGTCCCTCTCCATCATTCCCTTTTGCTTTCACTACCTCTCTTCCTCGCATTCCCCGTATTCCTTTTACATACCCGCATATACGTATACACTACAAATAAATATGCGGAGGGGGAGGGCTATTAGGAAATTAAGGCCTTCAGAAGTCTCCCCCTATCCACTCCCAACAGAAAAGTAGAAAATACATATATATACGCTTAGGACTTGAAGGTTCGACTGCCCAGAAATATTTAGGATCCTTTTTCTAGAAAACTATGTCTGGTTTCTCATAGAGGAGTAGGCCGTTACTACTTTGTCCGAGGAGAAGGACTCCTGCAGGCTAAGATATCGCATTTTCACTGTAAATGGCTGCTGCAGAAATGGCTTCACAACCTAGTCTTCCGACGAATTGCCCAGATTCGATCACTTGTGAAGAGTGGACCTAAATCGAGTAGGAAATTCATTTAACTATTCATTTCTCCGTCGCTTTAATTTCCCTATGGTTGTCTAAAGCGTGAAAGTTAGAAGTGATGTCCTTGATACTGATGTTACAGACGCCATTGTGGGGAGAGAGAGTGATTTCATTGATATTCCAATTTAGCACTCCAGAAACTTTTATAGGACCCTCGTGTGTTTGAATGGACGACAAAAATTTGCAGTTGCGACGAAGGGAAGAGGAAGGAACTCGCAAGGGCAACAGTTTCTTTTGAAAAAAGCTACACGAAGAAAACGACACTGCTAGTCGGCAGTCGAGTCAGCGTGAGTCACGAGAGGACGTGAGAGCATCCGATGAAGAAGAAAGCGTGCACAGGAAAAAAACACAGCGGAGGACGTGATTAGTTTTTCATTCATTCTTTCGAAATGAGTCTTGCCCAAGAGAGATATCCTTGGAGAAAAGTACAAGCTGAAATCTTTGAAAGCCCTCGTCGCAAGATGGTCGATGACGTGTGAGTCCACCACGAGGGGTGAATATAACACTAGTCAAGGCTATTGAACGATATATGACAAAGAGATATGACTGATATTCCGATTCTATATCGCTACTTAATTTGCCATTATTATTCATCACGACGACAGTTTGCGATTGTCGTTAAATCAGGTGTTTCATGGTGTGCCGTTGCAAATTGCAACCGGAGCCGAGCGATTAAATGACACTTTGCGACCACAAATAATGCTCACGGAATCGAATTACATCGCAATCGGCGTGAATTTACGACATTTCGGCCCGCTGGCATTTGCGACGCCCCAAAATGAGTTAACGGATAGAATACACCATGCCAAATCGGTAAATCGGCAAATCCGTATTTTTGCCCTTGCTCAACGTAGGCACAAGATTTGACCCCTCGAACAAACTGATCTTGAGCCCACCAGGTTACAGCACAAACAAGACTCATTAACATGCTGGGGAAGGAGGAGTCCGAAAAAAAATGGCGAAATACGCGACTTAATTGGATGGAAGATCCCAGATCCAAATCCGAGAGATGCCTATGGGCACCCTCTGTCAAAACCTTTCTCAATACGTACTATAACTTAAAAGGAAGCCGCAGGTTGTAAAAGGAACTGGTCCCCCTCCCTGAGCGTGCAAATTTCGTATCTGTAACGGTCCGGGTACAAAAGACGTAATCATGGATCGTGACGCGTCCCCGTTATCTTCATTAGCCAGAAGCAATTCGGGGTCGCCTTCATCGTTCTTCAAATTTCACGCTATTAAACCGATATAACGCGATACCACGAATCATTGAAACTAGGTTGCAAGATCAGTGATCGCAAAAGATAATCTTGTTATGGATAACAGTGAACACAGCGCATGAATAAATATCATCGCTTTATGTAAGCGCTACCCACACTAGCCAATGAAACCTCCATCTCCTTTGCAATATAAATGTATCTTACCAATCGTCAACGATAACGGAAATAAAAAATTGAACGTATGATCAGTAACTTAATGACTAAAGTCATAATTGAATTCAACATTGTTTCACGCGATGAATATTTGCTCATTAGAAGTTATTTGGAGTATTACGTGGCAACTGGAGTAACATTTGAATAATGGTATGTGATGTTGAGGTTCTTTATTGAGAAATTACGAGTATAAGGACAGCCACGAAGTCAAATTTAACGTTATTTCAATCATGAATTTTTAATTACCTATTGATTGATTGATTAGTGTGCAATGGGAATTCAGTGAAGGGGACGTTACAATTTAAAACAATGATCACGATGAATCCAGCCATGGGAATATTCTACAAAACTAACTCTTGGTGGTTGCATTGGACTCTCAAGGTAATAATATGGCTTGGTGGTTTCAAGCATTTTTTGTAAGCTATAACCGCATAAGGGATAGGGAAAATCCATCCCCGCAGTCACTTTTCCAATCACTTCATTTTTCTTCTCTTGCGTTGTATCATTTCCTATATAAGTAAATCCGTATTAAACAACTCACATTGTTTTATCTTCTTGTATATAGGGTAATTAGCAATCGCGGGTATGAAAATAAGAGATGTGAAGTTTATTTTCAGCTGATAAATGAGTAAGGCACTGCCAACACTGACCAAGGGCAAGAGATTAATTTTGAAGCTAGGTACGCTGTTTTTAGAGTCTAAAAGAAGTATCACATTCTGTCAGCTCTAGCATGTGGTTTACTGCGGCCATCTTCAAGACCAATTCAAGAATATATCTGCACACTCCAAAACGATATGTTACGCTTATACTGTCGACTTAACCTAAAAAACTGTGATCAATATGAGGAATCGAGACAAAAATTCAGTTTTCCGTCGCATTTATTATTATTATTATTATTATTAATATAGTAGTCGTCTACCGGTTTGGGGTCGGTTCATGATTTACCCCGGCACAAAAGACTACCGTATACCGAAGCCCTGACTAACGTGGCACAAAATACGATATTTCATGAAATTTCACATTTGATACGTTATTTCATGAAACAACCAAAAGAGAAATCACATGCTAGTCAACAATTCTTGAGCTTTTTTTCTTTCATCCCATTCGAAGTTAATTTTCTCAAACGCAACGTTTACAATAGTGAAAGAAAAAATTAACATCACGTTTATTCGCGGATTTGCTTCAAAATGGGTGACGGAAATACGTTTCGATTCCATCGTATTTACTGCCATGATTATAATGACCAATCCGGGAGTACCAGAGTCGCTATTTAATGACGCGAAGTTATCGAGCGATCCGACTGATTGAACGGATTGTGTACATTTAAGGCACTGAGAAGGGACGGCGTAATTGAATCCCAAGAAACTCAATGCCATTCTATTAACTTTATTGATGATTAGTTGTATGAGCAATCTGTCGCTATTTGGAATCTTGTACGATCAAACGATAGTTGTAATTAGCTATCAAGTTTTTCGGGTGAGAGAATGATCTCGATATGCCTTCAATAATATCGAAAAAAAATCAATGAAAAAATTTACAATAATAAAGGTAAAGGAATCCGTGCGAAGCCGTCCATGCACACAATTAAGATCAACATCCTCTTGCTGGCTATTTTATTAACATCTAGCCCATACATTATATTTTAAACTCATTTATGATAACATATAAGATACCGACAACTTAACATTAATATGGAGAAAACAGCATCCCCATCGAAAGTTATTTTCATCTCAATTTGAGGGTAACCTTAATTTTTTCGACCTCTATTCAATCCATGGTAACCATCATGAATGTGAATGTTTTCCGATAAAGGCAATATTTTAGACAGCAACATTTAATCCAACCTAAGTGACTAGCCAAGAGAAGGGTTTTGGACTACCTACGGCAAATGAAAAATGTAAAACAACCCTTAAATCTACACCTGAAATAATTCTGTACAATATTTAAATACCCAAATTACACCATTCCTTTTTCCAACTCTAAATTGATTCAACTCCCCATAATTTCGCACAAAATATCTTCACTCTTCCACACTACGTGTTTACCGCTCCGATGCAAACATTCTTACTTGCTTCATACTAGGCAGAACTCCTCCCTCTGATTTTTCTGTATTCTTCACATTTTTCTTTCCAAATTTCCTTTCATATCTCAACGTATCCACAACTTTTTCGATTGTCTTCCTCATCATTCAGTAAAATATATCCAACTATCATCCTATTCCACAAAAGACAAAGTTTATGGGTCATATTACGATGGGATTCATGTCAAAGTACAGATCGATCTTTTAAGAGTATTCACTCGCTTCTCATTATATCAGGAATATTTTTTTCTAAATTCACACTCAAATATGGTAAAAATTTTCAATCTATGCCACCGGAGGAAATATTTTAAACAGACACACGTAACCGAAGAACTTACATTTCAAATTATGAATCTTCCTTCGATATCACAACTTTAAATGGTAACTTTTTCCAGGGATGAGTCAGCGAGATTTGCTAGCCCACATAAACCCATGATGACATCCAAATATCGCTAGATACAAAAAATAAGCATTTGTTTCTATTTCCACCTTATATTCGAGAAAGGCAGATTTAATTATATTTCACTTTCGACTCCAATTCGACAGCTGGTGAGAAGAGCTGGGAATTCTATACACATTATCGGCGTTTGTCTACCAGTTTCGCGTGAACTTTAACGGCAGATGTCGGATTTCCGGTTTCAGTTATCTGAGAAGTACGCAAGAATTTTCTTTGTGGGGGAGTGGGATAGAAATAAAGTCCTGGCAGCAGCATTTTGATTTGGACCAGATGGCATCCTTGAAGCGCAACGCACCAGGAACAAATATAATGATAAATGGACTCTATTATTTGGTAGTCAGAAACTATTTCATTTAAAAACGAGGGAGAAATAGTCACGAACATACGAACTGCAATCAATGATAAATCTAATTTTTAAACAGGGTCATTTATTAAATTTATGCTCCATTGCAAGAGAGGCTTAATAGTATGAGAAAGTAATCTCAAATTGTATCATTGTCAAACCATACGAGTATGGTTTAAGAGGGTGAACTGGATTTAGGTCTTGGTCTAAAATCTCAGCGATGAATCTTAATAACTTGCCGTGAGAACAGTGCTGAAATATCGAGGCGCGATAAAGTTAAATACAACCCGTTTGATAACAAAATAATATTCTCCTAAGTCCCTCCAATATATTCCACTTGAGGCCAACCAGCGCGTGTGAAGTCTCCCACCTAACCGACCCGGTCACGAGTGCGCCATTATCCAACCCCACTCCAGTCACAGCAGAAATTTCACGCTCCCATGTCCGAAACATCACTTGAGTCCTTTGGAATCCTATGAGTCTAGAATTAAATTTACGGATCCGCTACCATCATACAGCATTCAAACGAGGACGCAAATTGAGGAGGCAAAATCTCTCACCGCCCTCCGCTAAACCTACGCCCCGCGGGGAGGACGACACTACAGTTTTGCCTTTAGTCCCGTCTTTGGGGAACTGCACCCTTTCACTTTGGGACAAAAGGAGACCCAACGGTCTCAATTTCGCCCGCATCACGCCCCGCCCGTCAGTACCCCGCTGCATTTCCTCCCCCCCCCCTCGGGCGACTACATCTCCCCCTACGGCCTCTCCGCCCTCCCTCATGGCCCCTTCCTCGCTTCGCACGGTCTCTTCAATCGGCCGCTTTGATAGCCCGCCCGCATTGCTCATTGAGGAACGGCCCACATCGCCTTTCCCGCCTCCTTCTCGCCCACCCCGCCCCTCTCCCCTCAACAGTAATAAACTTTCCCTAATTAACTTCTCCCCCTTCCCCACCCAGGATTCCACCTCCCTACCCTCTTGTCCCTCTCGCTCCCAAGGATCTCGCGCGTCTCCACTCCCTCACCCCCCCCCCCCTCGGCCAGAAACCACTCGGTATGCCGTGAGAGATTCCTACGACCACTCGTAGCATGGACACCGCACACAAAGCGCGGGCTGAAAACGGGTTTGGAGTTACTGGCAAAAAAGAAAACAGCGCCGATCCTTCGCTTCGCAGGGTATGTCACCCGTGGATTTCATCAAATCCCAGGTAACTTCACCAAAAGAAGTGTGGGTGTGTGTGTGTGTGTGTGCGTGTGTGAGGAAATTCCCTTACCCATAATGTGGCGGAGTTGAGTTTATGTCTCCGACGAGCTCCTGAGATAACGTAATCAGATTACGTGAGGCAGAGGCCGCTGTTATTCCGTTAATAAACGAGCCAAAGTTCACTAAGGTTTCGGGTATAATTAGAACTAGTCAATGGATGCAAATTTATCACCCCTATACTATGAAAACTGAAATATTATGACCGATGAATACTGATAATAATCATCGCACAACATAGGCCAAAATGAGCGATTTCACATTGCTCTAAGAATAAGCAGCTCTTCTTTAATTTATCCCCGAGGAACTATAAATATTTTAAATTCTGCATCAAAGGCAATATGGATAAAATCAAATTTTCCATGTCACCTTTTTCGGTTGTTTGACATTATGAAAATTTACTGATTTCTTTTGCAAAGCAGCTAAGGATTATTAATAATGTTTCAGCATATCCCTTTAGTGTCGTCATTAAAGGTAGCATAATTAATAATAGTATACTTTGGTATCAAGAACGCATGCCAAAACCTTTCACCAGAGGTATTTATTAATTTCACATCATACAAAAGTATAACTCACCTCATTTGCCTGATAGAGAAATGATTACTTCTCATGCAAACTGAAGATCATTTTAAAGAAGAAATCACTGTCATACTTTTCATAAATAACACTTTAGGAAAATTTTCGTATCAGAGCATTTAGTTCTCATTAATTTTTATCCTCCATAACATAATAATACTACTAACATCAGTGATAAATAGAAGTCACGGATAAACGCTGATATTTTTTCCGTTACGCAAAAACCGAGTAAGTTCAGAGCATTATTCAAAGACAAAAAATTAAATGCCGCGTCGCATTTGCCTTCTCAAACAGCCTAACAGATCATTATGTAATTTAAATTTACTTTCCATCTTTCAACAAATACGTATGAAGTTATTACCTGGAGGTCAGAATCAGCATCACTAGGTAAAAAACAATTCAAAGAATAAATCTATCCGTAAAAAATATAACGGAAAAGAGTCCAATTCCCTAAAATTGAGTTTCAGAAAGGAAAATATTTCCATCAGTCAGGGCCTGTCGTAAAATAAACAATCATAATAAGTCACTTTTATGAGAAATATCAAAGGATCGATTCGCCCGAAAACAACTGACAGTGATCCTTAACATACGCCCGAAAAAAAAGCGGAATACCTATGTGATTTGCTTATTAAAGACAGAAAAATTAGGGTCCACGCAGTTCCCCGTTCGGGGTACATAATAGGCAGTGTCACTCTTTCAAATGTTTAATAATTACGGCCGTAGCAAGGTGGGGCGGCGTTGAATTACTAAGGACCAGATAACCGAGGGGCCCGAAAATATTTCCCTGTCATGCAATAATAACTTTCACCATAATTACGCGAATTGAATAAGGGAGCTGACGGATGGCGTTGTATAGGTGGATATTTTGGAAGCAGGCTGGGAAGAAACGAAGGTCCCAACCGTTAACCGAGTAGGTAGGCAAGATTGTTTAATGCTTCCGGAATTCTCCACGCCTCCCGCCCTCAGGAAACATTTCCTAAATAACACGGGCGTAAAAGTCAAATGGTGTGTGTGATGTGATAAAGGACGAGACGGGAGGGTGGGCAAAAGGGGTGGGCGTGGGAGCAGAAGGGAAGAAGAGAAACGGGGAAGGTTACTCTTATTTAGGAGGGAAAGGGGAAGGGCACGGAGGAGAGATAAAAGGTGAGAAAATGAGGGCGAGGGATAGCTCGAGTTTCATTCCGAATGGAGGAAAAGGGCAAAAACGATGGGCAAAGAAATGAACAAAACATATCCCCAAGGCCAATTAACGCGAAAAAAATTACGTAACGTGCTATCCTCTTTTCAGAACTCAAAAGGACCCCCATATATAGAACGAAACTAAGAGCTATCACATCGAAAAACAATATGCGGCCGACCCTCTAAATAATTAAAAGCCGGAAAAATGCCGTGATAAATGAATCAATTCACGCATGCAAGAAAAATATTAGATCGTAAAGTAAATGTAATATAACAACCGAATAACGTCAAAATATAAACTAAAAAAATTAGCTTAAACCTTTCGACCGAATTAATATATATATATATATAAATTTTTAAATTTATATAAATATATATATATATATATATATATATATATATATATATATATATATATATATATATATATATATAAATGTATGCCGTCCAAATGTATAACATTTGGACGGCATAATATAACACAAAAATACAAATACAACACGTAAAAGGGCACTACCATTTCAGAAATTTTAAGCGTTCGGCCTTCTTCAGGTGTGAGTGTCCTATTACGTGCTTTCTATTAATATTTTTGTCTTCTATTGTGCCGCACAAATATCATATCGCCCTTATGAGTACTTTTAAATCATCGATATACATATTTATAATGTACAAAAATAATTCATGCAGGCATTTGAATGTCCCTGAAAGCCATTAAAAATAATATCTCTGAAATTGTTGCATTGAAATGCACATTAGTGGATGACTACGTTAAAAGTTACTGTTGCGGCATCTCCCGCAGTTTCTTTGGAAATTTCTCTGAAATACTTCCGAATAATATAAACACCTTCTTCCTCACTAGTTTATTTACATCAATTTACCATTATTTCAACTACATTCCTTCATGTGGCCTATTTCCTCAACTCTACCCACTTTACAAAGCATTTCCCCTTTTATCATATCCTCCAACATACAACTACTTTTCTGCGTCAACTTTCTCTTTATGCCCACTGAATTTCTATCTCACACTGAATTCCTCTCGATTCCTACAAACGAATAGATCTTTCAGTCAACGCTCATTCTCTCTCTCCCCCCCCCCAAAAAAAAAGTTTCTGAAGCACACAATGCTTCTTCTCAAACTCAAACACCAACCAATTCATTCTTATCATCCCGGCTCGCCCTCATCAACAAATGATTCCTCATCTTGAATGATTGTTTTCAGCCGACGCTCATTTTCTCCTGACGTCTTTGATAATAGTGCTAATGTCCCATACATTCATTAGCACGTATATACTTGGCAATGGAAAATCATGTTTGGCAAAAAAAGAGATTATTAGGTTCCCGTATTTCTAACACGATGGGCTCCGCAAATACTATGATATGATAGGACAGAAAATCATTACTCAATTTCTAATACAATTGTATGACGCTGCTCTGAAAAAATTATCGGCGGAAATGTGTAAACAGTATTAGATAGTCTAACAAAAAATTCATTTTACTGAACCTGTACGTAATTTATTTAAGCTTTAAATTATCTGGAGTGTTTTACGATGTTAATTATATTGCTTCATCTACGCAGAGTAAATTAAAAGGCAATTTAGGATGTAAAAATGGTGGAATTGGAGGTGAATGAGAAAAAATGTGAGGAATAGTTTGTGTTTAAATAGTCGTCGTTTCGATGTTCTGCAATTCTTAACCACTATAACCCTTAATATTTAATTATCGAAGTAAAATATTAATTATTCAGGCAAAAAATTAAGTATATTTTGATTGTAATGTGTCAAACGATAAAATTCAGTTATATTCTAGTGCTCCAGCCAAAGACAATGTAATTGGCTTACATGTAGTCCAATAATGAATATCTCAGAAGTTTAATAACGTAAACAGGCCATTTTCCCCCGTATATTCAAGCATTTTCAGACCTCGTGTGAACCGCAGGAAGTCAATTAGCCCCGGCACTTCCAAGAGTCTTCGAGGCTCTCGTGAACTGTCCAATCAAGCTTACTTACGAATCCCTATCCCATTTCATCATCTTTCGCCTCGCTGTGTGAATTTGCAACTCGAAAGAGCCTGCTTCAAACGAACATTTAAATAATTGACTTTTACGTTCTCGGGGGCCCAAGACAATTTAGCTCCGCGAACACAATTTTATGAAAACCTGAATCCCTCAGCGCGGCATACACGACCGAGTTTGGAATCAAACTTATGACTCTCTGGTCAGTCGAAGGCAGTGTAGCTGATAGTAAACCCCGGGTCACGGTTAATAATAACCGGGTCACACGAAATGCGTGTGTGGGGTACCAAGGTAACCTATTTGCAAAAATAATACGATTAAGTTACGCTTTAGTGAATTAAGTTCCTATTAACGAGAAAGGTGAACATTTCGAATAATGTTATTATGATTCGCAACACAACAGAGAATTTTTCTGTGACACACGATGACATGACCAAGAGATTTTCAGTTTCCTCAAGGAATGGAAAGTCACGGAATATTAAATAGCATTCATCGCCACTTCACGCGTCGAGTCAGAAGTTTTGAGTGCAAATGGGTGTGAAAGAACCAAACGACGAAGGGAAGAACGTGAGAATTTCAATTTGCGAGAGTAAGACGGGGATAAAAACGCACCGAATAATGGAGAACCATGAAGGGCGATGGAGTGTGGGTGAAGGGAAGGTTTGGCGAGGACGCTAGGCGGAGAGGAGGCGAGCGGAAAAAGGGGATTGTTGTGGTAGTGCCTGTTTAGAGGCGAAAGCAGCAAAACCCTCGCTCCTCCTCCTCAACATCCCTTCTATTTCTCCTACCCGCTCCCCGTCTCGCAGTTTCCTTAGGCCAACCACTCAAGCAACACACACACGCACATAGAGGATGCGGACTGTTGGAAAATATAAGGGAGCGAGGAGGGGGAGGAAAGAGAGAGAGAGTGGGAGGGAGGAGGAGAAAGATAGAGCCTGTCCGTCGCCCGCTCTTCCCTCCAGAGTGAGAAAGGCCCATCCATCGCATAAACGTGATTGCGGAACGAAAGAAAGGGGGGGGAGACGGATGTGGCGGCGAAGGGGAAGGTGGGTGAGAGAGACTGGGTTGGTGGGACGGGTGGGATCAGAGAGGGAAGGTTGGGAGAGAGAGAGAGGGGAGAGATGGGGAAGAGAGAAGGGGTCATGGGTCGAATCCATTCGGAGGCTGTGTTGCCAAGGAATTACACGAGGGAGAAACAAAAGGCGGCGGGCGAGCGAGGAAGCGCATTAATTTCATAAGAGCGCTCGTCACAAGATGGATTTTCGCTCGCCTCTGTATCTCACAAGAACAGCCAGGCGACCAGAAAAATGCCAGCAGAAGAAAAGAAATTGAGGCGGTTGCGAGGAAGGTGGGGTCGCGGGCGGGTGGGGGGCGGGATGGAGGGGAGGGTTCGTGGGATCGGGGGATGGAGTGGAGTTGTGGGGCGGATGTAGCGGCGGGGCGGGGTCGAGCGGCGAGGGCTCCGCGCTGAAAGGGTGGCGGTTGATGGGAAAATGGAGGGAGGGTGGGGCAGGAAAGGAATGGAGGGGTGATAAGAGGAGGGCTGTTAATAGGGTGGGCGGGGACGTGTTGGTGGGGGGGATGGGAGGGCTGAGAGATGAGAGAGAGAAAAAAATGCATCGAAAAAAAAGAATGTGTAAAGGGTGGATGGTAGATAACGGAACAAGGGCGGAAATGGGGAGAGAGGAAAATGAGGAAAGTGACAGGCAGGCAAAAGGGGCTCTTTTAATCTGGCGAAATTAAGACCGCCCGAAATACGCAATAATGCTTGACACCCCAACTCGTGCAATGTGTATCATAAGACAGGAAAGGGATTGATATTTTCCATTTGGCGCTAGAAACGTTTTGAAAGGACACGTACAACGAAAAATGCGGGAGTCTTTTATTGCCTCTTAATTTTTCACTTGGAAAAATGGCATGTTTATTTATTTTGCGTTTTACCTAGTGCTATGCACACTAAGTTCCACTATTTCGTTCATTAAACGCGGAATTTCAATAAACATTACCACAGATTGAAGGTATCTTCTGGATGATATCATTACTATAATTTCAATTATGAATTATATGAACAAAAAGCTGCATAAATGCTACGGTGTGCCAGTATTTTACTAAGGTTTAGTGAAGATAAATGGAAACAAACAAGACACGTCATGCTCAAATATTTCGTATTCTGGGGACATAGGAAGACAACGCAGGGAACTAAGTAATTCTAACTACAGTTACTAACTGCCAAATCGTCGAATGTGTGCCACTGTGCATCAACAACTGCACAAACTATTAAGGTTTCGCGTCGTTTTGACTTCAATCTAACAGCACCGTTCCAACTTCCAGCACTCCAGCACAATAGATTCAGTGGTCTCGCACCATCCCCTGAGTAACAGCAGAATCAAGCAAACGGTGACTTAAACATATGAGCGGTGAAGGTGCATACGGCATTGAATTTCAAAAAGCGCAGTGTTGCCATTACTTTTCGTACAACCCTCGTGTTCTAGGAAGCTCTATTTCATGGGTGTCTTTATTATTGGAAACTTTTGGGCATTGCATTACATCTTACATAATTGAGACGTACATGGAAACAAAAGGGAAACTTCAGTCTCCGCGTCACATTAGAACTGAGCTAAATCTCTGTTGATATTATGATGAAACGAAATGAAACCATTACAATTCTAACCAAAATTCAAAATACTCACCTACTAAAACGAACGATGAACGGCTCATGCACCTAAAAAATAACT
Source organism: Hetaerina americana (assembly GCF_022747635.1). Classification (NCBI taxonomy): domain Eukaryota; kingdom Metazoa; phylum Arthropoda; class Insecta; order Odonata; family Calopterygidae; genus Hetaerina; species Hetaerina americana. Next base: position 15,823,085 of record NW_027286985.1, read on the forward strand.
TTTCTTCCTCTAAGATATTTTTATTTCCACTTCCCAGTATAATTCTCATAAATTAACGGGAAATTAATTTTAGCTGGGAATCAATCAGAATATCAGTGTGGTAGATGAAAACTATCGGAGAAACTAAAATTAAAGAAATTAGATAAAATTCAAACGCCGTCCACTAAATTTGTCTAAAACCGATAAAATAGGAAAATAAGTCTACAGGGGTATTTATCAGAGGTGCAACGATTCGAGCCCCTCCAATCATTAAGATAGTTAATCCAGACTTCAGATTTCAGAAAGGTAGAGGGCTACTACATAATTAAAGGCTCCTGACTTAACAACCCCTGCTAACGCCTACGTGACTGCTAGCAAGTTATAAGGCAGATGGAGAAGGACTAAAAAGGAAAGGTTTGAGCCTTGAACTTAGCAAAGGGTTCCTGAAAATAATGACGGCCTTGGAAGGTATTCTGATACTAACAGTTCTGACCTAAACTTTTCACTTAATTTTTTAAATTCTGTAAAGAATCAATCGTCTCCCAATTTCAGTCACCATAACATGGCACGTATGCTTCAAAATTATGACTTAACAATGACACGATGAGAATGGCCACGAAATAACTATGACGTCATAGCTGTAAAACGTGTTTTTGCCTCAAACGCCAGTCAAGGGTCAAGAGTAAATTTCGTCCCGTTAGAGTCATTAAATTTTCACTGCCTCCCATGAAGAGCTCCAGTCCGTTCATTCACGAAACAACTCTTGAACTTTTATGTGTTTACTCCTTACATGTGCATTTTTGGAATCCTTGTCAGTAATAGTAGATACTGAACTCGGTAATTATCTCCATTCATTTATAATTCCACCACGTTCATTATTTTAACGTACCCCATGTGAGCACTTAACCAAGTTTTAAAAATATATCTCCATGCATGCAACTTAAATGCGTCGGGTGCGCATTCAAATGAAAAAGCAAAGCCATTTTTAAACCAGCGTCTAGCAATATCACTCTCTCTGTCCCTCTCCTCAACCTCAAACAACACCCGAAGGATTAAAAAAGTTGATTTCCAATGGTAGTGTAATTCGGTAATTCATTTTATGTAGTTAAAAATATATTAATTCAATAAATATCTCTCCAATGCTTTGGTTTTCCCGGCGGAAACCTGTCATTTCATCGTCGAGGATGCTCACTGAATCGGGGTCAGGATACCTATGTTCTACTCATTTCGTCCACACATCTCCATTTACTGCTCTACGCATGGAAAAGAGAAGACACTCCCAGTACATGACAGAGCATTAGCATTTCCTGACTCTAGACTATAACTTTATAAGCAGTAGCTATAAAAATTCAAAAATCCGAAAAAGCAACAAGCAATAATTTCAAACAGTAAGGTCATCACATTTCCAAGATAGATGCATACGTCTTGCTTCTCGCCACATCAACATATGAATGTTTAACTTTCTAGCTCTCACCTTCAAATCCATGAACATATATCCAACCAATTATTCGTAGTCTCATCTCGTTTGAAATAGAGTACCTCAAATATTTTTTTGCATTCTGTCGTCTGTGGAAAAGGCTTTCTACCATAAAACCCCGGGATTTCATTTCTAGGCACCCTGGTTTGGAAATCTCTTCGTCTAGCCTTCAGTAAAACACGCGGTAGCGAACAAAGGCTTAATATCTCAGATCGCACACCGTTCGTGATGCGTTAAGAGGCAAGAAAGGAAGAGGAGATAAAAAGATGACAAGAACAGCAGGGACGGCTACTTCCCAGCGAAAAATCGAAACGAAGAGAGAGATAACCAGCGAGGGAGAGTGTACCGGATAGTGGGGAGGCTCGAAGAAGGAGGAGGTGGAGAGTTAGGGGTTAAGAGGTGGAGAGGAGGCTGTTTTCGGTCCAAGCGGGTGGGAGTGAGTGGGCGCAGCGGAGGAAGGAAGCGGCCAGGTTGAAGGGAGGACGGTGAGTGAGTGAGTGAGTGGGTGAGAGGAAATGAAAGTCGAGGGAGAGAGAGAGAGAGACAGGGAAGAGATTAAGGAAGAGAGAGGTAGAGAGGAGAGAGGGGGAAAGCGAAGAGGATGGGAGGATTTGGTGAACGGGATAAAGTGAGGGGGAGGGAAAGAGAGAAAGAGGGTTCATGTGGAGGGGAAGGATGGGGATTGGCCGGGGGTGGATGGGTGGGGGAGGGTGGGGAGGGGGAGGAACGGGGCAGGAGGGGGGTGCGACGTCGTGTCGGCAAATCGCGGAGGAGAAGGCTGAGGTGAGCGGGGGAAAGGGGAGGGAACGGGGTGAGTCGAGAGGAGAAGGGTTGAGATGAGTGGGCTGATGAGGAACGAGGCCGTGGGTGTGTGGGGAACGGAAACCTGGAGGAATGGGAGTTGGAACTGAGGGAGGGACGGGGGTAGTGGTGAGGAGGGAGGGAAGGTGGAGCGGGAGTGCTCGGGAGACAGGAGAAAGGATGGATTGTTTGCTATGTGATGGAGAGGGTGTGAGCGCCGGAGAGCTCCGAAAGGTGTGGGCCCGTGGTGTTGGTGTGCAGACACCGAAGTGTGGAAGAAGGGGGTTTCTGGGGCGTTGGGAGAAAGGAGCGAGGGGAAAGATGATATAGAATGTGGTCTGCGCCCTTTTTTCATGTATTTATAAAAAAATTATGGCGCAGTCTCATTCTTCATAGCTTTGCTTTTCCAAATGAATGTTCGTGTACACGTTTCTACATCTGCGTTTCTTGTGCAATCCCGATTAAATGAATGCTAAAAGCTCAAGCCGGCAGATTACAAACATTTCTAATTACGGCAATTATAGTCGCCGGGGTGGCTCATTTGGGGCCAGTCCTTTTTTACGACAATTAGACCGTTATAAAAAATGTTAATCTTTTGCAAAATTACGACTGCTAAAAAGCTGCTTAAATGCACGGAATTAGAATAGTTCTTTCTGATGACTAACACTTTTGTTCTGGTTCCTAAAAGACTTCAAATATTCTCGCAATATGAAAAACCTGATATTCATAGCTAAAATAGCTATGAAGCTGGGTAAGAAGCATGGGCTTTTCATTTTTTGAAAACGATTTTGTCGTCTTCTGTGGCACTTGAAGATATTTTATTGGGTTAGCTGACGTTGGGACTATTTATTAAAGTCAAAAATATCCACCATAATATCCCGTTAAATATCAGCTACACAAGGAGCCAAAACACCTCTAATGGTAACTGGGCTTTTATGTAATCTGAAGGCTGAGTTAATATTTTATCATAAACAACAATCTCAAAACACCATCACACGGCAAAAAAGTTATTCCCAAAAGGAATTTTAACATTTGTGCTCAGGTTAAGACGACTAAACTCGTATCAACGGTTCGGTGCCTTTTATGAGTGCTGAAGAAAGCGTTATGTAATACTATGCACACATCTTCAATACTCTTCGTTCAAGATGCATCTTGTGGACAGTGAAAAAATTAAAAATTGCAGTGCATTTTATTCAGTCTTCAAAGCACAAATTGTTGGTGATGAAGTATTCTGGAGCGAGCAATAAAAAGGTGAATTTCACTTCCAGAAATATTTTTCCAGAGTGAGCAATAGCAAGATCGTTGCGGCACGTCTATTTTTCCCTGTTTGCCCAAAATTAAAGTAAATTAGGAAAAATCGATCAATGGTATGCATACCGCTACAGAGTCACGGAGGTAATTAGTTCCTCGAAGATCATTAAGGCAAGTTTTTCTCGTTGCTACGTGATATACCACCAGCTCTATCCTAAAGAAAAAGTATCTGAAATGCAAAAGAGGCATATCCTAAGGAGGTGCACAGTAATTAATGTCTTCATCCACCTCCGTAATTAACCTCGAATTTTAAAATATCTCGTATCCGTGTTTCCCCTGGCTTCTCATTACACCATCGGCATAAAGCTTTCGATTTGATGCTCTAATTTTTGGTCGAGGCAGATACTCAGAGCCAAAATATAATTATGCCTAAACTTGCTCTCGACCTATTTAATTTCTCCGGCCATAAAAATCGGTACACATTTCCGGGTAATTGAAGAATAGGACAGCAGTAACATGAAAGTTAATCTCAATAGTTGCTCAATCTGGCATAAGATGGTAAGATTGTAAAAACTGAATTTGATGAACAATATGGCTAGATTCGGAAATGAACTAGTAATCTGGAATAGTATATCATCAAACTCGAATCTTCTTCGAACAATTGTTTAAAGGCATACTGGTAAATTGTATAAAATAAATGCCGCATATAATTAATATGAAATATAACCGATTCGCACATTTGCAGCCGAAATAACAATATATTTCGCACTGAATAAAATACCAATTCATGGGCTGGTAACAAACAAAAATAATATTTGTATTACCAAATAATACTTGCCGATGTAGTTGTTTTTTTAATATTAGCAATTGGCTGCATGAATAATATTGATTAAAAACAATATTATGCTTTTCTATAATGATCCAAAAGAAAAATTGAGTCAATCGAGAGAGATATTACACTGAGAAAATATTATATCGGAGAAATAAACTGTTTTTAGAATTTATAAATGCATACATGTGTGTGTGTGTGTGTGAGTATACATATATAATCTGTATTTCGTTCCAAAGATTGATTTACTGCAGTCCTTTGTTCTTCTCTAAAAACCATAAACATAGTAATCAACCCGAAGATCGGTTTAGTAGGTGATGGTAGAGTTCACCCAGTACTAAGCCCTATACGGCATGTGAAATTCACACATCAGGGTAGGGGGCCCAGTTCCTTTCCCTGTGCCGGTTATGGTTTCCCAGAAAGATCTGGTACCCGAAAAATCACATAGCTTGGATGGAGCTGCAGGTGCCCAAAGAGGCTTGCCCGGGAATCGAACCCAGGACCCCCCGGTCAGTAGTCTAACGCTCTACCTGCTGGACTACCACGACCCACTAAATCTTCTCTATTCAGTGTTAATTCTCTCAACCTATGATAGCTTTTCTGTTTCACATGCATCTTAATTTTTCCTATGAACTAGTCTCTTGGTATCCCCCGTGAAATCTTCCCTTTAATTTTCCCTTCCACTGTATTACGTCCTCTAGCTAGTCCATCCACCACCTGTTTCCAGCCCATCTAGTTTTCCTTTCCCGTACACTTCTCCACAAGGCATTTTCCTCTTCTGCTTTTCCACATATACGTAATTCCTCATTTCTCACTCTATGTGTCAATTTAATTGCCAGCATCCTCCTTCAGCACCAATATAAATAATTGAAATAAAAAATATACCGTTATTTATTTATTTTATACATTTACGTATTTTATATGTACATAGTTTATACTTCCATACACACATATGTATGTAAAATCACACTCAAACATTCATTCACGAAAATATCCTCTGTCATAAGATTGGTTCTTTAACTCTTTTCATTTCGGAGAGAAATTATTATCCACATCCAACATTCCTCCATAATTATGGCAAAGTAACCCCGAATTCCCTCAAGCAGCGCAAATTCGATGCTGAGTTTAGTCACAGCTAATCAGTGCAGATTCAAGAGACCCTTAAGGTATTTGCATCTGTTTTTCCTCCAGAGATTACTACCATATCAGTTAAATCCCGACGAAGGAAACGGAAAGGGGTCACATTCCACGTATACCGAGGGAGTGAGAGTGGAGCCTTCAGGCCAATTTAGCGGCCGGGGGAGTTTCGATGTGATTTATAATGGCATTTTCCGCCAGATTAGGGATTGATTTTGATTGATGCCCCATGGAAAGGAAGGATATGACAAATTCCATGGAGTTTAAACTTTGGATGCATTTCAAAAGGCTTAACTTTTCTCGGTCATTTATTTTAATCCGAGCAGGTGCCCGACTTGAAGAAGGTAGAAAACAAAGAGAGTAATTTTAATTTTTATTCTGTTTCACACGCTTGGTTAGCAATTTTCATTAAATCCCCACGCGTTAGCACGCGCTACTTGCTCAGCTTTAGACCTATATTTCAAGGAGCGGGGCAGGAACACGAAGTTGGGAAATCAGCCGGTCAACACCTGAAATATTACAACAACACGGGCGTCGTCGCCATGTTAATTACCGCGCACTGCTGTGTGCCCTTATCCTCACACCAACTTCCACTCCGAAACTTAAAAAAATAAAGAGGGTCCCCTCTCCACCCTCCTCCACCCGCTCTCCTCCCTTCCACGAAATCCGACCCCCTCCGCTCGCAATCTTCCTCTTCAATCCCTTCTAACCTCATCCCCTCCCACCTCTCAACCCTCCACCATTTCACCTCCACACTCATCCATCCTCGTGGAGCTTCGCATCCTACCGCACCTCTTCCGCCATCCCCCACCTTTTCCTCACGTCGAGTGGGTCATCCCTCCCCCTCGGCAAACGCCTCAATCTCCCCCCCTTGGTCCTCTCACATTCCGTGGCTTCCTCGCCCCCCTCTCTCTCCCTCGCTACCTTACAAATCTTCATGGCGGCCTCTCCTACTTCATCAAGACCCCTCCACGTTGCCCTCTACTTCCTTCACCTCTACTGCTGCGTCCTACTCCTCTCCCCATTCCACTCATTCTCATTATACACTACACCACTGTAGCCTTAGCTCTCCCTCGAGCACACACCCGAGGGAGGAGGGAAATGAATGTACGGCCACTGTCCTCGCCGCTTTCAATTCGCTAAAGGGTTGGTTCTCGATTCTCCAGAGAGACCAGCGGGGAGGGATGGAGACAGAGAGAGAGAGAGCCAGTCATCCTTCCTAGAAACAACCCCATCCCCGGGAACTTCCACCCCTCGGCAGACACAGACGGAAAGAAAAGAGACGAATCCGCCACGGCGGGAGATGCACTTCCCTTCCCTCCTCTTGTTTCACCGACGCGTACCGTAACAGCATAATAGGCGGCACCGACGCGCCCATCGCGAGCTAATGGAACGCAACGCGTATGGCGACAAAATTTCCGAATTGAAGCGGGCAATTCTAAACGCGAGGCAGGGAGGATCGACCAAAGTGACGATCGAAGATATCATGACAGAGAAAAAGTTCGATTTTGAGGGGTACGAAGAGACTCTTCGAGGGGCAATTCGTCACCTTAGAACGAAGGGAATACAGATACAAAGCCTTTTCCCTGCAATGCAATTCTACATGTAATAATCCAAAACTCGTTTCTGTATCTTTGATTTTTTTTCCCTTCAAATAAACTAATCTACTGACTCACATTCGGTATAAACAAAAAGAAATGCTAAAGGTATACAGATTTATCAATTTTTTTTCACTAGCTTCAAACACTTCCAGTCGACTGTACCTTATATCTTTGCAAATAGAAAATGACTCTAAGCAATGTGAATTTTCGAAACAGCTGCATAAAAATTTCATTCTGTTTTATTACATTCATCATGCACCTTAAAATGTAAACGTATTTCATAAGGAAGAAAACACACTTGATAAAAAGGAATATTTCCACGCGTAGGCCAATACCCTTCGCAAAGGAAAACTTATTCCATGGTTCATTTAAGGGCCCTAATGTGAAGCTCATCGCCTCTCATCGAAGTGACATATATCTTCGCGAGGAAAATATTTGCTCACGCAACAGGCTTCTTCGCATTGTTATATTTAGAACTGATTCGACTCTTGGAAAAATATAGGGTAACCTTAGACATGTTGGAGAGACATATATATGCGTGTGTGTGTATATATATATATATATATATATATATATATATATATATATAACACTTTTTGAAAGACTCACGGACGTGAATAATAATGTATAACACTTAGCACTAGTGGACACAGACAAAAACACAGAAACACACAAAAAAAGAGACTCACTATTTTTCGAATTTTCGGTGGTCGTTGCCACCTTTATCAAGGAGGAGAGGGACAGAACTGAAGGGAATACGAGGGCTGGAGCGATGGATGGAAGGGGAAGGTGGGGAGGGAATTCCGAAGGGACGGGTTTGGAGGGGCAGCGTTAGAAGGGTGGGGAAAATGTAGAAGGTGATGGGGGTGGAAGGGGGATGAAAATATAATTAGAACAGGGTAATTAGTGCCTAATATTGATTCCTGGCCAGTTCCAGGACTCCAAAAGCCAGATGAAGGATTGCTCTAGTGTTTTCAGTTTCAGAGGAGGATCAGAGGGTGGGAGGGATGCTATGATTGATACACTATAGCATTTATCAAAGGGAGTGTTGTGTTCGGAGGCGTGTTTGGGGATAGGGAGCATGTCAATGAAGGGAGAGTTTTTGCATGAGGCTCGGTGGTTGTTGATTCTGATATTGAGGGGTGTGGTGGTTTGCCCAATATAATAGGCAGGGCACAGTTGGCACTTCAGAAGGTACACTACATTGCTAGAAGTGCAAGTAGAGGAGGGAATTGGTGGGAGAGAGTTAAAAAGCGGGTGGGAGAGGGATGGGATTTTGGTTTTGAAAATAGGGCATGTTTTACATCTGGGTTTATTGCAAGGCGTTGGAGTGGTTTTAGGACGGGTTGGGGATTTAAGGAGTGGATTTGTTGATTTGAGGAGATCGGATAGGTTGGCGGGGCGTTTGAAAGTAACTGAGGGGCATTTGGGAAAAAGGTTGGCGGTGGCATTATGATTTTTTAGGATAGGGTAGAGGTCTTTCAGGATTGATCGTATAGATTCTAAGCCCGGGAAGTATGTAGTGCAAATTGAGAGAGGGTGGGGTTCTGCGGTGGAGGAAGGTTTGGGAGTGTACGCATGTTTTCGGATTCTTTTGTTCAGGAGGGATTCGGGATAACCTCTTTTTAGGAGGGAACAGTGTAGACTTGAAAGGAAATAATCAAGGGAATCAGGGTCACTACAAATTCTGTGTCCCCTTGTGGATAGGGAGTAAGGAATGGAGCGTTTTGTGTGATATGGGTGGCAACTATTGTAGTGTAAGTATTGCTGTTTGTTTGTGGGTTTAATATGTACAGAGGTGTGAAATGTTTGGTTTCTTAATGTAACATTTACATCTAGGAAGGTGATTTGGGAGGAGGATACTGTAGAACTGAAGGAAATAGAGGACGAAGCATTGAGGTCGGAAATGAAAGCTTTCAGGGAATCGGTACCATATTGCCAGAGGAGGAAGATATCATCGATGTACCTGAGCCACAATAGAGGTTTCAGTGGTTGTTTTGACAGGAATTTCTTCTCTGCGAGACCAAGAAAGAGGTTTGCATAGGAAGGGCTGAACCTGCTACCCATGGCACAGCCCTTGATTTGTAAGAAGAATTTGTCGTTAAAGGAAAAGGAGTTGCGGGTGAGGATGAACTCGGAAAGACTAAGGAGAAAATCTGTGCTGGGTATGTGTGGCTCAGGGCGTTGGGAGAGGTAATGTTTGAGAGCGGAGAGACCTTCTGAGTGGGGAATCGATGTGTATAGGGATGTTGCATCTATGGTGGCCATAATGATCTCAGTATCTGGAGGGAGGGAGGTTGATTTTAGCCTTTCCAGGAAATGGTAAGAATCTTTGGTGTATGACGGTAGGGAATGGACTATCGGTTGGAGATAGTGGTCTACAAATGCAGAGATTCTTTCAGTTGGGGAGTGACGGGAGGATAAAATCGGACGACCGGGATTCCCAGGCTTGTGAATCTTTGGAAGGATATAGAAATGAGGGGTGCGTGGGTGGGGAGGGGAGAGGAGGTCCAGGTCTGAAGGAGATAGACCCTCATTTGGCCCGTTGGACACGAGAAATTCAATAAGTTCCTTCTGAAGTGCGGGGTTTGGGTCTTCGGGGATTTGCCGGTATGCGCACGTATCCGAGAGTTGCCTGTCAACCTCCGTTATGTAATCCGATCTATTTAAGACAACAACTGTTGAACCTTTGTCCGCGGAAGTAATGATGATATTAGGATCCTTAATTAGCCTTTTTAGTTCAGTGGATTCGGTTGGAGACAGGTTGGGTCGAGGATTTAGGGTCTTGAGGAAAGACGGGTTGGAAATTCTGGACAGGAGAAGGTTTATAAAAATTTCAATTGGATGATTTGGGGGGAGGGGATTGGGTTCTCGGGCAGAAGCCGGCTTGAATTTATGTAAGGCGTTGTGAAGGGGTCTGGAAACTTGCTGGAGTGACGGTTGGGAATCCCAAAATGCCTTCCACCGGAGATTCCGGCAGAAATGCAATACGTCCGCGAGGATTGTCACGTGGTTTACTCTGGGGGTGGGGGTAAAAGAGAGGCCCTTGTTCAAAAGGGAGGCCATATTTGGGCTAAGGGGTTTGGAAGAAAGGTTAACCACGTGGCTTGCGGCGTCCGTGTCTTCGTCTGGCGGGATGGGGGTGGTGGGTCTGGAGGGTCTGGAGCGGGGGTGTCTTTGGGGGAAAGGCCCTCGAGGGTTCGGTGGAGGCAGATTATACATGGAAGCAAGGTCCGGTTTGAAGAGGTGTAGGGGTGGGGGAGGAGGGGGGAGGGTGGCCAGGCATAGCGGTAATTGGAGACCTTCTCGGAAGTGCGACATGCAGAGGTTGGAAAGTTTCCTGAGTAATTTTTGACGCCGACGTTGTAGCGAGCGCGCGGACGCCCTAAGAGTCTGTGTCCACTAGTGCTAAGTGTTATACATTATATATATATATATATATATATATATATATCATATATATATATAAATTATTATTAGGTAATCTACCGGTTAAGGTAGGTTGTTGGATGGACACAACTAATAATTAAATAATTTGTGACCCCTAGCAAAACACAACATCCTACTTTACTCCAGGTCCCTCTTCATCTCTGAGTACTTTCTTCCTCCCTTCATCCCGTCCAACATCCCTATCCTGTTCCTTCCCTTTCCTCGTTTGCCTAACATTCTCCCCTCTCTTAGTCTTCAACATACTGATGCCGGTCAACATCCCCTTCATCCACTTTTCCTGCCTCCATAGGATTTCTCCCAACAAACCCCTCTCTTCGCCCACCATACCAAGTACTTCCTCATTTGTTTTCTTCTCTGTCCATTTCACCTTCTCCATCCTTCTCCACACCCACATTTCAAAAGCCTCCAGTCTACTACTATCCTCCTGCTTCAGTGGACTCCCCATTCCCCACCCGCACCTGAGCAGTTTGAGACATGTAAAGGTTGCGGATTAGCCTCATTTCCCTCCAATCTATTCTTATTTTCTTCAATACACTCATTACTTTTTCCCAATTCACTCTATCAAACGCTTTTTCGAAATCTACGAAACAGGCAAATACCTCCTGTTTGTATTCTATATTCCTCTCGATTAATAATCTCATTACTGCAATGGTATCACGCGTACCTCTCCCCTTCCTAAACCCAAACTGATCATCCCCTAAGTAATCATTTGCCCTACTCTCTATCCTTTTGTTTATGATCCTGAGAACAACTTTAGCTGCGTGGGATATCAAACTTATTGTGCTGTAGTCCTCACATGATGTAGCCTTTACCTTTTTCGGAATAGGAACTAAAACCGATCTCACAAAGTCTTCCGGCCAGATTCCTTCCTCATAAATACTACGAATCTACGAATACTAAATTGTGGTCAGAGTCCGCATCCGCTCCAGGGAAGCTGTGCGAATTTATTACAGTGTTCCTAAACCTGTGTTTAACCAGGATATAATCTAGCTAATACCTTTCTGAGTCACCTGGCATTTTCCATGTATACCTGCGTCTTTTGTGGTGTCTAAACCAAGTGTTGGTGATGACTAACCCCTGTCTCCTGCAGAACTCAACTGCTTTCTCCCCGCGGTCATTCCTCGTGCCTAAACCGTAGTCCTTCACCTCATCACCATCTCTTCCTTCGCCTACTGTCGCATTCCAATCCCCCATCACTATCAAATATTTCCCTACTGGAACACACGCGATTATGTCCTGTAACTGATCGTATATTCTATCGACCTCTTCTTCCTTAAGGTTACTCGGTGGCATGTATACCTGAATAATAACCAAGTTTGTCGGTTCTGCTTTTATTTCTACTAGTAATAATCTATCCGTTACCTGCTCTATGTTGACTACGCTTCTTCCTACCTCTTCATTTAATACTATGGCAACCCCTCGTTGGCTCTCGTCCCCGCCGCTGTATATTATTCTATGATTATCACTCCAGTAATCCCCGCTATCCTTCCATCTCACCCCGCATAGACCTAAAATATCTATTTTTCCCTTTCCATCTCACGCTTAACATTCTCCAATTTCCCTGCCCTCATCATTGCCCTAACATTCCACGTTCCTATTCTAACTAAGTTGGTCTTCTTCGCCTGCGTCTTCTGTCCTGCTGCTGCTGGTTTTCCCTTGCAAGGGTTTCGTGGGATGACGACCGCGGAAGCCTTGCCTCCCCCGCTGCCGGGCACGGCACACGGCCGATTGGGCCAAGCCCCGTAGTTGCCAGGACTCAAAATCTCTATATTGTCCATCATATAAATCTTGGGAATGATAATTGAGGTGGTTTCCCGTTGCCTTCCTCAATAGTGTTTTTAACGTGACACCATCACTTACTGGCAGCCCCCCTGGGGTCAGACGCCATTGCAGCCGCCTCACTGAGGAACACACGCTGCGTGGACTACCTTTCATCTGGCTCCTAACCTTCGACCTATCTGGCATGGGTGACCCTATCAGGAGCAATTATTATTACTCCCGCCAGCACAGCTCTAGGGGTAATCGGAACGCACAAGCCCTTCCACCACATCAAGGTTGTAGTACGGGGATATATATATATATATATATTTATATTATATATATATATATATATATATATATATATATATATATATATACACACACACACATAGCACCATCAGCTTCATCCAAGCTACGTGATTTTTTGAGTACCAGATCTTCTTGGGAAACCGTAATCGGCACAGGGAAGGGAAATGCCCCCACTATCCTGATTTGTGAATTACACTCGTCGTCGCGAGTTCACCCAGTTCTAAGCTTGACATATGTCGGGCTTAGTACTGAGTGAACTCTACTATCACCTACCAAACCGACCATCGACTATATTCATACACATATATACGAGGGTCATCCGGAAGGTAGTACCCGTTCGTGAAATAAAGACACAAAAGTAAATATTAACAAACATAAAAAATTTTATTTGAAAGAGGATACTTTAAACTACTTCTCAACATAATCTCCAAGCAAATTAAGGCATTTGTCATAACGTGTGACAAGTTTCTGTATTCCTGCTGCATAGTCCTTCGCCGCCAGCTCATTGAGATACGCGAGGGACCCATCTTGCACAAATTTTTGCATAATGCAGATGGTGTTTAACAATTTCATGAACAATTGTTCGAGAAACATTGGGAAAATGCTCACAGATGTCATCAATTGTGACGCGCCGATCGTTCCTCACGAATTCGTCAACTGAGCTCACCAGTTGGTCTGTAATGACAGACGGTCTCTCCGAACGCTCATCGTCGTGTGTGTTCCCCCTCCCCATGTTGAAGTTGCGACACCACCGCCGAACAGACGACTCGTCCATTACATTGTCTCCATACACCTCCTTTAATTGGCGATGAATATCACATGGGCGAACGTTTCTTGCATTGAGGAATTTAATCACTGCCCTCACTTCACAACTGGCGGCGTTCTCAATTTTTTTAAACATTGTAAACAATCACAGAAACAACACAGGCAATGCTAGCGTCACGCAACTTGGCTCAGAGAAGGCAGACAAGCCACTGAAGCTATCTGACCTCGTCCAGCGGCTACTCGCGTCGTCAGCACTTCATGCGGCACGAACGGGTACTACTTTCCGGATGACCCTCGTATACACCCGTCGACGAAATAATTTGAACTTTTCATATTGCGCCTGCATATGACGTGGATTTCAAAGCTATCCACTAATAATAATGAATAGTAAACCTCACCCGTACTCTAAAGATTACTCTTCATCAAATTCACATCCTCTCCTGGGGTATTTTATGCTTCCCGAAACTCTCACAGGTGCTAATGACCTGAATTGCTGGAGTGCCACCCAGCATTGCAATTCCACATATCCTCTGGCCTGAACTCCCACTTTTCCGTGTACCCTCCCTACCTTCTCACTCCAACTCCTCTTACCAATACCTCTGGTAGCCGGACCCACCCTTTACTGAAAACCGCAGCCGCCCTTCCCCTGTATTGAGTACGTAGGTGGAGGATTTAGGGCTATGGCCTAACCTCCTTCTCACCCTAACTGCCACGGTTACCTGCCTCTCCGCCAAACCCATTGGTACGTTTTGAATGCGATCACTGTGGTTTCGTACCAAGGAATTTCTTTCGGGCATTAATAATAAATATGCTGGGCTAATACGGACTCGCGTAATCCTTGGATAACATGTAATTGTAAATTGCAAATGCTAAATTATGAATACTGATACTTAATTTAAGTATTTACTAAAATATCCATAAGAATACAAACATCATACTCATAGGTAACACAGACACGTGTATTTGATATTCAATCGCGAGTGGTACAGAGCACAGGCTAAGCTCACCATTTATTATTCTCTAAGGCAGTGAAAAACGTCAAAGCCAACGACAGAGTTAAAGTAGCAATAAAACAAATACATGAAAATGCATTGGTTAACGTTCACACATTTCATCAGATCATGTTTCTCTGCAGAAATTTGGGAATCTAAAATCCAATTTTTCAAATTTTCTCTATAGAAACCCAGGTAACAGACTTGGCTGCACAATTTGAAATGCACCATCAAAGTGGAATTTGGCTCGTTGATGAGTATGGAGTAATTTGACGAATATTTAAAATATAACTAGAGAGGTCACATATATTAATGCAAGTCAGAATGTGATGGGTTCCTAAGGGGTCAGCAAAATAAGCACAAAGCATCCACACATTCACACCTTCTATCCGGAAACCAACAGGAAAAATAGCTATATAACACTTGATTTCGTCCAAATGCAGTCTTTTAATGATTAGGTGCCCACTTGTGCACCATTTCATTTTAATTAGCCTTCTCAATGAAGGACCAGTCATAGGCAGGCCAGAGATGTAAACTTAACGTATATTTCTTGGAATAAAATATTATTCTTGTTATTTGCATTTTTGGTCTGTCCAAAGGTGAGACATGCAAATTAAAACTATATAGGCAATTTCCAACTGTTGCAATTTTCTTCTTCACCCTGAAAACCCGGGATATCTTGATAATTAGTTTTATTTGGCAAAATATGCCCAAATTTGAGATTTATATCCTCTCGAGAAGTGTTCAAAAGTCTTTCCAGACGAACAGATGTTAGTGAATTTTAAACAACCTACTGCTTCTCTGATTTTTAACGAAAACCATCTCAGTAACCTCTCTAAGACATGGTCGTTGCTATTAAGAAAAAAATGCTCCATTTAGTTTTATTAATTCTTGAATCGAATAAAATTTCTTTGAGTTACATAAAAGTTTTAAAAATTCAAAGCTGATTCAATTCTCTTAACCCTTTTAATCATTTATTCAGACGGCTCGATTGAATAAATGGTACGTTATAAAGCATCCCTAACCTAAGTTGCTCCTTCCCATGAGTGACTCCCTGAGATGTCATCTAATGCCCATTACAGCCGAAGTAGTGGGCATGAAGTAATGTTTGAAAAATTAGATAAACCGCTTGATAACTTTATTCTGGTTCTTGGGAATCTCAATAAACACCGCAGACTGACGTCATACATTTGGCAACCACAGCATTAATGAATTGAATTTACCTATTCACATTCTAGTAAGATATTCTCTTATTTATATTTTCTCGCAAATATCAACAAAAGAGACGCTTCGATTGCCTAATGATGAATTTCTACGAAATTTAAGTGGTGGTAGCCTATATGGTATCAGTAAAAACAGATATCGGCTCCATTACATAGAATATTTGGAGGTGCGATAGATCACTGAAAACTACGGAGAAAATCATGTGAGCCGACCTAATACATCCAGAGATCCAAGGTGAGAGCCATGAAACGCTTAATGGAAGACCGTAAAGCGAAGAAATATGAACACATGAAGAGATTAGGAGATCGGTCGGACGAGCATAGCAGAATTGCATCAAACCAATCCCAGGATTGAAGCAAATTGATGATGACCCTTTCTTGCCATTGCTGGCGTTAGGAGTACACGCCGAAGTTAGGGATGTTAAGCTGTTTGCCAGCGTGACTTAACCCCTGAAGAAATTTCTACCGTGGTCAGCGCTAACTAGCGTTCCCATTACGTACTTTCACGAGAGTAACAGGATACACGAGTAAGAATCCAGTGGTGCGAACCAAGCATTAAGGCGGCCTATCCATAAGAGGAGTTCGAGTATATTTGCATAGAAAAGAGACCAGTGACGCGGAAATTCGATCCGTACTCCAGCTGCGATCACTCCGGTCCTACACACCACCGTTCAGCCCTATCTCGGAGTGCATTCCCATCTACCATTCCGTTCATCTCCCCGCGCCATTCACCTCACACACACCCCCACTTCGGCCAATCCCCCCTTTAAGACTCAAATCCCTCCCAATCTCCCCCCCCTCCCTGCCGACACTTTCTCCCATCACATCAATCCCGCCTCCCACGCCCCATCCCACGACCCACGCAACGAACCTCTCCCACATCCTTCATCTTCTGCCATTTTTCAACTCTTTTCAAGGGCGTTCAGTCCCTCACACTTAGTTCTCAATTTCGCCGCACGATTTCGAAGTGGCGCATCCCGCTCCGACGACCCGACCGTGAAGGGAGTGAGGGGTGGTTGGGAATAAAACGCTCGTCGGCGCCCGTGAAGTATGCACGGTTCCTTTTGACAGGTCGGATTAATTCGGCGTTTCGAAGCATTGATCTCCGCGGGGTTTTGAGCACTTAAGTTGATTACAGCGTGATTTTTAGACTCCTTTCGACGCTTTCTCTCGTCGGTGTTAGCTAACAAGCGGCCCACTGGCAAGCTTGACTCCGTCAATCAACCGAATTATCGTCCTGGATGGCGAAGGGGGGAGCTTAGAATAAAGGTAAGCCCGGCCAGTGTCACACTGATAGAGCCCCACAGGACAGTCAGTGAAACGTTAATCATCCCATTTCTCGTTTTCAAAATAAATGGAAAAATTCAAAATGTATGCATACCTTCCAATTTTTTCTCCATTTGTCCCTCTTTTTTAACGTTTTTCTATGAAACTCCAACATGGCTGGAAACCAAAACGTTAATTGCATTCCTTTTTTTTCATTTTAATTCGACTTCAAGAGCTGCGCGAATGGGATTCTGAGACGCGAAACACCGCAAAAAAATAATAATGTTTTTCCGCAAGCTTGGAAAATAAACCGAATAATTACCAGAAAACTTTCCGATAATTATCACGAAAAATATAAGGAAACGAATTGCTTTCTAGAAAAAAATTTTCTAGGAAGCATCATCTGATTAATAGCCCCGAATATCTTAAGCAATTAGTTCTGAGGACTTTTTGTTGGACATTACCAAATTACCATAATCGAGGGATGAAGTCGTACGTAAGCATTTATAAAAACCCTTGGTAATTCTTCAATACTCTTAAAAGTTCCACACACAAAAATAAATGGCCAAATATTTCAAACAAAAGAATTATTGTTTATCACCCCTACTTCCACTTCAAAGTTTTGACGTATAGTCGTTCGTACTTCTATAAAGTGTACTACTCACAGGGATAATTAATTTTCACCTTAAGGCAGGAATTCTTAACGATGTTAATCCATTGAAAATATTATCATTCATTTAAAAAGCAATTTCCACCTCCTTCATCCAAAAGAGATTTCCGTGTGCACTGGAGAAAATGGATCTAATCCTCATTCTAAAATGGCAGAAACTTGATAAACATTTAGAAATGGGGAAAAGGCCGAATAATTCGACGTACTATTCTGCAGGAGATAAAACTAAAGCTTCCGTCGCCGGCAAGATATGGGAGGGTGATCTTGTACCCGAAACATAAAAAGAGACTGGAAAAACATCTGAGTGAAGATTCGAGCAAGTTTGTGAAAGCATAAGACGGTGAAAGGCATTTTCATTGACAATTTGGCCTCCAATAAGGGACTCTCAGAATCCGAGCTTGAAATGATAGCCAAAGAATACGAATAACTAGAGACAATTTTTTTTTCAAATATACAACCTCGTTATCATAATGGAAATCTTAAAAGAAAATAAACGTTTTGCGCATTAAAAAATAAACACTAACAGAAGGGTCCCTTTAAAAAAATGGCAACCAGAATAATAGTACATCTGAGAAAACGATGTAAAAACTAACAGAGAAGGAGAAACAAGAGAAATGAACTTTCACGGACATTTAAAACATTTCTGAGATAGATGAAGACGATCATTAGGAAGCATCACTACATAGTTCTTGATCAAAGCCGAAGCAAAAATAGCATTAGCTATCCTGACTGACAAATTAAACAGTTTCCACATCGGATTTATTACTAGGGTAACGTGTAACCCCAAATATTTGCTCACCCACATCATTTGAAATGTAATTATACGCTGGGAAAACTTGGTGTATTCAACAACAATGCCGAGAGCGAGTAGGGTCCAGGGCACTTCAAAGATGCACCATCCGCCCTTTGCCCTTAAAGTTGCTCAGCCATGATGTATACTGTCGCCAAGTTCCCACGAGTGGGTCACGGGGCCTTAAGACTTCCACATCTTAACTTCGTGGACCAAGCCCGCATGTTGACAAAGATTTCTTTCCGGACCCACCCAAGTACGAGTACATACACCCTGAGAGTTACTGACTTGTTTCAAACGGGCAGAAACATTCTGCACGGAAATGCGCGGAGTTCCTCAAATCGGAGGGTTAAAGTTCCAAAGCTTTGTCCAAAGTTTGCTTTTGGTTAGCAGGAAAAGAAAATGAATGGCGCGCAAACAAAACCTGCTATGCGAAGATGCGATGCTTCTTGGCATCATGAAGTTAACAGTTCAGAAATAAAATTTCCTCGGATGTTTTCAGAATAACACCACCAAGAAGTGGACTATGACACTGCAAGGATAACTTATCTCAACGTTCACGGCAGATTATTTCGGTTGCATAAAAATTATTCCTAAAGATTTAACGAGTAGGTTCGATTTTCAAAGTTGCATGAAACGCAACATTCTCGCGAATATACTATATATATTAGGAACGTCAAACTATTCTACCTATTGTTCATATTTTAATATCAAGTCTTTTTTACATGCAATTGTTTTTATAAATACTTAAGAAACACAACTACATTTCATAAAAATTTCCGAAAAAAAAATTTAATTTCAATTCCTCCAATTCCGCAGTATATTCAGGAAAAAACACCCATGCATTACTTCCGTTCAATCAAAACTTCCTCAAATCTTGGTGAAATTTTAAGGATTATTCAATTATTAATATGATGTTATTTATATACACATTATTTATTCATCTCGAGCGACAAAGCTATCCAGATTCTAAATACATCCCGTATATATTCAACTCAGGTATGATATACGGGCAATGAGTACGCTCAAAGCCCCGAAATCTTTTATTTAACACTTAATGATTACATGATAGGAAACGAATATTTTATCACAAAGCAGCGGCTTAATAACAGAGACGAAAAATCTTGCAATTTTCCACTTAATAAAGATTTATTTAATTTTTTATTTAGAGAAAAATTGTCGTCTATGTTATTATTGAACGATTTCACCAAATCACACCTGCATCTGTAATTAATTTAAACAGCAGTTTCTTCCATTGCTCTGATTTTAATATAGTGGCAATGCTAAGACGACGATGAATGAGGAGCACATCAAGAGACTAAATGCGAACTTTCCCCTAAACTGAAGGAATATTATTAACTATTATATCATGCTTCATTTCTTTTGGAGATCATGTTCATACTACATTGGCTTCTTCTGCCTGCGTGAATTCAGCCGATTGATTGATTTTGTAAAGTCGAAGCTCATTCAGGTTATAGAATGGCAAAAAATATTTCCTAGGTAAACGTCAGGTTTGTGTCCGTTTATCAGCAACGAAGAATGTTTGGAGTTCACTCCATATTTCGGTTTACTCAAATCGTTAACACCAGAATATTAGCGAGTTACGTCATACTTCCAGATCGGGTGAGTTGCGATATGAAGTAACTTCACTTATGCGGAAAATACCCCTGAGTAAAGACCCGATTCCAAAATATTAGATTAAATTTCATCCAGCTGTGATCACACCGCCTATTTATATTTGTGTACAGATGTATGTAAAACCTTTTCGTTGGCATGCCTAAAAATATAATAGACTCATTATGTCCTTTTCTGCTGTAGTTGTATATTAATCATCATAAATACTAGTCGCCGTAGATAAGATTGGTTTTATGGGATTCTATGGTGCCGCTCCTAAGCTCTCCTTTCTTTCACCGACGGACCTAATGTTCCCAGACATTGCACTTAGTGAGCAGAGAGGACGGAAACTTGATGGAGGTCCGTGTTCAAAACCCGTCAAGTCCTTAGGGCTTTAAAAAAGCCCAAGTGCGGAGATTTTCTGGACTCCAGAGCTTCGTGGGAAACCGCAGTTGGCTAAGGGAAAGAAATTCCCTCCCACCTCCAACGCGAATGTGTGAATTTCACACGCCATGGAGCTTGCTGTTCGGTCGAGGTGAGCTCCGCACTCGCCCATCAAAATCAACCCTTGTGTTTATTACCGTGGCGATGGATTTCTCACCATCACGCGTTTGTTTCACGTTTCACTTTCGGCATCTGCCTTTGTGCAAGTGTACTTGTATTCGTTCCGTTAACGTTACCTTCTTGTTTTCAGCAAGCTATTATGCTCAAAATGTGTTCAATATATACCAGTATCCAAAAACCGTCCACCTTTTTTTTACTTATAATATATATATTTTTAGTCCACCAGTATTTTTCACCGCTCTATTTTTTTCCCAGTCTTCCAGGAGGCCACTCGATCAAACCATTCGATCTTCATAATTCTCCTTTCGGGTCACAATTCCGTTTCTTCCGACATTCCTTTATCTGCTGCCGCCAATATCCCACAAAAGTATAACTGTAAGATAAATATACTCCATTTCTATGTGGTACGGTAAAATGTTTTCTCAATCCTAGATCTAGTCTGTGGTGCTTTAATAATATTCTTTTTACAGGGAGACTTTTGGGTTTGTGCTTTGGTGATAATTTTACGAATCTTGAATATTCTATTGCTAGTGATCTTTCTTCCAAAATAACAAAACTGTTCCTCTTTTTATTACTTTTGATGGCTCAGTTTTATATCTATGCTATTTTTTTATATCCTCCTTTCACTATGCCGCAGACCATAAACCTTCCCCAAAATTAAAAAGATATAAACCAGATTTTTGGGTTTCATTTTCCTGTCTCAGAATTGGGCATTAGGGTTCGAGGTTATGGCTGCGAATGCCTATCTACCTAGAGAGTTTTTTTTTTAAATAAATGTCTCTCCCATATGGTTCTCCTGTCCTCCTTTAATATAAATTCATGTAAACTTCGACAAAATGCGGATGAAACCAGGAAGAATGTATTTTTAAACCTTCCCTACCTACAATAGCGCGTCCGCATATAATATAAAGAAGGATCTAGACGTAAAATCTCTAAATTGGGAAATAGCTTCCTTCGGAAGGTGATACAAGTATATTTGCTCACCTTATTTGGAAGCACGCAAGCCTCTACTGCTCCATTAATTACATTCACTAAATGAAATAACAGATGGTGACTCCTGTAAACTTTAATGTCTAGCATGCTGATCCATTCGCGATACGATAAACGTATTTCCGGAAAGGACCACGGTAGCCGACAAGCACTGAGGTACCGAAACTGCCACCTAAACTTTTTTACCAAGGCTAAAAGAAATAATTATTAAATGTATTAGAACGTAACTCTTTCGAGTTGTGTAATTCACTCTCTCGCCTATCCAAAATAAAACCGTTCTACTCCCAGCCCCGCTTCTCGTGCGCCATAATGGACTCGAAGTTGTTATTCGTTCTGTTTTGTTCAACTTCCAACCGGAAATATAGAGTCCATAATTTACTGCTCGGCCAGCATGACATTTGACTCAAAAATTATTGCCCTTTTTTTTCAGCACAGCATCACATTCGCATTTTTTTCCGCAGCTTCCCCTCTAGCCCATTTAAGCCCCTTCCCGAATACCGACCCCCACCCACACCCTTGGACCACTTCCCCGAAAAAAAGTCGATTCGCCTCTTCTCTTCTCCCCCCCCACCCTTCCCTCCGCCACCCCCTCCACCCTCATCCGACTTCCCGCCCCCTGGGTGGCGCCCGAAAAAAAAGAGGCCCGCCGATTCACATATTAACCCGTTTGTCTGCAGAGGGTGCTGAAATTCCCCCAATCAACGAGTAACTGTAATAAAAAAAATATCAATTAAAGGGAAAACTAAGATAAAATAAGCGTGGCTTCTAGGATGAATGAGTCGGAGGAGAAAAGGAAAGCTTTTGAGGATGAAAAATACGCGCCCGCCGTCTGCTGCCACGATCACAAAAAGGAATTCAGGGTAGAGACGATAAAAATACCCTCTTTCGTCCCCACTACCACTCGCGCCTCCCACCCCCGCTCGCGTCTCCCACCCCCGCTTGCCAGGAGTCAAGGCGTCAATGGGATGAAAGGTCGAGGAGCGAAGGGTCGGTTTCAAAGAGTGTGGTAAAGGGTATGGTGCAAGATGGATGGAGGGAGTAAGGAGGAGGGCGGCGAGTGAGAACCCTAAAGGGAGAGAGAGGATGAGCTTCGTGAGATCTAAAACGGGTGGCGGCAGCCAAAAAGAACGGGAGGAGGGGGGGCGAAATTTGGACCGCTTTGACATGTGAAGGGACCAGAAGGCGTTTGCCCCGCAACGATAAATTTTGTTGAATAGCTAGGAGGGTCCGCTAACAAATTTGCCGGCTCAGATTAAAATCTTTTGAATTCTCTTTACTTGATGACTCAAGTCTTGGATTTTTTTATGGCCGTGGCCTCGGATAAAACTCTTGTTCGATTACAGTTCGCTATAAAGGCGCTTTATTACTCCCTTCCCCCCGCTGTCGCTCGAGCCCCTCGGTTAAAACACTGTGCTGGCCCGTGCACCAACTGCCATATTCGGCTAATCGGATCGACTCGGTTCAAATCTCCTCGGGAATAGCCTTAAAGCCGCGAGTCGGATTAATCTATCAAAATATCTAATGTCAGCGGAGTCACGCGATGAAAGAAGACAGCGATCTGAAATAGCATACACAGAAAAATATATAACATGCATTCTAATGTCAACGGAGCCATGGGGAAGATCAATTCCCTGAGAAAACAGAATACTAAAATAATGCCATGGTATTGAAGCTGGAGCAGAAAATTAAGCACATTACGAACATAAACGGCAATCACTACTCTTGCAAGAAAACGAAGAGAAACTCTTAATAAAATCAATACATTTTTTAAACGGTAACTTTACGCATTTCTTTATTGAAAATACTATGCCTACTAGTACGGTAAATTGTTAAAGCAATGGTAATAGTACGAAGATATCAGGGAAAGGGTAGATAATAATTTAGTAAAATAAGTCACTTTTTTCCGTAAAAATTCATACCTTAATTAATATTGTATCATATCCTACCAATTTGGTCTCACAGAACCTCAAATTTAACGGAATGCGTGAACATTAGACGCTAATTTAAACGGAAGTTTCAATAACTGAGGCAGATTTTACTTCCCACTTTACGGTGACTAAATACGACATATTTCTCTCCAAAATGCCCGCGAAAGAAGTACCATCGACACAAATGGTATTCTAGAAATAGAAAGAAATTGCGAAGGCAAAAAAGGAGAAAGGCGGAAGATGGTTGGGCGTAAAGGGAAGAAATATTGACAAAGCGAGAGGATAATGGAAGAGGGATATAGGAAAATATCCTCGGCTCACGGAAAGGTGCCTTGATCGCGAGAATTATGGATGAAGGAGGAAAACGCAGCAATGACATGAAAGTGGAACCTCAATCATTACCGACGTTTCGGGTATCTGGCGCAGGTGGGGGCGGCGTAGAGGAGGGGCTTTCGCGTCAGGGTAAAGGGATATTGACAAATGGTCTAAGACCACACTTTCACATCGATGTTCTTCGCGTCTCGTAGTATATGGCTCCAAATATTATTTCTGAAGAGGTAATAACTAATTCCATTCTCATTTCCATTCAGTTTGCGTAAAAATTTCAAGGCGGTGTAATCGCAGGCCTAGTATGTAAACTGAATCACCAGAGAATGCAAAACCTGATAGAAGTAGTAGAAAATGAGAAAATGTACAAACTTGCTGAGTAACAGCACCAATCCTGATTAATTTACGACCCGGTCATAGTGTCCAGTTGATGGTAATCAAAGTCCATAAAATTATTCGGGCCTGAACTCTATCCCCTCCAACAATTGAGGTCAATTTGGAGAGTTATATCAACCAAAGTCAAAATTCAACTGACCGACAACGATGCCAAATACAAATCCATAACGTTCCCTGGGGAATTCTTTAATCAAAAAGAATCTAATTCAGGTTAACTAAAGTTATCATCTGACATATTATTAATAACCACGCTTTTTTCAATAATGTTTCATTTTTACAATCCTTATACAAGACCCAAGCTGGCATTTGCGCAATTTCCATTTTGGTTTCCTGGGAAATATTCCATTGACAAATTAAATGATTTTATTAACTTCTCAATGGGTCACATTATATTGATACTACTACTTATATTAGCATATTCGTTTTCAAAAAATGAATAATCATTAAAAACTTAAATTTCCCCAATAATTATAAATCTAATCATGGAAATTACGAAGGAGTTCTCATGGCTGCAGTCGATGAAACGAAGATAAGTATCAATGCTCATTACTATTGCGTGACTTTCCGTAAGGCGATATCTCTTGTTGCGAATGAACTTGTCTCAGCATCTTCTCATGTTATGGATGATTCCTCTCCTCATCAATCTTTTCGAAGGTACTATTTTGCATTGGCTTTGAGTAAACATCACGACACCTAAGCTATGGACCTGTGAACGGGATTTTAAATCAAATCAATTTCGGTTTTCTACTTCAATGCATTCCAATTGCAAAGGAGAAGCTGAGATGAGGTACGTAAAAATACATACCGAAATGATTATAATTTTTTGCTTTAGAAGACTGATATCGGTGACAGTAAAAAATCTTGAAATTACTTTGTCCCCGGCAACTCTGGAAAATGATGACGGTAATACTGATTAGGCATTTACTAGGAGCAAGATTATTTTGTTTTTGAACGCAGGCGGACGCTTCATTTATTCTTCATATATCTTTGAACATGAAATTTAAACTATCATTCTCGAAGAGAATAAATGACAGAGATAAGCTAGTGAGCTTCAAAAAAGGAAAAGATGGAGTGGGCAAAAGTCGAGCGACACCATCGTAAAATAAAAATCGGGCAAAAAGCGACGGCAGATTGCAGAAAAGAGATGAAACATAAAAACAGGCGTTCTTTAGGCCCTCACCCCACGTAGAATTGAGAATGTATAACTGTAGTAAGTGGGCTATCAAATTCCAAATTATACGATTAAAATATAGAGTAGTATTAACTTAATGTCCCATATTACCTGGTACATCCGGGTTCTGAGATGAAATAATTGTACAAAGAAAATTCATTTCGATAAAATGCCTAAAGAATATACGACAGTCTTGACAAGTGACTTAACAGATCGCCGCCTTATCAGACACTCAGGTCAAAAGGTCGCCATTTATATGGGTTCAAATAATATTAGCTTGTTCTGTAATAATGCGAATGGCTTGGATGTGCACATTCTGATTTTATCTGTACACGAAAGGGTTGGAGAAGCACGGCATTGATAAATATGAAAAATGACGTTGCAATCTCGGATATTATATATCTACTCAATAGCCCTACAAAGAAATGAGTGCTTTTACCAATGATCTAAAAAGCTGCTCCATTCAACTGTACATGAGCAATTTGTAAAAAAATCCATGCTATATAATGATATTTAAATTCAAGCGTTCCTTATCGGCTTTATACCCAAAACGTAGAGAATAACTCGTAAATAGGCAGCAGCCATTACAAGAAAAAAGATGGGGCTAATCATGTGAAAAGTAGGAAGATAGGGTAAAGGTAACTAAGTCATGCAAAAAAAGTAAGAAAATACAGCGGATATTACTAAAAAAAACTGTTCCTGAAAAAATTACTTTGGAAAAGAGAGAGAAGCCTTTTTGACCACACTGAAGATTTACCTTTGGATTGGAATACTGCTAATCTTTGCTAAGGCTAAACCTTTCAGTAGTCCAATCAAAAAATCTAAGTTTTTATCGGACAATAAATCACTGAGTGGACATCCCTTTATATCTTTCTACCTGTGGCTCTATCGAATCTAATTTATGTCATTTAACTCATCCCTAATTTCCCCGTACCCAATATTCTTGAAACCATTCGTAATCATACATTTAACTCAACACCCGAATATTCCCCATTCGGTATCCCAAAAAAATCTTTGTTGAGCGCTCATTTTATATAATTCCCCATTATAAGACTCAAGTACTCATCCCGTTAAAGCTGAACAACTATTCTGAGGTGGAATTTGAGCTATGTAAAGGGGTCTCCGAGATTATCCTGCGAAGAGGATGGGGGGTAACGAGTTCAATATTTCAATTAAATCACTTCGCCTAAATTTTCGAGTGGTTTTAACTAATAATCGTAGATATTTGGAAAACGTTTCGACTTTCGTCACAAATGATTTATACAGTAGAGTATTATAAAATTACGGAAAACCGATGAAGGGGAAAGAGTAAGTGCTGCATGTCATACTGCCAGTGTCAAATTTTACATCACAAAGGAGCTGATCAAGAAGAAAAAAAATGGGATAATTGGTTAACTCGGAGTGGATTAGATCTCTCCGATTTTTTAAAAATTTTTAATTCGTGATAACCCAGCCAAAATGGAAAGTTCAAGCAGGAAATATTTTTCACCCAAATCTTTAAAAAACATATGTGATTTTGTTCGGCTGCGCGCTCAAAATGGGGCCCGTAGCTTTCACGTGGTATCTTCCACAAACTAATACGTCCAGGTACCTGCGTTTTGAGTTACCATAATATCTAAATCCTATTAGTTTTGAATGAACATCAATGCTGTCTGGCTCCATAATGCAGTCTTCTCAAAGTGTACCGACGAGCAGAGACGTTTCCGCTTAATGTGAATATTCAACCTCTACATGCGCGCACACACACACACAAACATATACATATATATATATATATATATATATATATATATATATATATATATATATATATATATATATATATATATACACACACACACACACACACACCCAGTACTAAGCCCGACGGCGTCTGAAATTCATACATAAGGGTAAGGGGGCCGGTTATGGTTTCCCAGGAAGATCTGGTACCCGAAAAATAACATAGATTGGGTGGAGCTGCAGGTTCCCAGAAAGACTTGCCCGGGAATCGAACCCGGGGCCCTTCGGTCAGTAGTACAACGCTCTACCCCTAGACAACATATATATATATATATATATATATATATATATATATATATATATAATGTTACGTGTAAGCACATTCTATCAGTTGAGAGATAAGGATGACGCACATCTCTAACTCAGCACATATAAGGGCTGATGAAAGCTCAATCCCCCTCGTATTAACGTTTACCCGTTACATATTCAAGTGTCGGGCTTTGAGGATACAAGAAAGGAAAACAAAACAAATGATTTATAAATATATAAATATAAGGGATATTATCGCCGGCATAAAAGATAGCTTAGGAAACTACAATTAATTTTTCTTAAATGAGAAAGCTTTGCAAAGAAGCGAATACACCACGAATAACGCATTAAAATGTGACTTTTGAGTGAATAATTTAGGGCTCACGATAATTCTTCACAACTATGGTGCATTTTTTTTGTCTACTGAGTTACCGAAAAAGTTACTTCTGACAGCTGATACTTTCAGACGTCGTATTTGTTGCTGAAGTCTCCAGAAAAAACTACAATTCCATCCGTAGGGACATCGTCTTCGGTGAGCTATATTCCCATAACCCTATGTCTCCACACAAAAATAACATTGAAAAGCGTTTCCAGATAATTTTAAAATAAACTACGACGATTATCAAATAGAAAATTTTATAGATAGAACAAAGGAGTGATTGGAGTGTACATCATCGGGATCATCCATTCTGAAGTCTGATTTCAAGATGGCACATCAATGGAAGATGCAGTAAAACGAAAAATTAGCCGTCCGGCAGAAAGTAAGCTTGACCGTAGTTATCAACCCCAATGTTGATTTGATAGGTGATGGTACGTAGTAATAATCCCAACAGCGAATGAAATTCACCTTGCCAGATTAAGGGTCCCAGTATATTTTACTTGTAACCCATAGTTCTCCAGTCATATACGGTACGCGAAAAATCACACAGCTTGAATGAAGAAAACGAGAGACGTCAACATGAATATAACCTGGTCCCTCGGGATGGTAGTCCAGTACACCTCCCACTGAGATATAGTGCACCCCCCTTTATAGTACACCTCCCACTGAAATACCACGTATCCAAAGAAGGTTTAAGGATCCAAAAAAATGAATATTGCAATAAAAAAGCGTCTATGATACTATGAAAAATATGATAAAGAAAGGAGTATGGGAAATGAAATTGATACGTAAAATGGTTTCCTAACATTACTTAAAGGTGCGACATAAAATTTACCATTGAATTGTACCGCATCCAGCCTATAGTGTTTCAGGGATAATATATGTTCTGGGCAGCATATTGAATGTTTAATCTTAATTAAAAGCAATTATGTGCATATTCATTGATGGCTTAAAATTACATTAAAGACCCACCTATCTTATCTTTGAAGAGATTTTGCGCATGTAATGGCTATATTGACCAGAATCGGAATAACCTTCAAACGCAATATCACCCGCAAGAGAATTTGATGAAGATGTTATAGCACCATCCTTAATAACTAATACGCATTTTGCGAATCAGGCAATTTCATGCAATTAAATCTTTATTGACAAAGATTGTACAACACTTCTTCCAAATTCGATTACTTTCAAAAACAAGCTCATGAGATGGATAGTAAATAAAAGGGATCGAGATGGTGCGGGGGCTAACGTACTGGCTTCCCACCCTGAGGGCGCGGGTTCAAATCCCGGCGGTGTTGAATATTTTTCAGAGGTATCTTGATCCCTACTCGAGGTGCTTTGTGGAGGGCACTTTGAGTGAGTACGCCGTCCGTCGGATGGGACGTTAAACTGCGGACCCCTTGGCGCCTTTCGTAAAGAGTAGGCTAATGCCGACGCCGGGTTTCTCTCCACCCTTCATCCTTTCCTATCCATCCCCTATGGTGCAAATGACCTCAGCTGTCGGTCGCCTCCCCTCAAAACTACTACTAGTAAATAAAATGTCATAATGCACTCAATGTTGAAAAGAAACTATATACATGTACCTTTCCTGGTCCTACAAAATTTTTATTAGAATATTATAGACATACATTCGGAATTTAGGACTTTCGAATGCTTGCAAAAATAATCTAGGGACTGATTACGTGAATTTATATAAACTGGATTCTACCAATGGCAAATTTCAAATGGCAAATGGGATAGATTTCACCTAATCTTCTACCAACTTCACTTCTGTAATAGTTTCGTTTGGCTCATTATATTCATACCGTCTGTAGGGGTTACTGTAATCGCTCTTCTCATTTCATTATATTACACTTGGACTGCTCACTGTTTTTAGAGAGTAGGGTTCCCAATTAAGGTGGATTTCTAGTGGACTGGACTTTCAGAGATAGTCACCTAGAGGTGGAATTAAAATGCCTGATGTCGGTATTCCACCCAATGGGCAGATGGCTGATGCTCTAGGGCTTACTCTCTATACGAACTCGTACGGCTAGTTTTCTTTATCAAGAGTTGGCTCTCATATTCAGTTCCTCCGTGACGAGGGAAACAAAATTTTTCATGGAAATAAAAAGTAGCCCCGGTCAAAAAGGCCAGCAACCGTTTCTTTGTGCTGTGTCGGGCTGTTAAGTTCTAAAGCAATAGTGGGCCACATGGTCCTGTAATTAGGCCACCACGGCGACGAATGAATCGCTTTACAGTAAAAACCAAGGCGCCATAGACCAACGCCGAAGTGCCGGATCAAAACCCTTTTATTTTAGCATTTGGTGGAGACCCTGATAGGGTTCTAATATTTTTTGCCAATTTCATCGTAATTTTTGCCCGTTATTTCTGAGCAAAAAATGGACTTTCACATCGTACTCATTCATTTGATACCTAATTAAACCAAATTTGGCGCATTTACAATACTTTCCGCTTTTGATAAAAATTTTAAAATTGCCACCATTTTTTATGTACTAATTACATCACTTGTCATCGGGAAGGATTTAAAGTTGACATTTTAATCGAAAACCGGAAAATTTAAAAACAAGGAATAAAGAAAACTAATAAGTTCTTGGCGAAGTTTTGTAGGATAAAAAACCCGTTAAAATCCCATAAAAGGAGAAACACATAGATATGTTGGTCAATCACGCAGACGGCTTTGATTACAGATGTAGAGTTACACGGCTTTTTATGTTGTCCTTGCGTTTTTTTATATTTTCTTTAATTTTACAGATTATTTCAATCCCCATCACCCTGCACCGCCAAAAGTACTGATTACAAAACCCGCGTTAAAATAAAGTCGCATATTTAATTTACTCAAAAGGCAACTACGGCGAGAAAAATTCATGATTTGGTTAAAATTTATAACCTTCTTTCGCCACATATTCATAAAACCATCTCGGCATGCATTCTCAATAGGGTGCACACAAGAATGAAAGACCCCTGCCGTAAATCAACTGACAGAATTTCCTAGAGACTTTTTCAGCTTAATAAACGTCCACATCGCGCCAACTACAACGAAAGCAACCTGAGTAAATGTTTATATTCCCCACGTAAGGAAAAGGAAAAAAACGATATAAACAAAATCTTCAACCATTATGTAGTAGTTAAGAGTCACCATTGGACACATTAAATCCGTATTTTCCAACGGGATTGGAGAGTAATTAGGCAGACCCATGAGTTACCGCTCCCTTTCCTCGAGCGGACCAGATCAACTGTGAAGCTGGCAAAAAATTCCAATATTTATTTAATCATCACAAAAATGATTGAAATAAGACGAATTTACATCAAAAAATATCTCAAAATGATGCAGTAAGATGCAGTTTTATCGGTGTTAGGATATGAACCACAGAAAGAGGAGAAAGAGAAGGAGAAAATAATGCGATAATTCGATTTAACGAGTCACTCATTTCTTCTGTCTGAGCAGTGCTTGAGATTTTTTCAAAAGAAAACGATTCTGGTATTTGTCCGGTCTCTTTTATTTTTATTTAATATTTCTTTTGCCGTTTCATCTGAAATTCCGATATACTTAGGGACTTAAAATATTTCCCTGTTGTCATTAAACTAACGCAAATAATACCTTTCCAACCTAGTATCAAATTCCTTCAATCTCATATATATTCTAAATTGAGTTTTGAGTACTTTATTAGGTTTGAATGCCGGATAGTCTTTCATATACCCCTTTCCTCTCTTGTCTGTCGATTCTTCGAAAAAATATTTTCTGAATCATCACTTAAATAATATATTCACGGCGATTATGGCTTAGTCTCTAAAAAAATCAATAGGCACTCCGTGTTTTCAGCTCAACGCGTTACAAGCGTACATGCACATATATGCCTATCCAAGACATAACCGCATATCGAGAATCAATATCCAAAAGTTAGTTACGAGGAGTGTAGGGCATCCGATTATTTTGCCTTTTCAGCAATAGAAAATATTTCGTAAACTGGATAAAGCTGGGCACCGCATTTATCCACTGATCGGCTTTATTTCCCGGCTGAATTTCCTCACAACAACAATCTCATATTTTTCTGGCATACTGCCCCTTTTTCAGGTCGCTTTGGAGAGAATTGCTCTGACAGCGAAAAGCTGAATTTTCGTTTAAACCTTTTATACCACCGTACATTTACCGCACATACTTCGCGTGAACAAATTTAATCTCCAATCCAAACTATCCACGACGAATATGCTATGAAAGTAGTGGACACCGATAAAACTGATCAGTCAACTTGGTGTATTTCGATATGACAAGGTCAATCAAAAGGAATTTATCTGTTTGCCAACGGCCCAATCACAAGGTAATCCCGCAAAAAGAGGTATTTCAGTCTGACTAATAGATATCTCCTCAGAGCCTTAGTTGTTGTTCTACGAAACTTGATCATATAGTTTTCCTACGAATACAAGGAAAATATAAGATTTAACATTCCGATTTGAAGGAATTGTCATGGGTAAAATACCCTGAACGCAAAGTTCTGATTTCCTTCAAGTGACCTCCCAGTTTATCTGATTATATTTCGATCCTGCACTTGTCTAACTGATTTATTTCCGATGGAATCTCATTCTTCTGCGATAAAACGTCCCATTGGGCTGATTATTTTGACGAAGTGATTCATTAAAAAAGGGATGGAATTCCAATTTTCGTAGGATTAACTCCATTGAGACCGGATAAAACTTCGCGTATTGATTTTCTAACGATCTACCAAAAAAGACGATTATTGAACCAGCCGACGGTGAAGTTCAGACTAAAATCTACTACATCGCTAATCTGCTCGGAAAGAGCGTAACCAGAGCACTGTCTCATTGCTACATAAATATAATTCCGATAATTAAGATCATTCATCTTCAGGTGGCTGAAGAACTAGATGAGAGGAAGGGTGAGAAGAACGAAGTAAGAGAAAGGGGCAGATTGTCAGAAAATATGCATATACTCAAAAAATATAACCCCTCACATCCTTAGTAAATATACTCGAATGTTGCTTTACGGCAACGAGTCTTTCCATTTAAAACGAAAAAGGTACGAATATTGTATTCTCAAAAAAGGTAGCACGAAGGTTCTCCTTTCTATTTCGAATAAAGTATTGAGACAACATTTTCATCCCAACATAATATATCGTAATGCTTATACTGTAGACTACCTGTGACGTCCATTTGCGAACTTAAGTCAGTAAGTTTAGGAATTTGAAAGTACAACACCTAAAAGAGACCCTATAAGTTTTCGAGGCATATCTATCATCGTAAGTAAAAACGGAACCAACATTTTGGTGGCAAACATTTATTAAAAAAATTATATCCATCACACAAGCTCAAAAATGGCACAAAATTAGGGTAAACAACGTCTAAATATAAGAAAGTATTGATTTTTCCCTCCAAAAAAAAAAGGATTGATAATTATTAAATTTGATTAAAATGGACATTTTTATCTAAAAAAAATACTTATTGCGGTAGAGTGACACCTTAAATATTGCAAAAGTGATTGAGTATCACGCTAAAATGGAAATTTATAAATAAATATATATAAAATATGTTTTTGGATTTAATCTTTACATCAACTGCTGACACAACGGAGAAATACTGGATGAAATCTGAATGGTACTTAGACACTTATTATGCTTCAACAATCGCTTTTAAATATAACTTAGAAAAAAAACGCTGGACTTGAATCCCGACATACAAACCATATCCCATTTCATTATTTTTAACACTATTCCCTCGCAATCTCTAATCAGCGTCACTGCAATCAACTCGTGAAAGCTCCTTTGACAAACAAAAGCCTTGTTATGTCCCTACTATACTGGTCATTCTAGACGAAAACACTTCCGAGATAAGTAAACTGTTCCAACTACTCTCGTTCATGAACTCCTATTTTAATATTTACCTCTCCTTTTCCCCGAAGACTATATACCCTTCGTTTTACTTGCAAATAATATTTAAGTTTGATCATTCGCAAACCAAATGATTTTATGAATACCAAACAGGGATATCATTCATATCTCCAGTTCTTCTCGTTCACCATTGCCTCCAGATATATACAGCACCTGATCAGTCTGGCACAGGTAAACATTGCGGATAAGACTCCTATCTCACCATTCTACTCCTATTTTTAGGCATAGATTCGATAATTCTACTCAATACACTTATTAAAAGCCTTCTTGAAGTCTATAAAAAACAATGACATCCTTATTGTATTATTTTCTCATCCCTATTAATGACCTCATTACTGTTATGGTATCACGCGTACCTCTCCCCTTTCTGAACCCAAGCTGATCATATCTTAAGTTCGCCCTTTTTCACCCTACTATCCAGCGTCTTATTAATGAACCTGAATACCACATTTGCTAGGGGAATAATCAAGCTTATTGTTCTGTAATCCTCACATATGGCTGTTTTTCTTGGAATCTATTATTCTTTTCTTCCTTGGAATAGGAACTAACACTTTTCTGAAGAAATCTTCCGGCCAAGTTTCTTTCTAATAAATGCTACGAATAAGTCCATTAAAAGACCTACTTCCAAGTTTTTCAAGACTCTTAAATGGTTCTGTGAAAATATAAAATCCAATGATCTTTTCTGATTTTAACCTCATTAATGCCCTTTCTATCCCGCTGTCAATTATTCCTCTACTTAAACTATCCTCATCAACGTCATATTTTCTTTGTCTGTCTGAGCTTACAACCCTAATATCCTTACCGCATAGATTCACTCTGAATTCTTTCTACCTCCGTTGAATATTACCAAGTTCAATTGATAATCTTCCTGATGCACCTTCAATAATTTGCATGGATGTTCCCTTCTCAATTCCAGGGCAAGTTTCATTTTACTTTAAAGCAGAATAAATTCAAACTTCGTTTATAAACTTTTCATGTGCTTGCATTACGTCTTTAACCACGTGTCCTCTGCCCGCAATTTCAGTTTCCCGCCTCAGTTTATTGTTCAACTCTTTGTACTTCCTTCTACCGTTCTCTGTTCACATTCTTATATTTCATTTTCTCGTCTATCTTCAAAATCATCTTAATTGAAATAGTTTCCTTTGGCTTCCTCAGTTAAGTTTTTAAGTGACATCACAACTCAAATGGCTACTCTATAGGGGTCAGATACCTTTAAACCCGCCGCACTACTGAAAAATCGCTGATCGGACTAAATTTCGTCTGGCTTCTAACCTTCCACCTATATAACCCGTTTGACTATGTCATCGCTCCAGCCAGCACAGCTGTAGGATTCTTAGAATACAAAAACCCTTTCCCACGTCAAGGTCGCAGCCAAGGGTGGTATTGTTGCTCATGCGCTGAAATTACAAGGTTTCTACAAAATAGTAGCTTTTTGTTGTAATTATTTCTAATTTAGCCAACAAACGATTGCGAATCATTAACTCAAGTTACTAAAGAAACCAATTCAAAAAGAGGGATAATTCAATTCAATATGCTAACTCTGTGTCACAAAAATATCCATGGCTTTAGAATTTATTTAACAAGGTATCAAATTTTATAAATACATTTGAAACTATCTTCCTTAAGTTCTACTTTGAATATAAAAGTTAATTTTCCCGATAGACTTTTTCAGAATACGAATACGAGTCAGTAACGCGTCCAAAGAGTGAGAATTGCCTTGTTTCCACGCCCCTCCCCCGTTTGGCCAAATTCTTCCCGTCACCTTTTCTCATGGAACACTAAGCCAACGCTCCCCCCTCATTAAAATTTCTTGGCACCGCAAGGATTAGAACTGTTGAAAGCTACGAGATGTGATAAGTAGGGAAGAAGAGAATCCGACAGAGCCCTTCATTAATATAAAATTTAATTTTTTTAAGAAAAGACCCAGGTCGATGAAGAAGGAAACTTTACAAGGGGGCTGTAATTTTATTTTACGAGGTTCATTCACTGTTATTGAGGCTATCAATCATTGGAATGCTACCTGCTTTAAGCTTTCCTAAAGGGAAACGATTAAGCATCAAGCACTGAGTGCTATGTTGAATTATTACATGATTAAGGATTCATAACGTTATGTATACACCTATTTCATTGCTTTGGCGCAACTTTTTCGCTAAAAAAATTAATGTTTGATAATAAATTGTTATTTATGGCTACCAACGCTCTATCACCGAAGGTCAAAGAAATATATTTTTAAACGATTTCAATCATAAGTTCTTTCGACCTCAAACGTTTACCTAATATCATCAAAATACACCTATGTACACAACATAAGCATTTAGGTATGCAACACCGTCTGACTTTGTTATGAAACGTACTTTATGACCTAATAACAATCTTTAAAACATATGTAAATAAAATTTGCTAAAATAATTATACTGACATTGATTTTATTGAAATGTTAAAGCACATAGACCAGCAAGGTTATACATAGAAAGGAAATATAGCGTAGATGAGGATAGCTTAGGTCCAGGCTTACTTGATTGCAAGATAGAAATCGCTTTAAGGGAATTGCGATGAAAATAGGCCATAAAGGTAGACGACATTCTCGCTGGACTACTTAAGGGTTTAGGGAAAGGTGGGAGGAAGAGTATTCATGAACTAATTCGTAGCATTTATGAGAGCAGAATTTAACCGGATGACTTCGGTGGATCAGGGTAGTACCTATGCTAAAAAAGGTAAAGGCTACATCATGTGAGGATTACAGAGCAATAGTTTTGATTTCGCTCGCAGCTTAAGTGGTTCTCAGTATTATCACCAAAAGGATGTAGAATAGAGAAAATGATTATTTAGAGGATGATCAGTTTGGGTTCAGGCAGGGGAAAGACACGCGCGATGTCGTTGCAACAATGAGGTTCCCAATAGAGAGGAACATAGGATACGATCAGGTTGTATTTGCCTGTTTCGAAAATTTCGAAAAGACTTTTGACAGAGTAAATTCGGAAAAATAATGAATGTATTGCAGAAAATAGGAATGGATGGGAGGGATAGGATACTCATCCACAACCTGTTCATGTTTCAGACTTCTCAGGTGAGAGTACGGGATGTTGAGTCCGGATGGGCAGTGTTAGGAAAAGAAGTAAGGCAGGCTTGTCCATTATAACATTTGCTCTTCAACATACACTGTATGTGGAGGATATGATTGAAGAAGCATCGGGAGAACTGAAGATAGGAATGAAAGTTAGTGGAGAATTCGTAAAATCAGTCAAGTTTGCTGATGGCCAAGCTATAATTGGTCTGCAACCACGGGGTTGTAAGCATTGCTGAGTCCATTGTAAAGGCAGTGCGATGGGTATGGCATGAGAATAAATGAAATAAAACGGAAGGTAATGCGGTTTTTCAGGAGGAAAAATTCCACGTTCAATGCCATCATAGATGTTCAAGAAGTTCTCTCGGGTTTCCCACCGGGTCAGGTTGCAGTACACCGACGTTTCGAAGGCTGACTCTGCCATCGTCTTCAGGGTGAAGTGATGTCGCTTCACCCGGGAGTCACTTCACCCTGAAGACGATGGCAGAGTCAGCCTTTGAAACGTCGGTGTACTGCAACCTGACCCGGTGGGAAACCCGAGAGAACTTCTTGAATACCATACGCCGGGAAAACCTGAGATCCTTCATCATAGATGTTCATAAACTAAAGCATGTGGAACAGTTAACCCATCTGGGAAATGTCTTGGACCAAAGTAGTCCAAGTAATGGGGTCATAAGATGGAGACTTGCGTTAGGTAAAGAGGTTGTCACGAGGAAATTGGAATTAATGATAGGAACGTTGATTAAGGATGCTAAGAAAAGGCTCATCAAAACTTTGATGTAGAGCGTGGTTTCGTACGGCGCGGAAACATGGTAATTTAAGGATAATGATAGGCAATAGATTGAAGCCTTTTGAAATGAGAGTGCGCAGATGGATTGAAAATTTTGACTGAAAGGAAAGCAAACAAGGAAGTCCAGGTATGGTGGGGGAGGAAAATATTTGTTGGTAGAAATCAAAAGGAGGCAGAAAACATTGATTCAGACCGTTTTGATTTGCGATTGTATATAATACTGTGTGATTGAGGGGAGAATGTTAGAAAAACGAAGAAGAGGTAGGAATGGGATAGGGATGTTGGCCGGAATGAAAGGATGAAGAAAGTGTTCGGAATTTTAATGGGCTTCCTGTATTTTTGGGTTTCAGGCTGTGTTTTGCGGAAAGAGACAAGGGCATGTTGTTGCCGTACCTTTTGGCAGCTTGTTCGTACAAAAACCTACCTTAACCGGTGGATTACTATAGCAAATAATATTCTTATGAAATTAGTACAGCAGTTCATCAATGAAATCTGTTTTAGTTAACTAATACTTCATTTTTTTCCAAAGCAAAAATATACTCTTGAGATATCACGTTTTTAGTATTTTGATACTCGCAAAAAATCTTGTCTAAATACGTGTTTCCATGTCTTCAAAACATAATTCCTCAACAACTGTAAAGAGCTTGGTCAAAGAGAATCCATAAATTCAAGCCTTGGAAGTAGTTGAGAGACTGAAAATCTAAATGAATGCTGGTCGACAACAGGAATCCTTAGTCTTTATTTATTAGCTTGGTAGTAAACAATGATTATTGAAACCCATTTCCAGAATTGCAGTTTAACTTTCCGAATAACTAAAAACATGTACGGTTATATAACGTCAAACAGGTTATGCAGGTGAGTACGGCTCTGTAATTTTAAACCTGAAGTCTTGGGTTCGAGTTCCGAATCGGGAATGGCTCCTGTATGAAGTCTGTACATTCGGCTCCAGGGAAACTTGATTATAAGTGAAAAAACATATTGGGATGCCAAGAGGCGTAAGTACCAACAAGGTGAGCGGATAGTAAACAAAAATATTCTAAGTTATATCTTAAAATGGCATGCTTGTTTTAGTTATTCGTAATGCCTGGTAAAATTATAAAACGCTAACAGCAGAGGATGTAAATATAATATGTACTCAAAATGATACTTATAAAATGGATCATATTAGGTTTATTTTATTGTAAGGAAATAAATCCTTCTAATTAAGGACCAAAGAATTTTGACAGGAATGCTGAAATCTAGAATTAATAAATCGAGTTTTTTTTCAAAATCCATCCTATTTTCTTTGCATCCAACCGAAAAAGTATTATGGTTTTACTAACATTTTTAAAAAGATAGGTTTATTTTACAGAAATCATAAAAATGAAACCGGTGAGACCGGAGAAATGAGACGTCTAATTTAAAATTAACATTGAAATAAAAGCACGTGAAAACGGCAAAAGGAACACTGGTATTCTTTAGACAAAAATGGATACTTTCAAGGGGAACTTTGTTGATTAGGCGCATTAAAAACAAAAACAACCAACGAAAAAGAGAGACTCGATGGATTTGTCGCTGACGTAAGGGCCAGAAAGAAAAAGTGACTAACGACTTTGATAACATAAGTTCGGAGAAGTAACTATGAAGCTTGGTCCTAGAAAAGAAAATTTGAGAATAGTTTTGAAATATTAGTTCGGCGAATTATGTAGAATATAAGCTTTCTAGGATGAAAGTTAAACAAAGGAGGGATAGGGAAATGGGGATGGTTAAAGTCAGAATAAATAATGGTTCGAGTATAAATTCAAAGAAACTGCGGGAGATGCCGCAACAGTAACTTTTAACGGAGTCATCCGCTAATGTGCATTTCAATGCAACAATTTCAGAGTGTAAAAATCATTCACCTTGACTGGGATTCGAACCCAGATCCCTCAATATCCGGTCGAGTGCTTTACGTATGTACGGTATTTCGTCACAACATCTTGTTCCTTTAAAAGCCCCGAAATTTCAGAGTTTAAGAGGACGCCTCGGTAGCTTAAGTGGCTAAAGCACTCGACCGGATATTGAGGGATCTGGATTCGAATCCCAGTCAAGGCGAATGATTTTTACACTCTGAAATTGTTGCATTGGTTCGAGTATACATTTGAAGTGGGGTGTCAGAGAACCGAGGTGCAACCCTTACGTCTAACAAAGCAAAATAAAACTCAACTATGCGTCTTACAAAAAATAACGTACAGGTACTTTGAACTGATTACATAGGAAAGATAAGATTCATGGTTTAAACGATTTAGAACGGAACGATAATATCATACCATTATGGCATGATTTTTAGAAAATAAAAACCATAATGCTAAAAATATTTTGGAACAAAAGTGAAAATACTATTTAGGAATGGAATGGTTTCGAAGCACAAAAATTAAGGTAAATTAGTTTTTATACCTGGGGGAATTTGACCTAAATGGTATTTTTATATTTATAATGCCCTCAAGGCATGTTCGAGCACACAATCCGA
Source organism: Hetaerina americana (assembly GCF_022747635.1). Taxonomy (NCBI): domain Eukaryota; kingdom Metazoa; phylum Arthropoda; class Insecta; order Odonata; family Calopterygidae; genus Hetaerina; species Hetaerina americana. The sequence continues at coordinate 15,863,028 of NW_027286985.1, forward strand.
GATGAGTATGCATTTCAACAACTGTGTTATACAGCATCGGCACCGGGAAAATAAATGTTGGTATAATTATGCCTGAATAAGTATATGATCATCAAACGATAAGGACATTCACAGAGATAGGTTTCATAAAGTTATCTCAAAGATAATTTAAGCAATCCGATAATCGATGCAAAGATAAGTTTTAGTTTATTGTATTTCTTTGATGTAGAAGAAATATGAGGATGAAGGCTGATATAATCATTTTAAAAACATTGTGAAGACAAGAAACGAACATACTTTCTGGAAAATAATAGAATGGATAAGGAAAATTTTTCCGAAAATAAATCAAAGATAAAATACTTTTAAGAGAGCAAAATTTTCGGGATGAATATAGATGGTACACGGAATGAATAGCGAAAATCGAAAGAGCACGAAAAAATAAAATTTTATGCACGGCTCTCCATTCATTAATTCCAGATTAAAAGGTTCATCCCCCTCTATTTATCACGAAATATCAAAAAATTCAACTTAATTTTGATAAACTAACTTCTGACCCGAGTGCCACTATGTTAAGTGGCATTATTCGTGAGAGTCAGTTATGTGCATATGAAAACATTTCCGTGAACGGATGCGGTCATTACGTTAAATTTCTAATTGCTCAGAAGAGTCCAGAATTAAAAGCATGTAATCCTTTGCGGCAGAGAGGTAGTAGGCTGTGAGAGATAAATTCCCAGCAATCATTTCACCAAAATTTAATGATTAAATCGGGTCTTTTTCCATTTTCTCTTTCACAGCCGCAGTACCCTTTTACCCAACAAGGGTGGCAACATTGCAAAAATAGATAAGCGTTGCACACGCCTCGACCGGAATTCGATTGATTATGACAATAAACGCTTAAGGGTTAAAAAAAAAGTTATTCGATCGTTTAAATTTACATAAATCTAACCCTTGATACGTCCGAAATATATACTTATAAATCTATATTTTAATTAGAGTTTCCCACGTAGTCCTTAACGCTTCCGTTGACTAAAATAAGTTGATATTTTGCAAAGGACTTCATATTTTTGCAAGTTCTTGATTTTCACCAATTATCTTCTACTTTAGTGATATTTATCTCCTTCCTTACAATTCACAATTTGTTCCATGTCTTACGGCGCATCATGGTGAAAAGTAAAAATATCCTACGTAAACTAAAATTTGGTAGTTTTCCTCTACGTTTAACGGAATTCGTGACAGGTTTCAAGAATCAATTGCGTCCAGGAAAATATAGGTAAATAATACGGTATTGTATCAATGATTTTATTCTATAAATATCAAATATTTTTATCATAAAATATTTAAATCATAATGTACATTTGAAGCAACACTGCAAAATAATTAAAAATCACTGGGGAATAGATATGTATCTCTTCACTGCCCATTTGACATTTTACTACCGTTTGACATGAAACTCGTATTTATTGGTTAAATATATTTCAGGAAAGGAAAATATTATTAATAAAATAGACGAACGAATTACACCACTCTTTCCAAAAGATTTTCCTTTAATATGCTTATGATAAATATCCTGAAAACTCCTGCCACTCACCCATTAGACATCTCGCGGTATATTTTGTAGATACAGATCAGAAAGAGTGCAGGGCGGAGCGCAATTAGAGCTATCCCTCAATTTCCCATCACTAGAATTTGCAGAGAGTAGAAGAAATGAAATCTGGCGTGAACATTAAGAGAATATGTTTAAGATTTCTATTTGACACACTGTGTATCAGATTGTGATCAGGAATAAGTTGATGGCTCCATGAGGATTCCACTCCATCAACTACGCTTGAATTGCTCTACGGACTGCACTGAAAGAGTCTGGATAACAACCGTAAAATCCTCTCCAGTTTGAAACATCAGTAGGGCCTTTGGAATAGATTAACTTCGGTGAAAGGGCCCAGCACCTGAGAACACCAAGAAGAGGAGTATTCTGGACCACAGCTCTCATATTTCTACTCTTTACTCGTTTGTCCAGCGAGGCCACAGACTCATTTAAGCAGATGAAATTGCCACCAATACTTACTTTCCTTTCGATTTTTTAGAAATCAAACTGACAGTACTTAATGCTTTGTATACTATTTCCAGAAAAGGAAGAACGATCTGGGATGAGGAAATAAATAAATAGATGTCGTCTAATCCAATTCGATGTATTTTAAAGGTATTTTTCACACCAAAATTTTAATATCGCAGTTCCATATTTTCATATATACCTTCCAAGCACAATTAAACTAGCAAAGAAGAAATGATAACTATACTATATAACTATACTGTGGCAGAAAACCTCGTGCAAAACATCTGCATCGTGTAACAAGCCCAATGTAATGCATAATGATCACCTTGAGAAGAAAAAAAGGAGAAAGGATGTTTTCCCAATGATTGTTGACCCATCATTTTATATCTTGAGAATGACGTAGGGATTTAATTTTTTTTACTCACTTGCTTCGTATGTGTAACGGAAATTTTTATTCCGGTATAAAAGGAATGGCGACAGTGAACTGTTTATGGTAATTTAGTTCATTTAATTTCTTCGTTCAGGAACCTGACTGGAGGCAATGCATTATGCTGGATACAATGCGCTATCAGATGGAATTTGCATTGAATTTCACCCGCGGAAATGAAAACAACGCACGAGTTAAGCGATATTTTCGTGTTATCTAGCTCTCTAAGAACAAATGAACTTGCAGCATCAAGATACAAAGAAGGAGGAGCAAATGGAACTGCATACCGTTAACCAAAATGCCGTCTTATCAATTCTCGTGTTAATTGGTTTCTACTACCCCTAGGGACGAGTCCTTGCTCTGCTAGTCATGGACTCACATAGATATCATCACTACTCTTAGGAAACGTAAGAAAAGTATCACATTAAAGGGGACAATAAATCGCGAAACATATTCTTAAGAGCTCGTGTAAATAGCAATCGTTTAATGTCGCTAAATTCTTTAAACTTGTATTCCAAATAGTAATCTATACACACCAGTTAAAAAAATCAAACGTTACAAATTAAATAAATTTACTCATCATTTTGCTAAGAACCCATTGTAATGATACCGTGTTTCACCGCGAAAAGTAACACCCTGGTACAACCATGTCAAGAGTGTTAAATAAAATTTACATGGTTGTGAAATATAAAAGTGCCTCGTGTTCTCATGCAAATGATTTATTGAATAAAAACAACCCGAAAGGGATCATTTAATATTAATTCCTATGCTCGATATAGCGAGATGATACAAAGATAGCGTCATGTATTATTCATGCATTAACACCGGCTGTGCAAATAGCCGTAGATAGAAGCAAAATATGGTATACAATCTAAAGGCATGCAAATCTCTCCTTGATTATTCAACAAAGCCTTTAAACAAACAAAAGCGCATTGCGACGATATTCCTCAGCCAAAAGAAACCATGGCATAATGAATTATTAATTAGATTAAAAGCTTTCACTATACTTATCAAATGGAATTCGATCGTAAATTTACGTTTATCGGTCAGTAAACCTCTTCTCTTTCGCCCACCATTCTGTTCCCTGATCCTCCAGGGCCTTGATCTTATGATAGTGTGACAAAAGTTTTGTTTCTGTGTCATGACAATTCATGAATAATCGGACGAGGATTTCTACGGAAAATGCGTAATTTTCCACGGTAAGGTTATGGTGAATAATTTCCAACCCTCCACTAATCCTATGAAGATTGCTAAGAGAGGAGAGGGAAATTTACATTGGACTTTACATTGGAATCCGACAAGGAATAACGTACCAGCCAAAATGCGAGGGGAAGTTTGAAAATGGCGTACGGCAAAGAGCTGAAAACTTTAAAGTAAAATACAGCAAACACCTGACCATATTTTGATTGGAAATACGTATGTAGCAAACTAATAGAGAGCCCAAGTATACTTCAGGAATTTTCCAAAGGGTTCTCACCTACATTAGTCTCTAGGGAATGACAATATTGAAACCAGGAACAGCCCCACATTTCTTCTAATAATACGCAATATTTCTTAATTAACACACTCATTTGCTTTATATGTGACTATATATATTTTTAGCGACAACCTTAAAGACGCATCCACTCAAATTGGCTATCAAACTGTCCATTAATTGGGTAAAAGAATAAGTATTAAAACATATCCATGGGCTCTCCACCTTCTAAACATTTTCATTAAATAACAAGGTTTCCAGGAACGTCCAGGGAAATACGTATGTATTTACTGTTCTACTGATATAGTCAGATGCACAAAAATGTATTATTTTTTAATTTTTTAGATGTTTTAATTTTTTAAATAATTCAAGTATTTAAGATGACAACGAAACAATAAAACTATGGTGAAACACTTATATATTCAATTCTTTAATCTCTGCTCGTACCTAAACCAAAGGAAAATTGGACGCAGAATGGCTTCAAGGAGCTCCCGGCATACAAATTACTTCAGGGCTTGAAACGAAGATAATTTTTGTACAGTTGACATAAATCACAGTATGGAGTGGAATAAGAAAGCTACTAAAGGACGTTACGGTAGGTTTTTAAAGGAGAAATATTTGACTATTTTTAGTAGTTAATAAAATGAAGTTGACCCTGGACTATAGAAACGAGGTCAGAAAATACCTTAATAAAATCGAATGATCTTCACGGATGTAAGGAATTCGTACGGAAAATTCGTATGGAAATTGTAAGGAAAAATTCGTACAATAACTCAATGACATACGTGCCATTATGCCAATCCACTTATATATATATACATATATATATATATATATATATATATATATATATATATATATATATATAATCTGTAATTATAGGGCTTCTATTCTTTCCATACACGTCGTACCTTTTATTTTTTTGAGTATATATATATATATATATATATATATATATATATATATATATATATGTATGGAAAGAATAGAAGCCCTATAATTACAGATAATGAAATGGAAAATTAGGGGAGAAATGAAGACAGGCAATGAGCTGGAATATATAATATTTTCGGAGAATAATTTGAAACTCTGAACGAAGAATTAGAGAAAGAGTGGTTAAGGCTGGAGAACTTTGGAATTTAGGGAAAGTATTTCAGAGAGAAAACTTAATTTATGTCAAATTTCATCATGTGAAGATAAGTACAAAAGAAGAATTATAACCCTGTAGAATTGGTTGGAAGCCACAAACTTCACAAAGTGTAGTCTAATGCTCAAATTATTACATACCACTCTAATTGCCACACGCCACATCATTGGAATCACATAGGCAAAACACGTTTGGCTTCATGAATTAACGGAATAAGTTCCACAATTCGAACTATCAAGTTAGTACCAACGTAATCGATAAAAAGTCAGGTAAAATGCAATGGCACGTGCCTATTCGATAAATGACGACCAATCTGGATTTAAGGATGGAAGAGGAGCATTAGGAACTTCAATCTGTTGGAAGTGAAATGCTACAAGAAATTATTTTAAGGAAATAAGCAAAACAATATTAATTGGAACTTCAACTTCAAATACAGATGACGTCCGAAACATGAGTGTCAATTATGGATTTTTTTTTCATTTATACATTTCTAGCACATACGTACTCTGACGTCAAATTTCGCACACCAAAGCCTTTTGCTTTAGAGGAAATCAATTTTTACGGCGGAAATATGACCTCTATGGACGCCATTTCTCCAGATGTCTGTCGAATGAACTGTTTCGTAACGAACATGCTGGTTTTGAGGGAAGAGGATTTGCCCTGATTATATGCTTTACACATATGGTTATACGGGGAAAGTTAAAACAAACATTGATGCTTTACATAGAGAGGGGAAGGAGATCAATTTTGGGCGAAATTTGAAGAAAGAAGTGAAAGTGAATGGAGGAGATATTGAAAACCGGAGGGTACTGAAGGTCGAGACAAAAGGAAAAATTTACTCCCCCGCTCAAACAACATTCTTTAGTCGCGCGCGGGAGAGGAGGGAAGAGAATAGGCTTTTTCAATGGCTGCAGGTAACAGGAAGAACTGACGAAGGAATAATGAAGAGGGAACGAAACCGCTAATTGGTATACTAATTATGGAAATGGTAATGGAACTTTACCTGGAAAGTAAATTAAATCAAGGGAGTAGTATGATAAAAAAAACAGTGACTCTAAGAAAAAAAGCGAAATATTTGAGCATATACACGAGAGAAATTCAAGTCAACATATATTCAATTATCTCATTTGACGATTAGAATGGAATATAAAACAAAAATACACAATACAACAAAAGAGATTCATATAGGAAATTTACTCAATTTTAGGATTTGATGCGAGAGAGATTATACATGTATGGGCATTTTTCGGCCACAATAGTTTCCTCCGAATATGTACACAGCAACACACCTCTTTCTGGCTCCAAAACCCATTTCTTCCAACATCAAAACCATGTGTTTTTCAGGATTTGTTTATTTTAATATTTAAGGTTAGCCAATGATTAATTACTTGACCAAAAATTATTCATTTTTTTAAAGTCGTAGGTCTTCTCTGTTGATTTGGGGAACGGCTCAAAACTCTGTGGTTAATTCAAATTAAAACTTGAAGAATAAAAAATCCTCAACACGATTTTGCAGGGAGAGCAAAATAAAAATAAATACAGATAACTCAATTACTTTATGCATGCCTACATACACTTCTGAAAACAAATACGAATGAAAAATTTCTCCACGTCAAGTAGTTGTAATTAAACCTCTGAGCATTTTCACGCAACCTGAATTTTGGCAATAGTTTCCATATGGATGGGGCTGGGTATATAATTAGTTTAACGACGATAGAACGCTCTCATTTGGACATATGGCACTGAAATTTTTATCTCACTTCCGTGAACGAAATTAACTAAAACTTTCGCTCGTGAGTCCGAGAATGGGAAAGGGAATGATAGATTAAGGATTGAAGAGGTAATGAGAGTGAGCGAAAAAGCATTTTAGCCCATTAGAATATGCGGATAACACATCACCGCAGATAAAAATTAAATTTGGCTTCAGCGTGGCGTAAAAACGTAGACGGTCAATAACGTGGGATGCGGTATTAAAAGTCATTAAGGCGCAGATGAGCAAAATTGTTTTGACGCAGTTCATCTGGTGGTAGGTGCACATAACAATTTTCATGTTGGATCCTTCAGCAAAATTTTCCGGGTGCAGGGAACCCAGATGTAGCAAAGCGACATCTGGAATCGTAATTTTATCACAACCTCATTTTGCCATAATTTACATTTCTTCCGATTTATCCGTTCAGGCGTACATTGACCATTCAGTGCCATACAAAATAATGAGATCCATTAACAGATTAATGAAGCAAACTTCAGATCCAATATTTTGCTGAATCGATGTGGTTAACCGGGTTTATTTCCAGGTCACTTGGCTAATAAAATTTCCGCGTAAATCTAGACTTTGAAGCCATCAAAAAACCCTCGAGCAAAATGGGTGTCTATCTTTTTGAAAAAAGCATCCACAATTCCTTCCCGGTTAAGACCCCAGAGAATTCATGCACGAACTGAGACCTCATTCGATAGACGATTGAAGTGGATATCCAACGAAATATTTCCAAGAAAATTTCAATTCTATCGGTTTTTATGACGTAAAAAAAAGTGAAAATGACTAAATGTTACCAAAGAATGCCAGCACAAATCGTTCCTCCATATCGGCACGTGTGCAAAATGTTTCCACGTCATCAGTGGAAAGCAAGGAGAGGAGTGTATAAATCCCTGGTTACATAATGGCAAAATGATCTCAAATTTTCGCTGCTGATTACATGAGCGCATAAGGCTGGTAACCGTAAATTTCAGCGAACCGAAATGCAAGTCTACACTAAAATACCCCTCCGAAACTTTCATGCGTATACACGCATAGGCATTTACAAGTCACTGAATAAGAAATAATGATACCGCAAGACTCATTCGAGAGTGTTTGTTACTGATTTGCATTTCTTTGTCAGAAAGTGGTCAATTATTTTACAAAAAGGATAATTAAGTCAAAAAAAACGTCCATAGAAGCGGCATTACGGGTTTACAGTTTCCGCAAAAAAAGAAAAAACCGGAAGAGAGTTGAGATTAATAAATGACCCCATTGCAGCTAACCCAAACCCCTAATTAATACCGAAAATTCAATCCGCCAACGTTACAGAGCGTGAAATTGGATGGCTGCGACAATTTGATTTATGCAATTCGGGCAGACACAAAATTTTTCCGAACGCTCTTTGGGCGTTTGATACGCATATAAGTGATCGTACAAATTATGCCCTACTTACATGGGCCGGTCAATATTCACGTAAACTTCCAATACTTATCATGGACACTAAGAACTCCCAAGGCTCGAACAACTCACCTGAAATGAAACAAAGAAATTATGTCAATAAATCTCATTAATTTAGAGGCATCGTAGTTGAAGCGGGATATGATATATTCTGGGTTAAACGAGCAATAATTCATTCAAAATATACCCTATTTCACACACACTCAAAAACAGCAAATATTCCATAGGCAATGTGGGAAAGGTCTAAGTTATAATGACGAAGGAGAGAAACGGAATTTATTTAAAATAAGATGCGCATAATTTTAAATTCATTGGGTCACTTGTGTCTGAACTCAACACTCAAAAAAGATGACAATTTATCCATACATGTCAGTCTCCCCAATTTAATAGATTCTGAAAGAGTGAAGTCCTACGGCATGATGGAGAATAGGACGGCAATCGACTAAAGTCACCCTAATCAGATAACATTTTACTGCAGGCAACGCACTCATTCAAACAGCCAAAGAGAGATAATTATACATTGACATTGATTACTAACCATGCATATCACACAGCGGGCTGAATTAACCTAAAAATTGGACAAAGCGGTAATACGCAACGATGAAGGATCATTTGGGCAGAATGATTTAACTTCCATCAACTTGAAACCGTTAAAAATATACCTCCATATTACCTCATATTCATCCCAAAATTTCCGGGAAAGAATTAAAGAGTTGCCCTAATGAGAGGACGAGATGTCCATCAAAAAATTCCTCCGAAAATCGCCAAGGGCCAAATCTCAGAACAATCCGGATTGGTGATAAAACGAACATGGCTCTGATCTCGAATTAAATGCCCAGAAATTGAAATTTCGAATCCACTTCAATGAGCATGTGTCAGGTACGACGGATTTTTGCTGGAATACACACCTCCGCCATGTTCGCCCGGAAGTGAGTTGCGGAGTGGTTTTCGTCTCCGCGAGATTGATTCCCGTAATTATCATCCGAAGCAGCGACAAGACTATTTTCCGAGCGTGCAGACACATACTCGCACACGCGTACGCACACACACACAAAGACTGGAGCATTGACAGGCTCGTTGAGAGTTGAAATACGTGGTTGGTGGAACGTTTCAGGCTGCAGTATTCTCACGCAGGAAAAAACTACTCGGGACCAGGGCGAAAAGGCGCTCGGACAGGGGAAGAGAAGACTCAGGGAGATAGGAAGAGAGAAAAGAGGAGGGCGTGTCATCGGTGGAAGTGGATGGAGTAAGATGGATGGGGAGAAAATGGGTGAGGTGGGGAACGAGGCGGGGTGGACTGTCAGACGTACAGACCCTATTGCTGGAAAAATTGGAACCGTCTGGTACCCTTTTAACGTTTCTGGGGACTCGGAAGGGAAGGATAGCGGGAAAGTAGACGGGAAACGGGGGTAAGGAGTTTTGGGGGATCTTCGGGAATGCTTAAAATATACTCGGTCACATTTTGTGACAAATGCTATATCATGCAGGAGGAGTCGTGGGGCATTTCTCAGCGGCCTCCAGGGATGGGCGGTAGAGAAAACGACAGCTAAGACAAACCGGTAGATAATTTCTCGGGAAATAAATTCGTTGAATCTCGTCAAAGAGCTCCGCAGATATACCAAAAATTTCCCATCGAGTATTTTCGGAGTAAAATAAGTTCCTGCGAAAACAGCCCACTCTTTGAAACTCAATTCATGTACTTCGTTTTTTTAATCTAAAAAACGGGATATTCCGCCAGATTATCTGTAGTCACATCAAACAAATGTTTTTTACTGACATTTTAGTTTATTTGAATACTCTTTTGATCTAAAATGCAATGCTATACGCATTCATCTGCAGGGCTTTGCCTTCTGGCCGACAAGGTAATGTTGATGTGGAGATTCTATATTAACTAGACAATTTATAGAGGGTAGGCATTCTGCCTTAAGCATGGCTGTTAATAAACATATGAAAACTTTGAATGAGTAAATAATTTAAATTGACGGAAAACTACTCTAGGCAGATAAAATAACAGCTCCTATTACACCATTTTTTATTAGAAACAAAAATAATTTTTGCGCCATTTATTTGCGCACTGATATGGCAATTTTAAGATGCCGTGCACGAGGATATATTAGTAATAATAGTTGAAATCATATTTAGCTTAATAGATTGTATGTGATGAGGAGGTTTGTTTGTATATGATGTGGAAGTGTCATTGTATGTAAGAATATTTTGTTTCCTATCTGTTTTTCTTGTACGTGTATGTACGTATGTATGTTCATCGTAAGAGAGATCATTGACCAGACTTGGCCGTTTCCACCAGGATAATCACCTAATTTCAACGATAAATTCTTAAATAAATAAATAAATATTTATAATAATTAATATAATCCCTTTGAGAGAAAAATTACCATAAAACAACTATTTCCCAGTTTTTGGACAGTCAAAGATAATATTTAATACACATATTTCAGGAATTACAATTATTTTTCCGTTATCCACGTTGAGGAAGATATTATTGGATATGGAATATGTAAAAAAAAATGCATTTGAATAATGAAATGCGGAAACCCACTACATTATGAAAAAAAATATTGAGATTTAATTCTGTAATACTGAAAATTTGGAATAATTGAATGTTATAGGCGATACCAGATAAACAATTTGCATGAAAGCATCGAAATAGGAAATGTTTTCAACGGTGACGCAGCCTCGCTTGAAACAAAGAAAGAACACCTAACTAATATGTTAGCCTGTTTAAAGCAAAGGAAAATATACAACCTCAAAGTAAAGAGAAAGAAAAAAAACTACTTTCAGACACAGTCGAAGGAGAGAAAGAACCTTCAAATAACACTAGAAAAGACGCACTTCCAATAATGGGAGATTTTTCCAATTTGGGCAATAAGAAAGCCAGGGGCAGAAGATATAAGAGGGAGAGATTAAATAAGAGAGATGCCAGTAATCGAGCACAAAAATCGATTATTCAATCAATTTTAATCGATTTGCAAATCGATTTCGGCAGATCAGTTTATTATCGGTTGTCGATTAGTTTTTGATGATCCTTAGATAGATAGATAGACCAAATATCCCCCTTAGCCGGCAGATGTCGTTTCACAACATGAAATCTTTGAAAGTTCTCTCGAACAATGTTTTTGATAACAATTAATGCTGAAAATATAAACCATAAACACAGTAATCAACCCGAAGGTCGGTTTGGTAGGTGATGGATGAGTCCACCCAGTAGTAAGCCCGACGGCGTTGGAAATTCACACATCAGGGTAGGGGGGCCAGTTCCTTTCCCTGTGCTGGTTATGGTTTCCCAGGAAGATCTGAATCACATAGGGTGGGGCTGCAGGTGCCCAGAGAGGCTTGCCCGGGAATCGAACCCGGTCAGGTCCAGCGCTCTACCCCTGGACTACCGCGACCCACACACACATATACGTTTATATATTTATTTATTCACTTATTTGTTTATTTAACTGCAAGAACGTATGAGTGGATTTCTATTTCATTATGCAACTAGTCTGCCAGTTATTTCGCCAAGTACCAAATGGATCAACACTAGGGACAGACGCAGGTTAGTCTCCCATAGTGACGGTAGCGACACACAATTACATTCTCCAGCACTTAAAGAAAAGAAAGTGATCACTAATGGATAAGGAGGCTGTTGCCATCATATTTTGTGTAAAAATCATATGCAAGTAATTATTTGGTCGATATTTCACACTTAATAGCGGTCATCGTTGATTAATTTAAATTTTTCCATTGAGAGCGACAAGTTTATGGGTGAAGCCACAGAGCGGGATGAGAGCGATAAGGAAAGAGATTCCCCCGTAATTCCAGGGGGGAAGTCATTTTCCGGTCAGTTCAGAAATATTCCGATTATTCAATAAATGCGCCATCTAGGAGATTGGTGCTCCATCTCAGCATACCTTTCACCCCCTCCTCCCAATAAAAATTCTAGTTACGTCTATGTGCATGCCTAAAATTGATTCGAAATTTATGCACAACGAAGACACCTAATTAGGAGAACTTTACGTGGCTCAATAGATATGGTTTGTGGAGTCCGATCATTTGAAGCAATTTATAATGGGCTAAACTCCATCACCGATAATCGATATTTTACGGCAAAGTTGACATCCCTAGAGCATAGATCAGGTAAAGAAGACTGCGACAATATGAAAGGCAAAAAGCATTATCCTAGAAATATGACTTGACAGAGACACAGAGGAAAGAGTAAATCAATCGAAAAATGAAGAGGATATGAAGACAATATGAACACCACAGTTATCATTCCTATTGATGGTTTCACAGGTAAAGTCATCCAGTACAAAGCTCACCGGCGTGTGAAATTTATACACTAGGGTAGGGGGATCTATTCCCTTTCCTAAGCCGCCTATTTTTTTCTGAGAAATATCTGGTATCCCAAAAATTACGCATTTCAGATAAAGCTGAGGGTGCCCAGAGGCATCACTCAAATACTCACCCAAACTCAATGAAATCCGGGCTCTCCAGTCAGTAACTGAATGAACTATCCAATGGACTAACACCGTCATATATGTAGAATATGAAGAGGAAACGCATTGGGTACATTTTGAAGCACTAAATTTACAGATGACAACAATAAAAGGAACCGTTGCTGGAAATAACTACAGATGGAGGAAAATCACGAAAACCAAAAGGTGGAGTAGGATGGGACATGAAACTACCAAGTAATGGAATGATTTTCAGGTAGAAGAATAGCCTGGGTAGTAGCCATAAGCCAATCTTCGGATTGATAACCCATGACGACGATAAAACCTGAAACACTAAGGGTTATAAATGGAAAAGGGTAAGAGAGGCTGAAATAGTAAATTATGAGCTGTCGGTATGCCAAGCTCCATTTCTTGGGGTATAATACAGTCCTCTTGAATATAAGAGGAAAGAAAAGGCGTGGAGATATTTTAAGGCTTTCTGTATATCAGCTTGAGTAAAGTTTACAAGTACAAAATTGTAACTTAGAAATCACTTAAATTAAAAAAAAGTAATAACCATTCAAGCAGCTGAACCAGTGAGAAAAATATTGTCTGAAACAACTAAATTATGTAAAAAGCCAGTCATTCCAATTTTTTTGTAAATAACACCAACCATAAAGGGAACAAAAATCTTCACAACAAACTGCATAAAAATTAGATGATTAATGGATAATTAATAGGACCTTAGAGAACAGGAGAATGCAGGCGGCTAAAATTAATTTTTTTTAATAATGACAGTCACTTTTCTGTTCTTTGGAAGTGAAATATGGACAATGGAAAAGGCAGGTGAAAGGAGCATGAATGTATCTGAGGTGAAATTTGTGAGATAAGTAAAATAATGCGCAAGATTGGGAAAAAATAAGAAGTGAAAACAAACGTAGAGGGACTAAGCATCCACGACATCAGTGATGTATATCAATGCTGAGCAAGGGAATATAGAGAGAATGGGATGAGGCATCTACAATGGATGGATGAATCCAAAACACAGTACCAAATTGAAGTACAGAGAATGAGTCAAGTGGAAGGCGGAGAGAGTAGCTGGGAATTCTTCAAAGGCGGAATAGGCATCCCGCCTAATCCATGGAGTGAAATTCTCACTCCTATTATATATTTCTCAGACAAATAAATAAAATGCATAAATATTAAAATTTAATTTTAATAATGATGATAGTAATGACACGCATAAATATCAATATATTAAGACAATTCCCTGAATACAGATCATTGTTCAGTGTGAAATATGAGAACAAACTGGACGAAAAAATTAAAGAAGATAGAGATTAAAGCGGAATGAGAGGTGTGACGATACTATTCCCATTCGGGGAAAAGAGAGAAGGGGAGAAGATAAGGGGAACCAGAAAATTATTCAAGAGAGCGCGGAGTAACAGAAATTAATTCAAAAGTGATTAACTGGAAATCGAATATCCGTAGGAGGTAATGCACGGATTCCAACAAACTGAGGTAAAACCCTTGAGTGACAACACGTCATTATAGAGTAACAAAGATGATGGTGATGACGACATAAAACATTTGTAACCGAATTCGGATGGGAAAAAAATTGCCCCGTTCATAATTGAGTGAACGTTGAAATCTGCAACAATCCACCCGAAGTAAAATGAATAGCTATGAATGGAAGGGACTTTTTATAAAAATGGATCGAAATGAAGAAAAGGAATTACGTATAGGATGGAGAAAATAATGATTCAACGAAACTACGAGGGAAGGAAAATTTATACCGTAGTATATTTGATGATTCCAACCTAATCCACTTGAAAACTCATCTTCATGCAACGAGACAACGGTGTATATTTCCACCAAATCATTCTTTTTTGCCCGATCTCGGTAGCGATGAGGTACCGTCCCCGCCTGCCAACCCAGAGGTCGCGGTTTTGATTTCCGCCTACGTGGATTATCCTTCGCCTAGAACATGGGTGTCTGCAATCGTGTTATTTGTTAATTTGATGTTTTAAATACCCGACGTGAAAGCCATAAGTGCAAAACCAGTGACAAAGTATCGGCGAAATACTCAAGTACCTCAACTGTAATAGTAGTCTCATTGCATGAAATAACGTAGACTAAAGAATAGTAACTGAAAAGACTGTCTAGTGGACATACTTTTTTTTACAAACCACCAATTTTATTCGTTGTCAAATATTATGATTTGGACCCGAGGGAGATCTTAAATGAAGAATGGAGCAGGAAATGAGATCAGAATATGGTATAAGTCGCAGGCAAACAAATATTTAAAAATATTGGCTGTCTTTTTTATAAATAAGGTTCATGTAAATGGATCTTGCGTGTTCATTATCCAAAGTTTCTCAAAAAACAGTGTACAAATATATACAACGATAATATATGTATAATTATTAACTCAAACCGTATCGCATTAGTGTAGAAAAGCAATAACTTGCACAGTACACAGGATAAAACAATTCTGAAATCTCCACTTACGGTAAAAAAACATTCTCTAGTAGTCTCTAACTTAACAACACTATTTATGCATAGATTGCCTTTTCGATCTGTATATAAATTTTCTAAACCACCGTGTTTTAGAAAATTTGTATCCCTTCTATTTCAACACTCTCCCCCATTTCCCCCTTCAATTCATCAAACGCCAATATCGATCGCTAACTAGCAACAGAATCGATGTATTAGCTCAACCTTTCTTCGACATAGCTTTCAACTTGTCTCGACACGACATTTGTCAAGTCAAAGCGCAGTCGTCTGGTAGGAAGCTGAGTGCTGCCGCTAAGCATCTCCCGACCCAAAATAACCCTTTTACTAATCGAGTGGCCGGGCAGATCCCATTAAGCATGAATAGCTTTGCAGACCTATCCTTCCGATAATTCTATCACAAGAGATGCCTTGGTGGTGTTGCCCCTTGAGTCGTCTAAGTCGCGCTCCCAACATCTATCATCGATTTTCGCCGTTCAGCGCTCGGGAGATCCCTGGCAAAAAGAGGATACGTAGCACCGGGTCGCATTCCGCACTGCACATTATCCGACAAAGTGTTATGGCCTTGGAGGAAAGAAAAATGTTTTAAACTAAAACTTTTTAATTGTGCTACAATATAATTAATAATACGCAATAATCTTTAAGATTCGAACAGAGGGAAATAACCTTAAAAAAATATTGAATAAAAACGTGTAGTCGTGTTTGAAATTGACAAAACTCAACGTTATTCTAGGTCAGAAAAAGATAGAAGCAAACATTATCAAGGGTAAATTCTATTGAATAAATAAATTCGCATGATTTAACAGAGCATTTTGTGAGAATTATTTTTCTTCTGAATGAGAACATAGAAAATTTGTACGTTGAGGAATCATAAATGCATTTTTTTTATTTGACACACATAACCATGGCATGAATTAATAGGTTTCGCAAGCGATAATTGTCAAATCAGGTATGCACTTATTTTATTTCCCCCAACGAATCAAGGCTTATTGGACTGGGAGAAGACCTTCGACAATGTCAAATTGAACAAAATGCTCAAGATACTAGAAGCGCTTGGAATGGACTACAACGACAGAAGAATAATCCATCACCTCTGTAAGATTCAGATAACAATGAGAAGTAACATGTACTTAGGGAATATAGTATGAGCATCAACAAGAAGAAAATGAAAATATTTGGGTGATGTGGGTAGAGGCTGAATGCAAAGATATCACAATCAAGGATGGATACTAGAGCAAGTAGATCCTTCATCTACTTGGTCATCAGTATAACTTGGGATGGAAGAAGTCTGTCATCAAGCAAAGAAGGCGTTCATTGAGAAGAGGCAACAACTATGTTCAAAGAACATAAGACTGCAAAAAAGGAAGCAGTTTGTCAAAACGTTCTTCTGGAGCATGGCACTCTACGGATCGTAGTCATGGAACATAGGCAAAGTGGACCAACGAAGAATAGAATCATTTGAAACTTGGTGCTGGAGGAGAATGCTGAAGATTAAATGGACTGACAAAGTGAGGAACGAGGAAGGAAATACATGGATAGAAGAGCAGAAGAGGAAAGGGCCATATCACCAGCTCTACGGCAAAGAAGAAATAGATGGATTGTACAGGTTGTACTTTTTGAGGCACAATGGCTTAGTTAGAAACATAATATGAGGAAAAATTGAAGGCAAGATCCCACGAGGAAGGCAAAGAGACAAGTACATTAGGAAATTAAGAAGGACGTAAAACAGGGAACCTATTAGGGGTGAGGGCATTAACACTAAATAGGGAAGAATGGAGGGCTGCAGTTCACCAATCTTAGGATTGAAATACTGATGATGATGAATCAATCAAGATGGGAGCTAGGATCTTATTATTATGGTTATTTCATGCGTTCCTAAAAATTAAAGTACTTTCTGAAGACACAGTGGTGCTTCAACAACCAGGTTGCTTTGAAAGTACTTCACCCAAGAGCATGATTTACCGATAAGACAACATAAAAAATTTGCTAAAAATTTCTTACCGTAAAACTTATTGTATTTTTGAGGAGACGAAACTTGCGAGACCTAGGAATCACATTATATTCTCTTTAAACTTTAGGACCATAAAACTTAGCTCATAACATATCCCGAAATCATTATTCCGCAAAATGAAATGTTTCGTTAGTCGCATGCAATATTCGACAAAGCCCCGAGGGTCTCTTGTTTCAACGGTTAGGTCACGTCTGCTACCTTGGAAGAGAAACTTGCCAAGGGAACTTAATATTGGTTTTTTACCCAAGTTTTATTCACAGATTGAGCGTTTTCTTAATTAAATACGACGCCGAAGAACGGTTCACTGCACTTAAAGATAAAAGCGAACTTTTAAACACCTTATCATGCTGTGACTCTTGAGGCTTAAAATTATAAGAACTGGAAGAGGTTTTCACAAACCTGTGTAGAAATGCGCTTGAAAAAAAGATACAATGTAATCGAAACCGGCATCTCTGCGTGGAAATGTAGCACGGTACCTACGACGTCGTTCCGAAATTTCAGAAGAAAATCTCAACAAAAAAAATATCAAGACCGAACGGCACAAGTCCCATCATCCTTTTCATCGGAAACGTAAAAAAAATCGCGAATTCTAAAGCATGCATTTTTCCCCAAATTGCAGGGGTGCCACCAAAATTTTGGATGCAAACGAGAGAGAAAAAGACTACGGTAACAAATGGCTTGATGAGAGAAAAACGGGGACGCACTGAGAAAATAAACACATCTCTATCCTCCGTGGGTGGAAACAACACAAAAGCCCATCAAACCCGCCCCCCATCTTGCGATCTACCCCACCCTAATGTACAGCGATGTCGGAGTGGTGGAATTACGCAGTGGAAAAAGTTCATGAGACCGTACCGGAGTAAAGGAGACTGCCTGGAAGGGGAGAAAGATAGGGGGAGGGGACTGCGAATGGAGGTTTCCAGAAGGAAGTGAGACGGCGGACACGGAGAGAGCAAGTCCAATAATGCATCGGCACTGGAATTAAAATAAAAAGAGCACAGAAGGATCCAAGCATTCCAGGAAGCAGTCTCTCTGCCCTGCTGAAAGGGCGAGAGAAAAAGGGGGGGGATAGGAGGGTCAGGGTAGGTGGGGCCGGGGGTTGGGGGAGGGTGAGAGGGCAAGACGCGGCAGAGAGAGGCAAAGGGGATGGATAGAGGCGCTCCGGAGAGTTAACGATACTCTCTCGCGGCCAGTCCTCTCCCCACCCTTGCGAAGAATAGACGCGACAGCGTAGTCTTCGGCAAAGAATAGTTTACACTGCAATGCGGTAATCGAAGTGTGTGTGTGTGTGTATGTGTGTTTGCATGTGCGTACGTGTGTGAATGCACGAAACTTTCTCCATCGAGAAACGAAACGCGAGGATACATCACCCGTACCTTTTTATCCTATCATTGCAGGCTCGAAAAATCCTATTTCCTACCTCAATTACCGCACCGAATACCACTTTTGGAAAGTCAAATTTATTTTATTTACCAATTTTTTATATGAATTTCAATAATTGGAAAAATATCAAGATCGCACCCAATTTTGAAGCGGGAAATGGCTCGTGCAGCACTTTACTTACGGCCGTGTGTGGCGTGTTTCTAACCTTAAATTTCCTCCAAATTTTATCATTTCCCTAATGTTTGCGCCGTTGGATGTCTGCCGTATGTACGAATTCTGGAATGGACATGATATACGCACGGATGTTTTCATAAATAAAAATGAAAATCACGTAAAACGATGACGACAATTTTTTAAACCTTTAGGAGGAGAATTTTCCATAACCAGACCTTTGTCAGGCATAACCAGGTTTAATTAATGATAATCTCTTATCTAAATTATTCCACCTAGTGAGATGACAAAGATTCATTTCCTCGACAATAAATACCAGCCATGGTCACGTAAAAAATTAGCGACGGAAACAAACCCATTCATAAATGCTACAACTAACACAGGAATTAATTTTTACCGTGACAACTCACGAAACTCTCGCATTATGTTTGCCCACAAAAGTAAGTTCCTTCATTTTGTAGATTATGAACCCAGAAGCCAAGCCTTGCGAGAAAATGTTACGCACGAATGATAGACACTTTCTGTAATTTTGAACAATCAATTCTCATACAGGTATTCACTTTTCAACCACTCATTCTTGAAAATTAAAAGTGTTAATTTACAAGCACGAAGACTTAATGCCACACTACCTCCAGGGAATTGCATAATTTTCATTTTTATGGCAAAGGTGCATATGCGAGCGTCTTATGAGTCCAGTCATTTTGCAGGTTGCATAATTTAGCATGAAACTGAATTAAACGTTTTATCAAGCAATAATATATAGAAATTACGATAGCAACTATTTTGCAAATGCCAAAAAAGAAGCTAACATGATTATCAAACAACAAAGACGGCTTTAACTATGTTTAAGCCAACCGATCACAGCAGTAGCATTTAAATTACATAGTTAAATAACAGATGGTCGAGTGAAATAGCTATTCATGTCAAATCCATACGTGGTCAGGCAAAGGGGAAGACTTAAAGAAAATCACGTTGCACATAAATTGAGCGCTGCGGCAATCTTGAAGTTTAGAGGAGAATATTAATCATGTCCTTCCAATTTCCGCGAGTAGGAAAGAATTTCAAATGGGGTACCGCCTCCGCAAACCGATTAATAGGAAGAACGAGAAGCCGGAGACGCCCTCCCATTACGCCCACGAGACGCAGGTTGCATTCGACTTCCAGCGCTTCCGGCAATGCAGGGCACCTCCCTAAAAACCAACAAACAAGCGGCGAGTCCTTCCCACGAAGGACAAAGGCAATCAAAAAGAAAAAATGCCGGACGGACCAACGAAATGCCTTTATTCTCTTTGTTGTTTTTTGTCCATAAATAACTACAAAATTAACATAAATAAAATATAGCATGATCATGTATACCCACATTTATTTCTAACCGAAAAAAAAACTGCATAAGGGATAAAAGCCATTCGATGGCCCGATATTTTCATCTTTGACGCACGCGCGCGCGCATATAATCACAATTAATAAATATATACATATAAGATATATATATATATATATACATGAGAGTGTGTGTGTGTATATATATACATATATATATATATATATATATATATATATATATATATATATATATATATATATATATATATATGTATGTGTGTGTGTGTGTATGTATATATATATATATATATATATATATACACATACATTCAAACACGAAAACCCACCATATCTCCCGCCCCTCTTGTGTTCGTCTTTTATGTATGTGTTCTTATCCCTTTTCCTTATATATTACCATGCAAATGATGAGTATGTTATATATATATATATATATATATGTATATATATATTTATTTATTTATATATGTATGTATACGAATCTGTTGCCCCAAGTGTCTTTGTCCCACAGCGCGGAAGAGTGTCATTACCGGCAATTTGAAATGCTAATGGAAAGTAGAAACCCTTTTTAAATATCCTTAAAAAAACAATTTTATTCTTCATTTATGAATAATACACACCTAAAGGACAAGCCGGTGTTTTTAAAATAAAAATATTTTATTTAATTCACAAGGTATCATATAATTTTCCTTAATAGTGGCGTAGAGGTATAAACAATCAGTTATTAACGAGGTATGGAAATACGAGCCACGATAACATGATTTCGTCATTTTCTTAGAATGTTAAGCAGTTTAGCACTCGCTTCATCTTTAAAACCATTTCAAGGTCCTTTCATTGAAATATTTTGACCATATTAAACTATTAGTTCGTTAGTTAAATGCCCAATGGAACGTCAGGCAGAGGGAAGAAACTGCCGCCAATATTGCTAGTATTTTTACTTAAGGCCAAAAACTGAGATTTTCACTTGAAACATTTTCTAGAGATGGTGTCATAGAGGAGGACTGTCTTTTTTCTTATCTGGCTGCCGTATTTCTATAAATCCACTCAGAAATGAGCATTGAAATTTCATTGAATGAAATATGATTATATATTATTATAAATTTGTTCATTTACTATAACCAATAATTTGAGAGCAGTATTTCGCCCATAAATAACAACTCCAACTTTGCAATTCCATTTAATTTTCAATCATTTTGACACAACGCTGCTTTGAAAGAAGGGATCGGGAGGATGAATATAAAATATAAGTGCGCTCTGCCACCGTGTTAGAGTACTCGGTGTAACGCCATTTCCTGGGTATTTATATTTTGTATGCATGCATATTTTTCTTTTCAAAGTGTAATCCTATCTTAATTGTCCTGGCCATGCGTTCCGAATTAATCTCTTACTGTACCGTCGAGAGTAACGAATGCTCGATTATGGGTGGTGGGCTTCCAGGGGTTGGCACGTCCCCGTCAAAGGAATATAAGAAGAAAGCAGCCAAAGCCACTAGAAACTCGAATGCGAGAATCTAAGGCTTGGGAGCAGGTTTAAAACGAAGACCCCTTTGCATCAACAACGTGGGAAACAACAACTGCTGTTTTATGTTCTAATGTTATCATTATTGTCCCTCGCAATCAGTATGTAGCGTAAAAGTACTTGCTTTGGAGTTATCGGGGGAAAGCAGAAGCAGCGTTGGAGGAATCGAAGCATATTCAGCAAAATGGTATTATGATTGCAGGAAATTCTGCAGGATTTCATTAACTTTTCTCGATGAGGCAAAGTACTGATAAAATGTTTGCAACGTGATTTACCATGACAATGAGATAGCTATACTGTACATGTATAAGGGTTGTCCGTAAGTGCTACCTAGTTATGAAAAAATGACGGACTGTAGACCACACCTGAGCTCCAATTAGCACGACGTTAGCCTTATCGTGATAATCAGTTGAACAGCGCTTAGCGGGAGGATCTATACGCAAACTATCGAGTGAGATGTCCAGATGCGCAATGCAACATTTTACACTGACGCCAGGATAAACGCTATCGCCATTGCCGCACTGTTGCCTTCGGATATCTAGGCGACAGCGCACGGAGATACCGTGGATTACACCTGCCCATTATATTCCGGTGATGACGTTCAAGGACATATTAAATGTTGCATCGCGCTTCAGGACAGCCTGGCCGATAGTGTGTGGATATTATCTGTTGCCCAGGCGACGCTCTGCTGATTATCGCCTTACGATTTTGTTCTACTTGAAAATCTCTTTGCTCTGGATCGTCGTATTGAACTAAGCAAACATTTTCCCCAGTTCAACAGATTCAGGCTTGAGGTCGTGGAAGTTCATCATAATGAAATAAGGACAATTTGCACTTTTCCACAGAGTATTTAACGTACGACGCGTTTCAACTCACAGAGTCATCATCTTGTACCTGATGATGACTCTGTGAGTTGAAACGCGTCGTACGTTAAATAAACTGTGGAAAAGTGCAAATTGTCCTTATTTCATTTTCCCCATAACTTATCTCTGGCATATTCCGCGCTCCATCTTTTTGCTTAGCATTCCCCACCACGACGCAGTACTAAAGGAATACGCGTCGAGTATAATCTCTAACCGTTTCTGGAAGAATCGTAATAACAGAAAGTGTACCTTAGGAAGGTTTTGGTTGGCGCACAACGAATAAACGAAGAATACTTCGCAGAAGAAATGTAAAAGTACGAATTGATTCGAGCAAAATGCCGACGCAAAGAAATAATCCAAGCTCTTCATTGCATTATTAGGCAATATCACAGGGATACATTTAGAGGAATTGGCTACAGAACCGATCAATATATTTTTCCTTACACAATTCTAGACCGTACCAGCAGGAAACAATTTACGACAACACAATAAATACTTCAATGGCTGATGGCCTAACATCCCCTGCCACACGTCCTCTTTGCAGCCTGTGAAATCAATCAATCGGATCGCATTCTCTGAAGCGTCCAACTACCTGAAATTGAATTTTTTTTTATTCCTTTTCTCCAAACCCGCTTATGAGGAATGCATTATGCCATGCCTACGGTTCCAAAAATAAATGAAAATAACAGAATTGACATGACGCATAAAATACGATAAAGCGGCACTTTTCGATTTGAAAAAAAATCCAAGGTCGTCTGAGATCATTCACGGGGAAAAATAAAAAAATGTAAACTTCTTCTGGGCGATCCTCCATATGCGTTGTTTTGGCGTTTTTTAACGTACCACCAGCTGCCTGTATACGCAGTGGACGCAGATCCACTGGGACAGCTGTCAAAATCTGGACTCCCAAAAGGGAGATATTCCCTCCTTTTAATATATTTTCATTAGCGATGCCGAATCGTGCATCAGGCGCTGTCACTGCCACTATTATGCAGAGGCCTTTCATATTCACTTGTCAACCAAACTCTCGGATCTTGTCCCCGCTGTATTAAAGCTATTAAAGAAGATATCGAGCATAAAGATAATCAAATAAAGAAACCAGAGTAAATATGTATAGGAAATAACGAAGAATAAGGGTATCGTTTTTATTATTATTTAACATATTAATAATTAGAAAGTCTTGATTTGAATTTTACCCGCTATAGCACAATTCTAAAGGAAGTAAGTAAGGTTCCCCTCAATTCTTGAAAACAACAGCCAAGATTAGGGCTTTCAGAAAAGTGCAAGATTAAGACTTCCAGATTTTGCAGGTTTGTTGGTGGGAATTATTATGGCCCCAAATTCACCTACATCTACACAATAACCCGCAAGCCGTTGCAATGGGAAGTGGCGGGGTTGGTTTGGCACCAGCCGTACATACACAAATAATAGTTCATACATTCATTTGAATATGCACACGCATTAGCACATATAAATGAATACAGGTACTCGTACAAACGCACACTAAATACATCATAAATTAATTGACTGAATTCGTAAATGTTTGTGTAAAAGTAAAAAATATATTGTATTTTTTAGTTCCATTTTTTGACATAATACTTGTATTACTATATGTTCTAAGATTTTTTTGGATATCAATGTCAAGAAAGTCTATCTGAATTTGCTGGGATCCTCCCTATCACCGTTTTCGTACGTAAGTAAGCCCCCATTCGTGAGTTAATGGATCTTATTCTATCGACTGCTAAAAAAATTGTTTTTAACGGCGGTGCAGTGCCTTCAGCAACGTCCTCCTGCACTCTAACGGGGATTTCTTCCAGACATGAGACTTGAGCAGCTGTTTTTTTATTCCTAGTAGTAGTTTTGAGGGGAGGCGACCGACAGCTAAGGTCATTTGCGCCATAGGGGAAGGACAGGAAAGGATGAAGGGTGGAGAGAAACCCGGCGTCGGCATTAGCCTACTCTTTACGAAAGGCGCCAAGGGGTCCGCGGCTTAACGTCCCATCCGACGGACGGCGTACTCACTCAAAGTGCCCTCCACAAAGCACCTCAAGTAGGGATCGAGATACCTCTGAAAAATATTCAACACCGCCGGGATTTGAACCCGCGCCCTCAGGGTGGGAAGCCAGTACGTTAGCCCCCGCACCATCTTGATCCCCTTTTTTATTCCTATCTGGAGCAATAATATAACACTCATGAGCTCTTCAAATACGTGGATGGCTTCGTTTTATGTCCTAACATTTTTGCTGTGGACAATTTGAAAGAAATTATTCAGGATATTGGGTTTTTTAGACTAAATTAACAATTTCGCCATTAATTTACAGTTGTGAGTTTCCCTTGTATTCCATTGAAGTTAGGTAAAAATGATTTTGGGTTAAGAACTAAATATTTTCATTTAATGTTGCTTTTAATGGCACGTTAGACCATCTGCGTAATCTTTTTCGCTTTTCTCGGTATTCTACGAGTTTCCGTTTAGAAGCGTTCATTGGCATTATTTCATTTCTTTTTCAAACTATTCTTAAAATTTAAATGAACTCTTCTTTATCTCCTCAAGTCCGCTCCGAATTCTCTGCTATAACATCTTGGTTCCTTATTTTTTTGCATCTCTGAGGAAAACATTTCTCTCTCCCGTTTCGTACATATTTTTTTTTTAATTTCTTAGGGTGTTCCGATTCAGCACTGTCAGTTCACAACCTGAATAATTACAGCTCATATTTTAAAATCTCCCGAAGCCATTAAAATTCCTTTTATGGAATGGATACACTCTGCAATTTTCCTTAATCACTTTCTCGAACTACGTTTTCATTTCTTCAAATACGACTTTGTGGTCTTCCTACTGCATTCAGTTATGCCTACGCTTGTGATAATTTTTGGCGCATTAGTCACACATATGTCGCAGACATTATTACTCCGTTTTGGTGATTTAACTACTCGTTCTAACGAGCATTTGGCGAATATAATAAGAGGTTTTTACGCATGAATCGCGATTTTTTATCTATTTTCCTTCGTAGTAATCGTCCCTATTATTTGTCGGTGAACAGATGTCCAAATAACCGCGGTACACGTTCTCGAGGTGGCTGCCTTGGCATAAAATAGATGCGGATGGAAAAATAAGTGCATTCGTATAAGTATAGCCGAAAATAGATTTATGTGTTAGTAAGCAATCAAGCTCTTTGGATGGACAAATAATAATAAAGATAATTTATAGTTTTAGGAATCCAATTCCCGCAGAACGGGTACATAATTTATCATTAGATAGGCGTCATGTACACGATGTTTCTCAAAATATTCAAGGCCCTCCATCAAATTTAGCAAAACAGAATTAATTTTCCTCCTTCTATTCCTTCGTTACAACTTATTGTTAGCAGCATCACTCATTGTGTGACCACTGCTGTGCTTGCTGCGATAACATTTGGGCAGTCTTAAATTTACACGACAAAAACTTTCAAATGCCAGTGTACGCTTCATTTATCACATTACGAAACACAACGCGAGCACTTCTTTACAAGAAGAAAATGCCTCAATGCATGGAAGCGAAGGAAACACTTCTTGGGATGCTTACTATTTAAAGTCGTAGGTTTAAAAAGTCAGACTATTTGACAAATTTCTTTTCACGGACTGCTGACGTCCGACAAAGAGCTTCGCACAACCCTGCTAACTCATTTTACATTTTCGTCCACCTGAACTGACTCCTCCATAACTCCTTTTCAGTTACATTAGTCAAATTTCTGAACTTTTACCTCTACATAACCGACACGAACCATCCATAAAGGTCCTGACTCAAACATTCCGAGTACCTACCCACGACACCCGACTTGGCCGATGATGCTCCTTTTATTCTCGTTTTGCATGGCCTGTTTACAGTCCCTTTTTTATCCCAACAATTTATACCCGTACAAAACTTATCGTGGCTATGGTATTTCAAATTTTTCCTCTTTTTCGTCCACTGTCTTTGATTATAATATTTTTACTCTTTATTTTCACTTCGATATACTCGATTAATATCCATAAATTATATTAATTTTCTCATCCTCTACAATGGACGAACTTGCAAAAAAAGTATGTTACACCACACTGGTATTCCTACAATATTATAATATTCCTTGCAATAAAATGTAAATAATTTTGCACAAGGGTTGACCCTGATTAAGAATCTATTATATTTTTTTCACTGATGTCATTTTCGTTTTTTTTTACAATTGAACCCATGCAAAAAATCCTTAATAAAGATATCAGCATATTATCATATCCAACCGTCATCATCTGTCAGAGAGGCAGAAGAAATGTGAAGCCTACATTCACTATCATATTCCGCAAAATTCAAGAAAAATCCACGAAACACGTTTAGGATGGAGGAGAAATGTCAATATCATGATAAAAAACACGCAAATTTCACGTTGAAACGCGATCAGCGCAAATACATATAGAAATAAGTAAATAAGACTTATCTCACACTTATTCCGAGCACCATTCGAAACTCGAACAGCAAATAAATTGTACCTGCGTGCCAGAGTCACTAGTTCTCCCCCGTCTACAAGTATGTAGGCATTTTTCATGATTAACAAATATTGATTATTATCATCCATGGATGGCTGGAATTTTCAAATTGTATTATACAAAGAGTGCGAAAGAACATATCAGCACCACCGTCTAAAGAGATCAAATATTCAAAAATAAGAATTGAAAATATTTAATCCTTCGTTATCCCGAGGCATGATTTTTACATGTTTTGCTATATTTGTAATACGCTGAAGAGAATATGACACACAGGACTTGAGCACAATGTATGTTTCACACTCTATAGCAGTTTAAATATACTCGTATATGCGACACTAAAAAGGTTTTCTTTTTTACATACTGCATACTACCTTGATCAAAAAGTTCCCGGAATAACCACCGTGTGGCGCTCCCATCGTTCCGATTTGAGTTCTGTTTTTTTTGTTAAATTGGTACATCTGTTGTTGATATTCCCTTTAAATCTTAGTGTCATAACTTGACATTTGCAAAAGTTACGTAGCCAAGAGTACATCTATCTCTGTGTGTGTTGGCGATTTTTTTACAATTTCAGAAATGGATTTAAATTTGCAACAACGAACTTGTATTAAATTTTGCGTAAAAAACGGATTTAGTGGCGCACGGACGTTGGAAATGTTGGAAAAGTGTTTCGGCAACAATTCTCTAAAAAAAACGGTCGTTTACCAGTGGCACGAGCGGTTCAGAAGTGGTCGTGAGTCAATCGAAGATGATGAACGCAGTGGCAGACCATCGACATCGAAAGTCGGTGAAAAAATTGATAAAGTAAAAGAAATGTTGGTCAATAACCGCAAATTAACCATCAGAGAAATAGCGGAGGACTTGAACATTGCCTATGGATCCGCCCAAGACATTGTGGTTAATGATTTGGGTTTCCGTCGTGTAGCAGCAAAGTTGGTGCCAAAAGACCTCAATTTCATGCAAAAAAGAGACCGTGTTGACGTCGCAAAAGACATGATTTGCGAGGCTGAATCCGATCCCACATTCATCAAAAGGATCATTACTGGAGACGAGACGTGGGTTTATGAGTACGACACGCAATCCAGACATCAGGCAAGTGAATGGCGTTCACCAAATGAGCCGAGACCAAAAAAACCACGTCGTTTTCAGTCAAAAAAGAAGGCAATGCTGACGGTTTTCATGGATTACAACGGTGTAGTGCATCATGAATTTTTGCCAGAAGGCCAGACAGTAAACAAAGAGTATTATTTGGGCGTTATGAGACGTTTGCGTGAAGCAATTCGCCGAAAGAGACCAGAAATGTGGGCAGAAAACTCGTGGAGTTTGCACCATGATAACGCACCGTCGCACAGTGCTATCATTATTCGTAATTTTTTGACGAAAAATGCAACAAATACCATCCAACAGCCACCGAATTCACCTGATTTGGCTCCCTGTGACTTCTTTCTGTTCAATCGAGTTAAAAAACCATTACGGGGAACGCGTTTTAGCAGCCGAGAGGAAGTAATGGAAAAATCGCAGGAAGCACTGATGGACATACCGAAAACCGAATATAAAAAATGTTTCGAGGATTGGATCAAGCGCTGGCATAAGTGTGTTGCAGTCGATGGGGATTACTTTGAAGGGGACAATATAGATTTAGATGAATAAACTTGTATTTTTAATTTTCTGAATAAATTCCGGGAAAGTTTTGATCAAGGTAGTATGAACAGTTACTGCAATGTGGGCATCTATGAACTATCTCATACGGAACCAAATTAACTTTATGACAACTACTGACGGTGCGGAGAGGTAGGACCATAGATTAAGTGAGGGTAAAAAACCACAGAGCAAGACATCATGTCAGAGAAGTGAAGCCATTACATATGCGAAATCGGCCATATTGGGTCGACAATATATGCAGTTAATATGCCTCATACAGGGCTAATAAAATAAGAATTGGAGCGCTACCCAGGGAATTTCAAATTTTATAAGCAGAACTGATAATAATTCATAAAAAAGAGATTTATTTATCACGCTGTCGCACATGTACGCTAAATTTTATTGTCAAACCAACATGGCTAATGCGAAAAAAATTGGCCTCACTAACGTATGCAGAGACGCCATCTGCTCTCTCATTTAATCTATGCGCAAAGGTCCTTAAGAGTTTATATCCGTTTTATTTGCACAAGACAGAGTTAATGTCCCTAAAATTTTTAATTTTTAAAATATTTAAATTTTAGAATGGTTTAAAGATCCTTGTAAGAAAATATTTTTACATGATGGAATATAAGTAGAGAGAGCTGAGCCGAAACAATGTAAAATATTCAACAAATTTACAGAATCATCTTTTGCAATAAGTAAATACTTGGCGTTTTGTTTAAATTGATTTCTTCAATCAATAACTTCAGGAAAAGAAAATTGCATTTTAAAATGACATTTTATACATGGTTTTTCATTCACAAAAATAATCGTTCTGCGACACAATACCGTTGCGTTTAGGTCAACATTCTGTCAAAAATTGTAAGAACCGAAATATTTTAACGAAATGCATAGCTGTGCAAACATGATCGAAAAGTGCATTCATCATTACCATCATATACCATCACTCCTACAGTTTTCCCCACCAATACTTCCATTCGCTCATTTTTTCTTGCAATGATGTTCTACTTGTAACTTGCTCCATTCAACTCATCCTCTGCAGTTTTTCCGATTCCGATGTTTCAATGTTACTTTCATGCATTATCATTGTAAACTACTATGCCTATGCATTAAAAAGGCGTTGGATTAGTATTCATCCCCGTTTAGTAACTGAATTCCAGAAGTTTTTCCCCTCTTACACCCTTCAAAAGACTCGTTTTTTGCCATTTAATTGTGTATTTCGTATCCATTATTCATATGTATGACTTAATATGAAATATTGCTGATATCACGCACGTTGCACAGCCGCACAGAATCGAACTGTACGCATATATTTTATAAAACATTTCCTAATGCCCGAGTTTTAGTAACCTTCGTGATTGTATCAATAATCCTAATGCCCATCTCCCACTTGAATTAATACGTGCAGGGACCATTTAAACGTCTGATTCCGCTTAATTCTCGATAGGTACTGGATCTTTTTTTATGGATTGTAAACCAATACTTTCAGCAGGTGAAGGGAAAAGAGGGAGCGAAATACAGTAATCGAGTTTCGCCCATTTCGGGTGCGCCGTCTCGTTACGGACGAAGGCGAATGACAATGCCAGGTTTCCCATTCTCGTCTTTCCCTCCCCCCTCCACACTACCACTACCCCTCACCCAACGATTCGGACTGTTGACTCTCTCCCGCGTTAACTCGGCGCAAACGTCGACGGCATCACCATCGGCCCGCGGGTGGAGAGGGGCATGAGGGAGGGGGAGGGGGGCGAAGGGTTAAACGAGTCAACAACGGGGAACCCGCAAACTCCCACGTACAACAAAACGCCGTACACAAACAACAGGGATCCCCACGTCCTCTTCGTCCATAGGCCCTCCGCCTTCTCAATCGGCCATCCGGCCGCACGGAAGGTGACCCCCCCCCCCCCCAAGACCGCTCGCCGCCCCATCCCTCCGCCAACTTCAACGCCACGAGAAACGAAAACAGAGCCGAAAGACACGAGAGAAGTCAAGTCTCGTGCAGAGGAATAGGATGAGCAATAAACGGGGCAGCGCGCAGGGACAGGCGCGGGGGGTGGGGGGGGAGACAGAGAGAGCAGAGTGGCCAAGAGCTCCCCCTTGCAGCCGCGCTCCCTCCCTCTCTCTCCCTCGACTACGAAAAGAGGAAGCGGATGCCATTGGATGCACCACAGCCTGCCGCAGCAGCAGTCCGAAGGGACCAAACGTACTTCCACAGTGACGTAAAAGAGCTCCTCCCTACGCCTTCGACCTCCCCCTTTACAAACTCCCTCCAGCCATCATCTATCTCCTTCCCGGCATACTTGACTCACCCCTCTCCCCCTACTCCGACCCTCCACGCACACAAAAAAATACCCCCATCCTTCCTTCCTCCCGTATTCCGAACAGAAACTTCACAAACGGAAATGAAGGCATCGGACGGACAAAACACACGAGCCGTGTGGCAACAGTGTAAGAGTCCCCGGGGGAGGAGGAGGAAGGGAGAGATGGAGGAAAAGCTCGGGACACTGGGGTGGGATGAGTAGCAGGGTGAAGAAGGAACACGGAGGAGAGATGGAATGGGGAAGAGCTAGGAAGATTCGGGAGATGGGAGAGAGAGACGAGAAGGCGGTAGCCGTGGTGAATGGGATAGCCGAGTGGGATGAGACGTGTTGTCATTTTTTTTCCTAAATAAAATGCGGACGGACGAGCGAAAGGAATGAACGGTAAAGGAATAGAGGACCGGCGAGGAATAGGGATGGGTGGTTATGAGCGAGATGGTTGGATTGGTATGGATGAGGTTGCTGGGTGGCAGGGATCGGGAAGGAGATAAAAAGGAATAAGACCCATGATCTGTAGTGGGCAAAGGGAGAAGAGGACTCGAACTGCGTCTCTGAGCTATGGGAGTTGCGTAAAAATGTGGGAGAGGTTTGGAATGAATTGGAACTTGGAAGGAGGGGGGGAGTGATGAAGAAAGGGGAGCGGGCAAGGGGGGGAAAGGAGAATGAGAGGAAGGGAGGGAGGGCTAAAAGGTGTGGGCTGGAGTCTTGGGATATGGGGAGCGAGGAGAGGCGAAGGGGGAGGGAAGTGAGGGAATGGAATGGGGGAAAGAGGTTCCGATAGCAGGAGAGGAGGGCCCCATGCTATGCGGAAGGGAAGGCCAAGGCCACATCTCGGGCGAGAGAGGGAAGAGTGAGAGGCAACAACCTCGCCTTCCCTCCAGCTCCAATGCCTGCCTCTCCGTTCTTTCTCTCAGACTATAATTCTTTGTCCTTTTCCATCACATCCGTTCCCCCGCCGCGCGAGTTGAAATTCCCGTACGCGATCGCGGGGGGGGGGGGACTGGAGGGAAGGATGGATGAGGCGGGGGCGGGCGATTAGCGTGCCGGATGTATGTACACGTTATTACCGTACGGTACTGGGTCGCATAAACAGCTGAAGTCATACGGCTCATGGGTGGAAACGGGAAAAGAAAGAGTTCGACTGGGAAGTGGGGAGAAAGAGTAAATACGTCGAGCCGGGAGCTACTGATGGGTAACGAGAGTGAACTCAGGAAATGTATCGCCAAGTTCTTACGGTTCGGTCGCGATGGGTAGAC
This sequence comes from Hetaerina americana, assembly GCF_022747635.1. Taxonomy (NCBI): domain Eukaryota; kingdom Metazoa; phylum Arthropoda; class Insecta; order Odonata; family Calopterygidae; genus Hetaerina; species Hetaerina americana. The sequence goes on from NW_027286985.1 coordinate 15,895,238, forward strand.
TTCTCATGAGGGACTTCAACATCAGGATGTGCTTAATCTTTCCCATTTGAGTCCGGATATGACATTTTGTAAGAAGAAATCGACCGCTGGAACATAGGAAATAAAGACGTGGAAGATATGCGAGCACTAGCCGCCTCAGGCATCATGCAAGAAAAGCTGCTTAAATTTTGAAAAGGAATTACCTCTTCGTAACACATCAGTTTCACGAAAGACTCATCATAGTGAACGAATGCCTAAGAATTTTCAAAAAAATCTTACACTTCTGATATAAAAGAGACATCAAATAGGAGGACGTCATAGTATTTTTAAGCTTTATCTTGAGAATGACTTCAAAAAATATGCTCATGAATATACTTGCATGCCCCAATAGGGAGAAGGAAATTGGTTAAGGTAATGTATTAAGATTATCACAGTCATAGCTTCTGCAGTCACAGTTCCACGGCAAGATGATCCCTTGTATGACAGGTAGGTATGAATTACGTGGAAGATTCAATAGTATTTCGGCACTCTGAGATTTTTAGGATATTTTCATTATACGCCAGGAAAGGATAAACTCAACTTACAAGGTTTTGATGTGAACTGCCTTATAAATATGTCCGTTCACAACTATTTTCAGCAATAGAGATTACCCCAAGAAAGTTATTAGCTAACGGGATGTAATTCAGCTTAGTAATATGAGCTCTTCGAGATGCGTCGGAATTCCTCGACTCTCATGCATGAATTTCACAGTTCAGAAGGAAGGATGTCTGCAAGGGTAGCAAGATAGCAAATAAATTTACACACTAAAGGATCATCTAAATTCTCGAGGGCCTGCACGATATAGATAACATATATTCATAAAAACTCTTCACACCGTTCCCTATTGTATCAGTAAGAGTCAACAGGAAGCCTGATTAAAATAAATGAAAAGTAACTTACACCCTTTACTAATTTCTTCCATATTGACTTACCGAAGCATATTTCCCAAGAATCTGATTCTTTAGTCAACTTAATGTAATACTACCCGTATAGATTTAGCTGGAAGGCCTGAGCACTAAATAGTGGCGTCAACCGTATTGTCTTATGAATGCTCTTCTGTTCCTAAGGCCCTTGTTGTGAGTGTTTCTCCACCCGCACTCACCCATGATTTTTTCGGTCAATAACTTTTCTAAAACCCCTTACTCTTCTCTCATGTATCTCTTTGCTGATTTTCTCAGTTATATTCTCTCAATGTAGCCAACCAGCCTATCGCACTTTTTTCTTAGTCTATTCCTCTGGTATTAGTCTTCCACCTTTTAGTCAACTATCGATGCGTTCAACTCGCTATCTTCTGAACTCACTCATTCCTCTCTCAATTTGAGCCAGACCACGGAAAAAACCATTATTGTTTAGAATTTGGTGAATGCAGGTTTTGGATGGGCGCACTGACTATATGCACCTATTTATCTAATCCTCTCCCAACAACAAATAACATGAGATCCTACACTACAATATATCCTTCTTCAATTTAGCTTACTTTCTGCCTCCCTTCATTCCGTTCAACATGCCTATGAAAACTTGTCTCCAAACATTATCCCCTCTATCACAGTCTTCAGCATTCCATTCCCAATAAAATTGCCCTAGACCCACTGTTGTCGCCTCTTTTAAATTTCTCCGAATAACTATCTCCCTCCCTCAGCATGTTCACAGCGTCTTGGTATGTTTCCCTTTCGGTCCATATTACTTTTTTCGTCCTCTTGCACATCCACTAGAAAACCTCCAATCTGCAATTACGTGTACTCGCTTCAACGACAAATTTTTCAAGCCAGACAAGTCACGCTCCATGATAAGTATTTTTTACTTATAATTACCTTATACTGTAATTCACAGAACATTGAGCCTGGTGACTCAAGCATCAAGCATCCTTACTCGAATAATTAGCCGAAAAATAAAAGGAATAGATATGATAGAAGGAAACCTCTAAGAAAACCAATTCGGATTTAGGAAATACTGAGGAGCAAGAGAGCTCAGCTTGATATTTATGGCCGAAAAAATGAGATACGTAAATAAGCCATTATATGTGGCATTCGTGGACTTGGAGAAGGACTTTAACAACGTCGAATGGAACAAGATTTTCAAGATACTAGAAGCGCTTGTATTGGAATACAACGACAGAAGATTTATCCATCATCTGTAAAAGAATAAGGTAACAACAATGCAAACGAAAAATGGAAGAAAAATAGAAGCCAAAATAAAAAAGGAGTAAGGAAAGGATGCAACCTCTCGCCAGCAATATCCGACGTATATCTGGAAGAGGCAATAAAAGAAACACAAGAATTGGGTATCAAAGGAGTCAAAGTAATTGGAGAAGAAATCAACATGCTCCGGTTTGCAGATGACATCGCAGTTGTGGCGGAAACGCGAGAGGACCTGAAAGCAACTCTAAGTGCTATGTATCAAGTACTGGGGGAATATCATCTGAACATCAACAAGAAGAAAACTAAAATCCTTGTATGCGAAAGAGAGGTGCTGAATGCAGATATCACAATTCGAAGGGTGAAACTCGAGCAAGTGGAATCCTTCATCTACCTGGGCAGTAGCATAACATGGGTCGGATGAAGTTCGACACACATCAAGTGAAGAATGTCCTAAGATAAGAACGCATTCATGAAGAAGAAGCAATTACCATGTTCAAGGAACCTAAGGCTGGAAACAAGGAAGCAATTCGTCAAGACTTTCGTGTGGAGCATGGCACTCAATGGTTCCGTGATTTGGAAAATTGGAAAAGTGGACCAACGAAGAATAGAAGCCTTTGAAACATGGTGCTGGAGGAGAATCCTGAAGATTTAATGGACGGACAAAGTACGGAACGAGGAAGGATATAGAAGAGCAGAGGAGAATAGGACCATATGGAGAACACTGCGGCAAAGAAGAAATAGATGGATTGGACATACCTTGAGGCACCATGGATTGATTAGGAATATAATAGAAGGAAAAATAGAAGGGAAGATTGCACGAGGGAGACCAAGAGACATGTACATAGGAAAAATTAAGAAGGACGTAAAACAGAGAATGTATCAAGGATTGAGGGAATTGACATTGAATACAGTAGAATGGAGGGCTGCAGTAAACCAAACCTAGGATTGAAATACTGATGATGATAACCGTAATTCAAGGCCATGGGTATCAAGTCTTTGTAAAAGCTAATACTTCGATCATCTTCGTCCAAAATACTTTCTAGATAGATAAGCCTCTAGTGCGCACTCTAATTTAACTTAGCCTTCATGTTTCTCCGGAACCTCATTGTCTTTGTTTTTTTAAATTGATTTTCATCCAATACGCTTTACGCACCGCATTTAGTTTTACCTAATTTCTTTCTCCGAGTTCCCAATTTTACCAAACAATATTTTGTCGAGGACACTTTGCATGAAATTTCAGCTACATCCTTGACATAAAGCCAACATTTTTTCGCGCAGAATTCGCACACCTTTTCAGATCGCATATTTTTCACAAACATTCTGACAAGGTTTAAAAAATCAATGTCGTTATGTATGAAACTATAATAAGAAACGATATCATTATTTATTTATGTACCCTGCAAGCCACCGCTAGGGAGTGTGACAGGGGGCCAACATACACCAGACTAGTGTTTACCCGAACATGACCCAAACGCGGTCGGACTATGTTATTCATATTCCCTATCGTTCGTGGAAAAAACATATCTTAAATCTATCTGTTCTACACTTCATCTTTCTAATTTTATTGACATGATCACTCCTCCGATGGTATTGGATATAACATGTGCATTTGGACAAACTAACAAAAATATTAGGATTTCTTGGAAGAGTTTTTGGAATATAGGATTAAAAAGTTAAAGAGAAATGTTATTTACCGCTGATTAGGCATCATTTAAGAATATGCGGTTAGGATGAGAATCCTCATCATATTGGTTTGATTGCCGAAAATGTGGATGAAAAGTAGTTAGAAGAAATTTCTAAACTGACTCCTATGCAAATTACGTCCATACGTACCCATTCAGGTCAATTATAATTTCATTACTTTCCAGATCTACTCCCCAAACTTGCAGTGTCAAACCTGGAAAGGTCATAACTGACCCTTCTATAAATCATAATTGGATATTAACGATTAAACGCCTTCAAACAACATCACCGCAACCACGCTTAACACAAGTATCACGTACACAGGTCACACATTTTTCATACGGCACAGCATACAAACCCGAGACGTTCCTAGCCATGGATGTTATATCAGTAGCGGTTGCAGTATTCATACAAAGGTAAAGACTTCCCGTACTAGGTGTGACCTGGTTCCTCACTGGTGGGGCATCGCGATACCGACGGCTTAGACTCCACGGCGTCCTTTAGCATCCGGTAGTTTATGGGAGCGTATATTTTTTTTACTGTTTCCTTGAGGTCGAAAATATTTCGTGTCCTGTGCATTCAAACCTTTTCGCCTACAATATTCATAGAGTGTGCCTTTTGTGACGAACAGCGGCGTTACATGTCATAAAAGTGGGTTCCTACGAGATATTCTAACTTTTTCCATGAGACCTCGAATTCCGTATTTGTTTAAGAAAGTACCAAACGGGCTGCAAAGTGCAGAAGTTTTATTTCCATACTTCCGCCACCATGGGCAAAATAAATAAAAGATACCTCAGAGAAAAGACAGTGTCCTAAAATATTTTCCCAACGAAGCTGAAAATGTTAAGCATGTTAAAGCAGTGAGTACCGTAGAACATTTTTTATGCTCTGCACACCTGCGCGCTAATGTTCACAAAGACATACTCTTTCACAAAGGAAATGAAATTTGCTTTTGCTTAATGCAAATTATACAAAATTACGGCAACCACAAAACTTGATGCCGTTAATGATGAAATGTGACATCACCCATAAAAAGAGCGGCGTTGGGAATGCAATGCATTTTTTTCTAAATTAGTCGGATGACAAGGATAGCCATACGTTATTTTACATCCTCCGGCAGTTGCCATTTTACACGGTCAAAACGCAATCCCCAGTCCATTAAATTCTGTAGCCAAGGTTAAGATTCAGAACGGCCAAGGTTGAGATTCAGGAGGGCAACAGTAACTTCCGATCATTTGTAGATTTCATTAACCACTTCGGCTTACACAAATTCTATAGCCGGAACTCATAAGTGAACGAGAGAAAATATTTTCAAGCGATTAAAGTTATTCTCACAGCGGCGGATGAAGTTTAATTTTAATGCATTTTTGCGAGATGATTCAAACACTGTCCTAACCTCTAGTACATATTAAGGAGTAATGTAATAGTAGCAAATATATAAAGACTACATTCGTAGAGCAAAACGAAGAGATGGGCAGTGCGTAGGACAAGCTATATTGATGAAATGAACAAAATTTGGCCATCGTTACAACTCGTTTATTTGCATTCATTCAATTCCACTCATTCTTGAAGGAAAATTTTAACTCAAGCACCGTATTTAATGAAATATGAACCATTTAAACTACCAACAAAAATACAAAAATTTCAATTTCCCATCCTTCAAGTCAGCGCTCAACTAGGTTGTCCCACTGACAAATATGCAATGGATAGGAATTAGCATGAATACGAACGCAGGGAAAGAATTATTGATGCAATGCACGCGAAAGAATACAAATTACATTCCACATTAAATAACGGACATAATCAAAACGAATGTAGCATGATATTTTTATCGGACACGTTTGTACGGAGGCAAAAGATTTTATTTCCCCATGAGCACAAGGAAAACTATAATAAATTCACGCAACCGAATTCAGCGTTTCTTCTGGGTGACACTGGGAATCCATCGTCCTCGGAGCTACGCAAGAGATTTATTGTTCGGCGTCGGATCCATGCTGTTGACCATGTCTTTAAAGCTCTCGGAGTAAATTCCGTCTTGTTTCTTTCCCCCTCCCTTCTAATCTTCTTCCATTCCGTCCCTTCTCTCTCCTTCTTGCTCCTCTCCAATGAAATCTCTTCCTTCCGCTCTACTTTCTCATTCCCATGGATCGAATTCTCGTCGGGTAAGGAGTTGCCCCCTCAAGCGTCTCCACTCATCCATCAAGCACGTTTGGACGAAAAGCCGATTCTTCGCGGGTGCACTCCGCCAATCGTTATTCCTTTTTTTTGAACGCGTGTAGCCGGAATTAGGAAACAAACACGTCTGCGGGAACAAGGATTCGTTTTCTCATCGAACAACGCCCGCGGAACAAAGGATGTTTATTGATAGCCCGTCGGATATCAGTCCAAATGATGTAGGAGCGCTAAGATCCGTCCATCCTAACCCACCTCCCTCCCTCCCACCCTTCCCCTCCCCCTCCCCCACGGTATTTCTTCGGGGAACGAATTTTTTTCCCGCTCAAGACGATGATCCTCCGAACTTAACAGCTGAGGCACACAGGGAAGCGGAATTAATTTTTACTCGCAAGGATGGAGGATGTTCGTGATGGTGATCAAGATAAATTCGCAAGAGGAAAAAAGCCGTTCCCCGAAAGCTGGGAGGAACTAAGTGCTAATTTAGATTGTATTTTATTAATTTAATAGCTGAAGTCCTCGAGTTATCTACCTAGCAGGTAAGATAGACACCGCGGGGTGCTGCGAAAATGTGGGAAACAATAAATAATTCATATATTAATGAGTACCAGCCTCATGATCATCAGGGTTCAAGATCCAGTTAACCAAAACTATTCAACTAGCTTGCGATTAACCGTTTACACCGTTTGTTTAAATGTGCCTGTTTTACAGCAAGAAACGGTAAACAAACGACAATTCTTTCCAAATTGCCGCTGTAACTGATTAATTTCACCGTCATGATAACGAGGCGGTAATTTTAGGCATGTAATCAGGCCGCCGTTACATTAAATTCAAAGCCAATGAAACGTAAACATTGTGACCTATTATTAAACTGGATACTTAAAATCTTAAACAGATACTGAAACAAATACCAAATTGATACAGGTACACTGATACAAATACATTTGACCTTAAGCAACATAGTGGGACATGTCCAAGGAATAACACTTCAAATTCCATGGCCCAAATAGGAAAATATGGCCATTATGAAGTAGTAAAAAACAAAACCATATATTCAATAATGTACATTTATGGTGCGAATGTTTCACTCACATATTTTTGACAATTTTAGTTGGACCTGCTTCATATAGCAACTTTGGAGCTCCATTTCCACTCAGCTTTTAGGTGTCATTGTTTTCCTAAAAGCCATTTTTTTGTTTGACGTTTCTCTCGCGTTAAAATCAGCATCTTTAGGAGCTCCTTTTGAACATGGCTAAAACGCCGCGGGAACATTAAATTCCCCACAAGCAGCAAACTCAGAACCACCGTAACATATACGAAACGCCGCGAAAACCAACGATCTACTGAAACATTTTATTGACAGGTTAAGAAATTACACCCTACATAATTCAAGCAAAAAGGATGGTTTGCTTTCAAATTTTGACTCATCTTCATAAAAGATAGCACGGAGCCTAGATGGTACAACGCAGATGTTAGAAAGACATTGCGAAGTCAAAGGCTATCTCATGCCTAAATGAAAAATATGAGGGATGATGTCTCTAGCGACAAAAGCATTGAAATCACTAATAATTACTAGATATCTAGGGCGAATGCCAAGAATGAATTCCGGAAGGCGTTAAGCGAATTCAAAAGGAAAAGGTTAACGGGAAATTTGAACGAGGATCCAAAATCATTTTTTTCATACGTCAGTGAAGTTCAGGGAAATAAGTCAGCTGTTAATTCACTCAAAAATAATAAAGGCAAAAGAGTTATCAGCAGTTTGGAAAAGGCTAAGTAATTAAATTCCTTCTTTCAAAGCGTCTTCACCAATATCTCACCCAATGCCTTCGATAGCTTACCAAATCGTTCCGGTCAACCAATACCCAAAATTGAAATCTCATATAATGGAATAGAACTTTTGCTGAAAAATATTAAGCCTAATAAATCCTCCGGGCCCGCTCGTATATTTAGGGATCTAGCGTCGTCAATTGCAGTGAACCTATAAATCATATTTAAGGAGTCGCTAGTAGATCACAAGGTTCCCAGAGATTGGAAAACGGCTAACGTCACACCGATATTTACAAACGGAGACAAGAAGTAACCGAGTAATTATAGACCTATTTCCCTCAAATCCATTTCGTGCTAGGTTATGGAACATTTGCTAGTTAAAGAGAGACACCTCGATAATTAGGAGTTGTTAATAAAAAATCAGCACGGTTTCCGAAAAGGTAGATCCTCCGTGACACAAATTGCTCTTTTTGTTCATGATATTCTTACTTCGGGAGTGAGCAGTTGCATACATTGGGAGGATGTCTCTTTAGCAGTGATGTTAAAAATGTATTATTTACCCCCATCGTTCTGCGGTAAGAGAGATGTCAATAAAATTGGAGAGATTAAGTTTACAACAGATAGATTTGAGATGTCATGATTTCCACGAAAGAAATCATCGTCTCAAATAAGAATTGGAATCCCCCCTTCTCGGAAAGGGTATATAAGTAAATTTTTCAGCTTATCTTTATTAAAAGAGGATCTTTTACAGTTCGCCCTTACATGTATTGGTACCGTAGTAAAACGACGTACCATACGCACAAATCACAAAAAGAGAGTAATTTTTAGCCACATTCATGAATTAATTTGCGTAGACCATCATGTATCTATGTATGCAATGAAAAATGTTTCCAAATATAGTGTGTGAATTTTTTTATGATCAACTGTTCGACGTTCAGAAAGAGGTAGATGATTAGCTAACTTTGTTTACACTCACGTCACACTTAACTTAATTACAGAATTTAGAATTATGACGGTCATTGGTATGGCATGCTTTGAGGTAAATTTGAGCGTAGCCAATCGATCTACCCAAGAGAATATTTTTCAATGCATCTAGTATTTGGTATCTCAAAATTAAGTAAACGAAAATGGTATTGCCCAAATATTCAGTCATAGAATCAGCTGTTAACTAGTAATATGTAAATGAAACAGTTTCTGGCGTCACTTGGTGGAAATTCTTCATATTGAAATTAAATTTAAAATACTTCGCCTTTCCACATAAACCACTTTTATTACTACCTAGGTTTCGTTATGGTATAACATCATCAGGTAAAAATACAAGTCAAACAAAAGGTGTTTGACTTGTATTTTTACCTGATGATGTTATACCATAACGAAACCTAGGTAGTAATAAAAGTGGTTTATGTGGAAAGGCGAAGTATTTTAAATTTAATTTCAATAGTAATATGTAATTAATATCTTAAGCAAGGGAGTAATTAACTTTAATATAAAACTAATAAATAAGGACATTTTATTAGTTAGCCAAAGTAGAAAGCTATGCACCCCCATATTCACAGCAGCAAATGGTCTACATGGAAACTTTACCATGAACATTTTGTTTTTATGATTTAGAAATTATTTATCTATATATATAATGAATCTTAAAGAAGATTTTAGACTAAGGAAAAAAGGTGGGGATCGAGATAGCGTCCGTCGGATGGGACGTTAAGCTGCGGACCACTTGGCGCCTTTCGTAAAAAGTAGGCTAATGCCGACGCCGGGTTTCTCTCCACCCTTCATCCTTTCCTGTCCATCCCTAATGGCGCAAATGACTTCAGCTGTCGGTCGCCTCCCCTAAATACTACTAGTAAAAAAGACTTGAAAATTGATAAATAAAATTAAAAGGAGTATATTTAAGAAAAATTAAAGTCAAGAGCTACAGAAATTGGTATTTTCGATGTAAAACACACATAAATTCACTTCAACACTCTCCAGTATGTGGATAAATTTATCTTCTAACTTGGGAATCATCAATTCCTATGTAAATTAATGTGTCAAGCATTTTTCAACAGCAGGAGTAGATGAACTTTATGTATTGCAATCATAAGTTCATTCGCAATTTCTGAAAATGAAAGGGAAACAAGAGCATAAAGTGTTCTTCAGATGCTTAAATCAGTAATAATGTATATAGGGAACGTCACCAATTTGGAGTTTACTTCCCTGGTTATTTTTGATAAACGTTGAGGAGTATTACTCAATTAATTGTCACGGTGAAAATTGTTTTAATAACAATTTCTGTAAAATAAAATACAATTTACATCATACGATGGAAATTTTGTGATTAATTTCCATCTTGCCCAATTCAATTTCTAACCCGAATGGAACAATTTCCTTGCCAAAACAATAGTAGAGAGAATACAGATTAAAGGTTTTGACCATTAATAGACTGCTATTTCGCATCGATGGTGGTATACGCATCCTCAAGTGAAAATCCCATTGCTATGAATCCATTGATAAATTTTACGTCAGGCATTCATTCTCAGCCATATTCATTCTCCGTGTATGCTGAAACACTAGATTCATCCGCTGGGTGAACGTACTATCTTCAGAGGCTGCAGCTCTCATAACGTTGCAAATCACCTTGAGGAACTCAAGATCGTGCCGTGATATATTGCCTTCATAAAATCATAAAATGTACCTTCTTCCATGAATCCCTAATACTGCTTTACAGCAATCAAGTAATATCTCCCAAAAAAAAATTAAAATCAGAGTGGATCATCTCTTACAATTTTCTCAGTCTTCGAAAGACTAGGATATAGTGAAGTCCTTTGGATGGAAAGCCTATAGCGCATATGAGAGAATGAAAATAACATCTGATACAGAGCGTGTCGGAGTCTCGTTGAGAACTTAATCTTTTTAATATATTCAAGTCTGTAGTGTTTAATCCATTCTTTTCGATCTCACTATTATCTTATTTTTTACGAATTAAAATAAGTAACAACTAATATATCTATATATAATACATGTTACAAAGTATTTTCATAACGTACATTTTTAAGTTATATAAAAGTGTCTACTTTCGTGAAGCATGGATAAAGAATGATGGATAAGACAAATAATTTTCATGTTTGACATATGCATAGGTATTATTTAGGAATGAATTTCAATTTTTAACTTCTCCTCTCCACGTCTCAAAAAAATTATCAGCGCAAATTTAAAGATCAAGCACATTTACATAGATGAGAATAGGTATCTCCCCTCAATAAAAGTACCACTAGAATGGGGATGTCTATCACTCCCTTTATGTAAAAAAGCTTCAAAAATGTATCCACTTTAGGTTTCCAAAAATTGAAGCGCATCATAACACACTAATGTTATGGAGCTTATCAACAGATTTATCCTAAATAAACATTCGATAACTTAATGTTTTAAGGACCACATAAAACATCTTTTTTGCATGTAAACAACAAAAAATATATATTTACAATGACCTTGCTCGACCAAAAGTTTCTGAATAAAGTTTCACTTTCTCTTAAAGGCATGCTTATTTACTCAACACTTTTTTATCTTACATTTGAAAAAATTAATAACAGCCACAGCTTAGCTATTTTTCCTTTATCTATTACGCCCTAATAAATACGTTCACATAATAAATACTCATACTTCTCAAACAAAATGAACCAGTAGTAATTTATTAAGTGTTATCAATTTCCGAAATATCTGTCCAAATTTATAGCTGTTACTTGTCCAAGATAAGCCTAATATGTGTCTGGAGAATAAGACATTAATCTCGGAAAGGAGGCACGCGTCACTAAGTATTAAAAATACCTCCCGTTATATCAGTTTACTCATTTCCTCCTTCTTTGTCAAATTTCTCAACACAAAAACCACCAACAAAGTCTCCAGAATGTGGAAGGAGTTTGTAAAGTCTCGGGCTTATATGGCTTCCCATATCCGAGTCCCTTTTGAGCTGAATGGCAACAACAGTACTATAAATCTGACTCTGCATCAAAGTGTACGGCTGGGGGTTCATCGCCCACTCAATTCAATACAATACACCTGAAGCAGTCTATTTAAAAAATTGTTTCGTTTTTCACTACAAGGTGAATAGAAACATATTCAATTTTTCAGGATGCAAGCAAGCCTTATGGCACTCACGAAGGCTCTGTGCGCTCTCTATAAAATTCTCCCAACGAAGCTTTGGATATCATCCAAGTGGTTTGCGCCTTGGATTTCCTGGGTACAATGTTCTTTCAGTAAGCCTAATTGATGGCTTTCAGTTTAACTTTTATTTTCATTGGGTTGTCACAGTGAGGAACATTAAGCTATCCCTGCTTATGCGGGATAGCACTCAAGCATCATTAGTTAAAAGTTAATCCATATATACAGCGACAACTTTCCTTTCAATGGTGAGGTTTATTTGTTTACATTGGCTAGTTTTTTTACTAAGCGTCACCGATTCTTGAGAGGGCAAAGCTGTATGACAACCCTTAATTCTTCAGAAAAAATATAACGATAATTACACGGGATGGAAGGCTTATATGATTATGCAAATAAATAAGGACAAAGATCGATCATGATTCTAATGCTAGCGGATTTACCCATAACTAATGACAAGCAACAATTGCATATGATTTGCAAATGCGTACATCGGAGAGTGAGATTTAATTAAAAAATGGAAGCTCTATAAAGGTCGTATCAAGCTTACGCCTCGAAACATATCGGGCCGTATCAACGAAAGAGTGGAGGGGGGAAACTATTGGGAGGGGTGCGTTGACCTTCACATGACGTGATAAAGATTAGACGGCAGCAAACCACTTTCTGCCCGCAGTTCTGTCTTTCAATTCTCCACGTTAAGTTGTCAGAAGGATATCAGTATTGATTCTAGGAACCACCACACAAAAATACGATCACTCACAGACTACATAGACCTGAAAAATCGCATTCCCCACGATGTTATAATGTCTTTTTCGCAGGCGATCAAAAAGATGAGATTCAAATCTATTTCCCAAGATGGATCTTGCTGATAAGAGTTGCAGGTTATCACTTCGCGAATGAAAAATTTTAATGTGGTCAATAGTTTTTAATGATAATTTATCAAAATTTTACGAGTTAATATACACTCTCAGATAAAACTTCTAATTATTCACGCATCTCTAACTAAAATATACGGAGATTTGAACATTTACAAGTGGAGTGAAGTAAAGAGATACGTTACGGAAACCCGATAGGAGATTGATTAGAATGTAATCGTCATCGGCAATCATCTGTTTTAAGGATGATTTTTAGCACCTCCCTAGTCCGTTCTTTACCCAGCTAGCTTCTTGATTTCTTCCCAAACGACCCATCCTTGATTGTCTACCTCAAACTGAGGCAGACAATCAAGGATGGGGATTCTATTCTTGCTAATTATCGCAGTTATTCTCACCCATTTGACTTCCAGATATTGTCTCCAGGAAGCAAGAGCACTTTTAATGAAACGGTCGTCTTCTTCTGTCGTATTTTTTTCTTCATATATTTTCCTTGCGCTTATTTTCATTGCCGATTCCAGTATAGTTAAATGGAATCGGGTATAATGTCAGAAATCGTTCCATATTATAGACACAAATAATTAATTCTCAGTAGTTTTTCGCACATTTGTAGACGTCACTATTCTGATGACTGCTCAACTGTCTGGACCGATAGCACTGAAGTAAATAAGTGATGAAAATTACTAATAACTAATTATTTGTTTCCATAATACCGAATCCAGCGTGAAAAAATGACACAAAAAAATACTGCCCCAAGCATAACAATTAGAGAAATCTAGAATATATTAGGCGTGTTCCACGCGAGACCAAAGGCGAAATAAATGTGCCAAGTTTCGTACGATATGCAAAGCAGATAAGTTTCGATCCCATCTTCAACGAGGCGTGCAACACCAAGTCCCGGTTTATTGGAACACGACGTCGCCGTGACCCGCAATAACCTCCATGCCGTTATGGGCCAGACGCCTTATCGAAGGGTTTCGTTTGAGAGACTCGAAAGAGGAAGAGGACCACCATGCTGTGAAACCATAATGATTATAAACGCTTCTTTGTGCGAGACCCAAACTCCGTGGGTGGATCAGAACCGGAAAAACGTGGCAAGAGTTAGGCAAGGGAGGGGGGAGGAGGAAGACGAGAATAAGCCTTTAAGGGACGAGTCTAACAAAGGACGACATTAACTGATTCCTCATATTTCGTCTAATAAAGTGACTCGTACGCATCAGTTTTGGGGAGAAAATTCGATAACCCGACGAGTTGGATAAAAACTGACGCCTCGTCAAGGAGACCGGAATAGACGATCCGCGCTGGAAATTTGTAAGCGGCGTATGCCCCGGCGCCGAAGGAAATCGATTACCTCCAAAGTACGAAGCTGCCAAGGAAGACCCCCAAACGCCGGCTTTGGCATGCGCTCCATCACTCCTCGAAGCGGAAATGATCAAATTTCGAGCTAAAGTGGGGGCAGGGTCCCAGGCGCGCGCGGGTTGCAAACAAACCAAAATACGACACCAGTTCGCGTTGCAGTACGTCCAATCCAACATATTGAATTGGGAACATCAATCGGAAAAATAAATCTATGTCGCGTCGGTGTAGATATCCCTCCCAAAACTTTATCAGCCACCTAGGGACGGCTTTTGTTAATCCGCCCTACCGCAAGTCTCCCAAGGGTTAATTTGAGCGGGCGAGCGTAAATAATGGAATATGCGGGAGGAGGGGAACAAAATCGGCAAACCCTCCCCTTGCAAACATCCCACAGTCTCACATGCAAATGGTTATCATGAGAGTGGAGATCGTTTTGCAGACGAATTAAGATATTTCTCGCTCTTCCCCAACCACTACAGTTAAGCGCCCCGATTGGCAATAACGCTGGGAATACCATTTTCAAACTCCTCCACAGAAACGGCTCAAGTATACCCTTTACCCGCTCTGATCTCAAGGGTCAACGTGTACGGTATGTTGGAGGAATTACTTTGAGAGACGCTTCATTTACAAAGGGAGCAGGCTAAGGCTAAGAATTTTAGAAAGATGCCCAAAACCCGAGTTTTCTTGTGATACTGAGGAAATTATTATGGCCTCACATTATATTAGTAGATTTGACCAGAGGGATAAAATAAGAAAGATTCGTTTTTCGATAAAGTCGTTTTTGTATACGATACGCAATCATAACAAAATCGAACCAATGCATCCAAATATGTTTTAACTAAAATGCAAAGTTTAATATTATACGGGGTATGTCCCAAAAATAAGTAAAATGTTTCTTTGCCATTAATGCATATGGATGGAGTGGGGTGATTTGTGATGGGAAAGGCAATGGGAGATCATGGGAAATCACCGTGATTCACATCAGTTAACGGTGATCAAGTACAGCATTGAGGATTGTTGCTAGACTGGACCCCTGTTCGACGGTCGCCTTACGAATTCACGATGACACTTTTCATGGAGCAATAATATACGATACAATACATGGGGCAATAATATACGATACAATTGTGAATTAAGCTGGAAAAGTTGGGTTTGGAGACCAAATACCATGGTTAAGAAAACTAATGGAGATAGAGAAATGTCCAACGTGATGGTTTTCTGCTTGCACAGGATGTTCTGGGAGGTAACGAGGAGGTTGACTGTGGAGAATGCCCTGGACATCCATCCACAACAAAAGGTGATGAAAACGTGGAAAAAGGAGACACATACTCAATTCTGATTTACCCCCAAGTGTCAGGATGTTAACAGAGAATGAAATATTCAGAAAACAGCAGCACATTGCATTCTCAGAATATATTTAGCCATGAGAAAGATGTGCCAAGATGGTCCCCTGGGTGCTGTCAGACGACAGCTTGTGTGACTATCTTGAACCTCTTCGACCATAGTGAAAGTGACCCGAATTTTTTCGAATAGTTGGTTACTGATGACGAGACATGGGCATTTGAGTACGACCCAAGTATAACCCCTTTGAGTACCATTTTGGACCACTGAATTATTTCAAAGGGGCCATCAAGAGGTACCTGAACGAGGGTCCTGCTGATGCCATATAGGAAGCATACCAAAACTGGCGGAGGCACCCTGCACTCCGATATGCAAAACAGTTTTTCCCCAGAATTATTCTGCCTATTTTGGGACTGATATTGCGATGAAGCAGACTCTATTTCGGATAGATATGCATGAGTGCATACATACGCATGTTTGCTTGTATGGGCGGGGGGATGATTTCGTGTGCCACTCGCTGCACTGCCTTTTCGATTCTGGGTCGTATTCGAACATCCAGGATTCGTCTCCGGTTACGACAGAGTTTAGAAAGTCAGGCTCATTTTGAATCGAATCCAACAAATCTTGGCTGCGCGAAACTGGAAGTTCTTTCTGGTCTTCCATCAACACTTTCGGCACAAGCTTCGCGGACACCTTGCGCATTTCCAGATCCTCTGTCACTAACACATGTAATGCAAATGTGGACAAATTTACAGGCGATGTGCAGGGTGTCAGGAATGTGCTAGATGCTCGATCGACGGTCGGTAAGCAAAACTTCACGCAAACAATTCACGTTTTCGCCAGTTCTGGCCAATGCTGGGCGTCCAGAACGGGGTTCGTTAGCGACCTCCTCTCGGCCCTCCTGGAACGCCTTGAGCTACCTCTCGGACTGTGACCTATCACTCCAGTCGTCGTTAAAGGCCTCTTGGAATGTTTCGGTTGCATTCTTTCCAAGCTGCACGCAAAACGTGATGGCGTATCGCTGTTCAAGCGAACGCTCCATCGCGCCATGTTACAAAGTCGAAAAACACACTTCACGTCGAGGCACGTCTTTCCGCTGATACTGCTCGGAACAAACTGGCAACCGCCTGCATTGGAAGGAGAAGCCCCCACCACATTTCCCGACCGGTTTTACTCCGCAGCCATGGATAGTCGCGTCACAATAAAATCGTGCGTATTACTTTCATAATAGACCATGTACACTCGCTTGAAGAAACCAAACCCTTGTACCTTGTGGCGTTAAACGCTGAGCAAATCAACACGCAAATATAAAAATGTTCAATGATGAAAAAATATATAAAGAATAGAAATTCATAATTATGTATAACCCCATACTTAACCTTACTTATATCGTAACTTAAAAACTTACAATTACATATGACCACATACGATGCAGAATCGGGTGAGCCCTAACACATCCACCACACACACTTGAGACAGTTTGTGGGATGTTTCTACGTAAATGTGGACTTGAAACTAGGCATATTACATTATTTAGCTAGCCACTGACGTCTGAAGAGCCAGTCGAATATTCCACTTCCTTCAAAACGCAAAAATATACCCGAGAGCCAATTGTTTCCTGACATTCTCATGGAAGAAATGTTGAACGAACATTGAAGTTGGATGGAGGGGTGCTAAATTTTGGTTCTCCTTGGTAATAAAATGGCGTCGTGAGGGAAAGTAGTCAGCTTGGGTCACTGTTTTCAACCACATGTTTTTCTTAGCCAAGAGTTATGATGAACGATAAAGCTCCTTTCAATAAATATCAACTTTTACTGATCCCAAAGTTCTCTGAAAAATCATTGTCCCTATGATGGACCGTTGGAACCATCAGATATGAGAAAAGCCTCTCAATATATATCAACTTTTATTGCTACCAGATCTTTAAGAAATATCATTGGCCCTGTGAAGGGCCGTTGGAACAAATATAGAAGACATTTTCCGAGACTTGTTGCGTGAAAGCGGGGGCTGTTAGAAAGTGGTTTATTTTACAAAGGAGCAATATTCTGGGTTTTGAACATTAGTTTTTAGTCGTATATTGCAATATAAACTTAAGAATCGGCTGTATGTTTTGCGCATTAAAGCTTACAAGATAATTGTTCACAAATATTTGTAAATATCTATGAAACTGGTTTACGCAAACTTGATGTCACCATTATATCGATTTCAGGACTTTTATTTGGAAAATAGGGTATTAGGTTTAATTTTAAGCACACAAAGTACAATAACTCCACCATTTGCGACACTGTTTTTTTTCATTTCTGTGCATAGCCATTGATTTCTTAGCCTTTAAATTTCACCGTCCCAAAGTCTTTCGAGGTTTTTTCAAAATCTTCCCTCTTTTAAAAGTGCTTTCCTACGGGTATTTTTAAAATTTCCATGCCGAAACGTCGAAGCTTTCCACCATATCGTATACTTTCACTCCATGATTTAGTAACAAAACTCTCGCACCCGAACATACAGATTCATGTATTCACATAACTCTATCTAATTCTAATGATCACACGATTCTCACTACGTTTACTCATGCCTATGGTTATATCTAGCAGTATGGTTATAATTAATCAATGTAAAATGATATATGAACCCTGTTCCTCAATCCTAAATTCAATTTGCAAGTCTTATTAGTAGATAGATAGATAGATACGAGGGTCATCCGGAAAGTAGTACCCGTTCGTGAAATAAAGACACAAAAGTAAATATTAACAAACATAAAAAATTTTATTTGAAAGAGGATACTTTAAACTACTTCTCAACATAATCTCCAAGCAAATTAAGGCATTTGTCATAACGTGTGACAAGTTTCTGTATTCCTGCTGCATAGTCCTTCGCCGCCAGCTCATTGAGATACGCGAGGGACCCATCTTGCACAAATTTTTGCATAATGCAGATGGTGTTTAACAATTTCATGAACAATTGTTCGAGAAACATTGGGAAAATGCTCACAGATGTCATCAATTGTGACGCGCCGATCGTTCCTCACGAATTCGTCAACTGAGCTCACCAGTTGGTCTGTAATGACAGACGGTCTCTCCGAACGCTCATCGTCGTGTGTGTTCCCCCTCCCCATGTTGAAGTTGCGACACCACCGCCGAACAGACGACTCGTCCATTACATTGTCTCCATACACCTCCTTTAATTGGCGATGAATATCACATGGGCGAACGTTTCTTGCATTGAGGAATTTAATCACTGCCCTCACTTCACAACTGGCGGCGTTCTCAATTTTTTTAAACATTGTAAACAATCACAGAAACAACACAGGCAATGCTAGCGTCACGCAACTTGGCTCAGAGAAGGCAGACAAGCCACTGAAGCTATCTGACCTCGTCCAGCGGCTACTCGCGTCGTCAGCACTTCATGCGGCACGAACGGGTACTACTTTCCGGATGACCCTCGTAGATAGAGGTTTTTATTTGGGCGAAATTGAGACCTAATGGTCCCTTCTTCCATTTAACCCAACATTAAACAGAAGAAAATAAATAAGGAAAATAAATTTTCCAGAATTTATCACCCCAAAATTTCACATGGCGTTTGCTTCATAGATGTTTTTTTAAACTAAGGAAAGGTCTTAGATAAATGGAGCTATGGCATATATCTTTCATAAAAGGACCAAAGATTCTTACTAAGTCTAAATGAGTCTTATTGAGTCTTCACTTTGTTCTTAAAAAGGCTTTTGTCTTTCATTTTTATGGACAATAACGAGTCATGGCTACCAACTAACTAATGGAGGCAGCAATAAGAAAGACGCTGGTTTTTCCATAGTTAAAACGCTGAATTTGCAATTACAAAACATGTGTTACCCACAGAAAACTAAGTGGAATTACCGGAGTATCACATGAAAACTTGACACTGGAGACAGAAACGAGCCAGATATGTTAGCGTTGGAGGCCAGTGCAGCAACCCGATCCGTTATGTAGAGACACTAACATTGTGTCAAGAGGGAAGAGCTAAATTACTCGGAATAAAAAAAAGAAACTATACCAATATCATTCATGGGCTAGACTCACGCGGGTAAGGGGCACGTGAAGGGGAGGTAATTTAGCCGCCATGAAAGTATTCGTTAAAAGAGGGCAGGAATTCAGGGTTGGGAAGCGAGAGAAGTGAGTTTCGTTGGAGGGTTACTGATCGCGCGTAACAAAAGCGATGAGTGGGAAATGAGAGGGAAAAGGGAGAACCAAGGCATCCAGTAAATATTCATTTAAGGAAGCACTCTCCATGAGCCTCGATTGTTCCAATACCAATACCGTCGTACGTCTTCATTGCCAATGGGAGGATTTCTGCGCTGGAGTAGCCGATTTCCACGCACTTTTCGAGCTCATCTACGAGTATATATATATATATATATATATATATATATATATATATATATATATATATATATACACGCACGGCAAAAACTAGAGCAGGTAGAACAGTTTACGTATCTCGGTAGTGTTTTGGACCAACACGGTCAAAGTAGTAGGGACGTAAGGAGAAGAATTGCGCTAGGCAAAGAGGCTTTCACGAGGAGGAGGGAGTTGATGACGGGGACTTTGAGTAAGGATGTTAAGAAAAGACTCGTAAAAACTTTGATATGGAGCGTAGCTATGTACGGCGCGGAAACGTGGTCATTGAAGCAGGAGGATAGACGTAGACTGGAGGCTTTTGAAATGTGGGTGTGGAGAAGAATGGAAAAGGTGAAATGGACAGAGAAGAAAACAAATGAGGAAGTACTTGGTATGGTGGGCGAAGAGAGGGGTTTGTTGGGAGCAATCCTATGGAGGCAGGAAAAGTGGATGAAGGGGGTGTTGACCGGCAGTGGGATGTTGAAGACTGTGATAGAGGGTAGAATGTTGGGCAAAAGAGGAAAGGGAAGGAACAGGATAGGGATGTTGGACGGGATGAAGGGAGGAAGAAAGTACTCAGAGATGAAGAGGGACCTGGTGTAGAGTAGAATTTAGGGTTGTGTTTTGTTAGTAGTCACAAAATATTTGTTTGGTAGTTGTGTCCATCGAAAAACCTACCTTAACCGGTAGATTACCTTAAAAAAAAAAATACACGCACGATCACCTTACCATGCGGGCCTTCGGAAAGTCATGTGGCAGAGAATTTACGGTGGGAGATTATATTTTATCAAGTACTCTTTTTAAATGCGGGACAGGAACCTTACACCCTTAATTTTAAAAAAACAATTGCACTCTGATTAAAATACTATGAAATATTGTTTCTTTCCACGAATTTGATGTGTAAGAAAAAACGAACGACCCGGAACTTATTTATTCTTTTAGCCCCATAGTTAACGCCAAAGGTGATTTAATTTGGTACATCTTTGTTGTCCGATGGAAGCTCGAGCATCTATTCGGTGCTGGAAGCTCCTGTCTGACTTAAGGCAATTTACGCGTGTTTACGATGAATTTTCATCACCTGACTCTGACAGCAAAATCATCTTAATTCTCATCGTAAAAATTCGCACGCCTCCTCTCTGAACTCCGTCTTAGCCTTTTGACAGCGGACCTCGGAGAGTTAATAGACTATCATCATCATTATATCATATTCGATAGAACCCATGATGCTCAATCTTTACCTACTCCGTAGAATGAATCTCTCAGATTTCTATCCCGTCCTTCAGGTCATTCGGGGTGAGAAAACCAACTATAAAGGTAAAATACTCGTATAATTATTTATAAATAAGACATAAGCACACTCTTTAAATGATTTTTAACGACCCTCTCCAAAACGTTCATTAAAGTGAGCCGAGATTTCTATTTTATTTGTTACTATCTTATACTTTGATTATGAGTAGATTCCGCCAGGTAAAATTCAACGGAGAGGATTAAATTACGGTGAGGCACTATAAACAAATGTATGACAAGAACTGAAAAAGCTTAGATTATCTTTACGACTGCATCTAAATCACGTGAAACCTTAGAAGTAAAAAAAACATCATGGATTTTCCTACGTTTTTCAAGGATCGTTAGCGGTTTTTCTGCAGACACGTACTACCTGTCCGCCTGACGGGAGATACGTACGAAGTCTTATGAAATATGTTTTTGTATCTTCCCATCCCTCGGCTAAATGCTTGCCACTTCGGAGTCCGGATTTAATTTCTGTTGAGCCAGTTTCCGAGGCTTAATCGACTCTTAAAAAAAGTAGTGTGAGACAGGGGCAACTATTTCTATTTTTTCTTTCACTTTGAAAGAAATTTTGCGAGATCATCAAATCTATGTTTTTCCAAAAAAATATTTTTTTTAAATTTTTCATCCCCGTAAAAATGGATGAAAAACGAATTAGCAAAAAAACGTAGGTTATCCTAACGGAAATTATCACCTATTCGATGATTCGAGGCTAAAGAGAGAGATAGGGAGAGAGAGCGGAAGGTCCGGCACTGGTAAGTATTTAAACTTCGAGTTCTAAATGCATGAACTCATATTCCGAAAGAGAGAGGGTACAATGAAGAGCGGGAAGGGGGTTTGTAAAAATAAAGAGGTGAAAATGCTAAAAAATTCAATCACGAAAGCGGTTGTGATAGGCAAGGGTAGATCAGCAGTGGGCAAGAGAATTTCTCAGCGTGTGAGTCGGAAGGAAGAAGATACCTGGAGGTGGAGATGAATCGTGTTTGAAGGGGTGAATGCGAAGTTCACGGGGGACCTCGGAACTTCTAAAAAAACAGAATCGAGCCCGAGGAATCGAAATGAGAGCATTATTAAAGATCCAATCGGCGTTTCTTTTTATTCTTTCAACGCGGTAAAAACTTCCTCGTCACATCATTCCAACAGCAGAATACTTGACTTTCTTTAACGCCAAAAGAGATGAAAATAAAAAAAATTGGCAGACGGGGAATAAAATGACCTCCATTCTGTCCGAAGTTGGTGAGATTTCTTGACTTCCTCGGAATAAAATTTAATTCCCCATCACCAAATAAATTCAGGCAGCCACTTCTGTGAATAATAGGCAATATAAAATTTTATCAGAAATTTAATCACCAGATATTGATGGCATCCGGGATTATGACTTCGGCCAACCACCTAAATTCCTTTCGGATAACTAAGTTTCGATAAGTGAACGGTGGATTAAAAATTAAGTTGACGGTGGATATTAACGAAATCTCTTGCGAACAACCTTCCTGAATGCACCAATCGAGCTTAGCAAGACGATGAGATAAGTAAGTGAATTATTTATTCATAAATTATAAAGAAATTATTTTCAAATCACGAAAGAGGAATAAATACTCTCTCGAAGTTTTATTTGAATATCGTCATTAAAATGCCAACATATCTCTGAAGAAAAAGAACACATGCACCTGCTAGCCCATTCAATGAAAAATAAAAATCCTCGAATAAGCTTTTTCCACCACTGAAGCCGTTCGTTACATAAAAACTTAAAGTATATATTATCAGTACGCAATGACCTAATTTCATTCGTACTAAATACCACTAGAAAAGGATGGATATATAACCGAGCAGAGTAAAAGTTAGCGTTTTTTTGACGGAGGGGATACGGACGCTTTGGAGAGGTGGAGAGTGAAAACGCGAATGGTTTCAACGGCCATTATTTCAGTCCACCTCGGCACACAATTTCTACCCCACGGATTAAAATTGAGGATAACGAGCTGCTATTTCTACCCGCAACCCCACCTCGCTTATTCATTTCCACGGCGAGGTTGAGGGAGAAGGGGGGGAGGCCCGGCATTGGTCGGCATCTCGGCGTGGCACGCCAACCGAACCCGGCACTTCACACGAGCCCACACCCTGATATCGAATAACACCATTATGAATATTAAAAATACCCTTGATACTTTTCCACCGCACTGTATCATTACGACCGGTTTCGCGCGTAATGGCGTGTAAATAACGCTCGTTCGTAGCATGGGGCCTCCCGTAAGCCAGCCATCGACACATAAGCGGCCTGGAAACCCGCCCTCGAGTGATAGAGAGGGAGAAAAGGAGAGAAAGGTGAAGGGAAAGCGGGAGGAGGACAGAGGGGAAAGGGAAGAGAGGGAATATTCGAAGCTCGAATGTCTCCATTGGAGCCGACACAAATCCCACTGCTACACCAACGCCTCCCCCCCATCTCCCTCCATTAGAGTGCACGGCGAGGAGGGGTGGAGAGAGAGGGGGAGAGGAGAAGGCCTCACGATGGAACGGACGGACAAAGGGCTTTATTTAGGGCGGAAATGAGGCTATATGGCCGCTTCTTACATTTACCATTCGCCCAATAAGAGGAGTGGAAAAGGGAATGGGGTCTCATGAGCTGTTTGGCGGGTGACGAAGGGTCGCGAGGAAAGGGTGCGCTGTGAGGAGGAAGAGCAGAGGATAGGGCAAATAAAAACGAGCTAGAGCGTGCGTGCTTGTGTCTACTCGACTGTCCTTGTGTGTGCTAGAGTGAATACTTCTATGTGTGAGTGTGAGCGCGAGAGAGAGAGAGAGGAAGAGAGGAGAGGTTGAACAAACAGGAAGCAGGGGCAGGAGACGAAGAAACCCGATCTCGAGGCAACCGACGCTGTCGTACTTAAAGCCGTTACTACACCGCGTCGCGCATGATCAAACAGAACGCGAAAATCACGACGCTCCTATGTTCACAGATTAGGTACCTGGAGGCTAACGAGCCTCGTGACTCGCTCCTCGAAGAACTTGTTCCTCGTGAGCATTTAATGTGTCATTCTAATGCTTCAAAACTTGCGTGCAAACACACAAGACGAACCACAGGCACAGAACTGTCTGCGTATTCCTTTATTTTCCCAGATGAGAATCGACACTAATGAGTTTTATGTATTCAGTGAGTGGTCCCGATTTACTTTACGTACGCTCAGCTTTGCAAGTAGAAATTATAACCACAGTAGCGAGACCACCCACAGCTCTGATATGGAGCCTTCGCGGTTTCCTCCAATTTTACAATTAATCTTCGACCGACAGAGTAAATTAAAGTAAAACTAAATTACGCCAGCAGGCCTTTGTTGTTACATAATTTTTTTCTTGAATATCTACCATTTTTTAGGAAGCCCTTTTAAACTTAGATCTTACCCCACATGTCCTGACCACGAAATACGACGGGAAAGTAAATAAATCCAAATGAATGCGAATGAATTTTTAATCCTGCGCAATTTAAGCGTTGAAATCTTTTCTTTATTCTATCACTTCTATTTTATTATAAACTGCCTCGATATCAGTTCACTGAAAAAAAATATTGGTCATTTTCAGCATATTAACGAAAGATTTCTGAAATATTTTCATGTACATGCGTACTTCCATACTTATTTTCGAGAAATGAAAAAACATTTTACAAAAACTGAAGCAACAGTTTCAATACACACAGTTCAACTTATTACAAACGTAGGAATGATTGCAAAAGATCGCACCTAATATATCATCACGGCGCTAAAAAAAAGAGGAAATCCTATTTACAACTTGAAAATAAACGCTCCAAAGGCGTATAAAAAAATGGTAACATTGATCCGAGCAGTCATTCGCAGAGGTGATTGACGCAACGGAACACACATTCTCGCGAAATAAAAGCACTCCCAAGCGCGAGGTAACGAAAAAGAGGCTGGAGAGCTGCGGCACTTACCATCATATGGAAGCAAACTTTTATCGTGACACTTCGTAGCCCTTTCCGCATCCTCACTCCCCTCCACCCGCCCCGTGAATGTAAAAAGGACGGGGGAGGAATTCTCAAAAACGTAGCAAGTTGCGGCACCTCCCCGCCCACCCACCCGACCCCTTCCCTTTACTCTCTCTCTCCCCCCCCCCACACACACACTCTCTTTCCCGAGAGCTTATTTTATGAGCGCGTCCAGAGCCAACTTCCCGGACGGGTTGAAAGTCGCCCCTCTAGCCGTGCGCCGAATGGAAGAGAGGTCTTTAACTCCCGCGGCAGCATCCGCGGAGTGGAGAAAGAGAGAGGGAGAGTGCTTACTGGACACACTGAAGGATGGGGAGCGGAATATAAAAAAATTATTTTATTAGTGAAAAATAAAGACACCAAAGAGTGGATTGGTCCATTCGTCCGAGTGTGCCTGCCAACGCACATGGTCAGTCGTCCTCGGACAGCGAGACGGACCATGGACGGACGGGTACGTATGACGGGGGCGCGCAACGCATCTAACTCCGCCTCGTCACGTGATTTGATGGGGCACGGGGGAAAGAGAGAGAGATGGAGAGGAGAATGGAGAGCGAAAGAGAGGAAAGGTAGAGAGGAGAAAGAGCATATAAGAGAATAAAAATGGAAACGTTTTATCGGAGAGTAATGGACGCCGAGGGATGCGCCCGGGAGTGGGCACTTTGAAGCACCGGCGTGCGTACTTTCATATTTACGGTCGGGTTCGAAGAGAGAAGCACCCCTCTGAATGCGGAGGACTAAGGGAGGGAATAAGCATCCTAGGAAAAGAATAGAGTGAATGCCCCGAACGCATAAAAATAAAAGGCCGCCGGGGAGGAGGTAACCGAGGATGGTCCAAAAAGGAGACTCGTGAAGGAAGAAGAGATTGAAGGCGCCCACGAGTGTATTAACCATTAAAGGTCTTCGTGAGAGAACGGCGTGTGGGGACGGGGAGGGGAAAGGGCGGGAGAGGCTAGGGCACGGGAAAAGGGCGACAAGAGAAGCTGTGGAAGAGAACCGAGGGAAAAAGGAGTTATAAAATAGCATTAGGAGTGAGACTATCAGAATAAGAGAGGCACGAAAGGTAGGAGGTGAGAGGAAAAGAGGCGAGGATACGCATTAACCTGCGAGTCGTAACACGGGTGAAGGACGAGAGGTGTTCGGTCAGTCGGACTTTAAAGGAAAATATGCGATCGGATCTTTATATTTAGGAGCAAATTAGCTATTATTTTATCACCATATTGTTTCAGTGGATTCTCCTATTAATTTTTTCACGAACTGTGCTTCAGCAAATGATTCCTTGCATCGGTTTCGGTTGACACAACAGTCTATCAATTCACACTGCATCAATGACCGGAAATTTAAAAACTGAAGTTAGAATAACTTAATCGGTGATAGCATTGCATTCATACAAATAGTAACCATCATATAAACTAAGCCATACATGAAATCTGCCAAACCCCTAACGACTCCTATTCCAGATTTCCTCGTTATTGTCACGATATATGATGATTTACAACAATTTGAAAAAATAAGGAGCCTATTTTGTGCTGGGATCCAAATTACGTCAAGTAATCATCATGAAGTCTAATTAACAGAAATTAACACTTGTTTTTGACTTCTTAATTTATACATTTCCCATTAGACACTTCTACGTTTTATTAATACAGTTTCACAAATATGTCCAACGCAATTAGAAGAAGGTTACTCCAAAGCGTCTAAAAATCTTTTTTTTATTTTTCATTATCGAATCAAAAAACAATGAATCACGTCATCTCGAGGAATATTTTAATATACTTCAGAATTGACATTCAACGCAATTTCACTAGAAGAAGTTAACCGCGGCTTCAAGTCTTTAGTCCACTCAACACTAACTGCAAGTTGTCATAAGTAGTCCATCGTGTGTTGGTATTTTTTCAGCGGTCCTGAAATTTGATTGACAGTTATTCAAAGTATTTCTTCAAAATATCATCGCATTTAACCCCAAAACAGCCTGTCTATCGATCCTAAATGCTCTAATTCCCATTCATACCCTTCCTAAGTCCGTCCCTTACCTCCCTTCCCCACTTACACTACATTCTATATCACAGCCTCCAACACCCCATATCTCTCAATGTTTTCCTCCTTTCACTTTTCCTACCATCTTCGAATTTCCCTTCATACTCTTTTCCGCACGCCACCTCCCACTTCTCTATGTGTACGTATTCCTCCCTTTCATGCTAATTTTCCCCATCCGTCTCCAAAATCATATTTCAAAAGCTTCCCATTTAAGCTCACCGTTCTCCTCGAAGATTGATTTAGTCATACGTAGGTTATTAAAATTTTCGGCGTTTTTCTTTTCTTTTTTACTTGAAATTTCAAAATCGTCAGTCCCTGAATCATGAAAGCTTCTTCCTCTATAGCAATTCTTCTCCTAATATCTTTGCTATCACGGGAACTTCCCTCCAAAATACTTCAATGGTACGTCAAACGTTCCACTTAACATATTATTAACTCCCGTGCTTGAGACTCAGAATCAACGTGTCTTGAGTCACACACCATTTAAGGGTTACGTTTATTTTTATTCCATACCTCTCACAATGAAACGACGGTGCATTCAAAAATGAATTCCAAACCTTGACAGGCTTGCCTACTAATATTTTACCATTCAAGTACGGCTAATTCAAGTTCCTGCTAATGCTTTCCCATTCAAGAGTCTAAATGACTTCATTAGCTCCCTAATAACGTAATTAAATTCACGCCAGCACCGCCTCGCATACGTCCATTACCATTACTTTGGCAAGAAATTCAAAACACACAGAGAATAACAGAACCCCTTGTATTTTCCTTTCCCTCTCGCATACCTTTGCGATTCTCCGTATATTAGCCTAAAATTGTAAGGTTTGATTCACGTATAGGATTTTCAAAATCCTCGTTTTAACTTAGATTCAACAAAAATTGAACGCTAAAACCACTAAAATATTTAGTGTTTTTTTCACACCACAGAAAGCCGGAATGGGCCACGGATATGAGGAAGTCACATTCGGGTTACCCAATTAAAGAGCCAATCCCTTGCCGCAGTATTAGAGGAGTTTAGCCGTTCCATCGATCACCACTAATAACTTATAAACCACAGCTATTACACCGAAGGAGGATTTGATACGTGAGGGTAGAGCTCACCTAGTGCTAAGACCAACGGCCTGAGAAATTCACACATCTGAGTAGGAGGGTACGTTCCTTTCCCTGCACCACCTAAGGTTTCTCAGGATGATATGGAGCCTCCAAAATTACGCAGCTCGGAGTAGGCTGAGGGTTCCCAGAGGCGTCCCCGGAATTCAAACCCAGACTCTCCGATTAGAAGCTCAACGCTCTACTCAATGAACTATAACGTTCCCCTTGCAACTATATCAGTCTTGGGTAACTTATCATGGCTCACAATGTCCGATGTTCTCATTAATACGATATTACTGATCGACTTGAGCGTCTTACTTTTCCCGCTATGAACTACTCTTCCTCAGAGTCTTTCTCGGTCAGTCTAATTCATTGCCATAACGCAGCACATCAAATACTTAATTTCCAGTCCTTGTAACTTATAAGAACTGGAAATCAAGTTTTTATGGTGCGGCTTAATACCAATGAAATAGATTGGCTGAGTAACACTCCGAAAGCCTTTGGTTCATAATGGGAAAAGGAAGAAGCTCAAGGCGATCGGGAAAATCGTACTGATAAGAACAAGAATAAAGCTCATTGGGCATTCTGAAACACGATAAGTTACTGAACGCAGTTTTAGTAAGAGTTTTCTGTAGATAAACTCACACATGACTTTTGATAATCTGTGACCTTCCTCACTTGCCAAACCTCGCATTTTAAGAACGAGTCGCAAGGGCAGAAAAAGCCAAAATTTGATTCCTGAGGATTATTCTACCATCAATATTTCTAATATGATTCAATACTTAAAACCACTTGGAGATCCTAAAGGCCTATCTTGAATTTTATGCGATGCAATATGTGGGAGGCGGTTAGAGCAAAGGTGCTGGAGAGCAAGATCGGTTATGAACTATTAAAAGCAGATGCTGGGAAGATGATTCCAGAATACCAGAGAAAAAAAGAGTTTAGGGGATGGATGAACATATTGAAGGTTATCTGAAATTGTTTCCCATAACTACGACAGAAATATAGTATGATAACACACATGAAACCTATAAATGCAAAGGTTAGTACGATAAGGTGATTTCACATGCAAAAATAATGATTACAAAACCCTGTCTCATGACGTAGTTGACTTTGCGTTCTGATAAACTTCACTGCTTATATATGTATATATATATATATATATATATATATATATATATATATATATATATATATATATTATACTTCCCTTTGGAGAAGTCTTTCGTACGCTGGCTGAAATACGTGTTGTGATTGCATTCAAGAAAGAATCTTTTCGTGTCAATGTTTAGTTAATTCGCGGAGTAAACTTGATGTTTATTTAATATAAGTTGAAAAAACAGTGGATATAACTCCAACAAAGATATTCCAATATGGTTAGCACCAAATTAGAAATAAAAAACTACAGTGAACGAGTTGTTGTCCAAAAAGGTAAAAAAAAAGATGTTTGGTCTTATTGCCAAAAAAATATATTTTTTAATCCCCTGACTTCGATGTTTCGACGAAATTGGTGGAAATCATTCGGAATTTAAAAGCATGTGAAGGGCTTGACACGAGTCGATGTCAGCGCAGAGCCACTCTTTACTGTCATATAATTGCGATCAATAAATAATGAAAGTTTTTTTCATATTTTATGTATTATCTCGAGAAATGATAAGATACATTTTACAACTTATTTGCCGGTGGTTTTAAAGAAAATAAGCTAAAAACATTTTTGCAAGCTAGTAGTAGATGAAATTAAATAATATAAAGTTAATTTTATTATCCATACAGTCAAAACAATAAACGTTTCGCAGTTCATCGAAGAAAAGCTTAATATGCATAGATCACAAAGAAGAAATTTCCGGCGACTTGCCGCAGATAACAGATATTCTTTTAAAAGTATGTTAATTAGGCAACTAGCGTAAGAAATTAATGTGGATAAAAATTGACTATAGTATAACTTTATTCTGATTATGAAAAAAAGATTTGATTTTTTTGTTATCTTTCTATTCCCGTTACATGCAGTGCAGCTGTCGCAGTTCACAACCCCTAACCCTTTGTGGCTAGCACGAAAATGTGCGACACAAAACAGTGAGAGGAAAGATTGGTCTTTAAATAATTTACTGAGCTCTACCTTATAAACATGCCAAAATATGGTTTGCAAGAGTAAATTAGGATATTCATAATTCCATTTGTGCATTGGAAAAACACTGGAAACAGGGATCGGAAAATCATAACAGTTTGGCAATTTGAAATTATCACCAAGGTATTGAGATACTAACACAATAAAGAGGTATAATGAGCATGACTACGGTATTTCGAGGAAAACTGTAATATGGTAGGCTATCAAAATGAATCGGTTACATAACCACAACGTCACCAAACTCCAGCATTTCGCAAGTTTCGAAATTGCATGTTAAGAACTTCGAGTACTTAAAGTACCACAAACTTCCGATAATCACATATAACGGATGTGTCCCTGACTACAACACATGCCCCTACTAACACAGGAAATTCGTTCATGGCGTAGCTGAAACTCTCGCAATTTCATTATTCACCAGTTCCCGCGGGCGCCTAGAGAGATGTAAAAACGGGCCAATGGCCGAGGAACGACCTGTCAGGTCCCTCAAGAGCTAGCCTCAAGGTAATCATGTGTCCCGTTACGTCCTTCGGAAACCAGAGATTCATGATGCAATCAATCCCAAGCACTACTTAAATACTAACAACTCTCCAACCAAACCATGTTGATTTAAATTTCGCCACGGTAAAGTATTTTATTAAATGAAATATGTAAGCCACATTGTCGGTATTCAAGGTTCAAAGGCTGTGAGGCAATCAGAGATGCATCGCGGGTACTATACCACTGCGGTTCCCCCTTGAAGCCTTCTTGACAAACAAGACAAAAACGGGGAAAACAAGCAATCGTAATCATGACGTTCCGAAAACATAAATCTCAACTCAATGCGTTCACACGGCAATGTTTAGATCGACTAAAATAACGCATCGACGGTATGTAAATGTTGACGCTCGTGATGAAATTCGCGAAGCTGAGAAAATTTACATCGAAGTCGATAGTTTAATGTAATAGCAGCATAGGTGGAGCGGAATCTCGAAATAAAACTCGCCCAATTTGGACATTAACAATCAAGCTGCGGCCATGCGTAAGGAAAATACGGCGGCCGTGGGCTTGTTTTTCCGGAAACACGGGGACATAGGGGCTATTTCTCCCCAGAAAAAAGAGGGTTATGATTGAATGTGCCGAGGGGAAAGTAGGCGGGAATGGCACCGGAGTGGAAACGGTTTTGCTGTGGGGGAAACATGGCGCCAAAATTTATATTAGCATAATATTGACAGACGAATAGCTTGCCATGAATTATTAGAATATTCGTTCATTTTTTTCATTCTTTAAGTATTGAAGAGAGACGCTTAAAAGCGAATCATCGCACAGGTAAAAAATGAATATGAAGTCCATGAAACAAACAAAACGATCGAATGACTTCGATTATCTTTCATATCGCCTTACCTTCGGAACTCTCAACTTCGAAAGTCGCCGCAAATACAAATATGTATTAGATAAACGTTCGATTTGCTTGAAACGGCAAGACATGCCAATTTTATATTTATACGCCCGTATATGAAAATATTTAATGAATATAAATAAAGAGAGCTGGAAAAATGGAGGGATGTTAATATGGAAGATTTCCTTGGAGTACTTCCTATTTCTTCATTTCAATTGTATGTGAATATTTAACATTAGTTAACTATAGCCTCAGCAGTTCTAACTCTTCGCTAACAAATGAAAGTATTTCATGTTTAACCAGCTGAAATATATGTATTATGACAATGTAAGATAAATAGGCGGGTTGAATTTTACACTCGCGCTCTACCCATGGCTCGATGGACGAGTGGGTGTACGGGTAATGATCATCGGCCCAGTCCTCTTCGACTTCATTCTCACATTCCCTCCCGTCACTTAATATTCGCGAAAAGATCCACGCGGCTCGAGAAAGGGAAAGGTGCTTCAGTAATTGCAAATGAGAAGGCGCACGATGGGGTGCGGAGGCTGGGGAGGGGGGAACGGGAGGAGAGGAAGAGAACATGGTTGATGGGTTGAGCGGTGGAAGGAAGAGGTGGAGGAAGGCGGATCGTGGGGAGGAGGTCGTTGAGGGGGTGAAGGGGACGCGACGAAGGAGGAGAAGGAAGCGAATGGAAAGGGTCTCTCCGAGGCGGCGGGAGGGAAATGAGGAGGAGCGGGGGAAAAGGAGGGAGAGTTGACTCGGGTGGAAAACGGAGTTATGTCACGACAGAGACCGATGGCGTCGAGGTGGGAGTGAGCTATGGGACCCGGGGAGCGAGGAGTCGCTGGGGACCGCGAAGCGGGGCGTTGGGAGGAGGTGTTGGGGGGGGAGGGGGAACTGTGAGGGGGGAGGGCGGATGGGGAAGGGTGGGTACACAAGAAA
The DNA here is from genome assembly GCF_022747635.1 of Hetaerina americana. NCBI lineage: Eukaryota > Metazoa > Arthropoda > Insecta > Odonata > Calopterygidae > Hetaerina > Hetaerina americana. Next base: position 15,927,929 of record NW_027286985.1, read on the forward strand.
GCGACGGGTTGGTGGTGCACACATTCAGAGCCGAGAGGGGAAGAATGGGAGCGCCGCCGACCGGGAGGAGGTGGGGGTTTGCGGGGGAGGGAGTGGAAACGCCCCCTCCTCGCCTCCAAGCGCGCCAACCACCCATCCAACCAAGGCCAGATTCGCGAAATTACATTTAATGTGTTCCTTTTCCTTAACACAATTTAACCACACGCGGCGCGCGTGAACGTGAATACAACAGCCATTATGGCGGTCGTCCTCACATATCTGGGCAACCGCGCGTGATATAATGGGAAGGCTGTTTGGGATGGGAGGGGTCGGGGGAGGGGGGGATAAGAGGATAAGCTGCGGGGAGAACGGAAAGAGGGTGAGGGAAAGGGACTCTTAAACTCTTTGCTTGATGCCCTTTTCGCGAGATTTAATTCGCCCGAGCAGCCCGCTCCTTTTTTTTATTCGCGACGCGGCATCGCCTCACCTTTCCGGGCAAGGCGATGTGCACATGGGGGTAAGGATAAGATCAGGGAGGAGGAGGAGAGAAAAAGGAGAAAAGAGGGTGGGTAATGTGGTGTGTAATGTGGTGTGAGTGTGGCGGCATGGGATTCGACGCTTTCCGATGCGCACGGTGTCTAAACTCATAGTCGTCTCCTTCTCCTCTCCGACAACCACCCTCGACACACGAGCAAACTCAAACACGCAAGGGAAACTCTTTCATGCCGAACACCTGATAATGCCTCCCTGTCCCCGCGAAAACGTCTGTTTGGAAAGAATACATGCCCAAAAAAGTTGGAAAGTTCTCCCCCAGATTTGATGAAAGAAATACAGGAATGAAACGAGTCCATTCCGGCACGAATGCCTCCGAATTCATCGCATCGACTAAATTGAACGTAGGAATATTAGGGGAGATAAGCATGTATTCCGGAAAGCATACACGTAGTCCAAGTTGGTTGGCATAGGTCAAATATTTCGTCTAGAATTTCTTCACAAATATTTCATCTTATCCTCGGTGGAGGATCATACGAAGGTAATTGATACATGGCAGGGTACTTAAGACGTGTGTCTTTTGGCTTCCCTTATTTCTTGGAGATTTTAAATCATTTTTACAGCGACACTGAAAAAATAATTGACGAAGAAAAAACTGTTGAAATAAAATTGAAAAAGGTAATAAGAGACGCGACTGCTCTCGCGGTGGGTATAATATATTCCTCAAGGCTTACAAATATTATGGACTTCTTGAGACAGCCACATTCCTGACGGCTCCTTTATTATTCATAATGCAATATATAATACATTATTCATAATGCCAACACCACTGCACTCCTGCTAATATAAAAATAATTATACCCTGGACCACATTATTTATTGCTCCGTTAATTGTTCCGTATTTCAATTGGTGCTTTTGATGACCATATTCGGTTCATATGACACTTGAAACTTCCCTTGAGCTAATTTAACTGCCTCCATTTTAATTATTCATGTTGAGAGAGATGCATACGAGTGTGATATTTTTCCCGCTCGTTATTTGTAGGCCTGGAATCTTCTGGGCAATACGCTCCCCCTCCGCCCACTCGAATGTCATTCCGGCTTCGGGAATAGAATTTTTGAGAGCAGTATGGTCTTTTTCAACTGTCGAAAAATAACCCTTCCTTGATTCATCTTAAACTCCACTAATATGAATATTCTATATTTACCACTTCACAAAGTCGCATTTCCCGCGCGGAATGAAAATAATTCGATTGTATGTAATCGAAGCGATAGCCGAAGTTCGATTAAAAGTGAATTTTACAATAAATATAACATGTGCATATTTTAAAATAGTGTCGCAAACGACAGCAACACGGCAGACCTCTAATTAGTTCTGTTTCACCGAGACATCGATATATAAGACTTGTTATTCATAATATTCCAATCACATCGCGCATACCAGCGATACCACCCCACGGCACGCATCATGACACGATGGGGAATACTAATGTTCCGTGACACATGATATGGTAATGAGGACTTGATAGGAGACAATTCGTGCTCGCCTACACATGACTGATTTTCTATCGGCCTCATTATTAACAGGTATCCAGTTCATTGAGATAGGAGAGCGTCAAAGATTTTGAAGAGAAAAATTTTGAGAGGCTTTTAATAAGTAAAAAATTAAAGCAATACGAGTTAGCGGAAATAGCGACGCGCTCGCTGGTGGCGGGATCCAGGCCAATGAAAGGAAGCCACTGGGCCTCCGTCCACTAACAACAGGCTGACCGATGGCATCCCCGTGAGCGAGGAAAAAAACCGAAAAGAGGTCCGTGTTGCGAATAGATCCGACATACCTGATTTACAAAGCAGGTTCCCTCCCAGTTTAATTACCACAAGAAGATTGCAAAGCGAGAGGGCGAGAGGAATTGAGGCAGTAAATAATTAAAGAAAGAGAGAAATAAAGGCTAACAGCATACCTAGAACAGTTAAGGGAGAAACGGAAACCATTTCCCAAGTCCATTATAGATTCGGAGTCATGTCAAGTTGGAACATATGAACAGGTGTTTATCATTCCACTGCGCACACTTACGCTCGCCTTTATTGCGGGCACTGTGAATCTTCTAAAGAGGAAATTATTATGTTGTATACCAAGCAAAACAAATTTATAACTCGAAACAGAGAATTATATTAGCACTACCAGCACTCAATACATTTTCAAGGTGGTAGTAGATTTTCCCGACAGAGATACATTTATATGTATAATTATATATATATATATATATATATATATATATATATATATATACATACACATTCAGACACGAAATCCCGCCAAACGGCGAACAATTACTCATGTATATAGAAACAGATATAAGGAAAAAGGATAGGAACACACATAAAGGACGAACACAGGAGAGGTGGGGAAGGCGGAATCAAGCATATCACGAATGTACAAATATTTCCTAGACCGGGATTTGAACGCCGGATCTTTTCACTTGCCGGGCAGAGGCTCTTAACCATTTGGGCTATTCAGGAAACGTCAAATACACCAAAATAGATTCCCTGTAAATGTTTTTAAATGATACCACATCACCCTGCGCACGACAATATTTGTATTTCATTTTTATCAAATGAAAAGATTCACTAAAAATCCTAAATAAAAGCATTGAATAATCCACGAAGCACACACTTAAGTTCAATTTAAATGTATTTTGTTCAGTGCTGAACTTTAAAAACTCTTTAGTTTCAAAGAGAAAATTACAAATAAAGCGACTGCTCCATCATACGATTCCAATGCCGTGCGGAGTATTACATGATTTGATGCATTTCCTTAAATGAAGGCATAAAAATCTCCACAGAGGGCTTCTTTCACTGCCTCTAATTCGGTCCCCTGTTGAAGATTTTTTTATACTTAAAACTGTATCACGGCCACTATAGAGGAAAGGTGAAACCTTGACAATTACCAAGCCTTTTTAACCGGATATATTCACCAAGCGGCCTAGGTAAATGAGTTTTGAACCATTTTCTGCTCAGGAAGATTGGAAACCACTGAACTAGAAGTGTTCTCTTCCGACAATTACTGCAAATTGGGCGAGGAGGAAGGGTGCGTTAGATCTCAGATAAGATTTAAAGACTTGAGAGCCTTCAATAAATCATTTTATGCCGAAGGAGATCGATCATATTCTCACGCGACGATGAACAGTGTTGAGGAAAATATACCAAAGAGAAAAAACTCCAATCCTATCAAAATAAGTTATACGCTCATTCTTTAAATTCTCTTTAATATCGCTTTACACAGTTTAAAAACATAGTATAATACACTTCGTAAAGGAAACGAAATGAAGTCTCATTTTTAAAGCTGACGGTAGCGAATCCCGTTATTAATATTATATCTCTAGCGTCCTCTGACCCAACTGAAAGTGATAATTAGCGAAACAAGAATGTGATATGATACTGCGCCGCTGAGGTTTCAGCCCTCAACTGAGATCACTTATAAAGCGACAGGCCCGCAAAGAGTTCAGAAAAGTAGTTTAACAAATTGAATTAAATCGCAATTTGCACCTGCAATTGCAATGCAGCCAAATAATTAATATTTGAAACATTTTCTATAAAAGGAAACACTCAAGGGCGTATGAATTGGTTAGAAATGAGAAAGAGTAAGATTTCATCGCACAAGTAATCAAAATCGATACACCTGGTTGGTTGACATCAGTTAGACCACTTTCATCCACGCCTCAACCGTGGATAGCTCATTCGTTCGATAAATCAGTGATTTTCGAATTAAGACCATTTCTAAATTAAAGCTGGCGGGATCCCGTATAAACACTCCAATCCAGAGATAGCCCATCAATAACTTCAAACAGCTAAACCGAGGAGCCTCGCGTTCGAATATTCCAGAGGTTTTCCGATGAGGAAAATAGCCACTTCACTGTATGCTTTAAAGCTTTCTAGACAACACCACTGTTGGAAATATCCTTAATTATCCACCGCGAATCGGCCTCGTAAGATGAGCTACTCCGTAATTTGACGCTGGTACGGTACATTCCCACTCTTCCATGGAATATATAAAGCGTTCAAAGATTAATTTATTAGTCTAGCGGTGAAATAAATATTTTTCTCCGCACGCGAAGTTTTCCTGGTGAAGACTTGGTCAATTTTATCTTGCATATCAATGAGATGGATTTTACCCAACATTAGATTATTAATTAAAAGCCTATATGATATAATTTACATATTTATGGAATAGAATCCCCTTTTACATTTCATTCTAGAATAAATTAATGGTCATAAACATTTGCGTACTTGATAAGGTTAGGAAAAGGGTAAAGTAAAAATATACATAATGAACGGTATTCAAATGAAACTTAATTAAAATTATAAATATGATTTGATTAGAATTAAAATAATAGATAATAAATATTTAAACGAAAATAACCGAAATTATCTATGGCATATGGTAATTACGGTAGAAAATTCATCTATATGTAAACACACAGTAGGTTTTCACTTTTGGAGAAAGGAACTTACATAATAGGGAATAGAATCGCTGTATGCCATTACAAAAACAAAGTCTCCCTCGTTCTTGGGCATTCCATATTTCCTGGTGGTTAATTGCTCACTTTTTTTATTTTGCCACATATTTCACTAGTTCCTCTCCCACGATTATTCAGAGTAATGCATTTTTCTCATGTCATTTTATGAATACTAAGTGCATTTCTTTTTCAAGGCCAGTAGGAAACAACAAGTTATAGAAAATTCTGAATTGGACAGCGTTATTCTTTATCTCTAATGCTTTCGTTGTCTTTGCACGTTACACTTGAACTTGTTACCAACACAAGTTTTTATTAAAGCTAAAATAATACTTAATGTTTTTTTGCCATTTTCTTTTCGCAACAATAGCTTAACTGAATTGCATCAATAAAACTTCCAACTTTCAAAACACGGAGATGTACAAATTTCGACTAAAACGGTCCCGTAGTTTTATTATTAGAGATATTTTTAAAATCAATATTCATTTCCTTTGGGACAGCGTTAAATGACTATAGTGAAGTGCTAAGAAATTTTAGAGTTCTACAGAAATACCTGCAAAATATTTTTCATGATTTACGAGATTTCACAGATAGGTACAAACAAATAAGCCTGCCGAATACTAGAGCTGTGATACGAAAAGGCCGCCAAAACAGATCAAAATTCATTGCATGATCCCATTCATTTAACCTTTCTTACTCCTCGTTTAATAGTGCGCATGTGAAACCAAGGCAATGCCATATCACCCAGCGGACAAAAGAGACTGACACATCACACAAAATGTTCCCCATCAAAAAATAATATAAAAGGGACGACATCTTTTTTTAGACAACAGTGAAAAGGCCGAATGTGATGACGAAAAGATTTAATTTGCTGTTTTTACATTTTCCGGAAAAATGGAGACATTCCGCAGAAGGTTATTTTTGAAGCCAAGCATATTTTTAAACACTCCAAGTTATCTGCTGTACATTGGCTGACCAATCCATTTAAGTTTTGCAAAGTTAACATATAAAGTACATACTTTTGGGAATTAACCTCAAAACTACAAATTGCTAAATAATACAATTTAAAACAATAGTTTGACAATCATGAATACAACTTGGCTTCAGGTACACAATAAATAAACGAGGTTGAAGTTTAGAATAAGCACTAATAGAGATGACGGCGAGCAAAGCAAGTAAAATTAACATTATTCGTAGAGCTAATCAAATATTTAGGGAAATGTGTAAAGAGGATAATTTTATACAACATTCATCTACATTGAAAGTATTAAAGGGCTAAGGTATAAAATAATGGGGCACATACGTTTTTTAACTAATACAAAAGTATTTAAGTATCCCAGCATCCATGTAATATTTAACAACTACCCTTAAAAACGTAACACTACTATAATAATATTGAAAATGCTTCCATAAAACTTCAAGTTAAAACATTCCCGAGCATAACACCTCATCAGTTGCTCTCAACATCAGTTTTAATGAAAGTTATTACAATGGACCACTAGTTCTAACGAATGGCAACGCTAGTATTTTTTATCATGGAATGTTATTTCCCTTTGACATTCACACTCACTGACTCTAAAATTTTACTTCGATAATATTAGAGCATAAAATCCCTTGGTTCGGTTTGGAAGAGGACTGCTTCCATTGCACTCCGATTCTCATTTTGAATTCACTTCTCCCCAGAGCTTCGAATGAATCACCTATTTTACCAAATATTTTCATGTACATCGTCTTAGGCCTTTCATCTTAATTCCTCTCCCGATAAATTGGGAGATTTCTCACCGATGGGAATTGGAATAAAGTTTTGATTTTAAAATATCCGCCAGTGATAGAAATCATTGTCAAAATTCAATAAGCAAATTATTGGCAGAATTAAACTACATTGATCAGAAAAACCAACCTGAAGGCAGTTTTGATAGGTGAAGGAAGAGTTCACCTAATACAAAGCGCAACAACAAGTGAAATACAAACATCAAGATAGGGTGATTCCGCGGCACCTATAGTTTCCAAGAAAAATCGGGCACCCAGAAAATCACAGTACTCGGGTGAAGCAGAAGATACTCAGAGGCCTCATAAGGAATTGTATCCAGGCCCTCATGTCAGTTAACCAGCGCTCTGCCCACTGACCCGCCATGTCTCATTAATATTACAATTGACGAAGAATATTACATAATAGCGAAGTAATAGACGGGTTCTACGGCAACGGTAAAACACATTACCATATGAGCATAACTCAAACCAGTCCTTATTCATGATATGAAGAAGGCAAACATAGCACTTGGGTTACGAGGTCTTGTCTCTAAATATCCTTCTATCTGATCAACGATTGCGTCACGATATCCTGAGCTGACCATCTGAATGGATGTTATTATGTCAAGTCACGTGCACGGGAATGGGAGCCTCCTAGCGTGGAATTGGGGAAGGGAGTGGTTACGTGAAGTGTGGCGCCGCACGGAGAGCACGCCGATTGTTTGCGAGAAAAGGGACGGGCAGCAATATCATAGGTTTCCTTCGCACATTCTGGTAGGAAGGACCAACAGAAAACTACAAATTGTTAACATTGATCGAAATTCAAAAAAATAGTCGTGAGCGGGAAAGCTAAAATATTGGCTATCAGCATGGGTAAGGGATATGAAAATTATTACAATGCGACATGGGGAAGAGATAAGAAAACGTGCGACACAATACAAGCACAGCCTCAAATCACAGCTCAACAAGCAAAACCAAAGACAAAGCAGCAAAAACTTATTCATTTAAAATGTACCATTAAACGGCTGTGTATTTGTAAAAAAAGGGCATAAGGCTTCAAAACACCACGTCGGTAAAATTTACCTAATATTTAAAATTGACAGAAGTCAAAAACCTTCCGCAATTACCAATATATCAATTTGCCCTGGAAAAATGTGACTCTGTACTAACTCTTTCAAATCGATGACCTAAGTACATAGATGCTAACACATCAAACATCGTCCACGAATTTAATTTTACTTTATCGGCTAGGTCAGGCTACTTACCAAGCTTCCACCATGACCTTGCACCGTAAATGTATTGATTAATGGATACAAAACAGTTAACGGTAAATCAGTATGCAGCGCATACATTACATATGATGCAGAATAACCACTATCATCCCTCAACGAGATAATAGCTATATTTAAAAATTCGTTTTTCTACTGGGGGACTGAAATTGAAGTTAATAACGTATTACACGTATTTATGATATTCTTTAACTAAATGATCGTGATTTTCACTGTCCATAAAGCAAATCAAATTTTCCAACACTCTTTTCAGGGAGATATTTTAGAAAAACAATGGAAAGATATCTGCCGACATATTTCACTAATTATTTCCATTAAATCGCACACTTTATGAGTGATACTCGGAGCGCCTAAAGGTCAGGATTGCCAATTAAATATTAGATGATTCAAAATTGATTGAAGACTTTCGCGGATTCATTTGGGTAGTCAAACCGACAAAGTGGGAAAGAATGTTGATCATTGAACTTAAGTCAAACGCAACGCACATCACTTCGACCTGAAGACGCCTCCAGGACTGGGGGCGAAACAGTTGTCATCCGACTAACCTACGCGACGGTAATTCCCGGAAACCAGCATGGATTCATTGAACTTAAGGTATATTTTGATATTTAGGTGCTGAAATTTATGGAACTAACCACATTTTACAACAATGATGTACGTTTACAGAAGTAACTGCAAGCACACATTACCTACTCCCGCTGAAATAAAACCAATACCAGTAGAAACCTTCTTCGGAGAGAGCTTCCGTACCCACGGGCACGTAACGGGTGCCGTTACGGAGCGGAGTGCCGGAGCCTCCTCGGTCTACCGTTCCATTTAAGCGCGAGGTTCTCCGTTCACCCTTAGCCACTTTGCTGAAGTGCGCAAAAACCCTTGGCCCGTCAATTTTCTCACCTGTGTGACATTTTTAAACAATTTAGAGCACTCAAAAATTTGTTCATGCATAGAAAATGCGTCCTTATTTTTCAATGACAAATTGATTTTTCCGAACAAACAATTATCAACTAGAAATTATTTCACCAATGGAATTTTAATTACTAAGTGACGTAAAACTTCCGCGCGATATGTGAAATTCTTCAGCTTTAAATTTTGACAAACATGCATGCATGCCAAAAACCTGAACAGAATCAATGCTCTGAACCTTATTATACTTCCAACACTAATTTATGAAGATCAAAAGACATTTCTATGGCAGGTAAAATGTAATGAAATATAGATAAAGCAGATAATTGAAAAAAAACACATGAGCACATTATTCACATTTATGTCGAAAAATATTTGTTCCTGCATAATGAAAACACACGCCGTCACTCATAAAGATTATTTATAAATTATTTAAATCATATTTACAGTCTATAAAATAAGTAACGATTTTGCATATGTTTGCGATGGAAGCGAAAAATCCGCAATATCATTTTTCGGAAAAATACAATGGCTGCCAGCGTAGTTATATGGAGGAGGAAGTACATTGAGGGAGATTTTTTCCTACGTACAGAACGGGGCTAATGTCAAAGTTTCAATAATAACGCAGAGAAAAACACAGCTAGGTTAAATTTTGAATCAAAATATTATGCTGTAACCGGTAAACGAGTATTGGATGAAAGAATACTAGCCTTTCAAATATAGGAGTGATTTACATGAATTACGAGTAAATTGCAAATCTTTTAAAATAAAAAGAAATTAGATTTACAGTACTCTGAATCTAATTTTTTACTGCTTTTTCATGAGTTGAAATTGGAGAAAAGTAATCCTTATGTGAGTGTTTCGACATTTATCCTTGTTACTTTTACTAATAATTTTTTTCTAGTCTCCAAGCATAATTATCAATCTCCACAGGAGTATAGCGATTGAAGTTACACGAAGTTTAAACGTCACCGAAAGCTAGCACACATCGCTGTGGACTTTTAAAGTAACTCTTAAACCTTTTTTCCCCCGGCAATATTCCTCCTTAAGTTCCTCATACTCTCTACCCTCGTATTTACACGTTAGCAGTAATTTAATGTGCTGGAGTAGTTTTTGATGGACTCTGGCCTAACAAAATACTGTATTACTTAGCACTAACTACCATGACTCAAAATATTCTCAAATCCCACACCAGTTATTACAATAATCAACACACTTTCTACCTCTAATTATTGAATTCAAAATGCCTATTTTAACCCCGGCATTTATCCTGTTTAAGATTTCTTTTCCTTTCCACCCTCCTCCGAATAAGGCTCACCTTATATCCTCCCTACCCCAAAAGCCTTCTAATGCCCGTAACTTTCAATTCCTTCTCGGACCACTTTCTCTTTCCCCGAATTTCATCTAAATCACCCTCTCTTTCTCTCCCTCTATCTCTTTCTCAAGCAAAGCTAACCCTTCCTCGCTTGTCTCCCTCACTATAGAGCTTTTCAGCGTCGTCCTCCATACACAGCTCAAGAGCCTCCTCCGACCAACGCTCGTCCACCTTCCCAAGAGACTTAAGTTTCCCGAAACTTGAAGCACTACCTTCCATACGAAACGTTTACTAATCTTTACCTTACCACATTATATACTGCTTCTGCAAACCTTTAGGTCCTCTTTGTAAATGTTTATTTGGTTGACGTAATTGCTGTACTGGGAGATTGAAACTTGTTTAAGTTCAAAATATTAAGTAATTATCGGAAATTCTGCGGAATTCGTGGGGAAATACATACGTTTTCCTCGTGTTAATCAATTCTAAGATAAATATTCAGAGTTATCAATTAATGGAGGACCGGCGTTCACTCTACATTATAGAACGTATAAATATAACCAACAAAAAAGGAATTATAGTTCATCAAATTTTCGTCTAGTTTTTCATTTCCTCTCCAAATCCACTGACTACAACGGCAATTTTGGTAGCATACAAGTACCCACTTCAGGAGTTATTACACCTATTCTAAAAGTATGACTTCCTACTTCAATTTTTATTTTCCATTTCTTAACAATCTGCTTAAATTAGTTTTTCCTTTGCTCATCATCTTCTTATGATTCTCCATTTGATTCTTTCATGTGCTTAGGGAAGCCCATAACCCCTAGACTAAGAGGGTGATCAAAGTGGCATAATCTGTAAATTCGAGAAAATCAATTCTCCGCCCACTTCCGTCCTCCATCCAGTTACCGTGACTAGCACTGGAGTACAATTTGTCCTTTCTTTAACAGTTCAAGTTTCTCTATGTACCTACCCTACGTCAATGGGTTCCTGTGCGCATGTTAGCACTCTAGCAAATATTACTATTTGCTCATTGCGATTATGTAAAAATCGGCGATCCTAATACATTAAGTCCTTCATCGCTGTCTTCGTAATCCTCGATGCGTATTTAGGATTAAGGAATACAAAATACATAACAAGTCTCTCAAATCTTTCATTCCAATATTTCCACATTTTTTCCATGTTTTCATCAAATATCTATTTGAGTTTCACAGTAACACCGAGCCATCTCCTCAAAATAGGCGCCATTATAAAGTAACACCTCATCCAACATACTGCGCGTACAACATCAGCGTACATCTGCGCTTCCGGGGTGAAGATAATTTGAATACTATTTTCTGAAAGCAGTGCATCATTAGGTAGCTTTTAAGACCTATCTGGAGACCCGACTAACGAAACTAACGGTAATAGCGTTGAGATCTCCAGTTCGTCGGTTATATCTCAGAAGACGACCTTGTCATGAGCAATTAATTCAATATTACCGCTTCCATTTTGAGCGCGCGGGCGATGCGGTTGTAAATGAATTTCAGCGACGGCGTCGGTTATGTCAGTATTGTCTGCAGCGAAAACATAGACGTCTTTCGGTCATAGTTTGAGCGCTCTCGCTCTCCTCAGTTCACCTAAATAGTTATGAATACCTGCGTCGAACTCCAACTTGATAATCAAGCAGCTGTAAAGTCATATAACATGGGCCTTTGTGTCAGAGAATCCAAAAATTCGAAATTCATTACCGAAAAATAAAATTTATCTGAGCAAAGTTTGATCAAAAGAATGAAAAGAAGGTTTTGGGCACAAATAAAATTGACTCTCCTTCCTTCGAGGGTTAAAGGCTTTGCGCAAAAGTTTTTTTTTGTACGCCGAGTGGTATCCAAATAAAGGGAATTTTCACCCTTTTATTGTTCGTCAAAATTCACACCACTATGAATAAGACATCGCGATGAATAGAGTTTTCTCTTTTGACATGCACGCACCGTTCCATACATGGATGCTGAATAGGACGTCTAAAGGCTCGGGAAGCAACGGGAAATTTTTGGTCCAGGCACATACGTAAATGTGGACAATATGGCAACCTGACTCGTAAGAGCCCACAAAAATACTGGAGTTTTCTAATTTATCCAATCTAGGAGCACAATGCTTTGAATCTCATGCCCCCTCTGCTCCCACCGAAAGGGATTCTCACTTCCTCAACGTTCACTACCATTTGAAACCATTTGTGCAACATCCAAAAGCGTAGCACCCTAAACAGCACAAAAAACAATATAAACTCCGCACAGCTGATCTCAAATAATCATCTGCGGAGAATCCTCCTAGAGAGCCCTAATGAGATACCATCATAAACCTAAAATACATTTGCGCCGACTAAACTAAATTTCTGCATTAGAACGAAAAATGAGTTCTAAAAAAAAGCAAAACTAAAGAATGTCCTCCCACTCTTATAAGAGACTCATAATACATCCTTCGTAATTAATGAGCAACTACTTCCCTCCTCTTACGGTTAAGCGCAACACACCTGGAGTGATACGACGATATAATTAGTCATTTTCCAAGAAGGAGCAGAAACAATGGCTCTGCGCGAAATTATTTCACCAGAGTTATGCTTTTTACATCCTTCGTCTGATAAATTGCTAACCGAGGCAATGGCTTTTTTTTAACGGGGATATAAACTATGCAATCGCAAGAAAAATGGCAACATAAAATAACGAAACACATGAAACCACCATGGCACACGTATTACGAGTAACGGCGAGATCTAAGCACCCGAATTTTGTCCTCATTCAATTTTAACCCCAAAGGATTTAGCACTCGAACACGATTCGAAAACGCTTTAGCATGTAAGGACGTACGTTAAAGGAAATTTCAACCATTAGCGTATCAAAAGGAGATCCGATTATCCTCTATTACCACATCTCATACTTGGCCAGATAATATTTACTCGGTGTACGTAGTAATTAATATGCGGCCCAATGGTGAACCATGCCAACCCAGGATCTCACTGGAATTGCGATGAATGAAAGAATTATCATAACTACGCTGAAAAATCTCCTATATCTCTTATGGAAGTATCTCTAAAGAATTAGACTTCTCCTTGGATCCATCTCTAAATTATCACAAGACGACGGAATAAACTGTGGTCCATTGACTGTCTTTTGAAGAAGATTTCTTAGCATGAGCACGAACGTTACATTTGCTCTGCACGAATAACGGCTTCCACAGAAAGAGACAAAGCAAAGAAAAAATTACGATGCGACCTATTTCAATGCTGGGTGGAAGAGCAGCGTGATCTGTTTTTCAGATGAGCAGACCCACAAGGAAAAAGCATGGAACAGATAAACAAGCTTGAAAAATTAGAAGATCCTGTTTCATTACATTTTCAGCTGCGGCATCTTCTTCTCCAGAGCAAATGCGGAGGTACGCATTTTCTCGTATCTCAGTGAGGGTGTGGCACTGAATATAGAATCGCCTAAACAGATCTCCCTGCACCCAGTGAAGAATTCGTCATTGCGACGAAAATTAAAGGCAAAGGAGTGAAGTGAGGTCGACTTTTCTCCTGATAAGGACTTCTGCCAGTAGCACCAAATCGCTTCAAGACAGCAATTCACAAAAGCACCTCATCGTAGATAAAATTCAAATTTTTGGCATAATATTTTTGAAATGTTACAAAACACTTCCTAAAACAATTTTTAGGTTCACCGAAAAGGAAAACACAAAAAAGTATTGACAGCGTATACAATTTATATGTTGAATTTCTCAGAGCTGTATTCAACGAACTTTAAACGTCTAAAGAAGCAAAGCAGGCAGCAGAGTATTCGCGAGAAGTGGAGTAGCAAAAACGATCCGGAAGAACTGTTGTAAATGGCCATTTATCGTATGATAGTCCTGTAGATAAAATCTTACAACACTGTGGCAATTAAGTAACCGCACCTCTATAAATTTCAAAACATACAGACGTGTTAGCCCTCAACATAAAAAAGTGCTAGAAACCTCTGCCCAGCGGCACAGTCCGTTTCTTAAGTCAGTAGCGCGAATTAGAAATCCCCATCATTCTACAACGACCTTATTAAATATTACAATTAAAGGACAGGGTTGAGAAGCTTTAATAGCTGCATGACATGCAGTGCTACTTCTTTTATTTAAGTAATATCACAGTCAAAATTTAAAAACATTTATTTTGGAAAAATTGTAGTTTTAGACCAATATTCAAACTTCATCAAAAGCATAGCATGAATAGAAAGAGATGCTTTACCCATAAAACTATTTGCTAGTTACTTTCTAGAGATTTTTTCAGTAGTGAGCTACAAAGCTGTTTCAAGTTGCGATCACTTGAAATTGGGTGGAAAGCAGGCTTTGGAGCAAAAGACAATTTCCAGTTTATCTTAGAATACTCAATCGATAGTCATCAATGCATTTATATGATACTAACCGTTTTTCACTGACAAAAAAGCTACACACGTCACGAAATGCTTGGTCAACACAGCGTTGACATGCATTCCAATGAGTCAGCACTTGAATTCAATACGAAATAATGTGTACTTAAAAAAATTAAACAAACATGAGAATAGACGTACACATATTCGGAAGTGCCCAAATGAGAGTTCTTAAATGAGGCGTCTTAGGCGTCAATATCGCATTGGCCGAAACATGAGGTCAACACGGTCGCCGCAGCAGAGTAGAGAAAAGTAAAAAACTCAACGGGGGAAAATGCAACGATGCAAAAAAGAAGAATGTATACATTTCCCGACAGATTTGAGACCACATAACCAAATATGAAGCAGGCTTAGGGATTCATCTCAGAGAGCACCGGTTTAAGTTCTGAACGAAATACTGAGAAAAGCTTCCCCGCATAGAGTGCAGCGAGAGTAGAGAAAGAGTCAGATAATTAAAAAAAACTGTGACGCGAGCCCCTGGAGAGATGAATGCTCAACGATAGATTAAACTTGCAGGAAAGGTAACAGTTGCGCAATTGGAGCATCGAGAAAATAATCCCAAGTCCCGCAATGCATCAGACAGGCAGGTCAGACAATAGTAATCAAATAAGAGAGACTACCAAACCGATTGAATCACGGATTCGTTTTCCCTCGGGCAATTCCCGAACAAAACACAAAGAGAGGGAAAAGTTAACATTAAACACATCTCCCTTTCACAGACTTCTTTTTTTTTTTGTTTTCTGTCCTAACATACCCTTTCGCACAACTTTGCAGCAACAGTGAGGTATTGCGTAAACGTAAATATACTGAGCTTTAATTTAAAAAAAAAAGATATGGGAAGTTGCATATTTTCTGAGAGATAAACCAGTGAGTACATAAGAGGGGCCCTAATAATTCCTTTCCTGCTACCTAACATATTTCAGAGAGCGAAGGAAAATAAGGCCCTCTCATATGTTATAAGGATTAGGGGGGCATATGATAGCCAATTTTTGGCGATTCTTAAATTCGTTTCTGCCCCCACATACATCACAGAAAATAGTTTGCCATGATTAACCGCCGTTTCAGGCCGACCATCGATTACAACTTTATGCGCGGTGGAAAAGAACGGAAGAGGCGAACAAGGCCGAATATAACAGCAATGGATGATTCAATTCTAATCTTACGTTTAAAACTCCGTTTATATGCGTTAAAATAAAATCCTTTGAGTATCCAACGATTAGTGTATTATATTTCTGAAAAAATGAACTTTTTTTTCAGAAAATTAGTCATTAATATGTAACTGTAACACAGTGGTATCCTTTGAAGATCGTCTTTGGTGTAGTAAATAAAGATTTTGAATAATAATTTGGTTAAGTTAAATAAAGAATGTGAATCCTTTAGTGCTGGGGAGGCTTACGTTGTGCAGATAATTTGTGGTACTCCTTATGTCACGTTACTTTCAAGTCATTATTGATTCAAGCAATGAATTAATCTTCCTTAAAATTTAAATAAGCATTCCATATTAACACATGCTCATTTTGCGTATCAAGTTAATACATAACCTCTGACTTGTATTTTTATGACAGATGATTCCTCATAACAAAGTCATTTCAGCACATGGAAACGGGAAGGCAGAATTTACACAAGTTACGATCACGTCCTGAATAAGATATTCACATTCGAAAACTGTCTTGGGAAAGCTCATTTAAATGTATTATTATTCAAATACGATCAAAATACAGGCGGGATATTAAGGCCTTTAAAAATTGTAATATTTCTAGCCGAGTGACGTAAAATGAGAGTTTTTAAAATAGCTTCGATCATTGATGTTCGTGAAACTGTTTGTATTTCTCCAGTCAGCATTAAAAACGTTAAAGGTATATTAAAAAAAACTACTGCCACCAGTGGCCCACACAACTGGGACTAGAGAGAGTCATGAAAGGGCCATGAAGGGAATTATTTCCCGTCGGATAGAGGTAGAGGGAGATCGCAATTCCGCCACCACCTTAACGGTTCCATTCATTAGTGCAAAAAAACGAGGAAACAATCCGCCAGCAAATCCTTTCCCACGCCTTGAGCCATACTTCACCGAAACTTTTCCATCCAACGCCGCGCGAAGGCTCCATTCACGGCGAGACGCGCGCGTTGGATACGCGGTTCAGGTATCGGGCTATCACGGCCCTTCCTCCGACTGGTCGTTGACACCGCGGACACGAGGCAATCTTTTTTAAAGACTTCGTCCACCACCCCACCCACAATCCCCACCTCCTCGTCCCCATCTCCACGGCACGACGATCAGCATACCGAATGCATGCATTCCGTTTCATGTTTTGTCAGATTGAAGAACGGGAGAGGGTGAGACAAGGGGGAAAGAGAGATGGAGAGAGAGAATCAGCGGCCTTTTATCGATCTAATCCCACGGCGAACTCCATCGCGAATAGAGGACGAGACCCGGAAAACGTATCGCAACCGGGCTTGAAGATTAATAGAAGCCGATAGCCGATGACTTAACACGGCCGATTTGAAGTGGAATTAAGAACGACGTGAACCGAACACCCCCCCCCCTCCCTAGCCATCACTCGCCCCGGATGGATTTGACGGGGTTGAGGAGGCTGGACCGATTCCATTCCCCACAGCACCAACCTATCCAACAACGAAGTTGTGCCACCGATTGGCGAGGACTTTTCCGTCGGCATCCCGCTTGCATGAAGACGCATGAGCGACGTAACAAAAAGCATCTGGTTCCGCTGGCCCAAATTGGATTCGTTGATACGGCAAAAATGTTTGGTGCCGCGTTAAATTCTCCCACGATATCGACCCACAAGAACTTTTGACACGCCGCTCACAAAAATTTACATCTCACGTACCCCTTCATAAAAATTCCATTCTCCCGGCGTACGGTTCGACATTAAAATAAAAAATAAGTAAAGTTTGAATTTCCCGTCATGGACACGAGCTAAATAAAAATACAAGTCAAATTTCATAATGGAACCGGCAAGTTCGACAGAACCATGACAACATCGCTTAACTTATGGATTTGATTCCAGCAATTTGACTTAGCGACCGACAAAACTTAAAATTCTTAAGTTTCTCCGCGGGAGAGAGAAAAAGTTGATTTAACCACAGGATTGAGTTCCAGGAGGAAAAGAGAACATTTAAAGAAGAGGAATAACTTGAGTGCAAGACAATTCAATACAAGGATTGCGGAATAAGTTACAGGTGAATTTGGCTGAAATGAATGATTAAGGACGATTCATATATCACATTCAGGTGACCTTCATAAACGTGAATCAATGTCGAGTTCAGTTCGTGATAGGAGAGATTTGAAATTCATCATCTTTAGCACACATCTAATATAATTCCTCAGCGGGTCGAATCAGCGCTAATAATTGCATGATGTGCAATTTTAAGGATTTGATATCTGTCAATCCTTATGGTGTAATGTATATATATATATATATATATATATATATATATATATATATATATATATATATATATATATATATATATTACACCAAAAGTTAAAAAATAAAAAGTTGCTTCTCTGAATAATACCTTCAAATATCTATCAGGCGAGAGCCTTCCCTGGGATTACTCAAATACTGAAAATAAAAAAGGTAATAAAATTGATCGCCAGCCGTAGTTTGAAAGAGAAATGCACTTCCATCGACAATAGTCGTGCTCATTCATAGACGACGCAAATAATTAGGGATAGTCCACCGTATTGCATGACGTCTTCATTCAGAAGGACGCACGAGAATCGTTGGGCCATTGATGAGTCTCATGGGAAGGCGATGAATGAAGTCAAAACGAATACTCCATCTCGAAAAAGAAAGAGTAAAAAGACCAATGGAAACCAGCAGAGATGACCCAATTGCAAACAAAAACGAATAATTACAGAAATGAAACCGTAAAAGTTCCTGTATGTCTTTAACGGAGAAGAATCATTTTCCCGGAGATGCTCTTGCGTAAGAGACCGTTCCAGGAAGAGGAGGCCCGAGGGAAGGTGGATGGATAACAGTCGTCAGAGGGACGACAGCGGGTCATTTGGTCGGCGGGCAAAGGTCTCGCACGTAAGTAATGCCATCGACGTCAAATTCCTTCAAACTACAAAGAGGGTAGAGGAGGTCGGTTGTGAGGGGAAATGGAAGTAGGAGAGGCGAGAGAAACCTGCGGAATGTCGCACCTACCTAAGTTGTCTGCGGATGCTGCGGGCGGTCCACCGAGCAGCGCCATCAACAGTGCGAAGGCAAGCGGGGCGCTCCGGCCGCCGACACCCGCGGAGGGTCTCCGGGTGCTGCCCGGCTTCGGGGATGATGACAGCGCAGGTTGCCACTCAAAGGGGAGGGAGTACCACCGGATCCACGGAGGATACATATCGCAAGACTCGCGCACACGCACGCAGCACGTGATAAATCAACAAATCCCCAACAGAAGGTCGCGGCGGGCTTGTATGATTGTGTATACGTGTGTGTGTGTGTGTCTGCGTGGGGAAGGTGTGTAAATGTGTAGGTATATATATATATAGCTAGAGGTATATGCACGCTGATGGATGTAAAATTCTATCTCTCCCAGCCACACTCCCGATCTACTTAATCATCCATCCATCCATCAACTTTCATTGCCCGCGCGCGAGTCAGCGCCGACGGGATCAGATGGCCGCGCGGTCGAATCGGACGCGCGAGGAATTCGCTCCCCGGCAGCGGAGGCAGCCTCCTCCGTCGGCGGCCACTGGGAGGAAGGCCGTCATCACCCCGGCGGAGGGGGGGGGATGGGCCCCCGTCCTAGCGCCCCCGACGGAGTTGGGGGGCCGCCCGCTGACGGGTGCGAGCGGCGAGAGAGGCCCGGTGGCCGAGCGGGCACGACGGGCGGAGGACGAGACGAAGGGAGTGCGGACGGGGCCGGGACCCTTCGGCGAGGGCTTTGGCGGGGGAGGAGGCGAGGGATCGCACACACGAGACGGGGGCAGCACACTCAGAGGCGAAGCGGGACGATGGGGGCGTGGATCTAAAGTCGTCGAGGCAGAGACGGTGACACCAGTAACATCAAGCGAATGTGGGGGGGAAAGGCACCACCGACCGGACCAACTCCTTCGCCACTTCCTCGAATTGGGGGAGCACACACGAACGAGAGACACCGGGGATGGGGACAGATAGGAAGGGGGACGCTTTTAAGGAACAGAATCCAACAGCGGCAGAAGCGGCGGCGTCTTCGGCGACGACGCCGGCGGGGCGCGCGGTCGAATAACAAACAACAAGAGGCGGCGGCACAATTCACTCGTGCTCCTCGCCACTGCACGGCATGGGATTTCAACCGAGGGGATGAATTGAGTATTCGGGGAGCGGAGGACACCGCGGAGCGAGCGACCCAAGTGATGGGCGTAGGCTTGGGCGAGA
The DNA here is from genome assembly GCF_022747635.1 of Hetaerina americana. Lineage (NCBI taxonomy): Eukaryota > Metazoa > Arthropoda > Insecta > Odonata > Calopterygidae > Hetaerina > Hetaerina americana. Next base: position 15,947,969 of record NW_027286985.1, read on the forward strand.
GGATCTCTCCCTCCCGTCTCTCCCTCTCTCGTTCCCTCTTTCCTCGACTCGACGACGGACTCGCTTTCCTATAGCAGCCGGAACCACACTGAAGGCCGGGGCTGAGATGGGGGGGCGGGAGAGGGGCGGGGTGATGTTAGTTCGTTCGTAGCAAGAGGAGGGGAGGGGAGAGGGCTGGAGGGACGGAGTACTGGATGGAGGGTTTGAGAGAGAAAGAGAGAGAGAGATGGAGGGAGAATGGGGAGAGAGAGATGCAAGGAGAATGGGGAGAGAGAGACCGAGAGAGGATGAGGGTGGCATGCGAGAGAGGGTGAGAGGGAGGTGAGTGATATGAGGGAGGGAGGTGAGGGTCATGCGCGTGGATGTGGGATGGGTATGGAGGGGAAGAGTGAGGGGCGAGAGGGTTCGAGCAGAGCGGACGGCCTCTTCCCCTCACGACGCAAACCTCGGCGCGGAGCTTGTCGAGTTCGCCGCTAGGGCGCGACGGGGCAGATGGCGACGCCGCGCACGGCTGCCGGCATTGGGCGTAACTACCTACTTGCTCTGTGTGGGTATCCATCTCTCCTTCCCCGACCCTCCCACTTCGTAAATTCCCCCCCCTCCCAACCTCTTTGACCTAGGTCGCGAGAAAGCGCGCATGTATTTTTATTTCCATGAAACTTCTCAATCGTAAAATCGACGATGAAGCTGGACCCCGAGGGGGATATTATTTTCAAAATTAATTGGGCGTTTCACGGTACAAAGTGGTATATGGAAAGAGAAGATGCACCTTCGCGACTTCCCATAGGCCTTCACCTATAGATAAGCTGATAGAACACATATATTCTCATATTATTCTCGACATATTATTCTCCGACATACATGAAAATACCTTTGAACTGGAACGGCGAGCAAAAACTGAAACGGAAGGTAGTTCTGGAAATTGGCATTCCTTGATACTAGTACTCCTCTCATTTGGTCGGTGGTTTAATAGCCATTCAAAATTTCAGTGTTTAGTCGAGTTAAATGAGTCCATTGAACATTCATTGCCTGCTAATGGGCAGTCAACATATCTCTCATGAATGGATACGGATAGGTCGCGAAAGATTTAAGTAGTTTCCACTGTTGCGATAAAGCCAACATCCGCAAATATGAAACCTAGAGGCAGAGACGAAGGGTTAAAAGCGAGAAAAATATGTTCCTGAAAATTTCAATGAGGTTCAAACATTTTTGGTAGAGTCAACTTTATTGCGACTAGCCAGACAGGACCTTAGACAGAGTTTTAATGGAAATGCAATGTCAATATGATATTTTTCAAAGTCAAATGTTTCTTTTTAATTATTTCCTTAGCAATCCTAATTACTACGACATTCGCTGTAGTTCTCGCCAATAAAATATCACCATGACTTTTATAAGAAGAAGCACATCTGTCAAAATGATATTTGAAATTATTTTTGTTACACTCAATGATAAAATCTAGTTATTCGCGCTTCTGAAATTAACTCAAATTACCATCCATTGGAATAAAAATTTGCAAAAGACTTGCTGACGTAAATATTTGGATATTGAAATAATACATTATGAGAATTTTGAATAGCATGATTTTTCAGTCATCAACAAATTCACTGGGAGTTCACATTCATTCCAATTCACTGCAAGTAAATCTCTCTTGGAAGTAACTCGCGAATCTTGCAAGCACCTCAATTTCGAAATCACCTCATAACTGAAAGTAATTCTTTTGGAAAATATCTCAAATCTATTATATGCCATTAACTAAGTTGACCCTTAGAAATCTACAAACGAAATTCTACTGACATGAGTAAGAAAAGAGCTGATAAAAGTATACTAGTATACTTTTTAGCTATCAATTGAAATCAAGGACCTGAATCCAAGAAAATTGACAGTAGAATATGCAAAAATCTAAAATTTCTGGGAGTTACTGTTTTAGATTAAAATTCATGGGCATCACGTCGAGCTTCGTGATCGTCGTCACGGTTCCCGAACCACAATCAAAATCTTTCCTGGCAACCATCTCTCAGGAAAAGGTTTATTTCCAAACCAAAGAGTGTCAGAAAGAAAAACGTGCCCGAAGGTAAAACCATTTTAAGTGAAAATACGTTGATACTTCTAGCGTGTTCAGACTATTCTATGGAAGATAAAGAGATAATTTATGACCATCTTCGAAAAAAAAAGAAAAAAGCATAGTGTCCAAGCGCTTCTCAAATAGCAGTCATAATTTTCCGTTCGTGCATACACCTACCTGTGATTCCATTAAAAAAGCTCACTTCGTAAGACTTTGAACCCCAGGGTATGAAAAACCAAAGAAAGGATCTCTATAGTTCTTATCTTAGTAGGATATATGAAGGATAGAGAACGTTATCTTTGTAGCTATGCTATTTGAAACGAAAGCTATTCAGTATCTACAAATGTGAAAAAGGAGTAAAATAAATTTGAAAGTGGTAGATGATACTAGAAGCTCTTCAGGAGAAAAACAATAATCGTTTGAGCAGAATAAAAAAATACCATCCCTGATGGAAGCAAAGGATATTCTGTTCTGATTACTATGGAGAGCATTCCTGTTTTACCTCGTGTCCCTTCGTTATTGCTCCAGTATTTTACGGAGAGAGGAAAACACTCGAAAATAAAATCCTTGGTCTCACCAATCTTTGTGAGCAAAAAAGGGGACCAAATACAAACGTTACAAATATAGATATTATCAATAAAGTTAAAGCTAAACGGAAAATTTCTCTCTCTATCGATGCATGAAGTTATAAAATTATAGATTTTTTTAAAATAAATTTCATCTAATGACGGCCTTGCCGTCGAAACGTAAAAACTACATATGTGAGTGTCCTTTCTTTTTGTTCGTATGTTTTAAAAATCTATATCAGTTTTTTTTATAATTGTATATACATATATATGTGTGTGTATGTATGCATAATATGAAATATAATAAAAAAAGCAAATATGTGGCAAAATTGATCACTAAGCATTTAGTTAAAATCATAAAAATCTGTGAAGTCAAATTGTTAATCTTTTGCCTTCTTTGTTGGTAAAGCAATAATGTAATGTAGAAGCAAGATTTTAGAAATTTTCTCCTGCTTTATAAATGAAGCGTGTTTGTCATGCCTTATGGTTCCCCTTGTAATGAAAGTATTTTTTGTTCCCTTTGATGCATAAATGTACAATAAGAACTAAAATACACTGAGAGTTCAATCATCTATCATATCGAAAGAAAATAATAGGATTTCTATTATTGTAACCTTGGCTTGTGTTATTAACTTTGTAACATTGCATTGAGCAAATACAGTATCGCAATCATGGTGGACATAAACGGTATGAAAACTTGTTAGATAATAAAATGTACCTGTTCGATCGCCTACTGCAATCATGCTGTTGGCTGCTGTTTTCCAAAGTTGTCGGGCCATAAATGTCTCGACGCCGATGCCGTTGATAGGAATCGCTTAAATCTCGGCCAACCAATCGATTTTAGGAATGGAAATCCCTCTCTATCATTCATCCTATGTGGTCTATCCCCTTGCCATAATTTGGGCTTTGAATAATGCTGAGGGCGTTTCACTAGAATTATTCCCATCTGGACCCGACGAACCTATCATTTGGGCGACAACATATGCTCTCCCGGTGACCCCCGTCTCATACATTACATCATTTTTTCTATGCATCTGAATCATAAGATTTATAAGAATCCCACAAATTCATAGAAAATGTCTAACCCATACCCTGCTTGGAAGCTAGCCCATCCCGATCCCTGAATGACCCAGGTGACCGCCCTAGGCGCCAAAATTTCCCAGCCATATCCCCAAGGATCGGCCTACAAAATATGAAGGGTCTTCGAACATTTACGAAAAACAGACTGGGGTCTAAAAACAAATCGAAGATAATAAAAAAGTGCAGGCAGTTACCGAGACTTTCTAAATGATATTGAAAGCATTTTTGGACCAGTGTAAGCATTCTATGCATAATTGTTAGGCTACAAATCAATAGGTGTCACCTTTATACTTATATTTTTATTATATTTATTGGTATTTAGCTTTATGCGTACGTGATCTGCCTACTTTCTCAGATTTCTGCAGTAACAGCTACGAAAATACAGTTACTGACTTTCTATGAATAAGGCCCAAAGTTATGCACCGAAAATTCGTAACATTAGATTCATTCTGTATCGAAAATCAGATCAACTTCACTTGGAAGGCGAACCGTGTCTGCATACAAATTGAGTCACTTATGGATGTGCATAAACTACAGTCAGCGCTTCCAGACAGTTCAAGCGATTTTGTAGGCAAAAACATCGCAAAGCTGAGCAAAGTACAGCGTTTTTAAATTGCATTGAAGTAAAGATGGTTGGCTCAATGGATTTGCCATTTCCATTAACAGTTTAGTGACGTATCTTTAAATAATGAACATGTATTAATTCGTATTATTAATATTTATACAACGAATACTCTTGGTAATATGTTTAAAGGCATCGACATCTTTTGAAGTACTCTTTTTTAATGCAGTTTTTTGTTAAATGCACCTTCTAGAATTTTCTAACCAATCATCATGACGTGTAAATAAGAAATTGCCGGTAATTTACGATATTGAAAATTAATTTATAACTCTCTAAATAAAAGTGCATCCAATACAATAGTAGATATCGTACTCCTCATCAATTCTTTGTACACTCTAGTTATATCCGTGAAAAATAAATATGTGAGTGAAGGGGCCGAGATGTAAACTTATATGTATACTTAAATGTCATTATTAAATAAATTTTTCGTCCAAAAAAGTGCTTAATTAATGTCGTATCCTAACTCAATATGCATCAAAATAATTACACAATTTACTCATTGGTGTTCTGGTTGAAAAAAGCTTAAAATATTCTGAAACAGTGAACGAGGTATTTTTTTTAACCATCCAAACTCATATTCCCGTAGCTTTTTAAAGATTTTATTATCATACCGCACCACTATTATAGGAACTCTTACTTGACTTCATTAGTTAAAAACATATCTGATGCATATTTACAGTTACCTCTGAGTGAGACATTGATTGAGCCATCAAATAATGCTTTTTGCACTCATTCCAATGGAAGTTTAATCTCCTTTAGAAAGCAAGACATATGAGCAATTGTTTCAATCCAAATATATGGTATAACTGAAACATTATTCTATCAGCGTTAACATAAAACTTGCAGGGGTCGTGTTTCTTACAGAAGGTTAAGTTTTGCGTGTGAACATCCGCTCCTATGATGGTTGCTATATTAGGTTTCCATTATCATGCAGATGCTTTTTGCTTTCTCAGTACAATTTTTAGAAAATTGGAGAGCTTCTCTTCGGATATTGTTTGATTTAGAAATTAAAGATTTTTGTTAAACGGTCAAAAATGAGAACTAACGCGAAATATACTACCCATTCGTTGAGTATCTCATAGGCTCAATGTTAGTGAGGCATTCAAGTACTTGGTCCACTTCAAAGTTTAAACCAAGTCCAAAGACGTAAAAGTGAAAGCATTTTTTTCCAAAAAGGTGCATTATTACACATTTGGTCTGTAGACTCAATTCTTGGAACCAGCAATTCACATTGTTGAGCTCTTGAGAAAGCGTCGCAGCTCGTGTCTGCTACTTAACGTATTCCCCTAAGATTAATCATCAGCGGATTGCTTGATGTTGATAGTTACTTTAAAATTGATAATAGTTTGGCTTTGGATGTGGAACCTGTTTTATTTGCGTGTTTTTTCTTATATTTACAAACACTCAATTACAAATATGTACTCGAAAATGTAAACACTTAATCAGATTAGTTCAACGGCGATCTCTTTCTTCACATCTGTTAATTCAACCTCAATGTTCTTCAGGCTCAGGGTACAACATATTTCCATAAGCGCTTCGCCAAGAGAAGAAATTAATCCTTATGCCTTATTCTGTTGGTATAGCTGCGATTATATGAGAATAAATCCGGTGCATCAGCTTCAGGCAAGCCAAAGGAATATTACGCTTTCATATTTTTCGGTCTTTTTTTCGAGAGCTTTACTTAAAGCTCCATCTCTTAAAAAACGCCCCCGGGATGGGGCAAAAAAGAATGCGCTTTTATCGTATTTTCTTGGTTTATAACAGTGGTGCTCCATGGGGGAATGTCCCCTTACAATCAGGATACCGAAAAGTTATACGATTTTATTAACTACATTCTGGGATAATTACGTGATATTATTCAAATATTGCCCACAGGATTTCTTCGTCTCCTACACAATGTAAAAAAAATGTTATCAAGAATAAAAAATAAAATTTGAAACATTTCTGCTTCTAAATATTAGTTTACTCATAATACTGTACAACCCCGGAGGAAAATAGCAAGGGTCTTAATTACTTAACTCGTAATTCCTTTAGTTAACTGGAAACTGCCAAGTAATTACTATATACAGATAATATACACTCATCATTAAAGGCTACTAATCCGATGACAAGTTTGCAGCAGCCATCAAGAAAACCTGTCATCAGCCATTGTTGTTATTCCTTCATTGTTCCTTCCGCTTACGTCATCCATCACCTGCTTCACGTCACTGACCCTCCCCTCTACCATTACATTCTCTCCTTCCCCCTTCAATCATGGTCTTAGTGAGCTTTCTTACCACAGAATGAATTTAATTATTTTCCGTCTACTTTTAGCAAGTGTCATCCACAGGTTTCCCTTTTCACTCACCATTCGATAACGTTCTGACTTCGTTACTATGCCAATCCATTTCATTTCCATCATTCCATTTGGTAGTCCCATATTTCCATCGTTTTCCACCGTTCTTTCAATTTCTATTCCCATCACCCACGAATCAAAGCAAGACAAGAATGAAACGCAATATATTTATTAAAACATATTCCGCGAAACTATTTCCTCAAAGGCTAGTGCCATTTGAAACGAAAAACGCGCTTACGCACCGCAAAAATGGACTGATGTAGTCATCTCTATTTTCCGTCCTCTCTCATCCTTGCCCAAAAGGGCGAAAAATCACAAGAAAATTAAATGAGGGATATGATACGAAAATAAGTAAAACAACTAATTAAAGTTAATGCTAATGTTATGAGCAGAAATAAATAATCCCGTTATATCCCGTTAATATGTTATGAAGCATTTTTACTGACCGCACATGTTTTCACAACACAGAGTCTCACTCTGTCAAAAATCGCGTGACCTCCTCCCGTCTTGAGTCTAATGAGAGGGACACCATTCAGCAGAAACCCAAGTGGTGGAGTAGTTGTGCCTCACTTATACATTCGCGTCCACTTCAGCTCTTCACTCCCTTTTACCTCTTTGTGCTTCCTAAAATGCACGGCCTTAAGCATTTCAAAATGTAATACATTTCAATAGTCGTATTTGAGTTTCTCCATACTAGTAAGTTCCCTTTTCCATTAGTTCTTATTTTTTATAATAAAAACCCTCTTATCCACGTTTATTATATCACGCTAGCTCCTTCCGACGTCAGTGATTTGCCCTCTAAATAGCAAAACTCTTACATTTGGCTTCGAATTCAATATAGCTCGGCCTAATACAGATATACATTGAGCTAGTTTCTCTAAACAGCTCGAATAAATTATATGAATTATTTCGTTCAAGTTTAATGGCTTATCGTAATTTCATCTTGAATATTCCAGCGTCACCAAAATGTATGGGATGTAGGTAAATTGGAGGAATTGGGATATATTTGTTAGAAGTGTCAAGTACTGCAATCCCGCTAATTCTAACAGGTTCAGATTTTTTTCAATATTCTATTAACACAAAAAATAAGTACTTTCCAATATATCGTGAAAAATCTTGGCGTGACTATTCACTCGAAAACTACTGGTGACTGTGGTTCATCCACATTCGATAAACCCAACGTTACGGCAAGCCCAGTTCAAATTCAAGGATAGATCCTGGAATTATGGAAGTTGCATTGAGGGACTGTACAGTAGTAGATTATTGTAATATAATAAATAAAAATGAGTGCCCTGGCATAGGAAAATCCACTGTACCTTCCAGTGAATGGATGGAGATTAAGGGCAGAAAAAAGGGAAACAAATTGGCACACGCTATGATAAACAATGGATTTACCATTCCTGCCCTTTTTATTCAGCTTTGATGTCCTTTCCCTGTTCCCGCAGGTCCCCCTGAAGGAAATGCTCCAACTCCTGGAGCCCTGTTTCGACAGGAATATCGTCACCTTATTTCAGTGCGTGCTCACGTCAACGCATTTTCCGTATAATGAAAAATATTTCGAACAAAAAAGATGGCGTCTCCAATTCTCTCGCAAGCAAATGGAAATTTCCTTATGGAAAACTCTGAGAAGACGGCTCTCTTCTCCCCGAAGCAGAAAGCTAAACATGTCCACCGCTATTTGGACAACACCTTCATTAGTTGACCCCACAGAACATTGGACTCCATGAGCGTCTGAACCATATGAACAACCACTATCCGAAGCACAAATTCACCGTGGAGATGGAGTCAAACTACCATCCGTGTTTCCTTCCTCGATATCCAAATTCACGGAACCTTGGGGCCTTGGGTGTATCGGAATCTCACCCACGGAACTCTATCTAAAATGGCGGAGTCATCGCCACTTCTCCCAGCGGAGAGTAATCCTATCCACCCGTATCTACCGAGCCAGGTCCGTTGCTGACAAAGAAAGTTTGCCTTTTGAACTCCAATACCTAAAGACGACGTTCAGCAAGAATGAATACAATGATAGGGATATCCTTCTAGTCCTGCAATGGTCCTTTGATTAGATCACACGGAGGAGTCCCACGAAGAAGACCATCTGGCCCCACAAAGGATCTCCGAGGAAAAGGGAAAACCGACGGCCAAAACCTGCCTTCCAAACATCTACAAGATCACGGAAAAACTCTTAAGGGTATAAGGTAAACACAAAATAGACACGCTCCACCAGCCACCGTAGAAATTAAAAAGCCATCTCATCCGGGTGAAAGACCATCTAGAGCTAAAGACTCAGGGTGCTCACTGTATCCCATGTGGGATAAGGAGCACAAGAGACGGATGGGACTGAATACTCCGAGAAAAAAGGCATTGCGGAGCACAGCGACACCAAGGACCATCACACTTTCTACAACGACGCTACACTAATTAGTGCTTAAAGCGGCTACTGGGATCGTTGCATAAAAAAGAGGATATAGATGCCCATCTCGAAGGAAAACCCTTGAAGGGAAGATACGAGGGTGATTCGAAAAGTAAGATCTATTTTTTCTTTCATGAAAAATCAAATTTATTCTCAAATTCGTGTACATCGTAGGAAAGGCTGTGCATTTGGCTATTTTTCTACATGGTCACCTTGACGATCAATTACTTTTTGCATCCTTATAACCAGGTTTTTAATATCGGCGTCGCACCTTTATCTCGGCGCGTCACGAAGCCAACTGACGACTGCTTCTTGCACTTCCTCGTCTGACTTTAACTTATGTCCTCCAAGGTGTTTTTCGAGAGCGGAAAACAAAAGGTAGTCGCTGGGGGGCAACGTCTGGGCTGTAAGGAGGGTGATCGATGATATTCAGCTGTGCGTATGTATCTAAACTGGGAGAGGGCTCAGTATAAGGGGCTAGTTAACAAAAAGATAGTTTGGCAATATAAACGGGGTGATAGGGAAGGGTTCCAGACCTTTTTAAGGGAAAAGTATTCGCAATGGGTAAGTGGTGGACAGAATGTAGAAGAAATCTGGAAAACATTTAAGGGGATAATGGAGGAGGGATTAAATAAATTTGTCCCGAAAAAAATTCTTAAAGAAAATACTGATCCAGAGTTCTACAACCGCAAAATTAGATCCTTGAAGAAAAAACTGAGAGTGATTCACAAAAAACGGAACGAGAGCACGGAATGGCTCATAATTTACAAAAAATTAGTTCGTGAATTAAATAGAGAAAAGAAAATAGCCAAAGATAGTTTTCTACAGAAAATAATCGGGATAGATAATGGAAATAAATTTTACAAGTACCTCCGGAGGAGGAAAGACAACAGGGAAAACATAACAGCTTTAAAAAAAGAGGATGGGACACTAATCGTTGATGATAAGGAAAAGGCTAATACGTTTAACAATTGGTATGCAAGTGTATTTAAGGTTATGGTAAATAAAAAGGATCCTGTAGATTCATCTCTGAGTCAACAAGGAGGCGAAAAAATATTAAATACCAAAAGTATTAAAACGACCAGCGCAGAAATTTATAAAAAAATTATGAAAATGAGGGCAAATAAATCGAAAGGGCCAGATGGTATCTCAATTGACTTGCTTAAATTGGGCGGTAGTGTAGTTTCAAATTATATAAATCATTTATTCAATGTTACCTTAAACAATAATGCCCTGCCAAATGATTGGAAGGAGGCATATGTTACGCCAATTTTCAAAGGAGGAGATAAGGCACTAGTTGATAATTATAGACCGGTAAGCTTGACATCAGTTGTATGCAAGCTATTAGAAAAGATAATGGCTGATTATCTCTGGGACTTGTGGGAGAGTGAGAATTGGTTGTATAGTCGCCAATACGGTTTTAGAAAAGGGCACTCTTGCGAAACTCAGCTATTAGGGTTCTGCCAAGAAATGTTCGACTCTATGGATGCGGGAATAGAGGTGGATGCTATAATAGTCGACCTGTCAAAAGCCTTTGACAAAGTTGACCACGATCTCTTAATGCTTAAGATGGGCCAATTGCCACTACACACAGATGGAAGAGTAATCTCTTGGGTCAGAAATTTCATGGAAGGTCGAACACAAAGGGTCAAATTAGGAGAAGTGTATTCTGAAAAAGCAAGGGTAACATCGGGAGTCCCACAAGGAAGCGTACTGGCCCGCTCTTGTTTTTAATATATATAAATGATCTCCCAATAAATATTAATTCTCAGATAAGACTTTTTGCAGACGACTGTATTATCTACAGGAAAGTCGAAAATGACAGAGACCGTGACAAACTTCAAAGGGACATTAATAAAATGGCAGATTGGGTGACAAAAAATGGGATGGATATTAATGTTAACAAATGCAAATCAATCACTTTTAGCAATAAGGTAATTGGAAACAATAGGGAATATAAATTCTCAGAAAATGTCATTCCTAGAAGTGATACTGTCAAATACTTAGGTGTATATTTAACTAAGGACTTAGGGTGGGGGCTAAATGTGGAGTGCATCTATAAGAAAGCTTTCAAAACTCTTCATTGGGTAATGAGAAACCTCAAAGGGAGCGTTAGAGCAACCAAGGAGAAGGCTTATCAGACCCTAGTAAGGCCAATTTTAGAGTACGCTTCTCTTGTATGGGACCCTCATGAAGAAGGTCATATTAAAAAACTGGAAAAGGTGCAAAGAAAGGCTGCCCGATATGTACTGGGGAAGCATGGGAGGATGGAGAGTGTGTCTGACATGCTAGAAACGCTGGGCTGGGAACCTCTAGAATCTAGAAGAAAAGTAAGCAGACTTTGTGGAATGTTCCGAATTTTGAAGGGGGAGAAAGCTTGGGCAGATCTTAGGAAAGAGGCGGGGAACCCAAATTTTATAGGCAGAAATGATCACAAATTTAAGATAAAATGCCGGGCACAGAGAACAAATAAAAAAAAATTTCTTTTTTAAATAGAACAATTGTTGAGTGGAACACTTTACCTGCAAAAATATTCGAGCCCTTTCCTAACAGAGTGTATACTTTTAAGAATAGATGTAAGGCATATATGTAATAATTTGATTGATGTGTGGTGTATGGTATTATATGTAATAGCTTAATTTTTTTTTTTAATTTATCTTTTTTTTTCTTGCTGATAAATAGTTGTAAATGGGATGGGGATTCACTTGTTTTGTTAAAGAGATTTGTGTTTTGAAGTCTAGTTTTATGTATTATCTTTTGCAATTATTTGGGACTTGTGTGCCACCTGACAATGTCTATCAGCACATGTGTATTTTTAATAATAATAATATCCCAGCCGAATTCATTGAGTAGGGTGGTCGTTTGTTGTGAAACGTGCATGTTGGTGTGGACGTGCATTGTCATGATGCAAACACACTCCTTTGGTGAGACACCTTGTTGTAACTGAGGACCTCCGACACAATATTCTGCACGGAGAAGTAGCCACTCTCTTCATTAAGGTTTTCCCTATATCTCATGAAGGGTGATTCTCCGGTTATTGCGCATTATCTCGTCAATTGGAGCCACCGTTGATTCCGGCAAACTCAGCCGCCCCGACCGCTGCTCATCCCGGAAGTTTTCCCGGCCATCAAAAAACTCCCTGCGCCACTTCCGCACATTATTGATGTCCATACACTCCTCATCGTACCATTCCACTAAATGGCGATGAATTTATATCGGATAAGCAGTCGTCAGTTGGCTTCGCGACGCGGCGGGAGAAAGGTACTATGTAGAAAAATAGCTAAATGCTCAACCTTTCCAGCATTGTACGCAAAGTTGAGAATAAATATATATGAAAAAAATAGGAGACCTTACTTTTCGAATCACCCTCGTACTAGCGGTTACACCCGGCATCACAGGACTAACTACTCCGTGCAGCTGAAACTGCATTTAATTCGTTCTAAAGGCCTTTTTTATGCCTATGTGCGTGGGAAGTTTCATTGCCACAGTGCTGTTTGCGAGCATGCAATTTCACAGATGATTAGGACTAAGGCAATTTGATTACGGAGAGCCACGAATCCATATATTCCGCCTCCTTTGGATTTCTCCTGGCACTCCCCTGTCCTCCGCCACCATGCCTAGCTCTTCCTCGTTTGTTTTCCTGTCTGTCCATAACACATGTTTCATACTGATGATTTTACCCAGCAATTTTCTCCAATTGATATAATCGTAGCCACCCTACATTAAAACTTTTGACTGAATGGATAGACGATGTAAATAAATTATTAAAAATAAAAAAAACTCGAGCACAAGGACAGAATCTGGGTTATCTTTGAACCACAAAAATGGAAAAATTCCACCCGAGAAGCATTTTACACCAATGGCAATAACTATATATTAAAGTTTTAGAAATTTTTGGAGCCATTCAGGCAACCCTAATCATTAATCTTTTTTAGTATTTCCGTTTACTTTGCATTAATATGGCTTAAAGTTAAGTATGAAATGTCAAATATTTCATCTAATCCTTTTATTTTATTTTTGTACTATGACTTGACGTAACCACATACGTTTGTACTTTTCCAACGGTGAAATAAATATATTATATATTTTACGGATGGTGACCTAACACCCCGACATACGCCGCGATTAATTAATTTAATATTATCGGATTCAATTTAGATTATTATTTTCCCACTGTCTTTTTATTTCCTAATTAGAGGACTATTCTTTACTTTGACAGTAGACCACCATCTTATTTTCATTCACGTTTACCTTGAATTATACCATTTCATCACCTTCTCCAAAGAGTCTAGTATCCCTGTTCGGTCTTCTTTCTTCTCTAAGATATATCTTCTCCATATATCGAGCCCTTTCCTAACAGAGTGCATAACTTTAAGAAAAGATTTAAGGAATATGAGTATTATTTGATTGATGTGTGGCGTAAAATTATATGCAACCCCTTTTTTAATTTATCTTTTTTTCTTGCTGATTGATTGATGTTAATGAGATTGGGATTGCCTTGCTTTGAGAAAGAGATTTGTGTTTTGAAGTTCCCTTTCAGTGTACTTTTGTTTAATGACTGATTTTACCTTTGCCATTATTTGGGGCTTGTATGCCACCTGACACTGTCTATCAGCTCATGTGGATTTTTAATAATAATAATAATAATAATATTTTTTTCCTATTCTGTAAATGTTTCAATGTCTTCCTCAAATCTAATGTTACAGGTAGATATCTATCTTTCGCATACTTCATCACATCTAATTACAATATCTTGCTCTCCATAAAGTGTGTACATTAACATCCTGCATTGATTCATTTTGATTTAAGGCACGTAAAATGTCCTTAAAAAAATCACCCTACGGATTCAAATATCAGATCGAAGAAAGCTGTTTTTATTTAACCATTGAACCAAATTAGTACATGTATTCAGTTATATACACTAATCTATTCGGAGAAAAAATGAAAATCTTCCAGAGCAAAAAAGGCCAGTTCCTTTCTCTGTCAACCTTATAAAAACGAGTTAGAATGGTTTAAAATCCATTGAATAAGCGTCTTTGGTCACAACTGACTGCCAAAATAATTAGAAGTGGAATTTCAATTTTCTGGGACTGTTCACCCCACTCTCTGTTAGCTACAGAGTCATTTCGATTTCCCAAAATCTTTTCCCCATTAGAAAAATAATTGATTTGGCGCAGAGATATGTTTTATTCCCATATTAAAACTAATGATCCCAGTCGTCATTTGGTCTTTTCCCACAAATAACAGGGAAGAATATTTTGACACGGTACAATATTATTAGGCTGTATCTGATATTGTTTCGTCGAATTTTAGTCCACAACAGCATGGTGTTAGTCTTAATGCAGAGATTTACAAAAATTTGTAATTACTCACGCCATACTAGGAAACTTGAGAAAAAATAGGTCAAATACTCAAATGGATTACTAGGTACAGACTTCACTAATGCCTTTGTCTGCCACGCTAATTCGGATATTATTTCAAAATTTAAATTTTACAGGATGTGTTCTTATGCCTCAATCGACGTAAAAATTCAAAATTTGTCAGGATTGGTTAACTTAAGATTCATATAGCCAATTTTATAAAACTTTCGTAATAATTTCATTTGAATAGGTTTGAAAGATTCACTTTTACAAATTAAGGGGTACCAAAATAATCTGGAACATTTATGGGGTTCATTACCGATGAACTCTTCTCAGGATGTTTGTACGTGAGTCGAGTCAGATCTTTGATTTTTCCGACGTTCTTCCGCCTGTGGAAAACAAAAAGTAACCAACTATTCCACCCACACTGCCTCCCACCTTAGAGTGTATTTATGTACTAGGCGAGTTTTGCTCTTACATAAAAAGGTCATCCTCGGAATGATTGCAAAGATCTTTAGTCACAATTGAAATGATTGTAACTCCCCGTTTAATGAAAACGCGTGAGCTACTTGCTGTGAGTGTGAAGTGAATTCCTCTAGCCAATAATAAGAAAACTTAGGAAAGCTCCAATAACGTCATTTCAGTCAACCGGTGACCATCAACTGGGAGAGGTAAGGGCTTGACAGTGAGAAGGCATCAGTAGCGAAGCACTGCTCGATGTCAAGTACTTGACTCCCATCGAGGGACAAATCTTCGTGGGTTCATCTTGTCCACAGCATCTCCAACGCAGAATGGCTTCCCTCAGAGAAACGACGGCACCGAGGAGGCGCCATGGAAAGAAGGGGTGACCTATCTAGGCGTCATACTGGATAAAAGACTGGCATTCAAAAGTCCCGCCCTCACTCTCACCAGGAAGGCAAGAGGAAGACGACTGCAACTCTCGCCACTGCTGCGATCACCGTCCCTATCCATCAACACGAAGACGTATCTATACGTGACGGCAATTCTCCCAATCTTAATTTACTCCTCACCGGCATGGAGTAGCAGAATGACTCCGAGGGCCTTCCACCATATAGAGGTGACGGAAAGAGGGGCACTCAACAGTATTCTTGGGCATGGATGGAATTATGCCGCAGAAATTCTCCACGCCTTAATTGATAATACACCCATCGGAGATGTCATCAAGACTCGCGCGATGGCCTTTTATGCAGAGGAAAAAAGCAGAAAACTTGCGGTCGATTGGCGGCCTTAAACCTGTCTCCTGGGAAAGGTAGACACGCCCAAGAGCAGCTATGGGACGGGACGACGACCAGCCACCGTCGAAAAGGAAAAGGAGTCGATTGGACCCTCCTTCATCGACGGGCTAAGAAGCCAAAAACAAAGCTGCTGAATGTTTAAATCATCGGGCAGCTGCAAGCCAAGGGTCAAGAGGAAACGTTTCGGCATAAGGAAGACGAGGAAGTGAAGAAGTCCTATGCATGGTAAGTGAAGCAACATTTGTGTAAAATTCGAAGGTAGGTCAAGTGGCTGCAGAAGATATTGAGAGGCAGTTGGATGCTGAGGGCGGTAATAGAAATGAGGATGCTGTGAAAGCGAGGTAGGGGGAGGAAAGGGATTGGCATTTTGAATGGAAATGAAGGAGGTACAAATTCTACAGAGCTTAAAACTGAGTTGTGTAATATTTCATATCGGGTTTAAGGGTTTTTTCTTAAATGTTAGTCAGGGCTTAGGAGTACAGCAGCGTATTCCGCTAAGGTCCATTAAAAGCCTACCTTAAGCCGATAGAATATCTACTACCAATGATAATAAGTTGAAATAATGACTTGATGCTGAGGATGGATTCTAAGTGAAACCTACATCCAATAAGTTCAACAGAGCGTCAAATTATATCGCAAACTTCAGAACCTCCTCCTTTCATTTAAACCGAGTAAAACTGCATGTGAAAATTTACTATTATGTATTACTGCATGTGATATTAATAGAGTTTTTATTTATTACTCAGGTGCATTGATTAGGCTATATTATTTAGGCAATGAGGTCCATTTAGCTAAAGTATTATTGAAAAATCACATATATAAACATTAATCTTCACAAATTGGGATTAACATTTTGGATGTAAAATCCAGTAGGTAATAGTAATAATCCAATAATCAGAGGTTTGAATAACCTACTCAGTCAGCATTAAATATAAATTGGAAATGCTATTGGGAACACTGCAAAACAAACTTCTGCAGAATATTAACGAATAATAATCCCCATCTTACCATCACCATACCCCATTCAGCACGATCAAGCATCACAAAGTTCATAATTAAAGATATATTATTAAATTAATGCATTAATTCCATACATTAATGTGAACATTATGAGGATTAAGTATCGATAGAAGGAATTGAGGACGTTAGAAAATAATTGAAAAAAATAAAGTTAAAATGGAATACAAATGAAGATAGAGAAATAACATAACAGTTTCAGGTTTAACCATGTGGAATTCCTTCATAATGGGGGTAAAAAAGAAACTTTACACTTCCACAATGAAGATTTAATATTTCACGACAATGGTTTCGATGCTGTGCATCATCATCACCTGATGGTGATGCGCAGCATCGAAACCATGGCCGTGAAATGGTACTTTGAAGAATTTTGAGGTGTTTTAGCAATTTCTGATAAAAATTTTTTTATCTGAAGCTTTTTGCAATACGTCATATACAAACCATGTAAAACCATTTTAAAAAAGCAAATGATTTACGATAAAAGTTACTGTCACTGCATCTCCCGCTATTTCTTACAACTTATCAAAAATGTGAACTGCATTGATTGATGATGCAAATTAATTATTAGAAATTAAAAACAAACTCGAACTTAAGGACAGAATCTTGATAGCATTTAAAATAAAACAGGAAAAAAACTTAATTTGTGAAGCATTTTACAACAAAGCTATATTTGTACAATATTAAATGTTTGGAAATTCTTGTAATCATTCAGGTCATCATAATCTTAACTCATTGTTATGTATATCCCTTTAATTTGCATTAATCTGGCCTCAACTTAATTAAAAGAATCCTTTTTACTAGAAAATACCTTAAGGTAGTTAATAATGATAAAAATGTGCAATGCGTAGGCGACAGACAAAATTAACTACCAATTTATGTGACATAGCCTTCCGAATGGACCACCACCTTGACGTGGTGTAAAGGCTTGTATGTTCTCATCTCCCCTAGAACTCTAAGCTCTAATTTAGATACCGTAATAGACAAACCTGTAGTTAACACAATCTTTATTATTTTAATTATATTACAAAACTACATGGTTCCTCGAAGTTAAGAAAAATTATTTTTTAATATTGTATACCTGGAGTGTAATCATCTCCTGCCACACACCCTTGTTTTGGCTTGCGTATATCTGGTAGATAGCTAGATTTTCCCAGGCATAATTAAATCTTAGTTAGTAAAAGCGAAAAAAGCGCTTTAAAAGGAATCTCTTCAAGAAATAATCTGAGACCATTGAGAGTTTGTGGTAGCGGTTGAACGAAAAAATTGATGCACTTTTTAAGTAATAAATTGAAACTATCGAATTTTGAAGCAGCTCTTTACAGCATACGAAGGATATGCTCATTTGTCGGCATAAATTATAAAATACGTTTCTAAAAGATAAACTATCTTGATAAAGAATGTGGTGGTTGAATGATCCTCCTTGTTGAATTGAATGAATTTTAATCTTAATCCTGAGTGAAACATGCACTGCCATCTGTGTGATAAACAAGAATTTTAAATAAAATGGATTTATCTCGATCTCAAAAACTTCCAGTAAAGTATACCAAAATCAGAACTAGCCTATGTTACTTTCGGAATTTTTACCCTATTTCAGCAAAACATTTGAAGCCTTTACTCCGCTTCATCTGGGCATGTTGTGTACTAAAAGAAATGATTAAACAAATCAATTTTCAGATAAATACTAGTATATAAATAAATAAATAAATATATATATATATAATATCTTCGAAATGGAACGCTCTTCGGCGACACACAAATATATAAAAACACAGATGTAGATTTTTAGAATATAGAGACACAAAGAAAGGACACTCACAATTTGTTATTTTACGTTTCGACAGCACGGCTGTCGTCTTCAGAATCAAGTATCAGATAATATATATATATATATATATATATATATATATATATATATATATATATATATATATTATTGGGATTAGGTTTAGGATTTAGAGCAAAATCAATCCGTTGGGACTTAAAATTTACGCAGCGTCTATAGTTCCTAAAATTAATTCCTGGATCACAGTTACTTTACGAGGCGCAGTGATTTCCTGAAGATTTCCGTAATATTATTATCTGTAGTAAGCCACCGGTCAAGACAGATTTTTTGTGGACGTAGAAGCTAAAAATGTTTGCATAGCTATACCAATCTAAAAGGAAACTCTTGTCATTATTCAAAATTATCCATAAACCCTATACTACGTATTTTATTTACTCATTTTTTAGCTCTGTATACTTTCCGCCTCACCTTAACCCACCTGCCTCTCATGAACAGCCTCCAGCGTCCCAATTCTTTTCAATATCACCTACATCCATTTGGCATGCGTTTTCGAATTTCTCTTACTAACCTTCTTTCTCCCTGATAAGGGCAAAAAAGAAACTTTACACTTCCACAATGAAGATTTAATATTTCACGACCATGGTTTCGATGCTGTTTTTTAAACCTTTGAACTACTTTTATCAGCAGCTGCGCCTTGAGCGTCGGCACATTTTTGGCAGCGGCTTTTTCACGACTCGAATTATTCCGGAATCCCTGGTAAGTGGATTGCGGAAGATCCTTGAGGGTACACGTACAAGTATCTTTGATAACCATTAGGGTGTAATGATGGTGTCCTTTGAGGGAGGATTTCACTTTTGGGAATAGAAAATAGTCTGCTGAAGCCAAGTCGGGGCTGTAAGGGTACGGGAAATCGTTACGATGACCTTTCAGATGGTCTTCGCAAGCAGACAATAGACTCTGCTCTTGAGCGGCCGTCAATACCTTCGGACGAGATTAGCGCAGAATTTTCCCATCACCAAATTTTCAGTGATAATGGTATGCATTGTCATCTTAGCAATGCCAATACGATCTGCGATTACACGCACACCTAACCAACGGTCTGAATTCGGAACTTCACGCACACGTCAGGAAAAAAAATTGTTACCAATACTTTTTATACAAACCTCGTAGTTATTAATTTTTAATGTTGGTGTCTATGATTCCATGTTTCTGAGAGAAAATTTCAGAAGAAAATTTTCAGTGTTATTAAGACCTATATGCAATAGCTACTTTCGAAATAAATTTCAAATTCCGGGGCACAGCAGACTTTTACGCCACTGACTGGAGGGCCTGGGTTCCGTTCCGGGTGAGCAGTCTTCCTATCTATATGATAATTGCCCTCCACCACTAAGGTATGTGGCATATATATATATATATATATATATATATATATATATATATATAGCGCGGTAGTCCAGTGGGTAGAGCGTTGGACTGCTGACCGATGGGTCCCGGGTTCGATTCCCGGGCAAAGCACTCCGGGAACCTGCAGCTCCACCCAAACTAAAGTGATTTTTCGGGTACCAGGTCTTCCTGGGAAACCATCACCGGCACGGGGAAAGGAACTGGCCCCCCTACCCTGATGTGTGCATTTCACACGCCGTATAGGGCTTAGCACTGGGTGATCTCTACCATCATCAATATATATATATATATATATATTCTAATATATATATATATATATATTCTAATATATATATATATATATAATATAATATATATAATATAGCTAACTGAATGAATTCCAAATAACAACAATCTGAACATTAAAAATAATTTAACTTAATAATTAAACTCAATACTTTAAAGAAATTTAAAATATACGATCGTTCCAGCTTCTACCAAGGTAGAGTCTCATTTTAACATAATTATTAAAATGAATGCCAGGACAGAAAATAAATGACTATGATAAAATATTACATATTAAACAAGTCAGTCTTACAACAACGAATAGGCTTGATTATAAATCGTTTTAGATTTCAGCGATGCATGTGATAAATACGTCAGATATTAGCTCACTATATAGCAATTTTATCGTAATACTCCATAAGTAACTACGGCGCCACAGCATATGCATTCTCTATTAATAGGTTGATAACAAATGACGACCACGGCAGAACTAAGCAAAATTTGAGCTTTCAGTGGACAGTCATGAAATTAGAACGAATAGCATATGGCGTGCAAATGTTTATGATTGAGTTTGCTCTGGATGCAAAGCCAGACATTGTAAGGCCACATGAAATTGGAAATTTTATTTAAGTCTTTAAGAAAAGGATTTATCAAATTCCACGAAAATACCGAAGATAAAACTAAATGCAATTTGCAATGCAAAAGATCAAAAATGAGTTAATTGATCCAATCGATGCGAGTGATATATATTCAAGCATCCTTGGTCCATTAACTAGCATAACTGAAAATAATAATGCTCATTGCCTTCCTGAGTCTTTAATTTGAAATACCCACGTTCTCTTATCTATTCTTGGGGTCATTTATGCATCACTCTCCAGGTCACAAAGGATATTGGATCTTTATAATAGAAACACAAACACACATATTTACCATATGTATACAAGTATATGTACATGTACACACGTATATATATATATGTATATATATATATATATATATATATATATATATATATATATATATATATATATATATGAATCGCAGTAGTCCAGGGGTAGAGCGTTGGACCTTGGAGGGCCCGGTTTCGATTCCCGGGTAAGCCTCTCTTGGCACCTGCAGCACCACCCAAGCTATGTGATTTTTCGGGTACCAGATCTTCCTGGGAAACCATAACTGGCACCGGGAAAGGAACTGCCCCCCCTACGCTGATGTGTGAATCCCACACGCCGAATAGGGCCTAATACTGGGTGAATTCTACCATCACCTACCAAACCGACCTTCGGGTTGACTGTTATCTATGGTGTGTACATATGTTTGTATGTGTGTACATATATATAGTGTATATATATAAATGTAAATATATATATATAGTATATATATATATATATATATATATATATATATATATATATATATATATATATATATAGTTCTCCGACATTCTCTTAAATGTTTCTGACATTGTGTTTATATATATAATTATATACCTATATGTGTATATATAATTATATGTATAAACACAATGTCAGAAACTTTTAAGAGCCACGGATGATTTGCATCAGAGGTGCCAAGTGAAGAAAGAGACAAGGAGAAAAGGCCAACTCAACTCTTTAGTTGAAATAATTGATTTCCCTAGAGTTCCCTTCTACGCCAAATACAGAGATAACACGAGAAGGATCACCACAGCATTCTGATACGGCAGCAAGCAAAACCAATCCATTAATTAAACCACACGTCTGTGATTAAAATTAATGCATTAGTTTGAAATATGTTGACTCCACAGACTGTTTGCTAGTGAATCAATCACGCATACATCCAACACAACTAGATTGATAGTTTGCAGTTTTATTCTTAATTTTTAATAACTGATTATGATTTAAAGTGCTCATTCCTCCACTTTTTACACATGTATTCCCATAAATGTTCTGCAAGAATTGAAAAAATGGGTTAACTGGATTAATAAAATAGAATGGATACGCAACCCTATGTTTATGCATATTAATTTTTTTCTATTTTTTAACACACAGACGGAAATTTTAAATCATATGCTTGTATTTGCAAGAGTGCTTGCTCATACATGCGCTTGTGGTAAAGTGGCTGGTGGGCGTCGACACCTATTATAATATTAAAATACTTACGTGTAGATCAAACATATATAGTTTATGCGAAAAAAGCGCACACTGCTTTTAAATTTCAGCTCTAATGTCGACTTCGCCTGTCGTGGTGACGTCCTGTTCTCCTGGCAGTGCTAAGGAAGGGATACGCGAATGGGAGAGGAGGGGGTTCTACGATGCGTGAGAGATAGAGACTATGGTGGCCATTAACGCATTTGTTGTTGTTAATGTGCCATGCCAAGTTATATTTATTCATGAACGGTTTACAATTCATGGCGTATTCTAATTTCATGCATTTAGCGCCACTACTTTTTCAGTTTATATTGTGAGAGTACCCCAATTTTCCAGTTTCTCGGTGAAGAATACCTGCTTTTGTAATCCGCCTTCTTCTACTGGCCCTAGGACCTAGTAATTAACTAAGTAAACACTAAATCCTATTCTTCATTATATATATGCCAGGTTTGCACCCAACTATAATCCAGGTTTGTTGAAGTCCAGAATGCGGAGTCGCGTGCATTTATTACCTATGCCATCGTCATTTAAATAAGATGATCATAACGTTTTTAAGAACTAGGTTTAATGAAAATTGACCAAACATTATTCCTCCGTTCTATGAAGCCTATAATAATGCTTGTGGTTGACGCTGTTTTATCGTTCTGCTTAATGAGGGTTGAGCCTACCGACCAGAAAATCTGTCTTTCTGAAACTGAGCCAGAGAACAAGGGGAAACTCCTTCGTAGTTGATAGAGCATGATAAAATTTAGAATGTAAATCCTCGATTTTTTCTGTAGAATCCAAATTTATAACAAATTAAAAATAAGGATGACAGGATACTCGAAATAGTTATAAGGTAACTTAAGAATTTTATCTTTTTTCACATTTTTTATATTTTTTATTTTACATGTTCTGAATGAACTTTCATAATTTTTACAATCCAACTTTTCGCTCTTTCTATGACATTTTTATGCAATGATGACTACCAAGTCATGATAATTTATAGGATTTCAACAAAATGTAACTTTCTAGGCTTATTTCCTTTATGATCCAATTAAATTTAAAGAAGTTTCAGACCAAAAACAGCTACAAAAATTATTTTTTTTAGCAGGAACCCATAACACAATTTCTGGATGAACAGCTAAATTTCATAATTCCTCTGAAACATCGAGACGTTTACGAAAGTTTTAAGGACACAGCTTCCCTTTAAATGGCATTACTGTATTATTTCATCCTGCAACAAGGAATTTTCGGAAGTATTTTAAAACAGTGGTATCTTTTTGAACATATAAAAAATTATATTTCTGTGATGAACAGCAGAGCTAGGTATAAAGTTTATAAAATCGTTATTCATGGAACCATTTCAGTAGTTAGTATCGCCGTTATTTTCGATGGTAATTTTCCACATGCATGAGCACAAAATACTGCGAAGGTCAAAATTATAACAGGAATATGGCTGAGTTTATCTTTCACGATTTAAAAAATACCGAATAGATTGAAATTTATTTTTATATTTGTTGAAATAAAAGTTTAAGTATGCCAATACTTTGGAGTACTTTTCCTGAGGAATGAACAAAAAGAGTATCATTTTAGAGCCGAAACTCAGCAAAATCTTTTCCATACCATGGTAAAATCTTCTCTGAACGCATATTATATTGCTTAAAACGGAGTTGAATTGTATTGGTGCCGTTGGATCAATGTTTTTGGAACCATTTGTTTATTTTAACTGGCATGACTTCTACCCGACTATTCTACAAAGAATGGGTGAAAATAATTTTACGAGAGAAGCACGGAAATGTTAACTCCATCTACCGATGCACATTATATTCAAACTTTCGTTTTATAAATAAGCATGATAATGTATCGATGTATGGTATTGATGAGGGTAAGTTTATTGTTCTTTGTCCTTAAACATCTTCTCTGGACGCATATTTTATTGCTTCTAACTGACCTGAATTGTATTGTATTGCGTTCCACTTGGTTTTCTTTCATTTTCTTTCAGTGTTACAAATTTCATTGATATAAATCCACTAGCCTCTAAAATTCCGTATGATTGGCAATTATTTAGGAAATGCCGAATACCAGGCAAATACACCTGAAACATTACTGTTGAGTGACAAACCTATTTGTCCTTCTTTGTATTTATGGGTTATTTTATGACTCGAGACGCAATTTACGACAGCTATTTTAAAAAGTATTAAATTGTAACTGTTTTGTACAACATTTACATCTATGCACACAATACCCAGCAAGCCGCCGCAAAAGCGTGTGGCGGCGCACCTGTAAAAGGGAACTAAACCACATGCAAAAAAACTTATACACACAAACCTATACCCAAAGTTGTACTTGTAACTTTAAATATCAGTTTAAATTTTAATGTTTTTCCCTCGCCGTTTTTGAATTGCAATAGGAACAGTACCTGTAAAGAGTGATATGAGCTAGAATATTTCGCAACTTAAACATTCTCGTCTGCTAAGAAAACTCGTAGCGCCGTAAGAGTTTTTACAGTCGACTTTTTTAGGAGTGAACTTAATCTGAGGCATCTCAACGTCCTCACTAATCTCTCGTGACACACTACAGACGCCTCAAAACGCTATCGCTGGGAACGCCCTAGCTGTGAGGAAAGGCTCCAGTTTTTATGGCCCGTAATGACAACCGCTTAGTGCGTGGCGAGCTACGATTCGTGGGTCCTCGTGGAATTCAAAATGTGCTAGACGAAATATACTGGTGCGCCTTATAAGCTTGAACTGCTGAGTGACAATAACTTAGGCCTAACTTATGGGTGTACTACTTTATGTCATTATCTCCGGAGTGATTACAATTCACGAGGTAGCTGGATAACTAAGCTATAGCTCACGTAAATGCAAAAGGAATAAAAAATGTTTCTACTCTCTTGCATTATCCAAACCTGTGAAAATGATCACAATGAAAAAAACGGAAGAGTAAAAAACGTGCTTGAGCATTTACAGATAAAAGTTATTCTACAGGGTAAATTAACTACAGAGGCTCGAAAATTCACCGCCAAATTACCCGTTTGAGCTCAAACTGTTGCGTCAGTCATGTTTGCTAACATGAGCATCATGCTTTTCTAAAGATAATAGAGGTTGGCCAAAACATAACGAGCAATACTAAATGTGAATCATGAATGAAATTCACATATTTGTTTGCGCATACCCATCACATGAAGCACGTTAGCATTTTATTTCTCCAAAACTATTACCTGCATGTACTATAGGGATAGACAAAACTAGAAATTATATAACAATCGGGAAATGACAAGTAGAAAGGTAAACTTCGCAGTATGCCTTTAGATAAATCCCTCACAACTGTTACGCATCACAGCGTCACAATTTGAAATAATCATGAGGTAACTTTATCATTCATATCATGAACGCTTTACGAGATATAAGTTAAGCAGTCTTAAGTTATAAGTCTTAACTTATGAATACAAGCGATATCGAGTTTACGAAAGCTCTTCTATTTCGTGTAATATATTTCTTACTTTTACAATAAAATTGACTAGCCTCATATATTTCTTGAATTTTTTAAGCAATGTGAAATACGTACACCGCACATATTGTTTGGAATGAAACGGATCAAACATGGCGAACAATCAAAATTTCAAAGTTCATCATTGGAGTTACCGTGATATAAATATTCATGGAATACTCTATCGACCCGGGGTTTGTAATAAATTACACCAGTGGCTCGGCGACCTGACTCTGCTCGATACTTTTTAAGAACTTTGCCCTGTTTTCCCACGGTTGCAAATGGACCGGAACTTTCTGCGCGAGTGGAACTATTGGCGCTGCATTCATCACCTACACCGCCTTCCCAAAATTCATGGAGCTCGAATATCTTGCTTTCATTCCCATAAACTTCAACTTTCTGTCCACATACCCCTCTATCAAAGGAGCTTATTCTGTGTACTGTGATTTATTTGCTGTACAGAAAACCACTAGAAACCCTAGGAAGAATGTACCCCAAGTATACGCTCATGAAATAGTTCAACCCACACTTTACTAATTTGTTTGTTTATCTCTACAGTCATTTTCTAGTTCAAAGCAAACTTTAAATAAACTGATCACTGATTTCACAAGTGAGCGATTTCTTTTAAAGTAGGTAACACGTGGCTACACCAAGTACACTTGAATAAGATAAGTTACGATGGAGGCGCATTTCATTTTACGCATGTCAATTGAAAATTGATAGTCATCAGTGAATTAAGAAAAGAAGCTTTATTGTACATAATGAAAAATGTTCCAGTCACTTAAAGTTGCATTCGCGGTCTCCCTAGTCCCGACTTATCAGTAGAATTGCAGAAAATTAAGTTTCTAACGTTTCGTCGGCAGAGGTGTCCCAGGAGACATTGTGCATTAGTTTTTATTCTTAATTCTTGATGCAAATTACCTCAGCCGTTGAGACACCTTATAATTAAATTACTACAACTATAAGTCTGGAACTTTGTCTTCAGCTGCATTCAACGCAGTGTGCGGCTGATGTGGAAATGTGATTAAAAAATTTGATATGATATTTAGAGTTCCAAAAAGAATCCACGATCCAAAGTGTACTCGTCAGAGTAAAAAAAAAGCCTGCATTCCGATTTTAGCTTCTCATGTGTAACTCTGCAGGGGAATAAAAGAAACTTGACATCACATAAAATTCTCACATGAGCTTGTTTATTTTATCAAGATATTATATTCAAAGCAAGCGGACATTTTGGCTTGGTCAGGTCACACCATGAATCTCATTAACATTTTTGATTATGAAAGAGTACAGATCAAGCGAGAACCGTAAATATTCATTAAAATATACGCAAACGATAAAAGAATAAACATTTCCGGCATGATGGTGGATAATAAGAAGACACAACTTCCTAAACTAGTTTTAGGAAATTACAACGGTGCTTTCGCGGAAATAAAAGAAAAAAAGACTTCAACTGGCACGGGAAGAAAGAGACAAACACGGGACACGTAAGGAGAAAATTAGTTCCTTTTAAACACGGCATGTGGAGAGAACTTTGTAGGAGATTAAATATATAAATCACGCACGACAGTATATTGCTTATAGAGACACTGAGAAACTGGGAATTTCCGAGGATTCAAGGGACTGCTTGAACTCCGCGTCGTCAGAAAGTAGATAAGAAAAGGAATTGGCCTCGTTTGGTATAGCTAATACGTTTTCGATCTGGCTTTTTAAATGGGTTTTCTCTGCACAATTTATACCAGTGCTGGGTTTCTCGATGCCAACTATCCATTTTCATTCTTTGGTGCTCTCTAGAAGAAATCGACCAAATCCAAATTAATTACTTACCTTTTCCAAAACACCAAATCTTTTTTAAAAAATGCATCAGAAATTTTGCGAAATATTGACATCAGTTACATCAGAGATGAATTTTCAAAAATAACTGAAGAAAGAATTCAGATAAATGGTATTGGGTTGTAGAGAAATGGAGCAGTCATGTTGTTTTATGCAAATCAGATTACGAATTTAAACTTGCACGTCTGCAATCACCACCAAAGCGCAAAACTGGTATCCGATCCCAGTAATTTGTATTTTCATGTCACGTCTGCAATCACCACCGAAGCGCAAAACTGGTATCCGATCCCAGTAATTTGTATTTTCATCCCCAGAAACTCAACAGCATTCTAAAGGATATTGAAAATTCTGTACAGAGAAAAAATACTAAAGGTACAGATGAATATCAAATGGAGCCCACTCGCAGCATCTCACCTACTTCTTCCCGCTCTAATCGTGGTCACAACCATACTCTCTACTCGTCAATTCATAAACACATTTTTTGGCTGGATAGTTGACGCTCCGTAATAGTTCATGACTAAATAAATAGTCTGTTTAGATCAATACTTTGAATTAAACACATGCACGCAGTACAATTATAAATTAGGTGTATAACCCAGTCTATTAAGTAAAAGTCCTCAGTGAAGTTTTTAAGCGATAATTCCTCCTATGAAACGACTGGATTTTCGGGCATAAATTTAGGAGAAATATTTTGGGATCTGGTGCAAATGGAGATGATGGAGCAGAAAAATTGTTTAAGAGTTGTCTTCCACATTGAGCACACAATACCTTTCCTCACTGGTGGGTTGAAATAGGATCGAATGTAATTATAAATTCGCTCGCAGCGTACTTCAAGCTCGGTGTAAAAGCCTCCCCATTTTAAATTACGGGTCAAATTCAACGCTAAATTACTCATGAAAGCCTTTCCGTGGCACACGTAAGCATAACCTAATAATTCAAAACTTTTGATGGGCGCTTGCATTAATGTTGAGTGTTTCCCGCGGTATTCCTCGCAGGAAATGCATGCAGAGGCGCTTAAAATGTTACAGCTTTACACGAGTGACACAGTGAGTCACAAGGGTAGGAAAAAAAATGAGACGCAAGAATTTGGATGAAATATATTCCGTGAGCTAAGAAAATAATTGAAAACTTAGGCGGACACTTAGAATACCCAGGGATCGACAACTCAAGAGACTGGAAGAAAAAAATGGGCACGATCTCTGCCGGTTACGGGCCAAAAAATAGGTCAATCCGATCGGCGTGGCGACCCGAGGATTAAAAGTAATCCGCGCACTTTTGACCCGCAACGCCGAGGAACGTTTCGACCTGCCCCGGAATTAACAAGCAGTGCACGAGTTGCATTTTTATTTTGTTTCCTCCTCTCTCCCTCCCCCCTCATTTTTTTCCTCGTTTAACCCTCCTTTTTTATCCTGCTCGTCCGTTGCACTCGGATGAAGAGGAGCAGGGGGAAGGGGAGAGTGGAAGGGGGCAATGGGGAGGCGCACGTTAAAAAAAAACCGGGCGTAGACAGGTCGATCACGAGACATCACGCATGACAAAAGGGGAATGGTAGAAATAGAGGAAAAATGAATGAATGCGGAAGATAGGTGGAGAAGCAAAAAAGGGAAGAGTATCCGCTATCCACCAATCATGGCATTCCCTGAGGAATTTTTTTAACATTTTTACTGAGCATTACTGAGTTTCACTAGAGTAATACTCCTGAACAAGAATACCATAAATGAGGAAATAACGTTCCGCTGGAGAAACAACATGTATTTATTAGGATCGCCGATCGAATTAAAAACTCAAAATATTTCATAGTTCTTTTTTCACCATTTCTCTTAGCCAATTAATGACTCCAGGAAAAAAAATTAAATTGTTCTGGACAAAAGGAAAACCACAGCCATTCTGACATCTTACGCCAAATGAGCATTTTTCAAAATATTTTGTTATATATATTAAGATTAAAATACGATTCCTTCGTTAGCGTTGGTCGCCACATGGACGATTTCGGTGAATAACATAACATTCCTTCTTGCAAGTTGACAAAATCGATAACCTATTCCAAAACACTAAATAAATTTACTCGGTTTGCAAAGTTTACTGGTTTTTTCATACTGTGGAAAACCTTGAAGGGGAAATAGATATAGGAACTAAGTATAAAAAACAGGACGGTCGCGGAAATGGAGAGAATGGGAGGAAATGAGGGAAGGGCGAAGATAGGAGAGCCGAAATGTGTTTTTGTTGCTTTTTTTGTCTCGCTTAGGAGAGCATGGAGTCTCTTCAGGATCGATTAGCGGAACCGAGGGGAGAGAGAAGAGCAGAGAAGGAAGAAAAGGCGATGGAAACATGGCTAAAAGAAGGAGAAAAATGTCCGTAAATGAGAGAGAGAGAAAGATGCGATGGGAAGGGAGATTTGTGGTGAGGGGAGAGGAGCGAGTGTGGCGGCGGACAATAAAGGAGTTTGCGGGCGCACGCCGCCGCCACGAAACAGAGGGGGTTGGGACAGGACGGTGAGAAAGAGATAAGCCTGGGGTGCGTGGAGCACGCCTCGAAGGAGGATGTGCGGCGCCCACGGGCGGAGCGTGGACTTTATCACGGGAGAATTTCGACGGCACGGCAAAAACTCTCTTCTCCCCCTCTACTCTGCTGCGGGGGGGGAGACGCGAGCCCCGGGGCGTGGGCTCGCCGAAATTCGTTGTCGGTTACCGCATCCGCTTTAATTCTCCTTGCTCTCGCCCGTCGGCATTTTTTTCGTATCTTTTCCTCTCCCGTCAAGGAAACATTTTAATTATTAGTTCACCGGATCTTAAGGGTGTGTGACAATGAGTTTACCTATCTTGAAAGTCCTGTGTACCAAGATGGTCACGATAGCAGTAAAAGACATGAGAAGAAGACTAGTATTCAGTATAAAAAATGAGTTAACAAGAAAAAGGAAGCTCTTGACAGGATCTTTGAATAAAAATATTATGAAAAGAAACGCGAGCACTTTGATATGGAGCGCAGTTCTGCACGGCGGGGAAACTTGGTTTTTGAGGTAAGGTGATAAGCGTAAATTGGAGGCCTTGGAGTAGTGGGTCTGGAGAAGGGAGGAAAAGGTGCAATAGATAGTAAGGAAAACAACCGAGAGAAAGTTCTATGCATGTTAGGGGAGAAGAGAGGATCTTTGAGAGAAATCCTTTCTTCTCCCTGCTAGGCAAACAAGTAAGGAGTAGCATATGCATGATGGACGTTATGAAGGGAGGAAGAGAGTATGAGGAATTGAAGGAAGTTTTTATTTTTGAGTAGGTTGTCATATTGTACATTGCTTGATATTGGTGGAATGCTAACGGCAGTTGATCCTTATCAATTCAAAATATACTTTTAACGGTAGACTATAATAATAATGAAGAAATTATCTACAGCCGTAGAGTACGCTCACTGTACGAGCGCCTTTGGAATCGAATTGAATTTTGTGGAGATACTTCCGATTTGGTTTGTGTTGTTTTCGTCCATGTTTATTGAAGTACCACGCGTAGCCTTTAGGAATTGAGTTATCATGGTTATCAGACGGATCAGAGCGTTTGGCGCCGTAAACTCTACTCGACTCTAGAGTATACCATTTTAGGAAAGAAGAGCATACATGCTCGCGATTCGGGTTGAAAACGCTTGACCTTCAAGCAAGCAGAGGAGCGAGGTACTCGGCTCTACCCCCTCAGACTTCATGCCTTTCGAATGAATACCGAGGCTAAAAGCACTGAATATTCCCTGTGGTGCGACGATTTAATGTTCCGCGGTCGTTCTAAATTTTAAACCTCCCCACGGTCTCCCTCCACTCAATTCCTTTCCCTATTCTTCCGCCAGCCTACTTCATAGATATCCTTGGTGTAAACGCATTTCAGGGCACATAATAATGCCATGTGTATCTCATTACTGGCTCCATAATTCGGTTGGATTCTAGCACAAACATGCCGAAACGCTTTAAAGTAGGCACATACACTCGGAAAGCATTTTGGTCAAAGTGAGTGAGTGGAAGATGACATCGGGAACGAATTGGTGCATAAAATTCAGCTAAGGATGGGAAATAAAGAAAAAGAGTTGTGCCGAAAAGTGGCAGAATGATGGAAAAGGATGGAATTGAAAGAAAGAGATGCGCGCTGACGTGGGAGACAAGCGAGAAAATGGAAGGGAGAGAAGGCATTGGCAGGCTCTCAGTTGGTGCTCGGATTATGTGCTCAGTAAAAATTGACGAGTCATATCCCCGAATGAACCGCAGAAATATATAGAATACACTCCGCAGCCCTTCCAATTTAAAAGACTTCCGTTTCAAGCTGCACACGCGGGACCATAGATTCACCTTAGGTTTCATCACTCAAAATTGCTACGCAAAAACCACCATCCAGTTTGAATGATTAACGGGTAGAAAGAAGGAACGGGTATTATTCTTCAGTCTGAAATTTTTACACTTGACACTGATGCAAAATAGACTTATAGCATCATAAATTCGATGATTAATAATTTTAATCGTTGGCGTCAAACTGAGTTAACCTGACGATAGTGAAATAACAACTGAAAGTCGGGACACATCAAATTATATTTATTCCTTCATGACTCGGGTGTCTAAAACTCGAACATTCATGTTATTTATACACATATATTGATCTATGATACATCAATCAACGATATAGACAGGGTAAAAAGGGAGGGGGGGCAAGCTCCCTCCCAAACTCGGAAAGATTAAAAAAATTTCAGGTCCATTACAAATAAAAATTCCTCACATCTTTTTTGATTTTCTTGAAGAGTGCCCCTCTAACAAATGTCTTGCCTACACCCATACATACGTTAGGATATCGGCTACATCTGAATGTTAGACCATACTACAAAAATACTAACGGCACTGAAGACAATTATTAGTATTAAATCGTAAACTGATTTATCGTTGACGAAATATATATGAAAAGGTTTCATAAGTCCCAATATTTTAAAACTATTTTGAGTATACAATTTTGTAGCACAATTATGAAGATTTCTTCATGTGAAACTACTTTTGTTCTCGTGGGGAAAAATACGGGTCAAGGGCAAGAAAAAACCCCGCGAAGAGAATGAAACAGACCATCGGCGCTAGAAGGCAACCCTCCGTGTCAAAGAGAATTAAAGACGAGACAAGGGACGTTTATGAAAGCTTATTCAAGCAGTTTTGCCTTGATCGGATGTGAAGCATATGGATTGGGCGATGAAGTATAGTCGAAGAGATTGGAAAAAAGTGGGAAAAGGGAGTATTTGCCAAAGAGTGAAGAGAAATACGGAATATGAAGCGTAGTGTGACAAGGGGATGAGATAAGATGGCGGTGAAGCGTTAAGGCGTAAAAGAATAATGAAGACGAGTTGGAGGAAGAAAACTGGATGGAAATAAATGACCGAATTAGAAGCGATAAATCGGGCCGTGAGGCACATTGTAAAAAATAATTTCATTGATGCGATGAGAAATGAAATTTTTTAAGAGATTAATCAAAAATATCCAACAATGGAGCAAAGTTGTAAAAGGTGGATTCACGAAAGAAACGCTGTAATTTTTGCTGGTCGAAAAGTATTTATTAATTCTATTTAAAAGAGAAACTGAGAATTATGTAAAATATTTGTGCCTATATAAAATAATATGGCAAAACTTAATACGTAATACTTATATGTTTTAATAAATAATAGAAGGAACACAAATTTATCGTTATTTGACAAAGAAAAATGGAATAACAAAAAATGCATACATTATACAGGATGGCTCTCGTTTCTTCACACGCCACAACGCTAAATTACGGGTGATGAATGTAGGCACGTCCTTGTCATTTTTTTAATTACCAGGACATATTGTATAAAATATTCTCATGTAATAGAAAAATAAAATGACTATAGTCTTGACTCCTGTAACTACTTAAACAAATTAAGTTTCCCGTCGGTTGTTTACGAGAATTTTATTAATGTACCCGACGTCCAAAATTAGCGAGCAAACTTGGCTTGAGGACACAATGCTATCCCATTTACAACCACCCCGCTAACAGCCATTAAATAAATTGATATGATATATGTAATTATTAGCGACAGTATTAGTAACGTGGACTTGTGAGCTTATTTTTCAGCTATATTTAAAATCTTGATTATGTATAAAATTATGAATCCTCAAGGGAATTGGTTTGCTCAATTAGCTACCGATATTGACGGGGAGTAAAATTTTAAATTCAGTACTACCAGCAAAATTTCACGAAATTTAATTCTACGGGCAACATATTCCGGCGTCTAGAAAATCGTATTCCTCGGATTGTGAGATGAGTTGTCCAGAGGCATCACCATAACTTGACTCCAAAATAAGAAGACTTACGGTCTATTCCTTGTAGCGTGGGACTATCGAATAAAAATC
This sequence comes from Hetaerina americana, assembly GCF_022747635.1. NCBI lineage: Eukaryota > Metazoa > Arthropoda > Insecta > Odonata > Calopterygidae > Hetaerina > Hetaerina americana. Next base: position 15,981,925 of record NW_027286985.1, read on the forward strand.
GAATAGGCTCAGATCCGGGCGATACCTCAGGAGAGCCCCTCTTCAAACTCAATTGCTACAATATTCTGGAGAGGTACCAGAACTTTGAAGGGAGCATCAGATGACACAAGAACCAACTCAATCTATGAAGTTAACACTCTTCAAGAGTTTAGTTTGATGTGAATTTTACCCTAAACTGCTTAAATATGGAGCTCACTTTTCTACGAATGAGAGACGAAGGCGATGGGAGCAGCACAAAAAATAAGAAAGGGAGCAAAGGAGATGTGGTGCTTCAAATGTATGCTGAAAATAAAACAGGCGGAGTAAAGTTAAGTACCTGAAGGGGGTGAAGAGAGGATCCTAAGAGGGACAGTTACAAGAAGATAAGGGAAATTGATTTTGGCATATCCTGAGGCAGCATGTTTCGCTGAAGATCAGTATTGAAGGAAAAATGGCGGGGAAGCATGACAGAGGAAGCCCATGTCAGTGCAGGGAGCAGAGAGATTGTCAGGGAACAGAATATGACATGGAGAGCTGCTACCAACCAATTTTTGCATTCTTAACCTATGATAATGATCACAACCAACCCTTATACCGGTTAAAGCAGCGGAAATTAATAGGCATAAAGTTATTAAAATAGGTCTGCTTGAGTCACTTATGATTATATTATTAGAGCCCGAAAATCTAAACGCAAATGTCCTTGTTTTGTCTGAGAAAACCAATACAATTTGTCCCCACTGTCACAAAGTGTATCATGCTTAGTGAATCTTCGTATATCAGTCATTAACTGAGATTTCGAACAATGCAGAGGAAATTATTGAGAGCAGTCTAACCGTTAGGGTATTTTTTTATGTACCCACTAATTCAGCACTGCTAAACTTATGCTCCTCACCATAGAGAGAACATTAAATAAATGCTCGATAACCCTGAATTACCACACATTATTCCTCAATTCCAAATACTTCCGGTACAAATATATTCTTGGTCAAGTCCGATGGAAAGTGACAATAAATTTCTTGCAAAAATGCAAAACCAGTTCTAGGCCAGCATCTAAGGAAGGCCATTCACTGTAGGTATTTAGAAACACGTGGAAATAATGTTCCTATGGTTAAGAAGAGTCCAGGATAATTACTCCCAAGACTATAATGGCCCTCGGAATAATTATCCTCCGTTAAGTCGCTCTAATTCAAGTTTGCAGATGAAAACAGTTAGCGCGTAAAACATCAATAATGGTCGTTTTATTCCCAAGTTTTAGGAAAGCCATCACCAAGTTTCAAGGCATTTCCTGTTCACCAGTGCTCCTTGAACGAGCTCCTAAGTTGAAATTTTGTACGAAAATAAACCTTTCGAAGTAATTATTACTCCCGATAATTTTGAAACGGATAATTCCGTTTATAATTAATATAATTAATTATAAAGAAACGTAAAACGGGAGTAAACTGAATTGTATTAGCCGTTCATGCAAAATATTCTTAATTATCAGCAAAAAGGGATAGAATCAACTATATTGTAGCTTTTTCATTATAGTTTAGTGATTAAAGTAGGCATAAAATATAATACAAGACAATTTGTAACTTTGCTGAAAATCCGTGATAAAGTTCAACGGATTTCCTGAGACATTTTTTGAAGATAGATATCCAAAGAGAGATAATTTCATTCGATTTCCTTGCCAGACGGCTGCATCACTAGTAGAAAAAGTAAGCTGTGAACTATCACAAACTTATTGATTTCAAAATCTAACGTTTCATTGCAATATCTGAGCAGTTGCGGTTGCTTTACGATCCAAGATAACTTATCATATTTTCCGTTTCTAGTTTCAAATTTAATAATGAAGGGCGTAGTGATATATTATTCATGAAAATTTATTTATTTATTTCAAATAGGACGATTGTAAGAGATGAGGAATGGAAACATTTGGACGAAAAAAGAATTTTCTGATCCCTTATATTTATCTGCTTATTACATATATTTAAACACATTGAACTATCACTTTGATAGTTTGCAATAAGGTTTCACTGCCCTAAAACCTATTATCTAAAAGAGAACCAATTATCTTGCATCTCAAATAGGACTCTAGGGAAGGATGCAGGAAAGTGGAGAGAATATCGTTGCCTGAGAAATTATGTGTTTCGTGATGCAATGCTCTTTTAGTTCCGAAAGTTTTTGAGACCTGAAACAAAAGGCGCAAGAATGGGGTCGAATGGCTGAAATTTTCCGGGTCAAAAACAAGCACATCCTGCGTCATCAGATCTGATTTATTTGCGGGAGTATTTCAGAGAAGCTGCTAGCAAAAATGCCATTGATACTGGCGAAGGGAGGGAATAGCATTAGAGCGGAGCAGAATGGAAAGCCATGCTAAATGCAAGATTAGTGCAGAGATCGGTTAATGTGTTCACAGGAGTGAATTACGGCACAAGATGGTGACTGTGTGGCCATGGCATTGAGGAGTGACAGAGCAACGGCACTCATTACAGTCACTGATAAACCAAACAGAGGCCATTCGCAAGCACCTGTTTACACGAAGGAAATATTTCGAGCAACCCAGTGATATGCATACCTTTTCCGTTTTTCGCGAGATGGTCAGATAACGCGTCACGTCATTCCCTATCTAAGTGACTGCCGTTCAAACTTAACGACGCAATATTTATGAGCAATTTATCACAAGGAACTCCACCACTGAGCAAATGTCGCAGGGGGCGATAGCAACGCGGTCAAAGGGAATGCATCGCACACGCCGCAGTCGAGCGCAGTGTGCTCCCAATACGGTGGGAAGTGGAGGGGAAGGAGCGAGCAAGGGAAAGGGAAGGGGGGTAAGGGGCCCGTCAAAGGAGGAAGAAGGAAGGGTCAGTTTGCCGAGGACGGAAGGAGAAGGAAGTTGCGCGGGGGAGTATATTGCCAGGTGCTCAAGCCAGAATCCGGAAGTGATGTTTAGGGTTCAAGACAAGGGTTCTACTCCAGTCTTTTTGTAGAAATAGGATGATTCTAGAGTTTCGCTGCCCTTGAAGGGGTGCCAAGGAGAAAAAAAGTGGACGACTCACGGACGTAAACAGCATTGATCCGCTTACTTGAGTTCAGAACAAATTTTCCCTTCAGTCCAGTCAAAAATCCCTTCAGTCACGAGATAACGTTTCTTGCATTTTACTTCAGTGCTGTCATCTAATCTATTCAAATCAATTTGAAATATAATCGTGAAGTATAAATAAAAATCAGAAAGTAATAGAAAGTATTATCATCATAATGGAAGGAGATTTAAAAGCAATAACATGATGCATAAAAATTGATGTTCCACAACAAAACATTACCTCATCAACTTTTCATCCCTCAGTATCTGACGTTTACGCAGCGATCACAATTAATTTCCATAAAGGAGTCCAGTGGGTCTAAAGAAAATTACAGCGGTGCTCTAAAATCATTTATCAAAGTATTCTGAGTAACATCTTCGTATTACGAAAATTGAGCAAACGAAATAACAACACAGTAACAAATACATAGCCATACATTCTCCATTTACAAGACGTGTCCACTTTATGTATTTGTAGACATTTTTAAAGTAACATGAAGTGCACTATTAATGTAGACATGGATTTCTCTATCAGGATTTTTGAATAAATTTAATCTGACAGTTAAACATTCAATATATTTAATTTCAAATTGAATTATGGCATGGTGCATGAAATTCAACACACAATGGACTAAAAATCCAAAGAAATACGCTTTTGGTTTCTTTGCCAAGAAATATAAGCCTACAAGTGAGGGGATTCACAATTTCCAGTATTTTCCGAGGCTATGTGCTCAATCATTTTAAAGACACACTCTTTTCTAAGGATATATTGCTGGTAAAGAAAAGTAACTGTCTAACCCTTTATTCATGGTCTTGATAGTCCTCCACTTTCCATTGTCGAGAAAAACTGCCCAGTATGACTTGGACGAAAAAATGTTTAGGAGAACATTCTTTTAACGTCACATTAAATTAACTTGAACGCTCTCGCAAAATGTTAAAAGTTACTTTGAATTATTCGAATTCACTTACACTGAAATTTTTATTTCCCTTTCTTAAAACTGATACTCGATTGCTTTGATGAACTAACCTAAGAAAATGTGAATAGCATTTAATTCTCTGCTACAGGAGTTGTAAATCTCCAACTATAGCCTTTAAGTTGCTTGTGAAATGCAAAACTTGCATTCACACAACGAAGCCATTCCACGTTTCGCTCGTTTCAATTTAATCTTCCCACGCGGTGGCGCATATATATTATGGGACCAAATATTAGAATACTTAATGTAATTCATCAAATTAAAAACGAGTTAAATCTAATCGAAATTTCATTATTTATTAATTATTTTATCAATCAAGAATGTATTAAAATTTTATGAACTCTAAAACATGATTACCAAAACTCACGGATGTAACCAGAAATGGATGAGTGGACTGTTTTGGAGCAGAAAAAACCGAATAAGAATACGAATAAATACTAACACCGGACTAAGTACTCCCTGCGCTACATGAGGCTTCTGGACGACCGGAAATACGTAGTCTACTGCTGAATATTTATGACAATCGATCCTTTGTGAAACATTCATTGTGCCGTCAGGAAAACCAATCTAGTTGGTCACCGCGAAACCCTAGCGAGAGGCTCGGAGAGAATTGAGGAAAAAATCTAAGCAAACAAAACCAGAAGAGAATGCGCCCCGAAACGACCCCCTCGGGGTTCTTCCCCTCGACTGTCTATATCCCTGCGTCGTCACCCCCCCCCCCCCCAGAACTACCCATTCGCCGCCTGCTACGGCGAAAAACAAGGCGGGAAAGAGGGGAAGGGGGTCGTCCTCTCCTTCCACCGTCTAACCGAAAATTTCCTTTCGCAAGAGAGAACCAATAGGAATTATAACCGCCACCCAGTCTCTCCCGCGTTCAGTGATCGCGGGTTTGAAGGGACGTGAATATGCCCTCACGTGGATTGCACCGCGGTGTAAAAGGTGGACCGGAAAATGGGAGTGAATTGGGGGAGGGAGGAGAGAGGGATTGTGGGTAGGTGTAGGAGGAGGAAGAGTGGTGGTGCCGGAGGCTTTGGGTTGGAGCTTTTGAGGAGGAATTTGACCTGGATCGGCGCCAGGGGGACTGGGATCGAAAGATGAGGGAGTGTGTGGCAGTCGCAAGTTCGGCACTGGTAGAGAAGGGGCTGCGGGGAGTCGGGAGGGGAGGACTCGGTTGATGAGAAGGGGGTTTTTGGAGTCCCGGATGGCTCCGTCTGCTATTACGCGGGGATTACATGACAGAGATTTGGCTAAGGTTTAAGCCAATGCATGCCTACGGCGCACAACGCTGTCGGTGGTTCATAATGAACGCATTCGCATAAGGCATGAGCAGGGGAGCTGGGAGACGAGGGACCTACGGAGACTAGGGCATGGGAGAGGAGGGGAACGTGGTGAGAGGGGAAATGGGGCAGGAGGTGTGCTGCTGCCTGTTCATCCTCCCGCTCCCATCCCCTTACGCTTCGCCCTTGCACTCCCCTCCTCCTCTCTCTCTCTCTCTCCTTTTCCTTCCCTGGACTCCACCCATTCCGCATTTCCACATATATCCAGAACGTCGCATTTTTGTTCTTTTTACCCCCCCCCTCCCTCCTACGACTCATATTCCCGCTTAATTACATTCACCTAGCTCAGCTTTAATGAAAGATACCGTTCCAGGCTATACTTGGCCGGGTTGTTCCGCGATAAGAACAAAGAAAACAAAAAAAAGAGGGCGACGACTATATTTCCCCATTCTTTTTGTTAATGCGCAAACCGGTTTCGTTTTCAAAGGACCCATCTATGACAAATAAAAAAATGCTATCCGACGCTCCCATTTATAAACAAAGAGTGAGCGACTTTAAAACCTTTTTGCGGGACTAAAACGAGCGCGCATAACATTTCGTTTTAACCCCCACCCTCCCCCTCGGTGCAGCATCATTCAACCGGCTTTCTTACCTTTTTTTTAATTTTTCTAGCTTTTGTTTACCCAAGCCATCGAGTTGCTTTTCTTTGTAGTCAACAACATGGATGCAGGGAGAAAACGCATGAATTTAAAATAAATTAACGTTTGTCTTTCATCAACCGTGTACCATTCTACAACTGACACTCGTGCTCAAAACCTTGACTCAGTATGTCCATAATTCTGTAGGCGGGGACCCGCAGGCCTCTGACAAGGGCGAAGGTTATGCCTCTGATCTATCTCGTGAACGCCCACGACGCAGCGAACTTATGTCACGCCCAAGTGCATGCGAAAACACGCAAGGCTATTTGCTGATTCCACTCTCGTATGAGTTTTTCAAGTTTCCCATTTGGCAATTACATTCTTGATTAATTATAACGTAATTTAATTAATGTACAACGCAAGATTACGTGCTTCATTAATCTAAGTAATACTTCATTTATGTCACTGTTTCATCAAAATAACTCTTAAAAGCTTGGTTTTCGTGCTGTGTATGAAGAAAATTCCCAAAAAATAAACTTGTTTGAAGTTTTTACAGCTGTTAAATTATGCCTCTATCATTTACATTACTTATCTACACCATGACAAGTAACCCTTTGGCATGCTATCTTCTTTCTCATGATGACCAGACATACCATTAATTGTCACAAAGGCGTCATAAAATTTCAATTTGAATTAGGGCAGAAAACAACGTTATACGTGAGCATACGCATACAGGCGAGTGTGTGTATATATATGCCTATGCGCATTTATTCACGAGTATGTATCCATGTATTTGTATATGCGTACGTATGCATTCATGTCTTCTCTACGCGTGATGAATATGTGACGAATATCTGACGAAGAGAAGAGAGATAACCAGAAAAGCATCTGGCTATATACGTGATTGAAATCATTCTAATGCGGCTAAAAATTTTTAGCTCTCCAATGTACGCAATGAAGGGATTACAAGACGCTCTACAATTAAAATATGGATGGAATCCAAATATCAATTTTAAATAGCCGTTAACACTTTCAGAAACCAAAAATAACTGTTTCTTATTACGTTACGCTTGTCAAGCTTCCATTCCTCAAAGAAACATTATTACTGAGTCCTAGATTTAATGACGATTAAATCAATTTTTACACACGGATTGAGTTCATTTTCCTACCCAAATGACCTCGAAAGCAATAGAAAACAAGTCTCACGCATATGCTATCTGTCTTGACGGAACCCGCCTCATCAACAGTTAAAATAATCATAACCTATCGAGATAGAAACAGCTCGCATGCAGTTAATTGAGATCAAGTTTTTACATGTATTTCAAATAATTAAATTTATTCGTAAGCCTCCTTGTGTAGTGCAACAGTGCGTACGTAGCGAAAACCCTTTCTATTGATTTTCATGGAAAAGTGGCACCACCAATCATAACACTCGACAGCAACTGTACTATCGCAGTGCAATCGTTGCTACGATGCTCAGAGACGCGCGACTCCGTCTTCCATTGTTTATATAAATGAATTCATCCGTTTGAGGCAGAGAATGAAATAGGGACAAAGGGGAGAAGTGTGTGAGAGAGAGAGAAAGATAACACAGGTAAAGGTACCAGCAGCGATGCGCCCGGAAAACAAAGCTCCGTCCCGTGCAAATTACGGAAGGGGGTTTGGCGGTGAGGGAAGATGGGAGGGAACTCGATGGTTCTCCTGGGAGAACTGCACCACCTACGAACAATGGAATATGTTAGCCCCAAGGGAATGGAATGCCGTGCCCTCTTACCCCCTCGTTTTAAATACTACCCACCACTATTCATTCGCCTATTTCTGGAGGGATTTGCCACGTTCTGGACGCTTTGTTTACAAAGAGGCATCTAGGAGTTTTGAGAAAGTTAACCTTTACAACATGAGACGTTAAAGCCTTTCCAATGAAGAAAATAAGAAAAAGAGGAGATTTGTACTACGGATTGGGATGAAGATCTTTCAATTTTCAGAGCAGAGAAGGATTCGTTCCACATAATCTCAGAAAAACAGATAAGTAAATTTTAGATGGCCATTTTTTCACATCTCATTCTCCTCCTCTCACCCTATAGGCTTTCTACTATGCACCCCTATTCAAACTCTTGACCAGAGAGACGAGCTACCCTCGCATTACTTGTGGCCACACTTCCCTTCGTGATTCACCACCCACCCACACCGCCCATGTTTACATCCCTCTTCTGCCCATGCAGGATAGCTTACCCTAATACTTTTTCCATCCCATACGAATACGCATTACCACTCGAGGCTAACCTTTAAGAACTTAACTAAACCTTTCAGCTTGAGATTTTTGAGAAAAAAGACTTTTTTTAACGGATTGGCTGTAATCTAAGTTGAGGGGTGATAAGAAATAAAGAGAAATTGCATTATGAAAAGTACCAAAAAGGTATGTCTTTGATCAAATCGGTACGGACTTTTAAGTCCCAACTCGGCTGATTTAATACGTTCACCACCCGAATCGCAAAGGGTGCAAGAGATATAGACGCCAATGCTCAGAATACATTGCATCCACTACGACAAAGGAAGTACTCCACTTATTTTCCTGCATATATGTTTCCATATTTTGCTCCCACTTAGTGATGCCAGTGATAACTGTGTACTCTCACTTGACGACTTTCATCGTTGTTTCAACGAGGAAATATATCAGCAATGTACGAATAATTGTATCCCCTGTTTAAGCGTCTAAAACCATCTTCTAGCTGTGCTATAAAAAAGAATATTCCCTTTCTAATACCTAAGTAGCGTTGAATAGACATCGATAAACGATTTGTTCTGGTTAAAACAAAATTTCAATGCAGCGTCTGTCCCATCACAAGTTATCTCCATCGTTGCCGTAGGGGTATTGAACATATTTCAACTTTCAACGGCTATCACTGACGCAGTACTTTTGTTAAATAAAACTTTTTATCACACATACGTATACACATTTAGCTACAAATATATATAAGAATTATTTTTTCAGAGTAAATTATCTTTATTGAACAGTTCTCGTATTTTCCTTTTTTTGCTAAAATACAAAATACGCAGCGAAAAATATGTTTGCATGGGTAAAATGCCTTTTTGATGAGCACCCCGTTGTTTGTTTGTACGGTAAAAATTCAGGATTTCATTTTAAATAAAATATTTTTAGTGCATCTACATGTTTGACTTTATGTTAAATGCTTTTATGCAGAATTATTTCCTTAATTTTCATAGCCTTTAAACTGATATTATTATCATTATTTTAGCAGCCGGAAGATTTGGAGCAACTGGGAACAGAAACAGAAATTCACATCCCTTTGCTTGACCCAGTCACTGCTATCGCATTCACACGAATGTAGCGATAAAAAGAAGACGCACCACAACGCAACGCCCTGAATCTCTCTCACGGGAGTTGCCCCCGTTCCAAATTGGCCACGGGAGTGAGTGAGTATTTTCCTTTCCGCGTAAGTACTTCCCTCCTTCGAAGCAATCCAAACCCGCAAGCGAACTGGAGATACAGGGAAAACAAAAAGTTGGACTTCGAGGCGAGATCTGAGGCGGAAATTAGGACGGGAAGTGGAGGAAAGATCCTTATACACGGATGGAGGTCCCTTCCAACCACTCCCGATCCAACTTTCTTGATAAGCCACCTTCCTAATGGTAAGTCCTAAGGTTTCCGCGACAAGCCACCCCTGAGACGACTCCCCTGCGTCCGGTAGGTACGTCCTTCCCGGCGAGCGACCACAAATGATTGAACGCCTGGATGAGAAAGAGCTAACCGCTGACGACGCCACGGGGGGTTTGGGGTGGGAGTTCTCACGCAGGAGAAGCCTTAGCCGTGACAGGCTAAAAATCCCCTCCTCGAAAAGGCCGACTTTCGGAGAAAGCCAGAAGCACCCCACAGGGCGTCCCTTCGTTTTATCATCGCCCTCTTCGCCGGGCGTAAGTTCACCCCCTCAGTCGACCGAGCTAGTCGCGTACAGAGAGAATAGATACTACCATCAAGATAGGACCCTCCCACGAAAATAAATTATTGTTTGCAAGTTTACATGGATCTCATGGCATGCTTGTTTTTGGTGGCCCCCACCAGAAGAAAATGTTCTCTAAATATGTTGATTTCACTCGTGGGATAACGCTGTCAACAGGTTTTCCGGCCCTTTTACGGGCGAACGTAGATGTCCGTCGAGGGATGTGTTTTCGTCCCTCCGCCCTAGTTACGATGCTGACCGCACGGTAAAATATTAGCCTTTGGTGCTGCTTCACGGTTCGACGATTCACGCAAGTTGATGGGATGCCCGGCGAAGGGTCATATGCACGCATTTTGTGCAACGTGGCTATTGGCGGAGATGTTAACATGTCCTGAGCATGCCTCGCAAATTACGGCTCCCTCCGGTTAGAAATAGCAAACACCATTATACGTGGAGAAAACTTTTAGTTTCTACATGTATTTCGCTAAAGATATTTTCAGGTTAGCCATGGAATCCTCTCGGAAGATAAAATAAATGAATTCGGAAGAATAACGCGACATTCTACCGAGTGGAAATGTTAAAGATGAGGTCACTACTACCTAGTTAACCCAAAATTAATTTGTCTGAGGAAAACCAAAAAAAAATATTTATTCTCACCCTCTACTTACATATTACTAGATCTATGAAATTCCCGGTCTTTGGAAGCATTTGATACAAGGGTAGCTTGACAACATAACACAAGCACTGTTCGAAATATTAACCCCGTGTGACATCAAAGTGGAGCGAATGACAGTCGTAGCTTCGATACAAAATCCTCTCAGATTTTCCAGCGTCATTTCAAAGTTTGGTTTGATTTATAATTTCATTCACAGGCAGTGACATTCCCGTATGAGTTGGAGGGTGCTAATAAGCTGTGTTTACGGAAGTAATACCTTAAAGCCTGCATTCATTTATTGTCAATTACAAAATGAATGAAGCCAAAAGGGTCACGTACACAATTTAGATACCAATAAAGTTCCCTTCACCCATTTAGACTAGGAGGCACAATAAAACTCTGAAGATTGATTAATTTTACATGCATTAAATTTTATTCTGGTGAGTCTCAAATAGAAAACATGATTGTTAAACTAGGTATGTTCCGATTTTAGCAGCGAAAGTCACTGCCCACCAACTACCAACATCACTGCCCAAAGCAACACATTTGATGGTATTTTGATGAGCGGTACGATTGTGTCAGTAAAAGTTGTTTATGGTTTACAGAATTTAATCCAAACACCATAATGAAAGGATATGTGGAAAATGAAATATTCAATATCAAAAGATAATTGGTAACATGATATAGCGGCGAAGATCTTTCGATAAGGATTTACAAGTGCATAAAATATGTAATGGTCGCAGTAATGCTGGGACGTTAAAGTTGTAAAGAATAATAGAAATAGCCGATTACATATCCCTTTCAACAAGGCAATCCGAAAGTTTCAATCTTAGATATTTCGTTCAAATGTAGGATTTTCACCATAATACTTTCGACTGAAATCAATGCATAGCTTTTAAACTCAGGACCGTTTTAAAATGCGCCATGGAACAGTTAATCTAAGAGCAAAGAAATATATAACGCTCGCGAAAAGCGATACCGATATGACAGCTACTCCTTCCGGGATTGTTCCAACAGAACTTCCTTCATCTGAATCATATCTTGCATTCTGTCTTTAATTCTCCATTCATTGGCGCAGGTGGTCAGTTCTTTTATCAACCGAGTCATAACATTGACATCAGGGAACCAAAGAGTAATTGGGTGTCTCTTTCATGTTAAAACAATTGCATTTTAGCAATTCTTTTGTAAAAATTATCATTTATTATGATTGACGTCCTCCTGGAAAAGATCGCCCCGAGAAATGTTTCACTCCATGAAACTTATCAACTTAAAAACACGTAGATCTCTCTCACTTCTCACTTCGATGCATGTGAATTAATGCAACTAATACTCATTTAAGCTTTCTTCGGGGTGTTCAACCACAATTGAGTGAATCAAAGAATTCAAATTTAAAAAAAAACCCAAAGCATAAAGAGAAATCAAAAAATCCAAAACAACAGAAGAATTCAAAACGCGAATCTCAACTCCCGTCCCCTTTTCGATCACAAATGCACGAGTAACTCGTATGCATGAACATAAAACCTAATTCAATACACAAGCAGCACCTATTTGGTTACTCATTGATTTTGAAAGAAACATTTCCCTCGTTCACTAAAGAAAATACTACCAATGCCAACAAATAAAGTGTCACACAAGGTCCCAATGCCATGATATTTTTCTGGCTCGATGTAACATTTCAATTCTTATCAGGACGTCCAATAATCAAATCTCATAAACCACCCTATGGGATGCAACTCGAAAGGTGTTTATTTAACCGCTACATTTTTTTCTATTTTAATCTTCACTTGAGATAAGAAGGGAGAGATGAATTGGGATGTGGATGTGTGAAATGCCCCCATTCATTTGAAAATAATCGTTATTGATATTTGATGAATCGATGTGCGTTGATACCGGTGAGAGTGGTTGAATTTTCTTCTCTTAGCTCATTTAATGAATTTATGGGAGTCTCGCGAGTAAACAAAAAGCAATAAATGAAAATCTAAGTCTAATTCGGCTATTATTAAATTAGGCTGATTTTATTCATACGTGCATGACCAATTTAAAAAGTATCCTTCCCTGAATTCTGCTAATGAAACAAAAATTTTGTCATGAATTTCTTCATTGGTGAAATTTTGTAAACTTTTCTAAATTTCAACCAAAGGCTTCTGACTCATTTTGTTTTTTTTTTAGATGTTACTTATATAGGCAACTAAAGTTTCCATTTATAAATCCTTGCCTTAGCCCACATTCATGAGCAGCGTCGTGTTATGAGCCGTCATGATGGCAATCATAGTGTAAGAAACTTCTGGAAAAAAATGTTGATTTCCGACATCTTATGTCAATGCAGGGTCCGGAAGAGAGGAGGAAGTTTGGCGTCAAAGCGAGGGGTGGAAGGAGGGAGTTTGGGGCCGGGAAGAGGGGTAGGGGGGAGTGTGTTGACATTGGGAGGGGGTTCATGAGTGGAGGCGGGAGGGAAACCACCAGCGTTCAGCAGGTTTCAATGCCCGGGGTTGGTATTACTTCGAGGTACAGAGAAGGGAAGCGTTAGAGCTTGTACCCGATGACGCAGCTGGAGGAGACGATGGGTTACGAAATTTGCCGATGGCTGGGTGTAAGGCGCGCATCCGGAACGGAGATGAGAGCTACGCGGGAAAGTGTCGGTGGAGGCGACTTCAGAACGGAAGACTCCTTCCAAGACTTCTGGGTGGGAGAGGAAAGCAGAACTCTTGACCGCCAAGCAAATCTGCAAAGGCGCCCTTACAGATAGAGATTCATTTATTAAAGGTGAACCATCTCAGCGACCTTCTCCGCAACCTCCAATATAATTTCGGCATTAGATAGGTTTCGGGTTTACTGGACCATCATTGAGGCTCAATTGGTGGCTTTTTTCTGTGTTGCCCTTTCTATCATTTAGTCATTTCAAAGGCCTTTGAATTCATTGATAAATTGGCCAATTAGTTTTAAAAAATTGGCTAAATTTTCAATGCACCAAAACTGGAACATAATATCATAAATCACCCCGATTCCCATTTTTTAAGAAATTTTTTTTCCTTGTGCCCTTGATAATGGAATCAAGCATTTTCACATTTGATTCTGTAAAAATATCAAAAATGTTTTCACTTTCCATCCGCTTTTACAAGTCATTTCAAACAATTTACCATAATATTAGCTATTTATTAATTACGCATGCATAATTGCACATTGCCACTAGGTTGTTTTGTCGGAGGTGATTTTACGTCATGCCTTCATCCGCCTGATGGTTTAAAACACAACACCAAATTTGAAGTTTGAACATTAGATTTACTGATATCAGCGTTCATATGCATGCATTTCAAAAGGAAGAATTGGGTTTAATTAAATCGTAATCCTATCTCGCTGCCGACCTTTCTGTGTCTGTTCATATTCAGAACATAATAAAATTTATGGGAACTTTACCTTATCAGACAGTGGTGAGATGCGCCAAATTCGTCGGAAATTTACAAATTACGACCTCGAGTATCACAGGAATCAAATATTTAATTGAGTAGGGCATTAACATTCTTCTACGTTAGCATCTTATTTCCGCAGAATTTAAATGGTACTTTCCGGCATGTTTTTAAGTATTTATTCCGCTACCGCTTACAACTATTCCAATTACTTTATTAAGGATCAATGTCCACGCGTTGCCATCCATGATATCCCTCAAAATTCCTTTACATGCACATAGGTGGAAAATCATATGTAACAAAATGAATGGTTCACGACCGCGTTTGAAAATTTACCACGTCGCTTGATGCCCACTCGGCCAATCGTACTCGTTCTCGCGGGCATTCGTCATCGCATAGGTATGAGACTCTGCTCCATAGAAAAGTTAATTTAATTTTTGGCGACCTAAACCATCGTGACGGAGCTCTTGCGGTTCAAATTCACCGAATCACTCATACATGCACCCATTGCATTGAAACCCCCCCAGCGAAAGTATTCTTCCCGTATCTCAGGACTTATACGCGCAATATGAAATGAGAAATTTTCTCTCCAGACCCCTCTTATTGCCCCGCCAGGAATTTGGAAGAATCTCGTGAGTTTTCGTGAACTAGAAAATCACGATACGACACGCTCGATATCCCCATTCAAAGGTCGGGAATCGACCAGGATGACGACCAGAAGTTTGCTGACGAGCGAGGCGCTCGCTAGCCACTACGATCAGGATGGCGTAGTTCAACACACTGAAATGAACTCGGTGAGGATCAGGGCCTCCGTGTCCCACCCGCACCGGAAGGCCAGCGCAAAGGTGACCGTCAGCTGAAACAACAGATAGACGGGCAACACGGCTCGCCAGACCTCCAAGCGGAACCGATGACTCGCCCAGACGGTACGGGCTCTGGATCAACCGCTGGAACCAGTTCTTCCTCAGGACGGACGTGAGCACGTCCTCAAAAGTCACGATGGCGCAGAAATCCATCATGTCCAGCCAGTTGATGTAGGACTGCTCCCATTCGGAACAGATTTTGGCGGACAACTCGACGAAGTGCGAGAACATGACGTCAGAGAGCTAGACGACGGCGTACAGAATGAGCACGCCTTGGACATCCGGGGAGAACTGTCTGCTGCACGGGTGCCCCTTCACTAGCAAGGGTCACAACGCGTCCCTTACAACTCTGGCCTTGACGAGGAGGGCCTGGAGCGTTCACAGAATGTCTTGGCACATGCCTTTAGTCCACAGTGGCGCAAGTCCTCTAAAATTTGAACAACGCATGAAAATGTTGATAAATTTATAAAATATACTTTTTTGCGGTCGCTGAGTTCGAATCAAGACTCTAAAATTTTAAGAATCGATATTTTTGTATTTTGTCCGTGATTTCATATTTTTTTGTCATTTTGTTTTCGTAAAAATAATAAACCTTAGCCATTTCTGCAATTTGCATTGGACATTTTTAAAAATTAAAGCTTTTCATGACTAAATCTATAGCAGAAAGCTATATGCATTTTTTTAAATTAAAATAATATTACATAAATGGAAGGATAACGGGGATAATTGGAATGATAGTTATAACGCAATATACAGCGAAGGGGAAGAGAGCCAGTGAGGAGAGGCAAAAATATTGAATAAAAAGCTAAGAATCATAGAGCAAGAGATTCATAAAATATCATTGGTAAAAGAGGTAAGCTGTAAAAACAAACTTGGTCATTGTTCCGGTGTACATGCCAATAATAGCCATAGGCAGGAAGAATTCAATATGGCATACGATCAGTAAGAGGATAATCACGGTTGTTCCTAGTGGGAAACTGATAGTTATGGGGAATTGGAACACGCGCTGGTGGGCGTAGGAAGAGATGTTAGAGAGAAAGGGGACTACGTTTTACGAACAAGGAATGACCGTTGGGAGACAGTAATAGAGATCTGCCGGGGAAATGGTTTAATCATAACGAACATTTGATTTGAACACCACAATGTACGTTGGTACACGTTGAAAATTCTAGAAGATTCAATCAGATACTCACTAGACTATATTATGGGTAGATGCAGGTTTAGGAATTGTGTAATTGATTCCCACAACTTTCCGGGAGTTGATGTTGATGTAGATGACAATTTAACGCTAACGAAGTGTAATGTAAGATTCAAGAGGAGAAAACACGGATGATGGAGGTCGTGGAATGAAAAAGAATTGACCGGGGAAAAAAAGGAACGAGTATCAGGAGTCAGTAAACATTTTTGAGTAGGGGAAGGGAAAAGATAAATGGAGAAGAAAGACGGGAGCATCACAGAAAAGGGATATTGAAAGTCACAAAAGAAACTATAAGGATATTTCAATTTGAAGGACAAAGAAACTTTGGACTATTGACTAGATGATTACGAAGACGGATGAGAGGCGGAAATTGAATTATATAAATACAAAATAAGATAGGTAGGTGGCGCGGGAGAAGAAAAGTAGAAGAAATTACAAAGAGATAAATAATAAGCTGAGGCGAGAAATTGATAGGGTGAAAGAACGTGGTGGTAGAAGCATTGCAAGGATATGGAAAGCTTACAAAGGAAAGGTAAAATTGGTGCGCTGTACAGGAAGATGAAAGTATTGCCAGGAAGTGAGAGGGAAATATCCATCTACACTATCAAAGATTCGTCCGGAATATTAGATTGAAATAGGATGAATTCAAGAGGGATAGAAAGGATGAACAGAGGATCTATATGGCCAGAAATCAAGGCATGGAAAGAGTATATGACGTAGATGAGGATAGCTGAGGTCCAGGCTTAAGGTCCAGATCCCCAAGAAAGGGAATTTAGGGATTCGAAATCAAATGAGGCGGTGGGGATGGATCACATCTCTGTAGAAAACCTGAGGGAACTAGGAAAACGTGAAATTAACTTTTATTGGTTAATTCGAAGTATTTATGAGAAAGAGATAGGGCTGGAAAATTTCATCAGATTAGGTTTAACTACCATCCCAAAAAAGGGAAGGCAGACATAAATGAGGACTTTAAAAAATAATTTTGAATTCCCTCGCTAAATATATCCTTAGAATTATCATTCATTAAAGAATGGAAATCAGTACAAATGCTTACTTAGAGTTAGATCAATTTCAGATCAGTAAGGGTAGAGGCACACGTGATGCCATAGCAGTAATTAAATCATTAATATACTCGTACGATCATATGTAGATAGTCGTCTTTATTTTGGGGTGAGATTGTAACTATGGAGTCTCTTCTACCGCCTAACCCCTCGTCAAACATTTACAATATTGAACTTACGGATAAATTTCACAAATTATGCATAAATAGTAATCAAATTAATACATATACGACGTATGACCGAAAAGTATCTGACCTGCGTTCTTATCTTCGTGCTAGGGCATTCGTGCTGCCCCTGCAGGGTATGAGTGTAATCAGTAGACTCTCACGAACCCCCTGAATGCCGTAGTTACCGGCCGGACTCCTTGGGTCGCTCGTAGCGTGTGTTTTTGTCCAACGTATATTTTCCATTCGTCGCATTTGTTTACTATTTTTGTTCTGCAAATGACAGAAACAACATATCAACGAATTTGCATCAAGTTTTTCTTCAATCTCGGCAATAGTTGTGCGGAGACAATTGATATGATGCAGAAGACCTTTGGGGACGAAAGTATGGGAATAACACTGATGAAGGAGTGGTATAGGCGGTTTAAAAATGGCCGCATATCTGTTGACTGTGACTATCGTTCTGGCCGATCTTCGCTGACATCAACTCCGGAAAACATCGAGCGTGTGTACCTTGCGATTGAAGATGATCTTCTATTGACTAATCTTGAACTTGAAAGTGAATTTCGGAATACCGAAAACTACTGTTTGGGAAATTTTGAATAAGAATTTGGGAGTGACTCGCGTATTCGCGAAATTCATTGCGAAATTGCTCACGATCGAGCAGGAAGACCTTCGCTCTGAAATCACTCAGGACAACTTGGAAATGCTTAGTGATGATTAAAATGTCCTTAAGAAGGTTATCACTGGTGATGAATCATGGGTTTATGGTTAAGATCCTGAAACTTAGCAACAATCTTCACAGTGGAAGCCAGACGAGCCACAGCCGAAAGAAGCACGTCAAAGTTGGAGCCATGTCAAATCAACGCTTTCTTTTATTGTGAGGGTATTGTACACAACAAATTTGCTCCAGGTCATACGATTAACAAAGAATGTTACGTTGAAGTTCTGAAAGGATTGCGTGATGCCGTGAGAAGAAAACGAACGCGCCTCTGGTCAAGTGGTGGCTGGCTTCTTCACCATGATTACGTACCAGAGCATTCATCGAGCCTTGCGCAGCAAATTCTTGCGAAACACAAGATTGTACAGCTTTGCCAGCCTCCGTACAGTCCTGACATAGAACCTGCGACTTTGGGATGTTCCCAAAATTGAAAATGGCGCTCAGAGGAAAGCGGTTCGACGATTCAGAGTATTGCGACGCGCGAGCTGACTGCCATTCCAAAATCTGCGTTCGAGGACTGCTTTAAGATGTGGAAGCACCGCTGGGAGCGTGTGGTTGAATCAAATTGGGACTACTTCGAAGGATGCCACTGCCCGGATGATGAAGATCAGCACCAATGCGGAGATACAGGCCTCTATGAATGCAGATCGGATCGTTTTCGGCCACACCTCGTACACGTAATATGTTAGGGCTGATAAACAGCAATAAAATACATTATTTGCATGGATAATTAATAACTATAACAATATATACAACATACACGTATACAAATACTACACATATACACACCAAAACATGCGACATATAAACGCCAGTAAAAAGTATGATGCGAAAGAAAAAGGAAGACCTCCAAGCCTGAGGGACAGGGATAGAGGGACATAGAATGCAATCAGGATGAATATGTCTGTATCGTAGATTTCAAGAAGGCGTTCGATATATTGATTTGGGTGTAATTATGAAATGCATTGCAGAAAATAGGATTAGACGGGAAGGATAGAAGACTTCTCCGCAGAATGAAGATGCGTTAAACAGCTCAGTTGCGGGGGGCGGATGAATGTTCGGGGTGAGCAAGGTTAGGATGAGGAGTAATACTGGGAAGCCTGATATCACCCCTGCTTTTTAACGCATACGAGTTCTGTCCAATAAATATGCGAACTGAGGCCATAAAATCTTTATTTTGCAAAATTCAGTATACATCGATTTTGTTCCCTTCAAAGTACTCTCCATTCGTTGCTATGCACTTATTCCATCTTCTTTCCCACTGTTTGAAGCACCCTTTGAAGTCCTCGGCAATTAGGCTTTTTAGATTTCTCGTCGCTTCTAGCGTTATATGTAAATAAATAAAACAAGGTTATAAGGTTTTTAAGGAGGATGAAAACTAAATTAAACGCTAAAATTGGAGGGAAAACACTAGAACAAAAAGAACGGTTTAGTCATCTTGAAATATTTTGTTGATCAAAATGGTCACAATACTAGGGGTATCACAAGAAGAATTTTACGTAAGGAAAAGAAGCTTTCACATGGAGAAGGGAATTGATGACAGGGAAGTTGAGAAAGAATGTTAAGAAAGACTCGCTAAAACTTGGATATGGAGCTTGGTTTTGTACGGCGCGGAAACATGCTCTGTAAATCAAGACGATGGGCATAGATTGGAGGCTCTTAAAAGTGTGGTGAAAGATGGAAAAGGTGAAATGGATGGAAAGGAAGGCGAACTAAGAGGCGTTAGACATAGTGGCTGAGGAGAGAGGAATTTTGTGATAAATCCAAAGGGGACGGGAAAGATAGATGTGGAGTATTTTGATAGGCGATGAAATGTTAAAGACTATGATAGAACAAAAGGAGCTGGAATGTAAGTCAAATTGTAGATTTTGGGATCAAGTTCTCGTTTGGGTGACGCTAAGCTATTTATGAGTGTTCTGGTTTTGGACACCACAAACACAATGTCAATAAAGTTGTTTTAATTTTCCCGATTCCGCATAGCGAATAAGGTATTATTTTAAGGGACCTCAAATAATTGATTCGCAAATTTTTTTAAAGGGAAATAAAAAACAATCAAAAATAAAAACCCTTTCATCAAAGTTTTCATTAAAGTTCCAATTTTTTTAAAAAGATCATAACTGGAGAGTTATAGGTCTACTGCTATGACCCTTAAAGAAAAGCACAATCTACTCCACAGTCTGTCGGGAATACAGAAAATGCCAGGTACAGGAAAATGCAACGAGACGGCTTATGATCATTCCGAAAAAGGACTTCGCCGATTGCTTCGATAAGTGAAAGAGACGCTGGATAGGTGTTGTGTGAGGTTCCAAGGGGAGTCGATCGCAGGGGACTAAGGCCTCATTGTTCTGCGTAGGTTCCGGACATGCAATATTTCTCAAAATATTGCATGGCTGGATAGTTTTTGGATGAACCTCGTATTGACATGAATAATATTGCAAAATATCCATATGATACTCACACAATCATAAGCGACATTTTTATCGTAAGTACTATACTTGTACTAATTAAAAGAATGATAAGAACGATTACTGAAAACTGCGCACTCGTTTTTGCGAGTTTTGAATATTTTCCTCATACAATATAGTAGCTATTTCCTCGCTGTCCTTTCTTCATTCACTGCTTGAAGATTCCATCTTCATCCCGGTTTCTCTCTTCTCTTTTTCATCTTAGCCTTTGGAAATTAGTTTTACGATTTTTTAAACGTGAAATTATGAGAAGTGGTCCAGACAGCGCAACTGAATGAGTGAGTAGCCTCAAACTTATGGGGCAAGATTAAGAAAATCGGTCTTGTATCTAATGCCTCCGCTTTGGGCTGGAGTAAGTTCACGGAGTCGAACGGAATACTGCAACGCGGGGGGGGGGACGGAAAATCGGTGTGCTGGCTTCTCTCAAAGATGCCATCTTGTGTTCGCAAATATGACGCAATTTCGTTTCTCTGCGTAAAATAATCTAGAAGCAAAATAATCTAGGACAGAATTCCCAGGCATAGAATTTCGGGAATATCACTCAAATTTGGACTCGTTTAAGGAAGTTTCAAGGAAAGTGAGACCTTTACGAATAAAATGCGAAAAAAGATCTAACCAGACTGGGATCAGATATTACACAAGTCAGAAATATAAAACGACTTGGGGTTCTGGAGTTCCAGATGTTACATACATTGAGTTATACTCAGAAGAAGTTCAGCACCAGCCATTTTGGTCTGTGACATCAGTGACAATTCTCTTCCTACTGTCATCGTCAACGGGTCGAGGGCTTAGTACAGTGGACCCTGGCGGTGGCTTGCAGGATATGTATAAATAAATAATATGTATTTTTTAATTTTTTTAAATCTCACCAGTCTAGGTAAAGATAAGAGCCGAAGATAACGATTTACTCCGTCGCAGAATGTGCACAGAAAAGGAAAAGCAATGGGAAATTAAAACGGAAAGGAAAAAAAATACAGAAAAGGTCATAGAGAGAAATTGGATACACTGTGAGTTACTACGTATGTACAAGTACGTAGATGCCTACTTTTTTGTCTGTCCGTAAACTCATACATATCTGCCAAATATGTGTGTATGAATGCCATGTGCTATTTCTAATAGTGTGTCTGTGTGTATCCTGAGAAATGCCAGAGCTACATTTTGTGTGGGTTAACTTAATGCACAAAGCAAACAGAAAAATACAAAACAAAGGATTACGAAAAGGACATTTTCACCGCATTTTTGAGAGACCCTTAATTTACTTATGCGACTACTTACCCATTTACAATTTACTTCACCTGGTAAATTAGTTTATGCTTAACTTATTATGTCTTAAAATGCTTGTCTAAGCTCACCGCAGCTCGGGCGAATATACACTAATTCTTAATATTTACAAAGGTTCAAATGCGTGTGTACTTATATGCACAACGAGTGCAAAGTGCTCGGTAGAATATGCACCATCGCGCAACGCACGCTCGCGAGCGTACAGATCCGAAACCACACAAACACGCACACGAACACAACGCTCAGCAGGTGTATAAAACGAGTCTCGACTAAAGCGGAGACAAACGTTTTGCAGAGGCGCCGCTACGCACCTTTGGGAGATCTACCTCAAATGCGGACGTGACGCAAGAAACGCTTTGTCGACCGGGATTAATGCGTGCGTCTTTTCCGCGGGACGGAGAGAGGTGGTGGGTTCGGGGATGGGGGTTAGGGAAGTGAGAGGAGGAGCGAAAGACAAAGTGGGGTCCAAGGGAGAGAAGGGAGTACGCTGTTAATCGAGGAGGGGACCGCGGAGGGAAAAAAGGAAGGACGGATGAGAAGAAGGAAAAGACGGCGGGAAGTCAAAGGGGTGCAGGCCCGGGTCGAGGCCAAGAGAGGCCGGGAGGTTTGGGGAGAGGTGACGCGGGGGAGAAAAAATGGAGAGGCTTCACGGGCGTTCCCGAAATTTGTCTTGGATTGGGCGCAGACACTCACCAATGCCGCGTTTGAGGATTTTTTCCCTCTCTCTCTCTCACCCGGACGCATTAATTTTGAAGAACACAGTTTCTAGAAGGCAGCATACATTATGCAGGCCGGGAGCTACCCGCGGTCGAGCTCGTTCAGGGAGAGTCAAAAGAATTGCGTACCTACCTTGGATCCACTGGAGCTCTGACCCCTAAGGGAAATTGTGTGATATTAATATAAAAACTCGATGATGAAGTTCTTTCATATTTCAAAAATATCTTACATCAAAATAAATCACAATGCGTACTTATAGCGACAGATTCGTGTACTAATACGTATAGTAAAAAATTAATATCTGATGATCATTTTTTAAGTCCAAGAAGACTTGAATTATTGGTCATCTTCAATTTATACAGGATACGCAAGAAGTAATAAATATGGTCTAATGTACAAGTTGATCGACGATTTAATCATATTTTGATCAAATGAAGTTAAATATGTTAATTTTCCATATTGATTTCCTGTTAGCTTCCAATGTGGTCAGGATTAAAATTAAAGTAAGTAAATAGGTTGAACTGAGAGTAGCAACTGAAATTTCCCCTAATGAGCGCTTTGAAAACAAACAATTACGGCAAAAACTTCACTTTAATGTATTCTCCAATTTAAGAACATGAAGCGTCCAAGAACTTCTTTTGGCAAAGTCGATGCTCCTTCACCGAAATTTAATTCAGGAAAAAAGAGAAAACTCCAAAGTAAAACTACACATGCTTATGTATATTGGTGCGGTCAGTTGCATTGAAATTTCAGCTTAAAGACTGATTCCTCGAGGGGAAATACCTACAAAATTAATTTCGTCTATTACAAGTCGTCTTTAAATCTATCTAACTGTAAGTCATTGAATGAAGTCCTCGAATACAAGACACAAATTCGCTTTAAAGAGTAATTTCTAATTGTCCATACCTCAAAAGACAATTATCCCCCCAAATTTACAAATTATGCTATTAGAAGAACACGAAAGAAGGATCTAAATATTTATTCTCTAGATCGAAGTTATTTAAACTTAAAATGCACGAATAACTGAGAGAGCGCCCCGGTAGTGATACTCATTCGTGAACTGATTTCACATAAGCTACATGGAAGAAAATGCAAACCTGATTGCCCGGCTAAAATTGTAGGCACAGCGACGACGTTCAACCTTTTCCGTACGATGACACGACCGAAAGTAGCCAGATTTGTTCACGGACCCGCCGGGTTAGACGGAGAGAAAACGCGAGAGAAATTCCTCGTTCATGGTTCGCTTGATTTTTTTTCTGGCACCCTGGCCTGCCTGCTAAGGACGAATCCAGCCCACTATATTTTATCCACGAACAATACCACCCCATCGAAAACGGCGGACATTGGTTCGTCCGTAAATCTGGGAGCATTAAAGTTGGACGTGACGAGGGGTTCCGACAATGTAGGCGGGAAACGAATGCGGAGGCGGGAACGGGGAACGGGGAGGAGGAGCGCGAAGGAAAAACACGAAATCGAAAAATAAATACGGCAAGGGGAGGAGGATGAAGAGGGGTGGACCCGGCGAAAGAGGAGTCCCCCACCCACTTCTCCCCCTAGTCTCACCCCGCCACGTCCCTCCCGTCTCTTCGACCCCACGAAACCTATGAAGCTATGGGCGTCGAAAAATATTTCACTACGCCCAATAAAATTGATTTAAAGGCCCGCGACCCATCTTGGGGTCAAAATATGTTTTTTCATCCATTCTCGGTCACAAAAATGGCGTCAGGTCGTCTTCATTTGCCACCCTTTTATGGGAGCTGATGCACCTTATGTACCTGTCAATTAAACGCCGCTCCGGTGACTGGTGGGTGATTTACCAACGACGGGAGAGTTTATACGAGACGAAAACAACAACCTCGGATCGGTATCCGCAGGAGTCGACCCAGCAGGTACAAGCAAGCGAACGCAGACGCCAGCATTAGTCCCCACCATCGCTCGACTTTCTGTTCAATAGTCTTCATTTCTAGTTGGATGAAATTCATCCTTCCAATATTTAGATCTTTGCATGCATCAAATCACTCCCAAAATTAAGTTATGTTTCATGAAAAAAACATGAACACCTCCGGTAAATATGTAGAATCTTCCAGGTGTGCAAAAGCGCATTATCAAAAGCAAGTTATGTCTCATTAAAAACATAGAAAATAGAAAGAGATTTAGTGTTTGGTGGAAATTGTTTTTCAAAATGAGAGTGAATATCTCAAGTACACATTCCAATTCTATTCAATTATTCTTTGCCAAGTTTATATCATATGATCGTCACACGAATTAGAGCTAAACTGATCAACGTCAGAACAACGGATTTAGCCATCAATTTACTCCGTTAACAATGCGTGGTAGCATCTCTTTCGATACAAGTTTCCCAATACCAATAAATAAGTATCCTTTCCATTTGCCATCCATCATATCGTTCACCTGACGCTCACATCTCCCGTTATAGTCAAAGGATGACTTTCTTCAGAGAAATTAGATGATTAACAAAATTTTATAACTCCAGTAAGAATCGAATAAGAAATTAGAGTTTATTGTTCCAAGAATGACTGCGAACACTTCGGTATAACTTAAACATCCTTTTTCATTCCTTGTTTCCCATATCTCTTATATTCCGTGTCTGATTTTAAAAAAACATTCCATACTTAGTGTTTTTATGGTTAAGATATATAGCAAATTTTTAATCAAACACGATAAAAATACGTACCCAAATATATACAGAATACGATAAATGAATGCACTGGACAGGAAAATATTAAAAACTAAATACCCAAAGTCTACCAGTACTAGCTTTGTCATTTAGGGCTAACAAGTGCAATAGAAGCCGCCGCTGGAAAATTCAGTAAATAGAGCGGTAAAAATATATCTGACTGAGGTATTGAGCCCGGCCATAGTCTTAAAAAAGTGTGGTGTCACCGAAAATAAGGTTAACCTCTGGTGATAACTCCTATGGCGAACGAGTTTCATGCATTTCTTCATCTTACCCATAAAATTGCAGTGCTGGGATTAGTTTTCCTTTTCTAGGGCAAATTCTCTTAAAATCAAGGCAGAGCTATAAACTACTCGTATAAACGGAAGTTATACTGCAAAATCTTTCAAAAATAATTTCACGGGACAATTTTTCTGCGAGATAATAAAAAAAGGAAAACCTTGAAAATTAGTAGTATGATATCATATTCCAAGCTTACACAATCTTCCTATTCATCAGCACTTCAATTCAACTCTTCAATCCAAATTCAACGCCCAATAATAAATCTCATTTTTGGATATCGCCTGCTTGAGAACCTCCATGCGGGAGGAAAGGGTACCGGTACAAGCTTTAATGCACCAATATTTATTTTTCAAAGTTAATTCTTCAGTTCCTTTAAAAATGAATTCGAAGAGACAAAATTGAAAGCGTACTTATGATATATATTTTTAACAGGAAGATATTTCAACGCATTAAGAAAATTTAGTCCAATTGAATAGTTTCAAACATAGAAACCCTTACTTTGTTAATGGTGGAAGTAAATAGAAGATGAATTTCAGTCTTGACTGCCAGCCATTAATTCGGAAATCCGAAGGCAAAAACGCCATGAGATTCAATTCAAATATTGATTGACGACCGACTCAGAGCTCTTCGTGGAATCATCTCTCTCAAGCCACCACTTGATCACTTCTATTTCGCTCGAAAATTCCTTAATTACCTACCATAGCAATGACATACTTTGAAGATTTTCCAACTTCTCGAAATATCATCTTATTTGAGCCGTGCATCCCTCGACTTTGGCTTACTTATCTTTCCTTCTCTTCTTTCTTGATTTCCTCTCACCTATAAAGCGTGAATAATTCCTCGCGGAAAGAACATTAATAGTGTTCCTCTTTAGTTCGTCCACAAAGACCAAAACAAAAATATCTTTTTGCATTTGGTGGCTATTTATATATCAATGCACCAAAGTTGAGTATTAATTATCTATTTTACTAGTTGTTTACTTTATCTAATCACCTTAACGCACGACGCACATTATGACAGCCTCTGTCGAGTGTTTCAATCTCATTTCACTTTTCTACCAATTACAATGAAAAACACCCTAACTCTTTTTTCACACAAACTAATCTTGGATTAGTTCCTAGCGTTCCATATTGTTTTCTTCATTTATTCATAGCACCTTTAAAATATATCTTTCATAACTTGTCCCTCGTGATTCTCATCTAGATTTTTTATTTTGTTTTTCCATTTTGTCTTTCTTTCGATTACGGTCTTCATAAAAACATTTTGTTTCAAAACATTTAAGTTTATACTTCTTCTACTTTATCAACTCTCCGAAGAACTTCAGTGATTACCAACTATTCATTTTATTTTCTTGCTCTACTACCATCACTTTAAATCTCCTTTTATATTTTAATGAAAGCATAAACAATTCAACATAGTATAAGAGTGGACTCCATATTTAAAATTTTATGACACAGTTAATGAAACCTTCGTGAACTAAGTTTATATGACGTTAGTAACTCATTCTTGTGACAATTCCTGCTTCGCTTGAGCCACCCT
This sequence comes from Hetaerina americana, assembly GCF_022747635.1. NCBI lineage: Eukaryota > Metazoa > Arthropoda > Insecta > Odonata > Calopterygidae > Hetaerina > Hetaerina americana. Next base: position 16,008,861 of record NW_027286985.1, read on the forward strand.
TTTCTCTGTCTTCATTTCTTCTTCTCTGGTGACCCTGAATTCTAGGCAAAGGAATTCTTTCACTAGTCCAAGTGTTTCCTCCCATAATTTTATTTTAGGGCTGTCTCCTTTCAAGCTCATACCATTATTATCATCTGAAATAAAGTAGTGCCCTCCCTTTGAATTCTTTGAGCAAAATAGTATACCCTTCAAGCTCTTTTGCGCCAATAACTTTGCTATGCCATCTGAAATATATGCTACCACCTCATATGTCCCCTCTCGTTTGTATAATTAATTGAGTTCTACATGTAAATGTCAACCTATCTCGCCTTCTTACACGCTTGTGACTGAATTCTAAATTTTCAGCTATACTTTCAATTAAAAATTATTACTAAACCCTTTTATTTTACTGATTCGCAGCACATCATAACGTGAAAGATCCGATGGGCTTGCGACGTCATTCTAAACTGTGCTACCAACAGCATGATTTTCTCTATTGAACCAACAAAAAAAACCTTGTTTCTTTCGGGGTACAGCAGAGGTGCTTCCGTTTTCCGAGAAACGTTATGAAATTTAAATCGACCACAGATTTTTCGTGAATTTCAACGAAGGGCTAGGCGCCTAAGGAATAAAGAGTTTGAATTGCACGATAACTTTTTCGTTTGAACTGAGCATGCACTTCAATGCATGTAGCTATCTTAACTTCTTGCCTCCTTCCACCCTTAAGCACAAAACTTTTAAACACCCAAGTTTCTAGCTTCCCAAACGTCAAGTTAAACCTATGAATACTCAGGAATCTCTTTCAAGAAATCTAAGCTCATAAATAAGTAAATCTACTTCTTTTACGAAGAAAAGGTGACCAGACTGAAAATGTTTGCAATTTTTTTGACAATAGAATACAATGGAAAAACATGTGTGCCAAAGTATTTTGAGATAAACATTAAATTCACGCATGATATACACAAAGTGATTATTATTTTTATTATTTTTCATTATTCTAAGCCATAATGTTTTTTCTTAATTTCATCAATTGTGTTCTTACGTTTTTATTTTATGTTACATATTAATTTTGCCAATGTTTGTTGCTTTTTATCTAAGTCCACTTTAATTCATTTATAATTTTTGCAGCTAAAGTTTGGTTAAAGATGATCAGCTGAGCATTAGTGTTGTTAAATGTTAGGATCAAGATAATTCGATCTCATTGAGGTAAAATTCCGCAACTGTGTTACTCTCCATGAATTCCAAAAAGTATTTAATGAAAATAATAACTTGGCTTGCAGCAAGTCATACAAGGTTACATGCCCTCGCTCAACCGAGCAATTCAACCCGGTCAAAAACACATAAGGATAAGTCGCGAATTTCCCGAAAGCACCAGTCTCTTCGACCACGGCCATCGCATCTTAAGTGGCGACCACGAGCAAGGTCTAACTATCGCTTCACAATTACATCCGGGAAATGGGTTAAATCAACGAAGGATAGCGGAAAAGGTGAACTGCCTCTCCGCTTCCATCTCTCCCATCGCACTTTATTTCGCCTTCGCTAGCTCTGAGCCGTTGAAATAGTGGCCTCCCCCTTTCATCACCTCCCTCCGTGGAGTGTGGAGGGGGTGGGGGCAGGCAGAGTAATGAGGAAAGGAAGGTGAAGTTGGGATGGGAGGGTGAAGGACGCTATTTCACAGCATAGTTGAGAGTCGCGTCAGCATTTAAAGTCATTAGCAACTATAAATTAGGGAGCAAGGATAGGAGGAGCGAGACCAGGGGACCCTTTCCTTCGGTACATACCCCACTCTTCTGGGCACAGAGGATGAGTTCCACACATTCCGGGCTGAGGTTTACATTACAAAAGGGGAGAGAGGTGGTCTCCTGACTCCCCCACTCCTTACTCACTCTTCCTCAGAGACCCTGATGCCCTCGAAAATCGTCAACTATATGGCCTTGCCATACGTAAATGTCAGGCATAATGTGCGCCGGAGAAAACCTTATACTTACTCGTCAAAAGGAGAGCAAGTTCCAAGGGATGAGAATGGCGCAGGTACATCGACGCGCAAATGTAACGTCGCATGATGGCTGAGCCAAGTAGACGCGTCATAAAAATTACCGATAAAATTCCAAAGGACGTCGACACACTTGTTCCGCTAGATTTTTGCCGGTCTACATTTTACGACATGGCCGATAAAAAAAGTTTTTGGGGACCAGGATGTTCGTAAAGACCATCAATTTCAGTTGAGGTCCTAAAGGTGTGAGATTAAACATACTAACCACGAACCTCTGGATAAGAATAGTTTAAAAAAAGACACGAATATTTACACGTGAGTATTTAAAATTCCAAGTTTGCACGAAAAATGTAGGAGAATGTTTACTGAAAAACCACTTTTAAATTAAAACGCGGGATTTAAAGCCGACGGGTCAAGTTATACATACAACTATTTCATTAGTAAAACTACCGGCCATCGAAGCCGATATTTCACATCCTACCAGCTAAAGCGAAATCTCAACTAAATTTCTCCATTAAAGTATGGTCTTTAACTCAAACTTTTTCATTTTCATAATCTTAGTAAAGAAACATAAACATGAAATCTTTAGAGAAATTTTTACATTTTATAACGGATTCATACTGCGCTAATATTGTAAATATGTCAGATAATAATATAAACTCGCTATACGTAGTTCATATCCTGAAACCTTAGTTTCCACTGTTCCTTTTAATTATTAAGAGCCTGAAATGGTGTGCTGTATTGAGATCCTGAGTGGAAAAATTTATTTAATTCTCATGAACTGAACCGTATAATCGGGTAAATCAGTTTTGTGGCTTTAAAACCCTTTACATTCCGTGATGTTGTTTAAAAGAGTTGTCCATCAAAGTGCACCCTCGTGCAATTTCACTGTAGTTACCTATGTATATACAAACCACCACTGGATACTAACGTATTCTACTTCCCTTAACAGCCACATATGCTCACAGTAATACCCTCAGAGGGACCCCCTACTGGCGAACAGGGAATTGCGAGCATAAATATAACCCTCAAAGACATTTGAATTTTGACTCGCAGTAACAAGCCTCATCCATGGATGCTGCCTGCCAACCCTACACGCTGAATATTCCAAATACTGAAATTCTAAATCATAAAACGTGACTGATGAAATTTATGAATGGTTAAATTACCGCCGAGTTTTATACCATTACGCAAAGAAATAAGCTACCATTTATACAGTGACGACAATTATTTAAATAACGAAATTGCATAAACTGCTGATATGTGTACATACATAAGTACATTTTGTTCGTACATTTTAGGGTATAGCGAAAAATTACTAATCTACTAATTTATTAATTAACAATAAATAATTCCAAAAATATTATCACCATGTAAAATTGCAAAATGGTTGTACTCTAAAATCGTGAGCACTGAAAATAAATATTACACAATCAAAAATATTATCTCTAAGGCATCCTCATACCGAGAATGACGAAGTGTCGATGGCAGGCCTAATTAATAGCCACCTGCTCTTCTTAGTTTTGAATATTTCTCGTCCCGCCTTTAACCTTTTTAATATAATTGCAATCAGAATACAATTAGCATGTGTGATATCGATAGAAACAAGTAGTACCACCGATAGCAGAAATCTGATAATGCATCGTATTTTTGTCATTGCTTGTTTAATTTATGTAAGTTATAAATTTAAGTTACACCAGATGTTTGCAGACTCTAAAATAGAATGTGGTTTTTAAATTTCCGACGTATTCGAGACTTCCAGGAAAACTGACTGATTTATTAACCCGTCTTTATCTGTTCGCTCATTTGTTTCCACATCCAATTCATTTTTTCTTATTCTAAAGAATTTATTTCCTCTAATAACTCAAACATGCATTTTAATTTATCATACATGGATTAAATGCTGTTTCTTTTAATCCTTTGCGATATCAAAAATCCATACAATATCTCTCTACCCTAATGTGGATAGAGGTATGGGCGTTTGAACTTTAGCTGGAATAGTAACTATAGGTAAATGAAGAGGATAAGAGAGACGGGAGGCTTTGCGTAGGAGCTCCAAGGAACACGATAAGAGTTAACTGGAACGTAATGAGTGTTGCTGAAAAGTGGAGGTACAGCAATTTGTGCCCTTTGGAATGGGAAATAAAGAGGATTCACCCGAGAGTTTAATATTACTGACCTTGGACCGACTAAGTTAATTACTGACCATGAACAAAAGAAGCATCGAAAACTTCTTCGATAATTGAGGCTTAGCCCACTGATTCAGGGCAAGAGATGTTCTCCGTTACGAGAGCATCCGTTCTCATATAATCTTCACCTAATGACTAGTCGGGCTGAAATCTATTTCCTCTCTATCTCCCTGAAAGACTGCCACTGCGACCCGACGCAGCTTGGGTGATTCTCACGGTTGTCTCGCGGAGAGCGAGGCAAGCGAAGCCGCAAAATCTTTCGCTCGGACAGGGGGCCCGTGCTTTGTGGTACGGTTCTGCTTCGCCGGGAATCGTTTTTTAAGGAGAATAAACTGTTGAGTGGATTGCGATGTACCTTACCCCATTAATCAAGTTTTCATGAGCACTTCTTCCATAATGGTAAGTGTCCACCTCATGAAACGATTTACACAAGGTTGAGTTCAAAAATGCCCTCGGGCGAAATAACTTCAAAACCATGCTCGTCATCTCAGGGACAGGTAGATATTTGAACAAAAAGGTACGCGTTAAAGTGAAAATGACAACTGAGATCGCGAGAGGAATTATTTCGCGTAAAAACAACTATGGCATTGAATCAGTTAAATATTGTGATTGCGAACGAATGTTTGACGTTAAATATTATACATTGCCACTAATTAAGCTCATCTCTTAAAATAAATTCTCTTTTATGAAGCAAAGAAAAAACTAGTTCATGGTTAAGACTGTACAAGAATTTTATGCACATGAATTGAACGATTAAATGTTTCAACTTCCTGGTATAACAGTAATTGTAATAACACAACACGTAAACATCCAGGTCAGCTGAAATATTTTTGCTATTACTATTAAGTTGTTGATAATGAGCAAAGAAATCAAAAGGCAAAAATTATGAAGTATTTTCCTATAAATTCCTGTATTTTCCTGTCTATTGTTAGGGTATTTATTTACTGTACCAATTCTAAAGCGTCACAATCCCCATATTGACTCACCTATAAGTGATTAAATTTGAAATCATTCAATTTTAAAGAAAATGGTGGCTCACGCTACTTTTTATATTTTCAACATAGAAATCTCTATGGATAAACAAAAGAAATCTTCACGTCATATAAAAGATAATAGTCGTTAGAGACTGCAAATACCAAACTTTAAAGTTCTTTTAAGAATGAAAATTTCTCCAGGCGTTTAGGAAAAGTTGTTTTGCGTTTAGTGGTCTCTTAACCGCTGGTCCACGGGAAAATTTTGCACGGCAATGGATATACGAGCATTTCATGGAAACAGCAACAAATATCACTTATTAAACAATATTTAATAATTTATTTATAATTAAACAAGTGTAATTATTATTTCAAATGAATCAAGTGAAACATTTATTAACATACATTTATGCATTTTCATCCCTTTTTAAAAGAAATTCTTGTTGGTGGACCTCGATTTTCAAAATTGTAAGCCGAGTGGCTCATAGGTGGCTTAGGTGAGCCGAGAGGCGACAGGTCGAAATAGTTGGCGTTCGTCGACTGAAGCCAATAACAAACGGGAAGAAAACTTTTTTATAACTAAGATGTATCTGTTCAATTGTTCTAGGCTCAACTTTGTGGAAATTCATGTTAATTGAATGAAGATGTATCTGCATGAATTTAATGTTAATAATTACACACGCGAAAATATAAGTTTACCTCCCAAAGCATATCTAACACTAACTACATGCACTATATCATTTACTGCCCGGAAATGAAAGTTCAGCATTTTAAACACTATTTCAATTGAAGCGTATATAGATAAAATGTCTTGAACCAACTAAAATATTTTGAACTTTTTACATATAGTACACATCAATATTGTCTCCACTAAGATATTATAGATCTAAAGCCGGTGTAAATCTTCGACTGTGGCTAAGTTAGATTCTGTGCTTCAATTGCAGTTAAATGCATGGTTAATAAATGATAAAGAATGGTTAATAAATGATTTTACATGATTAATTCAATTAATATTAATTTAACTGGACCAATTGTGAAAATTTAAACGTTAATCAGTGACTACAATATAAATATGTAGCTGGAAAAGTAAAAAATACCAGTCCCTTTTGAATCCAAAAAAATAAAAATTCCCAACAATATTAACAGGTGAAAAAATTAACTTGTTAGATACCCATTAAATTTATTGGGGAATTTTGGCATGAATGTTCAATTGGAAACAAGAAATGCTGCATGAATTTGAATCAGGTGCATTAATATCGTTCGCATTCTTCTTTTTTCTAACTGGCAGTTTGTTGGGGCAATAATTACACATTCACCATTAAATCGGACTCAATTACTAACTTCTGCGAAAAATCGTAAATGTTCTCAAAGCTCGACCACGGTCCACCATTTTATTTAACCTACCATTCGAATTTTCACGTTATCATCCTTTTTTTAAATTCTTACAACTGAAGTCCGGTGCACCCAACTTTGCCCCATTTTGGAGAACAACAGAAATTTTACCTCCTGCTCCGTATTTCCGGTCCGCTCCGCCTGCAAATACCCTTTTGTCCACATTCTAGGGCGTCAGTAACTACGTAAGCTAGGAGGGCAGAGGAGATTAATCTGAGCGCGAGAGCTGAGTGGGCGTTATTTAAGGATGATCGCCATCGTCAGGATTTCTGCATTCTTATTCTTCCACCGTTCTCTCCCTATTCACTTTTCCATACCCCGCCGCCCCCGTCTGTTACTCGCGGACACACCTCCCTCCACCCCACCCCCCAATTTCCCCCGCCCCCCCAATTCCCATTCGCCACCTCGGATGCTGCTACCTCGGCTCCATTTATTCCGCTTACTCTGCATTCGGATTTCACATCCCACTCCTTCCCCCATCCCTCACACACACACACTCTACCACGATTTCCCTCCCTACCCCGCCCAGACCCGCCCACGGACTCAATTTTCAGCCCTGGCCATCAATCGCGACTCCACATCATCGACACGTAACTATCGGCCAACAATCAATCAGGCGCCACAGCCTTGATATCGACTCGCAACCACCATTGGGTCCTCACTAACACTTTTGCGTGACATGGGGGAGGAGTACTTTCCAAGGAGTGAAGAAAGCGAGGGTTGCATGCAAGGACGATCGTATGGGCGCGGTTGAGCTCATGGTGAAAGGGTTCAGAGTAGCATGTGCGAATGGATAGAGGAGATGGTTGCTCTGCGTGATCGCTAAATGATTCGGAGGGAACACATTTCCCTGACTCTTCCAGGATTTGCTGAACAGAATTTCCCACACATAAATTCGACGGGAGAAGTCAAAACCGCAGCGCGAACTAGGCATTTAATGTACCCACATGCAATCAAAATGTTAGCATGAGCCTGTGTGACGCGAGGTCGTAGTATAATAGGTTTTTTAAGCAGCTCCCATCCGAGCTCGCATAGCACCGAACTCCACAGAGGAATACCCATTACGCAGAAACGCAGAATCCATGCCTTATGAGGTGAATGATTCCGTGATCTCAGGTTAACCGGCGAGTGAGTTACTGTCCACGATAACCAGGTCAGTGCACAAGCTTTCTTTGACTGCCGCAATCACAGAAGTTTCCATATATTCACTGACGGCTCTAAAACATGCAATTAGTTTCATCGCCCTGATTAGTCTAGGGAATCTGGTCACTAACTTACGTGTATCACATACATGGTCATTATGCTAAAATAATGTGCCCATTTCTTGCCTCAAAATAAATTATTATGATCTGTAAAGTCATGACTCAATCAAGAGAATAACCAAATCGAAAAGGTATAATGCCTTGAAGTATATTATCAGATAAACTGCGGTGTCCTTAGTGCGATACAGTTCGTCCTTCTTGCTGGGAAATTAAACACACGCGCTGGATCTGTTTAGGAAATCGACACCTCACAATAGTGCGTCGCACACAATACTACTACTTTTAAACTCCTCCTAAGCCCACGCCTCGTATGTAACTGGCTGTGAGTAGATAAGGGTGTTAGCGTGGAGATTTGAACAAGTTTATCCGAGATCCAAAAAGGATGAAGGTTTCCAGTCGCAAGTCTGGGTACTATTCGTGGTGGTGTGACGGGTGAGGCGTGTAAGATTGGGGAAATCTGGGGATTACAGGATGAGGGGGAAACGCTGCTAGGTCGTGAGAGAAGTTGAGATGAGACAACTGGGTGGGATATGATCATTATTGGAATGGTGGACAGAAGACAAGACGGAGGTGATGGTTGAGGAAACAGGATTACATGGAACCTCTCCAGTCACCGTAATAGTCTCCGTGAGGATTACAAGACCACAGCAGTCGATGATTTTTTTAAAGACGCCTGAAAATTTAGTGCGTGCAATGTTAACAACAAAAAATACCTTTAAATGAACATATCAACGTAATAAATAGGACTGTATACCAGCATTCATTTTATACATAACTTACTTTCTATTGAATCTTCTTTGAGAATCATTGTGTCTTATCCGTAGAAAGACACATTCTAGAGCAAACAATTCTTCTGCAATGTTCTATTGTTCAATGCGGAAGTAGCCGCAGTTTCAAAATGCAGAAAGAAAGCACACAATATTGTATGTTACATAATGATTAATATGGTTGAATTCACTCAAATTTTAGTTAACATCGTGCAATTTCCAAATGTATCTAATTACACTCGTCCAGTCTCTAGTTTTACGGACAGCTAGCACTTATACTTAGTCTATCACAAGAGAAAAGTCATTGCGGATTATCGCATTCTCAACCCAAACCTTATTTGTCTTCTTAGTTAACATGAAAATAAGAATCGATCTTTACATCATCACCAGCAATCCTGACCAGCAGCCTGCCCTGCCTATTTATTGGCATTCTGAGTTTATTATTATTTTCTTGGCTTTATTAAAATCAATTTAATTAATTGTCATCATCATGAAACTTTTATTTCCCATTCAAATTCCTGTGCAACGCAAATTTCAAAAGGGTATAATCAGAGATTTTCAAGGTATTTTCAACAGTTCCTCGAATATTAATAACGAACTAATATAATGATGATAAAAATATTAAAAACAATAGAGTAATTGTAAATAATCACCGTCATTATTATTTCAGTCTGGAGGGTTTTTAATTGCACCCAATCACTGTTTCCTTTCTAATACTCCCTTATGGTCTGGGATTTGCTAAACTAGGTCTATCATCCTTCTTTACTTTGCCAATGCCGTAGGTTCTTGCTTCATTTTATCATCGGTATCCGCCTCCAGCATGAGATTTGGAAGGCTTACATTATTCTCTAGTCCATTATAACAAAGGTTCAAGTCCCTGATCCATAAGGTAACACATTCAACATAAATATTTTTATACAGTGCTTTCCGTTTATAATCTCATCTTCTTTAAATATAGTAGTTGCTTCTTCGTGGCAAGATGGCAAGGCTTGCATACTTGTGCAACTCCTTAATTTACGTTTTTCCCCTTATTTTTTTCTTCTTCCTTTCAACCGCAAGGCGACGAATTGCTTATTTTGTATTTATTCATTTAAACCCATTCCAAGTGTTTCCAGCTGTCTAAACACGTTACCCTCGACATTTCCATAAGCTTTCTCCAAGAACACGTATCCTACCAACAGCTTGTTGATGAGAATATTTTCTCTAGCAGTATCTTCAGACGAATAATTGCTTCGCTCAATTTTTTGTAAAAGCTTCGAAAATGGGAGGGCCTCGGCATAAGAGGGACGACATTTCCTGAACCTGATAATTTAGGCTATTGAAATTATTTATAAACGTTATAATTTCAGAATGGAAGACTGTTACACGTCCAAAAACTGTAAACATGCATTTGACCGCCAAAAATAAAAACGATTAATGATAGACAACAATTGAGGGAGAGAATAAGAATGGACCAATAAGGTTAATCTGGACCCGACCCGAGAAACAAAGTCACTTTACCTGAAGATTCCGACTGGAAGGTCAGCGAAACCATTGTGTTGAAAACATAACACGCTGATGAAATCTCAAACAGATATGTATTCATCAACGTCTCGATCTTCTGTTTCTCCTGAATACGAATTAGCTTTTCGGCATGTTGTATTCAATTTTTCCTCTATCCCCTCGTTAATAATTCCTGTTAGCATTTTGAACTCATGCGACTCTAGACTCAACTTTTGGTCTTCCCTACATCTCTCAGTATTCGTTTTCTTTGGTATTGCGATGAATACCCAATTTTAAAGTCCTCCGGCTATATTCCACGCTTGAAGCTGTCTTGGATTATTCCAAACAGGCTTTCTTTGACTTAATCACCAAGGTCCTTCATTTCTCCACTAAGTTTTCTCACTTCCGTCACGTTATTTTTCTTTATATCTCCCACTACTCAGTATAATGCACTTCACATTTCACCTGGAACACGATCCTTTCTCACCTCTCTCTCGCCTTCCATTAAGTCGTCGTCCAGAGGTTCCGGTTCCCAATATTGTTCTCCGATGCACTCTTTCCAATATTTTACTCCATAGAATATTTTCTCATTAGTATCGCTTATGTTGCGGCATTTTTTGTCTAATCTTCGAATAATTTTTCAGTAGTTTGAATACTTTTCGGTGCTTACATTCTTCTTGTTTTCATTGATTTCTTCGCGGCAGCTTTTGATTACCTCTTCCTTTGCTGTACTAAATTTTCGTATATCTAGGTTTCGTAACTTCGCGTATAGTGCTTCCTCCTTAGATTCATTGGAATCTAGAATTCATATTTTTTCTTCTGTAATCTTTCTTATGTGCATGGATACGTGTGGACACGTATTCATGACTGGTTGGTAACCAACAGTTTGAATTCAAACGGAACAGAGGAAGAAGGAAACTATTTATCTATCGATCCTCTTAATCATGAATTTCCCTCATGTTAGTTCTCGGATTATGTTCTACATATATTTATTTTGTAATTGTTTCTCTTCCATTAACCAGTTTCTCATCATGGCTTAGGAAAATTTGTCTCCTATGAAATTTTCCTCCGGATGCTGCCTGTTCCATCCCGAATTGTAGTTATTATTCTATTTCCTAATTCGTCTTTTTGTATCACAATTTGCTATCCATCACCATTAGCTCGTGAATATTTATGCATATATGTACCAAGATAGCACTTCTTTCACTTGACTCCTGAGCTTCATTCCGCAAGAGAGCAGTCAAATAGGTATCTGGCTCCGTCCTCCCGCATCTCCCACGCATATCTTCTACATTGATGCAGCTCTAAGGGAAATCTCGCCATCATATTAGTTTCATTGAAGAACACCACTGTCACCATGCTTCCCCCGCCCTAAGAGACCTGCACTTCTTCTCTCTTGGCTCTCTCCAACCACAGCATTCCATTTGTCCATCTTGATATGGTTCTGTTTTCCTTAAAGTACGCTGAGAATGTCCTCCAACCATTTATATGCCTTTGTCAATCCCATGCCTGGATGTCCGCAAAGAAGCCTGTGCTATCACCTTGTCCTCAGGCTTGTTTTTTATCTTTACCGTCAAGATCCACTCGCTATCCTGCGAACACGCTTATACTATTTCCCCATGCAATGATTTTTCCTTGTTATTGCAAAGGTTATTTATAACTGGAAATTGTAGCAAATAAATAATCAAGCCAAAAGCTATTTTGTTGGTAAAGGGATATGTTTTCCCTTCGTTTCAATAACAATATTAAACAAAGTTTGATGAATAATTCAAGGTTTGATAGATTCGAAGAATAACAGTTATATCAAACACATCACCGCGGTATCGTTCAGGCTTTCATTCTGTGCAATGTTTCAAAACATTTTAAAAAATGCAAAAAATCATGCATGCAATGTTACTTAAGAAGGATACGACGTCCATGAAGTAACCCAAGCACCACACTACACCGGCATATTGGGCAATCGTCTCCTACAATTTCATGATCCGAATCTATACAAGAGAAAATTTATTCAAGGATCAGTTTCTCCCTCACAAAAATCACGATCGCAATACAAATATAAGAAAACGACCGACGCCGACGACTACCGACCGCCTCCGCCGATACCGCCGACGATATAAGCCGACGACTGCAAAATTTTTAAGGAAATTAATTCCCCCACGGATTGCTACCACCTTCAGGAGGCTTTAAATAAAATTTCAGATTGGTGCAGCACATGGATGCTAAATTTAAACTCAAATAAATGCAATACTCTAGTTCTCTCCCTAAAAAAATCTCCTCTTACCTTTAACTATACAATTAATTCAGTTCCTCTGAATCGTGTTGCTTCTGTCAAGGATCTTGGTGTATTAACTGATCGCAAACTAAATTTCTCAGGTCATATCAAAGCAGTTAAATGCAAAGCCATGTCTCTTCTAGGTCTACTTTACCGCTACACAGAAATAAAAGATGTACAATCTCTAACCGCATATTTCTCAACCATTATCTTACCATTAATTACCTACTGCTCCCCTATATGGTCAATTTCTGCCCTATCTAACCTTAATACCCTTAACACGATAACTAATTTTTTCAGTAAAATTGTCAAGTACAGAGTCCCCCATCTTCGGGACTCGCCCACTGAATCACTTCTTTCCTCGCTCTCGATTTGTAATCTCTCCACTCTACGTCTAAAATCCGATTTAAAACTCATGCATAACACCCTTAACTCCATTAACGACTGTCCTGAACTAATTTCCCTTATCAATTTCAGAGTTCCCCCCCGAGTTACCCGCGATCGCTCTTTATTCCACCAACCCGTTCCCAGATTGTCCCTCACCAAACGGTCCCTTTTCTTCCGTCTCCCCGCTTTACTGAATTCCCTTCCCGAAAGTATTGACCCCCTCTCACTCCCAGCCAACACATTTATAAACCTTTCTCTGACACATCTCTCACACCTCCCTCAATAGTATAGTCTTGTTGATGTTTGTATGTTTGTGTCCTTATATGTTCCTGTTATATGTGTCACTGTAAATTGGCAATCCTGCTGTATGTGCACAATTTTTTACTAAATAAATAAATAAATAAAAAGGTTAACGTATGGTGCATTTTAACTCCTAACGACATTGCAATTGTGGGATCTGTGTAATTGAACTGGTTTGCTGTATCGAAATCCATGTCCGAATGACCGAGGTGGCCGATCTCTCATAGGTATTCCAATCCCTATTAAAGTGCCGAATAACAAGAGCCTTTTCACATCACCATTATCATAAGTAATCTGCCTACGGTCTATAACAATCATTGCATACATTTACATATACATTGCATAGACTTCTTTCAGCTTGAAATCTGTGTTCAGCCCACATTATTTCGACCTTCAGTTCTTCATAGCTTCTACCACCCATCCAGCTGTCTATAAACCCTATACCCCTACTCTTTCTTCCACGATTACCACTCCACGTCTCGTCGATTCACTTCTTTTCTTTCTTAAGGTTTAATAGAGCAGCTCCATTTCTTACTCCAACTTCCATGAGAAAAAAATTATATTCGCTTGCATTTCTCTCCATCCAACTTATTTTCGCATTCCTCCTCTAAGCCATAATCTCATCAGCCTCTTACTTTTCCTCATATTCCGATAATCCTCTTACCCTCAGAAATGTCAGGTTTCAGATCCTTAAAGAATCAAACTCCTTTATTAAAATCTTTATTAATCTTTACCATAGGAGTAATCCAATTCCGGTGCCGGGTTTCCTTCCTCCATCCCTTCCACTTCCACTATGATTTTATCTTGATTCCGAAGAGGATCTCTATTATTGTAAGAAATTTACATCCTAACCAGAGTTCTAGTCCAATCTCCACTTCAAATCCTAAACTACCAGGTGAAGCCTTAAGAAAAATTTTTGAAGATGCTCCAGTAGATCCGTCTTCAAATTGAATCGAAAAAGTTCACCAGGAGGAGAGAGGGATGGGGGGAGAGAGGAGCTGGTTCTTCCGGCCGGAAACCACGCACGGACGGCGGGATTGGGACGGAGGAAGGCGTCGGAGTTGGTGCACGCTCGGATGGAGCTGATTTAAAATAAGCGGGGAGGGGTTGAAACGGAAATTGGGGTTGAGGGGCGTAGGCAGGGAGGGGTGGTGGGGTTGGGCGCGATTTGACGTCCCGAGGCGCGCGGAGGAGACGGGAAGGGGAGGATGCGAGGAGGTAATGTGTCTACGAACGGTCCCGGCGGGACGCGAGATTCGCTGCTGGCATTTGTTTGCTCGCGATCCCCACTCACCCCATCCCTCCCTTTCGCTTCGCTTACACTTTCCCGCCGCTGCTTATGCGAAAGGTGATTAATTAAACGCACGCAAATCGACACGCGCGCACGCTCGGTAGGGGTGGAGCGAGATTCAATGCACGCTTCCCACCCCTCTTCCACCTAAAATTCAGCTCCTCTAGCCCTCCGCGGGATGTACCGGAGACAGGTGAGCGAACGAGTGTGGCGCTGGCGGAGGAGAAGGGGGTGGGGGAGCGCGAGAGTTCCACCTCTCTCCCGCGGCGCCCCTCAACCCGCACACACATACTCCTTAATCCCTCCACCACCACTGCACTCCAACCTGTACTCTTCCTCCCTCCCATAGCCCTCCACCCCCCACACCCACTTTGGACGCGACGCGAGAGACTGAAAGCGGAAGTTTTCCATAAAGGCGAAACCTAATGATTTATTCATCACGCTCATTTTGATTCCGCGGCAGTGATTCATGGACCAATATTCTGATTGGCCCATTCTCTGCCGTTTATAAATATTTCTCCCTCTGTCATCCTCACTTCGCACCTTCTCTCTCTCTCTCTCTCTCTCTCTCTCTCTCTCTCTCTCTCTCTCTCTCTCTCTCTCTCTCTCTCTCTCTCTCTCTCTCTCTCTCTCTCTCTCTCTCTCTCTCTCTCTTTTCCCTCTCCCTACCGCCATATCTCTTCTCCTCACAAATTCTATTTTTCCCACCCGACTCGTTATAATGTTTACTCTGATGGAACAACGCTCCCGCGTGCACGCCCGCCCTCTCGTTCTCTCCTCTCTCCCTCGCTCTCGCCGCTAATTGCCTCGAACGAAGTCCACGCTCGGCGGAATCCGGTCAAAAACGCGAAGCTGCGCCCTGGAGAACGCGATAAACTAGGAAATCTTGCACTCATTAGGGAATAAAAGGGGTTCTCGCGTGCCGCTGTAAAAATGCATGGTGGTGTCAAATGGTGACATGGGAGGGGATCGATAGGGCACGCTCAATTTCGCGAGAGCGCGATCCGTCGCGCGTCGTAACTCCGGGCCGACATGGAGATCAGGTTCCGTCACGGCCTCATGCATGAAAAGAGTATTCCTCGACAGGATCCTCCGGGTGGGAAGCAGTGCACCTCAAATACCAAAGTCCCAAAAATGATGGTGGATTTCCACAATGGTCCTTGAATCATTTTATTTTAAACATTTAGTTGTCAATGTATATTCAAATATGGAAATAAGTAACAATATCCCTGTTCATATAGCTACTGTAGTACCCACGGCGATTAGACTTGTGTATTAATTTAGATAGAAAGTTCCAACTAATTGCATTTTGCATGCCATTAGTCTTATTTTAATGCACAAAAAATACACCAATCAACTGAGGTGCCTGTTGATGCACGCATATATTCGTGTACAGTTTATTTGAGCGGAAATTCCGGAATTGAGGGTATTCTTCTAAGGGAGATGTTTACGGGCAGATAGTTTGTCATTATACCATATTTTTCCCTAATCTAAAAATTAGCTTTCAACTTATCTCCGGGAATATTAACTAGGATATTGATGCTCTTTATTATGACCAATAATGAATCTTCCCATGAATTAGTCCCTAAGAGAAATACGAGTATACACCCAAACTATGGTGAATTGTAAACATCCCGAATATTTAGCATTTTTGGCCCTCCGAATCTCTTTTAAAATCTTCTGCATTGACCGCTTCACAAATTTGGAATTCCATTTCATTACATCCTAGGAATACTCGCTCATTGGCAACTTGAAAAAAGAAATTTTATGGCATCCCACTTCTGGAAAAATTTTCTAAACAAGTTCAATTTCATTACACAATCAATGTATATTATCTACATTCCTAAATAATTTTGCATTCCATTTTAATTCATTACCTTTTCATTACTAATAATTCTCATGCCGACAACACAACGATATCCATTTCGTAGACAATTGAATGAAAATCTAGAAATTCGACAAATTTGGAATTTCTTCCGTGCTTCAAAATCTTTCTGCATTCCATTAAACGTATACGGATTTCATATTATTATTATCGTTAATCTACCGGTTAATTTTGGTTATGATGGACACAAGCTACCAAAAAATACTGCGATAATTCCTACGTCTCTCTTAACAAAACACAACACGACAACCAACCTTACAATAGGCCCCTCCTCAAATCTGCATACTTCCTTCCTCCTTTCATTCCGTCCAACATCGCTATCCTACCAAGCCAAGCCCCTTTCTCGCTTGGCCAATGTTCTCCCCTCAGTCAGTCTTCATTGTCAGTCAAATGCTCTGCAGTATTTCATATATATCTCTGTATTTTTTGTTTCTGCAGATATATATTTATGCCTTTTAAATACTAAATGCAGAGTGACAACTAGATCTTATTGTAAAAAGTCATTTATTTTAATAATTACTTGTTATTTTTAATGGTTTATTTTTATTTCCAGTGTATCTGTTCCTCTGTGATACACGATTTCCTCGTATTCCGGCTCTAACTTTCATACTTGATTTTCGCCGTTCTACTAATAAATTGTGTTGATATTTCTTGTGCTCCAGGAACTTTTCCAGAGCATGATAAAAATTAATATTATTGCATTATAAGTAACTTAGCACTAGCTAATCTAAGCCAATTCTATGCCAAAGCTTTTAAAACTTCATCTTTGGTAGTTCAAGTTGAAAACCTTGTATCCGTTGAGTAGGTATTATTTATCCACCGTCAAATTTGAAATCACAAGTAAATATGCGTTTACTTTCATTATGCAAAATTGCGTTGTTTCGGGATCAATTAAATATTTGATGGATAAACTTCAGCTAAAACTGCCAGCAAAGAGATGACAAATTACCGAAACGCCGTTAATATTTTCCTAATGGAACATCTCCATGCTTCAGACAGTTTTCCTAACTGCAAAACTAAATTAGCCAGTTCCAGCATTGTAATTTGTCACCGCCAAGCATGAAAATTAGTATCCGTGCTTATATTTGACTGTCAAATAACTCTCAATCTCTTCCTTGCTACACTTTCGCTTGCGTAATGCAAAGTTCGAAATAACAGTCCCAATGCATTCGCACCCCATTTGTCCTATCGGGATCAAACCTTTCTAACCGGCCTCCTATAACAGCTTGTGTAGGATGGTATAAATTTAAGATTTTATTGTGACCTTCTTACCCAACACTCATATTTATTCACCTTCCAATATTTTCCACTTTTAGTTACACGGGGATGAGTAAAACCAAATCTGGTATGGGCTTTTAGTTTCATGATTGGGCTCGGGAAAGCAGGAATCAATTATTTTACTTCTATATCACCGAACTCCCAAAGCCGACCCAAATTCCCAAAGTTAGACTTCAACTAAAAAATTATGGAAATATTTTAAAGGAATCTTTCCGTTGTCTAGTAACATAACAGTAAGATGAATTGTTGAACGGTATAAATTGATTCGCGGCACGATTAATTTAAATTATTTCGAAACTGGTTAAATATTTGGCCATTTGGCCTAAGTTGCTATCGGGAAGTACTCATGTGTGTTTGTCTTCGGGAATTAATTTTTGGTTTATCCACGTATTAAGCGGAAATTTACATCATTAACACGCAAACATAATTTTAGAGTCAATAGTAATTATAAATAAACACGAAAAACTGTTAATCGATTCCAAGATCTTTCAGTATCTAAGAGTTTTAAATTATTCTTGCGAAAGTAGAATTTATTTTTATTTACTTAAAAATCCAATGCATCAAAAAATCCAGTTGACATTAGACACACCACCTAATATAGAAGTAGCTTATTTACTTAAATACCACTTACTCATCCTTATACTGATTTCGCCACCGTCTTTTTAAAATGTTAAACTTTAGGATTCCTCGAAAAATTCTCGAAAAGAAAAACCAAAATATTATAAATTTAATACATTTTATTCGAAATGAAACTTAAAATACCTATATTTGAAACATTTTCCTCATTAAAATTGTTAATAACGATAGGTGTCTGCATGTTTTGCAAATGAAAGTTTTCTCTCCTATTTTTCTTTCGTATTTATTTCTAATTCTAAACTCGAACATAGCTCGGTACTTCTACTAGTTCTATTATACACACAACCCACGATTTTCTATTCTTTATACAGTTGCCCTTGGAGGATGTGAACTATCCATAAAATGCTTCTTTTAAAATACCTTCCCTTGAATAGCATTAAGAATTGAGTTTTTTTAATGTTGCCTACCGATGCGATGTCGGACAAGTGAAGAAATTTTTCTTCCGGTAGTGTCCCATTATGATTTGATTAATTCTCGAAATCGCGATTAACGGTAAACATGGGAAATATAATACACGTTGACGACCCCAATTATTCTACCGAGGTTTATAGCGAGAGGCAGTTACCCTAGTTTCTAATGTATCAAGGTCGACGATAGATATTTCATCACCTCGATGGCATGTTTATAGTTTTATGGTACCTCGAACCAATGGTCGACGAGGGTGATCGGGATCACGGGAAGATTATTTGAAAATTTCTCCGGAGAAATTTTCACTCTTTTACGGAACTGAAGACCGCAAATGCTTGTCACTGCGAGTCCTAGATATCGTTTATGATGGATAGTTCTGGTTTTCAGGGTGTTATTCCGTGTACGTGCCCAGCAAGAGAAACCAATTTCACTAGACGCCATCACTTATCCATATCCACCTGACGTCATTCCTCTCATCTACAGCTGCTACCACATCGATTTTATGCGAGAATATCTGAAAATATATTTCTCCTGCAAGGAGCAGTCGGAGGCTGTCACGTCTGGGTATATCCGGCCAGTTGAATCTCACAAATGTCACCAATCTTTTACCCAATTATATAGCACAAAAAGTATTGAATACTTATTTGAAAGAGCAGTAGGTTCCAGAACGAGTCCACAATAGAAATCGATATCAGGAAACCTGCTTAAAAATCTGAACGTTCCTTTTGACGACCTGAGTAATTGTTTTGGGAATCAAGCTAAATAATTAGTCGAGAGGAAATATTTCCGCTCATTTTCAACTGAGAAAAATGTTTCCTTAAATTCCAGAATGGCAATTATTTTTTTCTATCCAAACCCTCACGCTCTTCCGCCGCATGAGCCAGTTTCAGTTTCCATAGTTGGTAGTATTTTATGAATTCGCTTCGCATGGATACTGAGACTTCGTTGAGTAGCAGGGCGTCCACTATATGGGGAATTTAATTGTGGACTCACATGCGCCTCTCTCTAGGATGGGGTCGATGAAGAGGCGCCCAGATTCCTTTCCTACCGTTCATCTCTCGCATGGATGTCATCGCGTGCTAATTTCCCAACTGCACTGAGAGGCGTAAATGATATTCGGGAATCGTCCTTCCCACCCCCTCTTTTACTATCTCCCACGTGAGCCATAATATGAGCTCATCGGAGAGGAAGAATTTTGAGCGCTATTTTCACCTTGCCCAACTTCCAAATCTAATCGGTTGTTCGATAAATATTAATACTCCTGATCATTTAAAACAGATTGCGATTTTGATTACCATGATCGCGGAACTCCTAGATTAGCTGAGAGGGCCAAGTGAACGCTTGGAAAGTACATTCCAAGATTGGCTTAGTTGGCGAGCTTAGTGGTAAAATTATAACATCATTGTTACCTTTTCACCACTTTTAATGCCAACAAGTTTTCACGGATCTTTCCGAAACAGACACAAATGGCACGATTTTGGTAATAATTTACCCATCACTCGCAATAAAAAAGTTCAGACTAGATCCATATTCATCCATGTACTTTGCATCTTAAGTTTATGTGCAAGTAACATATATGACTCAAACATCGGGAGCACAGAGAAGTGAAATTCCAGTCTAAGAGAATATTCATAAATTTTGCGGAGTAGCCCTCGCTGCAAACTCAGATTCATCCAAAACGTTTCACTTATTTTTCAGAAACTTAGAGAGAAATATTATTTATCGGGTCTGTGAAACGAGATCTCCCCAAGAGTTAACTTATACTTACGGTGAAATAACATGCACCGAAATTAAGAAAACATTCATTTCACACTTCCCATGGAAAATAATCATGAAAATGTGGAAGGGGGTGTTCTGATGACCCCTTTAGCTGAGTTGGTGGAAGCAATAATAATGTCTCCTAGTAGGGAACTCTTGTTAGACAAATGATAGGATAGGGGCCAGAATAAAGGTAGTACACGACGCGTATGTTCCCCAGGGAGACGGCGGCAAAGACGCCTGACCCCAGAGAGATGGCCAGTTAAAATTACAAAATATATCGTACTGTGTGTACTAAATATACCATCGAGGGAGGCATCATGTATCTGGCTTCATTATTACTCCTCAGTAATTATTCTGGGCAGAAACTTGATAATGAACCCAGGTAACTACGGGTCTTTTTCCGATGGACTGGAAGTCGGGACCGGCAGGGGGAGAGGCAAGGCCTTCGCGATCGTCATCACATGAAGTCACCAAATAAAAAGATGCAGAGGAAAAAAGCAACTGTCAAATAGAGATTTTGGTATATAAGGATAATATTGAGGACAGAGATATCATCATGGAGGGGCTGGAGAAAACATAGATCTGTTACAACTGTGCGAGGTTAGATGGATGGATGGAAAATATTAAGAATTATTGAAGCGATAATTTCAGAAAAATACACCGCAGAGGGTAAGAAAGCCAGCCAGATGAGTCAGGTTAAGACAAAGAGAATTAACACAGGAAGAAAAAAGAGAGTTCTGCCGGAGAAAGGGCTTGATCATAACTAAGTGGCTTAAATACTGTATTAAACTTTGGTTCACGTGAAAAATTATGAGAGACATAGGATATAGTTAGATCGTATTATGGCTAGGCACAGATTTACGAGCATGTTATGATTTCGCACAGCTGGTTGCGTATGTGTATTTCGATCATAATTTAGAGTTAATGATGTATGAAGTCCGTTTCAAGATGAGATAAGAATTATTACAAAATGGAATATAGAGGAAAAAATACAAGGGACCCTCTTCAGGAAGGCCTGGAAAATATAGCGAGCCTTGACAATGGCGAAATTTTGACGCCATGGCCTCAATGTGCCCTGCATTTTATAAACGCGAATTGCGAATCGTCGAAGCCGTAATGTTGCAAACTTGCTATTGTCAAGAGTGATTATTCCGAGACCTTACCGAATAGTCCCTTGGGAAGCAGTCAATAAAATCCTCAATGATGACCAGGGGTACAATAGGTAGAATAGAGGAAAGGTGATAATCTCTCAAAACAGAGATAACGAAAATCGAATAACAAAACGGTAACATTCGATAGTAGTAAATTATATTTTAGATAAACTATTAGGAGTATATACGAGAAAAGGAAAAGAAGGAATACAAAAACAGTTTTAGGGAAAGAAAGTTCGAATAGTTCAAAAATAAACCCAGGAGAGAAGTCATCAGGGTGGAAGAAAAGTGTTATAAAAGACAGGGTGAGAATAAATAGTTTACAGAGATAGAGTGAAATGGTCATGCAATGCAGGAAAGTAACGAGGGCCAGGATATAAAAAGAAAATTCCCTGAGCACAATCACTTGCACGATATTATGTGTTACTCAAAGCAGATGAGAATCAGTCAAGATAGAAATGATAGATAGAAGAACTTTATGAATAAGGCATTAGGTCATCACGTTAAGGCACAGGATGAGAATATGACGTCGATGAGGACAGCTTAGTTCTAGGAATATATTAAATGTAGCTATGAAATATAAAATGCACTAAAGGTCTCGCTATTTTCAGAAAGAGAACAAAGACGTGAGGATAGACAAAATCTGTGCGGAAATACCACAAAGGTTTAGGAAAACGTTGAATGAAAGGTTTACTAAATACGATTGATTTTGTGCGCAGTCCTACTTAGGACTGCCAACTAAATTGTAGAGAAGAAAAAAGATGGGGAAGAACAATTTGGATTTAGTACAGAAGGGGCACACGTGATGCTAAGGCATAAATAAGGAATAAATATCACTTATTAGACGGATATATTCGTTTGCTACGTGGATTTTGAGAAACCATTTTACAGTGTAAATTAAGTATAATAAATGGAAATATTACAAAAGATGAGACTGAACTAGATGATTACGAAGCTTTTACGAAATCTACACGACTTAGACTGTAGAAGGGTGGGAGTCGGATGGAGAATTATGATGGGCGGAGCGGTGAAATTGCGTTAAACCTTTGCCTCTGTACATTTTGTATCCGTAAGCGTTCAGTTCCTGTGTCAATCTAAAATCTACCTAGGCCAGTAAACTACTGTTAATAGTTCATGTATCAGCATTTTTGTATGTTTTCCCATTACCATTTGAGAAGGACTGCATCAATCGGTTCTAAATGCTCACATTATTGTAATTTAAGTACATTTTTGGGTATGTGCTCATGGTAGAATTAGTTTTAAGATAATACAAAAATTAGCAATAATTAATCAATTTTAACTTCATTAGTTCTCTCCAAATTAGAGTCGTCAAAAATATACTATGAAATTTATTTCTCAATACAAAACTACCGCGCTATTTAGTGAAATGGGATCTGTTTGATTGATAGACGAAGTTTTAATTCGCTTATTAAATCTATTAACTTGAAGGCCTCTCGTCTCTTGGAGTTCTTGAAGCGAAACTAAACGTCCAATTTCTCTTTGGATACCATGTTACAATATCATTACGCTGTTGATCGGCTTCTACTGAATACAACGTGATCTGGAATCAATAGCTTTTAACTTACGATATGACCATTGAAAAATTCCAGTATACAAAGTACACAAATATCCAATACATAAATGCACAGATAACAAAAAATACAAAATGTGTGTTTTGATAAATATCTGTGATACAGAAATAATGGTATTTTCTTTAATGCAAATGATTACCCCAACATGCTTTCATCGCATTCCTTTAAATGTAAGACGGAAGGTTGCTGGCGTAACTTTTCTCCGAAACTTTTTGAGCGGAGCAGTTGACCCCTGTTACATATATCTTCGCGATGTTTTGGATATTAACGTCCTTTCGCGGAGAATAATACATATCTCAGTCTTTCGAGGTCAATTCGGAAGGGTGAAGGTCAAAAGGTTTGAACCACTGGCACGGATGTCACGGCGATGACAAATAAGTTTTTAGGCTATCATAATGACTGACATTTTTAATAATGCATTGAATTGTTTTAATAAAAAATGTTTACTTTTTTTTAGTAGGAAGCAATTATTGTGGCATTTGCATCACATTATCTTTATATTTCGTTTTTATTGCAATTCATATAATTTGGGTAACCTGCATGTGGAAACTAAATTATTATTATGATTTTATTTTAATTAAGACATGTCATTTTAAATATCATTTTCCTGCTGAAATGATTTGAAATGGAACTGCAATCAAATAATTTACAAAATGCATTGACTTTGCTTCGCCCTTGACAATTATCTATAACAACACCAAAATGCTAGGTCTTGTAAAGAATGCTAACATGCATTAATTCCAAAGCATTAATTCCATTAAATTTGGCTGTTTAATCCTAATATATTTAGAGTGGGATTTCCAGCACTACTAATGAATGGAATTTTAATATTATAAGAATACCCGCAACGTTGAGAATTTACAAATTTCGCTTTCCGCTATGCTCACATATACTTATTCCATTTTGTACTAGAATAGTAAAATTTCCTCTTTCCGACGGAGGGAGGAAGTGAATTTAGTATCTTTGAATCATATCACCAGAGAGCACTCACCACTTGAATTGCTTCATTCCTGTTAACTTCATTTTGTAGAAATATAAACTATCCAAACTTTTATGCTACATAGGTGTATGAAATAAGCTCATTTTTTGTCAAGGGTTTCTCTTATTAATCCTTCCAAATGCGAAAAAAGGCCAAGATATAAAACCGTGTCCGATATTTGCCATGGGACCTAAGTATGAATATTATTAGAGATGAGATAAGAAGAAATTCTCACATGCATGCTTACGCTAATCAATAGTAACAAAATGTCATTTCTCCATTATAATTAAACTTCTGAACAACGGCTCAATAAATAGTTACTGGTGGATAGTTTGGCGACCACAGAAGCAATAGGGACCATTCCAAAATTCTTTTTGACTACCCATAAAACTGTTTCACTCCCATGAGTTTACAAATTTTAACGCTAAAAAATTGCGCTAATAAACAATTTAACCAGCTAAGGGTTTCAACTTAACCATTTTTGGCGACAAACGTGGATTCGCGAATTGTTTCAGAACTTGGTGCACGCAATCGATAGCAGGCAGCATAACTCGTACACTCATATTTCCCATTCAAACGCACGATCCAAAAACGGCCGAACAATTTATCCCCCCTTGTTAACGTATCCATATTCTAATCCGCATTGCACTTTCAATAATTTAAAATCATTTCTCCGAATTTTTTCGTGAAAATACATGCATGCGTCAAAATTGCCACCTGTATTTCTGTGCGCCTGTGTATCCTTTCATTTAGGCAATTTCAATAACACCTCTGCAAACGAGAAAAAAACTCCAATTAATTAATCAAACGTTTTTGACCAAAGAACACACTATTATTAGACCAACAGCCTCCAAATAAATTGAACGCGAATGTATTGAGACGTAAGCAAGGCGAGTGTAATTCATAGTGGTTAGAGCGCATTCATTTAATCTGCAGCAAATATTTGATTCTACAAGAGAGACAAATCCGAAAGAAAGTCTAGATCCCCCAAATATGCGGGCTACACAGTTGCCTACTGATCTAAAATATGAGTTAACTTATCCACCTGAAATAATGGAAATGGGGTTGAAGAAAGACTTCAAAATCATGAAATCAATAAATTAAGCAAGATTGATTTACTTCAATTTCAGTCCATTCGTAAAAATCAGAGCTAACACTATCATCAATGATGAAATTGACTCTTGGCGGAATATTCTTACTTGCGCTCTTTATTCTTGTGCAAAATATTTTTCGGTTGAATTTCACTTCGTAGAAATTCATCCGATCAATAATGAAAGTTACTGGAATGGAATAAAATTCCTCGTGCTTTACAGATATGCCACAAATTTTATTCACGTGTTTTTTTACAAATATATCAATGTGATATACCATATCAGCATCTCAAAAAGAGGGGTATCCAAATCTTATTTTGAGGGAAGGAAAAAGCACATAATTCGCTTTTAAAGTTTAATTGTCGATGTCAACAAACGTGATGTTCAGCTAAAAAGTTGAGCCAGGAGTCGAATGACAAGTTTGGGCTAATTTTTATTTATTCCCTGATAGAGACCGTAAAAAAATATATGAGATCTCTCTATAAATTTATTATTATCATTAGATCTATTTTAGCCTATCGCCTATTAAATCGTCTTTGGGATATTCAAATCTATGGCCAGAGGGATTTCTGCCAACCAAGAACCTTCCCAATCAATTGTATGGAAGACTATGCAAAACACTTTAAAGACCATCATAGTATCAACCACATTCCGACGATTAGGTCCGTTATTTCATGGTTGAGCTATATACAGTCGACATCTATAGCCTTATGGAAAGGGGAATCATGAAATGGACAAAGCATTCCAAATAACAGCTCATCGAGAAAGCTATTTTCTTTAAGTAAAATGATACCTTTCTTCCGCGCGGGTAAGCAAAATTTGGATTAAAGATTTAGACTCAAAGGTATATCTTTCACACGATTAAATGTCTTAGCATTTATTTGTTAATCTTAGGGTCAACATTACATTTAACCATTGGAAAATAATTTTAGTAATTATAAGAGCGGACCAATTTCAATCTTTGAATGTGTTACGGGAGTCATAGGCTAAATCCAAGGGGTAATGAGATAACGTCAGTATATCCAGGGAATTCATTTCATATTTTATCAGAGAATACCAAACGTTTCAATTAATATTATCACAGCATTCAAGTAGTTTCACGTCAATCAAATAAATACGACTGAACCGAAACGACTCCAATACGCAAGAAAAACAAACTCCACTTTCTTGGAAAAAATAGAGGTGTACTTTCATGGAGCCACACAAAAGGAGCAGCACATGTCGGAAGAAATCTGCTTTATTTCAACGGAGTAACCTACCATTCTATCTCATCCTTATCTAAACTGAACGCCTATGCTAAATTTTAAAAAATGCAAACGAATAATAATAAATGTAAAAATGGCTGACGTTCATATCTTACTTCACAGTTCCACCGTTTTCATCATCAGCAGATAAAGTTTTGAATAGAGTACTTTTGAAGTTACCCATTCTAATTTACAAATCTGTGAAAATTGGGTGAATCCAATAATTGCTTACTCTCCCCACTTCTAAGTGGGTCGCTGTTCAATATCCCTAAGACTCTGAGTATTCCAAGTAAGCAAAATCCTTTTCTTAATTTCAATCCCTGGGATAAAATGACGATTCCTTCACGTGAGTGACACCCAAATGCAAAACTCAATGCAGCGTTTTATTTGATTGCCACATTTACAGCACTTATTTCTTTTCATTTTTACTCCGGGCTAAGTTCCGATAAATACAATATTAGCAACAATATTTTCACTTTTAATATTTTCAGTGCCAAATAGGAGCCGAATCACCTTTTATTACTCATAGATAATGCAGAAGTAATTTGCTTTTTGTTAGAGAAATGTCCTAACGAACACTCGTATTATGCGGGCATAAATATTGTGAATCTACTCGTATTCAGGGAAATCTTCATTTAAGGCACGTTATGCAAATGTCATATCATTTCGTGGTACTTAGGAACAAATTTTCACCGAAACAATAGAAAAAACTGTCCACCATAGATAAGTTCAACGAAGTAACAAAATGCAAATGCCTTTCTCGCGCCCAGCCAGAAGATTACCCGAATACATTAGAGCGGCGATACCCAACAAATGTGTTCATACCAGCCAAAACTTCAACGAGAATGTTAAAATTTCCTTAGAAAGACAAAAAATTACACTTGAGTCTATTTTATTGGCAGAAAAATATAAGAACTTACTTATATATGTGTGTGTGTACATATATATTTAACGACGATATAGAGACACACACCAGCAGTATAATATTTAGACGGCGCAATAGAACACAAATAAAATAGTAACGCTTAAAAGGACACCCACATTGTAGATTTTTTGAGCTCTCGGCCTTCTCCGAGGCCTTCTTCAAGTAAGACTTACTTGAAGAAGGCCTCTGAGGAGAACGAAAGATCAAACACTCTAAAATGTGAGTGTACTTTTAAGTGCTACTATTATATTTGTGTTCTATTGTGCCGTTTATATGTGTGTGTGTATATATATATATATATATATATATATATATATATATATATATATATATATATATATATATATATAGTATGTATATATATATATATATATATATATATATATATATATATATATATACACACACACACGTATTGTCATGCTTATAAAACAAATTCTCTATTTCCATTATACATATAATTCTCAATGTATATATTTATATACATTTATTAATTTATGAAGTGATACAAACGAGGAATAGTAAACAGAGCTGTATCCATTTTGGAGCCTTGTGAAGATTCGGGGCTCTTAATCTAGATTTTCACGCAACACAAATTTCCCTCAAGAAAGCTGCGTGAATACTTATCGCCAATACTCCGGTCATGTAGCTGATGACCCATTCATGCACCAGGAAACTAGAAAATAAAACAAAGGACACCATGGGCAGGATGGTCTCTCCAGGTCATTATCCGCACGAACTTCTCTCCCACATGCAAGCTCATTAATCCTGAAAAAAATCAGAGTATTTCTTTAGTGAAGGGCATACCCTAAATTATATATGTGTATAATAAACTTTATTCTGTTCGATGAATTTTTTCGTAAGGGCCGACGTCAGGTAACATTTTGAGGACCAAGGTGGAGTGAAATGTGAGATTTCGGGAGAAAGTCCACCTATTTATCATGTTCAGCCTGAAATATATCAATTTTCTTTCGGCGATATGGGGTGCCGCTCCCTGTCTGGCAATCATTATCAATCAAACATCATGGAGTTGACGCAATAAAGCGCCAAGAATTACATTTTAAAATTTTTATTTTCAGCCAAGCGTAGATTATGCATAAGAAATTGTTGAGAAAACGTTGGTGTCGATTTTACACTTTTAAATTGTTGCATTGTAATAAATGTATTTTTATTTTTTTTAATAAAATAATATCGACATTGCATCACTGCTTGAATTAATTTTCTTACTCCTCAAAGCAAAAGAATTATCAAAATGATGTTTTCTGTGAAATTTCCGTCGGAGACAAAAAACAAATTTTCTTTGAATATTTAAGGCTTACTTTTCCTAAAATTGCGTCGAAAATATACCACTAAAGTTCGCTTCAACTTGTCAACCTTAATCACATTTTGCTACTGGCGCCATTTCAAGCATTACTGAAGATGCTATTATATCTTAGTCAGTTTTAGGAAAACTAAATCCAAAATACAAACTTATTGAAACACAAAATTCAATTATTTATAATTTTTTTAATATTATGAAATATATAATTATTTGAATGTTAATTTTTACAACTATAGATTCTATATTCCTCGCAAATTCCTCCAAACCATGGTAAGCCAAACGATAGCCGTTACCATTGCGAGTCCAATTAATGCATGATACCATGAGAAAAATATAATGATATTCATTGTAACAGCACAGTTAAATACGGAGGTGTATCTAACGCTGTGTCAATTGATAAGAATATCATCCAATGATCGTAAAAAGATGGAAAAGTTGGTTGTTACTTCAAAAATGTCAATAAGGAAAATAGAACAAAACCCTTAATTTCGATTGTTTCCATGCATGCTCTTAAATACTAGACGCACGTTATAAAGGACTGAAGACCTATGAATTGATGAATGGAAACTTAGGAAATAAGTATACAATTTGTTTTGCAACGTAGAACATAGCATTGTATCGCAGAAACAACAAACATAATTCTTTATGAGTCGATCCTTATTGTATGAAGAAACTCCTTACTTTAAGTCCTCATCTCATGCACAAGAAAGTATATCATTAATTTTATAAACATGTTTCATTTCGTAGCCTCTCAGCTGAGTAGTCGATGAAAAAGTGCAGTGCAATGCTGCTGTAAATAAATGTATTACATCTCATTTTTCATAAGTAATCACATTTCATAATTTACCTTTTTTTTAACTATATATAATTACGACATATTTTGCCTTAAAAATCCAGCAATGTCGAAGAAGTATCAGTAATCAAATTATCAGTTGATTCACCAACGAATTAGTAAAAACATTATACCTCTCATTTCGGTAACCGCGCACGCACGTACGATGCGTTGAAAGTCGCGACAAAGAAGTCGAAATGGATGAACTCTAGGAAAAGAGAACCAATAATTTGCCAGCGGTGGCAACCTACAGGGTTCGTCCGGAAAATAAGCGTACTGACTCCTGGGCTGGGCGCGCCGCTCCAGGCGCGCCCAGCACCGCTCTGATGGGCTGCGATTGGAAGGGGGTATGTTGGCAAGCGACGCTGAAAAAGGCAGTCGGCTCTGAGCTATGGTGTAGTGAGGAGCTCTGTTAACGCGAACCTCCACGCTCGACCCACGTCACGGAACGCGATGCCGAAGTTTTTGGAGCAGCGTTATTCCATCAAATTTGCGGTAAAGCTTGGGAAATCGTCTACCGAAACTGTCGGTATGATTAACCAGGCTTACGGGGAGTCAGCCATGTCCAGAAACATGATATTTCGGTGGCACAAGATGTTCGTGGAGGGCAGAGAAGAGGTCGACGACGAACCACGGCCTGGACGCCCATCAACGACACTCACCGACGAAAATGTGCGAAAAGTTCGCGATGTACTGAACTCTGATCGTCGTCTTAGTCTTCGGATGATAGCAGAGCAGTGTAATGTGCCAAAAACAATAGTGCACGAGATTATTAGGCACCAATTACAGATGCGAAAAATTTGTGCAAAGTTGGTGCCGAAAGTGGCACTCAGTGATGATCAAAGACTCAATCGTTTGGAAATCGCGACACAACTTGCGGATCACTGCAAAAATGATCCACATTTTTTAGAGAACGTTGTTTCGGGTGACGAGACGTGGATCTTTGAGTACGACCCGGAGTCGAAGAGACAAAGTGCGGAGTGGCACACCCCATCATCACCCCGTCAAAAGAAAGCTCGCATGAGCAAATCTCGGATCAAGGCGATGCTCATTGTCTTTTTTGACAAAAGGGGAGTCGTCCACTACGAATTTGTACCTGAACGACAAACTGTAAATGCTGCATTTTACGTCCAAGTGCTCGACAGGCTTCGAAAACGAGTCGCCCGCGTCCGGCCAGCGATCAAAAACATCTGGCGGCTGCATCACGACAATGCGCCGTCTCACACCGCGCTTGTCGTGTCGGACTTCTTGGCCAAGCACGGCGTGGCAACGCTGCCGCACCCGCCCTACAGCCCGGACTTGGCACCACCGGACTTCTTTCTGTTCCCGAAGATAAAGAGGAGTTTGAAAGGAACGCGATACGGGACTTTGGACGCCGTCAAAGAGGCCGTGACGACGTGTCTTCGAGAGGTTCCCGATGATGCCTTCGCGGGAGCGTTCCAGGAATGGGAACGCCGCTGGAACAAGTGTATCGACTCACAAGGGTCCTATTTTGAGGAATATTAGCTTAAGATATGTAAAGGTGTAATAAATTTTTTTTCCTGAGCTCAGTACACTTATTTTCCGGACGAACCCTGTAGGTATTTCAGAGTTGGCACAAAGTTAAATATATCAATTCTTTGAGCTCTCAATGGTTAGTTTCATATTCTCCGTCGAGAATCAGTATTGCAACCACGCTCTCAAAATATTTTCTCCGAAATTTCTGAAGACTTTTCCTTTCAAAGCCTCTCAGCTGAGCGAATAATACTGCACAGAATACTAGTACCACGTTTCCGGACGTTTACTAGACTTACGAAGTTGTTCCATATAACTTTAAAAATTCATTGTTTAACCAATCATTGAAAATTATTACGAGGTTCAACAACCCTTCTACGTTAATTTTCAAAAATTAAAAAGCACACGAAGTTCATTTTGTACTCATTACCTTCAAGCTTACTTCTTCGTAAGGGAGAGAGAAACTTTTGCTTATTTCTCAACAAGTCAATGTAAAACTATTAGTTCTTTGATGTTCCGGGCTCCAATATATAAAATTTTTGAAAACATTACTTTAAACTTTATCAATAGAGGGGAAGTTCGATTATAATTTGGAGTGATAGTATTAGTTAGCATAATAATCGAAAGTTTGGGGCGAAATGATAATACTACAATCTCCAGCCTTTTTAAGCAGTAAAATGTTGGATGTAAATCCCTTTTTTGTTAGACTCGGGGCCTGTAAATAAATATTACTTTATTGAAAGAGAGCGAAAGAAAGCCTAAGATTCCTCAGACTGGGGTTATATCTCAGGCTCTCACCCCTACGAGGGTACAAACACATCCCCACCTCTCTCGACTCAGGTAAAAACTTCTTTACCCATCACT
This sequence comes from Hetaerina americana, assembly GCF_022747635.1. Taxonomy (NCBI): domain Eukaryota; kingdom Metazoa; phylum Arthropoda; class Insecta; order Odonata; family Calopterygidae; genus Hetaerina; species Hetaerina americana. The sequence continues at coordinate 16,040,607 of NW_027286985.1, forward strand.
TTCCCCCTCTTTGAAAGGCCACTGAGCCAAAGTTATTGAAAATATCCGTTTCTAGAATGTCACATAAGCTTTGAGATGTTTACAGGCATCTGGCTCTTTTTGAGATATAAACTTACCACCTCCGCCGGAAAGGTCCTCTTAAAAGAACCCATGTTCTGCTCCCACTTGAAAGAAGGCTATATTTAGAGTAAGAGAGAGATACACAGGAAAGAAGCCTTCAATGTATTTGAGGGTCTATTTGACATCAAAGAACGTTAGCGCCATACGCCTAAAGCGTGGAAAACTACACTTCAACACGCCAATTAATAGGCCTATTATTTGGCCTTTTAAGGTCTGCAAGAAAGTAAAGTAAATAAGTGTATTTTGCGCTATTGAATAAAAAGAGCAATTGTAAAGCCATAGAGGGCAGCAAAACATGACAATTTTATCAAGTTTTTCCTTTTTCATAATGAAAAGCAATCAAGGACCGGAGACCTCTCTTCGATTTGTGGCTTGACATGAAGTGGGACTAAACTACATCAACAGCATAAATACTTCCAGCAAAAAGATCCAGAAAATCCTACATTAGTAAAGAATCGTGTTTTTTGAACAAATTAAAGTAAAAAATAAATATACTTAAACATGAAATTTCATTTAACTCTACCTTAAAAAGTTAAATATTTTTACAAAAAAACTCCATGCGTAGATTTGGACAGGAATTCATTTAAATGTTTATTAAAAAAATGGAATCTTTATATTTGTATGCGAACTTTGAAATGGAAATGCGATGATGGCATTATTATTCTTTGCATTTAGTACTCAGCAGTACATTGTTATTCTTGTGCATTGAGTATATGAAAGGAATAATTCATACGTACGGAGAATCAGTCATGGAAAAAACTTCATTTTCGGCATACTGTGATGAAAAGATGAAACATTGTGGATATAATTAATAAGACAATCATCCAGAGGGAGAGAGAGTATTATTCGGGAAGAGATCACTATTCCAGAAATTCGTTCTAAGTAAGGAATAATAAGAAGACAGAGCTTTAGTAACTTAAATTAGCATGCTCATATATATATATATATATATATATATATATATATATATATATATATATATATAATTTTATTGAGTGATTGATTAAGTGTGGCTGAATTACTGTAAGTCGGTCCCTGGTGTCTGAAAAGGCATCCGTCGTAAACCACTTCGCGGGAACAAGGGTATCTTTTGAATTGTATTAAGGGCTTAAATGGCTAATTGGCCCCAAAAATGGGATTAATTTTCCTCAAATCCAATCGTGTGAATGTGACCTGGATGTCTTTCCTCGCGCCCCCACCAATTCCGTGAGGTAAACACTTCCTCTGGGTGCCTGTAAGAGTCCCTGGTGAGTTTCTTCGCCTTTTAACTATCATAGAACGCATGTATCTGGTTGTTTGTTTGCTGCCTGCGCTGACTCCTGACGAAAGTTAATCCCCTGCGAGTCAACACGTTGATATTGTATCATAATTTCCTGTGAGCGTATTCCATGCGAGTATATTTCTTACGTGTAGGCTCTGCGGAGCGGGACGAAACCCTTGGAAATCTCAACGGAAAGCCCGACATGCACCTCATTTTAGCACTTTTGTGTAGTCAAACTTGTTACGGCCATTGGAGTTCCCATTCAATCTAAGTTGGCCGTAGAAGTAGCTGAGAGGATTCCTAAATTTCGTCGAGTCTCTCATTAATTCGGGCGTAAGAAGCATCTACATCTACATCAATACCCTGAAAGCCACCAAAAAGGTGTTTGGCAGGGGTTGCAGCACCAGGAGGAAAGGGATGAGGGGGTTAGGGTTTTTCAAATAGATGGGGAAAAGTGAGGGGAACCTGCAAAAAAAATATATAAATATAATCGTATAAACATGTGCAGTCGCTACCTTGTAGGTTAATACTTATTATGTCGAACCGACTCCTGGGGGATTTAGATTACAAGCATTCTGGTCTCATATTGCTCTTGGGAAAAATGACCATTTAAACCTGTATGTCTTGCAGTCAGTCTCTATAATATTATATTCGTGATCCCTCCGCCCGTAATACGTTGGCGTTCGTATTATGTTCTTGATGTCATCGGAAAAGGGCCCATCTTTAAATGTTTTTAATAAGTTTAATCTAAATTGTAGCCGCCGCTGTGTAAGGGAATCCCAGCCTAAATTTTCTAGCAAAGTAGTTACGCTACTGCGTTGTTCATAACAATTTTTGACAAATCTAGCCCCCCTCCGCTGAACTCGATCCAATTCCGAAATCAAATTTATCTCTTGAGGATCCCATATACTGGCAGCATACTCAAGGTGGGGCCTGACTAGGGCAAGAAAACATCGTTCCTTCACTTTTTCGTCACATTTACCCAGCACTCTTTTTACAAATCCCAATTTTTTATTAGCACGACCGCATATTTCCCGTATTTGCTTTCCCCTGGACAGATCGTGAGTAATTGTTTCACCCAAGTATTTAAAGGAATCTACCCTCGCGATTTCTGTTTTTTTCACTTGGTAACTAAATGGGAGGGAATTACTCCTTTTCCAAAAATTTATTACTAGTATATACATGTATTTCCATATTTCCATGTATTACCTGTATTTCCGTAAAATGTATTAAATGTATTATTAGGATGCATTATAATCAGATAAAAATCCTTTGCAGGAAATTAGAAGTATAACAAATAAAGTATGAGTTGAATTTCTACCATTAATAAATTAAAATATTGTGCCTTGAACTAACATTAAGTTGAAAAACATATTCATAAACAAATGCGTTTAAACCAGATTACGTCGTCTATCCACTTCCCTTATATAAATGAAATAAATAATGCGTACCTGAACCAATCTCTTACGCTGGGTGGTGATGACAGGATACGAATTGTAAAGAATACCAATGACAACTGAATCCTGCGAGCAGACAGACGGGAATCAATGTGCTTTGTGAAAAAAAGCAGAGTAAATCAGGCGCAGTCACTGTTTTCCACAATTTAAAAGGCATGAGTTTCAGAAAATGACGAAAAGTTAAAATATTGCGCATGAAATTTTATCTTTCAGGAAATTAGATATCTGTAAAAAATGATCCAACTGTAGTTTAAATTCAAACAAAAAGGTCAGGAACTTAAAATGCCATGAATAATCATAATTAATTTCATGGAGATAATGTGGAAATAAAGCCCTCTTTACGAAAAAGACGTTACATTAATAATGATTATTTGAGCTAGTAGGAAAAAATGCCTTTACAATCCTTTTCCGCGAGATAAAGATAATCCTTAAGTTGAAACATGTCACCTTAACAATATATGGCATTATGAGAAACAAATTTGCACTTTTCCACAGATGTAAATCTGTGGGAAAGTGCAAATTTGTTTCTCATGATGACGAACTTCCACCACATCTTGCCTGAATCAGTTGAATATATGGCATATAAAAATTCGCAGCTGTGAGGCAAGGGCAGCAGAAACCAGATAGAGGTTATATATAGGATTCAATACATGAAAATGAAAAACCATGCCCTCGAAAACAGTGGGAAGAATTAAGAATAGAACTTTATTGTAGCTCCGACTATTAATGATTTTTTCTGATGCTAAAGCCAACTGAATACGCATTCCCAATAGCAGTTTCATACCTTTCAATTGAAAAAACTCACTTGTTTTTCAATAACTCTGAATAGCATCTCAGGTGAATGAATGACCAAAGGGATGTAATTCATGTGTTGCAATTGTGCTGTTGCCATCGAAACGGCGTTAAAAAATAGACCTTAGATTGAAAACACGATCTTTTTCAATACCGACAAAAATAACTGCTCACGATTTCTTCGCAATTTCATCGTTCTTCGACCGCTGTTCCCTGTCGGCATTCACCGCTTTCATGTCATGAAAAATTCACCCCGCTCAAAGTCGTCCACTTATGTCAGTCCATTTACAAACACTCCGCCGCCTCGGAAATCAGGTGCGGCTCACTTGTTGCGGCATGTAACGCCAAGAAACGTGAACACATTCGCTGAAGTGTCATGAGATGAATGTAAACCCCACGTTAAGGCCTTCGCAGACCTCCTGAACGATTGCTCGCAGGAGTTCGATGTGGTTTTATGCTGGAGAAAGGAAAGGGAGGGAATGAGAGATGATAGCGAAACGACGAAAGTCCGGACGTATCATATCTGGCGACATCGGTCTTCAGACTCCTTTCGGAGCTCCAAACAGCTCCGAGTACGAGCAACCAAGTCCCCTTCGCCGCGGGCCAATTTTGCAATTTTACGCGGACCCGAGACCGTACGAGAACCCCCTCGATGCCTTACTCCGACCACTCCCGTCCCACACTTTCCTCTTCATCCTCTTTCCTTTCATTTCCATCTGGGGGGTGAAAGGAGGGAAAACGTTTTTATCCTTATTTCTTTTTTTTCTCTGGCAATCACATTTATGCGATGGACGGGTCTTCTCCTTTCCCTCTCTCTTTGCTCGGGAGAAAAGGACGGCGGAAGGGACAAGCACTATCTCTTCCTTCCATCCCCGTGCCCCCCTCCCCTTCCTCCCCCTCTTCCTCTCCCCATCCAGATCACCCGCCGTCTTGAATCCTTCCACCGACCTCCTCCCACGCCACCAACCCCTTCCCTGCCAACCTCACCTCCCCCTCCCGCCCGCCGGATCCTCCTCCAAATGGGAAGTGGTCGGTCTGAGGAGAAGGGTTGCTGCCACCGCTAACAGGCATTTCCCCAGCAATCTCTCTTCCGCCGCTCCTTCTCCCCCTCCCTCATCCCCCCGAGAGCGCCCTCCAATTCGAAATAAGTCTCTCGCACTCTCTCTCCGCTACCCGCACGCTGAAACCACCTCTTGCGCCCAATCCACCTCCAAGTCCCCTTTATCGCATCACACACGCCATTAGCTCCCTACATCCGCGATGTTTAGGAAGTACTACTCTCCCGGCGAAGGTGGAAAACTGGGATGAATTCACTGGGGAGGCACTGCCCGATGGAACGTCGTGTCGGGACGAAGGGAAAACCGGATATGTTATCCCGAGATAAATGAAACAGAAATGATAAACAGATGGTCTGCTAATGAAAACAAAAGTCGCGCACTTAGCAAAGAGCAGGCATGTAGTGAAACGGTTCGCTTTCAATTTAAAATATTTTTATTGAATAATGTCGCTTTTTTCATTATAGTTAGTGGTGGGTTGGAAAAATTAATGGAATTTAATGATTCAAAAAAAGAATACCAATGAGCTCCAAGTCGTGTGTGTACATGAATCGCTTGTGAAAAAATAAAATTATTACAGTGAAATCGGTGATAGGGGGGAATATACTATAGCGTATGCATTGACCTCAAATCTCCTCACAGTTTTTTTAAACAATGCAACTAGTTTGAAATATGAGTCTCAAGCAATTTCGAGAAAAGAAAAAAGAAGTAAATTAGTCTTTCAATCTAGAATGAATCTGATCCCTAATGTTCAAAATTATCAGGATAGCTTTTAGCTTTCACCTCAACAGCCAATACATAATCTCAATCAAATCTCAAAATCCTCCAGAATTCTACCCCATCAGTTTCTTTTAAAAATCGTACCATCAAAACTGCGAGTTAAAAAACCTGAATTTGTAAATTTTCCAGTCTCCTATCTGTGCGTCTCAGGCATCGTTTTTTCGAGGAACTGCATCGGTCGATATCCGTTATTAATCGCCGAAAAGAAAACTAGGAAGTAATAATAGGATGAAAAGTTGGCGTGTCCCATATTGTGTAAGAGCATTAAGTCATAACAAGGATTTTCGATAGATTGGGATCAAGCATTTCCCTAAGGATTCCATTTGTCCCAAAATGGTGCAAAACAATGACTTATATACGTAATGTACTTTAAGAAGAAATAGTTCCGGGTAAAGAAGAAATTCTTAATCAATTCTGCTTCTCTAATTAATGAATAGGTGTTGTTTCATTGTATTTCTTAAGTACTGCGAAGGCGTCAACCTAACTATGAGGTTCAGTCAATGGAAAACCGAACACCCGCTAATATGTTACCGTGAAATGTTTTTGTTCAAAAGTATTGGCCAAAATCGTTGATACATTTATCTCTTTGGGAGATGAGATGACCAATTCCAGGATTGTAGAAAGAGGTAGGTCGCTGACGAATCCACAACTGCAGCCACTTATCCGCTTTCTCGTCCGAATGAAACCTATGTCCACAAATGTTTTTCTTTGGGTCGCAAAAGATGTGAAAATCACAATGTGAAAGGTCCGGGAAGTACGAAGGATGTTGAAGTGTTCCCGGATAAGGCCATTAATCCACCCGAAGGTTTTCCCGGATAAAGCCATTAATCCACCCTCTCACATCAGGGGTAATGGCTCGACGGACCTGTCCTGGGCACGCATAGTCTTGCGCCCTTCTCGAAATCTCCTATGCCACTCTTGCACGCTTGTGAGGGAAATACAGTGTTCACCATACACAGAAAACATGCGACGATGAATTTCGCGTAATTCAGCACCCTCGGCCATCAGAAAACGAACTATACCTCACTGCTCTTCTCTGCTTGCCTCCATTCTGCAGCTGAACGAACACACTAGACCATTCTCGCAGCAACAAGGACATAATCCAGCAACTGCGTGCACCTGTGAGTGAGTGTACACTATGGAAGTCTCCTACCTCAGCGATTGCAGTAACGATACGTAAACAAGTGTTGCCACCTTTCGGGGGATTGTGTGTTCTGGCACGTGTCAGTTTTGAAATTTAGGAACAAAGGGAGTGGCAAACAGGAAATGAATTATGAAATAGAGGGTTTAGTACTAGCTACGGCCAATCAAGTTAAATCTTTGGTGGTAGTTCTGAAACCACGCCTTTCATTGGGAGCACATATAGTATAAGGACAATATGCGTATCCGCTTTACAAAACTAGGCTTCATTAAACGAGTGGTGGGAAATGTAATGAGAAGGTTTAAGAGAGGTATATTTTGTTCTAGTTAGACCTCATTAGGAATATGCCGCAAGCATTTGGGATCCTTGGGAGAGAGTTTGGCAAAGAGCATTCGATGAAGCCCAGAGAAAATTCACCAGATTAATGAAAAATTGTTAAAATAAGAAGACAAGTATAACAGGCCTTTTTTAGGGGAATCAGGCTGGGAACCACTTGAAATGCGCAGAGAACTAGCGAGATTTAGACTTTTAGATAGGTTCAGGACAAACGAGTTTAACAATGGCACTAAAGGAAATATTATGGCCCCACACTATTTAGGTAGTTCAGGCCACAAAGATAATATAAGGGAGATGGATACAAATACTCGTTCTTTCCCCGGACAATCGGGAATTATAATAGTAAGAAACTAAAGTCACTATAGAAATATTAAACACATTTCATTTACAAGTCAGGACAAGATGAATGTAAGTTGCATAGATATGAGGTATATTCATAGATGCTAGTGTATGTTAGTTGATAGTATACATATTTGCATGCGTGTAAGTAATTAAGGTTTTTGCATGAATATATACCATTTTGTGGGTAGATTGGCGTGAATTAGTGGGTTTTGCATGCGGTTTTATTCTTAATTACGGGTGGTGACCTAAAACATGCCTTACGCCTATGCGGCGGCTTGCGGGATACTATGTATATGTAGATATAGTTCCACCAATCAAGAGCTATTAGGAATCTATTAATTATATACAGGCAAAGGAGGTTTCACAAGGAGGGAATTGATGACAGGGATATTGAGTTAGGATGTTAAGAAAAGGCTAATTAAAACTTTGATATGGAGCGTGGTTATGTACAGCGTGGAAACATGATCATTGCAGCAGAATGATAGGCGTAGATTGGAGGCTTTTGAAATGTGGGTGTGGAGAAGGATGGACACAAAGTAAAACAAATGAAGAAATGCTGGATACAGTGGGGCAGGAGAGAGGATTGCTAGGAGTAATCCTAAGGAGACATGAAAAATGGTTGAAAAGCATATTGATAGGCAGTTGGATGTTGAAGACTGTGATAGAGGGGAGAATGATAGGAAAATGAGTAGGGGGGAAATATGCAGAATAGTAATATTGGACAGAATGAGGGGAGGAAGGAAGTACACCGAGATGAAGAGGGACTTTATTGTATAGTAGGATGTTTGGTTGTGTTTTGTCGGGAGAGGTAAGGTATTTATTCAGCAGTTCACGTCCATCGAAAACTTACCTTAATAGGTAGATTACCTAATAATAATACATAAACGTACACATACGGTCTCCTCCGGAGAAATGACTTTTTTATTGATGAAATGGAAATTGGAAAAAATAGCCCCTTTACATATGTGTATGTGTGCTTGTATATATATATATATATATATATATATATATATATATATACGAGTATGTTGGCCGAGCATCGGCCCGGAAAGAGACAAAATCCGTGGTTCAAGTCCCTGCGAAGGAAATATTTTTTACACTTGTGATCTTATCGATTTCGCCTTCCCCACCTCTCCTGTGTTCGTCCTTAATTTGTTTACCAATCCATTTTCCTTATATCTAATTCCATGTGAATGAATGAATGTCGAGGCCGATGCTCTTAACCACTTGAGGCATCGAGGATACGTAAATTACACTGAAATCTGCGTGGGGATTGTACAACCAACTGACCCGATGCTTTGGCCAGGAGATGGCGTTAAGGAGCTACTTCACAAACCAAAGGAGAAATGGACGAGGATACAAGAGGAATGGATAGTATGGAAAGCAATTATGCAATGACATAATGATAAGGAAGATTGCCTTTCATAGTACGCATAGCCAGAAGAATGAAACAAGCCACATTGGCCAATTACACATTCAAACACGATAACCCGCCAAATGGCTATAGCCGATACCTTTTCTTTTACATGGGTAGGTGGATTCGAGCAGATCACAGGCGTAAAAAAGTTTCCTTGACCGCGATTTGAACCACGGATCTTCGACTTTCCGGGGCGCTGCTCTTGACCTCTTGAACCTTCGAGGAAACGTACATACGTGTAGAGTATCGATAATGTACAAGCACTCACGAGAGCAATATAACAATTGCTCAACAGAACACAAAATATATGTATAAAAAACACGTATGAGGACACGAATGGGGGAGTAAGTTGAAACTGTTTTGAAAATAAAATACTTATTTGTGAGGACGAAGGTTAGGAAAGGCTAGGTTAAGGAAAACTTGGCCCCTCACCGATTTCCTTCGACCGAATGTTTCTTTAACCCAACCACTATGGTCCTCCCAAAAAATGCATTTTCTTTCCAACCCAGCTTTCACATACAAACCAGAGACACAGCGATGGGAACGAGAATAGCACCATCATACGTCAATCTCTTCATAGGTTACCTTGAACAGACCTTCCTTTCACAGCAACCACTTTTCTGGGTCCGCTATACAGATGACATTTTCCTTTTCTGAACAATTTCATATCAGCCCTAAATTCATCTTTTACAGTCAAATTCACTTCTTCCATCTCTGACTACAACATCACCTTTTTGACAATGATATTTCACGACACGATCACAAATTCATCACTTCTGTGCATACCAAACCTACTAACTACCAGCGATACCTCCATTGAATCTAATCGCAACCAACCCACACTAAATGATCCATTCCGGCTTCTCTCTCAGTCCACAGGCATCGACTTTGCAACTCCACTGCCTCCCTAAGCAAATACCTTCACAATCTCCACAATGAACTCCACAAACGAGGCAACCCAGAAAAGCTGCTGTAAAAGAAAATACTCTGCTTCCCTCTCTCCCCACATCCCCTCATAGCCTCCTCACCTCGCTCCCACGCCAAATGCCTCCAAAAACGTAATATATATTTTCTCATGGAACCAATGTTCATCTTTCTACATCGGCGACTGCATTACTCACTGGTCCATCCACTTGAACAATCATTTGTTTTCATCTAAATCGGCCTCCCATTCTTATCTTCCTGTCCCTTCACGCAAGAAATCCCACAACCATTCCTACGATCAGTGTTTCTCCCTAATCATCCTAGAATCTCTCCCGGATTCAGCCACCAATATAGAGACGAGAACTCGCAAATCCACCTTAATGTGGGCAATCAAAGCTCTTGGATCACCCGGACTCAACTTTCACCATTAGGCCCACCCCAGTCCCTCCCTTGCACAGCTCTCGCATTACTTCCAAAACCTTTTAGTCTGACCAGAAGAACACCTGGGAGAAAGACCACAGGCTAAACTGTCTTCAATGTGAGTGCTCTTTTATGTTTTCTATATATTTTTTTGTGTTCTGCTCAGTTTATACATATACATGTGCATGTATGAGTATACATAAACACAAACACAGAGACTAACTTTTCAAAGATTGTTGTCAATGTTATGCCCATATCATCACCATCATATGCTCAAAAGGCAGCTCATATAGCACAGCGCTCATGGCAGTTTGCAAGTGGCTGGAAACCAATCATTAAAGAGTAATACCAAAATTTATAGCAAAATATATATTCCTGCAATATACCATCCAAGCTCTGGTATTCAGTTTTAATTATTTACAATCAAGTTCAGTTTCAACAGGTAACAATTTCAATTATTCGTAAGAGATTCACGAATTACTTGGTCATCGACAAGTCTAACTGATTTTATGGATTCCTCTCATACTCACTTCTACCACCAGCCCTTATCATTCCTCTCCTGTGATTATCTTCACATATATACTTAAAAAATAGGAGATAGTGGGCATCAATATCTCACTCCCCTGTCTAGTACTGCCAATCACTCTCCACCCACCACACACACACTAAATCCTTCAGCACCAAATGTGCCAAAGACAATATATTATGGGATTGTATAACAAACGTCTCTGAATAAATACTTTTAACTTTAGGAAAGCATAGGGGGAAGAGCTTTATGGGGTCATTTTTAGAATTAAAGGGATAGAAATATGCATAGAAGATTTCACCAGCAGGCTGAATAGAAGGAATATATTGAAGAAAATGGTAAAAACAGTAGGCCACTAAGGTTAGACATGGAGAATATGATGTAGATGAGGACAGTTTAGTTCCCTTCAAATCAAATAAGGCCATGGGGGGTAAACAACATTCCCATGAGTTCTTGAAAGTTTAGGGAAAGATGGGAGGAAGAGTTTTCATAGACTAACTTCTAGAATTTAAGAGAGTGGAATTTGGCCAGAAGACTGAGTTCAGTGTTGGTTACAATTCCAAAAAAGGTTAAGGTTACATCATGTGAAGACCACAGAACAATAAGTTTGATTTCATATTGATCTAATGGGGTTCTCAGGGTCATCAACATAAAGATTGAGAACAGGGCAAATGATTATTTAAGGGATGATCAGCTTGAGTTTAGGAAGGGGAGAGGCATACACGATGCCATTGCAGTAATGAGATCACTAATCGAGAGGAATATAGAATACAATTAAAACGTATTTGTCTGTTTCGTAGATTTCGAAAAAGCGTTTGATAGAGTGAATTGGGAAAAAATTATTGAGTATATGGCAGAAAATAGGAATAGATTGGAGGGAAAGGAGGCTAATCCACAACCTGTACATGCCTCAAACTACGCAGGTGCGAGTGGGGGACGGAGAGTCAGGATGGGCTGTGTTAGGAAGAGATTTAAGGTAGAGTTGTCCATTATCACCACTGTTGTTGGAGGAAATGATTAAAGAGGTATGGGAAGGACTGGAGATAGGAATGAAAGTCAGCCAGAAATTTGTGATATCAGTTAGGTTTACTGATGACCAAGCTTTGGTTTGTCAGTCAGCCAAGGGATAGCAAGCATTGCTGAGTGAATTGAAAAGTCATTGTGATAGATATGGGATTAAAATAAATGTAAATAACACAAAGGAAAAAGTTTAAGCTAAACATCAAAGTAGGTGGGCAAAACTAGACCAGGTGGAATAGTATACATATCTCGGAAGCATTTTGTACCAAAATGGTCAAAGTAGTAGGGATGTAAGAAGAAGAATAGCGCAAAGAGGTTTGCCCAAGGAGGAGGGAGTTGATGACATGGACACTGAGTAAGGATGTAAAGGAAAAACTCGTCAATACTTTGATATTGAGCATAGTTATTTACGGTGTGGAAACATGGTCACTCTAGCAGGAGGATGGACGTAGATTGGAGACTTTTTAAATGTGGGCATGGAGAAGGATTAGGAAAGGCAAGTGGACAGGAAGGAAAACAAATGAAGAAGTGCTAGGTATAGAGGGGGAAGAGAGGGGATTACAGGGAGAAATCCAAATGAAGCAGAAAAGATGGATGCAAAGCATTTTGATTGGGATCTTGAAGACTGTGATATAGGGGAGAATGTAATGTAAGCATGGAATGGGCAGGAATACAATAGGGACGTTGGATGGAATGAAAGGAGGAAGGATGTTTACTGAGTAGAAGAGGGGCTTATTGCAGAGTAGGATGTTGGGCTGTGTCTATTAGGAAAGATAAGGGAATTGTTGCTCTACCATTTGGTTGTTGTTTCCATCCAAAACCTTCCTTAACTGGTAGATTACAAATACTAATAATGCCAGACAGTGCTTTATTAATTTTTTTTAACAAACAAATTCCAAGTTTCATGGTAATGGGGAATGAATGGTAGTCTAAAAGTTTCTTGTATTTATCTTACCACTTTCATACTTCATCATAAATCACTGAAATGAGAATTTCCCCTTTGAGGGTAAACATACCAGAATGCTGTGGGAATCAAGGAAACCAAATGCATCTACTCAGTAAAGTGAACATATAAGAGTTTGGATTAATTTAAATTTAGAAATCATGGACTCAGTGACTCAATCATTCAATGTTTTTCAGAAAGTGTAATTTGATCCTAATATAGAAAGAAGGTAATTTTTTAGTAAGCAATCATGGAAAAAAATTATGTTGACAAGTATACATTGTGTAAACAATGTTATACAGCTGTCTACTGTTTTGTAAAATGTACGACTGAACTAAAATGCTGGAAATTAATGCCATCATAAAAGATTACATCTTATCTCTTTCAGAATTCCCACCATCCTAAGTATGTTTCGACCAGCCAACAGTTGCAATCAGTGCAATTTTGAAAATGGTATCATTTTCATGAGAGCTAATATTTTGATGGCATTTTATGTAATTTGCTGCTCTATATTCACAATAAGATTTCTGTGTGCATTGTCATCCCATGCCTAAAAACCATGTCTGAGGCACTGCAACGTGATGTTTTAGGGTGGTAAAAAATTAAAGTAAGAATTTGCTTTTAGGGTTACATATTTGATGATCAATCTTCCTCGCCCAGATGCAGTCAGAGATTCTTATGTTTCAGCCAATTTGAATCAGAGCCTAACAATTATTTGCATAATCACAGTTCAGAGAAATCGGATTGGAAATGTATCCTGCATTGTGGATGCGGCAGCAGCAAAGTTATCTCGATGGAATCACTAGAGACTTAGGGAAATGAGTTCATTCAGATGAATATTAATCAAATTTTAGGGTTTGGTTATTGAACAGTGGAATGAATTTCAACGCCAAGATTCTTTGTTTATGCTATATTTTCAATTTATAGATATTTTTTGATCAGCAGTTGAAAGTCTGCATTGCTCTAATGTTGCTTGATTTGGTAGAGCCTTTCTAAATTATTTATGGTGCAATTTTTTGGAACAAAGAACTTATATGAGTTTACCAAATTTGTTGTATAGAAACTGGTATTAATAAAATAAATTTCCAGTATTCATTGCAATGAACTTGTATTCAATTATTCCTTGATGAACATCAAAGAGTTGCATTTTTTAATTATTTGGGATATCTTTACCTTGAGACGGTCAGATAAATATTTATTGCCGCTCTATCACAGCACATATTGCTTGTGTCCATATATTTTTTAAAGGTTTACCATTATTTGATTTGGAGGTATGTAGGCGAGACCACTTAAAGATAAAGGTTTTTACTATCATTAGAATTCATAGTTTCAAGAAAAACTGAGCCATTAACCATGCTTCATTGATAAATATTGACAATTTCTTATTTATTGTTTAGTTGGCAAAAGAAAAACAGGCAAAATGTGATTCCCGAACAACAATATCTGAAACTCTATTAAAACTTCTTTTCCTGGAGCCACCTCTGGGCAATCTCTTCCTTTTCAAACAAGCCGTGTAATTTTTTGGGCACCAGACCTTACTGGGAAACCATGGGCAGCACAGGGAGAGGAACACATTCCCTTACCCTGATGTGTGGATTCCAGTCACTGTTTGGATGAGTATGTGATGAGCTGTATCTTCACCGATTAAACCAAATTTTTTGTTGATAACTTGGTGGTGAGGTAAAATATAAAACTTTGGCGAGAAGAATTGGATTCTAAGCAAGAAGTTCACTATATTTCCAAGTTTATCACGTGCTACTATGAGCATCAGGATTGATGATGATCTTCAATGGTCAAAAGTACTACACTTACCATAGATAAGGGAACCGGAACATGTGAGATGCTTGCTATACTATGAATCGAAAAATGTGCATTTGATATTCGAAAAGAACTAAAAGGAAGAAATTCAATGAACCCAATGAATTTTGAACATGATAAAATGCTCATTGCCACTGGACAGCAAAAAAACAATCTTTCAGCCAGCAATATTTATAAGAAGGGATGAATGTCTTCCTCCCTTTGTTTATGTAATTATAAAGAAAAGTGGTATTCTATGGCTCAGAAACTTGGTCATTGAAGCAAGATGATATGCATAGATTGTACGGTTTTGAGATGTGGAGAAAGAAGGAAAAGGAAAACTGGGAAGACTGGAAATCTAATGTAGAAGTATTAAGCATGGTTGGGAAGGAAAGTGTGTTATTGGGAAAAATCCAAAGAAGGTATGAAATATTGTTGTAGTGCATTTTGATTAGCGAAAGAATGCTCAAATGCTGGTAGAGGGGAGGACAAGCAAGGTAGGGGTAGGAAAAGGATGTTGGATGGAATGAAGGGGGATAGAATGTAAATGGAATTGGAGAAGAGTTTTTTGGAGTGTGGGGTATCAGGTTTTGGTCTTAAGCCATGCTAATAAATGTTCATTCTGTGTCCATCAAAAAACCTACAGCATGATGGACAGAGACACTGATGATTTGATTGGTGTGAGTTGGCTGAATAAATAGGTCTGATTTCCCCGGGTAAACAATCTCAAGAGTGGCATCATAACTGCTACTTTCAAATTGACTTGAACAGTCGTAGACAGAGGTAGTAGCAGAGAAAAGGTAAGAATCAATTTCCATTAAGCAATATTACATGACAATGGGGAATACATTTCCTCTCTTTTGATCTTCACAGATGCTTAATTCCCAATCATGGGGCAGTTTGTCCTAATGTTTTAAGCAAACATTGATATTGTCCAAACTATTAATTTTCAGTGAGTTTCCTTTGTGATCAATCAGATTCATTCTTTCATCGTGCTTACTTTTTTCAATTTGAAAATTCTTCATCCCTCTTTGATGTATGTTATTTAATACTTACTTGGGTTACTGCATTCCACTTAGATGCCTATGAGAAGTAAATTTCACACAAAAAGGTAAAATTTGGCTTCGTTGCAGTAACTAATTACAATTGCAGGGTTATCTAGAGGTTCAAAATCATCAGCACCTGGGAGTAATAATCAGTGCCTCTAAATAATGATTATCTAAAAAAGTGTTCTGGCCAGGTTCTATTACATATGAAAGTAAATGAATTTGAATCAAATACCATTTCAGCCAGCGAGCCTTTTCAGCATCAATGGAAAATTTTAGCTAAAAAGCTAATACCACGATGTACTAATTTTTGACACGGAACTGATTAGCTAATAGTCCCCAAACATCATGGATTCAGGAATGTTGTCAACCAGTATTTATAAAACATGAAATTTATAAATGGTGGTTACAGTGGATAAACATGCATAATTTCAGCTATAACTAGTAATTCCATGTATTAGTGAAAGCAACTGACGGCCAAGGTCATTTGCACAATTATGGAAATATGGACAATTTGGTATAGGTAGGATTTTCAGGGAATGGGAAGGCAACTGCAGATAAAATTCCAGTATTGGAATGAAAATACTGATACTGAAAGATATGTCGCCATTACCTCACCTTACCTAAGCTATTGCCCTTGTCCCTAACAGCTGCTCTCATATGAATAGAGAAGTATATCTCATTTAAATATCATAGTGCACCTAGATTTCATTATTTTACACGTCATATCGCAACTAAAAGTTATGTAAACTTAATTTTTGAAGTTATATGAATGGTACCTGGTGTCAAATTGACTCTTGCCATGCACCCTAGTACTGAATTGCGGCAGGGTACAATGTAGCTAGACAGAGCAACTCTTTTATATTTAAATACTACAAATGTTAGATAAATAAACTTTGTTCTTTTTCACACTACAACTTTATTATAATATGCAACACATAGGTTTCATTATCACTTGATGATGTCATTTATAGATCAAAACCAGTACTATTACAATGAAGTTTTTGTGTGAAAATATGCAGTTTATTTATTCAATGATCATGAATATTCACAAATAAGAGATGCAACCTAACGAATTCAACAATTAAGATTATGATTCATTAATAATTAAGCACATAAGTATTAGGACCTGGATAGGACTTCAAAAATACTTGATGGCATTTTAAACAATGCTATAACCTATTCCCTAGTGTACCTCACTTAGGTAACTGATGCCACACTAAAGGATGAATAACCATGGAAGTACGAACATTACAATTTACATTCAGCATCATAAAATATGAAAACAGCCATGGCCAAAAATCAATAAAGACACAATGTCCAGTACGAAAAAAATTTCCAGTGAAACTCATATGCAAGGTACGACAAAGGCAAAAAAATAATACAGAAATGCATAATTGATTGAAAATTAGCTCCCCCAGTTAAAATAAATTTCGAAGATGATGAAAAGCAATTCATTTCTCCTACAGCATAAGAACATGTCATTTATGAATTGAGGATTTATTTTTCACTTATATGTACATACTAGCCCCTTAAGAGTGGAAATTTAGTTTTTATACATATGCATCAACCCATGAAAATCAGACAAACGGTAGGTAATGTACAGTTGGAAATAAAATCAAGCAATTGTTTCATTGGTATATAAAAATAATTATTACATACAATAAGGGAAATAAGACAAAGTTTGGTTTACATAAAATAGTTTAATAATTAATCGAAATAAAAAAGTTACTTTTCCAATGGTTCGTAGTTGAGTAGCTTCTCAATAAGATCTACATGACCTAGAAGCATTCTCCTGCAGCAATACCGCTTCAATCCGAGGGCATCCAATGCATCTCTACAATGAATAATTAGGAACCATTAGGAAAACAGAACTTCAAACAATGTACTCATTACAAAATTGAATTATAGTGGTACCGCACTAATTAAGGGCTTCTGCAATTGACACAATGCTGCCTTTCAAAACATTTTACATATTTTAAGAAAAGGTCAATCACCTAATACAAATATTAAAAATTTGACTTTCACTGTAAAGATTTATATATTTTCAACCATGAGTTATCGCAGTAATTGAAATGCTCGAAATTGTATTCCCATTAGTAAAACTGAAAACGTATGATGCATTAACGCAGCATATAACCTAAGAACTGTTTAGCCCAATTATTGGAGGCAAGTAATTACGAACTCCGAGCAAAACTTACCCTTCCGTATATTCAGCCTGCAAAAGTCCCAGGTATGCCTCCCATTTATTTCCAATTACTTTGCCACAAGTAAAACATCTTACGGGAATTATCATTTTCCTGGCAGGAAACTGACAGTGGTAACTTAAAAAGTAGAAAAAAGAGGTTTTATTTACGGAGAAGTTATTCGTCAATTTCTTTAGTATCAAAAATAAAAACGAACACCCCAATTCAAACGTGAACAAGGATATATCAGACGAATCATTGAATGTCCGCATACCTTTTCAATTTTGAGCAGCTTTTAGTTACTATTAACTCAGACGCAATTACAATGTCCGCAAGAACCAGGCGACGAACAAATGAGCTACTAAACTCTTCTTGGAGTTGTTCTCAAATCTGTACTACAATGCCATCTACCGACGATAGTGAAAGTTTCTCCTCTTTAAAGATATCACGATCGTAGAGACGGAAATTTAACTCACTTCAATCTCTGTCCTGCCAATATCTGCAGTTTTATTTTCATTTCTGACCAACGCGACAGGCCCTAGATTCAGCTATAGTAGGAACTTATTTCGTCAATTACGAAACAGTAGGATAGTATCTACGCGAACAATATTTGTTTAAATAGAGGCGTGTTATTTTTAAATTCCATGTTATATTGGCATTGTTTTGTCTCTATATGTATATTGTTGCTATAATTAATTAATAAATTGAATTTGAAATCAAATCGTTATGTTTGGTGCGTGTCTCTCACAACAGACAGCAATAATTTCATCGAGTTAAAAACGTGTGGTTTCAATTCTGCTGAAAACAATGGGCATTTAATTATGTGAGATCATATATAGACGTATATTTCATGAAGCATATCGAGACAAGGTAACTTCCAAAAATATATATTTATTATTTATAAAATCTAATAGCACAGTTATTAGTTTTTTTTGCATTGGTAGAATTACAGCAGCCACTATTTGATATGTAAGCATTCAACAAACCTATGGAACTACTTGGCCTAATGATGGGGATGTAATTCCTAGCTGGAAACAATTAATGAATAAAAACAGGACGCATTTTTAAATCTCAATGAGGGCGAGTAATTGGTAATTACGGTAACAAATGCAAAATAACATTTATTTCGAAGAAAATAGGATTGTAACATAAAGAATTTTCATTCAATAGTAAAGGAACTTATGGCATTGTGTGGGGTGTGTCTTTCAAATATTTTTGTGGGAGTTCCAAATTTCATAGAAACGGCAAACAAGTCATTTGAGGAAATGGATGTAATTATGAACTGGCTGCACTCCTTCATAAAAACCAAAAAGATAGAAACGCTGGCCTTGTGATGACATTAACTGATCACATTGTCTTGGTCTGTTTCCAAAGTGACATGATGGCTCATGAAGCAAGTTGAAGTTTTAAATCGTAAGACTATTAATTCTTAATCTTCTACCATATGAATATTTATCAACTACAAGTTAAAAGCTATTCTTCTGAGATCATTCTTATTCCAGCAATACAATATAAGGAAACTGACCGAACATCAATTGGCATCCCCCAAATTGTCCATAAGTTTGTTAGTCAATTGACCACTGCAGTAAAAGTGTGTATGTTACATGCTGCATTATAATGTTGAAAACTGTTTAAGTGAAACAGTTAAGCAAAAAGCAGACAGATAAGGTGATTGACTAATTCAAAGCACATATCTCCTTGACTTCCTGGTAATTAGCATTCCCTTATTTATGTTCGACCCATGGCAAGTTTGAAGATGTTCAGCATGAATCAATACAAAAATAAGGGAAGTTTTGACTCAACGCAAGAGGTTTTTGAGGTCGCAATTTAGTACTCCTCATAGTGCCTTAAAAACATCCCAGGGAAATTATCATCTTCTGAAACATATTGTAAGTACTTTTATTATCAGTCAGGTAAACACAATAAAACAATTTAGATATTTAAATGGCAGAACATGAAATGTAAAATATTTAGGCTTTTATTTTCATGTAAAACATAACGCCCCATTTTGTGCTAGAACTGTCAAGTACAGAAACACCAAAATGCAAATCCTTATTCTATGTTGAAAGCATCTAAATATGAGGTGGAAATTTCCTTCATGAAACATATCAAATACTGATTTTCCATAGTTACTGAATTTCCAAAGTTTTCTTGAAGAGTGGAATTCCCTCAGTTTGCAAGGCTTTTAAGGTTGGTGAGCAACATGAGGGAAGGATACAGATTTATAAAATTAATATAAAAATATAAGTATGGACAAAATGAAAAAAGAAGGCCGAGGGAAAAACATGAATACATCCAATCATGAGGAACAAAAGTTTTTTGTGGAATATTAGGAAAAATAAAAGCAAAGTAACGATAGAAAAAGCAATGATAAAATGTGTCTAAGGGTGGGTAATAAATCATAACATGCCACGAAGAATTCTGGAAGCAGAAATGACCCATTGGTGAAGATACTGGACTAAAATTGCCAGTCAATGTATGAAACTAAGACGTGAGATGAAAGACCACAACATAGAACACGCTCATAGTTGCAATACATGACAAACAGCTTTAATGCTAGGCCATTCATTCTGAATAAACAATAACAGAATACCAATAAGACTTATAAATGGCAGTCAGCTATTAGGAAAGAGACTATAGGACAATATTAGAAAAGATACTGCTACATGAGGACTATGATCTAGATATTGGAACAAATAGCAAAAAAAAGTGCTTAGGATGTGAAAAGTGGCAAACTTTATTCCTAAAATTTTAAATAACCCATTGCCATTAATAATATTTCAACTTCAAACTCCTTTGATGTGTTCCCCAAGGTTGTATTTCTTCAATTACTCAGTTCAAGAACATCATCGTTGAAGTTTCAGCATAGGGAGCACTGAGTAATAATATTAATTGGTCCCAGGACATTACAAAGTAAAATATAGGACAAGTCAGAGAACAAACAATCAGCTCTTTCAGGGTTTCAAAGACTAAAAACTCATCCACAATATAAAGGCATTTATGTCAGAAAATACTTGAGATATTTCTCAAATGTATCACTAGAAGGAGCAGATTTTATGCAAGGTAGCAGAGTTGAAAATTTTGATGGTCATATGAAAGGGACCATTTTTATACATAACAAAAGAGTGGCAGAATAAATGTACATCAACCCTCTGTCGAGTATTATGCCCATGCACTTGAGGATTGGTGATTAGTTGTTTCATGTTATCCTTAACAGTTGATAAATAGATAGATGAAAACCAGACAAAACTCAAGTGATCAATAAAATATGTTTTCAGTTATAAAAAAACACTTTTAAAGGAACCAAAATACCCATATACGAAGACACGTGCACATTCTTTTCATAGGTTGAACTTTCCAGCAATTTAAGGTTTCCTTCTCAAAAACAAATTTTTCCAGAGGTACATTACTTTTTTCATTGAGGCTACACATAGTGGCAACAATAGTTTAAATTTTTATTTCCACGCATCTCCTACATTTCTGGCTTTCACATTACACACTTAATGGCATATTTAGTATCATAATGATGATCCAAGCAAATTTTCAAAACCTCTGTAAAAACTACAGTGTAAGGGATGGTAAATGTAGAATTAGGATGACCAGTAAAAAGTAATGAGGGAGACTGGGCTGTTAGTGCAGAGAATTCATGCGTGAATTAAGGACCAAACATAATAAGATTCTGACAAAGTAAAATAGATAAGTTGAAGATCAAAGAAGGAAGACTTTACTCAGAATTGTATCAAAAAAAGGAACTTCCACAAATATAATGAAATTGATAAATTCACACTACTTTGTAAAAATACAGTAAGTTAAAACAAAGATTAGCAAACACTTAATATGGATCATAGAATGGATGCAATAATAATGAATTTATTTGTCTGGAGATTTGTAGCATATTCACTCATACACAAATATAGGACACATCAGATATAAACTTTGCAATTTTAGAAAAAATACTATACAATATATATACAAACATATGTTTTTTGTCTACTATATTTCCATATTATTTGGTTACGTAAGAATTAATGTGTACAGACATTTCCAGAAATTCATTTACAGAATATAATATGAATCTTTTAATAGGTTGAACAGCTTTTTCTTCTTAAACAGGTACTTCGGTTTCATATTTGATTTCACAGGTAAGTTTATTGAATAACCTTAAGCCCATTGCTTTGGGCCCATGAGCAGTATTCTGTGTTCTGACAAATGGCTGGTGTAGGTCATTGCAGGTCCTTGAATAGTGACTATGGTAATCGCGGTTGGACCTGTACTGAGAAATATTACCCTTTGCATACAAGATGACATTTTATATATACACTATATAAATATATTATACATATATATAACAAACTTGGAGAGCAACAAACGATATAAGAACACATAAAAAGATCACTCACATGTTATTTCTTGATCATTTCGATGCAATTCAACTCTGTCTTCATCGGAAGAAATAGAAGTCATGACTGCTGGAATAGGAGAGGTGAGAGAGGAAGGGAAGGGGGCCAGGGGAAGGGGAGAACGGGAGGAGGAGGGGTGAGAGGAATAGTTGGGGGAGAGGAGAGGCTAGAGGGGAGCGGAGATAGGGAAGGAGGGAGAGGGAGGAGGTGGAATTGACACATAATCAGAAAAGAAAACAATCGGCTCACCACACTTATTGCAACATCCGAGACCCAGGTTTTAACTAACAAAGTCGTAATCAAGACCCTGCCAGTCAAAACAAAGGCCAGGCACACCAAAACTCATGTTGAAGAACAAGTATTCACCTCTCCGATATGAATCGCTTCCAGAGTGACAATTCAGACCATTCTCATCAGTGAACGACATTGAGACCCAGATGCTGATAGGCCTTACAGAGCCAAATGAATGCCATTTCAAGAGTTTTTAATTCTAAAGGGTTATCGGATGTGGGAAGGGACGCTAGGACGGAAACATTGTAGCACTGGTTGAAAGGGGTTTTATGATGGGAAGCATGTTTAGGGATGGGGAGACCAGCGGATGGGGAGGAGGGATTGCACGAGGTGCGGTGGTTGTTAATCCTAAGGTTCAGGGGTGTGGAACATTGGCCTATGTAAATGGCCGGGCAGAGTTTACAGGTCAGAAGATAAACAACATTCTTAGAAGTGCAGGAGGAGTGGGGGAAGGGCGGGAGAGAGTTAAAAGGTGGGGTGGAATGATGAAAATAGGGCAGGTTTTACATCTTCCTCGATGATATGGAGTGGGTATGGCTCTGGGGGTGTGAGGGGATTTTGAGAGCGGCTTGGTGGATTTGAGGATATCTGCTAGGCTGGCGAGTCGTTTGAAGGTGACAGAGGGGCATTTAGGAAGAAGGTTGGAGGAAGTATTGTGATTTTTGAGGATAGGGAACAGGTCTTTGAGGATGATGTGACTGATGGTTGAGGCCGAGACTTTGTGGAAATCCATTGCGAACAGGAGTTTCAGAAATAACTTTGCAGCTTCCACATAAAATAACTTATTTATTTTCTACTAGTTTCGCTACACTGTAGCATCTTCAGGAACGTACAAAGAAAATATTCTTTTTTCACACATATATATACTAGTCCAAGTTGGTGTGGGTTGGGTGGGTGGGGGGGGGGGGGAAACTGACACGCTGCCTGGGTGGGGGCGGTCAGAGTGGGTGAGAGTGGTTGACTGTGAGTAGCGGGGGCTAGGGAAGGATTATGGAGGGACGTTTATTCGCAGGGGGGTAGATTGGCCGTAGGCGTCATTAGGGATGAGTTGTGGAATGTCCAGGAGAGGGGAATGGAAGGGAAAGAGGTGGTCGTTTGTTAATGTTTTCTTCTCCCTTAAGGCGGTTCAGATCTCCAATTGTTCCTTGATGTCCAACCTCTTTCCTTTCTCCTCTTTGTGTAGTAGCTTTGGTATGAAGTCTGCGTTGTGGCCTGCGCTGATGAGGTGAGCTGCAAATTGGGAATTCCCTTTTTTGGTACTGAAGTCCCGCTGCCCGGACGCGGAGGCTCCTTCCCGTTTGTCCTATGTAGGATGCCGCGCAGTCCGCGCACTCCAAGCTGTAGACTCCACTTTGGTCCAACTTGTTAGTGGAGTCCTTCACTTTGGGGAGCAGGCTCTTCATATTGTTTTCACTGTAATATGCCGGTCTTATGTTAAGGTCCTTAAGGAGTTTGCCTATTTTTCCGGAGGTAGGACCTAAATATCTAATACGTCGCCATTTTTCTTTTTCGGTGGGTGGAGGGGGAGTGTAAAACTGTTTTATGGCTAACTTTTTTCGTTTTTTGTCTAATAATGTGTCAATTAATGTCTCAGTGTAGCCGTTATTGATAGCTATTTGTTTGATGAGGGATATTTCTTTAGTGAGTTCTTCGTTAGACAGTGGTATGCTGAGTGCTCTGTGTAGCATGCTATGAAATGCTGCCAATTTTTGGTTTATTGCGTGTTTAGATGAGGCGTGTATGACTTGTTCTGTGCAGGTTGGCTTACGGAAGATGGTAAAGGCATGTTTTCCGTTTTCAATGGACACGGTTAGGTCGAGGAAACTAATTTTCTGATTTTCTTGCACTTCCAGTGTGAATATAATGTTGTCGTTTAGGGAATTGAGGAGGTGTAAGAAGTTATTAAGTTGTCTTGTGGTTCCCGTCCATAGGCACAGTATATCGTCTACGTAGCGAAACCAGTATTCCACTTTGTTCAACAGGGGGTGTTTACAGTTAAACAGTTTCTTTTCTAGGTGATCTATAAATATTTCTGCAAGGAGTGGGGACAGAGGGGAACCCATAGCCAGACCATCCGGTTGTTCGTAGAAATTACCATTGAATAAAAAATAGTTCTGGTTGACACAAACTTTCATGAGTGAGATTATTTCCTCTATGATGGTTGCAAATACGGTGACTGCGGATAGAGAGGGAGTAAGGGAGGGAGCGCTTGGCATGGGAGGGGTGGCAACTGCTGTAATGAAGATACTGCTGCTTAATAGTAGGTTTATTGTGGACAGAGGTCAGGAATTTGTTATTGCTGAGGGAAATATTGACATCGAGGAAGGTGTTCTGAGAGGATGAAATGGTCGAGGTGAAAGACAGAGATGAGGAATCATTGAATTGAGAGATGAAGGAATTGAGGGAATATATGCTATTTGGCCAGAGTAGAAAGATGTCATCAATGTATTGGAGCCACAGGAGGGGTTGCAGAGGATAATTGGAAAGGAAATTCTCTTCCCGGACACCAAGGTGGAGGTTTGCATATGAAGGGCTGAATCTACTTCTCATGGCACAGCCCTTTATTTGGAGGTAATAGTTATTGTTGAAAGAAAAGGAGTTACGGGTGAGAATGAAATTAGAAAGATATGCATTGCTCATAATACGCATAATCCTCTTTTGGATTTTGAAGATTATGCCCATATGGGAAGAGGAACCCTAGAAAAGGATATTAAAAGTATTACGAGAATAAAATTCACCATAGTAAATGAATAGAAGGACCTCTAAATTCATACAGCATGGAAACGTCACATTTGAGGAAAGAGGGAATGAAGACTAAAGGATTAGAAAGGAAGGATAGAAATGTAGCATGGAGAGAGAAGCTATTGATGAAGTATTATATATGGAAGAGGCTACAGAATCAACAAATTTTAAACTGCAGGCTATGTGAAGATAGACCGGATGCCATACAAAAAGAAAAATCACAAACAATACATTTTCAAAAACAAAACTTAGCTCATAAAAATAAAATAAGAATACTCATACCTATAATAAAAAACATTAGTCAATTGAATGAAATTTTATTCCCCCCCAAAACTGTTTATTTGTTAAGAAATTGAAAGACTAAGACTTATTAAGACTAGATTTATAATCATAACCCAGCTGTGGCGTCCCCTAAGTCAAAGTTTCTCATGTGATGTCCCAGCACTGGGAGTTTTTGAAGAGTCTTCTATGCTAAAACCTTTGGGAAATTTTTATGTGGGAGACCCCTTGAGAGCCTCCCAGAGCTGGGAGATGCTCATAAAAATAGGCCTAAGTAAAATTTCTTTCCCCCTAAATTAGGTTGTCATTTTCACCACAAGAAAAATATAATCTTCCTTTTGAATTATGAATACAACAATAATAATGTGGATATGGAAATGAAGACCACCAGCCTCTTTGTGACACACCTTGTAAATCTCTCAGCGTGCCATTAAAAGTTGGTTTTTAGGGAATCAGGTAAAGCACCAACCCTATATGATTAAGGGGACTGGTGTAGTAGATGATGTGGTTCTGACACTGTTTTATACCTCCAATGGCATCAAATGGAATGTGAAAAAGTTGCAAAACGATGATAGGAGGTTGGGAAAAATTATGACCATCTTTGTGCTAAATCATCCTATATCTAAAATACCACCAATCACCCCACATTAAAAAGTAATTTTTATGCTCTTACTTAACCAAAAAAGTATGAGATAGAGGTAATAGTGAAAGT
Organism: Hetaerina americana; assembly: GCF_022747635.1. NCBI lineage: Eukaryota > Metazoa > Arthropoda > Insecta > Odonata > Calopterygidae > Hetaerina > Hetaerina americana. The sequence continues at coordinate 16,066,594 of NW_027286985.1, forward strand.
ACCTCATGTAACCTGTTAATCATTACAAATAGATAACACATGATCTAAAATGAAAGAAATTTCTGAAAAAGATTTTTAAATGTTAATGAACTGGTGTTAAATTAATTGAATTTTAATAAAAATATTCCACCGACCATTTCTTTTCCCATTTAAATTAAATAAAAGACTGCAAAAATAGGTCAATTACACCTAAAAGATTTCTGTAGACTCAAACAGTGAGTGATCAATAAGTTTACCCTTGCCATCTGTATCACAACATAAGGACAATAAATTAATGTCATTCAACAACAGAATCACCATGCAGCTAGAGCAATTTTAGTGCGGATGCATTCATGTCGCTTCTTTTGGGCATAAAGTTCATTTTTATGTTTCATACATTTATGCACTAATTCCACATTAACAAGTTCATCATATAACGACCTTTCACTCATTTCAAGCAAGTTGGCACAGAGATGAAGTAACCATGAAAATGATGACGGCATTTTTGAGCAAAGATCATTGAACTTCTCCTCAGTTAATTCATGAAATGCACCATACAACATCCACACCTGACGATATGGCAACATTAACTCAAGTCTTTGTACATCTTTCTGGTCATTTGTTTGACAAGAACTTTGTCCACCCTCAACTCCTTTGATGTGACGCTTCACTTTTATTCCCTTTTTTATTTTACGGCTTTTACATTTCATATCTTTTGATTTCACCTTAAGAAAACCACTTTCGATGGTTTGTATTTGATTTAACAATTGATTTCTATCATTCACAGCGAGCCAGTTTAACTTCTTTTTCCTTTTTACAGCATCATACGTTAAATTAACAGGGAGTAAATCATTTGTTTTATTTTTTCCTACACTGATTGAACTGATTGGATCATGAAATTTCACGTATCCTGAATCCTTACCACCCATAGCTGTGCTCTTGATTAAATCCACAAAAACATTTTTCTCCTTAAGAGCCTCCATAACAAGTGAAGGTTTCAAAATAAAGTCTATTGAGGTGAAACAAAACTGAGCTTGAAGCAGTTTATCACAGGGTCCACTTTCCATTGTTTCACTCACTTTCTGCCAATTATTAAAAGTTTTCTTGCACAATTCATCCATGTATGAATGACAAGGTGTTTTTGATGGTTGAAAGTTTTGTAGAGTGAGAGTTGGTGTAGTATCAATTTCATTGAGGTCATGCAGATGCTTTCTCATGAACTCCACCCATTTTGGATCTATAAGAAGTAAATAAACAGGTGTTCTCATTTGTATCAAACTATTTTTTATTATATTTATATTATATTTATATTATATTTATTATTAAAATATTAGTAGAAACAGGATATGTGACACACAGTCTAATAATTTTACACTGAGCATAATCACAAATGGGGGAATAAGACCAGATGATTGATAGAGAAAGAATATTAATATATAGAATATAAAAAGAATAGATAGAGAAGCATATTATTATTACTGGTAGTCTATCAGTTTAGGTAGGTTTTCAATGACCACATGCTACACAACGCTGCAATAATAATTCCCTTGGCTATCCCACAAAACACAATCTGACATCCAGCACTACACTAAGCCCACATGGATTTCATCAGAGTAGTATAGTAATATTAATATACTGCATGTAAGGAAGATGATGAGCATGTAAGCAAAGAGTAAATTTAACACAGAATAGTCACAAAGCTAGCTAAAAATATTCATTGACAGAACACAAAGGAATAGTGCAAAGCTATTTCTCAATTATATTTTTTAACAAATGGAAGCTTATTGTAAAATACAATTGACAAGTAGTTGAGCTGTTACTAGGTCTTAGACTGCTTGCATGGGTTAATGTCTAGATTGTGCTTGGTTCTTGCATCATGTGTATGAAAAGATGACTGGATTGTGTACAGCCTAAGGTTCTGTTTCATGTATATTACATTGTGTACCACAAACCAACTACATAAAACTAAAAATGTCATTTTTTTAAACATAGGTCTATAATGATCGCAGGGCTGTTTAGAAATATGAAACTAAAAACCAAACAATGTAGAAATAATTGTTATAGTTCCTGGATTCCCACTTCATAGCAATAAATAATAATACAAGATTACCAGAATTTACAATAAGTAGCTCATTGAATCAAAAAAACTAGAAGTGCAATTGCAGGACAAAGATTACATTTTGCTAGGCAACAAGTTCATCCAAATGCCACCACATTACCGACTTATGTTTTCCAATATTTGTTGAGTTCAGTTCACATAAAACCAATTAGTCTTAGATAGCATGTTTCAGCTTATTTCAGGTAATCTACTGGTTAAGGTAGGATTTGGATGGACATCTCAGCTCCCCCGAAGCTGTGCGAATTGATCACACTGTTCCTGCATCTGTGCCTAATCATAATATAATCTATCTTATACCTTTCTGAGTCACCTGGCACTTTCCATGAATACTTACCCATTTTGTGGGGTCTACACCAAGTGTTGGTGATGACCAACCCGTCTCCTACAGAATTCAATTGCTTTTACCCTGCAGACATTTCTCTTACCTAAACCATAGTTCCCCACATCATCATCATCTTTTCCTTCGCCTACCCTCCGATCCCAATCCTTACCCTCCCATCACTATCAAATGTTTTCCTGCTGGAATATACCCGATTATGTCCTCTAACTATACCCAATCGACTAACTACCCTCCTCATGATTGCTTGGAGAAAAGTATACCTGAGAAACAATGAGGTTTGTCAGTTCTATTTTTATTTCTTCTAGTAATATTCTATCCATTACTTGCTATATGTTGACTACACTACTCCCTACCTTTTGATTCAATATTATGATAACCCCTTGCTGGCACTTGTCCCCTATGCTGTATATTACCATATAACAATCACCCAAGTAATCCCCACTATCTTTCCATCTCACCTCGCATAGACCTAAAATATCTACATTTCCTCTTCCCATCTCTCGCTTTATGTTCTTCGCTTTTCCTGTCGCCAACATTGTCCTAACATTTCAAGTTCCTACTCTAACTAATTTGGTCTTCTTCTTCTGCATCTTCTGTTCTGCTAATTTTGATTTCGCTTTGCAAGGTTTTCCTGAGATCATGAACATGGAAGGCTGTAGTTGCCAGGACTTTTTATATTTTACATCATGATAGTCTTGGGAATAATTATTGGAGTGGTTTCCCTTTGCCTTCCTCAATAGTTTTTTTAACATGACACTATCACTCAATGGCCACCCCACCATGGTCAGATGCCTTTTTGTTACTCACATCTGGAGCCACAGGCACTCAGACCTTATAGTCCAGTGTACCAACCCACATTTGATTAGCCTGCCTCATGCAGACAGAGGAAAATACTACCACAGTAGTGGCATGAAAACCTACCACCCAAACTCCATCTGGCCCCAATATTTCTCACTATTGGTGAGCCAATGGAATCCAGTGTTTCAATATGTCTTCTCAATTGCCTTATCATTTTTATCATTGGTAAGCCTTGACCAAGGTGAGTGACTTATACACTCTGAAATTGTTGCATTGAAATGCACATTAGCAGATGACCCCATTAAAAGTTACTGTTACAGCATCTACCGCAGTTTCTTAGGACAGGATTTGGATGGTCACAGCCTATACCAATGAACAAAAATATATTTTCTTCCCCCTCTAAACAAAATAACCAGAAATCTGAGACTAAAATAGGCCCCTCTTCAATTCCACATGTCCCTCCTCCCTTCATTCCACCCAATATGCTCATCTTATTTCTACCCCTTCCTCATTTGCTTAAGATTCTACCCTCTATCACAGTTGTCAACATCTCATTGCCACTCAAAATGCTCTGTGTACATCTTTCCTGCCTCATTTTGATTTCTCCTCATAACACTCAATCCAGGTAAATTGTTCCCATTTTTTTTTATTCCTATTTAATATTTCACTTGGCTTTCCTCTTTCTCTGAAACTTCATCATATTTGTTTTGCTTACATTCATTCCCATCATTACATTTGTTAATGTTTTGTATATCCCTTGCGATATGGATACATGTATATAGAAACTTAAAAATGGCATCAATAACTTGTACAGCTTCCTGCGGCAGATACAGCTTTGGGCCAAAATTTAGTTGTTATGAACTGCCTGGCTAAATTAACTATCATAATAATCATTATAATTACCTTTATTTCCATCTTTATCCATGCTTTTACTTTCTACAGCATAAAGGCAAAAGTCAAGGTATTTCACAGCATTCTGGAATGGTGGTGATGCTGGTATAACATTTTCCTTTATATGATCCAACTGAAAAAGCCCAGGCTCTCGTGCAACATACATGGGATAATGCCACCTCGATATGAGGGAGTCCCGAAATTCTATATAGTTCACCCAATCTTTCCAAACAAAGAGTTTTTGTACATCATGGGTAGATTCTTTGGGATGTGAAAAGTTTTTACCCTTGCATAGGCCCAGAATTTTATTAGCCTGAAATGAAGATTGATAAAATGAAGATTCCACGTTAAAATCATTTGTAATTGAACAGAAAAGCTATTACATTCATTACATATAAGGAAAAATTGGTTGGCAATTGGCTTATCAAGACTTAGAATCCATACTACACAGATTTATTAGCTATTGAATTTCAAAGCATTTTTGGGTGACACAAAACATGAACTGAAATAAAATGCATGCATGTAAAGGGGGTATCATAAGCTTTTAATTATCACTGAAAAATGATCGAGACAGAAACTTAATTGTTATGTGCTATTCTTAAGACTTCTCTACAGCGTACGTTCCAAAAGTAATGTAACTAAATTTCCCGCACTGCTCCTATCGGTCGGAGTGGGATCAAACCGCTTGGAGCAGGTGGGGAGGACGCTAAGCTTCGCCGCGAAACAGGTCTCAGTGCTCTCCAAGCTATGGAAGCTGCAGGAAATCAGTTATTGTAAACTCCTGCGTGCCAACCATGTCACCAGCGACCAACTGAGCAGAAATTTTTTTGTTCTCTTGGATTAAGGCAGTCCTGAAAGGAACCAGTTTTTTGCCCATAGAAGAGATCCAATCAGCTGTGACAAAGACCTTGCGAGAGGTCTCCGATTATGCCTTCCAAGGTGCGTATCGGTCATGGCAGAGTCGCTGGGGAAAATGTGTAAAGGCCTAAGGACAGTACTTTGAAGAATTTGTGCAAATCTGTTCAATAAATTACTTGTAAAAAATTATTGCATTACTTTAGGAACGCACCCTGTAAATATTCACCATCCAAAGTTATACATTGCTTCCAGCATTTCTTGACCTTTCAAAGGCCATAATTTTAGAACTCAGCAGATTGCACCAAAAACCATTGTTGCAACTCTTGACTGATGTCATTTATGTTGTCAAATCTCTGACATCACAATGGTTTTTTTGAGTTCTGGGAATGAGAAAAGCCACTAGGAATAAGATCAGGAGAATAGGGCGGATGTGGCAAAATTTCAAAGCCACATCACTTTGAATTCCAGTAGCACCTTAGTTGCAATTGCAGTTCGCAGAGTGTTTGCTTCTGAAAAGTCGGTGTACCCAGCGAGCAGACACCTTTGACATGTGTAGTTCTTTGTGAAAAATATTCCACAAACTGCCCTAGCTATGATCAGTCTCATTCATGATCATTTGGATGGTTACTCTTTGGTCTAATAAGATCATGTTCTCCACTTTCTTCACTGTGATACCATTGTCTATGAGTGATGGCCTTTCACTTCTTTGATTGCCTGTGATGGATATGTGGTCACTTCAAAAATTCCTTTTCGACCCCACAGCTGTGCCATATGACAAGCTATCATTTCCATAAACAGCCATCATTTCATCATGGAATTGCCGGGCACTGAAAACCTATCAAATTAACAAACTTAATCACACTGCAAGCTATTATCTTCTCCATACTGTGAGTTACTTCAATCTATGGCTTCATGTAACAACAGTAAGCAACATTAATACACAACTGTAAGTTACAGCATTATGTACAAGAGGATCAATTAATACGCAGAATAAATTTCATCCAGATATCTCAGTTAATTCTTAGCAATAATTACTTAAAAACAATACCCCAACATAATTACATGTACGCAGTAACTGTTTGACAATTCTATGACCACCATAATCCCTAGGCATCCTTTATATGTTTGATATCCTTCCAGTAGCCTGCTTATATCCTACTTTCCTTCAACGATGAATATGGTCATTTGATTTATGTTAATTTGAAAGTAAAATTGCTCGAATGTGATCATGCCAAAATGTAACAGCCAGTTTTCATGCAATGAAAACTTGATATATTTAAAATGTTTGTAAAGGGAGTGATGGTGAAGTCATCAATGAAAAAGCTGTGTTGTAATGAATAAGTGAAATGCTGGTGAGCAAACAGTATGAGACACTGGGATAAAAACAAAATAATTGATTCAGTTTGCCACAGCTTCTAAAAGTGTGCATTATATAGTTTGAAAACTATGAAGACATTAACCTGTGATCATTTAGACAAGGGATCGAGATGGTGCGGGGGCTAACGTACTGGCTTCCCACCCTGAGGGCGCGGGTTCAAATCCCGGCGGTGTTGAATATTTTTCAGAGGTATCTCGATCCCTACTTGAGGTGCTTTGTGGAGGGCACTTTGAGTTAGTACGCCGTCCGTCGGATGGGACGTTAAGCCGCGGACCCCTTGGCGCCTTTCGTAAAGAGTAGGCTAATGCCAACGCCGGGTTTCTCTCCACCCTTCATCCTTTCCTGTCCTTCCCCTATGGTGCAAATGACCTTAGCTGTCGGTCGCCTCCCCTCAAAACTACTACTCATTTAGACAAAAGTAAGTTTTTGTCCACTCAAATGAGGGTTGAGGGAATCCTGGTTTCAGGAGCTCTTTGCAATTGAAAGTGGTTTTTTTTCAATAATTTGAAACTTAAGCCTTCCCTGCACCATCTGAATGGTTGAGGTTAAAGTGAAAAGAAGTGTATAACTTAGTTGTGGTGAGTCAGCAGCTGTGAAATTTAAAAATTTCAATATCATTGAAAACAAAGGATTTGCATTGAAACATATGTATCTAGGAGTATTTTTATGTTTCTTATACAAGAATTGGGGTTACATGGCAGAGGTGACTATCTAGTCTATACGACCCTAATAAAGACATTTAATTATTATTATAGAGAAAAGTATATATTTTCATTATACATGCAATTACTATGCATCTATACTCAATGCAATTTTGCACATGATATACATGAATTGGCTTTGCATAGCTAGGGCGATAATAATGCAACTCGAATTCAATAACATTAATGAAGTGTCATTTTTGGTACTCACAGGACCATGTAATTAATTTACCTTTTGAGCAAACTTGGAGAGAATTTGTTCAGTATAACCATCCAGAGCAAAAAGCAACTTCATGGTAAACAGCAGAAAAGCCATAGCACGTCCCTCATAATTTGGAATATCTTTGATGAAAGGACAGCTCTTTTTGTGCATGTATGATTGATTTCCCTCATAGGTTTCAGAATTTAACGGCATTTCTGGTACATTGTCAGCCCACAGTTGAACTGCAAAGTCTGCCAATTCTCCTGAAATTATAAAGCAGATGAAATTAATTTCCAAAAAGTTAGTGCTCTTTAGCTTTCTTCCTGAAGATATTTTTTTCACAAAGCGGTGCTCAACTTTATTGTACAGAATAAACTCCATCTCATGGAGGGGAGATGTTTAGACAGGAATATATGATATCAAAGAAAGGAATGAAATAATATTTAACAGGAGAAGGAATCAGGAGTGGAGATGAAGACAGTGACTATTACCACACTAGACAGGGGATAATAGCTGGGAGAAATTAGCTGACCATATCCTGTGCACTCTGGAATGCCAACACTACTGGGTTCCTTCAGTTACATACACATACTAAACAAGAAGTGATGTCGGTAACAAAAACCATGTCATTTGTACATTCAGGGTGCGGCAAGATAACTTCTTTTTTTTGAAAGTGCTTTGCATTTGAAAAATGGAAGTTACGTTGCCACACCCTGCATTACTGAACACATTATTTATGTACTTTGACATACAAAGTGTGAATGCATGATCATGCAGGGTTCATGAAAGCAACTGCATTTAGATGATTAATATTAATCCTTATATTTTTTTCTTTTTTTAAAAAAAGGGCCGGGTGGTGGGGTGGCTAATGTGCTCGCTCCCCACCAAGAGGATCCAGGTTCGAATCCAAGAGATGGCAGATGCTTTTCAATGGTATCCCGATCCCTACTCGAGTTGCTTTATGGAGAGTACTTTGGGTGAGTATGCCATCCGCGAACGGAACATTTAACTGCAGACCCCTTGGCACCTTTTGTTAAGAGTAGGCTAATGTTGTAATATTCTATTGCTAGTAATATATTATTACTATAGGCTATGCCAGTAATATTCTATTCACTACTTGCAGTATGTCGAGTACTCTTCTTCTTACCTTTTTATTCAATATTATGACAACCCCTCGTCCATATTAAATGAGTTGGTAATTTTCTAAAGACTTTATTTCACAGTACCACAGTAGAAATAAAGTCTGTGGAAAATTACAAACTTATTTAAATGTAACTACTAAATTGTCTTTTTTAGCAAAGCCAGTAAATTTTTTTGTGATATATGCTCACCAAAAGCAGGATTCTATGGCATTAGGGTTTATAAGTATGTATGACTGTTTCTTCAGTGGCTTGTTTAAATGAAACACAAGAGAGAAACAAAGTGAAGATCCACTGTTACAATTAAACATTGACGCAAAACCTTACAGTTTTTCAAATTCCTTCCATGTTTTTGGACCCATTTCAATTAATTTTGCACTTTTTGAAGGTAACTCTCCTTCCAAAGAAACTGCGGGAGATGCCGCAACAGTAACTTTTAACGGAGTCATCCGCTAATGTGCATTTTAATGCAACAATTTCAGAGCGTAAAAATCATTCGCCTTGACTGGGACTCGAACCCAGATCCCTCAATATCCGGTCGAGTGCTTTAGCCACTTAAGCTACCGAGGCGTCCTCTTAAACTCTGAAATTTTGGGGCTTTTAAAGGAACTAGATGTTATGACGAAATACCGTACATACAATGTCACATGCATTCGTAGTCGTGCGCGAGGCGCCACTGTCCACGAGGTTAAAAGCCAACAAAATTTCAGAGTTTAAGAGGACGCCTCGGTAGCTTAAGTGGCTAAAGCACTCGACCGGATATTGAGGGATCTGGGTTCGAGTCCCAGTCAAGGCGAATGATTTTTACGCTCTGAAATTGTTGCATTAAAATGCACATTAGCGGATGACTCCGTTAAAAGTTACTGTTGCGGCATCTCCCGCAGTTTCTTTGGAATTTGTCAAAGGGAAAACACCATACGTGTTTAAAGTTGGCTTTTAACCTCGTGGACAGTGGCACCTCGCGCACGACTACGAATGCATGTGACATTGTATGTACGGTATTTCGTCATAACATCTAGTTCCTTTAAAAGCCCCAAAATTTCAGAGTTTAAGAGGACGCCTCGGTAGCTTAAGTGGCTAAAGCACTCGACCGGATATTGAGGGATCTGGGTTCGAGTCCCAGTCAAGGCGAATGATTTTTACGCTCTGAAATTGTTGTAACTCTCCTTAATTGAAGTTGGAATCAATGGAATAACAACATAAGTAGACAGTGCATTTCATTGGTCAACACTTGATCCCTTGTGGTTATATTTTGTATTTGTGCACAATTTTGATGTCCCCAAAGAAACTGGACAGTCATATCATGTCATGTAGGTTATTTTGACATCACAAGATATCTTATTATATTTTCCTAAATTCCTTGAAATATTAAAGCAGTTATTCTGACAAAGTTGGGGATAAATGTTGATGACAATCTGCTACACATAATATTTCTAAATAGGTAGTTCATACCTGGCAATTCCAATTCTTTGGCATATCTCTGTATGAGATTAGGTAGAGAAGGTGTAGGCAGTGACTTAATTCCAAGCTCTGCAACTAAATTCCCAGCAACCCTACATACTGTTATGTAAGATGGCCAAATAGGCTTAAATTCCAATCCCCTAACACATTTACCACGAGAAGTCATTTCTGCAGGCAAAAAATGAGTGACTGAGCAATAGGATAAATGCCCTTCTCGTATCCATCTGAAAAGAAGCATTTATTATTGTAAATAGGTATTTTTTAACTTCTAGGCAATAGAAGAGATACTTCAGTATTTTTCTAAGAACTGGGAATAGGAACAGTATGCACACAGGAAAAGTTAGAAATGCAGTGAATTATGCACGTATTCTAACAGGTACATAACAATTTTAACAGAAAATGTTTATCCTTAATTAAAAATAATTAAAGAAATAGAAAAGGTAGGCATTTTTATCACATAACAAGTCTATTGGAAAGCAAAAAATTTGAGGGACAATTATTTGGAATGCATATTGAAGGCTCATAATAACAAAAATAAAATGAACAAAATTACATAATCAGAGAATTAGGAATAAACTTTCAAAAGAGAATTGGAACACAATACATTCAAAATAGTTTGAATTTTTTTGTTTTTAATAGACATTCAAGAATGACAATATAATTCAGGAGCCAATGATTACCAAATTCAAGGGGCGATGATAAGAAGACCGAGCATAATATCTAAATAACCACCACGTAAGAGGATATCGTTGCTCTTGAGCAAACCTATTGCAGCATAATTTGACAACAAACTGCACTTTTCCTCATTCTGCCTGGAGTATTAGTCTTCAATTGTACTCAACGGATTGATCACAAGAACAAGTTGTCCATCAAATCATGTACAAGTGCATTGGTGAAAAAGTAATGTAAATATTGCAGTAATGGAATGCATCTTCAGTTTTTCAGCAAAAATTTGATGACAAGATCCTCTTCAGAAGCACACTTCCTAGGCAACTTCTATGATGATTTCCAAGAATCACATAATGGATTATCTTGACATGGTTACTGTCTATAGTTGTGGAAGGTTGTCCAGGACAGGGATTTCATCAACAGATCAACATCTTTTAAATGCTTAAACCATTTGCAATACTGTGTCCCACATATACTCCTCGTATGCTTTGTGAAGCAAAACCAAGGACTTAGTAATTTTTACGAATTTTGCAGCAAAACACTACATACAAAAGTGTTCTTCAAGATTTTTTTAATTGTCACTAATCCAAAAGACAGCATGTTCATGAGTTCACTCCAGTGGCTATAACTTGAAGACCAATTCTCACAGCAGAATGGTCAGAAGGCAGTTCATTTTCAAAATATGCCAATAGGTATACTCAATTGCCACAGCATGCTCTAGGTGCCAATCGGTGTATTATACAAAGTTTGGTCTCTATTTAAACACCCCACAATAACTCAGGGCAAATGTATAGAATGAGGAGTTCATACTAAGGAGAAGTATATTTAGAGGATTCCATGCTTTGTAAAAACTGCTCTCAAAGGCAGCACCAAAGATATGTAATGACAGAATTGATTATACCATTCTCTAATCCAGGTCTCTCAACTTCATATTTAATTTAAATAAAAAGATATGGTTTGCCTCGACAAAGAGGTTTTGGACTATCAAAATTGTGTCAAGGTACAGGAACCAAGAGCACAGCTGCATGCCAGCCTCGGGTGTCTGATTTTGTTCAACTATTTATAATAGGTAACATATGTCCAAGAGTGGTTAGGGCACTAATATAATTAAGATAGAAATAAATATATAGAACATACATAAATACAAAGTAAATATCTCAACTACTCACCTCAGCAAGTCTGATAACTGGATATCATCTTCACAAAGAATTAAGGAAAGATGAATGATGGCCAAGAGCTTCACCTTACACACAAATGATGTGTTGGTGGGCTGGATTCTAATTTTCTTTTTCCATGGCTCCTTATCGAGTGTACTCTCTCTCTGCCTGACACGCCGATTAAAATTAACAGCCTCCTCTGTCATGTACTTATTTTTCCTAGAAGAATCACAAAAACACAGGAGAGATATAGACTATTATGTGCCAAACAAGTCAGTCCCTGACTGTAATCAGATAACTAATTCAAGGACTACTGCAAATCTCATCCATATAATAATGGGGCAAAAGTCCACTATTTCATCCTAATTGGGACAGGTGCCATATCACATATTCAATCTCAGTGAACCCAAGGGTAATTATTACTCGCATTTCTATACCTATAATTATCAGGTTTCTATGAGGACAGCGAATTTGTACAAAAATAAAAAATTCAATCACAAGGGCTTAAATACTGGCCAATGAATTGCATTTTCCACTCAATCCAATGATACAAGTTGAAGTTTCCTCATTTGATGAAATACGTAATGCATGCAAGATAGATATTACTAATTGCAACACATGGAATTCATTAAATTAAACATTGAGATTACAAGAAACTGCGGGAGATGACGCGACAATAACTTTTTGATGGAGTCATCAGCTAATAATCATTACAATGCAACAATTGCAGAGTAAAAATCATTCACCTTGTAATTTGTCAAAGGTAAAACACCCTCAGTGTTTAAAAGTTGGCTTTAACCTCGTAGACTGTGGTGCATCGCGCACGACTACAAATGCCAGTAACATTGTACGTATGGTATTTCGTCACAACATCTTATTCCTTAAAAGCCCCCAATTTCAGAGGGTATAAGGATCCTTTGATAGCTGGCTGGCTAAAGCACACGGCCAGGCATCGAGGGCTCCTAGTTTGAATCCCAGTCAAGGCAAATGATTTTTACACTCTGCAATTATTGAATTGTAAACATTGAGACATTCTTCACGTCTTTCAACTTGACTTTTGTGGACTCCAATTCACGGCTACCCACAACACTTCCATATTTGCATGCAAACAAATACTACTTGCTGCACAATGTACATACCATACATACTATAAAATTCATTATTTTGTAAAAAAAAACTCTTTATATTGTAAATAATTAACATCACATATTTAGCAGATTACTTGCATCATAGTGGCAAGCATCCTCATAAGCCCTATGCCATTTCTAAGAAATTACCACTATGCCAGGAACACCATAGGGCACACTGACACCATCTTATAAGTTTGGGACTTTATCTGGGTCCATGGAAAATCACAGGGATAGGTTACATAAAAGGATTTTCATGGAAATTAATACCTCACCAGTGAATGACTTCCCCAATCACATGGTGGCATTCATGAAGTCTTATTGAAGACTAGAAGACCGTGTCGATCCAACAGTCCAGGAACAACTTAAAAATGCACACACACTATTGACAGCAATATCAACATCAAGACTTAAGCCTGCGATCACAATAAATCATAAATATGCAGCAAGGTCAGAATAAACGAATTTCCACCATAAGGTTGCCCTCTTCAGCACACTGAAGGAATTGGCAAGCATCTAACTACTTATGCAGGGCATTGGGAGGGATGGGAAGTAAAATTAGTCAATGATCACAAAGAAGTAGTTTACATAAAATGTGTAAAGGAACATATTTAGTGCAAAGTAGTGAAAATTGGTTCATGTAAAACTGCAGTATTCAGTCCACTGTATTTGCTTCCACTTTCCCATGTTAAATAAGTGTCCATTCCCTTCAGCTTAAATTTTGGATTGTTCCTCAACTGGGCAGATTATTGAAGCCAACCCTTTTCAATGGGCATCTTATGAATCGGTTTGCTGATAAGAACCCATTGATCAGTTAATTCTTAGATAAAGAGCAAATTCTAATTGAGATAACTTAACATCCCAGAGTGTGGGAAGAACCAAAAAGATTTATTCTCAGCAGTTACTTTAATTCTTATTAGCAGCATTCTTGGCAAACTTGCCAATGAATATTCATTCATTCCTTACTCCTGACCAGCCTTAGATCAATCCTTTGAGGCACTGCATTCCACTTATAAATAAAAACTTGATAACACTTGTACAGACCAGCAAAATCCTTTATACAGAGTTTGATAACTAAAATAAGAACTGGATTATTTAATGGAGAGTCTTTGTGTTCATCTAATGAATAGATGAGTCATCCTGAGTATACCTCTCTTTCTACCTAATGTTCCAGTACATGGTCCAATTTGGTAACTACCTTTATATATTTTGGTACCCAGCCTTTAATGTTGAGGCTCACTCAATCATTCATCAAGTTAGTGCATGTACTCACATGTCACTTTAAAAGGATAATTAAGAAATATATCACAAATGCCACAGAGAAAATACATACCTAGACTGATAAATTTTGCACCTTAGATGAAAGCTAAGGAAACAAATAATACCGAGAGAAGAAGATGAAAGAATTAAAATATCAGCCACTCATGAATAAATTAAGCCATTGCTCTCAATCTTTATCATCCTAATCGCTCACTTATGTTCATTGCACACTGCATGTAATGTTATAAACATCCTCATGAATGCAGCATGTAATACAATCACTATTTATAAGTAAGCAAATGCAGACAGGGGATATGAAGATAGAGCTGTGAAGGTAACATCACTCAAAGAGATTTATTTAGCAACCAAAACCTAAACAAAATGTCATACAACTCAAGTGTGCTTATTGTCTGGCATGCAAAATGAAAAAAATCAGTACACTTGATACAGCAGTTAAAAAAGAGAAATTTTTGAGCTCATAGATCTTGTCATAATTACCTCAAAAGAATAGATTTTGATGGTGAAGTAATAGTAGGGGCAGATGATGCTGGTATCTGATCAGAAAAATTTGATGAATCCATATCTGAACACAATGTTGAATCTTTATCATGCTCTGCTCTGGCTAATGCTCTCTGTAAAGTAAAAATCATTTAGAGATAATCATATTCACTTTTATAATAAAAATATGAGATAATTGCTATGACTTAACAAAATGCTTTGGCACATACTTTAGCTTTGGCCCTCAGTCTTGCATTAGAATGAGAGGAAGCTCCAGAACTGATGAGAGAAGCATTGCTCTTGGATTTTCTTTTCCTCAACTGGCTCTTAACAGGCCATGAGTAGAGCACACGGGCATCCCTTTAAATAAAGTTATAAAAAACTATTACTTTTTTCAGACTGTTTACCCATACGCTGCATTCAAAATGTGGGGGCACATGACACGCTATAAGGATCCCTGAATAACCACCTTAAAATGGTTGTCTCAAAGAAACTTCATCAAAGCCAATGGAAGAGAAGTCAAAGATCCTTGCCTCCCTTTTTGAATCCAGCTAAAAATTACAACTAGCGGACAATATAATATCTTTAGCATAGCACTGATGACTAATGTCAAAAATAATAAGTATAAATGGTGGGTCATAGATATTCTTCCACCTTAATTTGAATTTTTTTAGACCTGCCCTACACAAGACCAGATCACAAGTCGTGTGCAAGTTATTTCTTTATTTCACCATAATCCTAAAACAGCAGTTAGTCCTTTACATCAGACTTTTAACAATTATATAACAATAGAAACAATAACAAACATTCAAGCACTAGATGGAGAAAAACCTACCTAGACAGGGGTAGAACCTATGACCTCTTATATATTTGATCTTTTCAGGCTTAACATTGTGGAAATCCATTATCACTGAGGTAAAAAACCCAATGTATCTTTCCACTACATTTTTTATTGAGTAAAACTAGTTTTGACGCATCGGCATCATCCTGAGGTATCTTAGGAAGTATCATAGGTAACTTAGGATGTACCAGGAAAAGTATCTGAGGATGATGCCAATGTGTCAAAATTAGTTGCACCAATTAAAAAATTTAGTGGTAAGATACATTGGTTTTTTACTACGGTGTAACAAGCTCTGGATTGCCAGGC
This sequence comes from Hetaerina americana, assembly GCF_022747635.1. Lineage (NCBI taxonomy): Eukaryota > Metazoa > Arthropoda > Insecta > Odonata > Calopterygidae > Hetaerina > Hetaerina americana. Next base: position 16,082,318 of record NW_027286985.1, read on the forward strand.
ACATAAACGGTTAAATTCCCTTGCTGATACTTGAAAATACTCTTGCATGTAGCTACTCTGGAAATTCATCAATTAATCTAATAGAGTAGAGCTCCCGCAGCTTAAAAATTCATAAACATGCACACATTTTAAAATGCTAAGCGGCTTTATTTACTAATAACTAAAACTATGACTTAAAACCATTCTTCTTAAAGAACTTAATGCTGGAGCAAAACACAAGAACTGCATATTTTAGCAATTCAGTTTCAAATTTAGAATTATTAAATAAATTATGTTAAGTTAATAAACTAAATCCCATATTTTTATGGGTTTTTAATTTTTTCTGATCATTGAATCTCTCCTATAATGCAATTCAGTGTCTCCCCATGGAATCATGGCTCACTATTGGGGAACTGAATACTGGTGTGTTAGGTAGATTTTAAGTAGAAATGCAATTACTAGGACTTGGATGATGTGATGCGGGCTGGATGAATTGAATAAGAGGTAACCCAAAAATACATGAATACTGTAAACTAAGAGAGCCAGGCAGTCCATAACTAATAGTAAGAAAGATTTGTGAGAGTTAAATTACTATAAAACCTAAATGGTCATAATTAGAGTAAAATCTGTCTAATTGGAATAACAAGGCTCCAATTGTATCAATAGGACATAATGTCCCATCCTATACAAATTAAATTATACATGTAAAAAATGTATTTATACATGTGGAAAATGTATTTTAAGTAATTTTTTTAATATAAGCTACCTATTAATGTAAGTTTTTGATGGACATAACTAATAAATAAATATCTTACCTCTCATAAGAAAACACAACTCAATATTTTGCTCCACCACTAAGTCCGTCATTTCTGTGTACTTCCTTCCTCCCTTCATCCTGTCTAACATCCCTATCCTATTTCCCCCTCACTCATTTTAATGTGATTCTTCCCTCTATCACAGTCTTCAACTTCCAACTGCCAATCAATATGCTTTTCAACCATTTTTCCTGTCTCCTTAGGATTACTCCTAGCAATCCTCTCTCCTGCCCCACCACAGAAAGCACCTCTTCATTCGTTCTCCTTTCTGTCCATCCTTCTCCACACCCACATTTCAAAAGCCTCCAATATATGGCTATCATCCTGCTGCAATGATCATGTTTCCACCCTGTACATAACCACTCTTCATATCAAAGTTTTAATAAGCCTTTTTTAGCATCCTTACAAGGTCCCTGTCATCAATTCCCTCCTTGTGAAAGCCCATTCGTCTAACACGATTCTACTCAGTCCCTACTAGTTTCACCATTTTGATCCACAAGACTTTTAAGATACATAAACTGTCCCACCTGCTCTAGTTTTTGCCCTCCTATTTTGATGTTAAGCTTAGCCTTTCTCTTTCTGGAAAACCGCATTACCTTTTTGCAATTACTATTTAGTCCCATCCCATATCTATCGCATGGAATTTCCAATACACTCAGCAATGCTTGCAACCCCCTAGCTGACTGACAAACTAAAGCTTGGTCATCAGCAAACCTAATTGATTTTACGAATTCCCTCAGACTTTCATTCCTACCTCCAGTTCTTCCCATAATTCTTTCATCATTTCCTCTATGTATACGTTAAACAGAACCGGTGACCATGGGCAAGCCTTACTTCTCTGGTTAACACTGCCCATCCTGGCTCTCCATCCCCTTTTCGCACCCCTGAGCAGTGTGATACATTTAAAAGTTTTAGATTAGCCTCCTATTCCTCCAATATATTCCCACTTTTTGCAGCATACTAATTTGTTTTCCCAATTCACCTTTTCGAAATCTATGGAACAGGCAAGTATATCGTAATTGTTTTCTATAGCATCCTTCCATTTTCTTCTCTCATCTACCTTTCTAGTCATCTCTTCCATGATTCATGGTTTGCTTGTCCTTTTCTCATTATTTCTTTTGCGGCTTTCGATATCCCTTTCTTGATAACTTCCCATTTTTATTCGATAGTAGATAGCTCCTTACCAGTATATATTATTTTTTACACAGACTGCTGATTCTCCTTTGTCAATCCATTTCATGCTTCTACATTCCATTTCCTAACCTGCCGCCCCTGCCATATCATTTTGAAATGGACGATGCACTTCATAACGAATAAATTGTGATCAGAGTCCACATCCGCTTCCCCATAGCTAAGCGAATTGATCTCACTGTTCCTGAATCTGTGCCTAACCATAATATAATCTATCTGATACCTTTCTGAGTCACTTGGCATTTTCCATGTATACTTACCCTTTTAGTGATGTCTAAACCAAGTGTTGGTGATGACCAACCCCTTTCTCCAGCAGAATTCAATTGCTTTCACCCTACAGGCATTTCTCATACCTAAACCATAGTTCCCCACCTCAACACCATCTTTTCCTTCGCCTGCCCTTGCATTCCAATCTCCCATCACTATCAAATGTTTCCCTGCAGTAACTACCCGATTATGTCCTGATTATACTACACCCTATCGACTTCTTCCTCCTTTTGATTGCTTGGTGACAAGCATTCCTGAGAAACAACCGAGTTGGTCGGTTCTGCTTTTATTTCTACCAGTAATACTCTATTTGTTGCTTGCTATATGTTGACTACACTACTTCTTACCTTTTGATTCAATATTATGACAACCCCTTGCTGGCACTTGTCCCCTATGCTGTATATTACTATATAGCTATCACCCAAGTAATCCCCAATATCTTTCTATCCCACCTTGCATAGACCTAAAATATCTTCATTTCCTCTTCCCATCTCTCGCTTAATATTCTTTGCTTTTCCTGTCCTCAACATTCGAAGTTCCCCTTCTAGCTAACTGGATCTTCTTCTACATCTTCTGTGCTGTTGCTGTTAATGACAGATGCTGTGCGGACTACTTTTCATCTGGCTCCTATCTGTCGACCTATCAGGCATGGGTGACCCTACCACGATCAATTAACATCGCTCTCTCCAGCACAGCTCTAGGGGGGTCATCGGAATGCATAAGCCCTTCCACCTGGTTAAGGTTCTAGTCCATGCGATGATTTAAGGTAATAATGACTTCTAAACCCAACCAAAAAACTTCATCTATAAAAGCCAACACACAATCACTATGCTCTTTGCTCCTCCCAAAATATATGACAGTTGGTCAGACATACATGTTCTGCAAGAGTACACATAATACTGTTCCTAAAATCTATCAGTTGTTTATATACCTAAATACAGCACATTAACTTCTCACATTACCTACTGTAACCAAGAAATACAGCCATTTGTATGAAACCAATTTAACACAGACCAGAATGGTTGTTTTAGGGGACCAAAAACCTACAAGGAACTGTCCTTCATTGGAAATGTATTATGCGCAAAATACATCCCATTCTTACAAGTTATCAGCATAGATCTACGAAGGGTTTGTGTCTATGTAAAACCTCATATAAAACCCACAAGATCAAGATAAGTTAATGGCATTTCAAAGCGGATGTTGTATGTTCACTTTGGTTTTGCAATGTTTTGATAAAACAAAGTCAGCAGAGTGCTCCAGACCTAAGGACTCTGTTACCTTTTGAAGAAGAACCCTGAAATGTGCTGCTCATGTTAGCAAATGTCTACATGGATGATTTTTGGATATTTGCATCAAATGAGAACCAACTTCAGCGTGAAACTATTGTTACTTTTATCAATAAAACATATGGAGTTGGGTGAAAGGTGAAGATATAAGTAGCACTCCATGCATGACAAAGTTGAATACAAAATCAAAGACATGAGGCTATGCAGGCACATGGTAATAAGTCAATACGTTAAGAGGAACCCTAGGATTATCTCAAGCTACTGCAGCCAGTACGGATATCAGAAACAGCTGCCAGATCTCAGTCTAAGGAGAAATCTCTCCTACATTCATATTACGTACATACAATGCATTCCTCAGCTCAAAAAAGATAATATCAGCAATCAACACTCAGGAAACATCAACAGCACTCTATATTATACATGCACTGTGGTGAAGTTGACAAACACTGCATTAAAAATGCTCCAGCATGCTGATATCAATAATACTAGTAAAATATCATATGCATTACTCAAGAAATACAATAGAAGCAATTCACCTGGGTATAGGTCTTCTCAATAAGGAAGGGATACTTAGTTCACAGGAAGAGCACTATAAAAATAACTTTTTAGGAAAGGTATGATTGATATATGCCCTGGTACACTGAACTTGACTCAACTCAAATGTATCTGAATATATCTCTGGTTGAAATTTTCTTTTGACAAACAAATATCACTTAGCCTAGTTCTACCACAGTAGACCACAAGCACTAGTCCTACTACTGTTCTGCCAAGTGTAAGATGTAAAAATTGTCAGTGGTATGGTTATGGAATTCAATATCATTACATGCATAAGCATTCAACCAATTAGCATTTCATAATCATTACAGCAAAATAATTATGATATAGCTTGAGGATTTTACTTGCATAAGAATAAGAAGTCACAGACAAGTTCATGAATTTCCCTGACTTTCTCAGGCTTTTACCTACCTTTCACAGTAAGATGCTCCAAGCTTCGGTAACTTTTTGTTTTTTTTCAAAAAGGCAACATCAATTTTTCGTAGATACTTGGCCCATAACTGAAAAACAACTGGTTTTAAATTTGGTGAAGCTCCTAATTTTATGAGTTCATCGACCATTCCTTTCAGCACATAATTATATGCTTCCCAAGTGGTCCAATTATCCTCTGAAAGAAAATTTGCATGCAAATAAAATAAATAATTTATCAATCTACAATTGAAATATTGAAATTTATAAATCTGAAATATTTAATTTAGCACCATTGGTTGTTGTGGGCTCTTTATTAATCTTTGTCTTGCTTTCATACTTTGCTCCTGTCGCCCATGAATCGAACACTTGCTCAGAAACACCCTGAAAAAATTAATAAGAAAAAATTATGGCGGAGAGTACTTTGTGAATGGCAGAGAGGACAATCAAGGCTTATACAGTGCCTTGAAGTCTAAAATTTATGGGTTTCAGTTGTATTTATCTGTTTTTACAACTCAAGGAGCATATTGATCAAAAACACGGGCCAGAAGATGCCTCCTGTAATGGACGCAATTGTTGTCAACCAAGAGCAGGCCAACTAAGTTGAATACTGGAAATGGAAGCTGATGATACAAGCACAGGTAATATCTAAACAGGGTAGTTTATTTATTTATTTTAAAACATTATTCACATACAACAGTAGCGCCATTACAGCAAAAAATATTACAAACATGAAAGAGGATAAAAGACGATAACAGCATAACAATAACAACGAGCACCAAGCATGGACCGGGGAAAATTTTAATTTACCGAAAGGTGGGATAAAGCTTGGGTGGTGAAGTTGTTACATGATAAGTTAAAGGGGTCGACAGTGTGAGGGAGTGAATTTAGAAGGGAGGAGAGGCGAAATAACAGTGAGTGCTTGGTGAGAGATATTCTAGGAATAGGCAGATGGAGAAGGGAGTGGGTGCGGGTGGATCAGGTTGGTATCCTGAAGTTGAAGAAAGATAGCAGTTCAGGGCAATCAATAGCCGAGTTTAGGGAGTTGTAGAGGAGTTTTAAATCAGCTTTAAGTCTGCAGCTTTGGGGTCTAGAAATGGATTAGGGAAGACAGAACAGTATTTGAGGACATATTGCGGTAATGTGGGACTCGGTGTTTGACTATTTTGGCAAAGAAGTGAGAGATGCAATCAAGGGATTAAAGATTAGTTGGGGATGATGTGGACCAAATGGGGAGCAATATGATATGATGGGAAGGACAATTATTGAGAAGTATGAATGGAGTGCAATTGGATCTTTAATTTCTGTGAAGCGGAAAAGAAGGCCTAGTAGGGACATTGCTTTAACGTTAGAATATTAATATAATAAATCCAGTTTGGTATTTTTTTCAAAGATAAATAGCTCAATTATAAACTATTTGAAGTTGAATTGAGTTTAAGATCTCATGGTGGCTACTATTAATCAATAAGTTTTCATTAGATTCTTAAGCAGGCAAATAATAATTGTGGAAAGAATTATTAATTAGGTTTTATCAACATTATTAAGGGTATAAATGAACTAGGACTATCTTGCTATTGCCAGAACCCATTTAAGTATCCTCCTATTATAAGCTATGAGGCAAAAAGCTTCTTTTTTTGGCATTATGAATGTCCAACTTCAAGAGTTTCATTCTTTCAAAATCAGATCAAATAATGTGTTGCTAGGTTGATTTATACTAACCAAATTGACTAAGATTAAATAAGGTTATTGTCAACAGCTAATAATCGTTTAAGCATCTAATTAATCTCATTAACCTATTTCCATTCATTTATGCCCCATCTGAAGGTTATAAAACTAAAGAAACAAAAACCAAAGTTAGAGCCTAGTATTGAAGGCTCTCAAACTTATAAAGATATAAACTTATGTCCATAGTGAGGATAATCATAGATTACCAGGTTTTGAGATCTGGATATGGAGAAAGATGGAGAAAATAAAATAAATGAAAGAAGATAATATTATTTAAGTAAGCTAAAAAAGCAGGTAATTTTACTGTGCTTTTGATTGATGGGCAATATGTACATATAAATTGATAGCAAAAAGACAAATTAATCAATATGTGAAATTAAGACCCTAGAGGTGGAAGATACTAATGACAAGAATACATGAACTGGCAGCACGCTTAAAGCAACTTCAGAAAAGCTGGAAATTATCACCAAGACTGATAGATCAATTACAAGTTCGCCTTGGCCCAAAGGAACCTACTAAAAGCAACTCATTGGACTGCACCATGACATTCTTACAACACTTGAAACTGCCTTCAAAATAGCGAACAATGCTTAGTATATGATATTGGATCTTAATCATGGAGTCAGGCATTATATATTAAGCAAAATTAAGAGGGCTATGTGTATTTTCCACAATGATGGGGTGGGAAATACACAAAACCTTCTTGAAACATTTCAAAAACGTAATGTGGGAATATTTTTAGGTATCTCAGACACTATAATTTATTTTAATGACACATGGTTTCAGGAAAAACCAAGGAAGAGCAAGGCATAAAATTGGAACAAGAGATGAATAGAGTCGATGAAAAAATTTTCAATTTATACGCAAGGAAACACAATAAAAGATCAAATAAGTGAAATTTTTGGGCCTATTTGTTTTAAGGAAAGACAGACAATGCATTCCATCACAGAGTTCAAAGAACATGAAAGTAAAAAAAGAAATGCAGACATAATTGGGTTCCGTTAAGTATACCATATAATTTATGAGGTCGATATGGGCTGTAGAAACATCACTGCTGATAAGAAAACTCAAAACATCAACTGGGTATCAGTTGCTGCGTCAGGATGCCTTTGCAAATGTTTAAGAAATTATTAGCAACACCCCAGTTTTTTCTGCACCATATGACGCAGAAATTACAATAATGGCAGGTACATTAAAATATGGCCGAGAGATAGATCATACAAGAAGGGAAATCAGTTAGCATCAGGAATATGACAACGGGAGAGATGAGAACATGAGCAAATAGGGAAGTAACTACTAACCATCGTTAATGCCACCACACTTATTCATGGCAAATATGATACAATTCAAACTAATCAAAAAGCAATAGTTTCCACAGCAGATAAAAGAAATTTTACATATTAGATATATACGATCATAGTGCTGAAGATTTAAGCTGCTGCGATATCAACCTAAACCTGTATTCTCCCCTGTGTGGGCACATGGCGGACACACAATCAAGATCATCTTTACCATGTCATCCTTCTGACAAGGTATTGCCCGATCAATAGTTCATGTACTTAAGAAGTTATTGCCGACTTGAGTCGAGAAAGAGGAAAATTTGAGGAAAAGCAATTTCGAGGACAAAACACCAAGAGAGGTAAAAGAGTTTTTGAAAGAAGGGTAGCAAAACATGAGGAGTGAGCCCCCAAAACTCTGCAATCGTATTAGAACACAAGAAATATTCAGCGCAGAAGTGACACCCAATGGATGGCTGTGGCTTTAAAAACGATATGTTAATCTAAATAAGAAATAAGTCCAGGTTATCGCAGAAAAATTCAGAAATTAACGAATGAATTCGAGTGAAAGGTCATATCAGGATTACCTCGAAATTAATGAGCAGTGATGATGACGTTCATGATTTTTCATAGAAATACAAATTTATCCAGACGTTCCTTAAAATGTCATAAGCTACTGTTTGGTAAAAATAGCGCAGGGAACAGAATTGTAACTAATTGCTTAAACATTATCCCCGGTTTATACATTTTAATAAGGTAAAATGGGAGAGTTGAACTAATTCAGCTTTTCGGTACTTTCTTACGCCATCCAGTACTACTTCATATACTTGGTAAACCTATATTGATGTAATTTTGCCTTCTACCTCAGCTACTACGGCTCGAACTAGTTCTCGAATAAAGGGGACTCAACCATTGCCAGGATACAATATCCCCTTCCCGGAAACACTTCACCGCATCAATTGACACAATGTACATCTACTTTATCACTATCAAGTCACATTCGATATGCTACACTGTTTATAATTGCACGAGAATAGAAATAAAAACACAATGATAGGCAGGCTAGAATGATGTTATAAATACTTACTTTGCATCGTGTTTGGCACTCAGAGCAATATAAAAACCCTTCTTCTTTAACGAACTCAGTACCACCGCACACATAACACTTGGGCATTTTCAAATTTGTGTGCACATCACGCCAAACACATGCATCACGCAATTCGTACAACTTTTCAAAATTCGCCATTCCTACAGGGCGCCACGTGTTTTCTGTGTTCCCGCTCCTCCTTGCTATGTTTTGATGGCTTTGTTGATTTTCGTCATATTATCAATGGTTAAGTAGTTTCAATGTTTTGAATAAAGCCCTCGTCAATGAGGAGTTCATGCTGAAAAAATGCGGTTGGTATTGTGCCAGTGACATAATGGAAGGCCAAGTTTGTTTTTCCCCTTACAAGGATTGCAGTCGGACCGAAAATCCCAAGTAATTCATATTTCAATCAGTTCCAATTATATTTTTATTTCGAAGTAATTGATTTCTTTGTTGTCTTAACAGTGGAAAACTACACTAGAGGTAACAGCAAAGAAGCTCCACTGGAAAGAGAGGATATACCAATTGACTGCTTACCTGAAAAATTCCTATGGATGAAAGTAAAACCAGGGAGCAAAATGCGGAATGTGCTGGGATATGCTTCCAGCGCATTTAAAGACGAACGAGTAGTTCTGTGGAGTGGGTCCGGACCGGCCATTATTAAAGCAATTTCTTGTGCTGAAATAATGAAAAGAAAATATAAAAACTTGCACCAAATAACGCGTATATGTTTCCACAAGTACGGGGTTTTAGGTGTATATTCTTTTCATTTCCTCTTCATGTGAAATTATTTCACTATTATTTCAAATATATTCCCGAACAGGCACGAGGAAACATGGGAACCCATTAAAGACGGCCTGGACAAATTACTAGCAACCAGAGAAGTTCCTACCATTCATATCATGCTTTCAAAAGAATCTTTGGATAAAAGTCAACTTGGGTGAGTGGATTTAAAGCGTATATGAAATTTGAAAGTCAAAGTTAAGGATAGGCTGTGAATAATTAGTTAGCTACACAGACTTGGCATTTCTTAACTTGACTTAGTAGTGATAATTAAATACTAAATTTTACTATCCCCAGTCACTGGCACAATTTATTTCTTTCATTGTTATTATTAGTAATCTGCCTGTTAAGGTAGGTTTTGGATAGACGCCAGCTACCAATTGGTTCAGTAACAATTCCCTTGTCTCTCTTAACAAAACGCAGCCTTACATCCAACATTTTAATAAGTCCCAATTCAATTTTGAATACTTTCTCCCTTCATTCCATCCAACATGTCTATCCTTCTCGCCCCTTCCTAGTTTGTATATTATTATCCCCTCAGTGTCCAACATCTCGTTGCCAATCTAAATGTTGGCATCCATCTTTCCTACCCCCTTTTGATTTCTTTCTGCAGTTCTTTCTCCTGGCCCTCCATAACCAGCACTCCCTCATTTGTTAAACTCTCAGTTCACTTCACATTTTCCATCCTTCTTCCCACCCAAATTTCAAAAGCCTCCAATCTTTGCCTATCATCCTGCCTCAAGATCATGTTTTTGCACCATACAGTACCACACTCCATATCAAAGTTGTCTTTCATGATATATTTTAATTTAAAAAATCAAGTAATTAAAAATCAGGCATCTTAGTTGTTTTTGAAAGTATGGCTTTTACATGAAAAAATAATTAACTGTGTATGTAAGAAAGCCTAAATCCTTCAGTAAAATTCTGTTTTGAGTTTTTCTTGCCAAAATTTAAAGGTACCAGATGTTAAAATATTAGCAAGTCATATTTCCATCTCTCTGAAAGTTGAAGGATAATATTGAACAGTTACATTTTTTTGCCAACAAAATTCTACCACATCTGTGACTAGCCCTCTTTATAACTCTCAGATTGTTGTTCATGTGTTTAATTTTGTAAATATTTTTGTGTGCTCCATACACCACTTACAATTTAGAAACGTGTGTTCCGCCCCCTTTGGACCGGAGGGCACCGAGACTTCCTTTGCTGATATACATTGATCTCAGTAACTTCCATTTTTTAAGTAACGAAAATAACTGGTAAGAGAAGCTGGTTATCATTTGATGCCAGTATTCTTAAGTTCCTCAAGGTTCCTTGAAATGCATTCTCAAAGTCTTGGTTGATTCTGTATTTCAGATTTAGCTTTCAAAATTTCAACAGAATTTGTCAGTTTATAAATTATTGGCAGGTCATATTTAAAGTACCCTTTTCCCATGGACTATGACCTGGATGTAGTGGAAGGACTTATAAATTTATTATTCCCTATGTCTGCACATCTGTATCTACACTAAGATTTTCATAATTCATAATTAGATAATTCATAAAAAGATATATGGCAGAGGATGCCAGCACCAGGTGGAGAGGGAGGGAGTAGATAGTTTGTATTAATTTTATTAAGAAAAACATTTTTTTACAAAATTAAAATCAACAAAAAATTTCATTAAAAAAATGCAAATGTTAATTTTACACAATGCAGAATTTTTCAGGTATATTTATTTGGTAGGAAGGAATAAAGTTAAACATCAACCGCTTGTACAATATATCATTGCCATACTAAGGCAGGTCATGCAGACCTGGAAATAAGAGAAAATTCTATTAGCACATGGCCAAGAAACTTCCTGGCGCTGCTGGTAGAAAATGGGGTACCCTACTCTTGGCAGCAGAGGCACCACCCCAATGGAGATGAATGATGGATAAATGGGGGGAGCTTGAATGCACAATGAAAGACTGTTAGAGAGCACTTAAACATACACTATGGCAGATGTATTGCAGTCCTACTTGGTCTTGTGGGAAGGGGTTTGTCAACAAAACATACATGATCAATGTATAAAATAAAAATAAAGAGAAATAAAACTATTGATTCCCTAAACATTACAGGTGGCAATTGTTATAGCTTTAGCCCTACAGTTACTATCTTCTACTGTCCATAGACTGGTAAGGACAATGATAATTGCTCCTGGTAGGGTAGGGATCGGGATGGTGCTGTGGCTAACGTACAAGCTTCCCACTGAGAGGGCCCAGGTTGCTCTCCTGGAGACTACAAATATTTTTCAGTGGTATCCTGATCCCTACTTGAGTTGCTGTGCGGAGAGCACTTCAAGTGAGTACGGCATCTGTCGGATGAGACGTTAAAACTGTGGACACCTTGGTGCCTTTCAACAAGAGATGGCTCATGCCAATGCTGGGTTTCTCTCCATCCTTCCTCTCCCAACCATCCCTAATGGTGCAAATGACTTTGGCTGTTGGTCGCCTCCCACAAAAACTACGACAACTCCTGGTAGGGTGCCAGATAGGATGAAGGGTTGAAGCTAGACAAAGGTAGTCCATGCCATCTTTGTTCCTCAGTTAGGCTCCTGGAAGAGGCATCTGACCTCACCAGAATGGCTATCCCAGTATTGGTGTCATAATGAAGACACTACCAAGGAAGTATATAAGAAACCTCCTCGGTTATCTTTCCTATTATAAACATGGATGGAAACAAAAAGAAAATGAATCCTGGAAACTGTAGGACTGAGCCCACTGGGCTGGGAAGCAGGGAATGCAAAGCCTCCTTGGGCATAATCAAACAAAATTGTAGCAACTGAGCTGAAAGCTGACCCAGAAGAGGACAAAGTGGTAAGGATAAGTGCGTGGAATGTTAGAATGTTGACGAGGACAGTGAAGCTAGAAATCATCAAAAGAGAATGGAGAGAGGTGGTACAGATATGTTATGTTTTCGTGAAGTAACATTGAAAGTCAGCAGAAGTTACTGGAGTGATGGTTTTCTTTTGCAAACTCCTTTGTTATTGCAAATTCCTTTTTAAATTTTTTCATATCCTTGCACTGCATCTTCCATCACACTTTTGCTCTATTTGTTTTCCACCTCAGTTTATTATTTAGCACTTTATACTTTCTTCTGCCTAATCTGTAGTTATATTCTTCCAATTTCTTCTCTCATCTATCTCTAATTACTTCATATTGTAATGCATGATTTCCTTGTCCTTCCTATTTACTGTTCTTATATTTCAGGTTGCCACTTTTGATGTCCCTTTTTTTGAGATGTTCTCTTTGTTATCTTTTGTTCCCATATTCCTTTCTTTACTCAAAATATTCTGTACCACCTGCTGATAATCCTTTCTTATCCTCCCAGTTAATACTTCTACATTTCATTATGTCAGTCTCCATCCCTGTTTAATTGAAGGTTTGAAAATGATGCACACTACTAACAAAGCAAATATCAGTTCGGGTTTAGAAAGGGGAGAGAGGAATGCATGGTGCCTTTCGGTGATTAGAACCTTAGAAAGAATATAGAATACAATCAGAATATATCTGCTTGTCATGTATTTTTAGTGTTTGACCATAGATTTGTATAGTTACTGGAGTTATTGATAATTTTATGGCCAAAACTCTCAATGATTCTTTTTTTTTTAACATGAAATGAGTCGGAACCTTTATTTATATGTTTTGTTTTTTATATTCGTAAATTAGAATTAAGAATTTTAAACTGGTTTATTTCAATTAATGTTTAATGTTGATCATGCATTTTAATACAGTGTCTCAGAGTAAAGTCAAACCGAAATGTTCCCAAAATTGATAAAATATGTTGCCCAAAAATTATATAACTACTCATATCTAACACCTTCTCAAAATTAATTAAGCAAACCAATATATTCTTGTTATTACATATTACTTTCTATCAGTTGCCTCATTTGGCGTCCTTTATTTTCATTCCCATTTCAAACCCAAGCAGATCTTCACCTAGGTAGATGTAAGCTCTCTCTTCATTATTTTCTCAATCTCCTTATAAATATTCTTATATTTTCTTCTCTGCCCCCCTCCTAATCATCTCATGTAATTCACAGCATCTTAATTTTCTTACTTACTTTCTAATTGTTTCCGTCATTTCTTTCTTCGTCTTTTTTTGTAAGGTTCATCCACCTTTCCACTGTAGTTCTAATCCCTTTATGTTTGCATATATTGTTTAGTTTATATCTGTATTATTTCTTTTTTACTCCTATTAAAGCTTCAATGATCCGCTCACATGCATTGTCAACTTAAAATCTACTACTGCAACTTCTACCATGGATTCTTTTGCAACTTGTATTAACAGATACAGTTGACATTTTCAAGATTAACTGCAATTTTTTCAAATACTTGATGACTCACTCCTCTTACTGGTTTTGTCATCAGGAGAGTGAAAATAAATCGAATTTCTATTCTTTTTATGTAGACCCAGTTGTACTTAACACTTTCAGGCTTCACTTCGTGGAAATGTTTGATGTTTATATTGATGACATAGGGAAGTATGTGGAAAATTACAAACTCGTTTGATATAGACGCAAGTGCCTATGACGAGTACTCTATTGTTGGGTGATTAAAAAAGAACAAAATCATCGGATAATTTTCAGATAAATTAACAGGGGCCATAAACCTCTTCCAAATTGCACCAAGGTTGTAACTGTCTTTGTGATTAAAGTTTGGAGATCTTTTTGCGGTTTGTATTGATTTGCATACTAAAGACATGATAGTCATCAGTCTTAGCTAAACTTCTCATCACTTCAAAAAGAATGTTTTGCCCTGGGCTGATGACTACCATTGTCATTCGGCGCTATTTGATTATCTGAGCTCTTTTACTTTGTATAATGTAACTTCATCCACAAGTGCTGGCAGCCTCTTAACTCTTGTTCTTTTGTAGTCACGGCAGGCAATTGTTCCCTGTAGGTGAATGGTCTATAAATTTCCTCACTCCATGTATTATTTTCTCCAAGTTCCTGCTTTAAATTTCAGCAGTTATTTTGTGGGGAAGTGAAATAATGTACAAAAATCTGAATAACTAATGGCTTTAAATGAAAATAATAATAATTATAACAAGAAAATTGAAAAAAATTCCTTAATTGATTGATGATAATAACAGACATATGTTCATTTAACTGATGGTATGAATTCCAATATTAACAAGTAACCCAAGTAATATTTTTTTTTACTTGATGACCCAAAACCCACTACATGTAGTGGCGGCAGGTTATGGAGTGTGGCATGGATCTTTCTGAAATTAAAATTCTGTGCCAATGTAGTTATTATGCATTCAAAGTTCATTGTATCAACTCTATCTATGTAATTATCTCTTGATGATGAAGTTGAATAATTGAAACTTTCATGTGTTTTGTTTAATACTGTAGTTACCAAGGACCTGGGGATGTGAACTCTTCTTTCAAGTTAAAGGCACCACAAGATGTAAAGAAAAAGATAGCCTACAGAAAGGGTAAACCAGTTAAAAAAGAGCCAAAGGAAAAAATTCCTGTCAAGAGCAGAGAACCAGAGACGTTTGCTAATGAAAGTACACCAACGGAGCCAAAACGAAATCAGAAACGAAAGCGACAATCAGAGTCAGAACAGAAAAAAGAGTAATGAAACAAGATATGAGAGGGTAATTTATGATTTTAGATTTTTTTTTCTTTGTGATCAAATGATTTTGTGAGCAGGTAGTATCCTATTGAGATTCATGTTATCAACTGTTCAACGTTTCCTGGGTCAGTTTTTATTTCATCAGCTACTGAAGTTTACTTTCTTTTTTATGTCCTTGTAAATAACTTGGCAAAATTCTTCCTTCCCAAAATGTGTACATTCTTAAGTTGAATAAATAAAATTAAAATGGTGAACATATTTGTTTCTTGGTTAGCACCTGAAGTAGTAATATTTTATATATAAGTATAACTGAATACATTTGACTTATTTATATAAATTTGTATGTTAAACTTTCCAGGCAACCAGAAGGTCATAGGTACAAACAAAAAAAAACGAGTGAATTAATATGAAGATTGAGCTAGATTTGTGTTATCATTTATATCATTGCTTACCTTGAAAATGTTCTCAAATTAAATTACTAAAAAAATAGTACTAGCAAACGTTGTAGTTTGGTGCAGCCTTTAATTACCAATCTCAAAATCCATTCATCTCCCAAACAAAATGAAGAATCACTTGAAGTTTCTTCTTTGGAAACTTAGTATTTGTATAACAAATCATCTTCTCTGCCATCAAGTGCTCTAATGATTTGACAACTCTCACATTTCACAGCATTCTGTGAAACTAGGCCTCATCCTCCTACCTGAAGATGTCACTTCAACATCTGTACACTCACCCAACTGTTCCATTTCTCCTTCCTTAATCCATTAATGTTTTCTTCATATTCTTTTGGCATATTTTGTGCTATTCCTCATGTTTTGGCAGAGGAGGGAGGTGAGCATGGAATGGGGGGGGGGGGTGGCGGCAGGCAGATAGGGAAGGAGAACGGGTATGGCATGAGCCGAAGGGCTGAGCATTGGTGCGAGGGACCAAAGAACAGCTAAAGAGGGATGGGGAAGGGAGGTTGAGACGGGATTATTCTAGTCTTCATACATAGGTCACTTCTGTCCATGGATCTAGAACACCATGGTATTGATCCTGTAAAATCAGCAATGTGCCTGTTAGTAGTAATCACTCTTGCTTTTTGAATGGTTAATCATTTTCATAATTTTTGTGAAAACTGAAAAGCCCGTTCTTCTATGGCCAAATATCCAAATTGTTAATTCTTCATCTAGTTTCAGCCATTTTGCTATTTCATTTTGTGTGTTGTCTATTATGCATAGATTTTTGTAGTTCCTTTTCATGCCTTTACCAAGTTCTTATCTTTTCCATTGGCGGTAATCCTAAAGTCCTCTCTTCTGTCATTTCGATGTTCTTTAACATCATAATCACTTGTAGCTTAAATGCAATATCAATGCAGAATCTGCATTGTTTTTGAGCCATGCTCTACCATGAAAACTCTGTAAAAATAACTTTGATTTGTAAAAAAATATTTCCTTTAAAAAATGGATTCAATATTTGAAAACAATTTAATGTCCTTTTGTTTTTTTTTTGTTGATGAGTGAATGTGATGATAATGATTACCCACTACTGCACATGTGTAATGAGCTCATGGCCATCTAGCAATGGCCATTCTGGCTACTTCCTCGCAGTGCAGCAGAGGACGTCAAGAAGGGTGTGATGGTTGCAATAACATAGAATATAAGAACAGATAAGTGCAAAGAACACAGAACATTAAGCCTTATGTAAAACCAATGTTGAGTCAGGAAAACCAGAGAAACAATAGAGATAATAATCAGATAGAGGGTACTAGCCAAAATATGGCAAGCCATAAATTTGACATTTATGGACTTGGAGAAGGCCTTCAACATCATCAACTGGAATAAGTTGTTCACGATCCTAGAAGCACATGGAATGGGCTTCAGCAACAGAAGAATAATCCATTCTTGCTCCCAGAATTGAGTAAAAACCAAACAATTGAAAAGTAGAAGCCAAGAAAAACGAAGGAGGTAGACAAGGATGTAACCTTTTACCATCATATTTCAATGTAAATCTAGAAGGGGCAGTAAAAGAAGCACGAGAATTGGCATCAAAGGGGTCAAGGTTAATGGGGAAGAAATTAGCATTATCCAGTTCACACATATCATTGCAATAGTTGTGGAAATATGAGAGCACGTGCAAGCAACTGAATCCACTGGACAAAGTACTTCTGGGCTATAATATGAAAATCAGCAAGAAGAAAACTAAAATCCTTGTGTGTGAAGAGAGAAGTTGATAGTAGATGTCACCATTTGCGAGATGAAACTATGGCAAGCAGAATGCTTCATTTACCTTGGTGGCTGTACAACTTGGGATGGAAGGAGTTCAAGTGAAGACTATCTTAGCTGAGAAGCCATTCATGAAGAAGAGCCAACTACTACATTCAAAGAACTGGAGGTTGCAAACAAGGAAGTAGTTTGTCAAAAGGTTTGTGTGGAGAATAGAACTATACAAGTCCAAGACTTGGAAAAGTGGACCAGCGAAGAAAATAAGCTTTTGAAATATGGTCCGGTTTGGAATGAGGGAGTATATAAAAGAGTGGAAGACGAAAGGGCCATGTGGAGAACTTGGCCACCAAGAAGAGCTAAATGGATTGGGCATATGTCCCACTAGCCACAAAGGAATAGTTGGAAATAATTTTAGGGAAGGTTCAGTGAGGAAGACCAAGAGACATGTACGTAAGATATATTCAGAAGAATGTAAAACAGCAGTTTTTCAGAAACTTCTGGTGTTTTTTTTACCACTGCTACTTCGCAATGTCCATTATAGAGATTATCCTTACCCCGTGTGTCATGCTTGTGAATATCTCTATTTCTGACCAGAGAAGAAGTTTGGTGCCGGCATACAGAATCAGGTACAAATATATTTAGAAAATGATCATTATTTTATGGCATTTGAAATACTCCCTGCAAAACTTTCTTGCTTTTACTTTAAAGATAACCTTTAATGCATATTTGAAGGTTGAGTATTCTATTCATATTTCCATGTGCTGAGCTCCCCCAGCTGATAATGCCATACTCAGCTATGGACTCGAATGAAAGTATACCATGGTAGACAGGTATTAGTACTTCTGAATTACAATAGTTAATAAGATTTTTTATAAGGAATAAGCTGAGCGTGATTTTTCACTACATTTTTCCATGCGGAATTACCAGCCAGCCTGCTATTTATTTCTAAACCCAATAAATTGGTATGTGCCTACTCATAAATCTATTGGTAACCTATTTCTACATTAATTTGATTAAAGGTCTTTATTACTAAATATGAAATGAGCAATTTAGGTATGTAGTTGTAAATATCCTGCAGTCATTGAGCGATTGGATTCACCATAGCATACATATCCATTTCTAATTGAAATAATTTAGTACGACATGCTGTTAGACATTAGTCATATAAGAAATGGCCACTTTTCATCCAATTTCTGTGTGCAGGTATCCATGCAGTATCCAAAATAGCCATCGGTAGTGTTCAATCTAGATTTCTCTGAAAATGAGGTGTTTCGACGCTGTTCCTAAGATCAATAATTTAAGGAAATGATTTGTTGTATCTGGCCAAAATTTATCGAATTTACGCAACACATTGAAATAAGTAACTTCAAAATTGAATGCATATTGAAATAAGATTTCCACACACTCTTCATTTAGAACACAACCTAGGTTTCGATGTTTGATGTTATCATAAGGTAGTTCCTACAGGAGACAACTTGATAGACTTCAGAGAAGGAGGTTAAAATTAGGTTAAATATTTACAACTCTGAATATATAAAAGATCCCTCTACTAAATGATGATGAATTCTCTATCTAGGGAATATTTTTAAAGAAGTTACCTAAAGAATAAATTAAATATGCCATTTACAGTAATGCATGCCTTAAGAAACTGATCCCACACGCTAAAAACAAAATCCCAAGTATGAGAGGAGCAGAGTGTATGAATGAAAGTGCTCAGGGTGTTCTAAACATATGGGCAAACGAGAGAAAAATTAAAGAAAGAGTAAAGGAGCACTAAATGTGTAAGGAATAGGAACATAACATCCCTCTTTGTAAAGCACCTTATCAAATGTGACCACTAAAGTGACTTCGAGACTTAAAGTCTCCATTCTGAAAATAAAGCCCATTAACTCGATGCAGTTTTCTAAGAAAGCCTCCAACAAAGTACCTCACAGTAAACTTCTTGCGCAGATAAAATTATCCAGGGTTGGATTAAAGAATTTTTTAATGTTTGGGTACAATGAGTAGTGATAGACAGAGTTAGCTCAAATGCATTAAAGTTACTTCAGGTGTTCCCCAGGGAAGGGTCATCGGAGACCTCTTTTATTCCTATTTTACATTAATGACATTGACTCCATAGTCACTAGTGAGGACACTGCAGCTTTGTCAGATGACCTTAATGCTATGCAATGCTGGTGCGACACTTGGCAATTAGAATTAAACTTAAAAAAAATGCGTGGTCATAAATGTTTGGAAAAACAGCAATTCCCTACCAACACCTTCTGCATTTGGAACACCGAAATGGAATGTGTAAACTCAATTAAATACTTCGGCATTAGCCTCACTCACAACCTCTCCTGGGGGAAACACATACTGGGAATATGGGGCTAACAAAAAAAGGATTAATCAGAAGAGTACTTGGTAAATTTGATGAAAAGGTGAAAGAGAAATATTATGTCGTTGGTTAGGCTTTACTTAGAAAATGCTGCAAGTGTATAGGATCCTCATGAAGTTGGATTGATTGCTGAATTGGATCACGTGCAGCATAGAGGAGCTATATTTGTAAAACGTTATGATAAACTTAGTAGCGTATCCAAGGCTGCCAGCTAGGCTGGGAATCACTCGCAGAACGAAGGTTAAATTACAGATTGAACCTCTTGCATAAATTGGAAGGAGGTCTATTTAGCAGTGATGTTGAAAATGTATTATTACCCCAATTGTACAATGATAGGAGAGATCACATTAGTGAAATTAGAGAGATTAAGTGTAGAACAGATAGATTTAAGATGCCATTTTTTCCACAAACAATGAAGGATCATAGTAAGATTGTTTGACTGCAGAAGGGTCATGTTCAGGTAAAATTATCCTGGTGTGTATTCACCCCCTGCCACACACCCTAGCTTCCTGGGTATAAAAATAAATTTTAAAAAATCAGAAAATTTTAAGTGCCCGTTGCAAGGATGACCTTGCTAACGAAACTTGTATCCCTCCCACTCCCCCCTAGATACACCATGCTTTCACGTCTAGTGCTCCCCACTAGAGATATCCCCATCCCAAACAAAGCCCCATTAACAGCCAATGATTGGTATCCACCCAAAGACTGTATTTTCCTTTTCCTCCCATGTACATTTTAACCTTCTTTATACTGCTCTCACTCTGACCAACTGCCCTCCTTCCCTGCTCTGAAGGTTGTACAAAGTTGCCTTCTTTAGGAACTACTGCCCGATGATGGGGTCCAACGTCAAAACCTAGGCCGTGTTCTAAATAAAGTGTGAGGAATTACAAGGTCAGTAATTGGATTTCAATATTTAAGTTAGTACACTTAATGAAAAAACATAGACCCGTGCTTAGAATAGAAATTATATTTATTTTACTTGCAGGGGATTAGGGTCGCGGTAGTCCTGGGGGGAAGATAAATTTAACCAGAGGACCCGGTTTCGTTTCTCGGGCAAGTACCTCTGGACATCCTCACCTTTGCCCATTGTGAGTGATTTTTCAGGTACCAGATCTTCATGGGACATCATTACCTACAAGGCACTACCCCTCCCCAATCATGAAGTGTGAATTTCACACAACGTCAGCCTTAGTACTGGATGAATTCACCGGACCAAAGTTCGGGTTGATTGCAGTGCATGAACATGAAATCTTTTATAGTAATAACTAATCATCGAGAGAGGTATTATTTTGGTAAATGAGCAAACAATGTCTTAAGAAATATCAAGTCAACCTGGGATAACATTTTGTAACTTAATAGAAGTCAAGCCGGTTCATTTAACGATTTTAATGCCTCAAGTCAATGTTAATTTGCTGCTTTACTTCTATTGCTAGTTTATGAGCAGTGGCAATTAACATAACACGACATTGGGATTTGTATTATATGTAATTATATACACATATGTATATCACATGACATTCATGCTATACCATAGGATGAAAATTTGGACAAAATGATTTTTGGCTATTGGGAAACCTTTTAGGATATTACCTGCGGCAAGTGTACTTAGGCTGACCCTGTGTAGGGTTTCAATACACCATTTCTACGGAATATAATATGACTCCAAATATTATTCCTGTCTGCTATTCTTTCCTTTGAGTAAGTCCTTCCGCAAATTCAATTATACACAGAATGTCCTTATTGCAATGCCTATTTTAGTAAACAAAGTATTTCTCACATATGTTCATTAATTTACCCGTAATTTACAATGATACTCTTGAATATTTTGCATGGCGTTTCTAATTTGAGACTCAAAATCCAGCATAAATTTTTTATTGATGAACTATACTAAACATTTTTGAATAGAAAATGAAGATCGTGAAAGGTTTTGGTCACCGATAGAGTACCTAGCAAAATTATATAGTATTTCAATTCGTCCACTGTGTTAAAATGTGTTTTTATATGACGTCTTGCACAATTTTACTTCCCTTTGTATTGGCACCCTGCTCGAGAATATTTTTGAACAAACAATCACGTCAGCCCTAGTTATTTGCTGAGTTCCCCAAATGTTCCCGTGGGTTATAAACTTCTGTCATCAATTTGTATTATGAAATTTAGATTCTAATGGAAAAAATTCACAGCGTATCAATTTGAAGTGGGTGGAATGGAAAAACTAGTCGTTTCTGTTTCGAATTCTACATTTGACGGCATGATGTCGCTACTGTATACAGAATCAGGCAAGTTTTTTGGCAACCATGAAGATGGCCGATGGTTCCACCGTATTAAGAAGAAATCGGCCGGGAACGTCAGCAAAAGTGAATATTCTCTATTTAAATAAACTGCTTACATATTTAATATCTTATAATTTTTCTGGTTCTTCGAAATGTGCCGTATACTTGCATAATGAAAGGAATTGGTCATTTCAGTTTTGACATATTTTCCTAGTAGAGTAGTTTCGAATATTTTGAATTATTCCTCGCTTCGATGAGAAAAACTACAACTTTAATCTTTATGCTTTACTAGGACTTCTGTAGGTGGCCAGATGAATTGTTTGAGGAAATGGATAGCACGTTAGCTGTGCAGCAATACATACAACAACAAATACGTCGGGAACCGTCAAACATTGACGTAATCCTTACTCCTCCTGATTCCCAAGATGAGGGAGTGTGGAAATACGAGCATTTAAGGTAAGTAATTACACACATAATTTTTCCATTGATGGCTGGATGACTCAGGTTAACGAAAAAAAAAGACGGTTGAAGGTGGCAGCCTGGTACTGACACGTTACCCTTATTGAATATTCCTTCTTTAAATTAAGGCTTGGCGCTGATTTCTGCTTGTAATACACGTCAGAAATTCGCCTTCTCATCGTGATTTCTGGTCACTGTTATAACGTCACAACGATGATTATCTAGCCGCAGAAAGTTTCTACAACCTGCGATTATTATTGGGTGATAAATCGTTGCCAATTGGGAGGGACTGTTGAAAGATTTAAAAATTGAAAATTAATTATGTTATTAACATCAAGATTCCAAGAAATGTGTAAGAGTATTCAGCCTAATAGTTTTTGATGGCGTCTATTTTAAAATTAGTTCGCGTTCTCTTATGTTCTTAAACAACGTACACAATTCTTTTTGAATTTTCAATCTCCTGTTTCCTGATATGTATCTTATTGCATGATCTCTCAATTCACCTAATTGCAATTTGTTATGATATGTCTCTATAATTGAAAACTATAATTGAAAAATGAGTTATGAAACTGTAGGGAATAATTGCTTCCCGAATGTTAAATTTCGTATATTCTCCAGGACTTCCGAAGCAGGTAGTCTATTAGCATTGGGGTTTTGGTTGAATATAATGGACTCGTACATACAATCATTTCCCTAAATGTTGACTGTAATTACCTAAATCTTCTCTTTTTTCAGTTTGTCAGTACCTAATAAAGTTCTTGGTTGTGCTAAACAAAATAGAGCAGCTAAACATTTTCTTCATTATCTAATAGTGGTGACGATTAGGATATTAAACCAAGGTGATGCGATTGTGGTGAGCTTATTTGTACCTGGTGTTAACATTTCCAAACAAGATAGTTGGTACATGTTCAGTGATTGTTACATATTCAGGTAGTTTCTAACCGAAGTACCTATAGTGCCTGGGCATTCTATCTTGGCTGGGGATTGAAAATCTGTTGTCAATGTGTAGTAGTTAAAATGGCACAGCACTGATATTCAGCCGATGGATCATCTTTTACCTTTTATAAAGAAAAGAGCCAAAGCAAAGTACTTTTTGTTTTGATATTTGAAATAAAGATTCTGGACGTTTTTCTTTGCTTAAACCGTGAGAAATAGGCCATATATATTATTATGTGATGTTAATTGATTCCTTAATTGTATTTCAGGGATTACGGATTGTTAATTTGTTAATAGGAGCTAAGTGATTCCTCATTGACTGAAATGATGTAATAAAAAATACTTTTTGAGTGGTGTAATTTCAGTTGACGTATAGTGTTTAAAATGGATAGTTTGAGAAAGACAGTAGCATAAAAAGGCATGGAATTAAGGTTTTATGGGGAACCATGTATTTAATTATTGGATGAATCCGTCTTAACATTATTGAGTTATTTGTCATCCTTGAAATATAGTCCGAGTATAGTCTTTTGAAATTTCTTTGTCAATGGAGCTATGATAACATTAATATACATCTGCACAAATGGTGTTTAAAGAGTAAATTCTTAAGCAATTCTTTTAATTTTGAAAGGGTTTGTATTGCTCTTAATTTGAGTGCATCCAGTGTGTTTGTGACTAAAATTGGACAGGCCTTTCCAGAGGTTTAATGTCTTGTGTGGCATTTGAATTGTATGGATCTGATTGTAGCTTTAAGGATGTTGTGTCAAGTTAATGATTTTTGTAGAGTCTAGGTATTTTATGTTGATGTCAGGATCATCAGGGTAATTCTACAGAAAAATGGGAATTAAGCAAAGAAAAATAATAAGGTATAAATCGGGAAATATTTAATCATCCATGTTTTAAGCCATCAAAATTCTTTATTTATATGGCAATTTACATTGGTGACGCTTAGGTAAAACGTAATATAAATACTAAACATTTTAAGAGAATGTTTTATGTAATTAATTTACCTTATTGAGTAGTAACAAATAGGTGCACAAATATCAAACAAAGTTTTGAATAAAGCTGCGTATTACAAGTATGAAAATATTAAATAATTAAAAAAAAAATTTGGAGGAGTGGAATTTGAATAACATTTTCCAAATAAATTTATTTCATAATTCAATTTAAATTATCAGTTCAATTTATATTTCAGTGTATATTCTAATAGTTGGAAAGGTACTTGAAATAAACGCATAGGACTCGTGCATATGACTGGTAATTAATAATGTGTTGAATAACTCTTTGGAAGCCCATTTCTCCCAAAGCCAACAAGGATGCTGCTGGCCTTGGTGGAAGCAGGTTAATTCCCTTGCCTGCTATTTTAAAGATTCGGGTTTCATTCCTATTTAGGTGGCTTTTCTTCTGCCAAGTTTTTGCTCCAATTCCAATAAATCGCCAAGGCTATGTTGAGATTTCTGGCCTTAGTAACTCACTGCAATGAAACAAAAAAAATTGAGAAAGGTTAGAGTTTTGGTAAAAAGTGATCATATTACATTTAGATCAATTCAGTGAAAATTTGTTATTCCACGGCAAGTTAGCAAAAATATGTTATATTGAATTTCTTGTCTGCCAAGGATTGTGTTAATGCTTCTTAAGTTTTTTGGTCTTAAGTATTTAAAAGGAATGTTACATCTTTGAAACTATATCCCTTATAAAAACATTAAAGTCTTGTATGATTAGGCCAAAATGAGAGCCCTGAGCTTTTTCTTCATGTTTTGATGGATGTCAGGGTTTGTATTGATACTATAATAGTAGGTATATCAGTAGGAACTCCAGATTCACACCAGGCTTATAAAATCTGGTAAAATGTTGACCACAGGTTGACAGCTAAAAGCTGCTTCAAAATCAGGTTACAAAATGTTTGGAAAAGAGTTACTTAGTCTCATATAATTTACATAATATCAACAGGTTTTGATACTACCAATGAGGGATGTGTGCACTTGATTGATGTAATTATCAAAGCATTTTTCAGCCTAGGATTTACATAAAGGAAGCGAAGAAAAAGCATTAAAATCATTGAGGAAGCCAGACAATTTATATGTGAGATGAGCTGTGTTTTCTGGAGTACCAGGAGTCAGTTCAAGAGATTAACTGAGATTTACGTACGAGATAAATAACCTGATTTTGCATTTGGACTAAAAAATCATGAATATTACTGGGGGTGATATTCAAAATATCAACAACTTGTTTACATGGGTTTCCACAGCATTTTTGCCACAGTGTGTGTGCACCATTTCCGACCAATATTAGACCTTGTTACTCTTATGTTTTTCAAGGACCGGTAAAAAATACCAGAGCATTTAGAAACTAAAAGAGTACTCATTATTCATTATTTAATGAATGATTACAACTTTTTAAATGGAACTTGTAGACCTCTTGAAAGCACCCAAATATTTATATATCTCCATGAGGGAATCCCATATTAAGTCTAATGATTTATGTGTACTTTCATGAATGAATATGTAATTTGCCATGAATGTTGATTATTTTTTTAGCATTCATTGATTGCTTGTATTTGAGATTGGATTGATAATGATTTCAAATAGGTTGAGAAAATACTGAATTTGTTTTTCCTACCTCATATGTATATTTACGAGGGCAATCCCAAAAGTACCAGACCCAGCAAAGAAAACACAAAAAATTGTAAAAAAATGTATTTGTTTTTCAACGTAATCTCCTGTCAGCTCTATACACTTTTCCCAGCGATGTTCAATAAGTGCGACACCCTTTTTATTTTAAGAACTGTCTTGCTTCTCAAAATAGCCATTAACTGCCGGCATCACTTCTTCGCGGCTAGAAAATATTTTACCACCTAGCCATTTTTTCAAGTTTGCAAGCAGAAAATAATCTGAGGGGGCTAAATCTAGGGAATAGGGTGCATGAGGTAGCAATTTAAAATTTAATTCATGAATTTTGGCCATTGCAATAATGGGTTTGTGAGCTGGTGGATTGTCTTGATGAAACAACGCTTTCTTCTTAGCCAAATGTGGCCGCTTTTGCTTGATTTCTTCCCTCAAACGGTGCAATAAGCTTGCATATAACTCGCCATTGATAGTTTTTCCTTTTTCAAAATTTTCAATGAAAGTTATCCCACGGGCATCCCAAGAAACTGACCAAATATCCAAATTTTCAGTTAATATGCGATGTACCGCACTTTTTGAAATGCCTACTATGTCTGCTAGCTCGTGCACTTTCAGTGGACGATCATCGAGTATCTTTTTGTGGATTTTCTTCACCATTTCTGAAGTCATCACCTCATTTGGTCGAACAAGGTGATGCTTGTCTTGGCAGCTCGTACGGCCTCGTTTAAACTCTGCTACCTAATATTTTAATGTTGTAAACGAAGGAGCAGACTCACCCAGAGTATAATCAAGTACAGATTTTATGTTGGTTGGGCTGAGGCCTTTCAAATAAAAGTATTGTATCACATAATGATGACCAATTTTCTCCATTTTCACAAATTCATAGAATATTGTTCACTATTGATGGCTGCCAAACAAATATTATCAGCATAGCATCTTCAAACTTAAAATATATACTTTATAGATTGTGTAATTTGTAATTCTGTGATATTTTTCAATCAACTACCACCATCTCTAGGTCAGGCTGGGTATTTCTGGGCCTTCCCATGTATCTATGCTATTATATAGTATTTTACTTGTTAATTATGAATGAAAATTATTTCTTTAACAGGCAATTCTGCATGGAATTAAATGGTTTGGCTGTGCGATTACAAGGCGAGTGCCACCCTGACACATGCACACAAATGACTGCAACGGAGCAGTGGATATTCCTCTGTGCTGCCCATAAAACGCCAAAAGAGTGCCCTGCAATTGACTATACACGGCATACTCTTGATGGGGCAGCATGCTTACTAAATAGCAATAAATACTTCCCAAGCAGGTACTGTTTTTTGCATTATGTATTTTTATTGTATAATTTTTAGTAGTTTTATGAATTAAAGGGAAATGCCATGAGTATATTTTCTGTTTGATTAGAGTTATTAGATACTCTTCAAATTACTATTCTATTCCAAAGAAACTGCGGGAGATGCCGCAACAGTAACTTTTAACGGAGTCATCCGCTAATGTGCATTTCAATGCAACAGTTGTTTACTTTTCTAAGTTCATGGTATTTTTTAAGGCATTTGAGACATATGAAAAGAAAAGTTTCAGAGAAGTACTAGTAATATCTATTTCTAACAAAGTTGCCCATTTTACATGTTTGGTTTTTAACTTTCAAATGTAACTGTACATAAAAATAAGATTTTTTATGTGCCACATGTTGCTGGTGGTATGATTTACTAAAATAGGATGATCATGGAATCTATTGTGAATTAATGAATTTTCTAACTTTAAAAATGGTTTGTAAAAATTAAGTGATGTTGATTTGAAAAAGCTTGCCTATTCTCCATTCTCTTGTTCCCTGAGTGAGCTAACATTGAGAGGATATAACTGTAGATGCAGATGATGATATAAACGTAGAATTATCAATTTCTCCCAAATCCAGCTCTCCTTGAATTTGAAATTCTGTATCCCAGGGTCCCTCTATGGACACAAGCGAAAATGAGGAAATAATTTAAAATTAAAACTCATCAAATTTATGATTAAATCTTCCCTTAATGTTAATGTTGTCAAAATATAATTTTTATTGATTTTATGTATTGCATCATTCTCTTCCAGAATATTAGTCAAAGTGAATTCAAAAGGGTGATTTGGCAAAAGTGGCATTACCTTTAAGGACATTACATTTATGTTCTATTTTTGAGGGTGGAAATTGGAAAAATTGTTAGCATTTTGTGGGGTACTTAGAGCACCCAGAATAAAGTTAAGGAACACTAAGCACAAATATAGTGCCATGTCACCTAATTTCCTGCTGACATGATGATTTAATTGAACGCTGAGAAGACAGTAGTAGGTAATATACTGCCAGAAAATGAGGCAATCATTGGTTCATCAAGGAATTGATTTTTATTTGGTGTTTAAATTTCTCTCAACAGTGTAAATGTAGGTGTAGCATATATTGATCAGAAGAATTAAATTATTCTATCCTGAATCCTCTGGTAAACTAAGAGGAAACAATCTTGACTCAAGTGTTTTAATATGGTTTGTGAACAAACATCTAACCTGCAATTGCTTTTGAAGATTTATATTTTTATGTGATCTATTTGGTAAAGCAGGTCTAACCAAACTTTAAATTCTTTCCTCAGAAATGTCTTTCAGGGTAAAATATAAGGCCTTTAGAATTGACTTTACAGATATGTATTATTGGCAAAGATATTGGTAAAACATGTTCATGCAACTTATTGGAAAAGAGAAGGTAAAACCCATGGGTCAGGGAATGTGACTCTTATTTTCAGACGAGTGCTACTGGTAAAAAGAATACGGGGAAGGAAAAGGGGTATTACGTTCTATTTTATTGTGAGAGCTTTGTGCACATGGGGGGGGGGGGCTAGTTAGAGGAATAAGGAGGTGCATTCAGGATTTGTGCGATATAAGGAGGATTGAAGGTCTTTCGCCCATTCCAGATGCGGGTGTAGTGGTGTATGTAATGGTTCTTCTCGCTAAGGATTATGTGGATATTTTTCTTAAGTTCCCTCAACTTGTTAAAACTCACAGCGATGGAAGGAATTGATCCGCAAATCCATAGCACAAGCAATAGGCGAATTGAACCATTGAATAAAATAAACCAATTAATAATTGAACCATTCCTTGATGTCGAGGCATCTGCCCATCTGGTTAATGCAGCACACCTTAATTTGAAAGCATCCATATTGCTTGTGGTTTAGGTTCACCAGTACATTGTCATCTCTTTGAAAATTTACAGAAATATTTCATGGTTTCCGTAGATTTTCAAATTTTTATTCTAAACTAGGGGAGACATTCTACATTCATACAGAAAACTTGTTTGTTCTAATAAAAAATAATTATAGTAAACGTTCAATGTCAAAGTTACCAATTGTAAATATAAGTATAGTTCTATTCATCAGTTATAAGGATATATCACATCTAAATGCTTTTCCTTAGCTTTATTGGTGCAAATATTAGTTATGGATATGGTGGCTTTCAACTGTTTCAAGGAAATTTTCATCATAGATTATAGAGAAATTTCTATAATCTTTGACTTAAGTTCATTTGCTATAGAATGGGATTGGAGGAGGATCTGTGATGATCAAGTACACCTGGGTTTGGCTGGCTATTCCTATCTGCCATCCGAGTTCATCTGTACTCTCATCACTCATTTAAGTGGAGTGATTTGATGCATGATTTTTTGTGTTATATTTCCTGATCTTTAGATGCAAGCAAGCATAACCAGCGGTGTTTAAAATCAAGTTACAGAAGCATGCATTATCCAAGAGTTGGGCACTGCTCATCCCTAGTGTTTGACCTAAATAAGTGTGATAGGTGATCTGTTAAAAGGTGAAAGTGAGCATAAAATAAAAGTTATGGATATTATGAACACATAAGGGGTTTGATCGTGTGATCTTAGAGGATATGTGGATGATTACCTACCACTGTATTGGGAGAAACTAAGAAAGGATGAAATATCCTTTCATCGAAAAAAATCTTAGATCTTTGGATCAGTTGTCTCATGTTTCCTTTTTAAGAAAAACTTGAGTCTTTTGAAAATATTTATGTGCCTCGATTTTAACATTTAGTTAGAATAATGATGGCTTTTTAGGGCATGCTCACAGAACTTAAATTTTAATTTTTACAAAAGATATATTGTTTTAAATGACCAAAAATAAACTTTGAAAATCTTGCAAACTGAAAATTATGTGCATCTGCGAATTTGAATTCACTGAATTAGTGGCACTAGTTGGTGTTGTAATAAAAACTAGTCAGATGTAGAGTACCTACAAAATATGACAAAGTCAATGTCAGTTAGCTAAAATGCAGAAACAATCTTAACATGAATAGATTAGAAATTTCAGTAGAGATTTTTGGGTCAAGATCATTCTTGGGGATAAATTACTTATCATGAGAGAACTCAGCTGCTCGTAATTTAGATTGTGGATTAGTTTGATCTGTGACAGAAACACCATGACTGAATCATTGTTACATGCCTGTGACAGAAATGTTAAGACATGATTCTAGGTAGCTGAAATGGTTTTTGACCTACATTTTCTGAGACTTGACAATTAAAGAACACTCACAGACTGCCCCAATGGCTGGACTGAAGTGTATCCCCTTTAAGTGATGGGTTAATGAAACAAGTTTTTCAAAAGTGGCGAGGTACGGGGTGAATTTTTGCATGATGTGTATGAGTGCATTGATTGCTATCAACATCTCTCTGAAAGAATGATCCATCCTTAAGCAAATCTTTTCATAAATTTGTGTCATTGATTTTTAAGTATTCAACGGTGAGTGCTGATTTTTTTTACATAGGTGCTCAGTTGTTATCCTATACTAAGGTAGCTGAAGGTTTTTGATGTCTGCATTATTGAAATTAAAATATAAATGTAATGGGTTAGGATGCATGTGACCAAATACCATATGTATGCTTCATTGATTTCATATGTTCATACCTTGCATTATCAGAGAGTGAGCATTGCTTTTGGTACCAAAGTCTTTGGAGAGTGTAAAATGAGCTATGACAGTCCTTGTCTCATACCTTAGAATCAGTATGAAAACTCACATTAAACTGAGCATGGAATTCTCTACCCTTTAGCTTAGTGTGTTTAGGCAACATTTACAATATTCTAAAGAAAATGATGGAGAAATGAGAATGTAAATATAACAGTTAATCTACTGAATTATATTTATTATTGTGTACATTTTACTGTTATAATATGAAGGGTATATAATATTTTAAAAATAATGTCTGTATAAAATAATAATGTTTTAATGTCAGACATTTGATGATGATCGATTTGTGTGTTTCTTTTGTAAATATTAACTGCATTGTAATAATTGATTTTTTTGTTTACAGAGTGAGCATAAAGGAGACCTCAGTGGCTAAACTAGGATCAGTTTGTCGGAGAGTGTATAGAATATTCTCACATGCATATTTCCATCACAGAACAATATTTGATGAGTTTGAGGTAAATATATGCTAAGTTTTAAATTTTAAATATTATTTAATATTTTGTTTGACAGTTTTTCTATGCTTTTTAGGTGCCCTATGCTATTAACGCCAGCCTTAAACCAAGTGTCATTTTATGATTTTCATAGACTAATTAAATACTTCTCCCAGAAATTTGGTAGAAACAAGAAAGCTTGGTACTTCATAGAAGATGAATGAATGTAAATTGGAACCTATTATTCGTTCGGATTATTTATTTCTTCCTTCTTATCAATCATCATGGAATTGCAAACAAGACAGAAATTTTAGTAATTATTGGGAAAACTGGGAAAAACCAGGGTTCAAAAATTATGATGATTTTGGGAGCAGTGAAACTTTTGATCGTAAAATTTACTTTGTCTTCTTTGAATGTTACTCTCCTGAGAACCAAGTATAGGTCAGATAACATATAAATCTCCTTTCATTCCAGGAATTGTAAGCAGTGGATATAAACATATTAAATCATTACCCTGAATTACATTAAGTGCAGGAAATAAGTTTACTTTGGGAGTCAAATCCTATACAATTTCGGGAAAAATTTTTAGTCTTCTTGAATGCTGTCACACTATTGTACATAAATGAAAACTTTTTAATGAACATAAGATGCAGTGAATATTTCGAGTAAAATATTTTAGGTGTATAGAAAACCTGCTGACACAATATTCTATTTATGATATATTGTAAGTTTTCTTAAAATGTTCAGTGCCTTATATTAATTGTATCACAGGGAATAATTGGTGTGAATAGTGCTATCATATAATTTCATTGTATTTAGAATCCCATGATTTCATGGGTGTAAATTAATGGTATAGCCTGGTTCAATGTTCAAACAATATCATGTGTAAGCCAGAGGCAATTGTTCTTTTAGTTCATTCCATTTTGGGCTCCGATTATTGGTTAAAGTTTTCCAGTATTAGCCAGGCCAAAGAAGAATGGTGAATGGCATATGAATGTTATAAATACATCCAATTAAAAGTCTTGATGTATATCTTGAGCTATTCACAGATATAGTAATAGCTGATTGAGAAATTTTTGTCTCAAATATTTGCAGCCCAGGTTGATTACTGATTTTTTTCCCTACTCTCTCTCTCTCTCTCTCTCTCTATCTCTCAACAGAGTGAAACATACTTGTGCAAAAGATTTACTGCTTTCGTCACAAAGTACAACCTTATGTCTAAAGACAACCTCATTGTGCCCATACTTGAAGAAGAAGGCAGCGGTGAATCAGAAGCATAGCAGTGTGAATTCAAGGTGCTGTTTCTCTCCTCTCCACTGCTCTGCATCACCCTCATACTGAAAAGATACCACCTGTGTGTCACTGGACATTTTTTTTAATGGTCATGAGTCAACATTATTTGTTTTTGAGCACTGCCTATCGTTCTTGGCAGTGTCTCTAAAAGTCTGGAGACAGGTGGCAGGGAATGCCCCAGAAAACAAGCCAGTTCATGATAACCTTTTTATAGCCATGGTATTATATTGTAGGAAAATGCAGATGATCAAGGCCAGCAATGTGACTCAACTAAGGGAAAGAATCAGTGGTGATAAATGATTTTTGAGACAATGAGAAGAGGTAATCTTTGTTTGATTACAATTGAGAAAATGAAGCTCTTTTATCAGTTTGCAATTGACCAACTGTGCTTGTATTTAAGGATTGGCTTAACATGTTTATTTTCCCTTTGTGTGTGGCCTAAATTTCTAATTCATCAAAACATTATGCATGCTTCATAAGGTTAACGTGTCATCTGTCTACTTATAATTTCTCTCAGATTTATATTGTAAACCCTCAAGTTGACATGCTGTTGTTAATGTCTGCATGGGAGTACTTGAACAATGTACATAAATGTATATAAATAGAAAAATCATTATTATAGTCATTTATGAAGAGAAGCTGTCAATAGGAATGATGCACCTAGCATTAATTTCAGTAGCAATGGGTGGCTACAATTGTATGTCATAATTAATTAATTAGTACACACAATTTAAGCCATCATTTTAAATTAATAGGTACTTGCATTAAAATCAGTTACTTTTCAATACAATTTGGTTTATAATTGTGGAATTTTTGTGACATGTGTGAATGTTAGACAGGCTTCTCTTAAATTTAATTCTCTAACTTACAGAGCAGAATATATCTTAAAATGCCATGGATTAATGATTAACTCAATTAAACTTCTTCTCAAATGACTTGCATTTCAGTACACCTCTATTGATTTATGACTCAACCAGTCATTGCCTGATGCTAAATTAGTATCTTCATATATGTTGTAGTGATCTTTAGCTTCATAGACTTTTATTTGGAACATTTGAAATCTCAGTGATTTTATGCTATTGTTTTTAATCATGAATGGCAAAAAATATTATGTTAAGGAGCAATAAGGATGTTTATCTTGAATCATGTACTCATGTTGAGTTCATTAATTTTTGTATTCCATAGATGCCCAAAACTTTCAATCATTCTTTTTCAAAACTTTAAGTCTGAACCTCTCTTTATGTGTTTTGTTGTGTATATTTGTATATTAGGATTGAAAATTTTAAACTGGCTTCTTTCTAGTAATGTTCAGTGATGATGATTATGCATTTGAATTCAGTGTCTCAGAGTAAAGCTATGAAATTATGTTACCCAAAAATTATTTTGTTTGTCCTATGTGTCTATTAATGTATACTTGAAAACATCTCATGTCATTTCATTTTTTTAACCAAAAACCTAACATTTAATATACTACATCAGGCATCACTTTGTAAAAATTTCAAATATCCATGGTCAAAATAATTTTATTTTTATTATTCTCAGAGCAAATTTCGACTAAATGCAGGTACATAGGATTTATTGGGGAAAAATCTAACCAGATGCAAAGAGCTTAAAAGAAAAGACTTAATAGTTCACAACTTTGATTGTTTATCTAAATTTATCAACTGTATAATTTTGCTTCATTAGAAAGAAAGTGTCCATTTTACTCTTAATTATACATATATATGTATGTAAAAATTCTGAAAGGGGTTCATATATATTTGTTCCCAATGCTAAAGTGATGGTGCATGACATGTATATAATTTTTACTTCTTGTTCTGTATGGGTGATATTCCCCATTACTATTAAGCAGATGAGTATTTTTTATAAGAACCACAGAATGAAATATATGTTTGTACAAGATGTATTGATGCACACCCTACCCATGGACTACAAACTTGACATGGTGTAAGGGCTTGTGCGTTCCGGTGACCCCTAAAGCTCCCAGGAGCATTTATCTTTGCTCCTGGGAGGGTCACACATGCCAGATAGGTCAAAGGATAAGAGCCAGATGAAAGGGTAAAAGGTAGTCATTGCAGCTTCCGTTCCTCTAAGAGGCAGTTACAATTGTGTCAGTCATCAGTGGGGTGGTCATTGAATGGTGTTGTGTCGTTGAAAACACTATTTAGTAAGGCAATAGGAAACCACCTGTTATTATTCCTAAGATTTATATGATGTGCAGGATAGAGAAAATGAGTCCTGGCAAGTACAGGACTTGGCTTAATTGGCCATGCCTATTGCCCAGCTGCAGGAGAGGTGAGGTTATTCCAGTTATCTCATCAAATCCATATAAAGCAAAACTGACAGCATCAGCACTCGTGATGTACAATAGGAACTTGGAATGTTATGGCAATGTTGAAGACAGGAAATTTAGAGATAATATGTAAAGCGAGAGCTAGAGAGAGGATATGCAAGTTACTTTTATAGCGGGAATTATTGGAGTGATATATAAAGGAGGGGAAAGTGCGAGTGATGGTAATAATATTCAATGGAAAAGTAGGAAAAAGTGTGGTAACCATAGAGCACGCAGCAGTTAGAATATTACTAGTGGAAGTTAAAGTATAAATTACAAACTTGTTCTTTGTTCAGGTAAACATTCTACCTGGCAATCAGATGGAGGAAGAAATCGACAGCGTATATGATTGGAGATTATTGCAAATGTTCCTTTAGGGAAACATCTGATAGTGATGGGAGATTGGAAGGTGACAGTAGATGAGATGGTAGTGTGGTAGGGGACTACGATTAAGGATCAAGGAATGACCATAAGAAGAAAGCAGTAGAGTTGTTCAGGGTTCATCATCACCAACACTTGGTTTAGACCCAAAAAAAAGATTTTGCCTCACATGGAAAATGCTGGGGGATTCACGAAGGTATCGGTTGGCTTTTATTATTGTTAGGCAAAAATTTAGTAACAGCCTGATCAATTAGCTCGTGATCGTAGTTGGGTACAGTATGGAAACATGGTCATTGAAGCAGAATGATAGGCATAGATTGAAGGCTAATGTAATGCAGAGGTGAAGGGGGTAGAAAGGAAAACAAATGTGGAAGTGCTAGGGGAATTGTGGTATGGGAGGAGAGGGCATTGTTGGGAGAAATCATGAGGCAGGAAAAATTGATTGAGCATATTGATTGGGTGGTATGATTTTGGAGACTAAGAGCATCCTCGGTATCTTTCACCCCTGTCTCCAACTCCTCTGGAACGTTCTTCGTCATCAACATGTTCAATCAAAACAACACATTTACCAATCCGGTCTAAACACCTCGATTTCTGCACTTCTCAACCGTACCTCCCTCTTCATCTTCAGCGATGTATAAGCAATAGAAAAGAAATGCATTTGAATGCAAAGGGCTTTTGAATCACCCGTTCCTCGTCCATAACACAGTATAACAGCACAAAATAGCCACCGTTCCATCTCCAGCACTACCTAGAAATCCATTTCGCCTAATTTCTTTCAACCGTTCCTATCTCAAACTGAAAAATGTACAGAAGGATGAATTGGAAGGAAACGGGTGAGAGTCAGTCATTAATTTCCGCGCTTTCAAACGATTCTCGTATAAAGTTAATGTAATTATTGTATTAATGTCAAAGAAAATGTAGTGTTTCTCATCCAAATATTCTTTCCTAGTTCAAAATTAAGTCGGGCATCTAAAAACGGGACATAACAACATTGTTAGAAGGGCCAATAGTATCTGTCGAACCCGTGACCATGACAACCTGAGGAAGTTTATTATTTATTTACAACCATTAACAATGGCCACTTAAATTAGTAAGTACCATTTCGCATATTTTTAGTAATATTTCCTAATAAGTTAGTATATTTTGTGAGAGATTACACCCAATGCTCATAAATATGCCTTCGATTTGCCGCTCAGTGGAAAACAAATTAAATGGATTTGAATGTCTCTTATCGTACCATCAGACGGAACGCTTCGCGTCGACTAGAATTTAGCAAATCAGCAGCAATCAACTATGTCTGCTTTAAAGACTGGGCATTGGTTGGTGGGGAATTGGAGTGGGACAACAGGCGTAGAGAATGCTTCATCGCCGCGGGACTTGACATGGATATGAGGTGCCGAGGAGGGCGGCGCTAGAGCTATTCAACGAAGAAGAATAAGGAGGTGCCGAATGGTGAACCATCTCGGCGACCCCCTCCACTTGCGTAAAATGTTCTGTAGAAAAAATTAGGTGGGCTTCGAAATTACTGGGTAACATTTTTATTGCTGATCGATTTGATGGTTACTCCTGCGACTTTCTGTCTATCATTTGGTCGTTTCAAGACCTTGCGGTCAAAGATAGACGGTGGAATTGGTTACCTTAATTGTCAATGCACCAAGAAAACTGGCGCTTGATGTCTTACATTACCCCGATTCTCATTTATCAACTTAAGTTTCTTCATTGCGCCTTTTATAAGGGAATCGGACCTCTTCTTATTTTAATTTCGAAATATTTGAAATGTCTTTACATTCCATTCGCTTTTACAAGTCATTCCAAGCTTTGACGATAATATTTATTCATTACACATCTACTTCTGCGAAGTACCCCGCAAGCCGCCGCTGGGGCATTTGGCGGATGGTGATAGGTCACCAGTCCTGTATGCATAATCGTAAACCTCTTCCCAAATTTCAGTTCGATCGTGCACTCGAAACAAGTTAATCTCACTGATGTACGAGGGTCATCCGGAAAGTAGTACCCGTTCGTGAAATAAAGACACAAAAGTAAATATTAACAAACATAAAAAATTTTATTTGAAAGAGGATACTTTAAACTACTTCTCAACATAATCTCCAAGCAAATTAAGGCATTTGTCATAACGTGTGACAAGTTTCTGTATTCCTGCTGCATAGTCCTTCGCCGCCAGCTCATTGAGATACGCGAGGGACCCATCTTGCACAAATTTTTGCATAATGCAGATGGTGTTTAACAATTTCATGAACAATTGTTCGAGAAACATTGGGAAAATGCTCACAGATGTCATCAATTGTGACGCGCCGATCGTTCCTCACGAATTCGTCAACTGAGCTCACCAGTTGGTCTGTAATGACAGACGGTCTCTCCGAACGCTCATCGTCGTGTGTGTTCCCCCTCCCCATGTTGAAGTTGCGACACCACCGCCGAACAGACGACTCGTCCATTACATTGTCTCCATACACCTCCTTTAATTGGCGATGAATATCACATGGGCGAACGTTTCTTGCATTGAGGAATTTAATCACTGCCCTCACTTCACAACTGGCGGCGTTCTCAATTTTTTTAAACATTGTAAACAATCACAGAAACAACACAGGCAATGCTAGCGTCACGCAACTTGGCTCAGAGAAGGCAGACAAGCCACTGAAGCTATCTGACCACGTCCAGCGGCTACTCGCGTCGTCAGCA
Source organism: Hetaerina americana (assembly GCF_022747635.1). Taxonomy (NCBI): domain Eukaryota; kingdom Metazoa; phylum Arthropoda; class Insecta; order Odonata; family Calopterygidae; genus Hetaerina; species Hetaerina americana. The sequence continues at coordinate 16,120,303 of NW_027286985.1, forward strand.
CTTCATGCGGCACGAACGGGTACTACTTTCCGGATGACCCTCGTATGTACTTGCATGATAGAATATTAATTGAAAGGATATAATAAAATCATGCTGGAAGTGTTAAAATGTGGGTCTATTTAAAATGCATGCAGAGTATCGTCAAATATATACACTACCAATACTAATTAATTCCTTCGCGCCCGCGATCATATATATTTTGGTCTGTAATGGTACGAGGAAAAACGACGTTTTAAATCTACCCGTTGTACTAGCTATCTGTCTGATATACTTAAGTGATCTAAGCTATTAGAGTAAGTCTGGGGCCTGTAGTGTGCCTTTAATTATTATTTATCATAAGGTAATCTACCGGATAAGGTAGGTATAAATAACTTGCCTCAAATTTATAAAGTAAATTTAAACTGTATTTCAATCTACGTTCAACTAGTGGCTTCCATACTAAATCTTCCAATATTGTCGTGACACAGCTACGTTGTTCATGACAACTTTTCACAAACAGCTGCTCTACGTTGCAGATGCATAATATCCGGCAAACCGCCACTAGGTTGTATAGCCGGATTTGATTCAGCGTCAACACAACACCAAGTTTCGAACATGAAATTAACTGGCGTAAGTATCCGTATGCACGCATTTCAAAAGTGATCATTGAGTTTTTAAAAATCTAAAATGCTGAATTTTCTGTAAATTTATTCAATCTTAGCATTACAAAATATATGGGCACTTTACGTTATCAGACAATGGTGAGATGTGCGGAATTTGGCGAGACTCGGCAACACGCCTTAACGCAGCTTAGGAATAAAATATTTAAATGAATAGGATATTGACATTCTTCTACGTTAGTAGCCTAAGTTCGCGGGATGTAAGTGGCTTTTTTAAGAATGTTTCAATGCTTTAATTCATCTGCCATTTTATTTACTTTTTTTACTTTTTCCAATCACTTTATTAAAGGTCGAATTTCACGTTTTTTCCGTCCGGTATATCTCTCGAAATTTCTTAGGATGACCGTCGGTGGAGAATCTCAATTTACAAAACGAACGGGTTCCCGGATACAATTTCCAATTTACCGCGTCACTATATGCATATTTGTTCTCCCATTCGCCTTCCCGCGGGATCAGACTGCTCGAAGGAAAAGTCAATTCAATAAACGACGACCTAAATCAAAGCGGTGTTGTTCTTAAGGTTCTAATTCACCTATTTCATTTGAAAATCGCCACTGATTCGAAAAAATTGGGAATCAATATTTTTGTAATATTTCGGTAAATTTGTATTTCTTTGGTTAATTTCTTTTCGCAATAAAAATAGACTACCTAAATTTGCAATTTGTAAAATATATTTTAAACACGTTCAGTGTTTCTTTGCCTACATTTATTTTGGTAAGATATTTGCATGTTTTACATAATAATGAAATATGCATAAAATTATAAGTATGCACATACCGCACACCCTCATACGGGCATGGCCAATATGCACATAGACTAAAAAATATAGAATTTAACACGAAAAGAAATTTATTTTTGTTTAAAAGCGTTCGCTTCGCGTACTTGAAGGCCACCCATTCCGTTTTGAAATTGTTGTGCGTGGCTGAGTCAAAGCAATCCTTGATTGCAGGCTATGATTTTCGAATAATCGAGACACTGACTTGCTGACGATCGCATAAGTAATGGTGAATCAGCTAAAAGACTTCCATCCACGTCATTCCGTTGGTGTCGTCCTGGACGTCATGTGTGTTTTGAATAAAGCATGGCGTAAAAAAAAGATGCGTTATGTGACATAGACTGTGAAACAGTTTTGTGGATTTATTTGGGATTTTGCTTGAATAAGAATTTGTTTTGCTGGAGATATAAATGCCCCGCTGACGGACCCAGTATTTCTCAGTGGGAACCTATAGGTTCTGGGAACGTATCTCTTCTAGCTAATTTCAGTGATAAAACAGAATGATATTGAGAGAAAATGCGTTCACTGCAAAAGTAGTCAGGTTTTATGAGAAAAAGTCAAGTTTTATGAGATTCGTTGAATTATAAGGTAAACCGCGGAATAGTAGAACCTGTGGATAATTTTGAATTCCTTTGTAAGATGTCTGCGTGAATTGGTTGGCTATATGAAGAGGTTAAATATGTGCAAAATACGTGCAAATACCTGTAGAAAGATTATTAGTAGCATGTGGGCGAAATGAATGCCATGGAAAACTTTTCTACGGTACCAACAAAAAAATGGAATTTTGTTATATCCCTTTTTGTTCTTCGTAAATTGATGGACGGCTAAAGTATTTGGTATAGTTAAGTCTTTAACTTCCTGCTGCCTAAAAAATCCTCATCTCGTCCTTTCCCCTAAGCCGCTTTCCCAGAATTCTCCCTTCTTTGAGAGTCATTGACAATCACTTACTCTCAATATTTCCTCCATCCACTTTTTCAACACTTTGCGAATATCATACGAGTATATGCGATGAATATATGAGTATGCACGAAGTGATAGTTGGTATACGGTGTATATCAACTATCACTTTTGGTCCCGCCTCGTATTCGTCATCAGTTTTTCTCTCTGTCCAGCTTATTTTTTGCCATTTTTTCTTCATAAAAGTTTTCTGACAACCTGAAATATTGCAGATGGCATTCCTCACGATTGCCTCATTGATTACAACCAGCTGAGATGACGTCTTTATGATTTAAAACAAACTTTTACAGTATTATAGTATTGTGGGTTGCAAATGTTTCTGGATAAATGTCTTTACTCCCTCCCGGAAAAAAGTTACTTCGTAAAAGTGTGTTCTTTCATGTCCTGACCCCATCTTAGAGTGTTTACGAAGCTATGATTTTTATGCTCAATGAGAACTGAATAATTGAGAACTTTGATCTGGTGGCTGTAAGTGCGTAGACTAAGTTAAATGCTGGATGCAAAAGCTTACTTAATCAATTTAGAGAAGACCTCAACTGAGTACAAAATGGATATATGGTGTACTAAGTTTATTGAAAATATTGCAAAATGTAAACTTGTAATGTATAAAGAAGTATTTCATATAAAATATTTATAATATTCTAAGAATTATTAGCAGCAGTATGTTGGCTGAAACTAACGTCAGTGGTAAAGAAATTCATTGAGGCAGAGAGCAAAAAATGAAGACTTCACTTATTATTTGAAAATAATGACGGGATTTTTAAGGAACGATATAAATAAAAAAGTTTGATGTAGAAAATAGTATTGTATGTTCAGAAATTTTATCATTGGTGAATAGTAGATTAATAGCTTGTGAAATGTTCAAAAGAGAATTTGGTAATATGCTTTTGGTTTCAACAGAGAGTGAATGATAAACACTTGGAATATTACACTCATATAATATGTGTTTACCATTTGGGCTCCTCTGAAAAACAAATTCAGGGAAACAGTAAGAGGTGAATGGATCCCTTCTGGTATACTTAATCTCAGAAGACAGACCAGCATTAAAATAATGTGTATACATAAGTTAATAGCTGAATTTGAATTAAATTCAGTGTTCAAATTAAGTATATTTGATAGAGAGCCAGGATTTCATAATTTCAAGATTGATGTCTTGCAGGCAACTCTCTTTGACAGATATCTCTCAGTCTTATAGGGGTAGGGATGCCAATTAGTATTCAACCAAATATTTAGAAAAAATATGTGATACGCAGTCATACCTTTGATCCATCATTTTCCTAATATAGATTAAAATGTTTGGGAATTGATGGAAACATTCTACACTCCTAGTTGACTTGGTCCATAAATGTCATATTCGATAAAATTTAAAAGTACCAATGGTAACCAATGAAAATAATATCAGTCGTGTGATTTTTTCTTTAAAATTTTACTATAGATTCATATGCTCCAACAGTAGAGAATTCAATAATACGGTTTAAATTAAGCAACCAGAATGCCATTTTGGGGTTATTATTTTCCATAATTAAATACTCAATTTCATTTTTATACTCTAGGGTAACTGACTGACGTTTTAATATTCCAGTAATATTCTGAGTCTAAGGTCTTGACCATACATATGGCACTTTGAGATTTCCTCTTTACCCTAGCAGAGACAATAGAATACTCTGCCGCATAGTAACTGGGCCTTCCTCATGTTGATCTGCCCCTGGCTGAAGTGAAATCTTCAGGTAATTGTGATGATAATGTTGAGGATTCTTATAACTGATATGTAAAAACAATATATTCTAGCCTGGTAATTTTAAAATAAGACATTATTCATATTGTTTAATGAAGCAGATGATGAATTATGAAGAATTGGGTAACTCATTGCAATGAATCTCATGTCCATTATAATGTGCAATATGGGGAAGTATTTTCATTATTTGTGAGTATCACCTACCAATGCTCAGGGCCTTTAACAGTGGGAGGTGAAAGCCTTAAAACATAAAGTGAACCTTCTAGAATCTGTGTAAGTGAATTTTGTAAGTACATTAGAAAAATATAAAAAAAATTAAAAAATGTTCAATAAGCCATTAAAACTTTCACATAGATGATGTACAATAAAATCTGTTCAACAGAATCTACTCAACTTTAATCATCTATTTTTTCATGTTGCTATGTTTATTTATTTATAAAATGTGAAACAAGAAAAGAATGTCATCTTTAGTGATATTATGTGTCATGTTAGACAGAAACAATATCAGATGATAACTCACGACAAAGCATAAAAAAATTGTAGAGGGAAAAAATAGGAGTATCTGCCTTACAATATGCATTCTTCTTGATGAAAAAAGAGATTTGAACCATTAGATTAGAGTAATGAGAGTGTAGAATTTTAAAATACAAATCTTTGACACATTTTTACATTAGCATTTAAAAAAAATATAAGGTGGACTAAAAGTTAAAATTCCAGTACCACTTTACTCATCCCAATTGATTTCTATTCTTATGAAGGTGTTTACTCTTTCATCAGGTCCTAATTTTTTTGTATTGAATGAATAGGTCTAAAAATATTCTGGATTGGCACCTACCAAAAAAATAATATCCTTATATTCTAAGGAGTCTCCCTCAGCCTGACATTAATATTTTCATTGAATACTGGGAAATGAACCCAATAATGTTCCTTATAAGACTTTTAATTATGTCAAAAGGTTAAGATTCTGTAACTATCAAAACCTTACACATAGTTTATGCCACTAAATCTATGGGAAATAGAATTTTATGAAACTTTTGCAGATATTAATACGTTTAGTAATAGCAAAGATGAATCAAATGATCAGTATTTAAAATTATTAATTTAAAAATAAATTTCATCTTTGGAGGCTGCATACAGCATGATGTCTCAGTCAGAGGTCAGTTCCTGATAATTACTAATTTCATTGAAAAGCATTTAATGTTATTATACCTCCCAAACTAATGTCACATTTACTAGCATTATGCCAACATTCAAACCCTTGAGTATCATATTCACAAAATATTAATAATGTGGGCATATGTATTTACCAAATAACTTCCATTTCATCCTCCTTGAATGCCTATACATACATAGGTTCTGTATTCCTGATATTTAGCAAAAATTATTTGTAAAAGGAGAGATATATCTTAGATGAACGAATTCATTTTCTTGCAAACATTCATTTCAACTGACTTGTCTCCCTGAGCTAGAATGTGTCATGGAGGGCATGCAAGCTAATATTGAAATGTTTAGGACAGAAGAGCTTGCTTTTCACTTCCCAATTTTTGATTGGAATCTTTTCTGCTGTATTCATGAGGTATATATCTGATATGTTTAATTGAATTTGCATAATATCCTTCTCCATAGCTATTCTTTAGATTTAATTTAGAATAATTCTAAGTGTACTGCCTTCATTATAATTTATTATTTATTTCAATTTATTTGTAACATCTGAATTCAATGCATTGTAAAGAAAAATGTGCATTTAAAAATACATAGGAACCTCGGCTTAAGTATCATTTAATATAATGCATTAATCAAACAGGCAAAACCAACATTTGAATAGATTATTGTAGTAGTAGCATTACTTCCAATTCACTAGTAGAGTCACATTTTCTCACAGCCACTTTGTGGGCTGTGGAGGGCCCAGAAAACTATTTATTAAACTATGGCTCATTCTAACACTATCTTTTATCATTCCTTAATCAGGGGTTGAAGTTGAAGTAATGATGGGAAAACTAAACACGTGCATCTTGGAGAGTCTTTATTTCTCCATTATGGCATTCTTATGGAGAGGGGAGGGGAAGGAAGAGAGTAGAACCAGTTCAAGCAGGGTTAAGTATTATACCTTAATACTTCACTGAATGCAGTGAATAATTTCAAGGAATTTTTAGGCTATTTTCGGGTAATTTTGCATGTTACCTAGTAAAAAGATGAACAATAACTGGTCACCATTTGAGTGATTTATTAGATGGAATTCAAACCCTAGAGCACCCAGGCAAAGCTTGTCACCAGCATAGCCCAACTGAAGTCCATTATTTTTGCCAAAAGAAATATTTTTGTAGTTAATTTCATTTTATGAGTTTTGAACATAGATGGGTTTTTGAAGTTTCATGCTGTTTTGCATAATCTTGGTAAGTTTTGAACTGATGCAATAAGGAAAATTTTTTCAAAAATATGCTTATTTAAAATTTATTAAAAACATTTAAACATACCACTACCAATAAATTTTGAAAAACAATGCTGAGTAAGTTTTAAGTGCACTAAAGCATAAAGATCATTGCAAAGTTAGGTTGATTCCTATAGCCAGTAAAAAGAAGTAGGAAGGCTCCTATAAAATATATATCGGAGGCTGAAGGATATATCCTTCAGTCAGCCATTGACCATCCATAGGGAGAATAAAGAGCTTTAAAGGAAGAGGGTTTCAGCAGCATAACACTGTTAATTGTTAAGTGAAATTGATAGAGATCAATGCTTACAACCTTTTTATTTGGCCATTCTTGGTCAGATTCCTCAGCTTCTGAATGAGTTCAAGATATATTTTTTAGAGCTTTCATACTCTAATCCTAATAGACATCACATCTGCTTTGGGTGTACATCAGTTTCTTTCTCAATTACATAGGCAACTGTGGTCTCAGTGGAAACTGACTTAACAGAAAAAGGCAGACAGTTATTAGTATCCACACATGTACATATATGTTTGTGTGTATACGAGTACAATGGTAGTGATTCACATGTAACACTCCTACACTAGCCTACCAGTAGATTCTCTCCTGCTACTTAGCAAAAGAACGGTAGTGTAATGACCTTCAGTGGCATAACTTTCAAGCCACCTAATTTTATAAAAGAACACAAAAGCATGATAATATATTTAAGTAAATAGCACCATGCAAGCATTTCATCTGCCATGTGCCCACAAATATTTGTTTTTAGCGGAATGGAAAAACATAAATGGAGCATCATAAAAGAAGGCTATCAAATTAATTAGTATATGCATTTCATAATTAATTATAAATAGGCTAAATAATATGAAACCATCTTGTGCAGAATTATAGGGAGGTTTTTAAATAAGTTTGAATGAAAAAACAATAAATATTTTAAACAAGTGTTTATGACCAACAGTTGCCAAATGAGAGTTGCACCTTTGGGGACAGGCATTAAGAATAAAGGCTACCAGGGAACGATGGCATAAAATTATCAAATGTTTCATACTTGCATGTAATATAAAGTTGAGAAGGTCAAATGTACCCGTGGAACAATCTAGTTAGAATTTTGCACATTAATTTATTAATTTCAGAGAGCTGTAAGATGCCAAAAGAAAAATTCACGATCAAGGAGTTTGCAGAGGCCTCAAAACACATATCTGTGATATATAAACGATGTAACCTTTCTCCTTATTCATTGCAGGTACTTGCAAATGCAAGAGAGATAATGGAGAAGGGGATGGAGTTTAATCAGGAGAGGGAAGATTGGGGCCGGAAGGGGGGGGTAGGGGATAGTGAATTTGAATAGGTTGGGGGAACAGGGTGGTATTTGGGTCTGAGAAGGTGAGCAACGGTGAGTTTGGCGAAGGGTGGGGCGGCCGTGGGGAGTTTGGGGGCGTTCGGAGGTACGGGTGGAAGTTTGGGGCAGCAGGGGCAGAAGAAGGGAGTTTGCGGCTAGGAGGAGTAGAAGAAGGGCGTGTTTGCGTTGGGAAATTCGGTAGGGGTGGCTATGAGGATGGGAGTGAGACAACAAGAACAGAATGATTCATCGCCGCAGAAGTTGGCACGGCTATGTGGAGATGATGAGGCCAACGGTAGAGCCTACGTAAACAACAAATCAATCAAATGATGGTCCAGTAATCACGAAGTCTACCATATGTCGAAAGCATATTTTAAGAAGTATAGAGGCTCGCTGAAATATTTTACGTTCAATAAATGGATATACGTCTGGAAGGGCGCCCTCGCAGCGATGCTGGCAGGAATGGTCCATTAAAAATTTAGTTATGTCGAAGTCATATTTTAAACACGTGGAGAACATCACCGAGACGGCTATAAAATAAAACGTCTGGAAGGGTGCCTTTCCAGGCGGGCCTGGCGGGCATTAGCCCTTTCTACAACACTGCGAAGATGTTTTCTCTCCTCGTGTTATGTCCACCGGCAGTATGTGCGTACCTTACGTTACCAGTACTCGCGCCAACCGCCAAACAAATTACAGCTTCATTCGATTGGCCTTCGTCACCTCAAGTTTTGCTTGTTTTCTTGGTGCATTGAAAATTTAGGTCAACAATTCGTCCGTTAATCTATAACCGCCAGAGCATTGAAACGACTTAATGATGGATAGAGTAGGAGTAAGCCCAAAATCAAACAACGGGAAAAATGATGCTACGTTAATGCGGAAGCCTATCCAATGTCTAAAGCAATTTTATGCAAGTGGAAGGGACCGTTGAGATGGCTCACCTTTGAAAAATAATGCTCAGCCTCAAAGGGCCGCTTTTCAGGTGAAGGCGAGCCTGGTGGGGTTCGACACCTTCATAAACACCTTCCCAGGAATCGTAGAAAATTTCTTTACTGGTCATTTCGCCAACACCCACATTTTGTACAAATCCTACATTACCGTCCCTCGCACATACATCCACTCGAAACAATTCAAAATTAATTTTTCTTCCCCACCTCCTGCTTCCTCTTTTTAATTGGTCCATTGAAAATTTAGTTACGTCGAAATCACATTTTAAACAAGTGGAGAACGTCACCGAGACGGCTCACCTTGAATAAATTGTTCTTCGCCTTGAAGGGTGCCTTCCCAGGAGGGCCTGGCGGGCATTAGCTCTTTCTGCAACATCTTCCCAGAAATCTGCGAAGTTTTCTGTTCTCGGGCCTCATGGACCGACAATATGGGCGTGTCCTGCGTTACCGGCTCTAATACCAACTACCAATTAAAAAAACCATTAAATTGAACTTTTCTTCGCCACCCTCTGTTCGTCTTTTTTGATGCTGCATTGTAAATTTATGTAAACAATTCCTCCGTCAATTTACAAGCTGGAAAGTCATGAAACGACTAATTGAGCACAGCGTCAGTCGCAGGAGTAAGCCACAAATCGATCAGCAATAAAAATAACTCCAGTTATGCCGGGGCCTACCTTGTGTCGGACACTAATTTTATGAAGTGGAGAGGTTAGCTGAGATGGTTCACCTTTAATAGAGGAATCTTTGCCTGGAAGGCCGCCTTCGCTGGCGATCCTGATGGGCATTAGTTCATTCTATAATATCTGCCCAGGTATCTGCGTAGAAGTCTTCTGTCCTCTTGTCTACTATTCCGGTATTTTGGGCGTGTAGTGCGTTACCAGCTCTCGCATCAATCTCCAATCCTACTACGGATATATTCAATTGCGAGTCCTCACCTTCTGTCTGCAAGTTATCTTGGTGCATTGAAAATTTAGGTAACCTATTCGTTTTCGTCTATGTATGAGCGCAAGTGTCTTGAAACGACTAAATGATAGACAAAGCGTCGCAGGTGTAAGCAACAAATCAAATATCTCGGAAAATGATGGGAGACTAATACGGAAGCCCACTAAATATCTCAAGTCATTTTTTTGCATGTGGAAGTGGTCGTTGAGATGGCTAACCTTAAAAAAATATCCCTTCACCTCCAAGGACGCCTTTCCAGATGAAGGCGAGCTTTGCGGTCGTCGGCATCTTCATGAACTCCCGCCCAGAAATTCCTGAAGTAGTCTTAACTGGTCAAGTTCACTTGATCATCAATTTGCGAGAATCCCGCTTCACCGGTCCTCACATTATTCTCCAATTCAATGACTTCTCCAATTCCTCGTCTACGTTCTGTCCCGAACCCAAGGAACCATCCCACATGAGCCCCCACGCCTCGTCCCGTATGTTACATTCTTTTCTCACGTTGGAGTGTTTCTCTACTACGACCTCGCCGCCCTTATGAAACTCTTCGCTTCCACTGCCGATAACACAATTTTTCGCCTCCTCCTGCTTTTTTGATTTGCAGTGGCCTGCGATTAAGAAGAAGCAGGACTCCATTAGTTGCACGAAAAAAATCTTTCATTACCGATTGCAACTGTTAAAGTGTTATTTGACTTTTAAGAGGTTCCTTTTATTTTGCAAGCATTATAGGATACATTTTAAGACTACGATGTGTAGAGTGAACAATAGAATGCTGGACGCCAGTCACTTGGAGGACAGATACTGACACGGAGGACGGTGAGTCGGTGCGTGAAGATAAATGCGGGGTCACGACATGACCAGTAATTCGCACACAATTATTTGTAAATGTTATTTTAATTAATTAAAATACAACTAATGTAAAGTGCGGCAGTCGAGGGGTTAGAGCGTTGGACTGCTGACCGGAGGGGCCCCGGTTCGATTCCCGGGCTAGGCACTCTGGGCGCCTGCAGCACACCCAAGATATGTGATTTTTCGGGTACTAGATCTTCCTGGGAAACCATAACCGGCACAGGGAAAGGAACTGGTCCCCCTACCCTGATGTGTGAATTTCACACGCCGTCGGGCTTAGTACTGGGTGAACTCTACCATCACCTACCAAACCGACCTTCGGGTTGATTACTGTGTTTATGGTTTTTTTATATAAAATATGATGAAATGTTTCTAAAGGGGATATGAAGTACTTCGTACCAAAAAACGCACCTAATTTTGAAGTGGTGAAATCAATATAATCAAATCGCCATAGCAACGGTGATCACGAATGCTATTGATCCTTTGGCCGTTGTTGTTACGTATTGCGTTTTTCGGTAAACATTTCGACAAATTACACTTACTGAGATAGGAATCTCACAAAGATGCTCATATATTCATATCTTCAGGAAGTTTGAATGAAATAATGCCTTCGTTCGATTTCGATTTTCATGATTCATTTGAAAGCGCTGAGAAATATAAATTTGTTTGTTTGGTATTCTGATGTTTGCATTTAATTCCTTCACTACTTAAATATACGGGTGGCAGTCTTTTGATAGGACGTATAATTGTTAAATTTAGTGATGTTGAGGAGTAAACCTAAAAAAACACCGTGTGCGTAAGATTTTATTGCCACAGAATGTGTCACAGCAACATTCCATTTCATTTGGGGGAAAATTAATTACTTTTATATCCCCAGGATTGAATTTTCCCTACACCACTGCGCCTTTGGAAAACACGCGAATTTTGCTGTTAACCGTGTTGTTGTTCATTCGAATAGAAAAAAATGGCCCAATTCCATCTCCTATGAGAGCACCTTCAACCTCATGTCTCCCACTGATATTGAAGGCCCCCATTTATTACGACCCTGAATTACTTTAGTATTCAAATTAAGAATGATAACGCATAGGTATCGCTAAATTACTAGAAGTATTTTCTTCGTTTCTGTTTGATTGTCACGCATGTACGTTATGAAGACATGATGCCCTTTCCTCATGATTTTCTTATAAGTGTAACCGAAATGATTCTCTAATTTAATATGACGATTTAATCCGTGTAGGTTCTTAAAAGGACGCATTATCAATTCGGAATCCAAAAAAATTTAGATAATAATCTGGAATTTAAAAATATTACATCGTAAAATAGCCGAAGAAAATGATTGGCTATGAAAATTGACGTAGATGATTTCCAGAGAATATCATTTTAAAGAGAAAATACGTGGTGCTGCATGTCAACTGATTTCATTGCGCGAGTTAATCTCCATAGCGTCTGAAAATATTGGATTTTAATTCGTCATCGGTGAGCATAATAAGAGCAGGGTATTTATTTTGCTGTTATTCATACATATAATCCAGAAAATCATAAGACCATGCTGGCTAAATGCCGATTTTGTTGGTACGTATATGAATTTCGAAATATTGCTCAATAATCAGCTTAAAAACTGTGGAGTGTAATTGTAATTTTTAAGGGGGCTCTTGATCTAGTGATCGATTGACATGATTTGATAAACTAGCCACTAATTTAGCAGAAACAAAAACTCATTTGTGAAATATTTCATGAAGGATAGTTATTTATATCAAAATATAGAATTCATATATTACGCCATAGAGCATGGATGAAAATTTGAAGATGATGTAAGCTGTTTTCTAATTGGTTCAACTCGGACGTAGCTCAATTAATGGATGTCGAATGCAAAGTTCATGCTATAGCTTCAAATGAATATTGATGTTAACTTTTCCGTTGTTATATTCAATTGAATTTAAAATATACACTTTGCTGCTGCTTTAATTTATACTCTAACAGATTTCCTTGTTCCCCCTCACCCTCCCTCTTCCAAATAACTGAATGAACTACGTAATCGAACCACATTTGTCGAGAAATGTTCCTTGATTAATACTTGGCGGTTGAAACACGTGCTTCTTGATGGTGGATTGAGTAATGCTTGCTCTCGCCCGTGCTAGGCCGAGTGCTTGTAGATGCTTATGTGTCCTTGCGATTGAAAACATCCACCAGGCTTGAGTGTACGGTTATCAGTGTTCTCCCAACGGCACGAATATCGAATTCCCGAGCGCGTATGTCAAGGGCTTGGATTTTTAGTGCTACCAAATCTATGGTGTTTTACAGTTTTGGAGTTTTGGAAATGATTAGACAATATTATTATGGTAAATAATATTTATTATATTATTTATTTTAATGTTATTTATCGATTTCAGTGTTTTAATAGATTTCAAGCTTACAATATTAAACATAAATTACATTAATTAATTTAATTTCCAAAGGAATCAAGAGCGTGCGGCCGATTTTATCAAATCTTTGTCTTGTATTTTGGATCCACCGATTGCTACTTTCCTTTTATTAGGTGAAAGTTGGCGGAATTTGTCATGAAAAGGGGACATTTCCAAAGCGCACCATTTACAAAGTTTTGTTCCCTTTGTTGCTGCTCAAACGCTTTCGGGAATGCTCTTTAGCTTCCCCTCCGTGAAAGTTCAAGTCGGAGCACTTCCACGGATGTTAATGGGACTGACTGGAAAGCGGGGTGTGTCTCGACTTGACCTCTTGACATTTGACGTTTTTTGTGTGCACAAGAAATTCACCATCGTGTTCAGGGAAAAGAACTCACCCTTCGACTCCTTCAGGTATATCTTGGCTATTTAAAACGAAGTACGGCTCCATGTATGATGAAATTTAATCTCATGGCCATCTATCGAACACATCTGTTCACTGAGAATATTCTGTCGTCCACTTGAGGGACGTCTACCCTCACCATAAACGTATTCCAATGATTAAAAAATCAATCCAATCAGATTCCCATCTTTTCCCAACTCGGAAAGATTCCCAAGAGTCCATTCACGTCGGCTGTTGCAGCATTATCGTGCACACATTGCATTGGTTTGATAACAGCTGATATGAAAGAGATTTTAAATTTACTTCTTAGATGAGTTGATTCCATTCGCATAGGTTTGTCATGTATTTTACCACAAACCCGGTACGACAAAATTGCGAATTCTGTTAGACTAAGTTCGACTCACGGTGATTTTATGCATTTATAACTGTTGTTACAAATATTCCTCGGCAGAAATGCATCTTTTTATTTTTTTTCTGCTCACCCTCCTTGGTGCACAGAAGATAGACACAATTTAAGCGATTTTATTGGCATTTATGATTTTTAGTATTCCTATCTTTAATATTTTGCTTGATTATTTCTCTGTAATGACTTGTAAAGTCGTTTATATTTATAAGTTTATAAAATCACCATTACCCCTGCGGGTAAGGGGATAGAAAATACTCCCGCAGTATCCCTGTTTGCCGTATGACGCGACTAAAAGGGCGGGGAGTAAACCCCGAAAACAAACCCCCAGCCAGCGAAGAATGCGTCCGGGCAGTGCTGTGGATCCACTGTCTGCGTGAGGTCATATCATCTGGCCTGCGATCGGCCCAGGTGTTTGCCGTGCCCGGAGACCAGTAAGGGAGAGAAGTAGATCCTGGAGGGTGAGCTTTGCGGTTCCCAGCAGGGTTTCGGATGCTCTGTATGAATGGACCTGGGAGCGATATTCCTCTCCGGATTTCACGTAAACGGGCGGCCGGGAGCTAGCCATTCCCGGTCAATCGCCTTCTGTCGCGTTTTCGTTCCGGGGGCGAGTTCCAAGGTTGTGGGGGTCTGCGCGGGGAGGTCGGAGATGTAAGGGTTTTGGAGGGCTCTTGCATCGAAGATCCACCCAAAACAAACGACTACTCCTGGAGCGCTGTATCCCTTGAGCTAGCTTGGCGACCGCTCCGTTTCAGAGGAACGGCGTCCCGAATTTGCGACTCCGTAGTGGGTGGGGAGGCCGAGGGATGACATCTTTATTGGTATGGAGGAAGAAACCTTTCCACCACCCAAAAGATCCCAACCGGATGCGGGCGGGGGAGATAATAGTTATGCCGCATGCAAGCGGTACTTGTTAATGTTCTGTGTCGAAGAAGGTGAGACCTCGAAAAAAGTGTCTCCTTTCCTTATACGAAGAGTGGTTATGTAGATCGTACCTGGTGACCCCTAAGACCGTCAAGAAACTGAGGGATGGTACACTGCTAATTGAGACCCTAAACGACAAGCAGAATGGTAATTTATTGGCAACGGAAATGACCTATGACATTGAAGGTGAACCGCCTCTTTTACTCTTCAATTTCCCCCCCTCCCTTTCCTCAAACAGGTATAAATATGATTTTCACAATTTGAATCATGTTTTATATTTGAAGATGGTTCGATCAACTGAAACGCGTTGTGCGTTACAAATAAATCTGTGGAAAAGTGAACATTTTTTCTCTTATCACTTCAAAGCAGAGCCCACCAAAAACCAGCGAAGGGGACACGCTAGAAGGGCGTGAGAGGACACCATTCTCCACACCTGCTAAACCCAGGGAGCCGGGGGTAATGGAAGAGGATCGCAGTATCTCTGATAGTGAGGTCCTTACGAGTAAGAGTAAACACCCCTTTAAGCGATAATCTTCCCACACGTCAGTTATCTCACCATTTTTCATTAATTTATTTATTTTTATGTAAAATCATATCTTTTATTTTGTGGTGGAACTGCAACGGTTTTTGTAGGCACAAGGAGGAGCTGGCCGTTTTAATCCACGGTTTAAACCCCTATTGCATCCGTCTGCAAGAGACACATTTCAAGGCGGCTGACAAGGTCATTTTAAAGGGATACATTAGTTATTAGACTGAATGACACCAGTGATCAACGAGCCCAAGGTGGAGTAGCAGTTGCAAATTTTGATCTATTCTTATGAAATAGTGGTGAAAAAACGCACCTTAACAGTTTTAATGGAGAATTATCAGCCATAGATCTCTGTATATGCCTGAGAGCGGAGGATCGAAAGGCCGAGAAGCAGGCCAAAAGGGTCTCCTGGATGGATAACGTCTCTACTATTAATCATAGAACCCCACTTGCTCAGGTATGGCACAAAGGGAAGAAAATCTCCGGGTCCAAGGGCTCATTCGTCATCCTATCATTGCTTATAGCTGGCCGGGTGGTGACTTCAGCCCCTGAAATAAGCGAAATATTCACCAAGCAGTTCGCGGCCAACAGCTGTGACGAGGACTATGACGCCGACTATGTAAACGTAAAGAGGTGATGCGAGAGAGTCCCTCTTGATTTCGGTGAAGATCGAATACCGGCAGAATACAATGAGCCTGGGTACTGAAATCCGCCATCACAGACTCCCATAACACCTGGCCAGGTATGGACCGAATCCACAACGCTTTTCTCCGGAATATTGCAGAATCAGCGTTGGGGAGGTCCACAACTAATTATGGATCGAGGGTAGTTTCCCAAGCTCCTGGCGGGAGTCCGTAGTGATTCCTATTCCTAAAAAGAGCAAGAATACAAACGACCCGAGTAGCAATCGTCCCATCTCTCTCACCAATTGCCTGTGCAAAGTGATGGAAAGAACGGTCAACCGATGTCTCGTTTGGTGCTTGGAGAGACGAAACCTTCTTTCCGACGCTCAGGGCGGTATTCGGAGTGCGAGGTCCACGACAGACCATCTAGTGCGCTCTGATAATTTCACCTACGAAGCCTTTCTACTACTCCAACACGTCGTGGCCGTCTTCTTCAACCTTGAAAAGGCCTACGACAGTGTGCGGCGACGAAAACTTTTAAACACGTTGCATACGCGTGCCGTTGCGTTGGGGATTCAGAGGCAATATGGCTCTATTTATTAGGAATTATTTAGCAAACCGCAATTTTAAAGTAAGGACTGGCAAGTATTTATCCCGATCCTTCACACAGAGGAACGGGGTACCTCAGGGGTCAGTCCTGAGCGTGGCGTTATTTGCAATCGCAATCAACGACGTGATGGAATGCGTCAATGCTCCGGAGATGGCATCGCTCTTTGTGGACGACCTAGCCATTTTTTGCCAGTCGACACGACCGGTAAACGCCTCCAGGAAAGCCCAGGTGGCCCTAAATAAATTGAAAGACTGATCGCGAAGGAGAAAACGAAATGTGCTCATTTCCACCGTCTTCGCGGACACCACATACCACCGACTTTAAGCCTGCTGGCCAGGAATATCCTATTTTTGAGACCATTCGCTTTCTGGGTATGATCCTTGATCAAAAACTAAACTGGCGGGAGCATATCCGCGAAAAACGTGAGAGGTGTCATCAAACCCTCAATGTTTTAAGGTTTTTAACTCACTCCACATGGGGAGCAGATCACATCACCATGTTTTTATTGTATCGAGCCTTGGTCCCTTCAAAATTGGACTACGGTTCTATAGTATACTCGTCAGGACGAGAGTCTTATCTGAGATCCCTTACATATGTTCACAATGCCGGGATTCGTTTGGCCATCGGGGAATTTAGAACCAGCCCAGTCTTAAGCCTACTTGCTAACGCAGGGGAGCCTCTGTTGGCTACCCGCAGGACCATTTTGATGGGCATTATGCCTGTTAAGTTTTATTCGTGACGAACCATCTATGTTTTAACATCCTTTTAAATCCACAGTTTTTTATACTTATTTAACAGGCGAAGAAGGGCCACAAGGCCCATAGCCGTTTGTTTTAATGATTTCATCAATCATTTAATTTTACCTTTCCCGCATTATGCCCAGTCTTTTACGCTGAATATGCGCCTCGGTTATCACCAAAGCCTGATATTAAGACCATGTCAGACGCGCAACCTAAAGAGTTCACGACGAATACCAGCGACTCTTTAATGCCTTCCTCGGATCCCACTCCGACTTCATCCCTGTCTATACCGATGGGTTGAAGGCGGACTCCGCATGTGTCAGCGCGGTGGTATCCCGCTACCATGGAGTCTTGAGGGAAAAACTGAACACGTTTTGCGGTATATTCGCAGCCGAACCGTCAGCAATCAGGATGGCCCTAAAAGAAATAAAAGAAAGTAACGGCTCTTTCCTCTCTGTTCGGGCTCGTCGAGCGCCTTAAAATCCATATAAGTGTTCTCACCAATGCACCCGATAGTTCAGGAGATCCATTATACCCTCTTATCCCTTCAGAGAGAGGGGAACAGGGTATCCTTTATATGGACTCCTGGTCACGTATGAATACCTGGCAATGAAAAAGCCGACAAAGCAGCTAAGGAAGCCCTGGGCAAACTCTAGACCGATTCCACGTTGGTATCAGGGGAGGATCTAAAGGCCGCCTTGCGGAATTTGTTTTTAAACCAGTGGAAGGAAGCTGGGCGGTGCTTACATAATAATAAACTTAGGGCTATAAAATCGGTCGTTTCGACATGGCCCTTTTCCATCCGGATAAATCGGAGGGAAGAGGTCACGATCACGCACTTGAGGATAGGGCACTCTGCCCTCATGCACTCGTACCTCTTCACGGAGGTAACAGTGCAACCCCGCTGTAATGTTTGTGACCTACCTCTGGCGGTGACATACGTCCTGACACAGTGCAATAAATATCGAATGGCCATAGACTTTTTTAAAATAAGGGGTAATTTAAGCAGTATTTTAGAGGATGACCCCAACTCTTCACATAGGATTTAAAATTTTTAAGGGAAACTGGCCTAATGGCACAACTGTAGTTACGGTTTCTTTATTTTTTAATGCTTTTGTTTGGAAAAAATATGTATTTATTTATATATTTATGTATTTATTAAAATTGGATTGTGGTTTTAAACGTTTTCACAGTGGTGCAAAATGACCACAATTATCGATGCAGCCTAAAAACCACAACTACTACTACTCCTGGAAATGATCCTTGATCACAAACTAAAACTGGCGGGAGCATATCCGCGTATTACGCGAGAGGTGTCGTCAAACCGTCAATGCTTTAAGGTTTTTAACTCACTCCACATGGGGAGCAGATTGTACCACCATGCTTTTATTGTATCGAGCCTTGGCCCGTCCAAAGTTGGACTACGGTTATATTCTATGAAGAGAAGCTTATTTGAGACCTCTTATAGGAGTTAACAACGCTGGGCTGCGGGTGGCCACTGGGGCATTAAGGACCAGACCAGTCCCAAGCTTACTTGCTGACCCAGGGGAGTCTCCATTGGTAACCCGCAGGAGCTTTCTGATGGGCATTTACGCTTGTAAAATTTTATCCTTGACTAGCCGCCCATATTTAACATCCTTTTTAATCCACGGTTTTTAGACTTATTTAGTATGCGGGGAAGGGCCACTTGGCTCCTCGCCGTTCGTTCTAATGATTTTATCCGCGAACTCAATTTTACCCTGCCCGAAATATGCCCAGTTTTCTGCGATAAATCTCGGCCTTGGTTAATACCAAAGCCTGATGTGAAGACTATGTCACCCACCCGTCCCAAAGCGCCCATAACTGAGTCGAAATACTAGCGACTGTTTAGTGCCTTCCTCGGATCGCACTCCGATTTCGTACCTGTGTGCACCAATGGATCGAAGTCGGAATCTCCGATGCCGTAGTCTCGCGTTACCATGGAGTCCCGGAGGAAAAATCGAGTAGTTTTTGCAGCGTTTTCACAGCCGAACTGTTAGCGATCAGGCTAGCTCTAAGCGGAATAAAAAGTGAGAGTTCTTTCCTAATTGTGTCGTACTCGTTGAGCGCGTTAAAATCCATATCCATCAATGCAGCCGGCACTTCAAGAGATCCATTCCATTTTCCTATACCTTAGTAAAAAAGGGAAAAGGGTGTCCTTTATATGGACCCCTGGCCATGTAGGAATTACTGGCAAAGAGATATGTCGACAAAGCAGCAAAGGAGGCCCTGGGGAACCTCGAGACCGATTTTATGTTGGTGTCCGTGGGGGACTTCGAGGCCGCCTTGCGAAACTCGATTTTAAACCAGTGGAAGGAAGCTTGGCGGTTTGTCAATAACAATAAACTGTGGGCAATAAAGTCGGTAGTTTCAGCGCGGCCCTCTTTCATTTGGAAAAATCGGAGAGAAGAGGTCGTCATCACGTCCTTGAGGAAAGGACACTTCGCCCTGGCACGCTCATGCCTCTTCACGGAGGAAAAAGCGCAACCTCGTTGCGTCGAATGCGATCTGCCCCTGACAGTGAACCATGTGTAAAGGGAGTGTGACAATTACCGGAGGGTGCGCGAAAGGCTGATCATGGGGGACCTAGGGTCTATCCCAGAAGATTACCACGAGGTTTTAAGCAGCTTTTTAATGTTTTTTAAGGAAACTGGCCTTTGAAGATAAGATATTAGAACATTACCCGTTTGTCTGTTTTTATTACCTTTTTATTTATTTATTACATTTAATTGATCTATAAATTATATATTTATTTTTTAAAAACTCCAAATTTAAAATGCCATTAATTGTACTTATAATCATTATTTTCTTCAATTACTTGACAGTGGTGCAAAATGACCTTAGCTGTCGACACATCATTAAAACCTAAAACTAACTAAGATCACCTTAAAGGAAATTTTCCGACAAATGTTTTTTTTCAGGTAGATTGGGTGTTATCGATCATTTTTAGTTGAAAACTAAAAATTGTGGTATGTTGTATTATTTTTAATTTTCGACAAATACCAATACATTATTTTTGAATTGGTGAGCTTTAAAGAAACCTAATAATTACTTGCCAACGAAAATATTTAACAACAATTTATTGACAATTCTAGGGCACGATTCATGAGGGGAGCTTGGCTCCCTAAACTTCAATTTCAAACGTATACGACCCTGCTTCTTCCATAAAGTTATCAATAGCAACCAGCGGTTTTTATTTGTTTTATTGAGCATTCCTTTCACGAAGTGAATGCTTTAAGTGCTTGGCGCTCCTGTGCGTATTTCGCGTATTCTAGCTCCGGCTTCATTATTATGGGCCTCACGACCCAAAGGGTTCTTGTGATAAATTCCCTTTCCCCACTCAGATTCCAATATATTTCTCAAGGAACGCTATCTCCCTTCCGTAGAAAAATTGTAAGTACAGGAGACCTCATACTTCAAAATTGGGAAACTATAAACACACAAAGAAAGAAAGTTTTTGGAAAAGATTTATTGTTAGATGTGCCAATAAGGTTTTTAAAGAAATTTCATTGTCGTTTTTCAAAAAGTACGTCATTGTATCTGTAATGTTGTTAAATCAACTTTATCGTAGGTACACTTCGAGGACAGACGATTATACTAATTTTTAATTGATAATATCTTTCGATGAGAATCCTCGGCGAAAGTAAAATTCATTGATGTTCTCAAGGGCATATCAATAAAAATTATTAATTCAAAAGCATCTTTTTCAGGTCTTCTTTCTTATTTTAAAAGACGTCAACTACGATCACCAATCGTAACTACTTAATTTTGATCTTGTTCATTGCTAGGTCAACGAACACATGAAAGATCAAGGGTATCGGTGAGTAACCTGACTTATTTCGACTGCGGTATAGGTATTTGATATTTTATTTAACATTTCAGCACCCTGATAGCCAATACTATGGTGTGTAGCAGGGGATGAATACACACCAGAATAATTCTGACCCGAATATTTTTACCCCTACCGCGGTCGGAGAATGTTTTTCGGATACCTTATCGTTCGTGAAAAAAATGACATCTTAACATCTGTTTTACACTTAATCTCTCTAATTTTATTGAAATTAGCTCCGTGGGTGATTTCAAGCCTTGCTCCTCTAATAATTTGGATACGCTTCTAAGTTTATCAAAACATTGCTTTAAAAATCTAGCTCCTCTACGCTACGAGCGATCAAAATCGGCAATCAGTCGAACTTCGTGAGGTTCCCATATTCAGGCAGTATATTCTAAATGAGATCTAACCAGCAAAAGGTAAATATTTACGAACAATTTCAGGTAAATATCTGATAAATCACAAGCGTAGTGATGGGATATAATTAGAAATACAAAATTGACTCAGTTTTTGAAAATTCTCCTATTAAGCGAGAGATGGAAAGAGGAAATATAGATATTTTAGGTTTATGCGAGATGAGATGGAAGGATAGCGGGGATCACTGTAGTGGCAGTTATAGAACAATATACAGCGGCGGGGACGAGAGCCAACGAGGGGTTGCCATAATGTTGAATACAGAGATAGGAAGAAGCGTAGTCAAGATAGAACAAGCAGCGGATAGAATATTACAAGTAGAGATTGAAGCAGATCCGACGAAAGTGGTCATTGTTCGGAAATGCAATATACATCACGGAGTAACCATATGGAGGAAGAAGTCGGTAGGATATATGATCAGTTAGAGAATATAATCACGTGTGTTCTTACGGAGAAATATTAGATAGTGATGGAGGATTGGAATGCGACGGTAGGCGAAGGAAGAGATGGTGATGAGGTGGGGGACTACGGTTTAGGCACGAGAAACGACCGCAGGGAGAAAGCAATTCAATTCTGCAGGAGACAAGTGTTAGTCATCACTTTGGTTGAGAAACCACGAATGGCGTAGGTATACATGGAAAATGCCAGGTGACTCAGAAAGGTATCAGCTAGATTATATCCTGGTTAGACACAAGTTTAGGGACAGTGTGATAAACTCGCACAGCTTCCCGGTAGCGGATGTGGACTCTGACCACAATTTAGTTGTTATGAAATGTAGCGTGCCAGGTGACTCAGGAAGTATCAGTTAGATTTTATTATGGTTCGGCACAGATTTAGGAACAATGTTCGCACAGCAACACGGAAAGTTCTATTCGCACAGCTTCCCGGGAGCGGATGCGGACTCTGACCATAATTTGGTTGTTATGAATTATAGCGTCCGTTTCAAAAAGTTAAGGCAGAGACGCCGGGTTAGGAAGTGGAATGTGGAATAATTACCTAGAATGACAAGGAAGATGTATTCGCAGGCTTAGAGAAAATAATGAATGAGGGAGAAGAGCTGAGTATTATCGAGGAAAAATGGGAATATATCAAAAAAGGGATATCAAAAGCCGCAAATGAAACTATAGTAACCGTTGACGGGAAAAGGACAAGAAAACCATGGCTCAAGAATGAGATGAATAGAAAGACAGATGAGAGAATACATAGAAGAATGTAAACACAGAGTTGGGCAAAATGAAGTACGAAGAGTTAAATAATAAATTGAGACGGGCAACAAATAAAGTAAAAGAAGCATGGCGGATGACAGATCGCGTGGATATGGAAATTGGTGCGCTCTGCAGCAAGTTTAAATCACTATCGGGAAGTAAGAAGGGAAGATTTATGCTATTAGTTCGAGATAAGTCGGGTAAGATAATAGTTGAGACAGAAAATATCCAAGAAAGATGGAAGGAACGTATAGAAGAACTGAATGGTAAATAACTTAGGTCAACATGGTAGGACATTGAGGTCATAAACATGACGTCGAGGAAGATTGCTTAGGTCCAGGCATACTCGATGATGAGATAAAAAGGGCATTAAGGGACATGAAATCAATTAAGGCCGGGAAGTAGACAACTTTTTTGCGGAACTACTGAAAGGTTTAGCAAAATGTGGGAGGAAGAGTGTATATGAACTGATTCGTAGCATCTATGAGGAAGGAATCTGGCCGGAAGACTTTGTGAGTTCCTATTCCGAAAAAAGGAAAGGCTATATCATGTGGGGTCTACAGAACAATGAGTTGGATTTCCCATGCATCTAAAGTGGTTCTTAGGATAATCAATAAAAGGATGGGGAGCAAGGCAAATGATTACTTAGGGGAAGATCAGTTTATAGTAAGGGGAGAGGCACTCGCAATGCCATTGCAGTAATGATCACTAATCGAGAGGAATATAGAATGCAATCAGAAAGTATTCGCCTGTTTCGTAGATTTGGAAAAGGCGTTTGATAAAGTGAATTGGGACAAACTCTTGTGTATATTACAGAAATCAGGAATAGATTGGAGGGACAGGAGGCTAACCTGCAACCTGTATACGTCTTAGAGTGTTCAGGTGCGAGTGGGGAATGGGGAGTCCGGATGGGCAGTGCTAGGGCAGGGCAGTGCTCATTATCACCTTTGCTGTTCAACGTATACGAGGTCTGTTAAAAAAGTATCGCGAATTTTGAATTTTCGCGGGTTACGTATATTTGATTTTCGATTTTTTTGGCCTTATGTTGGTACTTATGTCTCCCACTCATGCCGAAAAGTTCGGCCATCTTGAATGTTCAGTTAATTGTTGACAGCTGTTTTGCTTGGACATGTTTTGGTTTGTCTGCGATTTTTGCCTGTTTCAATTAATGGATCAAAGAATCTGTATCGAATATTGTGTGAAAAACGAAATTAAGTGCGCGGATGCATTCCGAAGGTTGAATGTGGCATATGGAGAAGCTACATTGGAGCTAAGCAACGTTTATCGGTAGTACAAAATGTTCTCCGAGGGCCGAGAAGATGTGAACGACGAAGAGCGTGCCGGACGCCCGAGCATGTCAACAACCGACGAAAACATTGATGAAGTAAAGAAAATAGTATTGGCCAATCATCAAATCACCGTTAGAGAAGTTTCTGAGGACCTAAACATATCGATTGGCTCGTGTCATTATCAATGATTTGGGCATGACATGGGTCGCCGCGAAATCCGTACCAAAATTGCTCAATTTAGACGAAAAACAGCAACGCTGTAACATTGCTAATGCACTTGCGTTGGACTCTGCCCGCGACGACCCAAATTTTGTTCCAGGGGGTCATAACTGGTGAAGAATCATGGTTTTATTGTTATGACGTGGAAACCAAAGCTCAATCATCCCAATGGAAGCTGCAGCACGAGCCAAGACCGAAAAAAGTACGCCAAGTTTGGTCGAATGTGAAAGTTTTGCTTACAGTTTTCTTCGATTGCAGGGGCGTAATGCATCTAGAGTTCTTACCACAGGGCAGAGCGGTAATTAAGGAATATTACCTGCAAGTTATGCGCAATTTGCGCGAAGCAATCCGCCACAAACGCCCGGATTTGTGGAAGAACAAAAATTGGCTTTTGCACCATGACAACGCCCCTGCTCACACATCGTTACTTGTGCGCGAATATTTGGCCAAAAACAACAAACTAATGATATTGCAGCCACCGTATTCCCCGGATCTGGCCCCTAGTGACTTTTTCTTGTCCCGGAAACTGAAGAGGCGCATGGAAGGACGACGCTACGCTACAATTGACGAGATAAAGACTGCATCGAAGGGGGAGCTGAACAAGATCACAAAAAATGATTTTTGGAAGTGCTTCGAGGATTGGAAAAAACATTGACACAAATGTGAAATATCTAATGGGAATTACTTTGAAGGGAACAAAATAGATATTCATGAATAAATAAATAATTTTTGAAAAAAACACAAAAGTCGTGATACTTTTCGAACAGACCTCGTATATGGAGGCAATGATTAAAGAGGCATGAGAAGAACTGGAAGTAGGAATGAAAGTCGGAGGATAATTCGCAAAATCATTTAGGTTTACTTGTGACCAAGCTCTAGTTTATTAATCAGCCAAGTGGTTGCAAGCATTGCTGAGTGAAGTTGAAATTCAGTGCAACAGATGGGGGATTAGAATCAATGTAAATAAAGCAAAGGGTATGCAATTTTCCAGAAAGAAAAAGTCTAAGCTTAATAGTAAAATAGGATGGCAAAAACTAGAGCAGCCAGAACAGTTCACCTATCTCGGAAGTGTCTTGAACCAACATGATCAAAGTAGTGGGGACGTAAGGAGTAGAATCGCGCTAAGCGAAGAGTATTTCACAAGGAGGCAGTTGATGACAGGGACGATGAGTAAGGATGTTAAGAAAAGACTCGCCAAAACTTTTATATGAAGCGTAGTTATGTACGGTGCGGAAACCTGGTCAATGAAGTAGGAGGATAGACGTAGATAGGGGGTTTTTGAAATGTGGGTGTAGAGAAGGATAGATAGATAGATAGAGATCTTTATTTGGGCGAAATTGAGACCAAATGGTCCCTTCTTCCATTTAACCCATCGTCGTATACATATTATATTAGGCATTAAACTTATAGTTACATTCATATGAACATATAAATACATATAGACAGACATAAATTCATTTAGCACAGATTTGCACATCGAAAAGAAATAAGTATATATATATATATATATATATATATATATATATATATATATATATATATATATGTATATATATATACACACATACACAAGGATGGAAAAGGTGACATGGAATGAAAGGAAAACAAATGAGGAAGTACTTGGTATGTGGGTGAGGGGAGGAGTTTGTCGGGAGAAATCCTATGGAGGCATGAAAAATGGATGAAGGGCGTATTGATCGGTAGTGGGTTGTTGAAGGCTGCAATAGAGGGGAGAATGTTAGGTAAACAAGGAAAGGGCAGGAAC
The DNA here is from genome assembly GCF_022747635.1 of Hetaerina americana. Lineage (NCBI taxonomy): Eukaryota > Metazoa > Arthropoda > Insecta > Odonata > Calopterygidae > Hetaerina > Hetaerina americana. The sequence continues at coordinate 16,146,296 of NW_027286985.1, forward strand.
AGAATAGGGATGTTGGACGGGATGAAGGGAGGAAGAGGGTACCCAGAGATGAAGAGGAACCTGATGTAGAGTAGGATGCGGGATTGTGTTTTGCTAGGAGTTACAAAATATAAATTAGGTAGTTGATTCCATACAAAACCTACCTCAACCGGTAGATTACTTAATAATAATAAAATGTACACCAAGATACCACTGGCGAACAAAATCACATAAATAAATACAAAAAAACTCACGTACATTCCTAATTTTCGGCGGCGATACACCCATCTCAAGGGAGAGAAGGAACAGAGGAGAAGATTTGAATAGAAGGGGACAAGGACCCTGGATGGAAGGGAAAGGCGGGGAAACGTTTGGGAGGGGAAGAGCTGGGAGGGGAAGTCGGGATTGATATGGAAAGTTTTGGGAGGGGAGGGGGGATGAAATTATCTTGAGATGGGGGTAATTAGTGTCTGATATTAATACCTGGCTCATTCCAGGAATCAAGGAGGCAGATATAAGCCTGTTCTATTGTTTTGAGTTTGCGTGGAGTGGAGTATCTTTGTAATAATCATTTATCCTGGTCTAAATTCATCATCGACCTTTAAAACTTTAATGCAGAGCCTTTAATAATGGAAAGTATTTTTTAAAAATTCAAATTCAAATTTAAAAATGCAAAGCGTATACTGGGAGTAATACGCATCAAAATGACCGTAATACTTATATGGAATACCTTTTATGTTTTCAATGCAATGGTAAGTACGTGATTAGATAGGGAGTAAAAAGACCTCTCAGTAGTACCTGCTAGTTTTCGACTCGACAAGGCAGCAAACATTAACCACTAGGCCGAAATAAAGAAGATAAAAAAGAAACTGCACAGTAAGTGAATGGTTTCGAAATCGACGAGATATTGTCAAATTTTCGGTTGCATGAAATATCAATGAGAGACAATTCATTTTGTAGTGTCACAATTGTGACAGTCAGCCATCACGGAAAGGTCCGTAAATGAACCGCCGAAACGCTTTGACTACACGAGCCCACCTCCTCCCGCGGTCGAATCAATAGGATCAATCACCTTGCCCCCCCCCCCCCCCTCTCCGTCGCCCGGTCGCGGCTGCCGCAGCCGGAGTGCTCTCGGACCCTCCCGACGAAGCGCCTCGACGACTCCCGGCGGAGGCGGCCGGCGACTCAGCCATTATCGCCGAAACTGAAGGGGAGGGTCGGAAAACTTGTGCCTACTCCTTGTGGGGCACAATCGTAGAACTTTTGGGGGCACGCTCTGATGAGATGGTCGGGGGGGGGAGGAAGGTCGGGGGAAGCGACGGGGAGGGTGAAAAGTGCGGGATAGAACTCCTGACTCGATGAGAAGCCGGTCGCATGAGAGAGGTTGCGATCACTCCCAAACCAACACCTAAGGGTGATGGCACTTGTTGAGCGGTAGATACCCATCCCAACCTCCCCCTCTCTCTCTTTCCGGAGTGGGAACTCGAGCGTGGCTCCCCCGAATACCGTCACAAGCACTCCTTTCATCCTCCTTAATGCCCTTGGGTGTTCCTGTCGGGACGACAATGAAAAGAGGGGTGGGAGGACCTCCTAACCCTCCCAGTGTTAACACCACCACCACAGGCATTCCTTATTGTCTACCCCGGGGGATCATATTGATCACCGTCAACTCCTCCCCCCCCCTTCAAAAAGGTGATCTGTAGTTCGTGCCCAGAGAACGGCACTCGCCAACCCATTGCCAACATCGCTCAAATCATGAAACTCAGGTGTCTCGGGACTTCCGTTCTTCATCGATGGAGTTCCCCTTTGAGATTCAGAGCTTCCGGTTCCCTTTTGGACCATAGACGTCGGAGGGGACGAAGCCCAACGGTCACATTTCCCTTTGCTGAAGATTTTTGTGGGTGGAGGCTGGTTGCCCAGTTTTTACCCATGGCCGGTAGAAACATCACCAATGAGAGAATTACTCAAATTTTTCCGTATCTAAATTATTAATCGTAAAAAATTTAACTTTCCGGGTGGAAGACGTGATTCCTCGCTCTTGCGTTTCGTAGCTAGGTACATGTGGTATCTCTGAAGTCAGAAAAATTTTATTCCATGCTATCCACCCTTTTCCCTACATGTTTTGTTCCACCGTCTTTTGGTAAATGCTATCACGTCGCTTTGATCTTTTATTTTAGCATTTGATGACATACATCTTCCGTTCACTGGATATCTTTTCGTATTTTACTTTTTTAGTTAGAAACAAACATTTATGATGTGTTCATTTAGTCGTGAAAACAGGGAAGATGTCATGGTAAAAAGGTACCTAAGGAAACCATTAATATTTTCTTATTGTATGATTACAATATGTTTATTTTGAGTTTGAGTGAATTAATCTTCATTAATTTATATAATCTACCATTAATTTATTGCTTTTCAATAATCGAATAGGTATTTTTTGTTTCTCTTGAATCAATTCATTATCTTTGCCAGCGGCTTAATTATATGTAACAATGCTAATTATTTACTCTTGATAGTTGTTTCCTCCACATCATTAGTTATGATATTTTTAATTTTTAAAAATATTTTAGATATTTTAAGTTTTAATTTTAGTCATAATTTTAGGAGTCAGGCTGTCAGCAGAACATACCAGAACATTTGTATTACAAGCGTATTCATAAAGCGTATTTGTTGCACTACATTCAGCTTAGGCTCAATGAATTCAAAAGAAAGATGCATGATAATGCATAACAATTTCAGGGTGTAAAAATCATTCGCCTTGACCGGGATTCGAAACAGGATTCCTTAAGAAGCTACTGTTGTGGCATCACCCACAGTTACAAGGAATAATACATGACGACAGATTTGTTATCAATAGTATGAAACGTGCTTATGTGGAATATTCTTCATATGTCATTATGGATTGAATTTTTTCATCTTTAGGAAGACATCAATTTCATTTGATATTTGCTCAGTTATTTTGGAATAAGTACTATGTATATTTATTTGGAGTAAGTATTAAAGTACCTTCTATCAAAATCATTCTGCACACTCGGTGCTTCAAAGAGATTGTGTCTCATTTCAGATGCACTGATTTTCCGAATTTTTCACTGTTGAAATTTTTATAAAATATATCCTTGTAGACCACATATTTTTCCGAGAGTATAATTCTAGCAATTTTACACTATTATTCGGCGTTGGACAATTTATGCCATTATTTACTACATGATAGTCATTTATTTACACATAAAATTCAACAATGTCCTTCGGATGCCCTCAATTTTATCCACGTAACATTTATAAAAAATAAGACCGCAAATGTCAATTTTTTATCACATACTAGATTTAATTAAACATAGATAAAGTGATCATTTGCACCAGAATGGGAGTGGAAACTTAATTTTTCCCAATTTAATAAAAGGGTTACAGATTCAATTACACAATTTATTGTTAAAAGAATCCAATTTTAAGTTAAAGTGAACTATTATACTTTAATATTTATGTTCATTAACACAGTTCATATTTTTCATTAGAAGTGTCAACTAATTGATACTAGACAGTGGGAAATCGTGACAATAAATGAAATTTCACGTGGAACGAATAGGTATGTTCAATACACATACAAACTTTTTATAAAAATTTACCACTAGTTTTCTTTCATGTTGCCACGTAGTAAATTTGCTAGCATCATCTCCAAATGATTTCTCTGCCGTTTTAGCATGACGCTGCTCAATGACAAGTAATGTGCCATCCGTGAATAGTATGATCTTGGAATTATTTATTACCGCGTTCACACCATGCGCAAAAATATTAAATGGTAACGGTTTTAAAATGGACCCTTACGGCGCATCTGAAATGCAAGATGATAAACCTGAATATAGTATATTCAGTGGATATTTTAATTTTCGAATTCCATTGTGTGAGATATTCTTCAAAACATTTGTGTATTTTTGTAACAATGCCATATTTGGTCGGTAAATTGCGCAATATCATGATGCTGTTGACCGTTATGATACATAATTTGCATGTAAACGGTCAACAGTATAAAAATTATTAGTAAAATCAAGGAATAATACCAGGACATGATTTCCTATATTCAGCAGTTAATAAGCAAATTCAGTAAAATATTTTAATGCATCAACAATATCCATGACGTCTAAAACCATACTGAGTTTCACTGACGAGATATTTTCCTCCTGATACAGAACAAGATTAAAGGTAGATGTATTTATTTAGGTCTATTATTTAATTTTACGAAGATAAGATCATCATAAGTCAATAAATGAATATATTCTTAAGAGAACCATCTATATGAGCAGGTCTATTTATTGATATTTTTAAAATATTGCTAGTCATGGAGTCATGAATTATTGAATAAATACTTTCAAACATGTGGATAAACGTAGGTTCTATCAATTTCAAGTCCTTCATTCTAATGTAATATAACATAATATATTACATAATAATGCAAGTTATAGTAAAGAGGGACATATAAGCTAAATGATTCATCTACTGCTACGTGCGATTGGGCTATTTCGAGTGCGAGTGGAATACGTAATAGGATGGTGGCTCATACCGAAGAGTGTTTCTTCTAACTTGACATTAATCGGTGACACGATACCCTCCCTTTAATCACACATACGTTTGGAGGCGTTAATTTACATAATGTCATTTATCCATCTCTTTTTTAAGCAGTGACCTCCCTACCTCTCCCTTAACCTCCTCCAAAAGCTTGTGGTACGATACGCATCTCTGCATCCGTATCTGAGAACGGATTTGAAAGAGCAATCTATCAATTTCTGTGACGAAGTCACCATCGAGCTGGATGACGTTTCGAGGATGGCGTGGAAAAATTTCTTTGATTTAGTATTAAACGCGGTCCTATGAACGTGAATCACTTCATTCGTATGGCACAGTCTTTTGGCGATATCGTCAATCGACTCAATTTGGCATTCCTGCATGCATTAGTTCATGTGGAAGCGGTGCTGTTGGAATTTTAAAATTTCATTTGAGCTAAATGTATTCACGTGCCAATTCACATCGTTCGTAATATGCAAGTAATGTTGCTCTTCCTAAAACTGTCAGTTGGTTTTGATTTGTCACCTTATTTTTTCATCGCGCCATGGGAACCAAGTCTCTGGCAATTGAAGGGATGCCACGGAGCAAATTTTTTTGAAAAACTCCCTTTTGTGCTCCCATAATTTTTCATTTCCCTTTTTTAAAAACTTCAATTCATACATGTAGATGATATTTAGTAGATTAGCGAACATTTCATTTTGGGTATTCTTTATCCTTGCTGGTCCAATTCACTGATACTTTTAGGTTACTTGTACTTTGATTTACTTACTAGTAGTCTACCAATTAAGGTAGGTTTTTAATGATCAAATACTGAACATCGCTGTATTTCTTAGCTTCTTAAGACACAGCTTATAACCCCGCCCTAACTGCCATTCAATTCCGCATACTTCCTACCTACCTTCGTTACGTCCAACATGTCTATCCATTTCCTTCCTCTGCCTCGCCTGTCTAATGTTTTCCATTCCATCACGGTCTTCAACAAACCCTTCCCAGTTAAAATGCTCTGCGTCCACCTTTCCTCCCTCCTTTGGATTTCTCCCAACAATTCTCTCGCTATATGCCACTTATTCGTTATGTTTCGTAATTGGTAATTATTTGGCAAATTTGTATGAAAGATTATGTTGATATAAAACATATTACTACCATTCATCAGTTCATAACTGTAGATAAAGATCTTTTGCAAAAAATAACAGGATTCTTATCTAGAAAATCAGCTATCGATATCAAGGTACTAGGAGACAATGCCCAGAAAACGCTTAGAATAGAAATAGGGATCCTTAGTGTTTCTCGCTACCTAGTCACAGATAACAACCGCTAATATACGCATTTGGCATAAAAAATATTACTAATGTATTAGTTTGTCATTACGAAAAAAGGAGCAGAGGTCACAATAGTCTTTAGGTAAAAACAATCTCAAAAATATAAATGGAATAAATTGGAAATTTGATGTATTAATTTTGAAGCATGATGATTGAGAAAACCAGAAAAGAATTCATAGGGCAAGACAACTTGTTGCCAATGCTTAGGGAAATAGTCTGGTGTCTACTCATTGCGAAAAAGTTTAAAGTTAATGGTTCTTTAGCGTTATAACGTAGGCGTGGTTAGATAAAAGCATAGAGTACGATAAAGAACTGCGTAAAATGTAAACTTATGTGCCTCAACACTAGTGAGTGATTTGATTAGGATTATTAACGTGTTTAACATTAAAAATGCAAAATCAACTGATTACTAAAAATCTGTCTGATGATTTGGATTTAAATCCAGGGGATTCTGGACGCCCGCAGATTTACCAAATATGATTTTTCGGGCATCGGAACTTCCTGCAAAACTCTACGAAACTGTGGAAATGCGGGAAAGGTTATGGCACTTGGACTCGTGAGTTTTACATGTCCTAGGGCTTTGTATAAGTTTTCCAGATTCAGTACCGAATTCCAAAGCTTACTTTGGAAGCATATCATGGATGCAATCATTGTTTTCCACTAATTGGGATCGTTTTCTATTCCATTTTAATTAAAATATTGAAACATTGAAATACGTTCAGTAAGTCTTCAGCAAAAAGAAAACGAAGAAATAGCTGTTTAAATTTATGAAGCACATATGATTTAAGATTAGAGTTTTATGAGAGGGATGAGATACACTACACTAAAGTAATTGAATACAAGGTTTGTAAATAAAAAAAATCAACAAGGTTTGATAAAAATTATCGGTAAAAATATTTTCCTGACGTGTGCATGACGTGTATCGCGACGATTTCCCAAACCCCTTACAGTCCCAACTTGGCACCAGCGGACTATTTCCTATTCCTAAAAGTGAGATCCTGCCTCAAAGGAACCCACCATGGGACCCTAAGTGCCGTCAAAGAAGCTTGAACGCATACCCTTGAGGGCCTTCCGGAATCCTCCTACCAAGGAATCTTCGAATCGTGGAAAAACCGCTGGCAAAAGTGTGTCTACGCTCAAGGGATGAACGTTACGCCTTTGTAAGACTTTGCTTTGTCTTGCTGGCGAAAGTTCAACTTGGTAGTTTTTAAAGTTTGAACTTCTTAATCGTGATTATAACTTGAATCATGCATGCTCGAAGTCCATACTGATTTTCGTGTTGCAAAATTAATTAAATCTTCTCCTGCAATCTCTTAGGCCAATCCATTAGTACCTTCCCGATATTGGTTTGAACCCTGACTCCCATCAATTTTTGTTTTGTCTCTTTTACTTTGGTTCTTATAATTATATAACAGATAGTTTTCATTGCTTGAGGCGTCGTGGTACACATAGTTCAGTGGTTAGAGCGGTCGGTTACTGGCTATAGGATCCTGAGATTTAATCAGGGAGTTTCCTCTGGACACCACAAGGTAACACTCTAGCGGTTAACTGGCTGCCGGAATTTTATGGGGAACCGCAGGTGGCAAATGGAAAGGAACTGGCTTCTCTTCCTCCCCGATACCGAATGTCTGAATTTCACACGCCGTAGTACTTAATCGGCGTGGCTTCTCTTCTATCAACACCTTTTATCGAGATATTTACCGTGGTGGTTGATTTTACTAAGTGAGAATAAAGCTCGTGCTGAAGCGCGCCCGTCGAATTTAAGTGACATGTTATGGGCCCATATTTTTGCACACCACTTTGCGCACGTTAGTCTCCATGTTTACGAGAATTTCGGATGGGAAGGTGATGATAGAATTGTTTTGGCTGGGTTGTAAATAAAAGGCTTTGTTGTCACTTGTAAGCAACACGCTACACCTTTTTTCAGGAGTAAATTGGGTAAAATTAATGAAAGTATCACAGAAAATAGGAATATATTGGATGGATATGCGTCACCCGCAACTTTTATATGCCTCAGAATACTCAGAGCGGATGGAGAGAGAGATCCGGCTTTTGAACCAAATTTTCTGAAAACTGTAAAGGATTCCACAATGTCAATTCGAAACATCAGCGGAGAAGAAAATTGTTATGGTATACCTACACGTCTATCCCAAAAGGAATAGGACTGAGTCGATCAACACAAATATATTGCCAGAATTGATTTATTCACTCAAAAGTCTTCGAAGGAGCACCCCTCTGCGTCCACACACTGCTGACAGCGGGTTTTCCACACCTCGTACGCCTTCTGGAAGGCAGCCTGTTGTTATACGCTTATACCGAGCCTTGATGACGTCCTTTCAGCACGAGTTTGAAGTGGGGGGAAAAGGAAGAAGTCTGGTGGGGTATTGTCTAAAAAATTTGTACCCTCACCATCATGGTCGAGAAGCTCTCGGCGGATCCGCGTGCGAGTCTACTTTTGTTCGTCCCAGAGCATTCGTGGCACCAACTTCGCACACACCTTTCTCATGCCCATGTTTTCAGTCACATGTCGATGCACATCACTTAAAGGGATGCCAAATTCATCAGAAACCATGCGAAAACTTAATTTGGGATCTCTGTTCAACAAAGCCTTCACCTCTGCAAGATCTTTGTCACTTTTTGAGGTCGACGGGCCTTCTGAACATTCGGCATCTCCAACATCTTCTCTATTCTCCCGAAACAACTTTTGCCACTCAAAAACACCCGATCTACCAATGGCGTTATCACCATAAGCTGCCGTGAGCATGTCATGAGTCTCTTTCCCGGTTTTTCTCAGTTTCACGGGAAATTGAATGGCGTAGCGCTGTCCCTTTAACCGTTTCATGACGAAGCGCAGGAAAGTCACGTTATAGACGTTTCGCAAACGAACGAACCGCACTCGGAAAAGGCTGGGAGCCTACTGCCATCGACCTCCAGCCTTTATTTAGACTGATCTCCCTCGAACTCAGCCAGAAAAACCGCCATGCGTCCATCCGGGAAAAAATTCCTGCTACTTTTGAGAAAGACCTAATAAGTGAAAGCACGTTTGTTGTTTAAGGTGTCCGTGCCTAGCCAAACCTGTGACTTAGCGCACCGTAGCTCGTTTTCACGATGCCCGCTCCGTTTACAGCCCCATGACCGTTACCCAGCATTCAAGGAAATAAAAGGGCCCTCTATTAAGGTCTTGTCTAGGACACTGTCGACTACGAAAACTTACGTTTTAACGGTTTCGGTAATAGTTTGTATAGATCATATTATAATTATTCAAGATTAGGTCTCATGGTGGATCCTGGAATTCTTTTTTAACTTTGAAGAATGCAAAGAGAATAAAGGTTGAAGACGTTTTTTCAAACGTTGCAGAAAAATTGAGCTAAGAGTTATCTGAGCTCTTCATTCTTTAAGCAACGCATCGGATCGTTTTCTGTGGTACTTGCTAATTGAGAGATAGGAGTGTTTTAACAATGCATGTAGTTGTATACTATTTTATTAATAAATTCAACTATGCCTTCGTAATTCGGCTAGGAATATTTAAAGTTGAATAGTCATTTTTCATTGGTATCATAGAGACATTATCAAGGCATGTAGAATCGATTTATTTAGCAACATCCAAATGATTTATTGACTCCTATCCTAAGAATCATATTTTACAACCTTCTCTAATTTGCTTACTTTTCGGTACTACTGTCCAAATATTCTCATTTTGCCATGTTGGAGCTGAAAGTCTGCTGGAAATCATTGGCAACAGCTATTTGGGGGCCGTACCACAGAGTTATACGCTGTGGTCACCGCAGTTTGGATCTCCGAGGCCATTAACTTCGGTCAAATTCGTCGGGGTGAGCATGTGGGGATTCAGGAAATTGTGCGCATCTCTTCCCACCGAAAAATTCATCAGTTCCTCAACGATAACATTCCGTTCGGCCTCGCGCCTCCCGACTCTAGCTGAGGAGGGAAAGGGTGGGGGGGATCTCCGGGACAAAAAATCCTCAAGACGCAATGATTCGCCCGGGGTTTCGCGCTGCGATCTCTCATAGTCTTTCATTTTCGTCGGTATTAATAACTGACGATTGGCGAGAGGGGATGGGGTCTCCCATTCCTCCCGGAGAAGGAGGGGGTCTCGCTCTAACCTACCTCCCCGGGAAATTCCCGTCGTTGACACGACCACTCCGATCACATGTGAACGAATGATTAAGGAGAAGAGAAAAAAGGAAGAAAGTAGATAAAATTTTCGGGTCCCGGAGATTTGCCTCCCCGCCGCAAGCAGCACGGGGAGGCGTGAGCGTCGCGCGACACGCGATACCTCCGGCTCCGATCGATCCCAATTTCCGAACACGCAGGCGCGCGGGGGGGGGGAATGGCGGGCAAGGGGGGGTGGACGGGGGGGGGGGTTCAAACACGGTGCGAGGGGAAAGAAGGGAGGGGGGCTGGCATCATAGTGGCACGCGTGCTCGTGAGAAGCTCCCGATCAGTAATGTGGCACGCACGCGTACCCAGGGCCCACCAACACACGCCCGCTCATATACAAAATCCACTCCCCCCTCTCCCCTCCCAATACGCTCTCCCGTGTATCCATTACTTCCCTTCTCTTCCTCCTCCCCGCCCACCCGCACCCTCCTCCAAAGGTCCCAGTTATCCGCGATTCCCTCCTCTAGGGCTTCAATTTCTTTCATCTCCCCGTTTCCTCCATCCCGTTCTGCACGCCCTTCCGATAGTCGTCTTCGCTCCATATTAATACTACTTGCACATAAATTACTCCTACTTGTAAATATACCGTGTCTGCATATCAAATTGCCGTTAATATTTCAAAAATTGACGATGTTGAAGGTGAATTGTAGCATTGTACCTATTTATCCGTGAGACGAAATCCTTCCATGGGACGTTGCCTCCTGACATCTCCTGGTCTAAGTTTCCTGACGTCGTGTCTCATGACGGCTCTGTCTCACCCCCTCCGTACACTCCCACATTAAAGAATTCTACAAGATTCCCTTCATCACGCAATTAGTACGTCATTGTTCTCTTTTAAAACTGACGCAGTTCTACACTCCTATTTAATATCTTCACCTAATTTTTCTTGGTAACTGAGTTCCAGTCTTCGACCCCATCTTTGCCGTGAAAGTTCATTTTGCTATATTCATATTTTCGTTCAGCTCCGATCACTCTCTCAATTTTCACTAATTGCTTCCACACGAAGAAAAGACCTACGAAAATTATTCCCTCCAGTATTTAAGTATCACGCACTCATTTCCTGTACATTCTGCATCACCGGAATGGATATTTTTTTTACATCTTTCGACCTTTTGGTCAAAGTTCTTTTAAAGTAATTCGTGGAGGCGAAAGAAAATATCCTCAATTTTTCTTTCGATATTAAACAGTGAACCCAGGTTTTATTTTCACTAAATTTTATCAGAGGCACGAAATTTGAGAAGTTCATCCAGGAAGTAGAGTTTCCAAAAAGTGCTCTCTTTCAGTGCTTCCCACTTCGCGCACTGTCGAAAGAACTAATCGAGCTTCATGCTCTAGGCAGGAGAACGGTATAAGTTAACGGATATCAGTTCCTGTAAAACTTTCGAAAAATACTTTTTTGCGAAACTTGTTTATTTTATTAATCTAATTAATTCATTCATTGGCTAAATGCCCTTAAATTTTTTGAAGTTATAGTTTTTCAACGAGTTGTTTCGGTTCTCGGGAGAAAACACGCATATCGCTTATATAATAATTTCTCATGACGGAAGTTTGCAAGAATAGTCGTTCTCACAGAATACTCAATTTAATTTATCTTCCTTCAAGTCTAAGTTCTTTTTTCGATCATAAAAAGGCATTATTTCATTTTATTAGAGTACTATATACTACTTTTTATTTAATAGCATGGCATTTTATTGTTTGGGATTTCTAAGGAAGTTGAACTTCAGGGAAGAACAGAGTAATGATGACATGTTCTCTGCGGAAATACGCCGGAAAGTGTTGCCCATGCCTTCTGCTAAAGAACTGTTTCCATGTAAAACAAACTGAAGACTCTACATTAAGATATTTAATCGACTTACTTCTCTAATCACATACTCGCGACTCGACGAACCTGATCTCGAATAAGAGTCTAGCTGATTTTGCATCGGTTTGTAAACTTATATGTTATCCGTTTAAATATCGTATTTCTCTTACTACGGGTTGAATCTATCGCAGAAAAGAAAATAACGTACAGTAATATGACATGGATGGGGGGAGCGCCAATTTGCGTCTGTTCAAAGCTTAATAGCTGATTTCATATATCTTTCCCGCCTTCCCAATTTGTTTTACATTAATCATTTTAGTAATTTTTCCCCGCATAACAATAGGACGCTAATCCACAATACATATAAATTATTTGATCTACTTCATTCAATCAAAAAGTTTAAATATATTTTTAAATTCGAAAGGATCGCGGGGGCTAATGACTCCAGGTTGCATTCTATAGAAGAAATGTATTCATTTAACCTTTTTCATTGAATCAGTGGTGATAAAAACAACCATTTTACGTGCTTCTCATACACTACACTTCATAAATGAACATTTTTTTAAAGATTTAATTCTGATTCTCATCCCTGAGAACCATTGTAGAGATTATTATAATCGTGAGGGAGTAGCATACTCAGTTTTTTTTCATTTCTCTAGTCACCAATGTGTCGTCGGATATTAATCTAATGTTGACGTGTTAGTGGATTTTTTTTGTACGTTTTAATGTATATTAGGAAGAGCAAGGATCCTGTCACACCTTCTTCTGGCAAGCCGGATGTAAAATGTCTCTCTTGAGCTCGGGTCATCAACTGCTACACCAGGTGACACGAAAGCTCGTGAGAGCGGGGCGACAGTCCCCTTCCGCGCTCGCAAAATGCAAGGTCAGACTAAATTTCCGAAAGCTTTGGACCCTCCTCATTCGTCCCATAATTTGCTCTCTCAACTCGCAGAAGTCCTCGACCACTGATCTTTCAAGCATAACTGACAAGGAGATAAGTCGTTCTGGTTCTACCCGTAAAGATTAGAATTGGAATTAATAGTAGTTATTATGGGAGGCGACCGACGGATAAGGTCATTGGCGCCATTAGTGATAGGCGGGTAATTCGGAAGGGATAGGATGATTAGGGAATGGAGTAAGGTTGGAGAAAATCTCAGCATCGGAACTTGCCTTCTCTCAGCAAAAGGCGTAATGTGGTTCAAAATCCGGATCATTAAAACGAAAAATGGTACTCAGTTATCCTTTTAATAACTCTATTCCTCATTTGAATCATTTTATACATTTTAAATGGATATTCTAGTGGAATTACATGAAAAAAATTCAATTTCTAGGGATTCTTAATGGGTGATGAATTGAAATATGCCTGGGCGTATTAAGAAATAACTTCTGCTGCAATTAAATATTTTCTTGCATTTTTTACATATCTAAGGGAAGCTTACAAATTTAAGGGAAATCATTTAGGAAGTATTTTCTCATCAAACGGGTTGAGTTGAGCCGAGAAGTTCATACAAAATGCACTGGGCGCGTTTTGTCTTCTTTCTATTCGGTCTTGTTTATTCAAAAGCGCGGATTTTTGTCTTTTTAATTTAATTTCTCAACAACCTCGTGAAACTGACTTTAAAGTTGTATAGGTAATTTAAAACAATAGTTTTGCACTGAACCTAAACCAAACAGTAAGGCATAAAAATTCTTGGAGAAGACAGGGCTGACATTGATTACAATCCGTTTGGCGTAGCCTCCTTTAGACTCTGTCCTTAACCTCTGTGTAAGTGGAGAGATCATTTATATACTTTAAAATATGCAGAGGATACAGGCATATTCTGTGGAAAAGTTAGGTGAAACATCAAATTGTTCAATACAAGAGTTTACTACCATAAAACAGGGTTACCTTTAATTTTAAAACTGCCAAATCAGTTATTCTGCGCATTTTATTTATTAATTTTCAGCTCATATTTTTGATAAAATAAATGCCCGTCTTAAGTTCATGTTTTCCTATTTTATTGCGTTCATTTGTACGAATGAAAAATGTAGCCCTTTCCAAGTTCAAAATTATTAATGCTCTCCAAACGTCAGAGGTACTTAATTTCACTGCAGCTTTAATGCCAACAAGTGATGATGACTTTAAGCGACTCAGCAATAAATGATGCATCTTTAATTGTATTGGCCATATGATGTGGGTTATCACCTCCGATGTTACTCAGATTGCGTTACGGTCAGTGCACTCCGAGTTCTTTCTGTCCGATATTGCTAGGCAATATCATGAACTTGATACACTGTTACGGCACTAGTATTACGAAGTAGTAGATTGATTACATTATTTTTCCGTTTGAGAGAACCTGGAAAAGACTGGCGCGATTACCACTGCTGGCAGTTTGACATGACATGTTTATAATCTAATTTCTCTAGTTAATCAACTGTTTAATGGCCTCAAAGCAGTCACAAAGGCTCGAATTAAATTTTCACTGTGTCCATATATAAATATATTACTGAAGACGACGAAAAAGAGAACTCAACAAAATAAAATAATATTGTCATTTGTTTTTCGGTGTACCTTTAAAAAAAGCCAGCTCATTAGTTTTTTATGCTTCGCCTTATTTCCCATAAAAAATAGGATTTAGCGTACTCATAATAAAAGTATGCTTTATTCGTTTGAGTCGCTGCCTGTTATTTACGTTTTACGGTACGTTCGTATTCTTCCATCTGATAGAAGGTTGTGAAATATAAGACAAGTGTAATATTACAATTCATTCGTGTGCCCTCCAAATCGTATTGATTTTTCTTGAAAAAAATTAAATGTGATTGTGTGTGTGCACTTATTTTATGTGTTTTTTAATATTGTAAATTACTTGCGATTGCTCTTGTGTAGCTTGTATTAGAATTACTTCCTAGGTAACTTACAATGTTTTGTTCAATGCGTTCCTGTAGAAAATACTTGAATAGAAGCCGGTACTCGTGGAAGCACGAAGTACTCAAAGAATAATAATATTGATTTAATTATAATATTTTTCATGTTAAGTTTATTTGTTACAAATAAAGAATAATCCCACCAATACTATCGCTCAATACTGAGCCGTTAACTCAGAAAATGTTGACAAAATAAGCTTGATCGACTGCCGAACGAATGTATTCAAGGAATCTTTTTCCCCTTGTACAAACTCGGAGGGTCGCGATGGTCCAGGGGAAGGGCGTTGGATTGCTGACCGTAGGGCACGGGTTCGATTCCCAAATCACTCAACCTGTAAGATTTTTCGGATATCAGATCTGCCTGAGAAACTATAGCCGGCACAGGGAAATGATTTGGCCCGCTACCCTGATGTGTAAATTTCACACGCCGTCGGGCTGAGCGCTGGATAAACTTTACCGTCACCTACCAAACCGACCTTCGGGCTGATTATGGTGTTTTTTACAATACCAGGACCCTATTATTCAAAGAAATGGAGACACTACACTCATAAATTAGTCTGGTGTGTATTCAATCCCTGCCACACACCCTAGCGGTGGCTTTCAGGGTCCTAAAAATGCAAATTCAAAATATATTACTCTGTTACTAATGTTTTCCTTCTTATTTCCTGGTTTTTTCTAACGTTCTCCCCTCCCTGTTATACGTTTTTGTAGTTGATTGAGGAGCCATGTGTTAATGTACTGTTGAGGTACGTGATTTTTCATGTAAATCACATGGAAATTGGGGATCTACTTTTATGATGGTCTGTCTGTTGGAGGAGAGATTAAAGCGTGAAATATTCCTATAATAATGCGTAATAGTAAAAATTACAATGAAATATAATAATGCCTAGATATCGCGAGAGCCTAATACCGGAAGCCCGAATTGAGCAGTACATTTCATGTCACAATTTCAAGCACAAGTTTTCTTTAGGGAAGGAAGAAAAACTTAACATGTGGTTCATATGGTGAAACTTACATAGTTGTTACCTGAAACTCAAGCATCCTTTCGCTCTGAAGGGATATGCTCAACCTAACCTTGGACAAACTCTGAGAATTTGGATTTTATGCCTATTCTAGTTTGAATTGCAGGATTTTTTTCAAATTTTTGTTTTCGTTGCACTGGAATAAAAGGATGCACGGCGATCCTTGGTATGAAAATATTTGCAGACAAAATAGAGGTCATGTTTTGCCTTGATGTTTCTGGAGAAGAGCATACATCCATGACATCCCGAACTAATAAATTTACGACATTCTGGAGAAATACTCGAACGAATTCTGAATATACTTTTTACTCTTTTGGTGAATTATCTGGATTGGAAGTAGAAGCCAGAAAATAATTTCCATTAGGACCATGACGCCAACTGACAATCAGTTGCTTTACTACTTAAATTAAATACATTACAGTTTTAGAGCATCGGATGCGCTCCCTACGTATTCCTGACTCAATGATCGTTGCCTGCAAATTGCTCTCTAACATGTGGCATGGAATAGTGAGAAAAAAACATAAACATTTTATAATTAACAAATTATATTATTCTATAGAATTTAAAACGATGTATTCTCCTTAAAATGAGATTACAGATGACAGAAATGTCTTAATAACAAAACTATTAATTAGATTTAGCCTTTGGTTTTCTGTGACCAAGAATTGTTCGAGGGACCTATGAATATTTATGCACTTTAGGACAACTATCATATTTATCCGATTCCACCCGGGTGTTCTAGCAATAAATAGTGGGGTTTAAAATCATCCCTTCCGAGCCAGAAGTAAACAAAATCATCCTGGGCCTGACTAGAATTCGTGGTGGAGTTTGCCCTCTGTACCATAAAAAGAATGCCGTAATCTCAGTGGCCACGATTTTAAATGTAAATTTGATTTCCATTCGGAAGAAGTTCACCTGCAATCCAATCCGGGACCCTCCGCTCGCCGGGAGAACGCGCAGGTTCCCGCACCACCCGGGGTTCCTACCGCGCACCCCATTCTCCTCTCTCTCTCACCCTTTCCTCTTTAATGCGCCCATGGATCCCTCTCCTTCTGTTCCTTGCCGGCGTCCCGGAGTCTCCTTTCGGCTTCCTTGGCTACCCTTCCTGCCCTCAACCCTCCCCTTCCCGCAACCTCAAGGAGAATGAGGCAGGAGATTGGCCGCACTATTGGGTTCATTAGCGACTTTGTAAATTTGGCCCAATGGGAGAGGGAGGTCCTCTCATATTCACCCGGGTGCATTCGCGTGACTTCCAATACGTAGATTCACGGGCGATTTTGGCGGGAGACGGGGACTGGTCGAGAATACACAGTAGCTTATTAAAAAAAACTAATCACACAAGAGTAGTCCCGTGATGAATTTCGCGAGCAGTCACTCAATAGCTGTTTTGCGAGGGACGTAATTATCCATTGCCTTATTCCAAGAGTGTCTCTAGCATTATAAAATGGCGATTTCGTCGTTTAGCGACACGATTTCGTAGAGTTATCAAAAAGTGCTCAAGAAGCTCGCATGAAATTGTTGCCCATTTTGGTTAGAAAATTTACTAACAATGACCATTTGGGGAAAGTCTAACATCTCTCCATTTTTCCTGCCCATAGGGTAGTGCAGTGGTTAAAACATTCGGCTGTTGACAGGAGGTTCGACTTTAAGCACAGTCAACTTCTCCCAAGTTATGTTATATTTCGTTTTCCCGCGAAGTAAACCACCTGCAACCCAGTGAAAGAAACTAACTCCTCTCCCCATCCTCCTTACCTTTGTATGTGATTTTCATAGGCAACAAGTAGACGAGGTGAGATTTATTCACATTTATCGAGGCAACACTCAGGTTGATTACAATGGTATTTTCCATATCTATAGACATAATGTGACACAATCACTAAAATGGCCGCCCCTCAAGGGTCAAACAGCAGGAAACAGCGCATGTTCCGGTGTGAGGCAGCTGCCTCACTCTGGAACATGCGCTGAGCGGACTAAGTTCCGTTTAGCTACAAATTCTACGACCTCTCTTGCATGGGTTACTCTACGGACTAGGAGGAATTATTATTGTTCGTATCAACACAACTCGATGGGTTATAGGAATACCCAAGCCCTTCCACCACACCATGGTTGTAGTCCACAAGGAGGAGTCTAAACATATGTTAACAAAGTAATAAAATACCCAATATTAAAGAATGAGATTAAAATTTTTAAACTATACGTCCACTTTGAGCACATTAAATGTTAGAAAGAAAAGGGAAATTTAAGATTTCAATGAATTCCTACGTTGTTTTTTTTACCAAGGTACTCCATCATATGACTGCTGGCTCATCAGCCTATTGTAACCCGTCAGCCCTCGGGATTCAATATATAATACGCGTTATCATGTACTAATTTTGTTATGAATGCTTGAAATGATTGACCGAGGGTATAATAAATATTACAAATATTGAAAACAACTATCCTCTATGCTGTTGGTAAAGGAGGGGTATTCAACTATTTTGGAAAATATAAAAAAGATAATTGCTTAGAAAATGGAATGGCTAGCACTATTTATGGTACTCACAGTATCTTCCATCACGTTTGAAAGATTGATTTCCTCTCAGAATCATCTGAAAACCTGCTAACGCTATTGCGCTTTGGAACGAAATTGTAATATTTAACGAAGAAGTACCCTCCAAAAAGATAGTGCTACTAACTAGTAAGAAGTACGTGATAACATGCATGCGGAGTAGCGGACTCTTTCGAGTAGAGGCTATGACCATTGGGAAAGCATGACAGAGAAGGATCAGAGTCCTCGAAACCTCGTGCTGGAAGCGGATATTAAAGATATAATGGACAGATAAACTGAAAAATGAAGAATAATTCAGAGGAAGAGTGAAAATGCCCATATGGGGCACCCTACGCTGAAGAAGGGCCACACAGATTATGGAAACTTTGGGAGATTGGGTTTGTTAAGTAGGTACATTATTGGAAATGGGGCCACGAGGAAGACTAAGGAATGGTAATGCTGCCAATTAAGCTATATAGGGAAGAAGAGCTATCAGTGCGTAAACGAATTATTGGAGGTACTAAAACACGGAGTACTAATCAACCCTTCTTCGAATAAAATAAGTGACAACAGATATCTCTAAATATGTAGATGATTTTGCCATTTCGAGCTTACAAATCAAAAGATATTTGCCAAAAATTCATAGATAACTGATAGTTTTCTTCTTGGACTTCCAAAGTTACACTATAGTAAATGCATATTAATAAAAAAATTAACATAGGAATCAACCCGAAAGTCGATTTAGTAGATAGTGGTAGATTTCACCCAAAACTAAGCCCAACGGCGCGTGAAATTCGTACATTAGGGTATGAGGGCCAGTTCCTTTCCCAGTGCCGGCTATGGATTCCCAGCAAGATCAGGTGGTCGAAAAATCACACAGCTGGAGTGAAACTTGGTGCCCAGAGAGTCTTGTCCGAGAATCGACCCCGGGCTAGGTCTGTTGTTCAACTATTTACCCCTGGGCTAACACGTCTCCTTTGCATATGATTATAGTCATTCGTTGTTATATAGTTATTGTTGCCCGCATAACCTCATCAAGTATGCGTCTCCGCTCCATTTATATCATAGGCTATCACTTTTGGAACCACATCCCCATCGTATCTGCTCAAAATCGGGTTTATCTCGCTCGGGAACCTGTTGCTAGAAAAGTAAAGTGCTCCAGTGAAATCGGTTAAATACAGGATTAGATTAGAAACTAGAAAATATTACAAATAATATCGAACTAATTCGTATATTTTCTCTATTTTTAGCGTCTTTCCAGCTGCAAGAATAACAAACTCAACACTAAGGAAACAATAACGGCAATTCATTGGTCACTTACTATATTTTAAAATAAAAGTAACCTGAGGAAATGGAGTTTTTCAATCATTTTTTAATCAGGTGACCTAGGATACATATATATTTACACAGGCCTGTATGCCTACCCAAATGATGGGATTAGTAACAAAATTTCTACCTGCCTAATTGAAAACAACTGTAGCATTATCATAAAACTAAAACGAAAACTTTAATTCTTCGAAAATTGCTCCCTGAAAGATCAATAAGGTTCACTAATAACACTTGCCGACCCCAGTGGTGGCGGGGTTACGTCCTCGCCTACCAACCCAGAGGTCGCGGTTTCGATTCCCACCTAATTGGTTCGTTCTTCCTTCACCTAGGGCTTGGGTAATTGAATTATAATATTGTTATACCATTGTTTAAAGTCCGATCTAAAGGCTGAAGGGCTGTTTTCGAATTAATGCAAAATGAATAAATAAATATTCAGGACTTATTTAAATGGTAAATCTTACGAAAACATTAAATATGAAAATTGTTAGATTAGAAACACTTCGCCATGGGAATTAAAACCTCATGCCTATCAAATGTGATAGCAGTGAGATATCCTAATAATACAGTTAAGTGAAACAAGGGTTGAAGAGATGAAAGGAATTGGAAGTAATACATATTCATTTAAGAACTAAGTTCTGATAATATACTATGAAAAAAACAGTCATAGAATACCAAAGCGCTAGGGTTAAAGGAATACATACTTTGCCTAAGTTTCACGAAACTAAATGGTTTATTGGGGTGGAGGAATGGAAATGTGGGAAAAAAAGTTCCGTAAAGATTATTTTATGGCCACTAAGCATTTTTATTTTACACCAATGAATGCTAGCGGGTTAAACGTTCAGCGATTTGATCAGTTAAGAACCGTGACGATGAAGCAGCTGCATATAATATGAACAAAGGCAACCAGCGTTTTAAAAAACAACTTTAGAATGTCTGCAGAAAGGTTGAATCAAAAACCAACCGAAAATCACGACAACGCTAATGAAGGGATGTGTGAGGTAACACTCAATCTGAACAATTACATACCAATGAGACTAGCTATAAACTGAAGACCGGAAGACTACTGAAAGAATCGATCAGAGATTGACGCAAGACGCTATTTCCTAGAAACCTACGTCAATAAGTCCTTATCAGAAAGTCAAGTGTCGAAAGGCTGGTAAATAGCTCGCGCTACTCCAATCTAGAAAAGCGGAAATAAACAAATCCTGGAAGTTACGGTCCACCATTGTTAACATTTCTCTTCTTCCTTATTCTTCAGTACATTAACTGTGAGGAGCGGTGCGCACTAACTTTGCGCTTCAATTTTCTTCACGATCAATCAACGATGTTTTCAAAAGAGACATGCATGCAACGAGGCTGGAATGCTCATTCAAAGAATTTTAAAATACTTGAGTGCAAAAAAACAAGTCAGGCGAGTAGTTTGGGCTCCAAGATTGCTTTTTATAAAATTATCATTCAATAAACTGATGTACCACGTGACAAATGTACTAGGTCTGTCCGGAAAGGACCCAACCATGCAATATTTTGAGAAAAATAGCCTACCTAGAGCAATGAGGCCTAGTCTCTTTGGGACCTCATACTGCTGGGAAGACTGTTGAATCCCCACACGCGTGAATGTCACAGGCCGGCTTAACCTGTAGGGTAGAGGTGACCTGTATCGTGATCTAAAACAAGAATTTATGAGTTTAATATTGACACCAAGTGAATAATTCTGACCTTACAACAGCCCTAGGTCAGCATTCCCGCCCGTTCCACAAAGGGAATTTCAGGGGCAGTAGTTTTAGGGGAGGCGAGCGACAGCTGAGGTCATTTGTGCGATTAGAGATGGACAGGAAAGGATGATGGGCGGAGAGAAACCCGGCATCAGAATTAGCCTACTCTTAACGGAAGGTGTCAAGGGGCCAGCTTAACGTCCAATCCGACGGACCCACTCAAAAGTGCCCTCAAATAGAGATCGGATATTACTGAAAAATATCTGCCGCCACCAGGATTCAAACCCGCGCCCTCTGAGGTGGAAAGCCTGTACGTTAGCCACCGTGCCATCGCGATCCCCTTGAATTTAAGGAAAATATAATATCCAGCAAGGATGATTGTTCAGAAGTATTTATCCTGCACAGTTCACCACCAAAAAAGTGGTCAAAATATAAGCATAACTTTTCAAAATCCTCAAAAGTGGAACCTCACCCCGGACACGTAACGTTTTCTAAGTTTTATGACCGAATAAGTCGTTCCTCAACGGTTGGTGTCCTATAGCCCTACTCCAGAGAAGCCTTATAAGGCAATATTTAGATTTGAATTTACTTATATCTGTAGTGGTAGCTTAAAGCCATTTTGGCCTACGGGTACACTATTTCCTGAGAGTACTGTGATTTATTTCATAACCTAAAAGCTTTTGTTGCATTTTTCTGGAAAATGCCTATTCAACCCTTTCATATTATTTACTTGTACCTGTAAATATGACACAAGTAAGTGCAAAATATAAAGATAATAATAAATCTGAATACATATCCTGGACTCACAGACGTTTTAACTCCTTAAAACGTGTTTGCATGAAGATAAAAAGTTGATACTTTGAGCTTTTTTGGCATTTTGTGCCCTTTTGGCCGAAGCGTTGGGTCGTCTCAAAGGGTTTAATAGGAAAAGAAGTAAATCATTAAATGTGACTCTTGGACATATATTGTTGAGCAAGAAATACTTAGAAAATCCAAACACATGAAAGGAGTTAGATGTTTTCAGTCCCGTGAAAAAACAGAAAAATCTAAGACTCAGGAAGAAGGTTACTGAGGGAAAAACAGCATGGTTTAGAGGAGCGTCTCCAGCCCTTGACCCAGTCACTTGGTGTGTAATGATCGCCCTTCTTTCGAGGAAGTGTCACCAACCTGTGAGCGGAGTTTGTGAATACATATTCACATTCGAGTTTAGGTGGGCGGCTATGAGGGGCATGACCCCTCCCACACATCTCTCCGTTTTAAAATATCTTTTTCCCTCCCCTCGTTTACAGGTTATAAACGTCCCCCAGGTTAACAGTCTGGATACGTGCATTTACATATTTGCACCCTGAAACACTTCTTAATTTTAAGGGTACTTCTCTCAAGGAGCAGGATTTTCTCTCGTGTCATGCTACAAACCTTAAGCATATGCTCTCTTTTCCTTGAAATGTATTTGAGAGCAATGAATTCAGAGTAAGAACAGGTTTTATTCAGAGAAAAAATTATTTTCTCCATATTCAGAGAAAATTTAGACCAGAAACCGTAACATATTCTCTTAATTTTTTGACCTGTTTATTTCATTCTTAATTTTACAGTCACAGTTAAAATTAGTAACCTAAAATACATTTTTTAAATGGTTCATTGTGCTATTATAGATGAGTTATTTTAAATGAAAGGGTATTTTTTCCTTCGACATGAAGTTAAATATCTCTAATAAAAACCTTGCCTACACTCCTGGATTAGAGAGATTAAAATCAGCAAAATGTTTGCGAGTGATGAGTGGTTTCACGGAATCGTTGTTTTCGTTTTAGTCACACGTTTAGAATCGAACTGCAAGGTTAACTAGTTCACCCAATGCGTGTATTTCAGGGGTAAACTTAAAAAACATTATGATAGTGACTTCCGTTCGTGGTATCAACGGAAAAGAGAGAAATAAGAATAGCCAACGACATTAATAATAGGTGATTTGTAGTTTGAATGGATTATTAATATCCATCCTTTATCCTAATATAGCCTAAAGTCATAGGTTATCTGTTCTAGGACTGGTTTGTAGTAGTTCTTTCAGCTGCCCTTATTTATACCCATATAGTTCTTCATTCTTTCCTAATTCTTTCGATTAAGTCTATTCACTCTTTTTCTTGTAATTTCAAATAATATCATTTAATCGGGAGAGTTTATTTTGGAAGCTGTGAGTATACCTAATACTATCATTATTACTAATTTCCTTTATTGGGTGATAGAACCAATTAGTAGATCTTGAAGTTGTCAAATATTTTTGATTACGACAATAGTTTCACAATTAAGAAATGATAAACATAGCCCCACATTAGCCTTATTTTCTAGCATTGTGAGAAATACATGGGCTCAAGGCCTGAAGTGGAACTTCTAAATTAAGCGTAAGCTTTCTTCAAGTTAATCGATCACTTACTTCAAACACTGAAAAAATGAATGATTATGGTATATTTATACACTCATTTCTTATTTCTTTAAGAAATTACAGGATTTTTTCACTCATTAAGTTATTATTTTGAAATGAATTTTAAGATGATGAAAATTTTGCCTAAATTATCTCATATTTGTAAATGGTTTACATATTAATATTCCATATTTTTTCTTAGTTCGCCTCTAAAGGGTTTTAATTTAAAATAGTCATTTTTAAGAGATTTTCACACTTTTCTCACTGGTGAATGTCTTCTATATTTTCCTATTGGATACGTAATGGGAGGAAAAGGAGGATGGGAGAAGCTTAAGACGGAGAAGCATTCATAAGTGAAAAACAACATATAGGAGCAAGGTCAGTAGGGAGGAGATCTGGAAGGAGAGTCGGAGGGGAAAGGGGGCTCTGAACAGTTAAGAGGGGTGAAGGGTTCAAAGGAACAGTCATCTATCAAATTAGAACCCAACAACAAAAGTGTGGAATATTACGAAGTTATTCATGAAGAACGTGACACAATTCAAAAACTTTAGTTGGTCAACAATTTTCTTAATATGTTTACTTGAAAATAATTTGATATTTTCCGATTTTACGACTTCTTATCTTTTTCCTAGTGAGTTTGTACTTCTGTCAAGATGAATTATGTGGAACTCTAACAAACCTTAGGACACAAATCCATTTTAATCATTGCATATTTTATATTTAACATTTAGATATCCTTTAAATATTAAAAAACAATATGGCTGAATCAGAGATTGAATAATATTGAAAGTAATGAAAGATATGCTTTTCGAAAATTTTCAAGTATAAATACCAATAATTTATTAAGAATGGAAAGTAGGCTACGCATTCATTGTGCTTAACTTGATGCTTATTTGTTTAAATTTCACTTTGATCTCTATTTTAATATTATTTTATTTAATTGCAATCAGTAGTTCTAGAGTCACTTAGGTCGTCTTAAAAGTAATTTCGGCAACTATTTCAGGGTGAAAATTAGGAATTTCAACATTTTCAGCTTAATTCTTGCCACTCAAAAGAAAATTGTTGGATTGAGGGCTGCTTTGAGGTGTAAAATTATGGTATTTTCTTTTTTGTGGACGTGAAAAATCTTTCGAAAGCATCATAATTCCTCCAAAAACATTTGAAGCTCAGTCCTCCCTTCACTCGTTTTGATGAGGGATTTATTATCCAATCCAACTAATCACTCGGCATTTTCACAGAGAGAAAAAAAGCAAATTTAATTCAGCAGAGGAGTTCCGAATCATTCAACACGACGAATCTATGCATCAACCCTGATATAGCCACCCCGATATACAATTATTGAGAGTTAACTTTTTAGTGCTGCAGTTTGTACAAGCACCTGCTTTAAAAAGTATTTGCGAACCAGTGAGAAAAGATATTCGTAAACTTTGGTCAAGGGACCTTATTTTTTGTGGCATCGAAGCACGCAAACTGCTGAACTCTTTAAACTTCTTACGAGACCCTGGTAATAAAATCCTACCGCCTTGTTTCCACGGTAACTTATATCGGGGACCGGATTGTAGGGCTTGCCGATTCGGATCAGGTCTGTGGGTCATAGGGTGAGGCCTCTGCTGGACCATAAACGCCTTGGATGAGCTCCTGTGAAGAGGAGCAGGAGGGGGCGGTGGTTCGAACATGCTTCGATCAGTAGGGTCTCTTTTTCTCTCTCTACCGAGAGAGAGGGAGAGAGTGCGAGTTACGCCTTGATGCCTTTCCCTTCAATGTCCCAACAAATCTCGTCGCAACTCCGTCGCCGTCCGGCAAACCCGGCTTGGCGCGTTCCGGTGGACCCTCGATGCAAATTCTGGGGAATCCGAGCGAATGAAGGGAGTACCGTGAGAGAGAACCGCGGCCTAGAGGGCACCGTTTCCGCGGAACATCCCTACCCAGCCACGAAACACAATGGCCTCCGCGCACCAAAGGGTGTCCGGCGCAGCTGCGCGTGCGATTTAATTGACCTAATTATTTCATCGCCTCGTCGGCATTCCCTTCGCAATGAGCCCACTCCACCGAGGCCTATTACTCATTCCTTTAGTAAGTCATTCCAAATTAGATGCGTGCACTCGATCCGAGTGAAGCTCTCTGGCACGCATGTGAAGGTTCCGCTGTGAAAAATAAAATGAACGGCACAAAATAGTCACGTGTACTTTTTAAAATCAGCAATGAAACATAAATGGTTACCTTTCGGGTCAAAAGGACTTTCTTGCCTCAACGAGTGCACTCATCAGCACCGAAAGCACGTTACTTAATATCGACGGCGAGAAGAAAACTCTATTCAGAATATGATAATCAGTCCTTAAAGGGGTAATTCATTATTTTAAGGCTTAATTGGAGTAGTCATTATGCTAATGAAAGAGTTAAATATTTGGAAAGAGAAAAGATCCATTTGTAGACATATAGTCACTACATTCCTCGAGGTATTTTAATTCAAAGAATGGAAAAAATTTGGTAGAACAGTCAAAATATGGTTAGATATTTTTCTTGTGAAATTTAATTATTAAACTAGTTCAATTTTTATCAATTTAAGGCTTCAATATGATGATTCGATATAATTCGTAATATTAATAATAAAAATATATTGACATAGTCAACGGCTTAAAATTGCAAAATTTCATCAAAAAAAGAGAAAATATTTTTAAAATCTTCTTAAGGAAGAACGCTTTCTTTGTTTTCATTCGAGAGATGATTACATTTTTAAAATTTCATGGAACAAGTCTATATAAAAAAAAATTCCCGAGCAAGTCTCCACTCTTATTCTCTCTCGGGAAATCAGGTTGTAAGATTTGAAAATTTCAATTTCGCCAAGGATTTGCCGAGAGCAATTGTAGATAATTATTTCTTAATAGTCGTGTATTCACTACTAATATGCCTGCGAACATTATTTTTAAGGGAGAATATATAGTGTTTTTGATTGCTGTCTCTTATTAAATTTAAAATAAAATTGATAATATCACCTTATTTTTTCCGGTTTCCTTAGATTTCAAGGCATGTATGATTTCGTAATGAGTTGTGAGCAGTAATCACATGTCGTTTTTTGTAACCATGTAGGTATTCTTGGTTTTGATAATTGGAAGTCGCTTTTCCTCGAACTCGAGGATGGTATTTTGGATTTGGTGGGCCGTTGTTCACAGAAAATGGAATGCTACCAAAGGGACTCACCTTCCTTTGACGCAACTACTACCCTACTACTTCTGCTGAAGTACACGTCTCTTCGGAATGGAAAGGAAATAGATAAACCCTCAGTGTTTGATAGCGTATTGCGGGTCAAGGGAAACTTTTCACGTAGGATTTGAGGAATTTTATTCATTACCCACGGGATAACGGTTACAGACCAGTGAACATTGCTGAATCACAATGGAGACCGGAAACTTTTCTAGTAGTTTTCACATGTTTCATGGACAAGAACGTCAACGGCGTTTGGGTCAACTAAAGGTTCAATCGATGGGTTGGTTTAAAACTTATCTGCACAGTGAAAGACTTGAATAGAAGAACATCCGCAGCGTTAATGTTTATCCTGTCAATAGACTTATTTGCCAAGCGAGCCATTCACTTTAACTTTTCTCTCGAATGGCTTTGGGCAGCGAACTTGAATCGTATTATAAGAATACTTTTAATGCTCGAATTGGCAGAAACTGGCTCCATTAATTGTGAAATGAGTGAACTGAGCACTCCTTGGGATTATGGATAGTGTCACTTTTGACACACGTTTTTCGGCAACTAAAATAACCCCTGCGGAAGTAACGTCCAATTTATCGAAGCGTGACGTTGTGTCATTTGACGACGTAATTCATCAACGTGCCCAGGCCGGGAATCGAACTGCAGGTCACTGCGTCCAGGACAGAGTCCAGAGGGACAGAGACAGATGGACCGCTCCGTTGTCCTCGTTGGGGCTTATGTTCGTCCTGTCAAAGATCGTTTCGTTTTGCTCCTGAATATGACGTGACGACACCCAGCGCTCGGCTTCCACACGGCTCTGCAGCCGGTCGGGAGTGGGTCGAAGGGTACACCGGAGGTGGATAATTAAGGCTTCCAGAGGGGATCGGGAGTGGGCAACACCGCCCGTGTTCCCGCGCAGTGACCTGAGCCGGGATGCACTTTTCATCGGAGCGATGGAGCCGAACATCATCCAACAAAATGCCCCTTGCTTCATTTGCGAGGGCGAGCGAGGGACGTTTTAAATCGAGGCCGAGGAGAAATTAGTCCGTCCCGAGACGGCTAGGCAGCTCATCGAGGGCGCCGCTATCAGCACGCAAGAGGATTCTCGGTGGCACGCCTCTCTGTAGAACGCGAATGAGCTGGCGTTGATTTAACACAAAAAAATGAGCCAATAGCCACCACTCCATTTTTCATTTTGGACCAAATTTTGAGCTTGTAGTGGCGGGCACAAAACACGTAAAACGGTTGGGGTCTTGGGTTGCATATGATCTCAAAATTTAAAGGAATTCTAATAATGAAAATCTAGTCTTATGGTCCTCTTCCTATAAAATGCTCTCATGTGTGGAGAAGTTTTTGTTCGTAACATTTCAATTTTCTTGCATCATTATTACCATTTCTTTGTGATTATTAATGTCCAACATATTTTATAGCCAAATATTAAAAAGGTCCTTGAACAAATTCTGCCCCTCACTCTTTAATGTATTCGTTTTATTTTAATAGGAAAAATATATCCTCTAAAATTATTTTCTAGGTAGAAACAATTTTATTTAAATTTTAAACTCCTTTGGACCTATCACTGACTTATAAGTTACATTAATACCGGCTGACTACCTCATTATGCAACACAGCGTAGCGAACCACCAAAACTATCTCTATCAACTCAAACCTCTCAAATACGTGTTACTAAATGAATTTACTGTACCTAAGACAATTTTTTACGACAGAGTAATGAATATGAGTGCTTTCTCTTTCATAAACTATAAAATTTAAGCAAAGCAATTCAAATT
Organism: Hetaerina americana; assembly: GCF_022747635.1. Taxonomy (NCBI): domain Eukaryota; kingdom Metazoa; phylum Arthropoda; class Insecta; order Odonata; family Calopterygidae; genus Hetaerina; species Hetaerina americana. The sequence continues at coordinate 16,175,020 of NW_027286985.1, forward strand.
AAATCCTACCCTAAAATTCGCTCTATGAGGATAAGTGGTTGGGGATGTTAGGTCACCAGCCAAAGAAGTAATAAGTAAATGGTAATTTGATGAATAGAATGAAATCGCTGATGATAAAGAAAAAAATAATAACGTTAAAACATTGAAAGTTGGTATTCTTGACCTTAAATATCCCTGTTCCTATGGACGATTTTGGGCTGAATGTAAAAATTATAAAACGTCCTTATGTGTGGGATTAGGAATAAATAAAGCACTGTCACAAGACCACAGCTCAAAATGGGTAATCTAGGGTTAGGTAAACTCAAGCGTTTGTTTCTGATAATGACAGCTAAAAATACTTTTGCAAAGAAAAACTTTAGTCGGAATTATTCTGTGTTATTTCTAACAATGCAACTTTTTTTATTACCTCTTATACACGGAAGAACATGTCATGAACAAAGGCAAAATAAATAATCTTTTCTCAAACCGTTTGATGTTTGTGATAGACAACTTATGGTCAACAGATAAGCTATTAAATAACTTTTTCATGTCTTTTCTAGAGCTGCACTAAATTGTGTATAACTGTACCAGTTAATCGGAGATAGGCCAAGAGGAGAGATATTTTGATTTCAACGACGAGGAATAGGATGCAAATCCCCTCAGAAAACAGCCAACGGATGTTGGAGAAATTGAAGCTTGTATTTCAAACGATTGTCTAAAATAAATCGTAGGAGTTAAAATGTTCACTTTTACTGGGATTGCATAGTATTACAATGTTCCTATCAAGGTGCTGGGAGCAATAAAAATGTCTTGAAATCTTATTTCTTTCTTTCAAAACACGGCATCTTGACAAGATCCGTCTGACCTGACTCATTCGCATGTCAAAAATGCCATAAATGAAAAAAAAAGAATTCTCAATAAAATTTCGACAAACTCTTTGCTCGTCACAACATCTGCCAATCCATTGTCCCTAAAGGCCACTTCTAGTTCCATGACTGCGAAGTTTGAGACGGAAAGTATTCAACCAAGCTGTCACTTCTCCCCCTTTTGTTACCTCTGAGTGGGGTCAAATCTCCTTTCTCCTGCTCCCTAAATCTTGGTTTTTGCCGATACAGATAGATAATGCTGCGTAGATTTCAACAAAGCACGTTTAAGGGGACAGGACATACTACTGTCAGCATTAATCTACACTCGTTCCGCCTCATATCTGGAGTTCACCAACGGGTGAGCGTGGTCCACCTCACGTTCCATTGGCTATATTGAAGTAAATAAACCCAAATGTGTATCCGAGAAACGTTATTGTTCCATGGGAGGTAGTAAATACAATTCTTGTATATTCTGATTCAGTGCAGTCGGCTAAGAAAGTATATTGGCATGTCGTAGTAAGAAATGTGGTTTATTTATTACTGCGGAGGAGGAGACTTCTTTTCGGTGGCAGATTAGATAACTAAACGCCATAAGTCGTAAAAATATTGGGCAAACCATAAAAAGAACGTAGCATCTGTATCAGTCTATTTCTAACAAATAGCGTCAATGATCAAATAATATTGAAGCCCATCCAGCGAACTGCATATCCCTTATTGTTTTGCAACAAACTAAATTCGGAACTGGAATACAGGTAAAAGTCCCTCCATCTAATGAAAGTGATCATGCATCTAATGAAATGCAAGAATAGTAATGATCGCTGCCGTTCAGTCTCTGCAAAGAACGTTTGAGTAGCATTTCTTTTATGAATAAATGAGAGTCGAAGGTCATTTCAAGCGCAAATCTGCTTTTAGTTGAATTACGGCATCATGAAAAGCATTTATGCTAGGAGTCAAAACTACGAATAAAATCTCCATGAAACTTGTAATCTTTATTTTGCTAAGAAAATCTTTCGCAACAAGAAAAAATGCTTAGAATTCTCTTATTTAATTGGTAGCAGGGGGTACTTTAAAAATGCGGTCCTGGGGCTTAACGAGGTTTAATGTTTTTAAAACAATGAAGTCTTATCCCCTTCATGTGTAACAGTATAAATATATCATGCAAAGTCATAATTTGTAAATTAAATATTTTTTCAAATATTGCAACCCCTAAATGATTAGCTTAAAGAACGCGGTTTCTTCACTCTTTTTTAGTGTTACAAGGACTCTTTCTTTCCTTTGAAAATTCACGATCCTGACAAAAACAAAGGTAAACAACGAAAAAAACTACCCCCGATGAACCTAGCTGCTAGCCACTAACCTCAAACACTTATCCATTTAATTAACTGAAGTCCGGTTATCTTAAACCCCCAACCAGACTCCTTCTGGCTGGCTTGCAGGATACGGCGTAGATGTAGATAGAGTTGAGTGACAAAATTCGTTAGCCTAAAGGTCTATTCTTCGGATCCGTCTAAAAATTTTCCTGACCGCTAAAAAGAGAACTTTCTTGCATAGAGTGCCGCAATTTAACTCATCTTGACCCTAATAAAATGTTAAAGAGTTTCATCGTCAAGTTCTGGTCCTAGCCTCACCTTATGGCCTGATCCTCCCTGATTGGATGGGGTTACGGGACAAAAGTTTCATAGATTGCAGAGGTGGGAATAAAAATGAGCGAATTATTCGCTCGGGATTATAAAATTGTTCGGCGAAAATTTTCTATGAACAGTTAAATTTTTGCACCAATCAACTATCATCTGATCCCCGCCTTATTTTTGTTCAGATAGTGCCTTTCTCTAGGACATACGTATTGTATAAAATCTATATTTTTCTCCTTGTACCTCAAGTGCGATGGGTTTTTTTTCGGAACACTACTCCATAAAAGGCTTCTCACTATTTTTGATCTAAACAAGGGACTATTTTCTTTGAGTGATCTGTACTCGTATCTACTCTACTCGGCTAACTTAAATGTAGTAACAATTCTCCGCTATTTCGGACTATCTGAATATCGGTAGGGCGGCCAGGGAACTTCGAAAAGTTGAAAATTCAGAATTTACAAGTCCTTGAAATAAAATTGGAAAGTCTTGAATTGGGTAGATAAATCAGGAACCACAGACAAAATCATTTTCTAACAGTGCATGTACAACGGTCGGTATAATGAACAAATATTTCTTCCACTTATCTTAAAAAAGAGACGTTTCAGGGGTGATATGGTGGAATATCATACTTAATTAAAAATTGCCAATTTTTAACTTCCACTTATCTTACCCTCATCAAATTCTCTTGCCTTTATATCGCGTTTTAATAATACAGTGCAAAACCGTACACGGCGTAGACTAGGACTTCTATAATGTTTCAACTCAGATATTAAGTAGAACAATAGGTTTAGATGTGGCCATATTAAAATAATTTTGGAAATCCTTGAAAAAACTGTAATCTACTTCTTAACATTGAACTGCTAGCCGCCATACTAAATGGCGCCGTTAAGAAAGGGATGTAGTGCGTCTTACCTATCATTTCCTCACTTCCAGTGACTTTTATGTTAGATATTTCTAGGTATTTACTTATAATTGAATTTAGGGTTTTGTGTCTATAAAAAGTACACTATCATTCGTGCGAGTCGCCTTATCCTCGAGAAGGGAATTTCTTGATATTCAACGCGACTCTTTCCATTAACCATCCACTGTTTCAAGCCTGTAAGACTGGGCACTATTTCATGTGGCTGTTTCCTTTGTTCTTTTATTGAAACGTTTTCATGAAGTATGAATTCCATTTACCCAGGAGTGGATAAATAACCCATCGAAATGAAAGACTCTTTGATACCTTTATAATTTGGTTAACATTGCAAATTTAAATTTTGATTTGCCAAAAGCGGTCTGACGTAAATAATAATGCATTCGCCAGCATACTCTTGATATTCGCTGTTTGTCGTATCCTTTACACTCTATTTCACAGACAGTATCGATCGCAATGCGTTTCGGTTCTCTCGAAATCTACTTCTGCTAAAGCCACCTGAAACACTTCATGCCGTTTTGCTCTGAGAGAGGTGGAGAGCGATTTCCTCACGCCAGGAAAATGAATGCATTTCATCTCAGGGGTTCCTTTGATAGCCAATAGGACTCCTGCGGTGTTCAAAAGGGGCACAAAAAAGATGGAGAACAAGGCCAGCTCCGAAATCCTTCACGGTAAACTGGGGCGAGGGAGCCTTGTCATGCCCAATGCGTTCCCGGTTGCATCACTCGCAGGATACCATCCTCTCCGCCCCGTTTCCTGTCTCCGCCACTTAACCCCTTTGGCTGCCTGCGGAGCGACGTCTTTTTCAACCATCGGGCACATTCTTATCAACAAACCAAACGAATAACCACTGGGACATCCGAGACGACAATAGAATGTACAGACAAAGAGTCCTCGTTTTTGCACTCACATTTAGTGACAACGAATTTCTATGACTCACATTCTGATGATCAACTTCTAAAGAATTCGATGCTATGGAAAAATATTGTGTGATTATAATCATCGTCCCAATTCAAGTATATAATCCAAAAATAAAATTACACCTCCGTGAATGTCGAATATCATTGCTTATTTAAATGCATGTTATTTTATGATTAATCAATGGCCTTTTTTCGACATTGAATTGGGTTCCAAACATGCAGAAATATTCTGATAGTAGCACTCGAACGTGAGTTTGGGGATATATTTGCCAAACAGGGTGCTAAAACATGATATTCTATCCATATTTTTCAGCCCATCCTTTACAAACGGTGCATGTAACTGCCATTGGGGTAACCAAAATTTCATTTCAATTACCGGGGAAATAATATAACGAGCGAACTGATATCTGAACACCGTAATAAAAAATTAAAGTGAAAAAATATCCTTGTCCTTCTTTTCACTCTCTTATTATCTTATTTTAAAAGATAGTATAGGATATGATCCTGTAGATAACAGTAATATGAGTGCGAGAAAAATTGCAAGTTGACATTTTAGCTAAAAATGAGGCTATTAAGTAGGAAAAACCTAACAGAACTTGCCGCTGGGCAAACGCCAATGCAACAAAACTGTCCGCTGTCTGTTGAATCCCCGAAAATTACGAAGGGATTGATTTTATCAAAACTATGAAGATTTTATTGATAGTATAAGAAAATGTTTCTTAAATCGTTATGTATTTGGGTTTTGAGGAGATTTACCGTTTGTCTAAAATAATTTTTAAGTTTTTCAAAAGTTGAAGTTGAAAAAGCACCCACAGATGAGTAAAACTCAAGAGTTAAAAGAATCGAGATTCAATCCTAATGATACCAATAGTAGTTCATGATTTTGGTTATAGTTAGAACTATTTGCGTTTAATGATGCATACACGACTGATAATGTTATGTTGAAATATACTTAATAGATCACAAAATAACATCGTCAATCGATTTGTTCATTCCTCTCAAGTTATAACAACTTGAAGTTGATGACTTTTTTTTGCAACGGGTCTTTAAAAATTCTTCAATTAGGAATGAATGGTTATGCCAATGATATTAAATTGATGACATGAGATTGGAGCCCACGCTCTTTAAATTTTACCGAATGATGTACAGCAGGAAAATTCTGGTACCTTTGTCTGTTGGCATCGTGTAACTTCTTGCGTAGAGGAATTTTAGACATTTCGCGGAAGCAGCATAATCTCCGATGAAAGAAGCCCAATATCAAGCGCATAACGTCTTAAGCTAAGCAGACATTTAGGAAGAAAGGCCAGCTACTCTGTTCGAAAGAAGATACAGATAACATGGCTAATAAGTATTTGAAGGCAATCTTGCAATATGCGTAAATCAATGCAACGGAGAAATAGACCCAGGACTGGATCTGGAAAACCTCCAAAAAAGGATTATAAAAATTGGAACAAATAATATCAGGACTGTGTTTCCTTCAAAGAGAGTTCAAAACAATTTTAAATTTAGGTGTAATACCACTAATTTTGAGACCACAACGTACCGCAGAGAATATAGTTTTATACTCCGAGGAAAGCATGCATTAAGCTCATAGGTTTGGGTCGCACGGGCAAGGTTTATTTTTAATTTTATTGGAGTAGTAGTAGTTTTGAGGGGAGGCGACCGACAGCTGAGGTCATTTGCGCCATAGGGGATGGACAGGAAAGATGAAAATGTTTCCCCATTGTGGTCCCATTGGAGGGTCATGGCCAATGAATCCACCCTTCATAGCCATCAGAAAAGAAGAAGTCAGACGCGTTGAAACCCTCGAAAACTGGTGCAGGAGGCAGCTGCTGGCTGAATGAGTGGCTGAAGAGCGAGGTAACATATGAAAGAATGGTAGGAAGAAATCGATTCGTAGCAAATAATTATGCACTATTCCACTGTTAATAAAATACATTCTCATCTAGATTTAGATTTTACTTCGTTATCTTTAGGTTCATAATGTTGATAGGTGCGCTCTTTTATTTGCAGTTTCCATTAAGAAAGGAAGGGGGGTCAATGGGAATGGAAGGAAAGAAAAGGGAAAAATTTGGGAAGGAGCGGTGTCAATGGGAATGGAAGGAAAGAGAAATGTTTTGTCAAAAATTGTGCAAGAATTTTGAATGTCAGCCCCTGGTAGGGACCCTGGAGATAGCCTGGTACCCGTGGATCCCCAGCCTACCTTCGTCCAGGGTCCTTGATGACCACGCGCATTGGGAACCCTACCAAGGACTGACATTGTACATTATTGTGCAATTTTTGTCAGCCATTACTTTTTTCCTTCCCTTCTGGATTACCATGCTCCCCCAAAATTCCCGGGGATCGGGATCGGTGCGGTGGCTATCGTACTGGCTTCCCACCCAGAGGGCTCGGGTTCAAATCCCAACGGTTTTGAATATTTTTCAGAGGTATCTCGATCCCTAAGTGCTTTGCGGAGGGCTTTTTGAGTGAGTACGCCGTCCGTCGGATGGGATGTTAAGCTGCGGACCCCTTGGCGCCTTTCGTAAAGAGAAGGCTCATGCCGACGCCGGGTTTCTCTCCACCCTTTATCCTTTCCTGTCCATCCCCTATGGCGCAAATGACCTCAGCAGTCGGTCGCTTCCCCTAAATACTTCTACTACTCCCCAAAATACCCCCATTGCTGCATTAAACTATATACGCTTGCACCTGCCAACATTATGTATCTGAAGATGCCTAAGTAACGTCGAAACCTAGGTTGAAATATATTTTATAGGGCATTATCATTTTCTACAAATCCATCACGCTCGCCTTCCACAAAATCACGCCTGAATCCACAGAATGGAGCAAAATTAAATGTCAATATGGAGCACTGCATAAGAGAAGAATCAGGTGGATTGGGGGCAACTTAAGACAAAACGGGTTCATTAGGAAGGTATAAGGAGGGGAAATAGAAGGAAGATGTCAGTAGGAAGAGCAAGGAAAATTACATGGCCCAAAAAAGTGGAGGGAAAATCTATAAAGGCATAAGAGGAGTAATATTGGATTGAGGAGCATTGAAGTCAACCAATCTTCGGATTGAAGGAGTAACGAATGAAAAAAACAAGAGTTTTGAAGGCGCCTCGTCAGTATCAAGAGACATCATTCACTCAATCAATTTCGATGAGAAGGCTCAGAGGAGCTTTATTGAGTCAGAGCGACTTGGAGTTTTGGAGTTCGGGTTTCATCACTCAATTAGAATCAAGACAATTTATAAAAATTCCTCCTTATTTTATAATACGATCGTAACTCTCAGAATTGCGCAATTACAACGGTTATTTCATATCCCAATTTATTGGTCCGCGATTGGTCCAGGAGGAATGTTCATCGATCTTATTATTTATAGTATATACTCTTCCCCTTTCTTTCTCCATTCGGGGTTGTTTTTACGACAGATTACACAGAATGTTTCAATATACCTGTACACATATAATTATATAAATTATATATATATATATATATATATATATGCATGTATTCTCATATATATGTGCGTATATAAAGTCCGTAGTCATACATTCTTGGAACAAGAGCAATTCCCATCCGAACGCCTACTGCATTGGGAACACCTAAATGGAATGGGGAGACTCAATTAAATACCTAGGTGTTACCCTCACACGCGACTTCTCCTGGGTGAAACACATTCGTACGGGGAACATGTGGACAAACTTACAAAAAATTCGGAGTTTCGGATTTATTAGAATAATTCTTGATGAATGTGAACAAAAAGTCAAGGATAAATGATATCTGTTATTGGTAATTTAGAATATGCTGCAAGTATATGGGATCCTCACGTAGTTGGATTAATTGCCAAATTGTATCGCGTGCAGTGTCTAGCTAGATTTTAAAAACGTTCTTATGATAAACTTGGTAGCGTATCAAAAATATTAGACCAGCTAGGCTAGAAATCACTCACGGAGCGAAGGTTAAATTACAGATTGAAGCTCTTCCATAAATAGGAAGGAAATCTCTTTAGCAGTGATGTTGAAAATGTATAATTACACCCATCGTACCCCCATGTATAACTACCGTCATCGGTAGGAGAGATCATGCTAATAAAATTGGAGAAATAAAGTGTAAAACAGATAGATTTAAGATGTTAATTTTTTCAGGAACGATAGGGACGATCATAATAACATTGTTTGACCTCGGCAGGGTCATGTTCGGGTAAAATTATTCTGGTGTGTATTCACCCTCTGCCACACACCCTGGCGCTGGCTTGCGGGGTATATGTATTTAAATAAAAACAAAATTAAAAAATATGTACACACTTTCATCCATAGATGGGTTCTAGTAGCCACTGGTTAAATGATTCGGCAAATATTATCGCGAGCGCCGTCTGCCAATCACCGCGCCGCGTTCCCCCATTTGTTTCCGGCTGTCGCAGCCGTAAGAGTGCGCAGCTTTTCCGGCGTGGGAAGGGGGAGCTGAGGGAAAGAGGTGTGTTTGCAAGGAGTGCTGGGAAGGGGTAGACCCTATTTCCCCTCTCCCCTCCTTTACCTTTCCACCCTCCCGCGCACAACTCATCGTCCGCCCCACCCCCGATCCTTTCTGCACCTCCAAAACCCTCTCCGCTCCCTCAACCTTCCGCTCTTCCAATCGCCTGCCCCCCCTACCTCCCACCCGCCCTTCCTCCTTCCTACCCATCCTTGTCCTTTTCCTTCGGCCCTTGACTCCCTCCTGCATTACCCCTTCCGACCTCTTCCCCTGCCACCGCCAATCCCTTTCTCCCCCTCCGACACGCCTGCCCATTCCCTCCCCTCCCCGTGCGTACCCTCTCTTCTCCCGCCCTCTCTCTCTCTCTCCCCCTGCTCCCCCGCACCCCTGACACCGCTCCTCCTCTTCCAGTCTGCTTTTCGCTGTCGCACGAGCTGGACGGAGAGAGTAGTGGTGTCACGCGGCCGCCTCTCCGCCACGGGCCTCTCTCTCTCTCTCCGCACACGTATCTCTCCGCCACCCTTCCCCCACCCGATCTCCTGGTCCCATCCCCTCTCCCCCATTAAATCAGGTAAGTTTATCCCCGCTCGTGGCCAGGCCTCCCATCGCCCCCGGCTGACGTCTCCAGGGGTGCACGCGGCGGCTCCGGACGCCCCACTCCGAGTGCTTCCCGACCGCGGGAGCATCGAAGGCCGACCGACACCACCACTCTCGCCTCCCCGCGCGGCCCAATCCGACCAACATTTTATAATAAGGTCCCCCTCCGGTTGGGCCGCCAGGCGCCGACCTCGGCTCGGCCGCCGACCGCGACCGCATCCACGGCTGGTCTTGGACGATGGCGTCGGATTGGCTGGCCGGATTCGACAAAAGGTGCGTGAGTAATCCTGTCCCTTTCCGCGTCGGCGTGATCACCTTCTTTGTCTTTCACATGCCTTTTTGGCTGCGTCGTTTTCGGATAAAAAAGAGACCCGGCCTTCGCTTGCCGTCATATTGTACGCTGGCGTTGCTGACCTACGATAGGCGAGTAACTGCCGTGGCTGTCGTAATATTCAAGTGATACCTAGTCGTCCCAAACGTTTGGAATCATAAGTCAATAAGATAATGGTAAGAAATCGAAAACGCTTTTCCTCTTCGCATTTGGTTGAAATATTTACTTTAAAACATTTAAAATGGATAATTTAGAGATAGGGGTCAGGTTAACCCAACCAACATCTTTATACCCGAGAGCCTATCCGAAGTAACATAGTAAAATACAGCTCTTTAGTCCAAACGCCATCAATTTCACATGCGTATTTTTGCGCCATCAAACGTTTGGTGTTTATCTTCATTATCTCACGAGTACCCCAGGGAATCACGCATAGTACGCATAGAACGGCGTGTGTGCAGTGAGACAGAGGTTGCAAACTCGGTCTCACTGCACTCGGTTGCAAGGCGAGGTTGCAAACTCGGCAATTACGGTTGTCCGCGTGGAAGGTCTTTCTGGTTCGTCAAAACCTTATTAAGAGATAAATACTGACTATGCTGTCTCAGTTTATTAGTCCTGAGCACAAGGGAATATAGCATGCACTCCCCGGTCTATGAAATCCTATATTTATCCAGATAAAACGACTTGGTTTCTCGATGAAGCTTCCGAGGGAAGAGTTCCATGCACTTTGTGAACCGGGCGCCAGAAAGTTTTATTGCAAGCTCCTGCGACGGAAACTCTCCAGCGCCGCAGAGGAGGGGAGTCCCCGGCGCAACTAGTGTTGGCCCGGCTCGTACGAGAGGCCTCGAGTGCTCTCTCTAATTTTCAAGGGGCAGCCTAAAAAAAGAGCCTTCATTAACCAGGCCATTGGAAATTTTTTGTTCTTCTTTAACTTCCTCCTTTCGTTCTTTTTTTTAAATTCCCAATAATTCCGTGGTTACGCATTCTAAGAGAGGTTGGTTTTGGAATTTTGCCATTGTGTGAATCTGTTTAATCTTTCATTATCTGGTTTTTCGTGGAGCATAATTTGCACTATTTTTTAATCTTCAGCACAATTAATTTTGAGGGCTAGTATAGGTGAGGGGAATAAATGCTGGGTCAAAAGATGATCAGAACTACGGAGAAGGGGGAGGAAGTGGATGTTTCAGTTTTTGAGAGGTACTCTGATTTTCAAGGATTTCCTAAAAGGCACAATATCATAAAATTGGGAACGCGGAAGAAAGAAAATGGGACTTTGGATAAGATAATAGCATTTTGGATGTCATAGACGGGTTGAGTGTACACATTGAGTGTACTTGAATGTGGAATTAAATGCCGTTTAAATTCTTCAAAATTACTCCAACTTCTTTTGAGTGATGGGTCGTGCTTTTAGACATCACCCAAAACTTATCTGTGCACAGTAGATTGCCTGTAGGTAATTTTTTTTTAATATTCAAAGAAATTTGTCGTTTGAGGCGTAGTTGTCGTGGTGTACATATTTCCTTTGTTTTCGTGGCCTACCTTTTCTCAGAGTTTTAGAAAGACAGAATTATTCTCAATCATGAGAACTTGGAGTGATTTATAATTTTGGTGGAGTGTAATTATCTTTCATATGGTTTATTTCGGAGCTCCACGAAGGACTCTTCTCCGGCATGTTTCCACTGACTACCGTCATTTTATCGTCCGCAGTCGTCGTTAAACGGATTTGTCATCGGTTGAAAGATTTGCTAAGTCGGTTGTTTCCTTACGGATATTATTATCGTCCAGGCCCTCTTTAACAACGCGGCCATAAGCAGTGGGAATGGGCTCAGATTCCATAGACCCTCCCTATCTATAACGTCTATAGTTTTAAAACGGGGAATATTTTATTTTGTCTCCATTCAGTAACGGGAGAATGGAGTGTTATCGGCGGAAAAGTATCTGTTTGTGTAGGCGTGGGTGATAAGATAAAAAGGGATACGCTGTCTAATTCCCCATTGCGGCATTGGATAGGGAGTTTTGACCAAGAGTTTCCCAGGGCTGGATTCATTCAACTTTTCATTTTCCATTTGAAGGATAAATATTTGCTCTACTCAAATTGAAGGACCTTTTTTGTGTTTTTAGGCGACGTATGTGGTCAACTAGGTCTCATTAATGCCGTGAAAACTTGTCATTCTGTATTTCTTTCTTGTAACCGTCCTGTACCGATCTATCCAGCTATAAATTTTGCTCCATAAATATTGAACCACTTTCCGAGTCGCCGTCTATATTAACGATCTCCCCACCTCCGTTTCGGAGGCTAATCATAATATTAATTTTCACATTGCGACATATCAACCCTAAAACATAATGCTGTGAAAACTTCTCGTATCTACCTCTGAAATTGTGTCATTATTATGCATTTAACATCATTGTTTCCATTTAAAAAATAGTATTTTATTGAAAAATTTCACATTCTACACAGTAAGAATTATTTTCCCGCAGCAGGTATTATTTAATGCCTCCAAACTTGGCGGAAGGAGGTTTAATCCGGTAATATAGATTCTTCAACACTTGCATAAAATTTCTCTCGCCATTTATCTAAAAGCGCTAGGCAAATGCGCCGCTTTAATTTTTCAGCATCTATGATTTGTATTGTGTGATCTTGAGTAGTCCACTCCGAAGGCTAGTTGGCTCTAGAGGCTGTCGTGGTTTGTGGAGGAGTTAGAGGCTGGTGTTCTAACTCAATGTATGGCTACTCTTTCACGGACTGATATCTTTCCCCTCTCACAAACTTCATTATTTGGCTTCATTTTTCCCTTTGTCTTGGCTTCATTTTCCCTTCCTTTTAAGGGGTCTTTCATTATTATTTCCCAACTCTCTACATTATGTGTTAAATGTGAAACGTTTGTTGATTCTCCACAGTGAATCCTCTCCACTTAAGATATATCGTAAATGTGTATACATATGCCTCGGCATAGCGGTGATCAGCATCGCATTTTCTGGACAGAAATCCATCAGAGTGAGCTTCCTTGACTTTCCTTTTCTGAGCGATTAGAAAAGGTGATAGTCCACTCCAGAACACTTGGTCTTAGCTGAATCGGTTATAGGTTTGGCTTGTTTGCGAAGAGACGCACTCCAGCGAACAGTTTGTTAAGTTGGCAGTTAACTTCATACAAACGATGCATTCAAAATTGAACTTCATATTTGGAAACGATTAAGCGTGAGCTTAGAAGTGCACGTCACCTAAAATCCGATTGCGATTGAACGTCATGATAGGAAATTCACGAGAAATCCCAGTGTTATCCGCCATTTTTGGAGAAATTTTGTTTCCTGATGAGGATATTGAACCCGCAAATCGTCAGGAATCACGGATTCTGTGAGTTTATCTAGTTTTAGCAAACTTTTTCTTTGATCGCATTAATGTGTCTAATTCTCAATCCTTAAATTCACATACCTACCGGGCGTACGTTACAATAACACCTCTCTCTTCCCTTTGCTGTTACGATAGTGTTTTGTTGAATTACGATTGGCTCGTAAGTAAACCAGCGTAATGTAAAATGGGACTCTTACGAGAGGATATATGATGAAAGATTGCAAAATCCTTTCCCAGTTTCCACTCGAAAATAATACTCAGTCTACAACTGTGGACTGCTTTTCTCACGATGACCAAACGTGGACGTGTCGAATGAGTTTTACGGACCCGTTAACTACCCGTTGGCATAAAAAAATTATGACCGTAAATTCATATGTAAACAGTAGGAATTTTCATGGAATTAAGAGGACTCACACGCGGTTCTTCCCGGCAGCCGCGGCTTAATGTGCCCTCGTAAAAAAATACCTCGTGCAGGAAGATGAAGATAAAATTTATGAGGGGGGGCGTGGAGACCACATTTTTTTCACTCAACTCATTCTTCGAAGTATTGTGGGCTTTAGAACCAAGCCCCGCGAAGTTTTTAGCCGGCGCCAGTAATTTCGCGTTCTTCCTCGGGATTAATTCACGCATAATGCACGCTAGGAATGAAATGCGCTGGGTGGGGAGGAGGGGGATTGACCTTATCGGGATTGGTCACGATGTTTGGGGGCACGGAGATGACTCGTCTCGCTGTCCGCCACCTAACCCAAGAGAAGCCACTCGCGGTCCCGTTGTCGCCAACTTCTTTTTGGTTTCGTCGCTGGAAACATTGCCACAAACTCAGTAGTTTCCACGAAATTGATTTTTTGATTTAAACCCCTCTCCTTTGCTAATTTGTGGAACGGCTTTTTCGGAGTGCTTGTTAATTTTTATCTGCATCCATACGTATGGGAAATAATATACATACATGCACATATACATATATATGTACAGATATAAATACATATATATATATATATATACGCACATATATATATGTGGGCCACGGTAGTCCAGGGGGTAGAGCGTTGGACTACTGACCGGAGGGTCCCGGGTTCAATTCCCGGGCAAGGCACTCCGGTTACCTGCAGTTCCACCCATTCTGTGTGATTTTTCGGGTACCAGGTCTTCCTGGGAAACCATTACCGGCACAGGAGAAGGAACTGGCTCCCCTACCCTGATGTGTGATTTTCACAAGCCGTCGGGATTATTACTGGGTGAACTCTACCATCACCTACTAAACGACCTGCGGGTTGATTACTGTGTTTATGGTTACGGTTATATTATATACATTTGGGGAAATATGTATATATATATACATATTCAACTTAAAACCATTTTATTTGCTCGACGATGAACTCTACTAACCATATTGAGATGTCATGAATCGTATTTGAGAAGTGCAGTAGAATTGTTACCTCGTTCCTATGAAGACTTTCTTTCCGACCCACATTAAATATCCGTCAAAGCAAAAATAGTTTTTTTCTGATAAATAGTCATCCACACCTCAAGCTGTTATAGCAAGTCCAACGAATACATTAACTTGACCAGAGGGCAACTTCGGGAATGCAGCGGGAAAATATTAGGTCCACGGTGAGATGGGTTTGATCATATTTTTAATTCGTACTTTTCCGTAGGATTAGAAAAGTAAAGTGTAGCTTATTTTTATAATATAACAGGTTTTTATGTTATTATCAGGTAACGGGATAACATACATTGTCATTTTCTTATTTTATTATTGGATTAAGTTGGTAGTCAGTAATTGCTCATATAAACCTGATTTAATTAAGTTATGATACATTATGCTCATCAGCTTGTGGTAGCGTCAAATGGATTCCCGTGTCGACGCTATGACCATTAAAGTGCGAACAACGAATGACATAAGAGGCCAAAATATATGAAATATTTAAATAATCGTAGGAATTTTGTAAAGAACCACGGGAAGCTCATATTGAATCATGAATAAGTTAAATATGTTAACCAACGAATCATAGTAATAGGAATATTTAACGCTCCCACGAAGTTAAACTCAAGCAGTTTATTTCATATGCTAGGGTTACCTTAATGAGGTTATACTTTTGATTTGGGGTATGGTAAAATATTCGACAATGACCAGAAATATACACTGACGTACATGATAAAAGAAATTTTGGAAAAGCATTAAAAATTTAGCTATTTCGGGGCTAAGCAAAAAACTAGTCTGCAACTTTTTGTAGGCCGCCACTCAGATCCTTCCAATGACGTAAAACATATTACAATGCATAAAGTTATTCATATTCAATGTAAATTGAATTTTTAAAATTTAAAACAATTAAAAAATTTTAATTGGCTTGCAATGTTGAGAAACTCCAGCTGTACGTTTATTTGTGTTTATGTGTGCCTAATTGAATCAACTTGTGACTGACGGCTACGTATAACCATAATTTACGCGAGGATTTCCTCGATCTAATGATAGGTGAATATTTATGATATAATTACGGGATATTAATTTTTTCCTGGAGTCAATAGGGGTGACTAGCTATCGTTGAATTTTTGAAGTGAGAGGGTGTGGGAAAATTTCTTCGAAGAAATCAAGAAAGCTTCAAATCGGTTGGGAAGACACGGAAATAGAGTGAGTTAATATTGTTCACCGGAAAAACATTTTCTATCGCCTTTTTTTCTTTGGAAGGTTTCTCATTAATATTTCACCCTTAACTATACCGAACTTAATCAGGTGTCTTACCTCTAGCAAGCACATTTTTAATATGGGAAATGATTTGTTACGAAGGAGGTTTTGTAAATTACTTTTAAAAACATTGACAAATTATTTTTCCTCCCACAAACGTGATATTTTGTGTTCGGCCATCTGTAAATATGATAAATTTTAATCGCCCTGTTTATATTTCGTAGAACTTGGACTGTGTGTAATTGAAATCTAGATTGACTTGAAAAATAGTTAGCGGCACCAAATGTGTCATTTGAAAAAAAATACGCAAGGGGCCGTAAATCTTACGAATCGTTCGAGTCATTAAAAAAGCAAGTTTATCGGAGTTTTACATTTTGGCACGAATGAATCGCTTGATCCGAGATGAAAGGTAAAGACAATAGGAGAACGAGTGAGTCGAGTAGAACGGAACATGCAAAGTCGGCCGTAATCGATGTTTTTTTAGAGACTTTGCAGATTTATGGGGAAAAGTTAGAGGAGACGCGGGAAGGGAATGATGGGGAAGGCGGGAGGTAATAGGCAGTGTCTCCAAGACCAATCAAAAGATTGCCTGCTGCCAAGGTGTCTTTTTCCGTGTCCCGGTCGAGTTCCCATCATTATTTTCGTTTTCTTCAAGACAAATACAGGCAGATGCTGGGAGGAAAAGGAGCAAGGAGAGAGAAGGAAGAAAAGGGACTGAGATTTAACGAAGGACTACAGAGACCACTGACCCTTTTTATGGCTACCCTTAAAGGAAAGTTCGTTTTAAAAATTTCACGGAGTTCATTTTTATGGCAACCGTCTTCAAGGTTGTGGTTTCAGGGTTTTTATACTTTCCTACAACCAGCATTGGCTAGAGAATTTATATAATCTAACATTTTGAAGTAGCAGTTAATGTATTAGATATTTGAGTTCCCTGCATCCATCCAATGGCGGGTGCATGGCGTGAATACACCTAATGTAGCTCCTCTGCGCTGCACGCGATCCAGTTCAGCAATCAATCCAACTTCGTGAGGATCCCATATTCTAGTTGCATATTCTAAATGAGGCCTAACCAACGACAGATAACATTTATCTTTGACCTTTTCATCACATTTACCCAGAACTCTTCTAAGAAAACCTATTTTTTTGTTAGCTTGTCCACATATTTCCCGTATGTGTTTCACCCTGGAGAGGTCGTGAGTGAGGTAACACTCACGATCTCTCCTGGATGAAGCACATACGGGGAATATGTGTAGAAGCTAACGGTATTACAGTTGTGCACTGCATAGTGACCTAATTTCTGGCAGATTTTCTTGTTCTATTGAGTAGATTCTCAGTGGGCAACTCAGCCCATTTAGAACTCAGGCACAGAAAATTGTAGATTTTAAAGATTCAAACTTGGTTGGAAACGAAGATGAGATTAAACGGGATTTGAAAATTTTTAGTCTACCGTAAGTTTGTTAAATTTGAAATATCCGTCAGTGGAAGACATTAAATAGGATAATGTGTTTATGAAGGTGCTAAGAGGTGTAGAGAGGCGTAGAGAAACGTATTAAGGTGTAAAGAGCTACTAAGTGATTCAATCCTAATAATTGCGGTTGAAGGTACAAAAATTTTGAACTTTATAGCATAATGAAATAAAACTCCCTAGTAACTTTGCAGAAAGGAGAGAATATATGCTCGTATTTATGTAAATAAAAGTTACTCAAAATATGTATCGGCACAAAATAGTTTTCATAAATTACTGCTTGAGTTTCTGCGAACAGGAATTTCCGTGCATTCACATTGTATGAAATAACTAAAAATACCTACGTCTAATGATGT
Source organism: Hetaerina americana (assembly GCF_022747635.1). Lineage (NCBI taxonomy): Eukaryota > Metazoa > Arthropoda > Insecta > Odonata > Calopterygidae > Hetaerina > Hetaerina americana. Next base: position 16,192,571 of record NW_027286985.1, read on the forward strand.
TCTTCACAAATTCGTTTGATTAACCCAGGAAAAGTATTAATTCAAGGTCTCCTAGTATGTACAAGATGCGATACTGATCCCTTCTTTGATTGGTCGAACAATCATCTCGTTGCATCACCCGCATTCATAAAATATTGATCAATGTATTTATTCTATTCCTTTTCCCGTTGGGTTTGGAAGTTAAGAAAATACTCATTAAAACTTTGATGTGGAGAATGGTTTTGTGCGTTGCAGGAAAATGCTTGTTAAAGCGAGACGATATGCCTGGCTGGTAGGTTCTTGAAATGTGTGGGGAAAGATGGAAAAGGTAAAGTGGACCGATAGGAAATCAAACGGAGTACTAGGCATAGTGAGGGAGGAGAGAGGGATGTTGGGATATGGCCAGAAGAGGCAGGAAAGATGGATAAAGAACATTTTGAGTGGCAATGAGATTTTGAAGACTCCGATAGAGAGGAGAACGCTGCGAAAGAATAGGTTTGTTGGACGTTATAAGTTGAAGAAGGAAGTGCGTATGTGGCATTGAAGGTTTTATTGTAGTGTCAGATACAATGATGTGTTTTGTTAGAATAGTCAAAGAAACCCAAGGTATTATAGCCGGTAACCGTCCAAAGCCTACCTTAAACGTTAGAATACTAAAATTATTAATAATAACAATCCGTCTCCCATCCTTATGTACCAAAATTCTCGCTTTTTAAAGCTTTTACAGGTTTATGGTGGTTATTATTTGGTCATTCACTTTTGTAGGTATGTTTAGGATGGACAGACTGTACACTCTTAAACTTTTTTTTTATTTTCCACATGATTGGTGATGCACAATGGTTGAAAAAAAGATGAAAGAAGCATTCATGTCAAAGTTTCACGCAAAGTAAATTTTAAAGAATCATTTTAAATCATCATGACTTTATGAGACAATTTCATCGTTTTTTGGTTAGATATCCTCCTATAGCTTAGATTTTGCTCAAGAGATATCAAAAGGTCTGAAAGAAAAATGACGTTCTCTATCGGTGCATTTCGAGCGCAACCTGTTATTTCATTCCACGTTGGGATATGAAGTCTGGGGAAATGGCGTAACTCGGTGTCACTCTGTCTACCGCAGGCAGCATGGTACTTCAGTCCGGCCAGGCGCGCGATTTCGCCTTTACCTGCATGATGAAATTCACTTATGAATGAGCTAAGTGTGTTGCACTCGGTTAAATTTTAAAAGCGTCTTGCTCTCAAAAATTCACTAAGCGCTGTGCACTCCAGTTTCTACGAATGTGTTTGTTGGAGTTAGAGCATTTGCATTTAATCCTCGTACCTGCGCGTCAAACGATTCCCGACAAGCTGTTTCCTGCATTTACAGAAAACTTAGCGTAGGATTTTACTATGATTCGAAAGACGCTGGTAATTAAATCTCTGCGACTTCGTTTGTCATGATTCTACAATTCCTTGTTTCTTGACAGGAGAAATCCTGGAATTATCAACTTGAATAATGCAATTTATGATGAAAAGTTAAGGGCATCTTTTTTTGTGAAATTACATTAATGGAAGAGGGTTATTTTCGATATCAAAGATGTTCGCGCAGTTGGGTCTCGGTAGCGGAGTCGTCATAACATATTACTCCGTATTTATTCAAGTGTTGGTTTCTCGAAAGTAGGATGCATCCAATTCATTTCATGATGGAAAACGTGTGACCGTACACATTTCTTGTTGCGTGCATAAAATCAAGTCCTTGAAACGGGCTTCATTCCCATTCAGCATGATAAATCTACCTTTGGATGTGGTTTATTTCCTTTTGCGTTTGCTAAAAAAATCTCAGGTTTCACAAAACCTACATTTTTGCATTATATTTCAATTTTCTCCATTCCAAAAATTAGCATTTATAAGTAACTTTTGTATTCCTCATCGTAGCTTTTATACTTTCCTACTTCGAGCAAGCAGTATCATTTCCTTGTTAATAAACTTTTAGCCATTTCTTGTAGAGTAAACATGTTTGCTGGTAAAAAGAAATGTTAAGTGTAATAAATTAATTTAAAATCATCGTCATCAGACAATTCATATCTGTACAGGATTTATTTCAAGAAATTGAATGAAAATCCATGTGAGAAAAAAATCAATTTAGGCGTAATTTTTCGGTTTAAATGATTTTTGGGTGTCCTAAAGGGAAAGCTTGTATAATGTTACCAAAGAAAACACCCTCTCTTGTTTATTTTTTCCTCACTGCGCTATCATCGCATACTTTTATCTTATCCGCCATATTCAATTGATTTTTATGCATCTTAATTAAAAAATGGATAATTTTAACGCGGATGGTTTTGATATTTTGAAAAAATAAAATATTCTCTCCATGTAACGGCCTATACCAATTGTGACACTTCTTATTGTTTACCTCAATTGTGAAATATTGCATGCACTTTGAAAAGTTGTTTAAAAACTGAAAAAAATTAGGCAAATTATTGTAATATTGGAAGATTTCCAGGAAGCGATTTACTAGGTTTTGCACGCATTAAAAAATGGCTCTATGCATATATTTTTCTCTGTTACTCGAGAGAAAAACATTTTTATCAAACCAGTCTTCGTATAGGAAGCTTTCTTTCAATTAAATTATTTTGCAAGGGTGAAAATGTGTATAGAGAACCGTTAAATATATTCAAGCCCAACGACTCAGAAAATTATGTATTGACAACCCATGAATACGGGAGCATCATTATATTGTAATGACAGAGACAAATTTGAAAACTAACCCTAAAGCAGTTTTCAGGGGTTGAGCTCGATGTGCTTTGCTCCTATTTTCTTCTTATTGTGTGTATCTCGTAGCGAATGTGGAATTTTCTGGGCCGTGATAACCTAATGGCTTAAATCTCATGTATGAATAAGGTTTGGGGAGACCATTGAATTTTTTCCTCTATTTCTTTCTTACTTACTACTGCGTACTTATTTCCCTGAACTTACTCCGCGACTCCAATGGCTACCGTAGAAAAACAACCACTGTGCGAGGAGGAATTCCACGGTTCTTGACCGAATTGCCAATTTTAACTGTGTTATTATTTGTGAGAAGTGTTTAATTTTATTTCCCAATGAGGTCGTACGCCAATATCCAATTTCACTGGAAGAGATGGCAAAGCTAAGGTCTTCTCTTTCTTAAGTCAACTCTTCTTGGGATTAAAAGTTATCCACTAAGTGATGCATGTTTTTTGATTTCCCACTCTGTTTTGTTGGTAAAATGTATTTTGTTGTATTTGAAAGAATAGCTGAAAGTAGTGGGGAACTTGAAACCAATATTTTTCTGCTTAATAATACTGTGCACCTCGGTGATTCCGGTCGTTTGATAAATACTCAGGTGCATTTTTTTGCCCAGTAATGTCTATTGTCGAAGGAGCGCGTTGATCGGTAAGGGGTTTTTTGTGTACTTTCACCCTTCGCCCATAGAATACATGTACGAAGCAGCTACTACCATCCGATTTCCCATTTACCACTTTCGGTCCTAGGCAAAAGTGACGTTAACAAACCTCAATAAATTACCTTCATTCATAATCTTGAGTTTTTTTATGACGAGTAATCAATATAATAACACGGGAAACTCCATTAGTGAATAGTATCCCTTAGCAATTGAATCTACGTTACGTTACCATCCTCCGACGTCGGTGAAACTTCAGTGCTCCTCTGTGTAATGTGCCGTCAAGGATCTTTTTCTTGGGTTATTTCGTAATGAGTTCTGTAGATTTTCTTTTAATTCTCGCAAGGAGAAATAAAGTAAGAAATAAATGCGTTGCCTGCAACGGGATAACTCGTCTCCGTGATATCTTGTCGTCAGTACGAACAGTCGTACTCCTATCTTGATGTGTTTCGGTGAAATGCAGTTTCGTAATTAGAGCCTCATATTTCACCTCTTCGAATAGAGCCTCATATTTCACCTCTTCGAATAGAGCCTCATATTTCACCTCTTCGAATTAGATTTCCTAGTACCATTAAGGGTATTATGATCTGCAATCAAGTAAAATTAATAAGTTTCCGTGTACACGTTACTTTTAAATGAAAACTTATAGCATTTCGTAAATTGTCATTTCAAAAGTAATGGAAATGGAGCGAAAGAAATTTCTCCCAATGCTTCGCATTTCCAACACTATTTAATGAGCATTAAAAAATAATACGTTTGTTAAAGACTGCTAAATTGACAATATGTTAATGACTCCTGGATTAACGATTTACCTATACGGCGTCAGGAAGAATTAGATAGATGCTAAGCGAATACCGGGTAATTTTGGGATAAAAAACCCGTCTTCCCCAACCAGTCTTTCTCCAATCTATTTTTCATTTAAATACTGTATACAGTATTTTGGCCCAAAAAGCTGTCATCAAAGAATCAAATCACTTTACGCATGCAGTTGGATTGCAGCAAATTACGAGCTGCACCAACATCAATGAAATTTTATTTCTTTTACCAATGCCATAAATATTCAACATGATATATTAGCAAACAAATTAGGATCTGATTGATGAATCCATCATAAATTCTTTATGATACAACGGTTTTTTGTCTTTTAAAAATACCAAATTCCATTACATTGTACAAACCGAGTGTTATTTCAAAACATCGAGTTATGCATAAAATCATGACCAGCACTAATAAAATACGTAGGCCATCGTTAGAGAACTAGAATAGCTTTTACTCTTCGGTATACCGGCGGTTTCATTCAAATTGATAAAAATGACATTTTTGTTCCTAGTTTTATTTCTTTTGAAAATATTAAAAGGCTTCATGTTGATTCTATTTCAGTGGCCCGATGACCGTATTTCTGCACGTTGAGATCAGTATTCCGTCTGTAAGAGCTGAGCCATTCCAAAGGGAATGGAACAAATTGATTGACATTAATTGTTTAATAAAGTTTTATATTCCAACTCCTCTACGAAAAAACTACCTACCAATTAGATACTGACCCTGAAAATAATGTTCACTACTAGAACACTTGGAATAAGAAACTATAGAGGACTTTTCTATTTTTAAGCTCTTTATCGAACCAAGTAATGGGTAGGAGAAAGTTTAGAAATTCTTAATTCTTATAATTTTCATCTCGATTCGAGCTACTGAAAGTCGAATTCTGTTAAATACAACTATGAAAGTATACGCCCTGTAATTAGTTATTGGTATTCCAGCTCACGTTCAAATTGCAGTTTTTACGCGCACCTGTAGGTACTTCAATTTAGAAGGTATAGGTTCTTCTGATGTTCAAAATTTATTCCATGTTTCCGGAACTACTTTGAATTGTTTATGCTACCCCAGCCACGTTTATTATGTGTAGTTACTCCATGCTACCAAAAGATAATTACTTGTTGAATAAAATTTCGTGTTCATGTGTTCACTTGTGTAATCCGTCTATGTTATCTGGATGCCCATCTAAAGATTTCCATTCACCGACCTCAATAAATTACTTTTATTTATGAACTTGGGAATTTTTTATCGCGTTCGATTTATTTCATGTCACTGAAGACTCCGTCTCCGTAGATGTTATGGTGCCCCCACGTAAATGGATCAACGATTTCCTTCGATGGCGTGAATTTAAGGATAGTCGAAACTCTCCAGGCTTGCCAATGCCAATACCAATACTTTGCCTTAATTTTCGGCAAGTGAAAACGAATTAATTTTTTAAATCGTGCTCACTAATATTTTTATGAACCAATTTAATATTCCGTACGTTTTATAATGAAGTACTTAAACATTCTTCCCTTCGTAAGGCTAATTTTGGTGGCAACCTTTGATTGGAATGGCTTCCAAGGATTTCTTGAATCCTTGTCCGAAGCAACGCGTAAATGCACATATCGTCTTGTGAGTGAGGACCGGCCCTGCGGTGAGGAATCTTACCTCAGCCGACTTAAACGGAAGGAATAAACAACCTGGGCACAGCCTAAAGTTCCTTTATTCTCCACCTTCCGAAGCGTCGCCCCTGGAAGCAACCTCCCACGTCAGCCCCCGATGCCAAATTCTGACGTCTCTCTTCGGTCGTGGATGGTTGGAATTTTTTTTCATCTCTTGGGAGCCGTAAAATCCTCTCACCAGTTTTGTGGAAAACTCCAACTAAGTTGGAAAACCCCTTATCTCCCGTGGAAGCACGTCTCCGTGCTATCTAGTGTGTACATCCGTCAGATGTTCATCAATCTTACCGAAATTGGATTGCTTTTCCCGACTGCGCGGCGCGAAAGGGGGAGTTAAGAAGTGAAATCTCGCGGATAAACTTGTGATCACGACTTGTAAAAATATCGGATTGGCATTATTACATTTTCATTTGATTACCGAAATTCATAGTTGTCACGGGAGGAAATCTAATATATTTCAAAAATTCGAATCGGTTTCGCGTAGAAAAAAAGGTGCTTTTTCCGTCAAAACGGTGGTTAGAGACATGCTTTATTGCGATTTTTTATGACCGTCCAATCTTATAGGAAATGATCCTTTCAAATAATGGATTTTTGGAATTAGCATAGTTAAATGATCCCTCTGTCTGGAGCATTAGAACCCGCGGATTTTTAATGTTTCAGGGACTGAGCTTACGCTAGTGTACTAAAGTACTATCCGATGGCATTATCATGGAATATGGGTTTATCAATTAAATACGCAAGTGGTGCAAATAAAGGTTATGTCTTTCAGCAATATGGTAGATCACTGAAGTAGTTTTATTCAGTAGGTAGGAAGTTAATTAAGCTTGTATCGCGCCTGATTAACATTTTGCTTCACTTGCAACTTCCTTTCTCCATATTTAGAACGTTGTCGTTGATATATCTCCTTGACCTATTTCCTTTCTCCATTTATTTTACATACCCTTATCTCCAAAGCCTCTAGTTTACGCTCATTTACTTTCCCCAAAAGACCAAATTTTCAAACTAGAGGGCGCTACAGCAAATTTAATTCTTTACCGATATTTTCACTACGTCTTAACGTGGCCTTACCGGCATCAACACTTTCTTTGTCTTTCACCCACTAAATTCTACTCCTAATGTTACTATGTGCTTCTACACCACGAAACGTCATAAATACCTTACATGCTGAAATTATTCAATTGGTCCTATAATTTCTTCATACTCCTACTTCCGGCAAATAACCTCCATCCCATGATTTTCGAATATATTAAGTGGCACTATGCAAAGTAAGTAAATTTATTTGTTATTTCCTTGGATGCCCAATCATCTAATGTCTGATCGTCTACAGCCCAACTGATAAGCTGCCCATCTGCCTTAATTTACCACTCAGGTCCTTTCCGTGCCACTTTTAGAATTTCGTCAGTATGCAAGTAAAGAAAGTTTCCTATATCGGGCAGAACTATCCTCTTCAGCCTATTGCTGCTCCTCATAATTTTCCTTCGTTTAATTCATATAAAATGCCTAGGTTAAGTCATCCATCCCTTGATGTCAAAACTTTCATTTGTCCATTCTTATTTTTTAAACTTGTTCATTAGCTTTATCCAACTAATTTGTTTTAAAATAAGAAAAAATACTTATGACAAGGAAGGATATACAATATATAATTATATCGTATATTTTTTAATATTTTAATTTATTTTCATAAATTATAATTTTACACCCCCGACGGCGTGTAAAATTCACACATCAGGGTAAGGGGGCCAGTTCCTTTCCCTGTGCCGGTTATGGCTTCCCAGGAAGATCCGGTACCCGAAAAAATACACAGCTTTGATGAAACTGAGAATGCTTAGAGAACCTAGCTGAGGAATCGAACCCGGGCCCTCCCGAGTTCCCCAATGGTCAGTAGTCCATCTCTATCCCTGGACAATCGCGTACCCATATATATGATTTTTATATACCTGTATGTACAATTACATATATGTATTGATCAGTGATTTTACTTAAGTCGTACTAAACTCAAAAAAATATATACGGACTAGAAGACACGGCCGAGCTATTAACTCTCGTTGGAATTAATCGTGGATGTTTATGACTGTAATTAGTGCAATGGATGTCGAATACGCATGTCGTTCTTCGAATTTCGCCAGTGAAAAAATTCCTGGCGTTGCCACGAGTCATTGGAGCCGCGTCGCAAGATCCGTGATCGGAATCTGCTCTATTCAGCAGAAAATCCCGTTGTAGGGAATAATTGCGATAAAAACAAAAAATGAAAATTAATATCACCCTTAAACTTAGTGGGCGATAAACAAGTTTCCCTTTACTGATAAACCCTTTATTAAGATGAAATTGTCAGAATAATGGCATGTTGTGCGTACCTACCGTATCCTTAGGAAATAGGAGCTCTTTGATTAGATCCATTCTTCACTGGGTCCATTGGTGATATTTTTTCATTGTTTTAAAAGAGTAAATAGTTTGCTTCGAGTGTATCAGAGCGATTTCGTTATGCTCTTTAGACTTTAGTGACGAGAAACCTTCCCCTCTCAGGACCGGTCGATAGACGGAACTCTCATCATTATTCATGGAAACCTCAAGCCGTATTCCACCGAAAGTAATTCTCGTTTCGCCAATCAACTCTTTCAGAGTTTGGCCGGAACGCCTTCTCGCTGGTCTTTCAATATTTTATATTCCGTGCTCCATTTCCTGCGTTCGCTTATGTCGTTCCTGTGTTCTTATCTATTGCGATACCTTTCTTTGTGGATGTAAACTAGTTTTTATAACCTTACATCAGTCGTAAAACGGTTCTCATAGAGGATTTCATATCTTTAAGGACCAATCCAGAAACATTATGGATGGGGATGAACTATGGATTGAATTCTGGTGACATGAATTATGCATAGGCTTTTCAATATGAAATAAATTCTTAAATGTCTCAGAACTGAGCTTTGAAATCTTAGATGCTTCTGAATACGGTGGACCAAGTGCTTCGGGAATATAATATGAGCCCCAACAAGAAGAAAATGAAAATCCTTGTGTGTGGAAGAGTGCAAAGATATCACAATTCAAGGAGGGGAACTAGAGCAAGTGGAATCCTTCATCTACTTGGTCAGCAGTATAACTTGGAATAGAACAAGCTCGACCAACATCAAGCGAAGAATAGTCCTAGCAAAGAAGGAGTTCATTGAGAAAAGGCAACAACTATATTCAAAGAAAATAAGACTGCAAAAAAGGAAGCAGTTCGTCAAAACGTTCTTGTGGAGCATGCTACTCTACGGATCGGAGACGTGGAATATTGGAAAAGTGTACCAACGAAGAATAGAAGCATTTGAAACATGGTACTGGAGGAGAATGCTGAAGATTAAATGGATAGACAAAGTGAGGAACGATGAAGTATACAGAAGAACAGAAGATGAAAGGACCATATGGAGAGCTCTACGGCAAATAAGATCTAGATTGATTGGACATTGAGGCACAATTGATTAGTTAGAAACATAAAAGAAGGAAAGATCTCGCGAGGAAGGCCAAGAGGCAATTACATAGGGCAAATTAAGAAGGATGTAAAACAGAGAGCCTATCAGAGGGTGAGGGAATTAACACTAGACAGAGATGAATGGAGAGCTACAGTAAAGCAATCTTAGGATTCAAATAATATGCCGATGTTGTCTCTGAATGCTGAATCTGAAAATAGATATAAAACATTTTGAAATGTGCGTTATTTTGAATTTTTGAAACACATTTTTGTTTTTTTTTCGTGGTTACTCACTTCGAAACTTTATATTCATTACTTCACGTATATATCTTATAAGGTGAAACGTATGTTTAATTCAAATAATAAAAGGAACGTCTCTTTGCATACACTTCCGTGCACAAACTAATCTATATATGTCCATCAATAAAAAAATATTGTTTAAAATATAAATTAGAATAAGTGTTTTTACTTCCCCTCCCTCTGCATATCGAATTTCATAGGACTGTGATACAAATTTATTTAAAAGAGGAAATATGCTTGCTCTCCAAATGAGGCATTTTGTATAAAAAGTCTTAGAAAACTCCTCATTTAATGCAACTTAATCGTGCCATGCATTTTATATTGCTTAATCATTTTATCTAAAAGCAGGGCAAAATCGATAATATATCTCATAAAAACGCAGTAATCAACCTTAAGGTCGGTTTGGTAGGTGATGGTAGAGTTCGCCCTACCTCACAGAGCACTAAGTGCTGTACAGCGTGTGAAATTCACACATCAGGACTCACCCTCTCCCTGTGCCGGTTATGGTTTCCCAGGGAGATCTGGTACCCTAATCACACAAATTGGGTGGAACTGCAGTTGCCCAGGCTTATATCGATATTTTTGCCTATAAGAAAGGAACGATTTTGAGGGATTGTATTTGTTTTAGCTGGAGAACTTTATTTTAAGCAGTTAATTCCTCGACTAACTCTGTACGAACCTCTTTATTACCTGTATTTCTTTACTGTAGTTTCTACGGCAACCTTTTCTATTCCATCCCGTTAGATTTTTTTCTCTACTGTATTCTGAACAGCTTTCATGCCTAACCAATACTTTGGTCGCTTCACCTTTGAGTGCTTTCAATAAGATTATTACTGCGCCCACTTTCCTAACACCTAATGCTTTGGTTAATGGACGCGTTCATTGATCCTGCATCACTCACCGGCTGGATATTATTTTATAGTGATTTCTATAGATCCCCGGTTACTGCTTCTGCCAGTATCTTTAATCCTAAGAAGTAAACTCCATGCATATTTACTATTGGGGTTTTTAGTAATTTCAAGTCTAGTTTTCAGTTCTGTGGGTTGGATATTTTTTTGAAAAGACCTTTCGTAACTTATTCTAATTCTCAGTTTGCCCTTGCTTTCTTCTGACGTTCCTTGTTCTCCTGAGTCTCATGCAGAAATATCTTCTGGATATCATTGGTTCTGCTTGCGCATTTTTTATATTGGCTGCCTTCTGTCGTACTGTTACCGACGTCGTGGAATGTATTCGAAAAAATCATCGCTCTCCCGTTTACAGAATATTTCTATTATTTGCGAGCTCTATTTCGTTTCAAAGTGACATTTTCAGGTGAACATGTTACTTTTCACCAAACCTGGGTCGTAGAATGGAAAGAAATATTTTATGGGTGGAATGGCAGCATTTCCTTTGCAAATAATTTCTATTTTAAGACATTTTTCAGCAAGTTCTGGATAAAATAGATTCATTTGCTATAATTATTTCATTATTTATAGTTTATCTCTAAATTGTAATTCGCCAACTTTCCTAATCGGAATGGATGCATTTTCAGATTATCTTCTTTCTCATGCCTTACAATATATAGTTGGCTAAAATGGTGATGTTTTTCTCCGCAGATGTGCGTTTTAATCACAAATTTTAAAATGTTGTCCATTGTCTTCTGGACACATGGAATGAATATAATTTGTTGAAGTGCGTGAGTCCATTTTATTGGTTTATTCTCATATATTCTCTGCTGATTCCGTTGCACTCAATTAATTCAATATAGACTTTTAAACATTATTAAGTAATGATAATGCTCTTCTAAATGTTTTAGAATCTTATTAAATATGAAATGAATTATAAAATATCCTCTAAAATAACCTTATTTTTCATTCAATCATGGCGTGCTAAATTATATTTATTGTTTTTGTTCTATACAAAATAGCTGTTCACTCAATCTTTCTCCATCAAATGTCGAACAGCCAATTTATGAAAACTCATTAAGATGTCAGTGATTATGAAAATAACGGATAATTATAAACTGTAAATGTAAAGGCATATTTTATTAGGAGGTGGAATTCTGCATATTTCAATTTTTCAACGTCCTCTTTAAAACTTAAGTAATATATGTTATCGCTTTCCATGGAAAAATAAAATGATGATTTTATCGTAAAAGTGAAAGATAATTTCCGCAATGCTCCATTTGAATACACGGAATACGTTTTTATTTTGCTTTATCCTCCTCATGCTCCGCAAAAATAGTTCACTTTGACTTCTTTCTCTGCGTATAAGTTAATACTCTTGGTGCCTGCCTAAAATTAATATAATCCAAGATAGCATGTTACAAAACTACTGAATGTCTCCTTCAATGGAAAAACTAAAAATTGTTGCCAATAATGCTGTGTGAACTTCTGTTGAATTTTTTGCAGCCCTCGCATTTTTCAACTAGCCGTTTTACTCCACGAAGGAAAAATTTAGCATTACTCCATCGGCTACGATTTTTGGTGACGCATGTAATTTTAATTAAAATGTTACCGAATTTAAAAGGTTACCCTTCGCGATGGGGACATAAATTTGAAAGAGCTTTTAAAATATAAGAAAATATAGGTACATACAGAGATGCGCCTTAGCAACAAAATGGCGAAAACTTGGGGGAGTAGAGTTTAAAAATGATGTCTTTTATTAATTTCAGACATCTTAGTCAGCAAATCTGTTTCTCATACCTATGTGAGACCTGCTCCAAAATGTGAATTTCATTCGAAAGAGCAGATGGCCGTGCACTTTTTGGACCAAATTCAAACCTTTATTTTTCTGGGTAGAGGACCCTTTCCCTTTCCTTAACTCATCTATCCCCATTAGCATAAATCACTGCTTGAATAAACGCACGATTTTTTTACGAGAGCCCATTCCAGGGGATTAACCATGAGGTTTCATTTTCTCGCGCTCTGAATTCTTTAACCCCTGGCGCACAATGTCCCTCTTCAATTACAACAGACGTCGCCGTCCTCCCTCCACCCCGCCCCACGGCCCAAAGGAGAGTCTTCGGAAGGAAAATAATGAAAAAAAATTAATGTTTCTCAAAAAAAAGCCCCGTGACTCTGCTGCACACGATTTTGAAACCCCCTAACGAGATCCTTCCACGGCTCCCGCGGACGGCGCTCGCTCCCTTTCCACCTCGCCATTCTTCGCTTCCGTCAGCCGGGGGAGCTCTAGGTCTGCTCACTCTCCATTCGGAGGATGTGAAGAATACCCCGGGATCCAACCTCCAACACTCACTCTCTTTCTCTCACTTCTCCTCGCAAGCGCCCTCCTCTTCACCCTCGTCCCTGTGCCCGAGTGGTAACAATTGGTCTTCATCACACTCTTCGCATGTCCCCCCGCGTTCCAACAGCATGTCGTCATCCTTCTCCACCCCACAGCCACTCTCACACTCCTTCTCTTCCTCCCACCTCCCTCCATCATTAATCTCGTTACATTCTTCCAAGTTCCTTTGGGTGATATAGTCTCGGTTTATCGGAAATAAGAAAATTAGATCGTGTCTGACGTCCTGTCGTGGAGCATCAGTCAAGTTTTCTTGCGTAATCTGGCATACGTCTTTTATATTTTCGTTTTAGGGCCGGTCATTAGTAGTGGTATTTAAGGGAGGCGACCGACTGCTGAGGTCATTTGCGTCATAGGGGATGCACAGGAAAGGATGAAGGGTGGAGAGAAACCCGGCGTCGGCATTAGCCTTCTCCTTACGAAAGGCGCCAAGGGGTCCGCAGCTTAACGTCCCATCCGACGGACGGCGTACTCACTCAAAGTGCCCTCCACAAAGTACCTATTCAACACCGCCGGGATTTGAACCCGAGCCCTCTGGATGGGAAGCCAGTACGATAGCCACCGCACCAATCCCGATCCCCTTGGGGCCAGTTACGAATACACTCATGAGATATGGACCCCGAGAGGAGAGTGCATTTTATAGATGCTTTTATTTTTTCGGGGAGAGGTTTGCAGCGACCAGAGGTTTTCAAACCCGCACGGGGACTGAAAGAGATGTGATTTCGTGCTCCTAACCTGACACCGTTTCTGTGGCGCTACGCGTTTCTTTACCCTTTGTTTTTTTTTAAGTGCGAGACAGACATAGATATCTGGTGATTACCCGAAGATAGCCGAAAAGCTTGAGGAAAAATGAGTTATCTCAGGTGCAAAGCGCAAATTTTTATTTCTTTCCATTGTTAAGTTCTTCCAACACATCTCGCCAGGAGGTAGAATGCATCATCCAAGGTAATTGAGGCATTACAAAGGCTCGGAATTTGCGGACATTTTATGATTTGTAGGCAATTTACGGGTCTTTTCCCTTGTAGGGAAACCTTAATGACACAGATGGTGATCTGAATAAATAATAGTTGGGAGGAAAGTTAAGATGAGGAAAATGTTTTTGAGGAATAGGTGTACAATAAGCAAACTTTCTCGGTAAATTTTTGCGAACGTCACGAACATTTTTATCTTTGATCAATACGACTTTTTTCCGGTAAAAAGTTTGTTTTAATAATCCAAGTCTATAAAATGAGATATATTACACAATTCTGACCAGTTTTCTTGTTTAGACCACATGGAAGATATTAAATTCAATTAATATTTCACGAATCAGCAGAGAAACGCTACTCAAGAATTCCTTCGCATCCTGATTTGAAAAAATTGTTGATATTAACGAAGAGAACTAATGTATGCAGGTTTCATCGTAATTAGCAATAAAAAAATTTCCTGAAATGTTCGCCCACTAGTTCGCCCATGAAAAAATTACCTATCAGTCAATTTCCCACGGCAATAAAATTCTTTCTAATGTTGGAATATTCAGGACAGATTTCCAAAGTGGCGAAAACTCAAGCTCGTGCCATTTTACTTCGGTGTGTCGGCTTAGAGAATGCAAATGGCTCGCCCCACCATTTATTAATCAAAGGCACCAGAGTTGTTCATCATCTCGAAAAGCATAGTCATCCTCGTATTTTTCCTTTGAAATCCAGGGCCTCGCTCGAACAGGTGCGTCGCATCGATCACGTGATGCCGTGGAATAAGGGGATACTCAGTGCGAACTCATTTAGATATGAATTTTCGACGCCCCGTCGAGCGTTAGGGACTTGGAAAAGTGGATAAATAAAGGGAAGAGGACGAGAGTTTCACGCAATTTTATGCGTATTTTGCAGAGCCATTTGCAGCACCACATGGAGAACGTCGCTGTAATGTGGGCAATTTGACTTTCTCGGATTTCCCTTCCTCCCTCAAATTTTCGCTTGCGCGCTGTATGACCTTTTTGTTTGATTCCCCAGCACTCGGAGCTCTTTATCTCCCCCCCCCCTATCCCGCCCTCTTCTCTATCTCTAATAACCAAACTGCCGGAGCCAGGTCGAAACTTCCGTCCATGTTAAATTAGGGAGCCTGCGCTATATAGATAGAAACTTTTCCTTATTCTTTAAAAACTAATTTAATTATTCACTGCACATGCCAGACTGAGTGGCGAAAGAGGTTAAAGGTGGGTCTAAACCATTTTTGCTGTACGTACGCACTCTTGTGCGTGCTCATCGGTTCCTCTTCAACAAGTTAAATAGTTGACTCGGGCGGGGATATTTCGCTCCCTCGAGATGATGGCCGCACGGTCTACACGGTGATCGATTCTCATTCCTCCAAACGGAATCAGTTTCTTTTTCGTCGTTAATTATTATTTCGGATACATGAAAACATCTCTTTTTTCTCATGATAATCCGTAGGGCAAAAACGGACGTGGCATAAGGATAATTAGCTATTCAAAATTAACCCGTGTCTCTTAGGCTTGATGAACATACGATCTTCGCAATGGGAAGTGATATCTTTATTTTGGAATCGTTTATGATAATTTCAGTCTAAATTATTCGATGATGAATAATTTGTTTGACCATTAGCAAGGACAAATCCTTCACAAAAAGTTTCTCAAACTAAAAGTAAAAATTAAGCTTAAGTGCAGGATGATTGCTAAAGTTATTAAAAATTATTTTTATACAATTCTGGTAAATATATTTCTGAATCATTGCCCCATTTTGCTATTAATGCATCATTAATTATTTACTTGAGGGATAAAGAGATACCAAACAGGACATCCGCATAATTTATAGATTCGTATTCGCATGAGTTGCGTATTTCCAGATAGGTAGCTATCCCTTTATGGAGGGGCGCATAATTAAATATTTTCTGCAAGAAATCAAAGCGAAATTAACTGGCAGGGAATCAAAATACTGAAACTTTAGTAAATTTGTCTTTTTTTGGTATTGATGAGATAGTGTATTTATTTATTTATTTATTTATTTAGTAAAAATTGTGCACATACAGCAGGATTGCCAATTTACAGTGACACATATAACAGGAACATATAAGGACACAAACATACAAACATCAACAAGACTATACTATTGAGGGAGGTGTGAGAGATGTGTCAGAGAAAGGTTTATAAATGTGTTGGCTGGGAGTGAGAGGGGGTCAATACTTTCGGGAAGGGAATTCAGTAAAGCGGGGAGACGGAAGAAAAGGGACCGTTTGGTGAGGGACAATCTGGGAACGGGTTGGTGGAATAAAGAGTGATCGCGGGTAACTCGGGGGGGAACTCTGAAATTGATAAGGGAAATTAGTTCAGGACAGTCGTTAATGGAGTTAAGGGTGTTATGCATGAGTTTTAAATCGGATTTTAGACGTAGAGAGGAGAGATTACAAATCGAGAGCGAGGAAAGAAGTGATTCAGTGGGCGAGTCCCGAAGATGGGGGACTCTGTACTTGACAATTTTACTGAAAAAATTAGTTATCGTGTTAAGGGTATTAAGGTTAGATAGGGCAGACATTGACCATATAGGGGAGCAGTAGGTAATTAATGGTAAGATAATGGTTGAGAAATATGCGGTTAGAGATTGTACATCTTTTATTTCTGTGTAGCGGTAAAGTAGACCTAGAAGAGACATGGCTTTGCATTTAACTGCTTTGATATGACCTGAGAAATTTAGTTTGCGATCAGTTAATACACCAAGATCCTTGACAGAAGCAACACGATTCAGAGGAACTGAATTAATTGTATAGTTAAAGGTAAGAGGAGATTTTTTTAGGGAGAGAACTAGAGTATTGCATTTATTTGAGTTTAAATTTAGCATCCATGTGCTGCACCAATCTGAAATTTTATTTAAAGCCTCCTGAAGGTGGTAGCAATCCGTGGGGGAATTAATTTCCTTAAAAATTTTGCAGTCGTCGGCATATAGTAACGTGTGGGCTAGGGAGGTCGGGACTAGGGAAGCTAAGTCATCAATGTACAGATTAAAAAGATATGGTCCGAGAATACTACCTTGAGGAACTCCAGATGTCACAGAGGACCAAGGAGATGAGGCGCCAGATAGTATTACTCGCTGATTTCTATTCGAAAGAAAGCTGGTCAGTAATTTGAGAAAGTTTCCATGAACGCTAAAACGCTGACTGAGTTTATTAATGAGGAGGTTATGATTGAGGGAGTCGAAGGCTTTTGAGAAATCCAAGAAGATGGCATCTAATTGAGTCTTACTTGTTATCGCACTAACAGCGTGGTGTTGAAAAAGTGCTAAATTGGTCAAGCATGACCTGCCCGGAAGGAAACCATGTTGGTTGCTAGACAGAAAAGGGGAAGTAAAATAATAAAGTCTGTTGAGAATAATCCTCTCGCAAACAGAAGAAAGAATAGGTAGTAAAGAGATAGGGCGATAGTTAGATATTTCATTTTTAATTCCAGTTTTAAGAATAGGGATAACATTAGCGGATTTCCATTGGGGGGGGGGAAAGTACCGAGGGAAAAGCAGCGATTTAATAAGAGGCTTAAGGGAAGAGAGAGGGAGGAAGCGCAGTTGCGTACAAATATAGGACTTATGCCATCGGGGCCAGGGGAGCGACGGAGGGGGATCTTACAAAGAAATCTAAAACCTCCCGGGAATCGGTTTGGATTTGGGATAAAGAGTAGCAACAACTTGGAGTGAGGGAAAGATCGCTAGAGACGGGAGGGTTAAAAGCAGGAGTCAGACATTCCGTGAAGAATTTCAGAAATAAGTTCGGTCTTTCAGGTCCCACAGCTTTAGCATTGCCATAAGAAACAGCAACGGGAATCTGCGGTCGATTACGACGACGATTGACAAACGACCAGAATTTTTTTGGGTCAGATGTGATGGACGATGATAGCCTTAGTGTATATTCTTCGTAGTCGCGACGGATGAGAGATTTGGAAAAGCGACGTAATTCGATGAAAGAACGCCGAGTGTTCTCGTTCGGAAAATTTTTATACAGGTACCAAGCGCGATTTTTGTTACCCAGAAGGTGCACAGTGTCCGGCTTAAACCACGACGGGAATTTCTTTGACTTGGGTTTCACAAGAGGGACGAAATCTTTTATCACACTTTCAATAACAAGGTAAAGGAAGTCCACCCCTTCTTCAGGAGACAAAGCGGTAAGCACACCCCAGGGGAGAAGGTCGAGGCAGCGATTAACGTCCTCCCAGCGGACCTTCGACCAGGCAGGGAAAGGCTTCATGTGGGCAGGGGGATCCCCGCGGAGTTTCCGGGAACCTCTAATGCGGAAAACTGCATCCAGAGACTCGTGGTCAGAGTTGAAAATATTCCTTCCCGGGGTAAGAGCCTCAGGGGGAACGGACGAGAGGAGAAGGTCCAGGGTTGCCAGGTTTCGGGTGCGTTGGGTGCAGTATTGCGAAAGTTGTAGAGCACTTATAAAATGTTCAATGAAGAATTCGTCGTGACCATTGAGAGGGGTACCATGCGTTGGGGTGTCCCATTGAATGGATAAATTAAAGTCACCAACTAAAATAATTGGACCAAGATTAATAGTTTTAAACACAGAATCAAGACAGTTTTCGAGAACCGAGATATCACTGCTTGGGGGACGGTAAAAACAGCCAACAAAGATTTTATTAACTTTGGAATGCGCACCATGGGGTAGAGAGACTTCACTCCATACGATTTCGCAAGCAGTTTCGAGGTCTTTGCGTCGCTTTGAGGGGTACTTGGAATTAATGGCAAGGAGCACCCCGCCACCTCTAGTCAGACGATCTCGGCGGTAAACACTGTGTGAGACCGAGAAGGATAATTCACCATCGGCAAATGAGGGGGACAGCCAAGTTTCGGATAACGCAATTATATCAAATTGCGCAAGTTCATGCGCATGGGAGTCAAAAATTGATAGTTTGTTTTTAAGACTTCTCACATTCTGGTAGTACACATGCACTGGGGGGGGCACAAGGAGGGCCGGGGTTAAGTTCGATTAAATATTATATAAAACCTTTATTAGAGTTTTCAATTTTACCTTTCTGGAAATGTTTCAAACATTAAGATGTATCTTATTCAAACAACTTTTAGTCAAAATAAACGATAAAACAGCATTTGATTTACTACTAGTAGGATTATAAATAGGTGGACATTTTGTTTCAACTAGCCAGATTTGAGAATAACAGTGAGGCAGTTAGCCAAGCCTACAAATCAAGCAAATCAGCCAGTTGGTCAAAGGAGAGCAGTGAGTACCAATCTTACATTTTTAGGATAAAGTCAAATCATGAGAAAGGAAATTAATTATCATCTTAGGAAATAGGAAGCCTAAGTTTAACACATCCAGGGAAAAGGGCATACCATAGGGGTGGTGGAATAACTTGTATTTTGGTATATTTAAGATCAAAATGAAAAAGCGCACTAAGATATATGCTGTAGAAAAATATTGCGAACAAAAAAGGCATGGAATTTATGACTTAAGCCTCTAATTAAATATGCTAACAAGAATTTTTCGTATTTGTTGCCGTATTGTGAAGTATTGTACGGCTCTGAAACATAATATTTGAAGAAAGATAACAGATTTCAAGAATCTAGAAACTTGATTATGGAAAATAAACAGGGCAGAGAGGAAGTAATAGGAAATAATGTTAAAAATGGTAGCAAAATTTACATATGGACCTTGAAAGCAGCAGAAAAATGGATGGATGTGTAGTAGATACGGGATGGTATAAGTGAAGATTTTAAGTAAACTATTAGAAACTGACCATTAAATAAATTTCGTAAAATTAACAGCATTTGAGGTTTGAATCCTTGCGGCACATTAAGAATCTAATTTCTATATTAATTAATCTTAATTCATAAGTGAATTTTACATTGATTTCTAGGTGTAATCCGGTCGATCCGGTTCGATCCGGTGTAATTCGCGTATGAATTTGATTTGAAACTTTCGAAACATTTTTTAGAGGTATCGAAAACTTTTTTTTTGAGGTCAACATAATATTCGTATGGATTTTATGTCTTTGTTTAGTTTCTAATCCGTAAATAGCGGTTATCTGGAGTAGGTGTGCTTTCACGGCGACTTTCTGGTTGAAATGTTTTCGGATTTCCTACGGGGTCAATTTATTCATTTCCTCCTCCGTTGTATCAATGTGTGATTGAGCAATCGTCCTTGGGGATCCAGGTATCCACATACTACGGTGTATAGAGAGGCAATTTATAAATATTTTCAATGCAACAATTTCAGAGCGTAAAAATCATTCGCCTTGACTGGGACTCGAACCCAGATCCCTCAATATCCGGTCGAGTGCTTTAGCCACTTAAGCTACCGAGGCGTCCTCTTAAACTCTGAAATTTTGGGGCTTTTAAAGGAACTAGATGTTTTGACGAAATACCGTACATACAATGTCACATGTATTCGTAGTCGTGCGCGAGGCGCCACTGTCCACGAGGTTAAAGCCAACTTTAAACACGTATGGTGTTTTCCCTTTGACAAATTCCAAAGAAACTGCGGGAGATGCCGCAACAGTAACTTTTAACGGAGTCATCCGCTAATGTGCATTTCAATGCAACAATTTCAGAGCGTAAAAATCATTCGCCTTGACTGGGACTCGAACCCAGATCCCTCAATATCCGGTCGAGTGCTTTAGCCACTTAAGCTACCGAGGCGTCCTCTTAAACTCTGAAATTTTGGGGCTTTTAAAGGAATTTAAAGGAAAGGAAAAAGGAAAGGAAACAAAATTTCAGAGTTTAAGAGGACGCCTCGGTAGCTTAAGTGGCTAAAGCACTCGACCGGATATTGAGGGATCTGGGTTCGAGTCCCAGTCAAGGCGAATGATTTTTACGCTCTGAAATTGTTGCATTGAAATGCACATTAGCGGATGACTCCGTTAAAAGTTACTGTTGCGGCATCTCCCGCAGTTTCTTTGGAATTTGTCAAAGGGAAAACACCATACGTGTTTAAAGTTGGCTTTAACCTCGTGGACAGTGGCGCCTCGCGCACGACTACGAATACATGTGACATTGTATGTACGGTATTTCGTCAAAACATCTAGTTCCTTTAAAAGCCCCAAAATTTCAGAGTTTAAGAGGACGCCTCGGTAGCTTAAGTGGCTAAAGCACTCGACCGGATATTGAGGGATCTGGGTTCGAGTCCCAGTCAAGGCGAATGATTTTTACGCTCTGAAATTGTTGCATTGAAATGCACATTAGCGGATGACTCCGTTAAAAGTTACTGTTGCGGCATCTCCCGCAGTTTCTTTGGAATTTATAAATATTTTGGTGTGTAGAGCGGCTATTCTTTCATTAGACGAACTCAGCCACGCAAAAGGCGAATTTTCTGTTCAGGAGTGTGAAAAATTAATTTAAAAATATTGGCTCATGATGTATGCGGAGACTTTCTTAAAATTGAAACGTAACCTTATGGATTATATAAATATTTGTTAAAAGCGTAAACCTTAACCTTTGTTCTTTCTATGCCAAGCAAGGCGGATAAATTAATCATCATTCAGCGCCACCGGATGAATGAATTAATCTCTGTATACGGCTTGAAGAGCTTGTCGCGCTGCTTATCCCTGGAGGAAGAGAATTTTTTCCTTTTGCTTCCATTATGGAATTTTAATTAAATCCTTGAAATAGCAAAACGATACAGCATGCCCAAAAATCCTAGCCTTCAGGTCAGATAAGGTATATTACCTATACTATTTAAAGGCACCATGTAAAGATTCCATGTTCAACTTGGTCGTTAATTGGGTGAAATTAAAGGTTTTCAATCCTCGCCAATTAATTTAAGTGAAAAAATTACTTTTGTGACATGAAAATTTATGATTCTGTAATAAGAAATTCTGCATAGTAATCAGGTAACAAGATACTATAAAAATTTTGAATTTTTGAGAAAGAGAGTGATTTATTTCTGTATTTATTTATTCCCCTCTTTTACCTAAAGTTTTAGGTTCCAAATGTGATCTCCTGTTACATAGATACAGCCTCTTTGTATCTCATTTATAATCCTTTTATTAAATCTTTTCCGTATCATAGATTTACCCAACCTTGTACCTAGATTTGGTCTCTTCTGTGAACCATTGTACCTAAGTTATTAACCATTTACCGTCGGTGTCCTTGTGCCGTATATTTGAACAGCACTCTCCCTCGCGTGCACTTTTTCGGATTTGTCTTAAACCGTAAAATCCATTCAGACTGTAGTGTCGATAAGCCGATGATTGGAAGAAGTGGTGATTGCGCTGAGCGTTCAGACCCTATCAAGTTGGATATTTTGAAACCGCGACCTTTAGGTTACCTGCGTAGCATCATATAGAAAATAAAAACGGCGAGTGAAAATGTCATCAGTTAACGCCCGCAAGATTGAAATTACAAACGCTTCCGAACGTGAAACGGCTCTAGAGTTCAAAGGATGTATGTGCGGCGGCACTAGAATCCCATTGGAAATGCGTCGTCATCCCATACTGTGGTGTCAAGCGCACAAACTCTCCTTGAAATGCACGTAT
Source organism: Hetaerina americana (assembly GCF_022747635.1). NCBI lineage: Eukaryota > Metazoa > Arthropoda > Insecta > Odonata > Calopterygidae > Hetaerina > Hetaerina americana. The sequence goes on from NW_027286985.1 coordinate 16,214,914, forward strand.
TTTACCCTGCCATTTTTTCCCCCTCCTCTCCGATCCATTCTTGTCGTTTCCATTGCGTGGTGACCTTTTGTGGACAAGGACAGCGATTGTGAATGATCTCCATCTTGCGACACACCTAACGATTCTTCCGAAAGAGACGTTCTGAATCTATTATTGTTTTAAAACCACCTGATACGTCACTCGAGCTGTGACTATTGAAGGTCTTTTCATATGCACTTCCGTCTTCAACCTCCGAGCACTAATCGATAGATACATTTTGATGCTCGGTTTAAAGGTTTATAAAATATAATATTTCATTTTTAGGAGAATAAAATATATGATCGAGAAGCTATAAAAATTCAGGTAGCATATAAAAATTGAATAAGAGTATCTCAAGGTCTAGAAAAGCGTATCATCATACTTTCAAACAGCTTTTGTTATTTTTTGTAGTTATTTTTTCCTAAATGTGGTTTATAAAAGTACTACCTAATTAATTCTATCAACTTTTAATTTACTGATAACTGTATCAGTTATTAATTTGCATGCAAAATTTTCTTCACATACCTTCCTGGTCCTACAATCGGATTCGTTTTAAACTGCACTTTCGTGTATCAAGAGCGCTCGGTGCAGTTAATTTATTAACTGAAGCCCAGCAATTTTGAATGACCTTCACGGCATTTCGTCGACTCTCAACGCAGAGCTTTTCCAAATTGGAAACGGTAGCCTTTTTAATTGGAATGGGAATCCTGATTGTTTTGGTGGAAGGCGAGGAATAAAAAAAATGTCTTCCACACGGCCGGAAACCACAATGCCTCAGACAACGAAATTAAAAAATCAGTTCAGGAGTTAAGAGAGCCGTAATTTTGTTACATAGATGGCCTGAGGTCCTGAAAAATTAAAAAGGTTCACCAAATGTGAGCGAAAACTGTTCAATCCGAATTAAGTCATCTGCATCAACCTTCGCAGTAAAACGTATTTCCTAACCAGTCCATTAACATTTCTTGGGACACCTCTTTAATTCCCACTGCCGTTTCGTTTTCAGGACTTGTAACGTATTATACTAGTTGAAGTTATTGCACAAATGAGGGAGAAGTGGGTGGCATCCAACATTCTTCAAGGGTGTCTTGAACACTAGGGCGTACGTAATATCCACTTAAACAGCACCATTCAATTTTTTGCGGACGGCAATTAAAATACGTTACAGGAGTGCAATGAGCAGAACAAGTGACGCTCACTCGCATTTCATATAATATTTCCTTTTGGTGTCCAAATGGGAATAGAATCACTTTACAAATACACGGTAAAGAGCTCTTGATGTGAAATTATGAGACATTACATGAGCTTAATAGGTATTACTTCGCTCGAATTGATAGAGAGTCATGCTTGACTTCAGTATTTGAGGGGAAAGCCCATTAAAAGACTGCAACCCACACTCCACAAAGAACTTTTTTAGACGTGTATAGAAATAATATAGTAAAGGAGCCGTTTTCTAAGTCTTAGCATTAGCCATGCAACATTTGAAATGTGCAGCAAGTATTTTGAAATCATCCGATTTGATGTTAATTATGTGATTTGATCATGTTTGAATACAATCCGGCAGATTTATGAAAAGGCAGAGGAATAACGTGAGCAAGCCTGGTGGAATTTTTAAATGAACTTGAACGCAATCTCTAATCAAAAAATGGCGGGCGAGACTAATTTCAAGTATTCGAGAAAATTACGGGGCATTCGATTAAATTATGTATTCAAGGAACATATCTAGATGCAGAATTATTGTAACGGTTAAGGATCAAATAATGTAAATAAAATGCTAAATGAACTACAATAGGAATTTTAAAAAAATCATGCCGACGGTACTGAAGGAAATATTAGCCACTCCGTCATATACTTCGCGTTCACAACAAAATGTTTGCGCACCATGGGGATTTCGATCAAAAGCCCTATTTTTAATTTTCCGTTGCTCTTTCGCATTTTAAAGCCTTAGAAGTCGACCCTCAATTGTGTGATTTGATGCTGATTTCGCTAGCAACTCGTCACGCTTTCGGGGCGGCTCGCAAGTTATGACTTAACGGTGCCCGCAGTTTTTCGTATTTATTGCTGTATTAAATTAATAAATGTAGGCAACATAGAAACATCAACTAATACACGTCAAAGAATAGTTTTGAATTTAGCTTTGTTTATTTTCAGCCAATGTCAATATTTTTTGCAAACTATTTGACAAGAAGAAGTGAAGAAAATGCGTGCATATGTTATTTTTTATCATTAGATTGATAATTGATGGCCTTGATTCCTTTCTGTTTCCGCAATCGCATATCTATATTCTATTCTTTACCTGTTAATATTTGCATTCCTCGGAAGTGCTTCAAGAATTGGAATATAGCGGTATGTGACATCGTCCCACATCTCAAAGTTGTAGCATTACCTACAAGTTTGTTAAGAGTAGTTCCTCTCCACTAGAAGTATCCAGATTTTTCCTGGGTTATGTTTCATAAATCAATGCAGACTCTAGATCCGATTAGTTTGTACGTCGGTATACATTGCTCATGATGTACGCACAATGAATATGAAAGATTTTTGAACGTTGTTTTAGCTTCTGATTCTGCGAGGAGATGGAGACTGTGATAAGGAGAAACTTGCTCCATTATTTCTCAGTATAAGAATAATCCAGAAAATAAAATTCCTCGCACAAACGTCGCAAATCTATGAAGCCTTAAATTCCCGTCATGATCTCGCTGGAGAAACTCTAATTAATTTAAATAGTATCAGAATAAATTACATTCATCCGCTAATCCCATTTTCACGAGGCAATAATAGATAATGTTTATATGAAAGCCATAAGTTTTAGATTAAAATTAAAAATGTACCATTTAAGAGTGTTTTTGATCATTTGGCCCTTATAAAAGATAAATTTTATCAGACTCTTATCAGAGGAATAAATTACTTATGCGATGACTAAGTTCATCTCATTTCATAAATGGGGACTCAAGTAATCAATACAATATTCATATTTGTGTGCCCACACATAATTCGGAAGAAGTTTCTCGGTGTAGACTAAAGGATCTGTTATAATTCCACGAATACACTGGGGTTTGCTACATAAAAAAATCATTGTGTTCAACTCTGCGAAATATTTTTACATTCTTTAGCCTCACAGGGTGTATTTCTCACCAAGCTTAATCATTGAGTTCGCTGCCAAACGGAGAGCCTCCTTTTCTTGGAAATTTAACAGTGGACTTTTCGCATAAACCTTCTCATTTTTTAAATAAAATTAAATTTAATGCAGGCTTAGTTTGACTCTGCGTAAATGTTATGCCTTTGATATTTAAGTATTACCATTCGTGGAAGCAGGAACTTCCTTATTATTCTTAGGAAGCGCAAGACCTGTATCAGGAAATGGCACGGGAAACTCTCGATTGAGGATTGAGGTACAGCAAAGGAACTTTCTTTCAAAGGCCTTTTCGGTAGCATGAAGTGCTAGTTTAGAAAGAAGGTAGATAGATAGATAAACGTCTTTATTCGGGAGAAGAGGACTCTATGCTATACTGAAGTTCTCCGGAGGATGTTAAGCTCTTTTCTTAGAGTGGAATGGAATCGTGTTTCCTCATGAAGATCCTCAGGACCTCCGATAAAGGAAATGGGAAAGAATATGAAGCACATTTTAAATCAGGAGATAGCGTCAAAGTGGGGTATATATGGGCTCCTTACGAAAAAATTCGCTGGGTTATCCTTGAACAGGAACTTACGGTACCCTAACAGAATAGTTCTACGTGCTCGCCAACCTCCTTGGGAAGTGGATTGGATTCTTTATTGCCATAATTCAACAATTCAATAATTCAATTCAAGGTATTGATGAGGAATTTACGGTCTATGCTTTCCCGTCGTCCGAGTAATTCGAATGCTTAATTCTTAAATGAACTAGTAGGAAAGAAGGTTCCAATAAAAACGTTTTCAATTAACGATACTTCAATGAAACTAGTGACCCGCTCTCTTCATCGGTAGATTTATTGGAAAATAATCAATAAAGGACACAACTCAAAGCTAAGATGTAAGATATATAATTAAGGATATCCGGTTTTTCTTTTGAAAATAAACCAAACGGAAAGAGGCAAAGAATTTGATCACCTTTATTGAAGGCAACTGGAATCACCACTATTAAGAAATAACATTATTTTAAATGGAGCGTTGCGGCTTAGATGGGGTATAGTCTCCGGATAGTCTATAGAGTGTAATTGATTATCTCTTACCGACTATGATTTCAAATTTATATATGATTTACCGCTTGCAAGCCGTATAGAGTTCAGTTCTTTGAAGGAGATAATCCTCGTTCTTTAGTTTCTTTCAGTTTTTAATGGCCACTTACGGGAAGCGTACGCTCCAAAATCAAGTTACTTAAATGTAGTACTATCCTTTCACGATAGTTGGTTTGAACTTATTCCTAAGAAAACCTTATCTTAGGTACTAAAAACTAGGCGAGGGGAAAGGTCTAGGATCAGGATCTGACGTAATTATAGAAAGATTTAGTGGCCATAAAATCAAATAGTGGATTGAAATGGGGATATTCTCATTCGTCACTCGGATTTAAAGTCGGGGCTCTACGATCGGTAACCGAAGACTCTTCTCTTCTCTTAAGACTACAATGCCAAATTTTTTGCTAGCTCAGTTTATATGCCCTAATTTTTTCGATCTTGTCAGTTTAAAACGATTTCATGTCCCTTAGTTCGAAACAAGCCAACGTCCTGCAAACCAATGTCTTCGTTTCGATTACCTAGAGATTTCTCACGCCATTTTTCCTTAGCGTCCTCCTAACTGTTTCGGGAAAACCTACACTCCATTGACATCGTTTTACTGAATTTCTCTTTTGCTTTCGCAATAAGCTCTTTGCATTTATGAAGTTCTTTCATTTTCCCAAATATATATCGCAATTCTTAGACAAGTGACTGTATTGATTTTTAAGTTTTCATTCAACACTTTAAACTTGAGGGCCATGATATGCACCCTACGAGAAAGAAGCACTTGTACCTGTATTATATAGAAAAAAAGGTCTCATCAACAAACATTTGAGTCTTCACGTTTTCACGTTGTTCTGAGCGATCGGGTTACGGCCAGTTAACGTCTGAAAAGAGCCAGTTACGATTTGAAAAAAATCTCTTTTTCCCGCAGTTCCAAGCATTGCGAGTTTGTCATGCACCTCCTCGAACCCAAAGGCATGATTAGCGAGAGGAGGCAGGAATCTAAATAAGCTGACCCTTATTTTTTAAAGAAACTCCTCGGTTTCATCAGCACCCGCAGCGATGAAATATAAATCAGCACTTAACGCGTGCATAGTATGTGTGTGTGTTATTTACCCCCTTTCGTTGCATATTAATATTTTGTGGGAAAAAAGGACCACAATTTTTTCTGACTTTCCCGGATGTGTCCTGTTTAGGAACTTTTCGACTCCTTTAAAGATAATGGAATATTTTCTCTTGACTCGTTCAAAACTTGAGGCCATTAAAAATATTTGCCCCGCTGAATCTTCATATGCGCACGGATCATTAACTGCCAAATCTGGCCATTATGGAGGTGTGCACCACCAACACCATATTATGGTGAGTTTAATTCCTTTACTTGGACAATTAAGCTCCAGTAAGGCTATTTTCTCCGTGGTAGATGACTTTGAAAAAGCCCTTGCTCCGGTCAAGAGATGCGCTCGCCGGAAAGTTAACCGCATTTTTATTGGCACTGCAGCTGCGAGCCCTGTGGTATTAAAATAGTTTTCACCCGTATATGTTTCTACCAGGCAATTGTACATCCAGTGTAATGAAATAAATTGCGTTTTTGAGAGAATGCTGTGTTAAGTGATAAAATTAACCACATTAAGACAAAACTAAACTAAATATAGTTTTATGGTGACGATTTTCACGCAGGAAAAAGGTAATATTAAAGATAAATTTTATGCTCCGGTATTTAGGCAGTTTAAACACTGACATTCACATGTGAGACTGCTATCGCTTGTCGTTAAACATTCGTTTGAAACGAGGTAATGTGTTTTGTCTTTGAGTTACACCGTCACCGTAAACTTACCGTCACCCTGACGGCTTTTTATAAAATTGAAGTTCTAATAATTATAATACAAGGGGCATGCTTACATCTGTATGTTTTTTGCACCCTATTAATTTCACATTATTCCCCTCTGTTCCCATACTTATACGAGGCATTTAGAGACGGTTTGAAGTGGGTTAAAAATACGCATTTGAATCTTTCTTTTGCCCATTGATAACGATCCCTAACAATCGCATTTTTTATTATTCTACAACTATTATAAGGACTAAAAATATATTAATACATAATGTTCAACAGATTTTTACCAAATGTTAACCCTTTATCAAGAGATATGTGCTCTTTATGATAACTTAAGGAATTTCGGAATAAATCCATGTCCTCCATGGTATAAAATTAACATAAACATAACTATATTTACAAAAAATACTTATTAATAATAATTATTTCATGAATGTTGTTAGTGATGCATAATTCAATATATAATTGAAGTTTACTCACTGGGCACATCCATGTCAACATAGTCATGTTGATTCTTTTAGAAATACCTTCAAGGCAGCCTAAAATTGCTCCAAAACTCTTTGATTTCTGTTATTGAATGGACTATTTATTTATGATACGCTATGAAGTAATAATAAACATTTATTATTATATTTATCCATTTTTGGGTGCAATATGACTTGGAGCTTCATTGGGCAAACTGGGAAGTGCTCAAAAGGCACATTTGTTATTATTCACTGAGTAAAAAATCCGTGGGAAGTCTTCGAAAAACATCGTAACATGTGAATCGTCGGAAAACTTAATTTCTATGAGAAAATGTAATGAATCCATCAAAAAACAATGATATATGTGCGAGTACAAAATTTCTAGAAAATCTATAAACACGTTTGTTAAAATAATTGTTACAATGCTTGCAAATAGAGGTACAGGTCCAAAATAGGGTCATTGAAGGTTGGGCGAAAAGCTTTAGAAGTTATTTTCCTAACGAAAAATACATTTGGATATATCCCCCCTCCCATGGCCAACAACCTTGACTTGGTGGAATGGCTTTAGCGTTCCGATGACCCCTAGAGCTATGCTGGAGGGAGCAATGATAATTGCTCCTGGTGGGGTCACCCATACCAGATACGACGAAGGCTACGAGCCACACGAAAGGTAGTCCGCGCAGCGTCTATTCCTCAGTGAGGTGGTTGAGCGTTTGACCCCAGATGGGGCGGCCATTGAGTGATGGTGTTACGTTAAAAACGCTATTGAGGAGGGCAACGGTAAACCACCTCAATTATCATTCCCAAGATTAATATGATGGACACTACAGAGACAGCATGATTCCTGGTAACTACGGGGCTCGGCCCAATCGGCCGTGTGTCGTGCCCAGCAGCGGAAGAGGCAAGGTTTCCGCGGTCGTCATCTCACGAAATCCTTTCAAAGGAAAACCGACAGCATCAGAAGGCCAAATAAGTTAAAATTAGAACATGAAATGTTTGGACAATGTGGAAGATAGGAAAATTAGAGATATTAAGCAAGAGATGGAAAGAGGAAATATAGATACTTTAGGTTACTGCGAGGTGAGATGGAAGGATAGCAGGGATTACTGGAGTGATAGTTGATATAATTAGAGTAATGGAATAATATACAGCGGCTGGGACGAGAACCTACGAGGCGTTTCCATAATATTGAATACAGAGTTAGGTAGAAGCGTAGTAAACATGGAACAAGCAACGGATAGAATATTACTATTAGATATAAAAGTAGAACCGACGACCTTGGTCATTGTTCAGGGATACACGGGCACCGAGTAACCATAAAGAGAAAGAAGTCCATAGGATATACGATCAGTTAGAGGATATAATCGCGTGTGTCCATGCGGGGAATCATTTGATAGTGATGAGGGATTGGAATGCAACGATAGGCGAAGGAAGATATGTTGTTGAGGTAGGGGACTACGATTTAGGCACGAGGAATGACCGCGGGGAGAAAGCAGTTGAGTTCTGCAGGAGACAGGGGCTAGTCATCACTAACACTTGGTTTAGACACCGCAAAAGGCGTAGGTATACATGGGAAATGCCAGGTGACTCAGAAAGGTATCAGCTAGATTATATCCTGGTTATACACAGGTTTAAGAACAGTGTGATAAATTCGCACAGCTTCCCGGGAGCGGATGCGGACTCTGACCACAATTTAGTTGTTATGAAATGTAGCGTCCGTTTCAAAAAGATAAGGCAGGGGCGGCGAGTTAGAAAATGGAATGTAGAAGCATTAAATGGGTTGAAAAGGAAGGAATACAAACAGGCGGTAGAGAAAATCATGGAGGATGGTAAAGGGCTTAGTACTATCGAGGATAATTGAAAATATATCAAAAAAGGGATATCGAAAGCCGAAAATGAAACTATTGGAATCGTTGATGGGAAACGGACAAGGAAACCATGGATAACGAGTGAAATGATTAGTAAGATAGACGAGAAAAGAAAGAGGAAGAATGTAAACACAGAATCAGGCAAAAGGAAGTACAAAGAGTCAAATAATAAATTAAGACGGGCAACGAATAAAGCCAAAGAAGCATGGTGGAAGACGCAGTGCGAGGATTTTGCAAGTTTGCAGAGAAAGGGTGAAATTGGTGCGCTGTACAGCAAAGTAAAATCTTTATCGGGAAGTAAGAAAGGAAGACCTATGCTAACAGTTAAAGATAAGGCGGGTAAGATAATAGTTGACGCAGGAAAGGCCCAAGAGAGATGGAAAGAATATATAGAAGAACTGTATAGGAAAGAACTTCGATCAACAAAGTTAGACATAAAAGAGGAACATGACGTAGAGAAAGATAGCTTAGGTCCAGGTATACTCGACGATGAGACAGAAAGGGTATTAAGGGAGATGAAATGAAATAAGGCCGTGGGGGTATACAATATTCCTGCGGAACTACTAAAAGGTTTGGGAAAATATGGTAGTAAGAGACAATATGGGCTGATTCGTAGTATCTATGAGGAAAAAATCTGACCGAAAGACTTTGTGAGATCAGTGTTAGTTCCTGTTCCCAAAAAGATAAAGGCTACATCATTTGAGGACTACAGGACAATAAGTTTGATATCCCACGCAGCTAAAGTTGTCCTCAGGATCATAAACAAAAGGATAGCGAGTAGGGCTAATGATTACTTAGAGGATGATCAGTTTGGGTTTAGGAAGGGGAGAGGTAAGCGTGATGCCATTGCAGTAAGCGAAAAAGCGTTTGATAGAGTGAACTGGGAAAAAATAATGAGTATATTGCAGAAAATTGGAATAGATTGGAGGGAAAGGAGACTAATCCGCAACCTGTACTTATCTCAGACTGCTCAGGTGCGGGTGGGAAACGGGTAGTCCGGATGGGCAGTGTTAGGAAGAGGTGTAAGGCAGGGTTACCCATTATCACCGTTGCTGTTCAACTTGTATGTAGAGGAAATGATTAAGGAGGCATGGGAAGAACTGGAGTTGGGAATGAAAGCCGGTGGGGAATACGTAAAATCAGTAAGGCTTGCTGATGACCAAGCTTAAGTTTGTCAGACAGCCAAGTGGTTGCAAGCCTTGCCGAGTGAATTGGAAATTCAATGCGATAGATATGGGATGAGAATCAAAAAAATAAAACAAAGGTTTATACGATTTTCCAGAAAGGAAAAGGCTAAGCTAAACTTTAAAATAGGAGGGCAAAAAATAGAGCAGTTAGAACAGTGTATGTAACTCGGAAGTGTTTTGGAACAACACGGTCAAAGTAGTAGGGACGTAAGGATAATAATGCGCTAGGCAAAGAGGCTTTTACGGGGAGAAGGGAGTTGATGACAGGGACTTTGAGTAAGGATGTTAAGAAAAGGCCCGTCAAAACTTTGATATGAATTGTAATTATGTACGGTGCGGAAACATGGTCACTGAAGCAGGAGGATTTTGAGGTAGATTGGTGGCTGATTTTTTGTTGGGAGAAAGCGTAAGGAGGCAGGAAAAAGGATTAAGGGTGTATCGATAGGCAGTGGGATATTGAAGACTGCAATAGAGGGGAGATGGTTAGACAAACGATAAAAAGGCAGGAACAAGATAGAGATGCAGGAAGGAAGAAAATATACGAAGATGAAGAAGGACTTGATGTAGAGTAGGTTGCTGTATTGTGTTTTGTTAGAGTATAGTTGTTTGGTAGTTCAGTCCATCCAAAACCTACCTTAGCCGGTACCTAACTTTAAAAAAGCATGGATATTACCTCACTCATTGGGGAAAAAAGGTACGGGCAGCATTTTCTTTCACTTCGACTGGAAAACTTTATATTCATTAAATGCATGAAATATTCATTTGGTTTACGTAGATAAAATTGAAATTATTCTTACTGAATTATTTTTCGATCCTTCTGAAGTTCTCTACAAGGTTTGTACAAAAAGTATGAGTAACGAATTTGCCTCGACGTGTTCGTTAAGTGCTGAATTCTCGCCGTCGGTTATTGTGTGCATGATCCCAGAGCGAATTGGCATTGATAGAATGACTGTGCACACCATTATCACTGAAAACTTGGAGATGCGAAAGATCGGCACTAAACTCATCTTGAAGGTCTTGACGGACGATCAAGAGCAGAGTCGAGTGTCTGCTTGCGAAATCCTGCAACGGCGTTGCGACGATTTCCCAACCCCGTTAGAGTATCAAATTTGCACTAGCAGACTATTTTCTATTCTTAAAAGTGAAATTCTCCGTTAAAGGGCATCACTACGGAGCGTCTTTGACGGCATTTGGGGTCCCGTGGTGGTGCACGTGTACCCTTGAGGACCTTTCTTTTGGGTCCCGTGGCTTGCACGTGTACCCTTAAGGGCCTTTCGGAATCCGCTTACCAGGGAGCCTTCGAGTCGTGGAAAAGCCGCTGGCAAAAGTGTGTCTACGCTCAAGGGATGTACTCAGAAGATTTTTAAGGCATTGTAGCAATATCTGAAAGAAATCTATTTTTCCAAAACTTTTTCTTAACCTTTCATGTCACTACCAGTTTGCCTGTTATGCGATTTCCCAAGATTTTCTCATTATATTCAACAATTTTTTCCCTGTTTTATGTATGCTTTGGAAAACACCTAAATTTCCTATTCGTACGCATTACCAATTAGGTCCGCGTCAATTTTAGTATGTCATTTCATCGTAAAAAAGTTCCGCTGTTGTATATACTTCGTCTTACCATCATGACCAAGTGACATGCGAGGGAGGAGAAGAAAATATGTCAAGTCATACAATTTTTAATTTAAAATTATCGCCTCGGTTGGAGAGTCTAGATTGTTACGGTCCGGAATTTGTAGGCTTAAGATGTCGACTCTTCAAGGACGATGTGGACAAAAAATTAAGGATCTGACAAATTTTCGTTTTCTCTCTTCATCATGAAGTTCCATGAAGGTGAGCTTTGTACCATCGCATCATACTGGCTTCTTAAGAGCATAATGCTGGAAGAATTGCACTCTGTGTGGCATTTTCCATCTACATCAGAAACTAGATATTGCATGGCTATTTTAACGCCGTGTTTAGCTCTATTATGATCGACGTAAAAACTATCATTTGAAAATCCTTCAGACTTGATAACCCTTTATTTAACTCCGAAGAAGCCTCAGGTTTGTAGGTCTCTTGGTTGGATGTTATGGAGGATTCAGCAAAATTACATAAACCTTAAAGCCTCCTGGGAAAGATATGAGTCCCAAAACGCGCATGCTGACTCTCGTTTTACAAATTCATGACCTTATAAAACAGTGGAAGGTAGTTTTTTTTCAAATTGTTTTTCGACAAAAAGTTTAAGATCGAACTCATGCGAGAAAGAGGCAGCACAAAAACTCAAATGACGTGTTGAACACCGCCGTAAAATGAAGTATTGGAACTCGTATAGCGGAGTTCTCAGGGAGAAGGGAGATCTTAAGGGTGAGCCAAGCGACTCAACGACGTGGAGGATTTAATGCGGGGGTGGCAGAAAAACTTTTTTTTCGACGCGAGGAGAAAAAATGTAGCGAGGGGTTGGGAGAAGGGTGAAAGGCGCGTTGAGGAGTGATCTGCTCTCGAGTGGAAAGTTGGAAAAATTCATGCTCACACCCACACACGCGCATATATTTATGTTCGCGTATCTTATGGGGGTGATAGGGTACGGCGATAGAGCGTTGGAAGGAAGAGGCAGGAGAAAGAGTATACGGCGTCGGGGGAAGTGAGAGAGATTGGTGTGCGGGGGAGAGTCGATCGACTTGAGTTCCCTGGGATTCGGAAGAGAGAGAGAGGACGGGAAAATACGGAAAAGTGGGAAGATGACACAGATGGAAGTTCAGCTGAGCGCGAGAGCGGCGTGAAGGAACGTGGGGGAGGGAGGGGTCGGGGGAGTGGGGTTTGTGGGGGCCTTCCCGCGCCCTGTCGCCTGGCCCCCCCTTCCGAGAAGAGGTGGGAGGTTGAGGCGAGCGCGAGAGAGAGATAGCTCAAGCAGCCGATACCACTATGAAAAGGAGGGGTGGGAATTTGGAGGGAGGGAGCGATGCGGGAATAAGGGGAGAAAAATAAATGTAAGTGGTGTGCTTAATCTGACACGGTGGAGCGGGTGGGGAGCCCCTACTTCCAGAGGTGTAATACCCGCAGGAGTGGGTGCTTTATCGTCTCTGCCGTGGACGCAAGGGGGGGAGGGGGGCTGAGAGTGGGTTTCGTGGGGAAAGGAGGTGGTGGTTGACGCCGAGTTTCGCGCGCTGTGGATCGAGTCGGAAGGCGAGAGAAGTCGACGGTGCGGCTCGGATTCATGAGGGCGGACTCTCCTCGGTGGGAGGCGGACCTAAGGGAGGGGGAGGCGCGTGCGGGGGTGAAGGGAGAGATGGGGGAGGGAGGAGAGGGGGGGTATGAGATGTTGGCGGGGGAACTCGACCGTCGACGTTGTCGGGAAGAGAATTTGACCGCCAGAGAAAGGAAAAAAATAAGTTTTTCTTTGCTCTGGGATCTATTCTTTCATTCTCTCCCCCGTTCTCTTCTCCCTCACCATCTCTCATCGCCAACAATCCAATCTGCGGAGGAAATGCCGCGGGAGGACACGTCTTATTCTTCCTTTTTTTCGATCTAGGAAATGTTCGGGGATGGGGGAAGTGTTTCTCCTTTTTTATTATACCTCGACACATAAAGGCTGGGGAGAAAATTAGTTCGATATCGAAAGTTGCTAACACTCCACCACCCGGGGAAGAGGGGGGGGAGAATGGGGAAGAATGGCGGAAGGAACTTAGCACATGAAATGGAGTGGTGATCGAAGTGGAGTCGAGAGCTGTTGGAGGCGGAAGAGCTTCCTTCCCGGGGTGAAAAAGGAGACCGATATTGCTTTCGGAAGGAGGTTGGTTCTTTTGAGATTTCACGTGTGACACGGAGAAGATAAGGTCCCGGAGAGTGTGCGTAGGGGGCCATTCGTTTCCGACACAGGCTAGGAGGCTTTTTTCCCTCCCGCCTCTCGTTTCGGAGTGCGGGGCTGGGTTAAGCCACGCTCGGTGTACTTCGGCGGCTGCTCTACCGAGCGCGCCCGGAATATAAAATCCCTTGGTCAAGAAAAACGGACGCTCGCGTAGTTGGTGCGAAAACCTCTGACCATTAGTCTTCCGTAGCTTCTCAAGCTAGCTTCGTAAAAACAGTTACCCTCGGTGCTTCTTAGTGTTGCGATAAAATCGCGCAACAAGCATGCAGTAATGTATACCTACGGATATAGAAATTGCGCCATGAGAGTAAACGAGGAAACAAAGTTTTGCCAAGCCCTCTTTTGTGTGTTTTTTTGAGAGAATAGTTCAGCATCCAGTCACTGAGGGAAATACGATAAGGATAAAAAATGGTTGGAGGAAATGTTGGGAGGTAGTGTAATGTTGAAGGATTTGATAGAAGGGAGAATATTGGTTAAGCGGGGTGGATGGAGAGAGTAGGCTTTTTAGATAGCATGAATCCCGGCTGCAATCACGAAGAGTTGAGGAAGGAAATGATTTGGGAAACAAAAGGAAATTCTCGTGATACGTGGAAGATAATAGGCGTTTGGGACCAACCAAAATCTACGAGATCTCGTCTCTAGAATACGTAAAAGGTACGAGATCTAAAATCTCGTACCTTTAATAAGTAGGATTCCTTGAATGAAAGGGAAGAGTCGGAGTTTAATACGATCCCGTATAGAGAATAGAATCTTAAAGCAGCCAAAAAGGAACCCGGCTGGTTTCAATGCCTGTAGATAAATCCATGATCGTATCTTAATTTTTGAACTCGATTCGGCTTTGAAGTAATTTCAAGATAAAGGTAACGATACGCGAAGTACAGGTAATTAGTATTTAACCTCTAGTCATTTTGTTGAATGCGTATAAGGATTGATCAAAATGAATTGTCAGCTACAGATACCTTCAAATCTGTAATGTATCAGAAGGGTCAATTCCTAATTTTAGGTGTAACGCCTTAGTTTACCCTGATATGGTAATCTCATAAAATGCTGCACTTGAGCCAAAATTTATGACACGAAAAGTCGATGCATTGAGTATTTTAGTATTTTCCTTAGTACTCTGCAAGCTACCACAAGTTGTGTACTCGATAGACTAATTCTAACCCGAATATTTTCCCCATACCGCGGTCGGACAACGTTATTTTGATCCCTTATCGTTCTTTGGAAAAATGGCATCCTAAATCTATCCGTTCTCTACTTAATATCTCTAATTTTACTGGTATGATCTTGCCTACCGTAGTAGAATATATCTGTCAATGAAGTCTATTATTGTTTGTTGAATTGCTGTGCTTACATTCCTAAAACGTCCACCTAGTGTCAGAAGTAGTGCATTACCATATCTTACCAAATTATGATTTCACAGCACACCACGTGTAATCTACCCTTCAATTCTACATATAGATGGCCTACAACTGTGTTTAACATTATGCTTGTTGTAATAGAGATAGTAGAGTGCGTAAAGATATAAAGGCTTAACAAAAAAGAACGATCTTCGGCATTATGAACTGGTGAAGTCCCAAATAATTCAGATGAATAAATTTTGCTGGACATTCAGTGCTACGACAATTTTTTACTGCTACGATCCTTGAGTGATCTATTAGATGCTTTTAGTTCCCGGGGGCTGAGTCCACTTTCAGCTAATTTCCCGGGGGTCATAATTCAATTATGATACCTGATAATTATACATAACAGTAGAGAAACTCCCAAATTCACAAGCAAATCTCAATTAATTATCAAATAAATACTTTATTAATTGAATAAACTCAATCAGGAATTATGAATCAGTGGAAAATGGGCAGGGTTTTAAAAATTAAAATAAATATTCCCAACTTTCATTAATAATGAGTCAAATTTGAGATTATAGCTTTTATTCAATCAATTAACTTGCATATTAAGCACTATTGATCTGATTCAGCGCAAAATTATGAAAAATTACGCATAAAATTGTGAGCGAATTGTTATGCCTCTATAATTGTGTCTAAAGACTGCATAATTAGTTATAGTAAATGCATTTGAGACTTCCTTTAAAATTGCCAATAAAATATGCCTTTAAAGTAATCGTAGAAATAATACTTGTTAATTATTTCCTCATTTTGTCAGGCAAGAAAATTAGATTCTGGTGTCATCTTTCACCCTTAATGTGCAATGAAAATATGTATTCTGGAAACGAAATTAGTGAACTATTATGCCAGTGTGGATGCATCACAGTACAACAGAAAACTGTAACTCTTTTGATTAATTTTGCTATGGATATGTGGGAAACAGGAATTTTATCAAGTATTGGAAAGATTTTCCTATTGTTTACAACTATTTATGATTGCTAGCCAATTATTTATACCTTATAAAAGTCATTAGCCAATAAAAGTTGGAGCTCAAAATATTTGCGAGTTAATCATGCGTCATCATAGCTAATTGCTGAAGTAATCAACAGAAACTATGAATGAGTAGGTGTATAGCTACAAAGATAATGCCATTGTAGTGAAGTCGCGTCCATTAAATGACCGATGATCTCCTTTAACCTACTTGCTGCCCCTAAACACGAATTTTCACTCGCTACTCCAGATTATGCGGTTTAAGAAACATTGGTCATGGGCATAAGGTACGTGCCATAATCAACCCACTAGTCGAACGTGGATATAGTTCCCTCTAGTCACCCACGCCCTGTTTGCATCGTGGAAAATTGTTACATTACTTCACAGGACTTCATTCATATGTTATAGAATTTTATGTCGGTATTTATTCCTCCAAACCAGGTGTTTTAAGGGCTACACATTTCGAAAGGATTGTTTCCTTCTCCGAGCTTGGATAGTGTGGTGATGGGGATGTATATCATGCCCATGCATGAAGTAATTAAAAGACTACGTGAGTAGTTACAGCTACTTTTGGGCTTATTCATAGCCGTTTATGGCACACAATGAAATTGCAAAAAATTCACTAATGCCTCAAGCTACTTAGCTTAAAGTATTATTAATTTAATTCTTGTAATAATAAGTGATTAGTTCGAAGAGTTTTTTTCCCCTAAAAATGCTTCAAACCCATTCCACGACTACAAAATCAATCGTTTCCCAATTAGCAGTAATGTTAATATTTTATACAAAAATTTGATTGCCCTCTTGATAGTTGACCTTGACAAGAATAGTCACAAATGAAAGGATGGATGCGCATTGGGCAAAAAGTTCCCTTTGTTTTAATTTCACCATGTGTAATTGATTAATCATTATGCTTAGAGTCCATGCGATACAGATTTAGAATCCCAAATGGGTCATTTTGCCCTGAAGTTTATTTTTGCGTAAGCGTCAAGCGTAAGTGCATAATCTTCTAGTTAGAAGAACAAATTTTCTCAATCATTGAAATTCCCAGGAACTTTTTCTAAAGTTTCCAAAGTGGGAAAAAATCCCCATATTTCTCCCATTTTCCCTTAAAAAATCCGTATTCACAGTTGTCTACATTGAACTCTGACCAGAATGAGAGTGGCTTAAGCACGCAACAGCTGTGTTCATTCGTTTCCCGTGATTCCAGTGAGAATAATCAGCATCGTAATCTGCATCCCCCAGTAGAATTTTTGATGGAAGCAAGTTGTTTTTATTTTCTGCTTTACGCCGTGCGTAACGAATAATTTTCAAATTTTCGGCGTAAATTCAACTCCGGGCATGAGACATTAATGAGTCGTAGAAGTCAAATTAGCATGGATATAACTTGAGTGCCTCTTTACTAAGACATGCCATTCTCCATGTGGAAGACAAAAGATGTGCAACTTAATTCTATATTTAAGTTTTTATCATGCGACAGTAGACTCTAATACGGTGATTTGACTGAGGCATTCCTTGTTCCGTCAATGATAACACAACAGATACCAAACACACTCCACAATTGTAAAGAATGATAAATTAATGATGAATGTCGGAGCTGATTGCCACTAATTCCGAAATAAATCTCTCTTGGAGCCTTTCCAGCCGTGGATTTGAATTATTCATGATGCAGAAGAGCCGCAATCACAATATGGAAGATTGTAACCTTTATTTGCGCCAGGATGTGACGGAAATCGATCTCTACTTCTTTTTCTTTACCTGCTTTCCCTTTGCTGAATTGCAATTTTCAAAAAATACTTATTAATTAGTCAAACACATCCTGACATCTCGTGTAAGTAAAGAGGATTATGTGAAAATTCTCTGAGGAATAGATTAATTTTTGAAAGATAGCAGCCATAAATCATAAATAATACTGGTACGTGGGTAAGTTCTGAGCGGCCTATAAAACTATTCTAGTGGGATTCCGGAATAGTTTCTAGCCCTATAAACACATTTTGTCGAGAACTATTTCCTTCTTGAGATCCTCAGCGTTTCGAAAACCCATTGATGCCTTCCGAAATGCCCATTCTTTTTCTCCCTCTTCCCTACTTGCTTGGTATTCTCCCCTCCTATCACAGCCTTCAACTTTCCATCGTCTCTCAGCATTTCATTCATCCCTTTTTCTGCCTGTGAATTTCCTACATCAACTTTCTCTCCTTTCCAATCAATTCTAACACTTCCTCTTTCCCGAGCCAATAAAATTCTTGGTAAAATCCACTATAAATTCTTTTATCTCATGACAAGTACCTATTTTGATTCCAAAATGGAGGAATTCTACAAGATTAAGTCAAGTAGTGTTTCACTCCCTTCACTTGTCTTCCTATCAAGATGAAGCTTATTAATTCCGTCATTCTTCGGTCTGACATCTCAATACTCACCGTTTTAGTCTCATTCCCCTTGGTGAAAGACCAATTAACTACTTAATTTGAGATTCCACTGTACAATAATACCCTGATAAATCTTTCTCCTTTCTATTTATTGCTCTGGTACCAATTAAATTCTATGCCAAATATTATTAATGCAATCCCCTTATTTCATCCACTTTCTGGCCATATATGAGAGTGAATTCTTCTATTTTTAATTGAACTCTACCGGATAAGTTTGCTTTTAATGCACTCAGTAATTGAGTAAAGCAAACACCGGCTGCAGTATGACATTGAATACCATAATTCGGGTGAAAGGTGGATAATTTAATATAATTACTAATTAAATGAACAATCAAAAAGTTTGTTCACGGACATGAAATTTTTGTAATAAGGAACGTGTTTCATGAATGAAACAATTGCTATTTTGTTCAGTGGAACACAATGCGTCCCATCAAAATCTGACATTTTTCAAGTCGACATATTATTACGCTTCATCCAACAGGCATAATCTTCGACATTTCATTGACTCTCAATATGACCTGCAACCACTTCTCCTGCCTTCTTAGAAATTATCTTAGCAACTCTCCCTCTTCCCCTAACATGCGTGTCACTTCTCCGTTTTCTTTTTGTAATTTTATTTTTTCAATTCATCTGGCTCACCTCCCAAAATTCTTTTATCTACACTCATCCCCTTGTCTCAACGACCAAATTTAGGTGCTATATAAAGTTACACTCCTTAACAAAGTTTTCATCACTTTTTCATTGCATCTTTCCAAATGGTCCATGTCATCACCTCCCTGCTATTTCTAAAAGCTGGCTCACATAGCGCAGTTATTCTTTTATGCCCTTTCTATTGTTCTTATTTTCGTCTAAAACACTTCCCAAATAAGTGAAGGACTGTACTAATTCTTTTTTATGCCATCCAAATTTAATATTTAACTTAGCATTCCTATTAATTGAAGACTTCCATGAGAACGATTGATCTATTAAAATTTTAGTTATCCAATAAGGAAGGAAAAGGGAAAATCCAACAAAATTAAACGCTTACGCACTAGCTCTGCAACGCACTAATTAAAAAAATTCGTTTAATAAATTGAATGGCTTAGTAAGTCTCAATCATCCATAAATATGGCTCTATCAGCTCCCCAGCTACGTAAGAATTCCTACCTCAATCCCTTCAAATGATTTTCAAGCGTTGAACGTATTTGAAACGTTCAAACGTGTCAAATACGTTGAGCAGAGTGGTGATGAACAACTTTGTTTGGATTTCCCACTGCCCATCCCAAATCTTCACCTATTATACTGATCTGCGGTACTTTCATTAACCTTTCCACATGTACCCTGTCAAGAGCCTTTTTGAAATTAACGAAGCACACAAATACAACCTGATTACATAAATATTAATTTCTGTCCGTCATGAGATTACGCTTACCTCCCCTCTTTTCAATTAAATCATCTCTCTCAAAATAACTATTTCACCTCTCCTCCATAATTTTGTGGATCACTCTTTGTACCATCTATATCTTGTGCACATCACTTTATTAATACCTTCTATATGTAATAATGAATAATTATTATATTAGCTTAAGGATTTTATTTCGTTTATTTTCTCCATCAAGTAATGGACCAGAGTATTAGTCAGTACCAACCCGAAGATTGGTTTGATAAGTGAGGCTACATAGAGCTACATTGTGCTTAAGTCCTGCGGCACCTGAAACTCACTCGTTTAGGATGAGGGAATCAATGACTATTCCTTTGACGCCCATGGCATCCTGTAAAGACGTTAGTGCCTAGAAAATTGTAAAGCACGGGCTTTGCTGGGTCATTTAACGGTGTTACTTGTATTCGAATGCTCCCGTAGGCCCGCCAGAACCCTCATTTAGCCACTAGGCTTCATATCCCGGTTAAGTTATTAAAAATTATAGTATGCTAGACTTCTTCAAAAGATGATATTTTGTATTTGTGGTAATCAGTTCCTGATCTGCCATTCGTCAAACGGATGTGATAATAATACTTGTTTTTAATTTCAATTACGAACGCCTTAAACGCAATCTTTACTTATATATCTGATAATCGATTCACGATGATGATTTAAGAAATTTCCCAGGGAATTGTGAGCGAAAGTAGTGAAGGGATTGGTGGCTATCCGAAAGGGTCTATGTTGACGCCGCAGCAACCAGAATTCCTCTAGACAAATACAAGGGGCTCGTACGTGCTTGCGATCCGCAGGGATGGATAGGGTTCAACTTGTACCCTGAGGGCGTATTTCTCTAACGAGAAGGGTGGTAGCTGTGGTGTTGGTATGGGGAATAAAATTGTTACCTCTCAATTCTACCTCTTCCGTAAAATGCACTCAGCTATTATGGTGTAAAAGGTCACTTGCCAAGGCTCCTCTCCCCCAGGGGCAGGTTCCATGGAGTGTGAGGTAGATTGAGGGAAATGACAGAGCTAAATAGCCTCCAGCCATCGTAGAAATTTTGTACAGTATACAAAGTGAAATTTTGATCTCCTCCCCCGTACCAGAGGTGTTTAGTTAATGATTAAAGACGTGATTTATTTATTTCACATTGCATTGATTGCATTCATCCATTGATAAAATCATTCCGTAAAAATTCACTGGAGCAAGACCTAACGATGTAATCTCAAATATTGCCCATAAAAATGTTTGAATTACCTTGGTCACGGGAAGAATTAAATGCAGCGTATCAAAGAAGTTAAAGCTGTATAAGCACTATGAAAAACAAGCAACAGTTTTATTATCAAATGAAATTTTAAACATTAAAACTTAATGTTTAAACTTAATATTTTTAATTGAATTTACAGGTAAACACAAGTATAAAAGAGTTTCCTGCTCATTCTAGGCTATATATTTTTACAAATGTTGCAAGAGTTTTGGTGATATTTAGGCGCCCATTTGTACTCGGTTTTGTTTGTTTTTATTCTCTTTGTCTTACTCCCAATTTGAAATCGATTGGAAAATTTAAAACATCACTTGAAAGATTTTTCTGCGGATGTCTTTATTTCTGGTGTTAATTTAGCCAGTAATTCGGAGTTTTTATTCACAATGTCTAACTTTGCGCCGAAACCATTAAATTGGCACAATTTTTCAATGATGTTGTCAACGAATTCTTTAAGTCCCTTTTAGTTCAGTAATTACTGCGATAACATTACGTCGTCATCTGTATTTTGCTAGGAAATATTTTTGTGCCAATTTTGGGCAACACACCAAGGAAATGAGTCTTATGGGATATAAGAGATTAAATACGGTCTCTAAGTGCGGCTTCCTGTACCAACAAAAAAATTTTCACCACCATTCAAACCCACTCTTGACGACTTCCGTGACCTTCAGAATTTATGCTTTCAATGTCTACATTAAACCGTCTTCCTGATTAACTCATAAACCAAACAAGAAAGTGTCAAAGATCCTCTATCGTTCGTCAACTCTTACCCCTGCCCAACTGAATGAGACCCGGGCGCGCCTCTTTGTCACATCTCCGTCTATTCCTCACTCCCGCTTCGTAGGAGGGTGGAGATTTTCGGTCGGTGGTAGAGGAGAAAGTAGGGGGAGAGATAGCGTGGTGAGGGGGCAGTAAGGGGAGAAGGGTATCCACAGCCACCCCGCTGGCGTGGTTTTTAAAGGCATGAGGATCCCGGGGATTTTCCCGGGAGAAGAATATTGCCGGGGTCCTGAGCTCAAGAGAGAAGCTACTTATCCCCCGTACAATTTCCTCCTTGAATAATTAAGTAGCTCTTGTTTGATGGCGTGTCCTGGGAGTGACGAGAGAGCAGACGCACTGGGAGGATGCGGGGCGCGAACGAACGACGGGGTGAGTGCGCGCGGGGAGGACGGGGATCGAGAAGGGGTGCGCCGAGGTGACGCCCTCCATGACGGATTGCCTCTGGGAGGGTGGGGCGGAGGAGTGGGTGGAGGAGGTGCTGGTCTTGAGTGAGTGGCGGTGTTGGTGAGTCCACTTGAGTTGCCGTGGCAGCGGTGCCTCTCATGATTCGGGCCCTCCGGCGAGATTAACGTAGGTGCGATAAATCGTCGGCTCAAGGCAGAGGGCATCGCAATCGGCACGCCGACACATCCCGGAATGACACGCTAATTAACCGGAAGAACGCACGGGCTGGTGCCATCCACGAGCGTAGATTGCTTGAGGCGACCGCAAAAGTTATTTGCACGGTGTGTTTAATGCCGGGATACCATGCAATTAGTTGAACATGCAATGCCATGTAATTGAGGGGGGTATTTCGTGAAATCCGTCGAATTAATGTGAACGTGGACCGATTATCATAAATCATTTTAAATGTGATTTAAAACTAAAAATCCCAGTCTATCCTGAGATCGCAAATGTAAAGAGAAGCCATTCAGATCAAAGATACGTACACGATTCTTGTTTTGCCTCCTGTCTTGGAAGTACAGCGTTCTTATTTTTAGCCAAAAAGAAGACCTCTGCACTCCCCCACACACCATACTCGCCAGACTATTTTCCACTATTCCAGGGATAGCAAAAATTGGACGGAGGAGTTTATAAGTATTTCGGAAGAAGCGTTCCAGGACTGTTTCAACAAGTGGAAACACCGTTGAAATAAGTGTATACGTTGGGAAGGAGACTACGTTAAAGGAGATCCTGACAAATATTTTGCTAGTGAAGTGTTTTTGTTTTGCAATAAAAAGTGTGGAAAGTTTTGGAACGTACCTCGTATCTACTGCTTTTACTCTGCCTGTTAATCAAAAAATGTATATTACGGGCGAAGAGGGTCAGCGTTCCAAAACCGTACTCAGCAGCTCCTTTGGGAGACATGGAACTCTGTCACGGGAGGCGGTCAAAATATCTGAGATTAAACGCAGTATAAGAGCAAAAAACCGGAGTAAAAATCCTTCAACATTTTTAAATTTTAATTCAGATGACGTACTGGTATTTTATTGATACCGTGGCTGCGCGTTCCTTTTACCGTGGCCGTGCTATTTTTTCAACTTGGAAATGAAACACGTAATTTTGATTTCTGTTTTTGCACAGAACAAACAATTCTAGTTTACATCTCAAATTCGTATCAAACCTCGTTTTTACAATAATTCATTCCTAACAAACAGTTCTTGTTTTACCGAGTTGGAAAAGGCGGAAAAAAAGACTGCGTTTATTTTTCATGTATCCTAAGAACTAGCCTATTCCTCCAAACTTCCCGTGAAATAGGTTTTTTTGTTGAAAATGCGTGAGGTTATCGATTAATCTTTTCAAACAAATAGCCCAGAGTATCCATTTAAATGGCGTTTTAGAGAAAATAAAAGAAAACTGAGCACAGTGGCCTTACTGCATAACTAAAATACCAGAGGTTCTTGAACGTGTTAGAATTCAATGAAAAACATGGCTTAATACTACGTTCCAATCAATTCATGTATTCTCAATTCGAATGCTTTTTAAGTGTAATTAACTTTCAAGTTTTGTTCAGTATTTCGCATGATGATTTTAACTTAAAGGTTCCAGCAGTTGCAATATACTTGATCAATAACAAAAATTTCTCCTACGTGTGTTAATTCACTCAGTATTGTGCAAGGAAACAAATTGAAAAATCGTAGGAATACTTTTGCAAAACTATAATACAAATTATTTGCGACATTGATCCTATCCCGGTGTGTATGTGCATTCCTATCGGAATGGCCGTGTAGATTTGATTAATAAATGTTGTAATTCTGTCCTCTTCCTCAGGGCCAATCAATTTTTGATGTGATCCAATCAACGGAGCATGCGGTACGTGAGGAGCATAATTCGCATGCATATGACTGTTTCCCCTTTATTTTTTGACCTGAAAATGTCCCAGAGCATTTCAGAATAACGGCCATAACGCCGCCTTTGCGCTGCCTCGAGATTACCGAAAACCCTTTCCCCCTCCTCGCGCCATCGACCCTCAATCACTTTTCCCCCAACGGTCTTCACGTGACACGCATTATCCTCAACGTCCCCGCCGCCACCGGAGCGGTGGACGTATCCCCCGGCGGTTGTTCCATCTCGCGCCAGTGTGCATGCAAACAAGACGGGAACCACGGCACATTCAGATGGAGCGATCCATTTCCCGACGTGAAAGGGCCAGCGGGCGTGTGTGCAATCAGCTATTTTCGGACGACGCTTTTACTCCTCCTTATTTTGATACTCGTAACCATTCAGATAAGACGGCAACCTTTTTAAAAAAATATTTAAAGAAAATTATTTGACTTTTCCATTTCAAATATATTTTTTAAACTCCACCCAACAAAATAATTACAGGGTGGAGTGCTTTATATGAGATATTTACATTTTTAGCAATCACTTTGGCAGCATTTAAGTCACATTCCAAATCATATTTAGTAGATATAGACGGCCTTACAACAAACCAAATCCTATTGCTTCTTTAATCCATTAACTGCTGAAAATTATCAAGAAAATTGGTATGTCTTTAGCATATAGTACATTACATGTTTTTGGTAAATCTGAGTTTGATTGCATATTATATACCGGGGTTGGCGAACCTATGGCACGTGTGCCCAAATTGGCACGCAGAGCAGTTCTTTTTGCACACTGAGCTGGGAGGGTGCTCTGGGCAATTCCACGGTGATCACTCGATGGGGTGGTCCACGAGTCAAGAGTGCGATATTCTTTTATTACGTGCGTAAGCGTTGGCGGTCAATCGCCAAGTTTCTCCATTCCTGTTATATACGACGAATATTATACTCGTAAATTGGTATTCTACCGGTTAGGGTAGATTTTAGATGGACACTACCTAAACAATTGTGCTAAACTACATTTACTGACTTACATGTGTGTGTGTGTGTGTGTGTGTGTATTTATATATAAGTGCAAAAATATTTCCTTGACCGGGAATTGCACACCGGATCTTTCGACTTGCCGGGTCGATGCTCTGACCACTTGAGCTATGATATAAATTATTTTATTCTGTGCAGAATTCATAGAGTTTGTTGGCATTATGCATTATATCAGCTCACAGATTATGTGTACATGTACATACATGAATACATACATACTTTCGTAATATATATACATACCACATGCACATATATACACACATATATACATACCTGTATGTACATGCACACACACATATAAACATACAGAAGCATACACGTGCATATGACAATTAACGCAGTGAAAAAATAGAAAGGGAGGCAAGGCCAACAGATATTATTTTATCGTAAGAAATTATCGATGGTAGGGTTGAAATCATCGATGATAGCACAGTCATTCCGCAAAAAAACTCTTCTACGAAGGACGAAATGTGTCCGGCACCGGGTGGGTATCGGACATCACTTACCAGAGTTCTGGTCGTGGCTAACGTAGTCCCGGTCGCGACGTAGTCCCGGCAACGAGTGCTCCGCCGCTTCTCGGGACGCCTCGTCCGGCGTGTCGACGAGCGAGGGCGCGGCATGTCGCGATCCCTCCCCTTGACCTCGTCCGAAGAGGTCGGGGGGAGGGATCGAACCCACAAAAAAAAAGAAAAGAAACTCACGTTTCCGAATTTTCGGAGGTTAAGCCACCATTCTCGAAGGAGAGAAGGAAGGAACTGACCTCATTTCCTTCCTTCTCTCCCTCGAGAAAGGTGGCTTGGCCACCGAAAATTTGGAAACGTGTTTATTATCTTTTTTATGTTTCTGTGTTTGTGTTCACTAGTGCTTTCTTGAGATATATTATACTATATAAACATATATATATATATATATATATATATATATATATAACAGAATAGACACATATAAAAGAACACTTACACGGTAAATTGTTCGAGCTTTCGGCCCTCTCAGGGGCCTTCTTCAAGAGAGACTGAAAATATGCTATGGATCAGGAGAGGGGAAAGAGTTATGGGCGTGGAGGGGAGGTGTGGAGGGAATGCTGGGAGGGAAATTAAATATGGCGGTTAAGGGTGGGAATTTTAAAGGAACGGAAGGATAGTATGTAGGCGGATTCACGAGTTTTCACCTCTATGTTGGTAGCTGAATCAGGTAGGGATTCTAGGATGCTGAGGGAAAAACACTGGTCGAATGAAAGGTTGTGGGAATTGACGTGTGAAGGGATAGGAAGAGAAGAGAGTGAGGCAGAATTACAGGAGTACCGGTGATTATTCATTCGGATGGATAAGGGGGTAATGCATTCACCTATGTAGAAGGAAGTGCAATGTTTGCATGATAAAAGATAAATAATATTTTTTGAGAGGCAATTAGCGTGGGAACGAGGTGGGGGGGCTATGAGGGGATGTAGGGAGAGGGGAGTAGGCATAATAAGAGGACAGGTTTTACATCGGGGGCGGTTGCAAGTTGGGGAAATATTGGGAAATTTGTCACGGGGGGGCGCCAAAGGGTTGGTGGATCTCAGAAGGTTTTTGAGATTGGCGGGTCGTCTGTATGCGATAGATGGGCATTGGGGTAGTAAGGATGAGGTCGCGTCATTTTCATGTAAAATTGGAAACAGTTCTTTAAGGAGGGTTAATAGGTGGTGCAAAGGTTGAGTCCTGCGTCAGATGTGGGCTTGTTATTGTGTGGTGTGTGTGGTCGGGTGGAACGGTGGATTTTATTTCGTAGCAACTTTTCTGGGTAACCGCGTTTGAGGAGTGCAAGGTGTAGATTGGCAAGGTATTTGTTGAGAGTGGCTGTGGTGTTACAAATTCGGTGTCCGCGGATAGAGAGAGAGTTAGGAATCGAGCGTTTCGTGTGTTGAGGATGACAGCTTGTGTGGTGTAGGTATTGCTGATGGTTAGTGGCTTTGATGTGTACTGAAGTAGTGAATTTGTTGTTTTGAAGTGAGATGTCTGTGTCAAAAAAGGTGATGGTGGAGTCTGAAATGGAAGAGGTGAATTTAACCGTGAAAGATGAATTTAAGGCGGATAAGAAGTTGTTGAGAGAGTCAGAGCCATGTGTCCAGAGAATAAAAATATCGTCTATGTAGCGGACCCAGAAAAGAGGTTGAAGGGGTTGCTGTGACAGGAAGGTCTCTTCGAGATGGCCCATGAAGAGATTGGCGTATGATGGTGCCATCCTCGTTCCCATCGCTGTGCCTTTTGTCTGTAGGTAAAAACAATTTTGGAAAGTGAATGCATTTTTTGTTAGGACGAAAGTGGCAAGATTGAGGAGAAATTCCGTTGAGGGGCGCTGGGGTAGGGGGCGCAGAGAAAGATAATGCCGGAGGGAGGATAAACCTTCTGCATGGGGAATAGAAGTGTAAAGTGAGGTAACATCGATGGTGGCCATAAGTAGGTTGGGTGTGGAGGGAATAGAGACGGAATTTAGACGGTCGAGGAAGTGGTACGTGTCTTTCGTGAAGGAGGGCAAGGAGAGTACAAGTGGTTGTAGGTGGTGGTCAAGGAATGCGGAGATTCTTTCGGTGGGAGAATTGTAACTGGAAACTATAGGACGACAGGGGATGTTGGGTTTGTGTATTTTTGGGAGGGAGATAAAACTGGGGTGTTCTGGGGTTTGGGGGTGAAAGTAGGGATATGTCTTGGGAGGTGAGGCCTTCTTCTGGTCCGGAGTGGAGGAGAAAAGATCGAATTTCGGTTTGGAAAGTTTGTTTTGGGTTTTTGGTTAGAGTGGTATAGGTGGATGTATCGTTCAGGTGAGCGAGGGCTTTGGAAATATAATCATTGGTGTTTAGAATTACAACAGAGGAGCCTTTATCGGCGGAGGTAACAACGATGTTAGGATTGGACTGTAGGGTTTTTAGGGCATGACGTTCGTTCATGGAGAGGTTATTTTTCGGTCTGAGATGTTTTCTGAAGGATTGATTGGAAACTTTTCCGATGAGAAGACGTATAAAAATTTCGACAGGATGGTTACTAGGAAGGGGTTTTGGCTCATGAGTTGAAGCCGGGCGGAATTTGTCAAGTGCGGGATTGGTTTTTAGGTTACTGAAAGGTTTACTTTGTGATTTCCAGAAGGCGCGCCATCGAAGGTTTCGGCAGAAATTGAGGGTATCAGTGAGTATGTTTATGTGGTTTATTTTTGGTGTAGGGGAGAAGGATAGGCCTTTGCTAAGAACGGATATTTCATTGTCTGAAAGGCTGGTGTTTGAAAGGTTTACAATGTCATGGGCATTGTCGGAGGGAGGGGGGGTGTTGGGATTGTTCGGTGGTGGCTGGCGTTTTGGAAAAACCGGAGGGCTTTTGGGAGGAGGTGGAAGGTTGTAAATGCTGCGGAGGTCAGGCTTATATTGAAAGAGTGGAGGTGGTTGAGGAGGAGGTGGCGGGAAAGGGTGAGAGTGTGGAATTTTGAGACCAACTCGGAAGTAGGAAATATACAAGTTGGACAGCTTTTTAAGGAGAGTTTGACGTTTTTGTTGGAGGGAACGTAGGGCAGACGAAATTATGGCGTTGAGTTGTGGAATTAGGTGAGCAGAAGCCAAAGAGATTATTTTAAAGAGGGAAAAAAGGTTTGATTTGTGTTGTTCACGAATGCATTGGTATTGCATAAGGATAAGGTGGGTGTATTCTAAAGATTTTTGGTAAGAAAATGCATTAAGTATGGGGTGGATATCGGGAAGAGTAGCAGATAGTGGTAGGGAAATGACTAGACCGTTGGGAACGATTCCTAAGGACAGGCAGGAGGTGAGAAACTCGGTGTGGCTTGTGTATTTGGCGAGCTTATAGGCGTGACGGCGAAAATTTCGGATCCAAGACGGAATGGGATGAGGGTGGTCCATGTTTAGGCGATTGAGAAGGTTGTGGAAAATAAATAGGAAACGAAGGAAGACAGTGGTGAAAAAAAATATTATTTACTCAAAAAAAAATATTATTTATCTTTTATCATGCAAACATTGCACTTCCTTCTACATAGGTGAATGCATTACCCCCTTATCCATCCGAATGAATAATCACCGGTACTCCTGTAATTCTGCCTCACTCTCTTCTCTTCCTATCCCTTCACACGTCAATTCCCACAACCTTTCATTTGACCAGGGTTTTTCCCTCAGCATCCTAGAATCCCTACCTGATTCAGCTACCAACATAGAGGTGAGAACTCGTGAATCCGCCTACATACTATCCTTCCGTTCCTTTAAAATTCCCACCCTTAACCGCCATATTTAATTTCCCTCCCAGCATTCCCTCCACACCTCCCCTCCACGCCCATAATTCTTTCCCCTCTCCTGATCCATAGCATATTTTCAGTCTCTCTTGAAGAAGGCCCCTGAGAGGGCCGAAAGCTCGAACAATTTACCGTGTAAGTGTTCTTTTATATGTGTCTATTCTGTTCTATTTGTGTTATGTTGTGTCAGCCCATTATTGTGCCGCTCGTATGAGTTTTTCCGTACAATCGTTATATATATATATATATATATATATATATATATATATATATATATATATATATATATATATAAGTAAATGATACTGATAGTTTCGCGATAGTATCGATTCTGTATTTTCCATTATATGAGTGGAATACCTACTTAGTGATTTCGACTTAAGATTTTTATTCAGGTTAATCAAATCACAAAAAAATGTTTATCACTTAAGCGTAGAGGCTTGCATTTCCCGCTATTTCTGAAAAATCACTACCTCCCTGATGCATGACTAATGTAGGTTTATCCTGAAACTTCAGGTTTTTCTATTACCATGAGGAATGGGTTTTTCGATCCTACCTCTTTTGAAAACGTGAGTAATTTTGTGAATCCCTTTGTACAAGTGAATTCGTAACAATATTGTTAATCTTAAAATCCGCCTCTCATGGAAAAACCACACTCCACTTTACTTTTCAGATGTCTGGAGTGACCCTTGGGATCTCGATAAGGCACTTTCTCCTTGTCAGTTTCCTCTTGCCAGGCTTCCCGGGGGCCGAGCGTAGTAGTTTACATAACACTCGTGCCTTAGGCTGTGCCGACACTCACGACCCTTGGGTTAGAAGGCGGGCTCATTCGCCATGCCAATCTGATCTTAAACAAAGCTCCAGTCGAATGGCGATGTTTGTTTGCTGCCTCAACGGGCTTCTGCAACTAGCTGTCCGCTCTCTGATTTCTTTTTCATCTTTTTCATGTGTGCCAGTGTTAAGGGAAGTATCTCCGATTAGATGAAAATTATACAAATACAGGCCCCAAGGGTAAGTAACTGGATATTCATTGGTTAATATATCAGGATTCATTTTTATCATACGCTGCAGAATATTTTCCAAATATTATTCGGGAGCTACGGGGCCAATTATTTTCACTATAGTTGATTTCCCAGGCATACATTCTTCCTCCCTTAATGCTCGTGAAACTTTTTCGGCGTTATTTTTCCTAGCCGGTTTTTTTGTGACGCAAATTTCAGTTTTGATTGGTGTCAACGGCGATAGTATAAAAATACATTTAGCGTGTACAGAACTAGCTGTGCTAAGTCAACATTGTTGGTTTCTTTTCGAAATAGCGTCCACTGGTGCTTTAAAATTTGAGATAATATCCTTAAGAAATGTCAGAAGAGTTAATTCCAAGAAATTTACGGCCCACGGACGCTTCACATCGCCGGAGATTCAATCCGGTTTGAGCTTCCGAAAGAAGGAAGTTGAGCCAAAAACTGATCTGTGTTTGTGAATGAGTATTAAAATATTTTCTATTTTATATAGACAGAAAGCCTTTTACATGAGAAGCAGATTATTTCTGTTACTCTGAAATCACTCTAGAGAGTTCAATGTATAATCGTACGCATAGTTTAACAAACTTTTTCAAGCAAAGAGTTAAGTGTGCAGACTTCTCAAAATCACGACAAAATCTTGTTAAAGCTTATGCTATTCGTTATTTATGAACCATTCTCAACTTATTTGGATTACTTCCACTTTTTGGTGACTCTGCTAAATTCTATTTCGATCTGACGTTGACGATTTTCAATGAAATCAAAGCAAGAAAAAATTATCGTTTTTTTCGAACATTTTCAATATATATTTCAGCTTATAAGTTTAACCGCTACAAATCTTGCCCAAAACACATCTAATAAATAATGCGTATTAGTATTATTTGACTTTTTTGATTGCTCGACCACACTGAGATTTTCGAGCATCCTAAATTTTGATTTAAAAAAATGGTAAATTGAAAAACACGAAGTTCCACGCCTGGGAATCTAAAATATTAAATAAAAGTTGAAGAAAAAAATACATGAGCATTATACCCGAAGCCCTCCCATGGACTACAACCTGGATGTGGTGGAAGGACTTGTGCATTCCGATGACCCCTAGAGCTGTGCTGGAGGGAGTTATAAAAATCGCTCCTGGGAGGTTCACCATGCCAGAAAGGTCGAAGGTTAGGAGCCAGACGAAAGGTAGTCCACGCAGCGTCTGTTCCTCAGTGAGGCGGCTGCAAAGGCGTGCGACCACAGTGGGGAAGCCAATTTGTGATGGTGTCACGTTAAAAAACTATTGAGGAAGGCAACGGGAAGTCATCTCAATTATCTTACCCAAGATTTAAATGATGGACACTACAGAGAATTTGAGTCCCAGCAACTACGGGGCCCGGCCCAATTGGCCGTGTGTCGTACCCGGCAGCGGGGGAGGCAAGGCTCCCGCGGTCATCATCCCACGAAACCCTTGCAAGGGAAAACCGACAGCAGCAGGACAGAAGGTGTAGAGAAGAAGACCAAATAAGTTAGAATAGGAACTTGAAATGTTCGGACAATGTTGAGATCAGGAAAATTAGAGAATATTATTCGATAGATGAAAAGGGGAAATAAAGATATTTTAGGTCTATGCGAGGTGAGATGGAAAGATAGCGGCGATGAGATAGGAGGGGTATTAAGGTTGATGAAATCAAATAAGGCCGTTGGGGTAGACAACATTCACGCGGAACTACTAAAAGGTTTAGGAAAATTTGGTAGGAAGAGACTATAAGGAAGGGACTATATATACTGATTCGGCATCTATGAGAATGGAATCTGGCCAGAAGACTTTCCGAGATCATTGTTAGTTCCTATCCCGAAAAAGATTAAGGCTGTATCATGTTAGGACTACAGAACAATAAGTTTCATTTCACATGCAACTAAAAAGGTTCTCAGGATCATCAAAAAAAGGATGGAGAGCAAGGTAAATGAATATTTAGAGGAAGATCAGCTTGGGTTTAGGATGGAAGAGGCACTCGCGATGCCATTGTAGTAATGAGATCACAGATCTAGGGGAATATAGAATACAATCAGAATGTATTTGCCTATTTCGTAGATTTTGAAAAGGCGTTTGAGAGAATGAATTGGGAAAAACTAATGGGTATATTGCAGAAAAATAGGAATATATTGGAGGGACAGGAGGATAATCCAAAACCAGTACATGTCTCAGACTTTTCAGTTGCGAATTGGAAACGGAGAGTCCGGATGGGCAGTGTTAAGAAGTCTAGGGTAGGGTTGTCCATTATCACCGGTGCTATTCAACGTATATGTGGAGGAAACGATTAAAGAAACATGGGAAGAACTGGATGTAGGAATGAAAGTCGGAGGGTAATTTGTAAAATCAGTTAGGTTCGCTGATAACCAGGCTCTAGGTTGTCATTCAGTCATGAGTGTGCATGCATTACTGAGTAAATTATAAATTCAGTGCGCTAGGTAAATCATGAGAATAAATGTATATAAAAGAAAGGCTATGCGGTTTGCCAGGAAGAGAAAGGCTAAGTTAAACGTTAACGTAAGAGGGCAAAACCTAAAAGTTGGAACAATTTACGTATCTCGGAAGTGTTTTAGACCAACATGCTTAAAGTAGTAAGGACGTAAAGAGAGGAGTTGCACAAGGAGGAGGGAGTAGATGATTGGGACGTTGAGTAATGATGTTAAGAAAAGTCTCGTTAAAACTTAGATATGAAATATAGTTATGTACGGCGCGGGAACGGAGTCACTGAAGCAGGATGGTAGAAGTAGATAGGAGGCTTTTGAAATGTGGTTGAGGAGAAGGATGGAGAAAGTGAAATAAACCGAGAAGAAAACTGAAGAGCAAGTACTAGGTATGGTGGGTGAGGATAGGGTATAGCTGGGAGAAATCATGAGGAGACAGGAAAAATGGATGAAGGGCGTATTGATAGGCAGTGGGATATTGAAGACTATATTAGAGGGGAAAATGTTAGGCAAACGAGGAAAGGGCCGGAATAGGATAGGGATGTTGTAAGAGATGAAGCGAGGAAGGAAGTACACACAGATGAAGAAGGACTTGATTTAGAGTAGGTTACTGGATTGTGTTTTGCTAGGAGTCACAAAATATTTGTTTGGTAGGTATGTCCATGGTAAACGTAACTTAACAGATAGATTACTTAATAATAATATACCTGGCATAATTATTTCTCACTGTAGCAAAATACAAGTCATCCGTTGGAATTAAAGAGTGATGTTTATTTCTCATATTGAAACTCATGTTTTTAATTTGGTTTTCAAACAACGGGAAGGATGTAAAACTGAATAACTTACGAATTTCAAATTTAATTGCTCTAATGTGACTTCCCATCATACATTCAATAAATAAATGAAATACTCATTAAATCAATCAAATATTCAACCCGATTAACAGGCGATTCCCTTACGAAATGAGTGCACTAGTAAATAGTTTCGAAATGTAACAGTTTTTATTGATCCTTTGAAGCAGATTAGTAATTGCCAGGAAGGGAAAGCAGGAGAATAATTACAAACAGCAAGCAGATTTATCGAAAACTTATAAAAATCCAGCGGATAATTTCCACATTTTCAACAAGATAGAAGGCAGGGCTCGATGATATTAGGTCAACGAGCTATCCGAGCCTGGAACCACACTCTCTATGAATTCATAACGGGCCTGAAAATTAATATAGACAAAATTACATAAACCGCGTGAGGCATTACTTGAAATAGCTTGGCGTTTGTACAGGTAGCATTGAAAAGATTTGAAATACCGAGAAGCAGGTTATCGATTTTCCATCAAAATTTAATATCCTCAGTTGAGAACATAAACAACGTATTCACTTCCTCTCTCTTTTTCACTTCTTACATTGAGTAGTTCTGGCCCCAAAAATAAACTCAAGGGAGTCGTTCATTTTTGAAAGATATCATTTGCAGCCGTCGACGATCCTCTACGAGGTATGCTCCCCCGGAATCCAAATGGGAAAATTTTGACGCAAAACGAATCTCATGACGAGGTTTACTCTATTCCAACGTTTGCCTATATTTTTGCTCATTCAAATAAGTTAATTATATTTACTTTTTGCTGAAAGCTCTTTTTAAATAAATAATGCGATTCATTAATGCGGCTATTCGCTACGAACGCGAAAAAATTTGTATTTCCTCCCGCACAGTTTAAATATTCGATAAACAAACAAAATGGTAGTAACTTACGTACTTATTGAATCATTTCGTTCTACCTCTATTAAAACCACTATGAAGGTCTTTAATAGAACACCCTTCTCTTTTTGCATTGAATTTTTCTATTTTTGAACGCCCCTTGAACAAATTCATCCAGTGCGCACGAAAACACCACTTCCACCTTCCCCTCTCATTGAACTCTATCTTTTCCGCCTTTTTTTTCCTCGCTCCCGCTTTTTTTTACATATTTCATGTCTTCGACAGCTCAGAATTATTCAGAAAGCGTATTCATCACACTCGCTGCAACTCAGCCATGTGGCAACCCATACTGTGCGATGAAAGAAGCAATCTATCTCGGAATTTATGATAAGCGCATGGCACATTTCCCGAAGTCATTGATTGGTTCGGAGCTCCCGCGCCCTTCCCCACCGTTTACCACCTGAGAAACTTTTTCCCTCCATTCAAAAGTTCGGCGTGGCCTCGGTTACCTCAACCAGAAACGATTGTAATGGGTTTTTGATTTAGTAAACCCGTAGGGAATGGCTTATACAAGTACTAGGGAAGGTCCACCACCGGAGGAAGAGAGGGTCAATATAATATCAATGCACAAGAAGTGTGAGGGATGTGGCGAGGGATATTATTAGGAGGGAAAGCGAAAGTTTAGCCATTGTATTTGGTTGACAGGTGAATAATTGTCAGAGCGACAGAAAAATTTGTGTTATTTTTGGGATTAAGAGGCGTGCAGAAGTCCAATTCTCGAACGTGTTATTTCCTAAAAGCCCAAATGGCAATGAATCAGTATTTCGGTCGGGAGAGGTTTTAGGCATGTACGATGTGAGAGGAGTAGGAAAAGGTCTCAGACATTTGTTTCGGATCGGCAATCAATCGGTGAAGTTCGATTAAAACGTTTCCAGGACAGGAAGGATCTTTTGTTTTTTTTTCTCAATCTAATCACGCGATAAAACTCGCCAGGGCTCGACGTTTCCCCGAGATTGATCTCAAACTGAATAGCCCCCTATTTTGGTTTTGAACCGTGAACTCGTATTTAATGGTGCTTTTTCGTTCAATGCTATTAATGCCTATATGCCTCTCTTCCTCATAAACTATCCTGATATGAATGCGATAATTCGGAATTGAAATAACTACAGCCGAGCTACCTCGTTTGAGAGCAATATCTTTCGGGTACAGAGTAGCCTGTGAGATGTATGGTATATATGGTATGGGAGTAGGGATGAGATCAAGCTAGGAATCCTATTTGCATATGAATAAAATATTTGGAAATAATATAA
Organism: Hetaerina americana; assembly: GCF_022747635.1. Classification (NCBI taxonomy): domain Eukaryota; kingdom Metazoa; phylum Arthropoda; class Insecta; order Odonata; family Calopterygidae; genus Hetaerina; species Hetaerina americana. The sequence continues at coordinate 16,250,621 of NW_027286985.1, forward strand.
AAGTTATATAAATCGAGGAATGAACGTAATCCTGGTCAAAAGAGACTCACTTTTACTCTAATATTCCAGCCGTTGTAAAATCAATCAAAAGGAAATCTTCAAATAAGGTTGAAACACTGCGTACCTAATAGGTAAAGCGGGGTGCTGTGGAAGAAATGAAATTATACTCAGACGTGCCGTGGCATAAATCTTAATAATCTAGGGCGATTGCGCTTAATTTATTTCTATTTGACGATAACCAATGATTTTTCCACTTTCACCAAATTACACAGTGCGTAATTTAATCTCTTTAGAGTGTAGCATAAAAACAGATACATGAACAGGATTTCAAAATATTTTTCAAGGTGGGTCGTCGAAAGGCTATTCAAAAACATCCATAATTACTTAAACCCGAATATTTATTTTAAATTTTTAGCAAACGCGTTACTGAATACCAGATTTGAATTTAAAAATTGGAAAAAACATTATTGGATCTATTTACGTAACTGGATGTTATAGAATCGGATGCTTTTTATTAGCATGTTTTTCTGTGAACGCCTAACATGGCCACACAGCTCTTGGGTTTTTAATGAAATATTATTATGCTCTTAATGATTAAATCATGAAGAACTGATAGCAACTTATTTCCATAAAATTGTAATTGGAGACATGTAGTGTTCTTTTATGACACTAAAATCACGCGGAGATATTTCTTACATCTCAATTCAGCGCTTCCCTTGTAATTGTTTTCGGTGTTAAGATTGTAAAAAAACTATTCCTCTACTCCTCTTAAGTTTTAAATAATCATCGTAGCATTATGCTGCACGATATAAGTGCATTTTGAAGAATCAATTGGAGATGCTGACTTATTCCTTTGTATCCAGACGCACACGGTTTTTATGACGTTTTTGACAACCTTTTATATCTGCAAAATAAAATTTGAGCACCTTACCAATAGGAAAAGTAGCCGATGAAAATCCCCAAGCTATGTTACTCGGCATTTGGTAAGAGAAAGAGACCAATTTTGCTGCAATTCCATAAATCTAATAAATCTGGATGTGGCCTAACTATTGAATATTTAGACTCAGGGAGAGTAGTTAAAAAATACAAAATGAAATGTATTAAAAAGACGAAGAGGTAGAGCTGAAAATGAAATATAATGAAAACTGCTGGGATCTGAGCAACAGATGCGAATTCTTCAGATTAGACGAATGGATTAAAATAATTTTTATTTCAAGGGGAAGGGGAACGAATTTAATAGAAACGGAGATGAAGATAGAGAGAAGCTATTCAATTAGCAAATATCGCCTTGGGTAATCCTTCATATTTTCTCTCTCTTGTGCACAACCCTTTGTTGCCGTCTGTTATACACGTGGAAATGCTGCCAGATCTGCTTAATTTGAAATCCGCGATTCCGATTGGTGTATCACATCATCTGCAAACCTGGAGCAAATTACTACTCACCGGGAGAGTTGCTTCCAAGACGATTCCATTCTAATCAAGACCACTGCGTTTTGTGCCTTTGATGTTACGGAATCTGCATGTTCAAATGCTTGCTCCTGGACTACTTCTGGTATATTGCACGAGCGATTGTCGCTAGTGCTGCTCACTAAAATTAGACACGAGTAGTGACGCTGCACATGAATACTCAAAAGAGCATAATGCCATTATTCTGTGACTTGCTGCAGTGAAATGCAGTCGTCTTCGTGGATGAAAGGCATCATAGCCTAGATATAGTGGAATGTCACAAAAAAAAGAATACTGTAGCAATCAGGGTTTAGAATGCCACGATGATAGACGTTTACCGTCGTTAAGGAACGAAAAAATATATGTGAGTCTCGAAGATTAGTATTTTTATGGGAAAAATACCTCTCATTCCCTTGGTTTCAAATCCGGATAGCGTGTATAAACTGGTATCAATGAGCTTCGATGCCCCACCACCTACCATAATGACGTGAGATGCAGAGGGCAAAAAAAGGGAATATTAAGACTCAGGGCAGTGTGGATAGGCGTTTGACGTTTTTGCCTGTTTCAGAACCTTGTTCAGAGTGACCTCGAGATTCTTGTTTATCATTTAGATTGCATAAGCTTAGCTTAGTGTTTTTCCGATGTCGTGTTTTACGAATGATTTCCTCATAGTGAAGGCTGTTGATGTTTCCTATTGATATATTTATGATGCTTTAAACGGTGTAATTTTGTCACGAATGTTCAAATTGTTTTTATATCTTAACATTAGTATGGGTGATAGTTATTTTGCAATCGTTATCGATGCGACTCAGTCGGTTACGGTCGTATAGGTGAAGGCCTGATGGACGGATTTCGATGTTAGGTGGAATTCAAGGACCTATTTCATTTATTCGAGGGCGACATAGCATATCCACCGTTCAGTTGGGCTGAGGAATCCCAACCACCTAACCTCAAAAGTATTCACTGTCTTATGTCAACAACACTGTTAGCAAGAATATACAAGTATAAATTATAATATGGTTAAGATAAGATGTAAATTAAATAACTTTGTAAAGCCCGTTGAAAACTCACTTGCGTAAATAATGTCGTAGTTTTTATTGTAGCGTAATGAAATCTATTCACATTTAATCGATACACAAATACTTAGATAAATCAGACGATTTTTATGTTGATAAAACCTGGGTTACGTTGTAAAGTGTCATCATCTGCAGACGTTGATGACTTCGAGACAGATAAATAATCCGAATAAGTATTTTGCAGAATAATTAAGTATTTGTGTTTCGATTAAATTTACATACGTAATGCTATTCATTCTTAAATGCCTTTTTATGTGTTTACTGTTTTTTTACTTTCGATCAATGAAAATTGCAAATATTTTAACCGGAAATATGTGTATCTTATACGCAAAATTCAATCATAAATAATAATTTTAATTTGTTATTCAGTCACATGGTGCCTGAAAATGATTATCATTGAATGAATTAATATGTAGCTTCCGCGGTAATTAATCTGCGCAGGCGACAGTATCGCTAGCATCCTAGTCAACATCTTCAAATCCGAAGATGCTATCTGTCTACGCAAAACACAATCAGCCGTGAGGGCATGTGATAGGGGTAGTTAAGAAATCAGTTATTCACGTGCAATATGACTTCATATACACATATAAATATTAGTAATCCCCACAGACTCGTACACTCATAGATTCCTATATTTATCATGATATAAATAACTAGATTATGAAATATTTGTCTTCCAATATAAGTATTTGGGTAATGGGATTTAATTTTGTTATAAATACGTGTTATTCGAAGGTAGAACTAATATATTAATTTTTCGGTGACGGCATCTAAGTATCTTATTTTAACCTGGTAGTGGAATCTACCAATGTAATTTGGTGGCACAATAATTCCATGGTGATATCGCTTCAAATCTCAGTTCCCAAAGAGATCGACTAGCGGCAGAAGGTGGTGACGAAGCTATCGTCCGCGAGGAATAAACGTAGAAAGAACCCGGAAACTCTCAAGTCCTCATATTACACTTATATTAATTCAGAATGACTCCGTCACCCTAATTATCACCATTGACATTAACATTAATTATTTATACATTTAGTCACACGGAATTGTATTGGAAGGGACATGATGATTTGGGGTTTAAATTAAAGTGAATTCAGTTGATTTAGGATTAATTGTTTTACATTATCCTTAATTACATTTTAATTTTCCTTCTTTTGTCACCTTAATTAAATTAGGACCACAATTAGCAGCTCACTCGTGATAATGTGACGATTTATCGAAGCTATTTTCGTTGTAATAAATCCTAAATAGTTCCTGCGGCTAAGAGAACTCTCGTGAATATTTTATCATGTTAAAGCAAAATAAATCGCAACAAGGGATATTGTCCTCGCGTGGATATCAATCCATGGGCTTTTACTTTATCGGCGAGTGCTATATCGACGAAGGCGATACGGGCGTCATTATTTCTATTACTTTGTTGCTGTGGTCATACGAAGGAATTGAATGAAAGGAATCAATACTGTAATTATAGATAATCTAAAGGACATTCTGCAATACCTGATTAATGAAATTTCCGTAGTATGCTGAGGATAAAAATTGACACATACTTTAAAAAACCAAACTTTATATGCATATAGATTTTATATTTATATCTATCGATTAATTTATGACTAATTTTTGCTTTTACTATGAGCGTCGTCGAATAGCATAATGTGGTAGATTTATTTGTTAAAATTGCAAGCTGTCTTAATTGGTTCCTTTCGCAACTAAGCAAGACTTATTCCAAATTATATTTCCCAAAGTGTGAGTCCTCAATCCCTCAGGAGGTCTTGAATTATGCTAGAGGAAGGGCTAAATTCTCATCTAATTATTTTTCAAAAGTTGCCAGCTAATAGGGAACTCCAGATTGATGATGCATGTAAGTAATTTATTGGACTAATTGAACCGTCAATATTTTCATCCATAATAAAACAGGTCTTGGCATAGCTTTGTGAAATTCAAAAGAAACAGTGGGATATGCCTCGATAGCACTTTTATGGAATTATCCACTCACTTGCATGAATAAAAATCAAAATATTGACATCTTACGGGTTAATAATGAGCTGGTAAACGCCTCAGTACCTTTAATCAAAGCATTAGGGTGGAAATCGAGGTATTCAAGTTCCAGCCCCAGAAAGGCGAATGGTTTTCACGCTGTGTAATTTCATTGTGATAGATTTGTGAAATTTATAATGAATAATCCAAAGAGTATCTTTATTCAGATTCTGGGTAGTGAGTTTAGTTTTTATATTAATACACATCTAAGTATCACATAATTATTGAAAATTTATGCATTTTTAATGCTTTAATTTTCGTAAGTACTCATTTCTTACCGCCGCATCGCTCCTTTTTACCAAATATTTCCCCAGGAATTCGCATGAATGTTACGAATATGGCTAAAAGAAGGGTCAGTCAGAAAAGTTTGGGAGTCCCATCCTAAAATCTTCTCTGTCGTAGTTAAGTACATTGTTGTGAGGTATCTGGTATTCTGAGCGCCTTAATGTACAAAATGAAACCTACCTTATTGAAATGACCAGAATTATTTTGAATCGTTTATGATTATTTTGATACATACCATAAAAATCACGACTATATAGACTTCTGATATTGCAAACTACTCCCAATGCGTCAATACGATATACGAGTATGTTATTCTATTCGTCGATTTGAATGGAGTGCTGAACCACTGATTCCTTTGGGTCTTCCTTCAAGAAGTGGTTAAAGCTGTCTCTGGTTTGCCTCCACCACTTCCCTGTTCCCGAGGGGAATCATACAATCCACCGATGCATAATGACATTGGTGGCCACAGATGGCGGCCTCTTTTTACAGGTATATACTACCTCCTAGTTATATCTATGGCGAAGAATAGGATAATGGGTGATATAATGCTTGTTCAGCACTTTGAATTTTTTACATCAATGCGGAGCTGGGAGGCGTAAAAGGCCTCGGAATCGCGTTTCACTCAGTATGACACCAGACTTTGTTACATGCTACGAAGAGAGTCGATGCTAGAAATACAAGCGGGTTCTTTAAATTTTCGATCACCGCTGTCCTATCTCCCAGTTTCCGCGGACGGATATTCTCCGTCCGCTAGTGGAGAAAGGGTCTGGATCCCATCTCGGCGATCATTTGTCGTTCTATTTACGTGAACACCTTGCCCTTTTACCCCTTCCCATAATGACTCTCCTCCGTCCTTTGTTTCAATCGTCAAATGCCTTCCTCAACCCCCTCCTTCTCACGCCCATCCTCCACCCCAACCTCCTTCCCATTCCGTCCTTTAGGTTTAAGTTAGTGCCGGCCATTAGTTTTAGACCCCCAGAACGACCGACGATGGGCCGGTGGAATGGCCTTTCCTCCGTCTTGCTTCGCTATCTCTCTCTCTCTCTTCCCTTCTCCTTTCGCTTCCACTTTTATCTGCCTTTCGCATAAAACAAACCCAAAAGCCGCATCCGAGCGATCATTCGGGGCGAGATGGTGAGTCGGGGCAGGGAGATGTAGGCGATCCCGTCTCATCCGTCTTCCAGCCAAAGGATTTGGGGTTTTCACTCCTTTGGAATTTTTAGCCCTAGCTCCAAGTTTAGGAATATGGAATTTGTGGAAAAACCTGGATAGTGTGGGCCTGGGAGGGGGAAACGCTTTGAAACAGTTCCTCAGTTGATTTGATGATTCTGCAATACCATTTGGTTGAATAGTATCTTTACCTGAGGATTTTCGAGGGTTCTGGTGGGGTTGTGCGGATAAAGGAGGCATCTCTCACCCCCTATCCTCCGTCAAGGAATATCACAAAGGTATAATTTGCCGCTTTCAAATAAATTAGTGAAAGGACTGTTGGATAGAAGATGCCTTTTGGGAAATAAGAACTTGCAGGAAGACTGAAAAACTATGAAGTGAAATTTATAAAGCATTTTGAAAACAGAGAGGCATGAGAAGAAGGTAGTTTCAAGAGCAGCTATTTATTTTGGATCAATCTCGTATATTCCACAAAAAATATTGATTTTCTTTGCCGCGGCTTCAGCAAGCTTCAGCAGCTTTTGGTACGTGAATGTATCAATAAAGTCTTAATATTGGCGTGTTCTTTGATCGATCTAAAAAATGTTGCGAACTAGGTTGTTGTAATCCCTTATGATAGAAACATAATAGCTCTAAACATTCAATTTAAAATTAGTATTTGATTTTTAAGAAGTAAAATTCGAGCTATATCAATTTCACAATGATTTTTACTCTAAGAAATTGATACATTTTAATCGGTAATGACTCTGTTGAAGTAACTAACGCGGCATCTCCCACGATTCCTTAAAGTTCAAATATTTAAATATAGGAGTATTTCATATCCACGAATTCCATTTTATTTTCGAAATTAAATAACAAATGACCGGATGTCAGTTATACATGCACATATAATTACCCAATGATTGTGTACGAATCTTGCTAATAATGTGATCCATCCCAAGATTGTATTGCCATTTGTTCTTAAAATCGCGTTTTCCATTACCCCTTCGTTCATAAATAGTGGTCCTGCGCTAATTTTGGTTACACTAGTGGTGGCTAACTAATATTTTGGTGTGTGCGTTGTTGCCTGTGATCTTTTTGCGCCATTACTCGAAAGAATATGAAAAGTTCCTAATAAAAAAAGCGGGAATAAATCGCCCTTGTTACGCAAATTTATTGCTTTGTGCTTGTGTGGTAATGCACTAGTTGTATCTTGATCCATTTAGTGCACCGTTAAGAGGTAGGTTTGTTTTTCGACCCAGATAAACTACCACGAAGCCTCTTTGACAATAAGTTCTGCTTCACAATTAAGCCCCACCTAGCATTGCATAAAACACCCTCTCAGCCTTCATGAATTATTTTTCAGCTACACATACATTTAATCTTCTTGTTTGCTGTACAAAATGCCCAATTGCTCCTTCTGCCTCTCTTAAACCATTTTCTCCCCTCTTTCACAGTCTTTAATATCCAATGGCCCTAACGTCTTCTGGATCCTTTTCTCCTGCCTCCGTATTTCTTTCAACAACTTTTTGCTATCCGTCCTCTTTGCCGATGCTTCTGCATTTATCTCTCCTCTCGTTGTCCCTCCTCTTCGCCAATCGTCATAGGTAGTCTACCTCTATTAGCTGCCAATGGTGCTTAACAACTGTTACTTGATACATGTCACGTGTACTTCCTCTTGCCTGCCTTCTAAGTTTTTGCTTCTTTAGCTGTTCGTATTTTTTTGATACATTCATGATCACTGAATTATAAAACCAATGTATCTTTCCGCCAAAGTTTGCATTCATGCTAACCAAAAACCCTGGTCTCATCCTCCATAAATAAAGGTCGCTCAAAATTCTCCCTTCCATCATATTCTACAGCGAACTTCCCCACTATTTCGCCCATTTTCCTGTAAACACTTCCCAAATTAGTGTAGTACATGCTGGGACTAGGCTATGGGAGAGCCAAGTTTCTACTCTGATAGGTTTCTGTTGCTTCAAGTGTTATCTGAATAGATTAAAGCAGGGGTCTGGAAAATCTAGAATAGCTAGAGAACTCCAAAAATCCAGAACAGAGTCAGCCGTGAATCTCTCTTACGGCATACCTGTCGGCTTTAAGCTATCCCTCACTCGCGTCCCTCCCTCCCTTCCTCTCTTCTCTCAGTGAGTGCCCTTGTCGTTCACCACTTCTACGCGAGAGGGCGCTAGGGTCGGTAGGGGGGAAAATCCCGTCTATATTTCGCTGCGGCTCTGGAGTGCGTCAGGAAATTTCGCCCTTCTGTATGAAAAGTATCCCTTTGAAGTGACGGCGAGTCAACGCGGGATAATTTCGCCGCGCGGGTATAAAAGTGTTCACGATGAGATTGGGGACGCGAGAAGGGAGAGAGTGAGAGGTGGGTCGAATGAACTCGATTTCACAAGAGAAAAATCATTAACGGTAACGGTAAGGTCATTTCACGATTCGACATGCAAATGTTGTCGGAGACATCAATTTCGTCAGTGTACTGCTTACACTCCGAACTATGCCCTGGCGTCATGAAGCCCGAGGGATACGGTTACATCTCGGTGAAGTTGTGGAAACCAATGGACTTTTCTGAGTAACCGCGAATGACATTGGTGCTTCAAATCTTCACGGAATACTAAAAGGACATATGATCATAATAGTTGCCAATTAATCCCGTCCCATTTTAAGATCTACGCAATAATATATAATTATTACAGAAAGCTGCAGGAATTTGAGGTGACTTCCGTCGCTATCGGGTTTTTCGTAAATATTTGATTTAAGAGGGAGGAGGATGTTGGTGGTGAGAGGCCCATTTATCAGGTGTAGTTCACAAATGTTATCCTACTGGTCCGTAGTTAAAAAAGGGGTAATACATCCCTATCTCTGAAGGATGGGGTACGGGGACATTTCCACGTTCTTGAGGAAGAACACATATATATCGATCGGAGAACCACTAAAAATTTAGTATCGCCAGGGGTTCGAATCCAGTTTCTCAGCGTGGGTAACATGCACTAGGTCACCAAATCAATCCATTCCGACGTATTATTTCAATCAAATACTTGGTTGATATAATTTTAGCTAATTTCAGGTTATTTTGAGATCTGAGAGGAATAAGTGGTTGTCTAGAAAAATTAAGAGTACTTTTTGGATGATGACTGTATTATGATAATTAAAGTGCACCGAGTTTGTTGAAAGAAAAAATACTCTCAAGAAAATTGGGTTTTTGACGATAATGGCGGTGACTTATTAGTTTAGTATTTATGTCAAGATTAGTCGCATGGTTGCGTGAGACACGCCAATGGGAATGAGCCGGAGGATCTCATCAGTCCATGGAAGCCGTTGGGCTGTTTTCATAACGAGACCGCAATTACTGCGACGACGACGTTGCCATTTCCGCGCACTTTCAGAGGCGACCACGAAAATGACTGAAGGCAAATTTCACAGCGCTTTCTGTTTTAATCTATGTAACTTACCATTATTGGAACAATCTTCGAATTCATCCGACTCACCACAAATATATTAATATAAAAATTATATTTTAGAAATATTGAAGCACTTCCTTTTCTGAACATTTAGTTCACATTATATGTTGATATTTTTAGTGAATATTAGGCGATTTCTCATTTGGTATAAGGAAGTAATCTCAGGTTTGTTTTTTTTTAAGATACACGCTGAATTATTAATGGAAAACTTCTGTAAGTCTCCCAGAGCCCAGTTCCCTCGAGATTAGGTTTCAGCTTCCATCAGCCATGACTTCCGGCAAACATTTGTTATCTAAGGAAATTGAGGGATGAATTATACGATGACCACGAGTTTTAGAAGCCATCCCTTCAGCTCGCGGCAACTTTACCCGTTATTGTGAGTGTACCTCGTCCATATAAAGCTTTTAAATTATGCGAGTTGCGTTGCAGCCGGCAAAAACTCCCGGGGTAAAAGGGCGCGGAATGATTTTTCATTTCGAATGTAAAATGTCAGTGAACAAGGGGAATGCACCGAGAGAACGAATCTATTTATCTACCGACTGCCGACGGTTGAATAAAGGGACAGAATTCCAGGAACTTTGGCCCTCAATGTGAGAAAAGAGAGAGGGCCGAAGGGTGGGAGGAATGGAATTCGGACGGGTGTGAGCAAGAGTTTGGGAACGGGTCTTGTATTTCATCAAAGGACAGGAATAATCGACTCATTTTCATATCCCCGTATGGATGGAGGGGTGGAGGGAAAGGGCGCGTGCCGCATACCTACGCTTCAGGGATGAGAGCCCTTCCCTATGACACTCTTGTACACCTGTAACCCGGGAGAGGAGTGTCATCACAGTCTCCGGCTTAACAGGTGCCCGTGTTCCATTTCAACGAGGGCCACTCCCTGTTCCCCGCCCCACCCTACCGCCTCTCTGCCTCACCTCCAACAACCAAGCCTACCGCGCACCCTCCCACCAGCGGAATCACACCTGTATAGCCTCCGCTGTGCGCCAAACACGAGCGAACGCGAGCATCCGCCCACGATTTTTTTAACCACCCCCCTTCCACCTCCCGAATCTCCTTTCCCTCCTCCCTCCCTCTTGGTGTAACTCACCCTCCGCTGCAAACGCGCGCGCAAGCACACACACGTACGCACACACGGGTGAATTCACGGATGGCTGCACACGTACTACGTACGAGAGAGCTCAAGTGTCATCTTTTCACTTGTCCCCCCTCCCTTGCCCTTCCATCCCCGTAAAGTCCCGCCCGCTGGCTCGTCCGCTCGCCGGCCTTCCTCCTCCCCCCCATCAACCCTTCTCCCTCTTCGCTCCTCCCTTCCTCTTGTCCTAACATTGCCTCTTCCCCTCCTCCCGCTTCCACGACCCCCTTGCTCCCCTTCCCCTCCTCTCAAGCCGCGCGAAATTGCAATGTTTCTGCGAGAGCCAGCCAAATACACAAAAGGGCTCGGCAAGGAGCAGGTCGATATTTTCCCAATCGAATATAACCTTATCGACTCTTACGAAGGCATTTGGACCATGTGTTTGCACGTGACAGTTTTTCAGGAGACAGTAACAGTATAGTCAACAGTTTTTAACGGTAGAGATGTCGAAACCAGTACCATTAATTTTCGAGGAAATCTTAGTGAATTGGTCATAGTAATACAAATAATTAGTTTTCAATTCAATAATTTATTTGCTGAATTACTTCTTCGATTTCATCTGTTTCATTTAAAGTTAACAAAAAAAGGCTAAAGATGAACTCTCAAAAGAGAAAACAACAAATAGGAGGTATCCTAAGCCGCCTTCTGTTTTGAACCGAGGGGTGAGATTGGGAAATATGATGTATCGGAGTACTGCGCAAATGACAAATCCCACAGCCATCTCCCATTACGTGGACGGGAAGCACAGTGAGGCGTCTCAATGTCCTATAACGATCAAAGCAGATCAATACATCTCTTAAACAATCTACAAATAACACGGTACTACTACTCAGCGATTGCAAGGGTTATTGGTGGATGATTACGAAATAGAGTGGGTTTATTCCTGCAATATAATCACGGGTCATCAATCTGAGTATTGGTTAGTAGCAACTTTCCAAACTATCCTGTCCCTTCACACTAGCCTGTCCTTTCCAAACTATCTTGCCTTCATTGCCTCAAAATTTCTTGTACCGACACAAGCCTTCAATTACGGTTTTCCGTAAAACTATAATGCCTCAGGACGTGTCCAGTTAGTCTCCAACTTTTTCTTATGAGTTTTATTCGTGTAATTCCCTCTTTATATACTCTTTAAAGTAGTTCTTCATTTGTTTCTCTGTGATTCCATTTTCCTTCGATATCACCACATTCACATCGCCTCCAATCTTCTTTTCTCTGCTATCCTAAACATCCATGTCTCTCATCCGTAGAAAAGTAGATTCTAACTATAAGTTTTAATTAAATCACAAATTAAAAAACGTTTACAAATGTCCGTGTTCATAACAAGAGCTGTTAGGAGTTTTTTCTTCTAAAAAATGTTCCTGCAAGACGATCTTAGAATTAACATTACGGAGCAAAAGGTGCGTTTTACTTTGAGAGATTATTTCATCAAAAGACTAAGGAAACATCACTCCGCCATTCCAGTAGTATTGTAAATAAAACATGACTATGGTTTTGACGGAGAGCTTAATCATTCCCGATCGTGTTTTATTTATATTAATACTGCGGAATCACTGTAATGTTTCTTATTCCTGTGTCACTACTCAGCTAATTGCTAGGAATAATGGTTCTCGTGCACAATTTTCTTTCTCGGGAATTCTTCGAGCTTCTGTTTTGCGTACTCTTGCATTAAAAGTGATGCTTTAGTCATCACTTTAAATAAAAAAATGGTTTTACAAAAGATTTCTGACTTATGCATCTGATTAAAATTTTTGTCTCCATAGCATCATAAGTTCTTTCTTTCTTTTCATAGATAACTCAGTCTAAACATATGAAGCGTTAATAAAGGAATAAAAGAGTTATGTCCAAAGTTAGAAATAACTGCGTGTAAATTTTAAATGAACGGAAAAATTCATTAAAGTTCTAAATGGCGTTAATATCTGCATGTGCTACGTAAATATTTTTGCATTCTGCCATCTTTCGTGTCATTTACTTTGTTCGAGTGAATTATCGCGCTGATATCTGTGTAGGGCTTTAATGATTGTGATTTTGTAGCATGGCTGATAATCTAGCAACCCCCGCCTCACGCTCTTGGGGGGGGGCTTGAGTTCCATTTGACCCTTTACTCTTATCTAATCACAAAGGTAAACCTTATTACAAGTAAATACACCCATAAAATACGCCTTCCTCAGGGAAATATTCAAAACATTGGAATATTTGATTTGTTGACTTAAAATAGATTTTTGAATGATTGGAAATTGATTGAATTCATTTATTTACATTGGATATCCAATTTTCCCTGAGCAGTGAGCATGAAATATTCAAAGATTTCCGGCGAGTTCCCCCATGAAACACGAAAAACTAGAATATACCAAGTTTCTCTATCGTTACACCAGATATGCCGACGTCTGTTATTTCCTGCTCCCTGCTTTTGTAACGTCTGTCTGTCTACATCGACGATTTTGCATTACCCGCGCACCGTTGACCTTTTAATCCCCCGGGTAACCCTCCATTGCGTTACGGATGTAAAAGCTCCCGTATCTTCCATTCTGGTGGGGATAAAAAAAGAAATCCAGCGCTATTTCCGATCCATCGTGGACGTTAGACATGCCAACAAAGCTCACGCGCCTTTTCGGCCTTTCTCGTCGATCTTGGCCGACTGACTCCCCACCGTTGACTATTTCTTCGTTTGATTCGACCCGCACCGCGGCGCCAGAATTGGCCTCCCAAATGTCGTGACCACTTATGACTTAGCCCAAGATTAATAAGGCTTCATTTACTATAACGATGATTTTGACGCATTCCGACATCCAAATAGGAGCAACGCGCAGTCCCCTTCGTCTCCTCTTCACCCCATTCTCGCGCACCGCACCCTCGCCATCCCTTCGACTCGTTGGTCCACGCGGCACGAGGTACATTTTGGTTTTTTCCCCGGCAATCCGAACTTTAGTGAGCGAGGGTTTTGGAATGCATTCGGAGTACGTCACGTTGAGGTGCTACTGTTGCCGATCGCCAGTACACGGTTCCCTCACTTTGTCATTACTTTTTTTTCTTTTCCTGACAATAAATACTGTATATTGACTCTCTCAAATCTAATATCACTGTTAACCGTCCTTCTTAAGTAGTTGTACTGAAGGGTACGCCGCTGTGAGATCCCTGTGCGCAATGTGGATGAAATGCTATTGGTCATAGGATCTGGGTTCCATTAAGGGCAACGCCTCTGGGCGACCTCAGCTTCACCCAAGATGTGCGAATTGTCGGGTTCCAGATCTTACTGGGTAACTACAGGCTGGTAAAGGAAAGGAACTGGTCCTCCTCTCCTGATGAGCTAATTACACGCTCCATTGGGCATAGTACGAGATGTGCACTACCATTACCTAGGAAAAACCATCCTACAGGTTGATTACCGTGGCATATTAAGAATATAATGAATGGTTAATATGATTTTATCAAGTTTATTTATGAGAACTCCTAAGTATTTTCATAGTCGTCCAATTCAATCGATGCTCATTCCGCACCAAAACGAAGTACAGCCTTGCAGTGAAGTCTTCGCGGGTTTCCTACCAGGGCAGGGTGTCAACTGACGACGTTTCCATGACGGAGTTAGTTAGTCATCGAAACGTTGGAAGCTGACACCATCACCCATTGGAAAACCCGCAAAACTTCACCACAATTGTGTGCCGGGAAAATGTCAAATAATAGGAATGCAGTCTTAAATTAAAAGTTTACCTTAGTGTCTGGTGGCCTAACCTCACCTTCCTTCCTTAAGACGTCCATTTGGTGACTCTTCTCAGTCACGCAGAGATATGAAAGAGAACTAGGAAGAGAAAAGGCGTGAATTGGGAAGCTGGAGTTGAATATAGTTTCCCGCAGGCAATGAAAAGACCCGAGAGATCGATGTGGTCACTCAGGAGTAAATCCAGCTATCTCGAAGTGGGGGGCTAGGGCTCTAAGTTAGTCAGTTACGATATTGCATGTGTCAAGTTATTTAAAAACTGTAAAAGTTATTTTTCAGCTCAAAGATCCTCGGCTTCAAGTGAGAAATCAGATATTACATTCAAACAACCCAAACATTTTTTCGGTTTCGTATAAATATTATACTTGTTTACGGTAGACAATGAAGTTTATTTTTGTGTAAGCAATCTAATGTGTCTATCTATACTTTTCGGTGACGTACTCGCTGACTGACTCGAGAAACGAATTACTAAGGCGATGATTATAGGGTTACCGTATGATACATCGTTATTAGATGGTGTTGACAGTTAGACGTCATCGGTCGGGAATAGTCTTCGTGAACTTGAAGCCTAGCTCAAAAACCACTGATTCAAAATAGAAATGAAGTGAAGAAATACCTCGTCGTGAAAAACTGCTAAAAGTGAAAGCAAAGCGTCACAAAATTACTTGATATTCTAGGAGAGATCTCATGGATACTATAAGATTCAGCATGACATCTAACATCAAATATATGGTTTCTCCTGAGACTGCGAGGAAAAAAGTTAAGACACGAACTACACCCAAAAATATCTGGGAATAGTTTGTCAGCAAAATTAGATGGATATATTGTCAAACGGATGGAATCAAGGAGTCCCTTTTCCCTTCTTTCACAAATCACGGAAATGACCCTTTAGGAGGATAATTACCAAAAATCACTCCTTTGCAGACTTTTAAATTGTTAGTGTCCTAACTTTTCAGACTTATTTCAATTGCTGGTGTCAACATGTTCGTCGCCATACTCCCATGTAGAGTTTCCGGTTTATTGCGTAGATTTAAATTTATAAAGGAATATTTAAATTGGAAGTGTTTAAATTCTGGTGATTCGAGTCATTGTTTTTATTTTATTTTTTCCTGGTTCATAACAATCATAAAACTTGTCAATATTAATGGACTTAACTACATTTGTTATATGGGCTTATTAAACTCTCTCTACGGAATGAAATTTTCATTTGTAAATGTTCCTCAAGTCACCTAGTCGCTTGAAATACAATCCGTCTGAGTAATCATGATTATTTTGAACCATTTCTGAAAACTTCTGTAGCCCAAAGTTTTCCGAAATGTGCCCTGATTAATTTCCGAGATCAAAAGTGCCGAGCTAGAGCATACAATCTTCTCATTCCAGGAATCATTTACTGCTTGTACGATAAGCATCGTTTATCAGCGGCCGTTTTTCCCAAGTGTAACCAATCATTATTGATTTCATTGGAAGCTCATACCGAGTCAATCGCTTGCATACTGCTGCCATGCATAACATTCCGGAATAAAATCCTTTCTTACGCTCTCTCAGTTCATGCCATCAGGTGATGTTGGATAGGACATTCATCTAGAAAGCCACAGAGACTTGGTCTCGTCCCTACCTGGACGAAGAATTTTTTGTGAGGTCATGAAATTGAGAGGGGCTAATTTTATTGTGATTAGTAGACTCCCATCGAAAATACTGTGAATGCCTGAAGATTGACTTGTACCTTTAGAAACGGGCCCATGGCTGAGACCCATGGAATTATCCCGTCCTACTCATCATCCCTTATGGCGCTTAGAGAGTAGGTTACATCGATTGGGGAAAGCGCCTAACAGATCGGGGAGTACTACCTTGATCAAAAAGTTCCCGGAATAACCACCGTGTGGCGCTCCCATCGTTCCGATTTGAGTTCTGTTTTTTTTGTTAAATTGGTACATCTGTTGTTGATATTCCCTTTAAATCTTAGTGTCATAACTTGACATTTGCAAAAGTTACGGTCGGTTTTCGGTATGTCCATCAGTGCTTCCTGCGATTTTTCCATTACTTCCTCTCGGCTGCTAAAACGCGTTCCCCGTAATGGTTTTTTAACTCGATTGAACAGAAAGAAGTCACAGGGAGCCAAATCAGGTGAATTCGGTGGCTGTTGGATGGTATTTGTTGCATTTTTCGTCAAAAAATTACGAATAATGATAGCACTGTGCGACGGTGCGTTATCATGGTGCAAAATCCACGAGTTTTCTGCCCACATTTCTGGTCTCTTTCGGCGAATTGCTTCACGCAAACGTCTCATAACGCCCAAATAATACTCTTTGTTTACTGTCTGGCCTTCTGGCAAAAATTCATGATGCACTACACCGTTGTAATCCATGAAAACCGTCAGCATTGCCTTCTTTTTTGACTGAAAACGACGTGGTGTTTTTGGTCTCGGCTCATTTGGTGAACGCCATTCACTTGCCTGATGTCTGGATTGCGTGTCGTACTCATAAACCCACGTCTCGTCTCCAGTAATGATCCTTTTGATGAATGTGGGGTCGGATTCAGCCTCGCAAATCATGTCTTTTGCGACGTCAACACGGTCTCTTTTTTGCATGAAATTGAGGTCTTTTGGCACAACTTTGCTGCTACACGACGGAAACCCAAATCATTAACCACAATGTCTTGGGCGGATCCATAGGCAATGTTCAAGTCCTCCGCTATTTCTCTGATGGTTAATTTGCGGTTATTGACCAACATTTCTTTTACTTTATCAATTTTTTCACCGACTTTCGATGTCGATGGTCTGCCACTGCGTTCATCATCTTCGATTGACTCACGACCACTTCTGAACCGCTCGTGCCACTGGTAAACGACCGTTTTTTTTTAGAGAATCGTTGCCGAAACACTTTTCCAACATTTCCAACGTCCGTGCGCCACTAAATCCGTTTTTTACGCAAAATTTAATACAAGTTCGTTGTTGCAAATTTAAATCCATTTCTGAAATTGTAAAAAATCGCCAACACACACAGAGATAGATGTACTCTTGGCTACGTAACTTTTGCAAATGTCAAGTTATGACACTAAGATTTAAAGGGAATATCAACAACAGATGTACCAATTTAACAAAAAAAAACAGAACTCAAATCGGAACGATGGGAGCGCCACACGGTGGTTATTCCGGGAACTTTTTGATCAAGGTAGTATACGGATTTTATATTTAGTCAATTTTTCGTTGAAAAGGCTGCGTAAAATATGGGTGTTTTGCTTTTCTTTGCAATACATTAAGCATGATTAATGCTGATTTTTAAGTCTAATACTAATTAATTACTAGTCGCGATTAAAATAAATTAGTTTGTCCAATATCTTGTAGGTTCTGATGTCTCCATTCTCCATTTGTCCCAAGTTCTGTCACCTTAGAAATTACCTTGTCTTTGCGCGAGGCAGTTTTTATAATTTCTTTTCTTTAAGCATGAAATATGTCCTCTATTGTCCCACTACTGAGATATTATGTAGTCAACAAAACGTTAACGCCATCCATCCACTTTGTCCTTTGGGGAAACTTTTCTCGGGGAAAATACATTTCTCCCGATCTCTTTCTCTCCACCTCTCCGATCCAATTTTTCGTTTCCAGCCTCGCTCATGTCCCCCTCCACCCATCCCCCCTCGCTTTACATGCCCCTAACACTTCCCAAGTTCTCCTCCCGAGTCGTCCCTGGCGCACTTTCCACGATTTCCATTCCGTCCTCCCCTTCCTCGCAGAGACGTTGTGTATTCTCTCTTAATTTTTAAGATATTTGTAATCCATCATCCAGAGTTCGTCCCTGCCCACGAGTCCTGTCACTTTCTGGTGGCCGACGCGAGCGGTTTCCTTCCCCCATCCCTCTTCCCTTCCCCATCTGTTCCTCTCTTTTTCTTTTGGGAAGCGAAATTTTCAAATTCCGTCCACCTCTCCTCACTCCTCCCCCCCTCCCGGTCTCCCGTGTCTTCCCGCTCGCACACCTCCTTCTGTCTCCGTCCCTCTCTCTCTTTTGGTTTCATCGAATCGTCCGCCCCTTCCTTATTCATTGCATATCTCATTCATTCTCCACCTTCAAGCGTCTCTTCCAACCTCCCGCTTTCCACCCCCTCCCCCTTCTTCCGTCCGTCCACGCTGCGACGGGGAGGGAATTGGGCGCATGGGAGTGGGATGGGGCAAGGCCGGGATTGGTGAAGGAGTAAGGGTAAGGTCGAGAAATAAGGGTCCGCAGGGAGTGGAGGTTTTGGAGACCCTGATGGTCTCAATTTCGGCCGCAAAAGGGTCGTTTGTCTGTTCGACTGTGCCTTTCCCATCCACCCCCTCCTCCTCCTCATTTTCTTTCCCCTTCCCTCACACTGCTCTCCACTCTCCAGCAATTCCGTCGCTCCTCTTTGTTTTTCTTCCTCTCCAAGTCCGTTTTTGCATCCTCCACCGCCTCCCAATCTCTTTTTCCTCACTCGCTCTCCTTCCCGCGCCCCCATTCCCCTTCTCTATTCTCCTCTCCCCGGCTTCTCCCAACATCTCCTCATCCATTCGAGGCTTTTTTATTTTCGCACTATAACATTAAGCTGGACATTGCAATTATTATATTTTAATTCATCCCGTTGCATTATTCATTATATTTTTACTAATGGAATGCGTACATTTGTTTGTTCCTATCTCTCCTGCGGAGTGCGCGGTGTTTTATAATGCTCTTTGATCTTTCCTTTAGTGCGGACTCGGTTGAAGTTCATTCGCATCCCGATGAGTGTTACCCAGCAGGAGTTTTACGTGGGAGGACTTTGCTTTGCTGGGTTGTTCAATAAAATCTTTTAATTCCTTTTCGATCCTGCTCATTTGGTTTTTTTCGTTTCTCATTTGTTCGTTACAAATGTGTATGCAAAAATTCAGGTTCATAGGTGTTGATTTTTTCCCGGATTCTGTTCATCTGTAAGAATTTTTCCATTTCATATCGAACCGCACGTTACGACTTCCGTAGAACTGAATATCCCGAACAAGGGATCACGTACCACTACTGTTGCAATTTTTCACGTAATCTGGACATTTGCTTGAAACTATCTGAATGTAGTAAAGCTGTAACTTTAACTCTGTAAGATCTTTGGTGAAACACAAATTAGAATAGAAAGACACAATATTTTCGGAGTCATTTCAAATTACTAATCGTTTCATTGAGCTAGCAGAGTGCGTGGATAACACGACATTAACAGCGTAATTCAATCGGATTTGTAGTAACATCATTATTTACTTTTATTTTTAAATTTAGTTAGAATAACGAGTAAAATGGCTCACATTATTTTAGGCTGTGTAAAAATATATTGACCAGTACGTCCAGGTTTTGCTTAAAAAAAACGTTTACGTTTATTTCACATTCTCCGTTTCACCCTTGACTAATATCCTACTATTTCGTGGCTCTATGATGGGTGTGGACATCAGCGTAAGATTTCATGTAAAATTTCCCCCATTGAAGGGTCATTGGTTAGAATAATATCATCGCTTAGTAATATTTTTACATGTTAACTTGGTCATTGTCTTCGGTAGGTAAATTTATCCTTGTGTATTTTAATATTTATAATGCTCGTATTCTGTCCCTTATCTGCTGAGAGCACGACAATTTTGCGAATTGGCACTAATTTAAATTTCATGAGAGAAGGGACACAACGTGATTCTCTGGCTTTATAATGAAAAACTCTCATCCGAGTTTCAACGCATGTTCTGCTCTAACGACAAAATTGAAGCTCAACAGACTTCCTCTTCGGCACAGTAAGACTTTCGAATGAGAAATGGTGGTACTTGGAGGTGAACTGCTGGGTGCTTCAGGACGAGAGCAATATTTAAACCTGTCATTACTGGGTACATGACCTACAGCATCCATTTAATTTTTATACGGGGAATTTTCGAGATATAAGTTTTCATTTTTCTCACGTTGCTTTTGCACGACATCTTGATAATATTTCGCTTGTCTCGCTCAGCCACCCCTAATCACTTGTCCAAAATCAATTTTTCAGTTTTTCTTTTGAGTTGAAGTCATTTTTCAAAGGCTATCTGGATTGCTGCTGTCATTTGGGTATCGGAGCGAAGTACTGGCCCAATGAGAGAACTTTACCGCTTCGCAGAACTTTAAGTCAAAGCCCGTGATAAAAGCTATCAAGCCAGCACTATCCAAAAAGGGTAATCTGCGTTTTAATTTGGCGATGTGGCTCATGCTACTACGCTTATGGGTCGTTTCTCTATAGGCTTAGGGACAAAATATTACGGGATACATGACGATCTCAAGCCCGCCAACAGGAAGGAGAGCGGTCCGTCTGTCACGACCCCACTGCCACCACCTGCTTAGCCGCCCCCCCCCCCCTCTTGCCACCCGCTTCCCCCTCGCTCGGCCTCCCTCCGCGCCACCTTCCCCTCCCACTATTCCTTTATTTCCTCCCACTCTCCTCTCGCTATTTTCTTTTTATTTTCTTTTTCCTTTTCATTCCCGCTCCATTCCCTCCGTCTTCCTCTCTCTCTCTCTCTCTTTCCATCTCTCACCCCGTCCTGCCTCCTCTCGCAACCCTCTCCACCTCTCCCTCTCTTCCAGTTTCGCCTCCAGGTCAGCCCCAGATCGATAACACGAGGCAGTCAGCGCTCCCTCGTGTGTTCAGATGAGAGAGAGAGAGAGAGGTAAAGGTGGAGAGGGAGGAGGCGGTAAGGGGTACGCTTCGCCCCTCGAAGCGGAGGCAGCATCCGTGCCCTTCCCCCTCCCCACTCCCTCGCCCTCTTTCCCACCCACCCATACCCCTCTCCCAGACTGGATTCCCCCGGATTTCTCCCCCGCCGCCCCCGCCCTCAATAGCATCCATCGCTCTCCCGCTTACACGTCACAAAAGGCCGGAATACGAGAGAAAAATAGGAACTATTATCAATTAAGGGAAGGGGATGCTTTTTATTCGCGCACCGACGGGGAAAGTTTCCCCTATTATAATAATTATTATTTTCTGATACTTTTTAAATCGAAGTGACGTATTTTTATTGCCTATATGTCTTCCTCCTTTCCTCTCTTACAATTCATTCCCTCCCGCCTCCTTCACTCCTTTTTTTCCAACGGAAGAATTGATTCGCTGTAGGCATGCTTATAAATATACATATGTACGAATGAATATATATTTATATCATTTTTCTCCTTCATTCCTCGGATGACTCATTGCAATCGATTCGTCTTTGTCCCTATTGGGATTTGATCGAGGAGCAGGAATATATTTTTTTCTCTCCCCTTCTCCCGGCATGAATGAATAGATATTTTGTATTCGCACGGGTGTTTGCGAGAGCTAGGTTCGAGCCCGGGGAAGATTTTACATAATGGAGTGTATTTCGCGCACCACCTAACCTTTCCAATGAGTGGCAAAACGGTTGAAAAAGGATTTCGGATCGAAAATATTTTCCCCCGACCAAATCCATAATCCTCAATTTTCTCAGTGTTTCTAATAAATTTAAGAGCAGTTTATTTTATTATCTTAAATTGCCTATAGATATTATAGTAATAATCTTGAAATGCAAATTACATATAAAATCATCATGATACAGCGATATATATATATATATATATATATATATATATATATATACAATATATATATATATATATATATATATATATACATATATATATATATATATATATATATATATAACACATTTAAACGGTACAATAGAACACAAACATATTTATAGAAAACACGTGAAAGAACACAATACAGAAAGTTTAATCTTTCGTTCTCCTTCATGTAAGACTCTGAGTCTGACCTGACCTGGAGGGTCTTACCTGAAGAAGGCCAAAATCTATCGGCCGAAAGGTCGAAAACTTGCAAAAATGTGTCCTTTTACGTGCTTCCTGCTTACAATTTGTGTTTTATTGTTCCGTCCCAATGCCATATTCCTCTCATTGGTGTTTCTGCATCATCTATGTATATATATATATATATACACACACACACACGAGGGTCATCCGGAAAGTAGTACCCGTTCGTGCCGCATGAAGTGCTGACGACGCGAGTAGCCGCTGGACGAGGTCAGATAGCTTCAGTGGCTTGTCTGCCTTCTCTGAGCCAAGTTGCGTGACGCTAGCATTGCCTGTGTTGTTTCTGTGATTGTTTACAATGTTTAAAAAAATTGAGAACGCCGCCAGTTGTGAAGTGAGGGCAGTGATTAAATTCCTCAATGCAAGAAACGTTCGCCCATGTGATATTCATCGCCAATTAAAGGATGTGTATGGAGACAATGTAATGGACGAGTCGTCTGTTCGGCGGTGGTGTCGCAACTTCAACATGGGGAGGGGGAACACACACGACGATGAGCGTTCGGAGAGACCGTCTGTCATTACAGACCAACTGGTGAGCTCAGTTGACGAATTCGTGAGGAACGATCGGCGCGTCACAATTGATGACATCTGTGAGCATTTTCCCAATGTTTCTCGAACAATTGTTCATGAAATTGTTAAACACCATCTGCATTATGCAAAAATTTGTGCAAGATGGGTCCCTCGCGTATCTCAATGAGCTGGCGGCGAAGGACTATGCAGCAGGAATACAGAAACTTGTCACACGTTATGACAAATGCCTTAATTTGCTTGGAGATTATGTTGAGAAGTAGTTTAAAGTATCCTCTTTCAAATAAAATTTTTTATGTTTGTTAATATTTACTTTTGTGTCTTTATTTCACGAACGGGTACTACTTTCCGGATGACCCTCGTGTGTGTGTATATATTATATATATATATATATAAAATTACGGAAGAATGCCAACGGTAGAAAGCCATCATATCACGGCGTATGGTCTGTGTGTGTGAGTGTATATATTTTTCTATATATATATATATATAGAAAAACTCCGAATGATACGTTAGTTTAAATAATGGTCATTATTGACGAATACAAATGGAATATAGCTGATACAGGGTGATCTTTTGTGTACGTAGTATGGATTTCAAGATTATTGCTGCAAAATTTGAAGGCTTTGAGAGATATGCGATACTCTACCTGGCGATCTAATTTAGTCGCAGCCAGCCGACCGAATGAGGTGCAACTTGTTGATTTCATTCCCCTGATAACGTATTCGGCAATCGTCGGTAGCGCACCCATCAGCACTAATTGTAAGTACCACCAAAAGAACCTTGAGCGGTGAAGGCACTATATTGTCGCAGCTGTGTATAATAGATATCCTCTCCACACTTCACCGTAATTAACAATTCTAAAATTATGGCTCCACATCCGTGGGACTGGAGAGATAGCAGCATTCGACCAAAATTCTTAAAATTCTTATCGGGGCATTTTCGGGACTCCAAAGACGAAACCTTTTCGTGCGAGGCAATCTCCGTCTTCCTTCGTAATCTAATTCGTGGACGCCTGTCGTCGCTCTGTTCAGACGAATAATCATGAAGCGAAGCAATCAGACGTATCCAGTTTCCCTTCCCCGCAATACAAATATCAACAGCATCTCACGCCGCCCGAGCGTCGCGCACAAACCCGCTGGCGGAGGACTTTGAACTTCGCAGCGAACCTAGCATCGCAACTGAATGAGCACACGCGCGCTGGATCTTTGGAGCAATAATTCAGTTATCCATTTAACAAACCAAGAAACTAATTAGAATTGAATGGGAGCAGTTGGCACCAATCCAAGCGGTACTACCCATGCAACTTCCATTATGGTCACACTTATGTAATCTACTTAAAATCGTCGCCAGTATTTTACAAAATACTAGTTACTTGGTAGAAATAAAATTAATAGAGCGCGTTGCAAATCATAGATACGTAGTAAATCAGGGAGTGGCCAGGTTTAGATCATCGCACTGTATCTTATTGTTGATTTTCATCTCGCTTTTCCCACCGAATGAAACGGTCATGGTTTTCGGATTCAACTATGATGAATAGTGATTTTTTTTATTGTTGTTACCGTCCAATTACCGTTTCTGAGTTATCTATTTCTTTGGAAACATTTTGTAGAAAGGTAATTAAGGTAAGTACGTTTTGAATATCTGAGGTCATAAGAAGTATGGTATTTTTCATATTAGGAAGCTCGATTTGGTTATACTAGCAACCCTGAAACAAATAACTTAACGCTACGTTTAGTACCTCGTTAGGGCTTTTTCACAACTGAGGAACAGCCAATAGTAAAAGGAGATTTTGATATTATTGCCACTAATACGTTCGTAAGTCATCTAATCTAAGTAATTGAACCCCGTTTAAGTGCAAACTAATTCCGTGCCTGAGATGGTATTCGAACCCCTGGACTTTGGGATACCAGGTAGGTGCGCTACTTCCGTGATTACTGTTAACATAATTCGATGTACTTATAAAATAATCGCATTAGCCTTTCGAACAACTGAAAAGGAACTTAAAGTGCCATTTTGGACGGAGTGATAGTAAACCCTAAACACAGTAACTAACCCGAAGGTCGGTTTGGTAGGCAATGGTAGAGTCACCCAGTACTAAGCCCTATACGGCGTGGGAAATTCACATATCAGGGTAGGGGGGCAGTTACCTTCCCTGTGCCAATGATGGTTTCCCAGGATGATCTGGTACCCGAAAAATCACACAGCTTGGGTGGAGCTGAGGGCGCTCAGTGAGGCTTGCCCGGGAATCGAATCCGGGCCCTCCTGTCAGTCAGTAGTCCAACGCTCTTCCCCTGGACTACAAAGATCATCTATTTAATTAGGTGAAGAAAAATTAAATATGGCATGTATGCAGTTCCTAAACTATATTATTTGATTTTACCTGGAATCTTTCATAAATTAGTAAAATTTAGCGTTGGAGTTTTCAAGACTTCATACTATGCGACGCTCTGAGTGCATGATTGCAAGTATATTTTTTGGTGAAATTTAGGATAAAATTAGGATTAACTAAGTATTAGGATACTGATTTGAAAACTTCCTCATATTAGCCTAGTATTTAGTACACTACTTACTTTGATATTTTCATCGTGGATTAGCCAGTGTTAGAAATAGCTGCTTTCGATATACTCGAGGTAATGAAGTATTTTCTTTCAGGTTAATTTAGAAGAATGATTTTTTTGTGCTCAAATAGGGAGACAGTTTAAAGGGGACTTATTTTTTACTGCAATGTTTTAGTATTCCGTTCGTAAATTTGTTTTAATCTATTTTACATAGTATTTTTCTAATGCTTAGCAGTAATACGAATACTAATATTAATACAAATATCGTGTAAGAAAGATGTTTTTAAAATTCAAATTCCTACGCTACTATGGAATGAATGGAGAACAGTATTATTATTTTATAATTTAAAACACTTTTTAATGGAGTACAACATTTACCATTGAGTCCGGCAAGGGGTGTGACTGTAAATAATTGATATTTTCCTAATGTTAAATACCGAATAATTTCCTCAAAATCGAAAAAAGTTCATTTCTATGATTAAAATTATTAATAATGCACGCATAAATCTTTTTAAGTACGAGTCATTTTCAACTTGCATTTCTGGAACTCATTATTAAATTATTACCTGGTTACATTTTCAGGTGAAAATAGCAATACCGCTTAGTTCAAAAATGTTAAATGCTGAAATGATAAAATTATACATTTCTCTTTGAAAATTAGTCGATTATTTTTAATGGGTTAATTTAGTCATTAACGGTTGCGTAAAAATGCCTATTGAATTGCGTATAGATTATTTTTATGAAGCTGAACATACCTCCTGGGGGTACGATGCAGCTGGAGGATTTAATATCTATATGGGACATAACTTATGGTCTCAAAATATTAATAAATTAGTAAAAAATATCCGTGAAATAAATAATATCTTCACTTAATGGCTTCTGTCTTCCTTTTCCACTGATATTTCTCCCTCCAAGTTGAGATAGTTTTGGGACTTCAACGCCGACATTTGTTGGACGGGAGAAGCGGAGCGTGAGCAACTCGTAAAATGGGGAGAAAAAAAATCCACTTGTGGCTCCTAAGCCAAATAGCTTCCACCCCTTTTCATAACGTTTTGCTCCGAAGCATCTGCTGATATTTTATCTCACACCCGCAATTTGGCGCACTCAAAAAGCTATCGAGGATAAGATCAAATCGTGTTCGTTGGTCCGAAAGTGTGAATTCATTTCCGAGTGCTATAATTCCTTTTTCCCAAGATTGAAATATGTCCTCTGTCCGTTCAACTGGCTTGTAAGTAACGAAAACCTGTGCCTCTAGTGATCGCTTTGTTGTGGTGGCTAGCGTACTGGCTTCCTGTATCCGTACCGCATACTAGTTTAGATATCGTCGATGGCCAATTTTTCGACTGTTTCTAAGCTCTCGGAGTGACTGCCGTGTGGAGGGTGCAGAACGTCGCTCGTCATGTGTGACCTAAACTGGGAACTTCTTGGAGCCTTCCGTCAACAGTGGTAGGCCGACGCCAGTTATATTTCCACCTTGTCTCATTTCCCTAAAAACAATCCTGCCTCCTTGCTGTCAAACAGTTATCTCGAGTGGCTCCGCAAGTGTAAAATTGAAAACTAATACCACTGTCATTGCAGTAGATATTCTGATTACACAATATCAGTTCGCGAAATCGCGCTTGTTCTCATCAAAATCGCGAGCCGTTTTGAAATGAGACTTTAAACCTTGACCAACGAGGATAACTTCTCGTATATCAATTTGATGATATCCCTAAAAATAAGAATGCATTAAATTATCTACACAACTGAATATTAAAGTTTGTGATGCTCTTACAGGAATATTAGCATAGAATAATTGTATAGTAAGAGGTAGGTAGAGAACCTGTTTTGTATTTGTCCATTCCAGCTTATATGCTGGTCGACTTTGGTGGTGGTGCCATGTTTCAGGCGGAAAAATTATTATTTTAGCTACTCACAAAATGTTTAAGATATAAATGAATTTCTTATGACTATTTTCATATTACTCTATAGTTAAGAGTTGTTACCTCATCTGACGAAGCTACGGTGTAGCGAAACTAGTTTTATTAATATATTCCGGTTGGTATAACTGGATTACATATATATCTTTTCCTTGCTTGGTGCGGTTGAGTGAACTGAACTTTTGACATAACCTGCTTAATTTGTAGGTACTCAATCACCATTACTCACATCCTGGTAACACCACGACTTGAATAATGTGGTTTCCTGCTCGAAAACATCAAATTTGAATCTAACAGTAGGGAGTCTCCATTTTAATTGCGCCAGTAGTTTATACGGGATAAGAATGGAGTCAAAACTCACAAGAAGAACCGTGCCGAAATTGGACGACCATTGAAGATTTTCTATTGTGGAGATATAGTTAACGTCTGTAGAGATAAAGTTATTTCGTTGGCATAATTCTAGGGCAGAAATAGGAGGAGAACGTTTCAATAAAGCATTGACTGCAATTAAAAAAGTTACATGCCTCATGGGGAAGGAATTGAATCGTTGACGTTCAGCGCTAGGAAGTAACTCTAAAATTTGTTTTCAGACTATAAACGTTGTTTCTTCTGCTTTTTCCCCTTAAGGCGATTCTTTTGTGATGGCGGGGAGACTTCACAACTGCGGAAAAAACTTGGGCCTCGAGTGAACTGAATGCAAAAACTCGCCGCAGGAAAATGTCATTCCCAAACAATAATGCAACGTTGCGAATTAATTACTCTCGGGAAAAAGAAGTGGATCACATCCTGCTTCTCTCTGGTAATGTCTCTCCATACTCCCTACATTCGCTAACCCTCAATATTACATCAGCGTCCATATTCACAAGAAGACTGAAAGTATGGAATCCGAAATTTTTTGCTGCGAGGTTAGCCGTGACAAGATGAAATAATATTTGGCGGTGCTGCAAAAAGGAGACACCGACTTTCGATGAAAGGGCCTCTTAGTGAAGTCAAGCCAAATGACGACATCTGAAAATATCAGCGTAGCTTTATGAAGGGAAAGCCAATGGGGAAGCCATAAAGATAATGAGCACTCTAGCCTAGAGAGGACTTTTAAAAAGGTTTGTTATGAAGTCAAACAGTCATGAATTCTTAGAAATACTCTCGTAGATGATGTATCCTGGAGAGATAAGCAACTAATTACAAATCTTACTAGCAATAGCAAAGAAAGAGCTTTGGGCGACGGCTTTTCGAGAAAATATAAGCCAGGTTCGTCTTCTGTCTCGTTTAGTAACGAGGCACAAAGAAAAGTAGGTTATCTTATTAAAGCCGAGGTATGAAGTGCCCTGATGAGTTCCTTAAAGGGTGTGGATATGAAAATCCTAAGCACAACTGTATTGAGTTTGTTGACAACAGGTGGGCCATGGTAGGTGGTGATTGATATGCCCGAATCACACATAGCTTAATCCTATGGATTTAATTCGTACATTGGATTATTCGTGTTTGGAGTCATCCACTGCCTAGGCATTCTGAGAGGTTTGGCTGATGGAAATACTTTTCTTTGTTGGTGAAATTTTTTTCATTTGGATTACGGAAGAATGACAAATAAAATCGCAATGCGCGAGAATTACTCTTATTCTGACTGCTCAAAATGCAAATGTGCAGTCTAAAGAGTAATACTATTCCGCTATTCACACGCATTTCCGAGGAATAAGGAATGTCATTTGTCATGTTCCATGATATGGATGGTCATCGGCATGATTTGCGCTCATAATAAAAAAATTAGCCTTCTGTGATGCAAGGTGAGTCAGCTTTGTAAATAAGGAGAAAGGGGGGAAAAACAAAAATTTAAATCAACGATCCTCCTTATTATTTGATCCGGTAGTCGTATTACTAATATAGTTTAATTTATACACAATACCACTTGGCAACATGGTTCTCAAGTTGTGGATCGAGACGATTAAGATTTTTTACTGACCGTGAGAATTATGAAAATCCGTGATTGAATCTACTTGCGCCGTGGTGCTTAATTTTAACACATTATCAGCTCACTCTCCTCTCTATATTTACGGAAGTTACGCTCCTCAAATACGTCGTGAAGACAAAAACATGTGCCGAAAGGCATGAAAGATGCTCTGCTAAATATTGCTGCTTTTAATATTAACTACAGTACTATAGCATTTAGTTTCGTACATATGCTCAATGAAAAATAGCAGCTTCAAATACCTAATTGTGCTTGTAAATTTAAAATATATTTTAGTACTGTTGTAATTATTTGTGAAAATATCTATAAAAAAAATGGCACATCGAAGTTAACAAATCCCACTATAAATCCTCGTCCTCGATCCCTAACCGCGGAAAAGTGCCCCAAATATATGTAGATGTATTTTGGTGCAAATAGCATAAAACTGGGATCTAATAAATCAATTTATTGCTTTAGTATTTTGACTACAAAATAGTAGTCTCATCAAAATACTGTAATTTTTTGTGGGGATTAGGAGAATCGAAAAATAACCCTCGACATCATTTTACAAATTTCTCCCGAGGCATAAAATAAAACAAGACCAACATTATTTCCTAGGTAATTAATCCAACTTTTATTAGTTCATTTTATTTTCATACAGTTTGTTTCTTTGTGTTCCATGATTAATCATTTTCTTTCTATTCTGTTTCAATAATTCAATGATAATGATTCATTTAGCACATACATTTTATTCATATTTCCCTTTGCCTGGTGTTCGCTGTACGCAATTCTTCCGTACCTGCTGTCTCGCAAGATGACAAGCAGATGCAGGTGACTGCATTGCATAGAAATCCTATGGCCGTTAAGGACCGTCCCATAATTATGCTTACTACTCTAAGGTAAATCTTTACGGTCCTCAAGTAAAGCGCAAGGGAAAGAATTGCCCCATTGCAGTACACAACGCGCGTTGAAAATGTTCAGAATGGCTGAAACCATATTAGGTTTATAACCGTGCAACTGGGTGTGGGATGATGCCGTGGCAAGTGATGGCGAGATCTCCTGATTATGTCATTGTGCATCCAAGTAATTTAAAGTCTTTAAGCGATCTTAAATTCTTTTATGCGCTATTCTGTTGGATTAAGAACATGTGTTTTGATGACTACCTATGTGCATACATGTGTTGTGCGTGATATTCAAGAATATCCAGTCATGATTTTGAGCAATTGCGTACAACTTCAAGTCCTTCCTTGCGAATATGTATTTGGTAACAAGGAGTCATAGTCTTTTTTGAAAATGAATGTTTCACTAAATTTATTGCACATTTTACTAAATATTTGTATGAATGACTGTTCTTTCGATCACCATTGAATTTTTATTTATGAAAAGGATTCCTATTCAATGTCTCAGTACAGAAAATTTTATTTTAAACCTAAAGCTAAAAATGTCACACGTAAATGGAATATCACTGTCTCTTTTTTAATATTTGTCGAAAGTTTATTTTTAGAGGACCGTAAAAGCACTCATTTTAGATTTAATTATTGACTTGCAGATATTTAAAACATTAAAATATGGAAAATTACAACAACTCAACTGGATTTAGAGAAGAAAAGTAATCGTAAAATATATGTCACTTGAAATGAATATTCAAAGCATATTTATTTTGCGTGCTGGAGACAAATTCATCTCCTCTTCTTGGAATGCAAATGTGCGTGTCTTTCTCTAAATTAATTGCAAGAGCACATAGAAGAGTTAACCCATTTCCCGAGGAATTTCACGTCGCAAAAAGCTACGATGACACTAATATGGAGTCATCTGACGCCGCACGAAATTTAACTCCGCCCTTGCCCAGTAAAATTTGCCAAATAATTCTTGCTTCGCTAACAGACCAACCTACGAAAAGTTCCCAAGTAACAATTTATGCTTGAATGTTTTGTGACATTTCAATTGAAATGTGTATCGATTTTAGTACTTAAAGCGCTGAAATTAGACTTGGCGGCATAGAAGTGGAGATTTCCCGATAATACAAAGTGTAGTTGGATTACTTGGGACCCTAAACTCCAATAGTGGTTTCCGTTGCTTACAGTGAGCTCTGATACCTTTTAAAACTGTCTTACGTCATGTATGCCATTTTTCACACGAAAGGCGAAGGATTAGTATGACTTTATCCGACTGTACTAAGGTGAGAAAGTATTTTGCGTCAAAGGTAGTCTGGTTTGTGATCACCCACGGTCACACACCCTAGTGATGGCTCGCAGGGTGCAATCAATGTATGTACGCAAGCTGTTAAACAGAAGGGTTCATGAAAGGAAAGCGTATACGGCCAATTTCGAATGTTTGGGGAGCCCTTTTTAAAAATCCATAAATCCATAAAAATAATATAAAAAATTTTTCGAGAATGCTTGAGGGTATGTGAAGTGCACTCAAAAATTGGAGTCTCCTCACTCAAAAAATTACGAATAATGAGCAGTGTCGTAGAAAATCAGTGCCTGTTTTAGTTGTTAATACAGACATGTTTCTGATTTAAAGGAGCGGAAAATTTGCTTTAGGGTAACCCTTTCAAAAATCTTCCTCACAAAACGCCGGGGGGTATTTGGTAAAGCAGAAATTAATTGTACTCAGGATATTATTGATCACTCTACATATGTTACCTAGAATGTTGGGAACCCATACGAGTATGGTAGTGAGGGACGTTATCGTAATTGCATCTCCTTTTTTTAGATCCCCAGATTTATATCTGATCAACAATTAATGAGACTGGGATATATAATCTAATGTAGTGTCATAACTTTTGATATACTTAACACGTTACTAAGACCCAATTTGGGTGCGCAGAAAAACGCGTTAAGTGATGAACTTTTGACAGCTAAGATATTTTGAAAAGGGAGTATGTGCGGAGTAAGGGGTTAGAGTTAATATCCTGGCATGTTGACAAAGGTGAGGGGAAGGCTGCTCAATATTAACATGGACGAATTTGAAAGAATGCGCCTACGGAAGGCGATTCACTCAATAGGCGGCGATAATAATTAATGATATTGATTTCAAAGGAAGAGCTCGTTCCCGACCGATGGGAAAGGTAATTAGGGATTTGATGGGCATCCGTTTATAAACGGAGGGATGAAGAACGGGGAAGTGAAAAGAAAGAACCTGCTCGACCGTGGGTGCCATTGACAATCTATTTGCTAAAGACACCGCAAATGGGACGTAAAAAGTATTGTGGGAAGGAGGATATCGATCCCCGAGGGAAGGTGAGGGGGGAGGGGGAATGAGGAGGGTGAGGGGATGGGTTGGTGGAGGGAAATGAAAAGGAATTCCCACCAGAGGGTACCCATCACCCGAGTCGACCCCGCTAGCCTGTCTCCCTACGGCTTTGTGGGCATGTGGTCCCATAACATATATTGCGTGTGTGTGCGTGCATGCCGCGTTTATGTAAATATATTTGGTCCTCACGATGGCAGGGCAGGGGAGCGAGGTATTGCGCGGGCGTAGACAATGATGCAGTCGACGGGAAGAGAAATTGAGAGAGCGCCATAGTGAGCAGTTGAATTGCAAGAGAGATGGATTCTGAGGCGGCGGCAATCGTTGGCGGGGGGCAACCTTTAAGCCTTCCCCCCGACGTATAAATGAATCGACTCCTCTCTCCCAATAGTCCCCAATTGCTTGACTCCCTTCCTGAAAGAATTAAAAGAATAATAAAACGTGTCGATTCAGTTAAGAATAATGAGAACATAAACGAAGTACTCTATCGTTACGTCGCAGGTGATGGCGAAACCTAATCTTAAGCCTCCTCCTGTAATTCTATCTTGTTTCCTTGCTGTGTTTCCTTGCTGTGTTTCCTTCAATTATTATAATCATTAAACAATCGTAACTCAGGATGCATCGATTGATTTTTCCCTGCTTATTTCAATCGTCCTCTATAAGCTTCTCTCTACATCCAATCGTCGAAGTACATATTCAATTTATGCTCTGTTTAAGCTAAGAAACCCAATCCAATCCTTTGCCCAAAAATCACAAAACACTAGTGTTATACATGCATGCTTTTCTTGCCAAGGGAAAGGATCCTATAAGTGATTTTAATATTTTAATGTAATCGATATGTGGCAAATAAAAGTTCATTACATTGCATATTGGGTCGATAAGAACACGTGGCAGTCAAATCTCGGGAGAAAGTGTACCCTGCGGGGCCGACATTTTGATATTAATTCCCCTTTTGATGAATTTAAGTCGCTTTTTAGTTACTTTATTCATGAATTTGACTGAAGAACTAAGGAAAGGAAAAATTACCGGAATATGGATCGAATGAGGTCGCGGGGTGGTGGGCAAATAACTCCCGAAAAATCTTTAAGCCAGGCAAGTTTAACTCTGAGAGATACGTTATAAATCACTAGGATGTTTCCAGAGTAAGTCATCTGAAAATTAAGCCGATTTTAATTAAGGCGTGGAGAAAGAGCGAGGATTTAACGATTTTGAATGTTTGAGCACGCTGACGCACTTTGGATCATTTGAATTTCATCAAAACTGATATGGTTTTCGAATACTGAAATGCGATTAATCATATAAATATCAAACTTGAATATCAGGTTTTTCACTGAGCTCTTAAAATCTAATAAGCATATTTGATATTCATTGATCTTTAGATGTGATTTCCCTTGTGACATCATATGTGCGTGTACATGCATAGCCGATGAAAATTTCTAATGGATACATTTTCCTATTGTTAGAAATCTTACTAGTAGTCGGGTCTGAAAATAAGGAACAGTTGATGATTTAACTCAAAGTTGCCTGTACATGAAATAACTAATTTGCTAAATGATTTCATTTACTCGAAAGAAGACGTTAAAACCAAGCGTGATTATAAGCTGAAGAGGTTATTCCAGGGCAAATGTAGACTTAATCTTTCGTTTCCTCCCCTTTCGCGATTTGAATGAGAATGTAGGCTATTTGGATATTCATTTCTGCCAGTGACTTCGAACCTTACACCCATGAGTGCTTGGAATGTATAACAAATTTAACGTTACCTCACAAAAAGGGACAAGTACGAGCCAAAGAGTGTGCCCACTTGCGTACTAGGCGTTTATGAATTACATTTTGAGATATTCTTCCTAGGTAGGTAGGCGAACGGCATCTCTACGTCCTCACTTGACTACAAAACTTTTACAATTTGGTAATTTTTTTCGATGTTATTTCATTCTATTC
This sequence comes from Hetaerina americana, assembly GCF_022747635.1. Classification (NCBI taxonomy): domain Eukaryota; kingdom Metazoa; phylum Arthropoda; class Insecta; order Odonata; family Calopterygidae; genus Hetaerina; species Hetaerina americana. The sequence goes on from NW_027286985.1 coordinate 16,284,888, forward strand.
TGTTTACATTCATTCTGCCGTCTCTTTATTTAGCATTTCACAACGAGGCAGAATAATTGCAGCGTGATCATTTTCTACTGGCACATAGTCCTAAATTTTCCCATTACATTAATTACTTCTCTTCCCCGGTTTTGTCTTTTCGGACTTATCAGAAATGTAGCCCCGGCGGAAGAAGAAGTCTACCTGTATTTCACGAAAAAAAATCCAAACCACGATCGATACTATTTCTTTTGTTTTTTCTCACGGGCTCATAATGCTGACGACTTACCAGGGAAATGTCAATGGGAGATAGCAACGTTTCCGAGAGAATATTTTTTAGTGTACCACCGAGAGCCGCCCCTTTCTCTCTCTCCCTCTCGGCTTTATCGCCTGCTAGGGCGAGCATAAGCAGGGACAAAAATATCTAAGAATCTTTCAAAATTATTCCACAGCTGGAAATGGAGTTGGGCGCGGAGATTAATCCCACAGGGTAACGAAACGTGAATGCATTTACATATATAATTATAATTATATGTATTATTATTTTAGGTAATCGACCGGTTAAAGTAGGTTTCGGATGGACACAAGCTACAAATGATTATCTTGTCTCTCTTAACAAAGCACAACCCATCATCCTACACTACAATAAACCCCTCTTCAACTCCATGCACTTCCATCCTCCCTTCGTTCCGTACAACATCGCCATCCTATTCCTGCACCTTCCTCATCCGACGTTCTCGCCACAATCATAGTCTTCAACATTCCATCGCCAATGAAAATGCTTTGCATCCGCATTTCCTGCCTCATTTGGATTTCTCCCAACAATCCCTTCTCCTCCCTCATTTTACTTAGCTTTTGATTTCACCATCCATTAACTTAGTTTCCCTTTCTGTCTACTTAACCTTCTCTATCCTTTTCCTCACCCACATTCTAAACGCCTCCTATCCACCCCTATCATCCTACTTCAAAACCAAGTTTCCACGCCGCACATAACTGCGCTCCATAAGATATTTTCACGAGCCTTTCCTTAACATCCTAACTCAACATCCGTGTCATCACTTCTCTCCTTCTTGTGAAAGTTTCTTTGCCTAATACAATTTTCCTCCTTATGTCCCTATTACTTTGGCGTTCTTGGTCCAAAACACTCCGAGATACCGAAGCTGTTCCATCTGCTCTAGTATTTGTTTGTCTTGTTTTACTTGAGCTTTATTTTAATGATTTCCTTAGCTTTCCTCTGTCTGGAAAACTATAACCGTCATTTTTTCAACTCTTATTCCATTTTCTATCAAAAATGAATTTCCAATGCCCTCAGCAATACTAATGACCCCTTGGCTAACTGGAATACTAAAGCTTAATCCCATGTATATATATATATGTATATATATGAGATTATAAGTATTTCAATCAGAAGATTGGTTTACAGCAGGCCTATATTCTTCTGTGTTATGTGTGAATGACCTCACTCTGTGAAAATAGTTTCTCTGTATTATGCCCTTCTAATATACGTATACCATATATACGCATGCATGCACATATATATGTATAGATACACAGTGTATGTAGTGTATACATTCATATATATATATATATACACACACATGTATATTTTTCTGCAATGCAATATGCCTTCGGTTTTATTCCTAACAGCCCTCATACAATCTTTGCATCAACTTCTCCGGGCGGACCAAGTCGGATCCTGGGGCAAGAGGAGGGAGCTTCGAGCAAGGGTTGCGGAGGGTGTGGATGACTGCACGAGGGAGGGAGGGAAGGAAGGGAGATAAGGGAAATCAGAGAAAGAATAGAAGGAGAAGAGGAACCGGGGGAGAATATCGCGCTCCGCGTTGAATATAATGCCGGCTCCCTCACGGGCTCTGGGGGTTGGGTAGCACCCCGCCTCCCTTTAGCTATCCCACTAAAGCCGCTTTCGACAAGATGGAGGAGGGAAGGACTCAGGAGGAAGAGGTGAGAGCGTTTGGAGGAGGGTTAGAGGGAAGAATTAGGGGAAGCCAAATGCTAGATAGGTGGGGCATCGCGCGAAATGGACTTGCGGCGGTAGGAGGGGAGCGTTGAGACGGGTAGGGGGAAGTGGAGAGCAGGAGGTGGAGATAAAAAGGGATTAGTACGGTATAGATGGAGGGGTTTGGGAGGAGAGGGTGGAGGGGTAGTGATAGGTTAAGAGCTCTTGGGGGAGGGGAAGAGGAGGATGGAGAATTAGCGGAACGGGGGAAGCGAACAGGTGATGCTGGGTGGGGATGGGAGGTTAGGGATGGCGGCAGAGGGAAGAGGAGGGTAATAGGATGAGATTACGGCACCTTGAGTGGATAGAGGGAAAAAATGGGGAAAGGGGGCTGAAACTTACCAAACCACACCTTTCTAGTCGTATGTCCTATTGGTCGCAAAACGGATCCCGACAAGCCATCCACCTTTCTTCACCCAAAGCCTCACATGCACTCCCCCATCCCCATCGCATCTCTTCTCATCCACACTCCCTCCCCACCCAACGACCCATCTTATTCACCCCAAGACACTCCCCCCCCTCATACCCTCCTAATTGGTCTGATTCCAAATTGGCGGAAACTTGGTAAATGGCTACTTGTCTCGCTGACATTTCCTGAAAATAGTGACGGCATAGACGCGAGTGGTTCTTTGGAGTCCTAACTTAAAAGAGGTTTCCTTTCCATGCCTGGAGGAAAGGCAATTTCATATTATTCGGCGTTTTTCAATGACGCCACCATTGGTTTCTAGTCGCCGTGCGAGAGGAAGTTACCATGGCTTGTGGGCAGGGGGGTGCACATGTCGCTGGAGCTATATTTTTAATTCGTCGCTTACTTTTTTCTTGTGAAAAACTTTTTTGAATTCCAAGCATTATCCTTTAAGTTTTATTCGGGTGAATCTCATTCCACATTACAATTGAAATTTCATATTTGGTATTCAAATGTGATTTATCAGCCTATAGTGAGGGAAAAAGGAATCGAACGGCAGAGTTCGTGGGTATGATGCACTTATAAGGGAAAATACTGTTTGATTCCGAGATTATTGGCCTCAAATTCATGTATCTATTCGTCTACAAAGGTGTTTTGGTGTACTAAAATTAATCTCAATGTTTTTGTACCACTGATCCAGCTAGTGGCTTCAAAATCATCGTAGTACTGTATTTACGTATTACTGTAGGTTTTGAATACTCGTAAACACAGCCTTAGAACGCCTAAGCTCACTATTCTCGCCTAACAAGACGCAACCTGACACTCCACGGTACAATCAGCTGCTCTTCAATTCCGCATATATTTTATACCATTCCTTCCGTTCAAATTTCCCATCATTTAACGACCCCTAACTCGCTTCCCTTTATCGTCCTCCCCTTTAGAGAAGTTTCCTCTGCCCACTGTCACATTCCATCGCCAATCAAAATGCTCCGAATCAATCTTTTCAGCCTTCAATGCGTTTATCCCAATTTATCCTCTCGCCTCACCCATCATGTATAGTACTCCGCTTTCCTTTCTGTCCATTTCACTCTCTTCATTCTTCTCCACACCCACATCTAAAAAGTCCCCAATCGACGCCTATCATCTTTCTTCAAGGAACAAGTTTTCAGCGCGACTGAAACTGCTCAGATTATTTCTTTATGAATTACGCAAAATTTCTTTAACATGACGCAAATGGTTAAACCTTCCACTTAGTAGCACGGGAGAATGTGAGCTGTTTTGCTAAATGTGGTGTGCGATCCTTAAGTAAGTAAAAATATGTAAACGCTTCCCCCACAGACATATGCGGCCCGAGTCGGAGTACTCGCTGGCCTGCGTGCGTTAAATACATTTTTTGCCATTGCGATATTTTTGGTTATAACCAATGAAAAATCTCTGGTAAAGTCAGCTATTTGCGCAGTGGTTTGCTATCCCCTTTTCGATATTATTTCCCGAATCCCCTAACAACTCTGTGAAAGAGGATGAGAAAAGGAGCATTGCTGCAGATGCACGCAGCAGAGCTGCTGTAATGTGGTATTTTCCTCGTTTTTGATACTTCGATTAGTATTTAAAAACGTAACGACTCACTTAAACCTGAAAAACGAAAGTGCGAATCAATTCACTGACTGTTGAACGGTGAATAATGAATTAATTAGTGCTTTGTTTTAAACTTCCAATTTAGCGTCCATAACACGGACTATGGCCAAATCAACCAAGTTGCTCAACTTTGAGTTGCGTTCTTGAGGCTCAATGGATGTGGTCTTCTGACTTGCCTTCATGTTCGACGATGATAAATATTTTAATGGCGTGTTATCTTGGCAAGAGGTTTTCTTCCCGAACCATGACATTGCAGAATCTCTCGTATCCTCATCGACATTCGACCTTCCTCCATCAGTCTTATATCATCCCCGAAGACTGCCAGATTTGGTTAATGGGTGAACGTGAAGGGCATCAAATCCAGGTTTGTGAGTTTGAACCCTACATTCATATACCCACCTCATAAAAGTGTCAATTAATCACGTGAATATATTGGAACTTGACGGTACCATTTGACGCGGAACCTTCCTGATATACTGGCATCCAATATATTTCTACGATGTTTCTCATAGTTAGACCACAGTGCTTTAAATCATTGGAAAAGTAACCAAAGACATGAAAATAGGCCCAAAACTATATTTTGGTTTAGGTGAGCATCGGGAAAATAAGTATAATCCTACAGTACTAGTTTTTTTTTTTAAATTTTGCCTGCAATGTGTTTTTGCCTTGCTTTATTTTTCATCAACCGTTTTTAATGTTTTATATCAATTGATGCAACTCGTATTTGGAAACGCTCTGTTACAGCTGAATCTCTGGTGTGTATACGTCCTGAGGAGTGGGTATCGCTGTCTCATTGTCAGTCTAAGTTTAATTCGAAAGAAAACCTAATTTATAAGCTTTTCTAAAGGTCTCTTTCTTCTCCAACACACATATTTTTCTAAACTTTGGACAATATGTATCCATTATTTGTGTTCGATGAACAAGGTTATTCAATTATGCAAGATATGTTTGATGCCAATGAAATGGCGATCAAAATCCTCGTAAATAAAGAAATAAAGGATATAATTATTAATTTAAATTTAAAATTAAATTTTTCTACTATCCAATTTATATTAAACAGCAATTTTTTGCTATGCCTGACATTTAAAATTGTATTATTACTAGCTGGTAAATGTTTTGTAAGTCGTGGCAACAAAGTTATGTTGAATATCCCACTATTAAGAGTGGAAACGCGAAAAATGTGAACAATGAGAACCACTCTTATCTTTATCGACCTTTGCTTTAATTAAGAATTATGCATTCAACAAGTTATTTGGATCAATCAAAGAACACTTAGAAACTATAAATACTTATTTAGAGAATATTAATTTCTCAGGAAAATTTATAAAAGTGAAAATAAGCAAGCTTGACTAATTTTATACTTATATGGCCAACATTAATTTCTACCTCATTGCTTATATTTTAGTTAATTAATTTAGTATAGTTCTATGAGCTCTAGTTCATTGAGCATGATAAAGGCATTTAAAAATAGCAGATCATGACACGCTGAAGTTTTCAAAGCGACTGAAGGCCACTAAGCCTTTTGTGCTGTAAGGAATCATTGACGTCGGTGCCTCATATTCTATTTGTACATCGTGGAATTGATCTTGCTTCGTGGAAAAATGTAATTGGGTCCCTAAGAGACCTGATTACTCATTTTTATGAAAATTTGTTAAGGAAGTTTATTCAAACGAAGATGAGCGTGTTAACTCGTCCAACGGGATGAGAAATGGCAGTGACGTGTTTCTTGTTGAGGAACTTTTGGAGATTTTGCAAGAGAATCAGTCCATGCACTTGTGAAAAGTTTGTTCGTGACTAGAGTAAAAACTTTTGTGAACAAAGCAAAATTAAGCCTCGTTATTGGCAGTTTGAGTAACGTTAGCGGTGGCATGACGTTGCGTCCTCTCATCCTCCAAGAATTACAATACGTATTGTAATTTTCATTCGATTTTTGCATTAAAGTACTCATTAAGGCTCCCTGTCAAAAGTTAAATTTCTTGTCCTCCAGAAGCCTCTACTAAGAACCGCCAAACAATTAGATGTAATCCAAAGAAATACATTTCTGGGGAGGTAATTATTATAACTCTGAACTGTTTTGGATGTATTTGCAAAAGTATTAACGGATTTTGTGATACGAGGGTCATCCGGAAAGTAGTACCCGTTCGTGAAATAAAGACACAAAAGTAAATATTAACAAACATAAAAAAATTTATTTGAAAGAGGATACTTTAAACTACTTCTCAACATAATCTCCAAGCAAATTAAGGCATTTGTCATAACGTGTGACAAGTTTCTGTATTCCTGCTGCATAGTCCTTCGCCGCCAGCTCATTGAGATACGCGAGGGACCCATCTTGCACAAAGTTTTGCATAATGCAGATGGTGTTTAACAATTTCATGAACAATTGTTCGAGAAACATTGGGAAAATGCTCACAGATGTCATCAATTGTGACGCGCCGATCGTTCCTCACGAATTCGTCAACTGAGCTCACCAGTTGGTCTGTAATGACAGACGGTCTCTCCGAACGCTCATCGTCGTGTGTGTTCCCCCTCCCCATGTTGAAGTTGCGACACCACCGCCGAACAGACGACTCGTCCATTACATTGTCTCCATACACCTCCTTTAATTGGCGATGAATATCACATGGGCGAACGTTTCTTGCATTGAGGAATTTAATCACTGCCCTCACTTCACAACTGGCGGCGTTCTCAATTTTTTTAAACATTGTAAACAATCACAGAAACAACACAGGCAATGCTAGCGTCACGCAACTTGGCTCAGAGAAGGCAGACAAGCCACTGAAGCTATCTGACCTCGTCCAGCGGCTACTCGCGTCGTCAGCACTTCATGCGGCACGAACGGGTACTACTTTCCGGATGACCCTCGTATTATAATCAGCAGAACATATCAATTGAATGAATACATGAATCTTGGCGAACAATCTTATTATTGTTGCCAAATATTTGTATACAATATCCATAAGTAGCCCATGAATGTTCCAACAACGCCAAAAAAGTTTTTGAAGATACCTAATTTATCTCTCTTTGGAAACTTTGGAGAAGATAGTCAACGAAGAGGCCTCTTGGGTATTCTATGTAAAGACCTGTTAGGTTACTTCGAGTGTGGAGTACTCAGAATCGCTCTTAGGGATGAAATATTTGCGGTTAAGCTGACCGACACTGAATAATACGTTTTTGGAGAGCTCAAGTTTACTATATAGATTTGAAATTAGGCATCGCCGCACTAAAACACTAATCACCTTTCTACAAACTAAACATTCATAACGCCTGACTCAAAAGAAATATGATTTCTAGCTACTGATACAATATATCGCTCGCATTTCCTAGCAAAAAATGCAAGGCTGTGGATGTATTTGTAAAGGTCAAGCGATCATTCATGCGAGCAAGTTCGAGTCAGAGACGTTCCCCGAATCACAATACTAAGTCGCCATTCCAACAATATTTTGCTAGGGATCCCTCTACGACATTATCCTCGTTATCTAAGGACGCTTTTCCAGGCTTAAAATTGAGGAACTTTACATTTTCCGATGCAAAGGGTCTTTATAAATAATCAGGTTTTTTTTTAAAGTATCACAGCATGTGCTTTGACGGTTAAGGCTGTTTCCTTTCATTTATTTTCTACAACACAACAAATACGAGGGTAGGCTGAAAAGTCATGCACACATGCTTGTAGACTACAAACAAAAACATATAGCAAGATCGGGCAGAAACTTCATTTAAGTACAATTCTTAGGTTTCAAAATCCTATCTATATATTTTTCATCATTGTTTTTTCATTCCGTCACTGAAAAACTCTTCCGACTTTTCTCGAATCCAGGACTTGACAACTGCGTTCACCTCATAGTCCGAGGTGTAATGATTACCCTTGAGGGGTCACTCGAGTTAAGGAAAAATAATAAAAGTCGCAAGGCGAAAGATCGGTGGAATATGGAGGGTGTTGAATCGGTTCAAGTTTCAGGTGTCGCAGAGTCTCTTCAGTTTCGCGCGAGGTGTGTCGACGAGCGTTGTCATGTTGCAAGATTATTGGCGCCAGGCTGCCTTTAACATGGAAAATGTCTTCCTTGGATATTCCAATATGGTTTGTGATACGCTTTTGGGTGATTTGCCGGTCATTTTGAATCAAATCTTCGACAAGCCTGCGGTGTTTATCGTCTGTGGCAGTGATCGGACGTCCGCTGCGTATTTCAACAACAATTATGCTTTTCCGGGCTCGCAACCACGAAATTTTACTACCTATCGATTTACAGCAGACCTATCAGCAGCATCGTAACCATAAACAGCCTTTAAACGACGATGAATCTCAGTAGGAGTCACTTTTCTAGCAGTTAAAATTTCGATAGCAGCACGCTGTTTTACTCGCGTTGACATAGCACCAGAAAACGTCTCCATACTTCCACTTCTCGAAATACACTGGATGAATGAAACGATCTCAAACCTGCGCATGCATGTTGAGGGGTAACGTTACTTACACATGCTACCAGGAGTGCTTCTGAAGGTCATTTTGTTTGTGGTCTACAAGCATGTGTGCATTAGTTTTCAGCCTACCCTCGTATCACGGATTATTTGGATTGGTGACACCCTTGTACGTCGTCTTTGTTACGACCTATCGGTAGTGAGACGTGATTGTGGAAAAATCGGAAGTACTCCTTTTGATACCGATGCAACCAATACGCTACTCCCATCATCTTCTGCAGCGATGGACGAGGGAATTCCCGTCAACACCACTTCTCAACCCTCCTACTCCATGATATCTCTCGTGAGAGACTCAAAACAACTCGCGTCAAGCCACGCAAACACAGCCCGGAGCGAAGTACGTACCTTGGAAGGGCGGGGCGGTGTCCTCCAGCTCTGCTCTCGTCAGGGCCCGAGGGCGGCGAGGGAGTGGGAAGAAGAGTTGAGGGAGGGCCGTCACAGAGCAAGAAGGAGTCGTAATTATAATAATGATGTCTCGTGCCCTCTGTGTGTCCTCACCTTGTCTTGCCTTTCTCTCTCCTTGTACCCTCTTCCCTCCCCTTCCTTCAACTCACGCGAAGGAGCGCTTGATTTCTCCCCCGGGTCTTGCCATCTCTGACCGTTTCGTCCTCATTTAGAACATCCTCTTCCCTCGCCCGTCTTTCTGGGATCCATACCGCCATTGCGAGGCGAAAAATGATGAAGTGTCTAAGCCGGGAGGGATTAAGAACCTTTCCTTTTTTAAATATTTTCTCTTGGAGTTGGAATCTCGAAATTAGTTCCACTTCTCTGCCTCGGCGCACGTGTACAAAATATTAGGGTACTAAAACACTGTCAGCAATTTTATGTTGAATTTATTTCATGCAATTTTATATTTTAGTCTCAGTCATCACGTATAATATTATTTCATGGATCATAGATAACTTCATAGATGATATTCATAGCCATCGTTCTTAGACGGAGAATTCATTTTTAGCATTCCTTAGATGTGCGCGTAAGTAGGAGTGTGGAGAGGGGTAAATGAAGACGAGATAGACGAGAAAATCACACCCTTTCCAAATGTGGAAAGGGTGTGATTTTCAAGGGTGCTGAGATAGTTGATTCGCAGTGAGTTGAAAAAGTTCAACCGTTTAAGGCCCAAATTTCCCCCTCTAATATGTCCTCCATTCCCCTTTACCACATACACTCATTCCTCACCACACGGTTGCTCACATATATAGTTGCAGAAGAATATTGTAAATGTATTTGTCATTTGATGATGAAGAAGCTTGTCAACGGAACTCAGGTTTTGCAGATTTAATGCGAATGTTCTGTGTATTTTTTATCTTCATCGGGAAAAATTCCACAAATTAAAGTCAAAAATTCGTCTTATATACATAATTGCGTGGTACGTTCAATGAGTTCTTAGGAAAAAATAGAAAAACAAATTATTTTTGGTAGACGTTTTCTTTTTAATTTTCATCGTAATCTCTTTTTAGCTAGATGCACTTTTCCCGGCGTTTCGTCAAGTTTTTCAAACCGTCCAAAAAGCAGGATTTCGGAATATCCTCAAAATAGACATCATTCGACATGAATCGTTTTCTCTCGAGCCATATTTTTCAAGTTTTGATAATAATAACGTCAGTGAGACCTAATTCTGATGAATACGTGGATTTTGTAATAATTCAAAATTTAAGCCCATAATTTTCGCAGTCGAAACTGAAAGGTGTGCACCCGTGCATTATCTTGATGGAAGATAATTTTCTTCTCTGCCAAATGAGTACTTTTATTTTCGATTTCTTCGCATAACCGGTGCATGAACGACGCATGATACTCTTCATTTATCGATTGTTCTTTGCACAAGTAATCGATATTAATGATTCCACGTGCATCTCAAATAACTATGACCGTAACTTTGTCGACCGATTTCACCGTCTTCACCTTCTTCGGAGCTGGGTCGTCTTTATACGAGTAAACCCACTTTTTCGATTGTTCCTTTATCTCTGGAGAGTATGGTAGTTATGCAGCCATGATTCGTCCACAGTTATGAATCAACGCAGAAACTCCAGCCCAGTATTGCGGTGGGAAAGCGCCAAACTTCCGAATCGACCATACGATTTTGTTTATTCTCCACTGAGAGTACCAGTCTTGCCTAGATCTCTTTCACGCGCAATTTTTCGTCAAAAATTGGGAAAACCTATCCGTTTGATATGCCTCAACTATTTCGCGATTTTGTCACTCATTTCGGAGGAAGGCACTTCTATTGGACTTACCGAACGATGTCCATCATTTATGGATGTACGGCCACGTGTAAACTTATTTACCTAATCGAGAACGGTCCCAAACACAGGAGCACAAGGGTTATGGACTTATACGACTCGCCTTTTTCTCTTTGGGTGTTGGGTTAAATGGAAGAAGGGACCATTTGGTCTCAATTCCGCCCAAATAAAGACCTCTGTCTATCTATCTTAAGTAGGTTTTAAATAAGAGTATTTAATCACCACTCGTAACTTTTTTCTATTTTTATGTATAAACAAAAGTATATCGCTTCAATAGGCTATGCAAATTGAACTACGAAATGGATATAGCTGAAACTTAAACAGCAGTCTAAAGAGAGAGTAGGCTTATTAAAGCATACCTTTTCCAATATTACACCATCCCTTGAATTTTCTAAGGACTTGTTGAAGCACCCACGTATATAGTAATCAAGCCTTAAAGTTTTTTCCTGATGATAAAGACACGATTCAACATTGGATATTACGGAAATAAAAGATAGAAAAATTCCCATTCAACCATAAAAGGTATCACGAAGTTGCAAATAGATACTTGGGAATATAATGTAAATAAAAAAAGTTAGCCGAATGACTTAAAGAATAATAAGCTCAAAATAATTAGAAATAATGGAACAATCAAAATTTGAAGTATACATATAAGAGATAAACCAGGAATTAGTTTCAAATCTTTCATTGCTAAAATTTAATCTGTTTACCATACATTTTACAATTTAACTGGACAGCGTACAGCAATCATCAAACTATTAAAACCTGTCAGTAGGCTTGCGTAGGTTTCTGTTTTAAAAATCACGTAGCAACGCATTGCAAAAAATAGTCGAAGAGCCAAAAAAACGATCCTTTGAGCATCTCATTCCAGATGAGCGGATAAAGAACTCATAATCCTGCGCTATGAGCTTTTATGACTTAGTTTTATATTATTATTATTTAAAAAAGTATACAGGGGTTCCGAAAGTAATCTAAAAAAAGCCACGATGCTGGGATATTTCAAGTCTTTTAATTTGTTGGAAGCATGCTGAAATGCAAGCTTGATGTTGGATCTCAAAGATGAACCTTATTCATGGATTTGGTACCTTTTGAAGTTTTATGTTTAGGTCCGGAGAGGAAGAGAGGGGTTGGCATATTAGTCAATGAGAGGGGTGGTTGCGGGAGCGGAGAAGCGCGGAGAATGCGGACTCAGGAATGAATGGTTAGCGAGGTGGCGTGTGAAAAGGGCGGAGCGGGGAAAGAGAGAGGGAGAGAAATGGAGATGAGGGAAGGCCGTTTACTTTTAATTTGTAGCGGAGTTTTGTTAAGTGCGAAAGAGGAAGGAGGAGTCTCCGGGAAAGGAGAGAGTGAGTGAGGGGCAAGGGAAACGAGTGGCGGTGGGGTGAGGGAGGGCATCATTCCCGAGACGGAGTTGAAAGAAGAGAGAAGGGGCTTTTTGGGAGTAAACGGGAGGGATGGGGACCACCGACGCGCGTTCCAATGTGCGTCCAGGGCGAAAGAAGTTATGAAGTATCGAGTGCGACGAGGGGGATAAGGGGAGACTGCTCGCGACTGAGCACCCGCGTTGTGTGCGTCGGAAGGGAAGAAGGGAAGACAAGATCGCTTCGAAACGGTGATGGCTTGTGCGGAGGGGGCGGTGGGGTGTGACGGGATGGGGGGGATGGCGCCGAGACGTTGTACAGGACACCGGTCATGTTTGCCACGGGCGGGACGGGGAAGTGGGAGAAGAGGGAGTGGTGTGACGAAAGTCCCTTGGCAAAGGCTATTGACGAGATGTATCCGAGGTAGAAGGACAACAGAAGCTCGGAGAGCATCGCTAACACTTTCCACTCTCCTCTTAACTCTTCCTCCTCTCCGATATCTACCCGAACTCCACCCCTTTCCCTTCTCCCTTCGGGCCCTCTCCTCATCCCGGATCCCCCCCTTCACCCGGAGGAAGGGAAGGAGAGGGGATGAGACAATCTAGTGGACACACACCAGATGACATGGCCCTTGATGGCCCGCGAGGGAGTATGAGAGCAAGGATGACTTGGGACAGCCTGCTGTGTTTTCATTTCCGGTGGAAGACATTTCTGGAGAGAATTTCCCGGAGAACTCCGTGAGTGTAATTAATGTTCAGCTTTTGTTTCGTGGGTTGTGTGCCCGGTTAATAGTTCCCTTGTTTATTCTTCGGGGTGATGATTAACAATTTAATGCGCAGGGAAGTGCATTACAGTGGATGAGGTGTACGAAACATTAAGTTCTTGAGACGCGGCGTCGATAGAAATAAAAGTATACTTCCGTCTACTTTTTATTCAGGCTCGAAATTTAATTGCATTCCTAGGATTTTCAAGAGAATTTTTATCCGCCAGAAAACTTTTCCCCATTAAGAATTCGACATTAAATAATGTGTTGAAACAACATTTTAAAGAGTAAATACGAAAATAAATTAGTGGCATTGTGCATAATTTTTATAAATGCTAGATACTTCATAACAATTCGGAAATTTAACAAATTAACTTTCTGAAAACTTTCGTGGAACAGCGTAATTGGAATCCTTTCTATTGGAAAAATTTAATTTCTGATGGCCGCGTCCGCTTGAAGCAGTATACACTTCACATAAGTTCCTTCATTTGTGTCTTTGCAAGCGCAATTTTATCTTGCTAATTTAGATAATTTGTAAGTTTGCATTTTTGACTTTTGATATTTATGTAGATCATAAGTAATATTCTATACATTTGCCATTGCAACGCCTAAGTACGCTTTATGGCATCTTCAATTTATGTTTCATTCTTCCCGTGGAGTTTGGATAATACATTTGACAGTTAGTACGTATATACGCAATGTAAACGCACATTGCTTATGTTCTCGTACCGTTGGTCCTTGACATTTTCCGAAGCTCAAAAGTAACAATAATGATGTTCTATCTTAAATGAACTATCTGGCATCATTAGAGAAATGGAGGGTTAGCTGTAGAAATAGTTGAGTGGCAGAAAATGACTTCTTCACAGTAGCTGGTTTACCGTAGGTCAATACTGCCTTTTACTGTCGACGGAGCAGAAGTAATTGATACCATTAAAGCTGATTGGTGATTAAGAGGAGAAGAATAAAAGGACTGAAAAAGAATTTGGAGAAACCTAATGTCAACGGTCAAACAACCTTAACGAAGGGTGTCATCTCTAAGGGTCTTCAAGTCCAAATCGTAGCAAATGTACCAAAATGAACGTTTGTAGTAAATGAAATAGGAAACAAGATAATAAGTAAGTAAGTTATATGAAAACGGTTTCGAATTAAGTTTCTCGGAACAATTTAAGTTTCTGGGAATCATTCTTAGCTCTAACCCCTCTTGGGGCTAACAACTTAGAAGAATCGGAACGTCCGTCTTTAAGAAGCTTGGCTTAATTATACGGATTGTTACGTAGATGATATAATGTGAAATTGCGAGTCAGCCTTTATTTCGCATTACTTAGCTCATGTACACTATGGAAATATGAATGCAATTGGAAATGTATCGGATAAGATATTGATTAACGAACTAGATAAATTTCATAGAAAATTGTAATAAATGTTTTCGAGGAGAAAGTAATTTTGCTGGTGGTATTAAAGTAAATAATTTGTGAGTTTCTCGAGATATTAAGAGCGTAAGTCAGACTAAGACTTTCAGGGCGCTACATAACTCTACATTGAGCAAATGGTACCGAGGTGATTGTAAAAAATGCATGTACACACCTATACCGACAATCAGACCATCCGAATAAATGAAGCAAAATACATTCCAGCATTTACACATCACTTACATGTACGTTACACCCGTCACATCATCTACTTCTGCGTGGTACCATGCAGGCCACCCAGGAGGTATGTGGCAAGGAATGTTCGATAACCACCCTTCAGTAACTGAATGGGTAAGTGTTCTAGTTTAATTGTTAACAGTTAGCTTCATCGGCCATAGTTTTTCCGTTGTTTTGTTATGATCGCAATTCGTACGAGGAAAAAATGATCCCTGAATGTTTTGAAGCTGAAATCTATCCCCCTTGTCTTATCCGAATGGCTCGATCTGCCAATATAATGAGGGTTTTTAATGATTTCTTTGACGTCGTAAGTTAAATCGTGTGTCCTGTACCTTTCTTATATCCTGTCTTCCCTTCTGTCCCTTCGTACTTGGAGGGACTTTCATCTTAGTTCCTCCATTAATCGCGTTGCGCCCGCTCTCTACTTAACATTTCTTTGTACATTTAGCGGTCATTTTTGTTACCTTCTCCTTGATCAAATCCTTCTCCAACGGGTCCCAAACCCTTCAATAATATTCTAGTTGCAGCCTCACTTGGTAAAGGTAACATTGCCTAATTTTACCATTAAATTTTTCTATAACTCGTGGAATGAATTCAGGTTTCTTCAGTGAAACTCCCAAAATCCTCCTAACGTACTCGCTACATGATAAGATTTTGTCAGGTTGACGGCCAAGTGCCTTCATTGTCCTCTGTATGGTATTAGTGGTGTGAAGTTTCCTCTTTTCTTTTACTCAAAAGTTTTTTACTCAAAACCCTTTTTAGATTTATTTTTAAAATTTAAATGATCTTTCTTCCGTCGCACTATTCGTTTTCGCAAATAAAATTCGAGGTTAAGTATTACCAACATTGCATTTAGGACTGTGCCGCGTCACATTTTTCAACAATTTACAGGACACCAATCGCCACACCCCTTGTGACATTTGTAATAATGGGAGAAAGGTCCTGAGTATGTCTTTTCCGAAGGAAGGAGCAGGATATATTATTTGTATCTTCTGTACAGAATATTATTTGTACCTTTACCCGAGCTTAATCTCCCTGGGACCGGGACAATGCCTTCATCTCCCGTCGCCCCTAAGACTCAAAATCAATCCTTAATCAGGAGAAGGCAGCAAATTGCGTTTCTCGCCGGCTGGATAATTCTCCAACTTGCCGCCATATCCGTGTACCAGGAAACTTCCTTAGTTGATAATTTTTCGAAAATTAAATACGAAATTTATTTTGGAAAATCTGTCGTGAATGCCTCGTAATGTTGATTCATAGTTTGAATTTATATGCGACCGCTCCCTTGTTCAAACGCTCTAAATGGTCAAGCAGCATCAGCCGCAGGGATTCGCAATCGGAGGAATGAATATCTACTTCATTTCATTCTAAACGGGTATTCCCTTGGATGCACTTAAAATACTCAGGCTGTTGGCAACATTTACCTGGGAAGCCATAATCTGTCCTAAGAAGCGTAGTTACGTTCCACCTTAAAGGCAAGCATTATTTTACTCGCATTAGGTAGAACTACAAAGCACATGATATCCATCCTTCGCAAATCAAACTCCTGGTTGGGCTTAATATGATATTGTATCTGATTATTACCAGGCTTCTCTCTGCTTCTTGGGCGGAAATATTTTCCCAGAATCATTATCAGCCGTTGTTCCTGAGAATATCTTCAACGAAATCGGAAGCATGTTCTGGAAACAGTGCCAGGCAAAGAAAGGAGATTTATTATTTCATTGATGAAAAGAGTCATAAAAAACTAAGTAAATGCATGATTCCAAGATGTCTGAAGATAATAAAAATATGCTTAAAATTTTGGGAGAATTGAGTAGTGATAGTTGAGTTACAGAGTAAATATTACGTGGAAATCAGTTTTGGCAAATCTCCATAGCAGCAATCGGTGAAAAATAGTTTCGTTTTGGTGGCCAACGATTGTGATACGTGATTACCCATTACTTAACGTGTTTTCAAGTGATTTTTTACTGACTATTCTGTGAAATTCTTAAATTGCGCTGACTGGTGGGTACTGGATACATCCAATCTAAAGATATTTGTTTTGGATATTGTGGCCTGGCTAGGATGTAGGCTTAAAGTAGTGGTTCGTCCCGAGGAACCCTTAAGAACATGTAAAGTATTATCAAGACCTCAGATGTGCACGGTCCACCAAAATATTCTATCATAAAAAGAATATGTAAATATTGATACTTCCTTTTGAATCGCTCCAAGCATCTCATCTCTTCTCAAATACTTGAGACCTCAGCATAGCATTTCAGAGGAAAAATTCATTTCACATGTTTTTTCCAAAAAGTACTACATCTATGTGTATTTTTGGTCGCATGATTCCAATCAGGGATTAACTCAGGAGCCAAGAATATATGCTGGGATTTTCGGATAGTTTTCACATTCGTGAGAGTTTTACTTACCCTTATCAGGTATCAACTGAAATAAAAATTCATGTATTTTATATTGATCCAAATTTTGGGTCAATATAAAAAAATAGAATTTTGTCAATGAAATAATTTTCTTTGTTTTAGTATTAACTCAGTATTTAATTATTAAAGTAAAGAATTGGAGGTTTTCCCGATACAATTTGCAATTACAGTATTGGGTAAGTTCACTGACGTTAAGAATATTACAAATAATAAATTAATAAATGTAGAGCAGATAGATTTAGGATGTCATTTTTTCCATAAACGAAAAGGGATAAGAATAACGTTTTCCAACCGCGCAAGGCGGTAAAAAGTATTTTGGGTTAAAATTAGCCTGTTGTGTAATCATTCATTGCCGCACAAACTAGCGGTGGCTTTTAGGATTAATATGTTATTATAATAATCAAGTCTACAGGTATATCTCTCGCCGAGTTTGAGAACAAAGCTATTGCAGCCTATAGCACCTTCCATGAGACCGTTATATTGAATTTCAACCCAATTTCACCAACCATTTTAATTTTCCTATGTGAGATAGGACGGGATCGCAGATCATCCTTCGGGCTGCTGATCTTCCTCGTCCGTCTAAGTTGCCCGTTTTCGTTTATTCATGCAGAAACGTGCGTGACTCTTATCTACGGAGCGCTAGGGAATATATTTGCGTACATTACCGAAATGTGTGCGTGCTCGCGAGCGCTCTCGCAGCATGATTTCGCCATCAGCCCTGAAACGTTAAGGGGGAAATATCCCCTCACCTCGTCGGGTTCGGGGCGCAATCCCTCTTTCGGTTAATCTCTCCGGTGAGGGGGCTCAACAAACACGGGAGCAAACAAATTCCGCGCGTCCATTAAATCAGGGTGGGGGAGGGGGCTGGCTTAATTGACCCGGTTACTTCGGAATGGGACGCCCGCGTGGGAATACACGATAATAGAAGAGTCGCCGTGGGAACGGAGCCGTTAAAACGACGACACAAACGCTTTTAACGGCCGATACAGTTTGCTCCGCGGATACCGACCCATCAGCCGTTAGCTTGGTCACCTCGCGCCCTCACGGATCTCCCGCCTTCTCTCTCCACCTGTCTCTCTCTCTCTCTCTCTCTCTGTCTCTCGACGTTCCCATTGCGTTACGACGCGATTTCCTCGCTTCAAACCCGTGGCGTGGAGGTGGGAGGAGCGTCCCGTGGACCGGGTCGGACGAATACCCAAGGTGATAAGACTTGGCTGGGGGCGTGAAGGGGGTGTGGGGGAGGAGGAAGCGTGGAAGTCGGGCGGCGCGTTCCGCTGACGGGTACCGCATGGCAAAACGGGAGCTCTTATTTCTTCCGGGGCAGCGGAGGCCGTTTCGGTATTTTTTGCACCGCGGTTCCCTCACTCCAATCTCTATCGGGTCTCGTCTCCGTCCAAACATTTTTGGTGGTCCTTTTGGGGAAGTTTTAGGATGCAACAGGTCTAATAGTGGCTTTTGTGTGATGTCGCAACCTTTACTGTAACCCATCCCATCATCTATCCGCGGCACTTACAACCAAATCAAAGTGAATAGTGATGTGAAGTACCCCTGCGGGTCAACTGTTTAAAGAATTCATGTTCCCCTGGAAAAAAGAGGATTAATATAAAATCTGGTAGAATTGTTTCTACAAAATTCTATGAACTTTTTTGGGATAATATTAGCTCAGCAGTGCAATTAGTATATTAAATATTTGCTAGATTTTTCCCTGTCATTTATTTGAAATAACAGTATTTAAAGAGTTAACTGGCATTGAAAAGGTTTCAAATAAGAATTAAATACAGCTTCATCATTTTCCATTTTAATGCCTACTTACTGTTTTGATTTGTCATATTAATTGATGTAACATTTAAACTAATAACTAATTACCAATACCGTTATGAATAATTGTTTATTTATTGCCACAGCCCTCCCGCCATGTTTCATCGATTTTCCTTTAATCGTCGGTTCCTCAACTCTGCCTTTCAAAGCTTCCGTGGCTTCTAGGTGGGTAATATGCCACTGCTTTGCCATGACACGGTATTAAAATAATGACGTTCTACTAATCCAGTCCATAAATACATTATGCAGCCGTGGTTTTATATTTACATGCCTACCCTCTAATACATTTGTACGGAATATTCCTTTGTTTTTTTTTGAACAAACATCCTTGGTATTACTTCTTTGTTTGTCATTACATCTGTCCATTTCACTGTCCAAATTCTCTTCATTACCGCGTGTTCATAGCATTTCTTCCATTTCCCAATTTTTTATGCTGCAGTAATGGCTAGTTTCCAAAATTAAGGAATATGAAACGTTTTAGGAAAGTTTTCAACCACGTATTCCGAGATTATGTTTATTATTGAAACTTTGAATGATGCACAAATAGCATTTGGGACGTTAATCTTGTAACCGATGCCTTGCCCGACCATTGGATTTAGTTACCTATACCACAACATAAATCCCAACGTCACCACCTTTTATTAAAACAAAACTCAACATGCAGGTTTTGATTTTGCACCTACAAATTATATTGAAGGAGTGGCGAATTATCTTCGAGGAAGACAATTCGTTATTGTAATCAAAATTACAAGTATAGTGATATTTTGACTATTGAACTGAATTATTGACCTGTAATACTTGTGTCGATCCTCTACACTGTACGCGATCAAATTCGGCAATAAATCCAGCTTCATGAGGATCCTATATACAAGCAGAATGTTCTAAATGAGGCCTAACGTACGACAGAGAGCATTTCTCTTTTAACTTGTCATCACATTTCACAGTTCACCTGAGTGCGTAGACGAGTATTTGGAGATGGAAGAGCGAAAGCGGTTTACAACTCTCCACTTAGGGAGTAATGTTGCAAATTTATATTTTTTCCTTCATTATACCCAGAAGAAGCCGTAGCTCATTTGTGCGGGACACCACGTTTTCCATAATAATATAAATAGTTTTAGTTCTGGAAGGTTTAAAAAAGTGTTTTTAACCTTAAGTGCTTCTCAATTTTCGAATTATTGGCCAATAATGTGTCGGTCTGATTTTAGGGCATATGTGAAAGACAGAGAAAATTCAAACTATTATTTTAGCTGGAAAAACTATTAATTATTATTGCATAATTGCATAGTACCCTGCAAGCCACCGCCAGGGTCAGTGGCCGGGGGTGATTACACACCAGGCTACTTTCGATAGAAAATACTTTTACCCCCTGGCGCGGTCGGATGTTATTCTGATATTTAATATTTGCTTTAACTTAAGGAAAAATCCGTAAAAGCTGTGCGAAAATCACTACCCATTCTGAAGAGAAAGAAGAAAAATACTTTTTATATTCAACTAATAGGTTTTATGGTGCCAAGTCGTCATATTCAATCTCATTTCGCCCTGGAACGGCTTTAAAACAGCTTTAAGTAACAGAAAATATGGCGTCTTAGTTGAGTTGTTGATCCGTGGCATTGAGTTTGTTACACTTAACCTAAGTCTCTTCTCTTTAAGTAAATATCGAGGTTCAGTAATGACTTCCACAGTGGCGTGTAGCTAAACACCGTTCTCCCATTCCACCTTAAATTGCCTCACGTGGAAGGGGAAAAACGAGTGGACCCAGATTGATGGGTAAGAGGAGGGAGCGATGAAAAAAAGAAGAGAAAACCCCGCTCTGCTAGCCGTCGTCATTGTCGCGAGGAGTGGCCTCTAATGGCCGGCGATTCCGTATCTCGGCCAGGACACCGCCGGCTGCCGGTGTAGCCTAAGCCGCCTGGTGCAAGAACGCGGCCTTATGGGCTGGATGGCTGCCGTATACATTTCACTCACCACCCATCTTGATTTTTCCGTCCCATTTCGCGAGGAGGACTATTTCTTCCTCATTGTTTAGCACAGTTTCGTTCAACCCACTTCAGGTTAAAATGCATATTTCCCGCAACGTTGTCCGTGGGTTTCGGTTGATGCATTTCGCAGAATTCCGCGCTCTTGGGCTGCATTACGCCAAATGAATGCCATCATCCTTGAACATGCAATGCGTCATCCTGAGGCGAGGGATATAAGAGTAATTGAACTACTGAGGATGGCATATTCCACATACCTTCGCAGCTACATTTTAGAGAGTATGTATAGTATACGCGATTTATTTAGCGTCGGAAAGGTATTCAATGAAAAATTCCTTGGCTGATGAATGAATCTGTGTACATAGTAGAATTTATTCTTCCCTCGGACGATAACCGCAGAACAGCGTTTATAAACATGTAAATATATGCAGTAAATCTACAATTTGAAGTATAGAAAATAGAAACACAGCAATTCCACAGTTGGTAATTGTTGCCGACCGTGGTTTCGCCACTCAATAAAATAGAGAAATTCTTCCAAGTAACGGTGAAAACAGTGTCCTACAATTTGAAGAAAAAAACACCTTGGTAATGGATGACAAAGAAAAGATAAATAAGCATCCATTGAGTATGGTAACTTCATACAGGTTTTCCAAGATTATTCGGGTCTCCCACCGGGTCCATGTTCGTAGGTTTGCCGACGTTTCGATGGCCGAGTCGTCCATCGTCTTCAGGGCATGTGGAAGACGATGCCCTGAAGACGATGGACGACTCGGCCATCGAAACGTCGGCAAACCTACGAACATGGACCCGGTGGGAGACCCGAATAATCTTGGAAAACATTATTCGCCGGGAAAGTAACAGATCATTCTTCATACAGGTTTTTAATTATGAGTAGCCTAAATTTGATTCATGGTTTACATCAGTGATATCCTTGATAACTATTCATGCAATGTAAATTAAATAAGCAATAAATAAGGATAATATTTCAAAAATTTAAATGAAATTATATACGTTGAAAGAAGCTCTTAAAAAGAAAAATGAAGTAGTCAATAGTTATTTGAGGCTTGTACTACCTCGCGGCATGAATTTATTTTCAAGCTACTCATCATAAAGGAGCCCTTTAAATCACGCGAAAAGGAATTGGGGAGGCAGATTAATTCAGATAGGAAACCCCTCTGAAATTTGTAGTCCAAATATGAGCAAGTAGTAGCATAGAGATATTTCCTGCATGGTGCTCAAGAAATAATCATGTCATAAAATTCATTAATTAAATTATAGTGAAGACTCCGGAATTGTGTATGTTTATTTTAACTGAAATGTAGGGATATGGTTTGTAATTAGTTTGGAAATAGTTTGGAATAGGCTTTTTAACACCAGTCAGAGTAAGCATGTCCAGGGGACCATTCATGAAGCGTGCAACAAGAACCTGAAGAACACCATCCCTTACAATTACATCATTTTCCCGGTGTTTGGCGGCCACATTCTATGAGAGGGAAAATATTATGCAGTCATATTTACCCACATTATAAAAGGATATGGTTTGTTGTTAGGTTGAAACCAGGTTTTTTTGGAGCCTCTGAAATTTGTTTTGAAAATAGAATCGAACTATAATTGATTAAGTTCGAATTGATGCAGAAGATTGATATTAAGTATGTATATATTTGCAAGGCTGAAAATAAACGAACTGTTTAGAAAAGAGTTTGGTCTATTTTTGTTCTCATAATATCCTAATTATACTTGCCATTCGTATAGCGTATTACTTGCGCTCGTTTATAAAAACAGCTTAATACATAAAAAATGTTCCTGCATTAAAATCTGAATGCAAGCCGCTTGATCCTTATATATTTTAGATGGTGGTAAAAAAACCCCATTAAATTGTTAAAATTATATTTTGCGATTTTATTCGTACCTCTTATGTTTAATTTGAATTTTTGTTAAACTTGCGCAATTTTCTGCCATAAAATCAAGAAGTAATTGATCATTTAATTGATCTCGTGTGATAAGTTAGGTAATAAATTTAATGAACAAAAGGAATTTAATTATGAATTGCCAAAAACTGATAAATAATCGAAGTAGAGGTGATGGTTGATGTTTTCCTTTATATTTAGAAGCTGTTGTGGAAGTGAATTGGAAAGGTTTATCCAACTCTTTCACCAGTGCCATGAAACCAAGAGTCGGATCCCGTTGTTTGCCGAGCAACGAATGCCCTCTCATCTGCCGTAACCCTTGGACCACCACAAAAACATAAATCGCCCTGCGGCGTCGCCTATAATTCCTTCCCCCACATGGTTTCGCAGATGGGGCCACAAGGCCCCGAGACGTGAAATATTGAGCGCTTCGGCTTCATTGGCCGCTCCAGCGTCCTTCCGCTAGGCTCTGTCGTAGATGGAGGGAGTGCGAACTGGTGAATATTTACGTGTAGCAAGAGCAAAGATTAATTAAAAACCCGTCCCTTCCACCCTCTCTCCCCTCCTGATTTCCAACACTGCACTCATTGAAAAAGGGCAAACTGCTTGGATTTATTTTTTAAGTCTTCAGAGCTGGTAAGCTAAACCAAAACCAAACGTGATGGATGGAAAAGAGCGGTTCCAAGTAGTAATAGATCGAAAGATCGTTCCCACGGAACGTAATACAAAGGAGTGACGAATTTTATCGGAAGAAAGTGAAATTGGAACGAAAATCCATTTAAAAGAAAATGGAACGTTTCGGATTGGATTCACACACGAAAGATCTACTTTAGCTTACATCGCATTTTTTCCCGATCCTTGGTTTATATATTTATATATATAATTTTTGGACGGCACAATAGAGCACAAATAAAATAGTAACACTTAAAAGGACACTCACTTTGTAGATTGTCTGACCTTTCGGCCTTTCATTCGATCAGTGTTTCTCCCTTAACATCCTAGAATCACTACCCGATTCAGCTACCAATTTAGTGGAGAGAACTCTTGAACCCGTATATATACTAGCTTTCTGATCTTTTAAAATTCCCACCCTTAACCGCCATCTTTAATTCCCCTCCCAGCATTCTCTGCACCTTCCCCTTTTCCCCCGCCAAGACCGCTAACTTCTCTTTGAAATTTTCAGTCTTACTTGAAGAAGGCCTCTGAA
This sequence comes from Hetaerina americana, assembly GCF_022747635.1. NCBI lineage: Eukaryota > Metazoa > Arthropoda > Insecta > Odonata > Calopterygidae > Hetaerina > Hetaerina americana. The sequence goes on from NW_027286985.1 coordinate 16,308,730, forward strand.
AAGGCCGAAAGCTCAAACAATCTACAAAGTAAGCGTCCTTTTAAGTGTTACTATTTTATTTGTGTTCTATTGTGCCGTCCAAATATTATACTGCTGGTGTGAGTGCTTCCATATCATATATATATATATATACGAACCCTAAACACAGTAATCAACCCGAAGGTCGGTTTGGTAGGTGACGGTAGATTTCACCCAGTACTAAGCCCGGCGGCGTGTGAAATTCACACATCAGGGTAGGGGGGCCAGTTCCTTTCCCTGTTCGGGTTATGGTTTCCCAGGAAGACCTGGTACCCGAAACATCAAATAGCTTGGGTGGAGCTGCAGGTGCCCAGAGTGCACCCTTGCCCGCGAATCGAACCCGGGCCCCTACGGTCAGCAGTCCAACGCTCTACCCCCTGGACTCCCTATATATATATATATATATATATATATATATATATATATATATATATATATATATATATATATATATATATATATACGTATATAAATATATATATATGTACTTATATGTTTACATATACCAGCCGCATGCCTAACTAGAGTAATCATATGAAATGAATGTGCTTGTTATTTCTATTTTCAATTCCCGTGTTATTCCAGGTTCTATTTAGTAACATTATTTTTTGTGTACCAGTTAAATGGAGTTTTTGAATGCTTCCAATTCCATTTTATTTCATTTTAGAGAATGTTAGACTATATTATTAATTGCCTACATCCAATTAGGCAATACTTTAAAATGTTACCTATGTTGGTTACCTTGCTCAAGCATTATTAGCGAAAATAATGTTTGCCCGAAAACTTCAATTTGCTGAAGGCCTATAGTCTACAGATTTTTATGCTTTCGAACGCTCATTCTTTATTATAATTCTTTATCAATGTTCTCTTTCTGAAAGTTTTTCCATTTTTTGGACGGATTGAGTAAGAACTTGCTACTCTAAGCATTCCATGATTCATTTACTGCTCCGTACACTTTTTTCCATCATCCTATTTATTTGGAATCATTCCCTTCATTTTTCATTGATTCTGCGGTCTTTTCGAGAAACACGCTCTCTCTGCTCTCTCCTTCCTCGTTTTTAGATGACTAACCCGTCAACCCCCCATCGGCTCTCCTCGCCTCCACTCCTTCCATCCCATATCTATCCAACTCGCTTGCTCCATCCTCCGAGTCTAGATTCCAAACATCTTCAAAAGACGCGCATGCTCCATTATGGAAATTCACCGCAGTCATTACCAAGAAAATCCAATTGCATCTACACTCTACCATGCCATTGCATACAGGCATTGCAGGGGGATTAGTGCAGCGGGCATAAAAACGAATGAAATGTATTCTAGAAAAGAGAGAAATACTTTAATGCAGAAGTGTTTCTCCTACTTATGCTCTCTGCTTGCCGGAAATCTAGTGATTCCTTGGAAATAATCTCCCGTTAGTCGATCTCTCATATATATTCATCATCGTATGCCGTGAACTAGTTCTGAGGCTTTTGAAGTATTTCTTAGAAGTAACATGTAATACTTTACTTACTACTACTGCATTCGAAATGGGTTCAATTCAGTCGTCTTTTCTCGAGAATTCCCAATTTTCCGTACTTCTGTCGCAAGAGAGAGACGAAATGCCGTTTTTTTCGTTTCAGTTTTTCACTAAACAGTCGGACATTTTTAATTTGTATAGACCTTGAAACACTCTTTTTGTGATATACAGGGTAAGTTCCCAATGTAATGTAAATATTTTTAAAAGTAATTTAACGAACAGATTTGCGCAAACGCTTAAAATTCTTCAAAGTACTGTCGTTAGGCATCTACGTATTTTTCCAGCGACTCTGCCATGACCGATACGCGCCCTGGTAGGCGTCTTCAGGGATCTTTCGCAAGGACTTCGTCACGGCTGACTGGACCTCTTCTATGGACGGTAAAAGGGTTCCTTTCAGGGCTGTCTTAATCCGAGGGAACAAAAAGAAGTCGGCTTGGGCGACGTAAGGACTATGGGGGGTGGGGAATCGTTGGCACCTGGTGTTTGGCGAGGATCTCGCGGACTCGTAGCGTGTTGTGGCAAACATCTTGGACACGAGCTTGGCGCACACTTTCCTCAACGCTAAATCTTCAGTAACAATGCGAAAAACAACAGTAGACGACAAATTCAGTTCTTTGGTAATCATTTTGATACTCAATGGGCGGTCAGAGTCCAACAATTGTCGAACACGAGCCACATTGTTGTAAACTTAGTAATTTCGTAATGTTACTCAATCGTCGATTCCATTTTTTTCATGACAGAGGTTGACAATAACTGACGTCCTGCCGCTTTCAATGCTTGGAGAGCACTGAGACCGATTTGGCGGCAAAGGTTAGCGTCCTCTCCACCCACTTCAAGTAGTTTGATCCCACTCCGCTTAATAGGAGCGGTGCAGGAAATTTAACTGCATTACTTTTGGAACGCACCCCGTAGTTCCATTTAATCATAAAATATTCAATCCGGGATCTAAAAATAAAGTGATTCACTCATTCACCGATAAATTTTTCTTTTCAATAAATATTCGTTTACAATATTTTAATGAGGAAGTGTTTGGTATGGTGGGCGAAGAGAGAGGTTTGTTGGGAAAAATCCTATGGAGGCAGGAAAAATGGATGAAGGGCGTATTGATCGGTAGTGCGATGTTGAACATTGTAATAGAGGGGAGAATGTTAGGCAAACGAGGAAAGGGAAGGAACAGAATAGGGATGTTGGACGAGATGAAGGGAGCACGAAAGTACACAGTGATGAAAAGGGACATGATGTAAAGTAGGATGCTGGATTGTGTTTTGTTTTGTTAGGAGTAGTAAAATATTTATTTGGTAGTTGTGTCCATCCAAAAACCTACCTTAACCGGTAGATTACGTAAATATATATATATATATATATATATATATATATATATATATATATATATATATATATATATATATAACGATTGTCCGGAAAAACTCATACGAGCGGCATAATAATGGGCTGACACAACATAACACAAATAGAAAAGAATAGACACATAAAAGAACACACGAAAGCTCGAACAATTTACCGTGTAAGTGTTCTTTTATATGTCTATTCTTTTCTATTTGTGTTATGTTGTGTCAGCCCATTATATATATATATATATATATATATATATATATATATATATATATATATATATATATATATATACACATTCAAACACGAAATCCCGCCAAACGGCGAATAAATACTCATATATACAGAAACATATATAAGGAAAAGGGATAGGAACACGTATAAAGGACGAACACAATAGAGGTGGGGAAGGCGGAATCGAACGGATCACAAGAGTAAAAATATCTCCTCAACCGGGACTCGAACACCGGATCTTTCCACTTGCCGGGCGGATGCTCTTAACCACTTGAGCTATCGAGGATATGTAATTTACCCTGAGATCCGTGGGTCTTATATGTCGCCAAGCGCCCCGATTCTTTAGCCAAGAGATGGCGTCAGGGGGCTGTTTCACCCACCAAAGGAGAAATAGACAATACACAAGAGGAAAGGACAGTGGTTAGAATTAATACAACATCATACAGGAAAAGATATTTTTACTCTTGTGATCCGTTCGATTCCGCCTTCCCCACCTCTATTGTGTTCGTCCTTTATACGTGTTCCTATCCCTTTTCCTTATATATGTTTCTGTATATATGAGTATTTATTCGCCGTTTGGCGGGATTTCGTGTTTGAATGTGTATTTGGCCAATGTGGCTCATCTCTTTCTTCTGGCTATGCGTGCCACGAAACGCACTGTTCTTTTCCTGTATGATGTTGTATTAATTCTAACCACTGTCCTTTCCTCTTGTGTATTGTCTATTTCTCCTTTGGTGGGTGAAACAGCCCCCTGACGCCATCTCTTGGCTAAAGAATCGGGGCGCTTGGCGACATATAAGACCCACGGATCTCAGGGTAAATTACATATCCTCGATAGCTCAAGTGGTTAAGAGCATCCGCCCGGCAAGTGGAAAGATCCGGTGTTCGAGTCCCGGTTGAGGAGATATTTTTACTCTTGTGATCCGTTCGATTCCGCCTTCCCCACCTCTATTGTGTTCGTCCTTTATACGTGTTCCTATCCCTTTTCCTTATATATGTTTCTGTATATATGTATATATATATATATATATATATATATACACACACACACACACACACGAGGGTCATCCGGAAAGTAGTACCCGTTCGTGCCGCATGAAGTGCTGACGACGCGAGTAGCCGCTGGACGAGGTCAGATAGCTTCAGTGGCTTGTCTGCCTTCTCTGAGCCAAGTTGCGTGACGCTAGCATTGCCTGTGTTGTTTCTGTGATTGTTTACAATGTTTAAAAAAATTGAGAACGCCGCCAGTTGTGAAGTGAGGGCAGTGATTAAATTCCTCAATGCAAGAAACGTTCGCCCATGTGATATTCATCGCCAATTAAAGGAGGTGTATGGAGACAATGTAATGGACGAGTCGTCTGTTCGGCGGTGGTGTCGCAACTTCAACATGGGGAGGGGGAACACACACGACGATGAGCGTTCGGAGAGACCGTCTGTCATTACAGACCAACTGGTGAGCTCAGTTGACGAATTCGTGAGGAACGATCGGCGCGTCACAATTGATGACATCTGTGAGCATTTTCCCAATGTTTCTCGAACAATTGTTCATGAAATTGTTAAACACCATCTGCATTATGCAAAAATTTGTGCAAGATGGGTCCCTCGCGTATCTCAATGAGCTGGCGGCGAAGGACTATGCAGCAGGAATACAGAAACTTGTCACACGTTATGACAAATGCCTTAATTTGCTTGGAGATTATGTTGAGAAGTAGTTTAAAGTATCCTCTTTCAAATAAAATTTTTTATGTTTGTTAATATTTACTTTTGTGTCTTTATTTCACGAACGGGTACTACTTTCCGGATGACCCTCGTATATATATTTCTACTCTTAGTATATTTTTCCTACGTATGAGATCTACTGGCGTTCATATTGAATACTCGTATATGCCTCTCAGCTCTGTTTCACAAGTCCAATTGGTGAGTTATTTTATGTTTATTAATTTGAAGGTGTTTATTCGGGTAATGGAAGTTTCTGTCCTATTTCTCTGTCACTCCATAGTATTGAGTAAAAGGTGCTAAATGACCCCGGCCTCTAATCACCTCCTAACTTCCCAGGGACAATTTTTTTCATTACCGAGTGGCGTGGGTTCTCGACATACATCCTTTATCCTCGCAAACACTCCTTTTGTCGCCGCAGCAATTCCCTCCAACTAATGTACCCACCGCTCTTCCCACCTCCTCTTAAATCGTCCTGCCTCGGAACAAGGAAATTAACGTGGGCGTGAGGAGTGGAAAATGTTATTTTTTAATTTAAGTTGCGGAAGTTGTGAAAAGTGGAGTGCGAGGGGTAATAAATACAGTTATTCGAGCTGGCCGGGTACGGTCGACGGAAGTGGGCATAATGGGACGGCCAGGGGCGGCGGCTGGATGAATTGAGACGCAACCCCGGTTTCGTGCGTCGCCCACCCCATGGGCGGGTTCTCCCCAGGCCCACCTCCATCTCGTCCCGGCGACATGACCCGTGGTCGACTGCTCTGCCCTCGGAGCAGCCGACTGCTCTCCACTTCCCCGACCCCCCCCCCAAATCTCTCCCACCCCGGCCGGCCGGCCTCTGAGTCCCCTCTCCCTCACCCGACCTCCATCCCTCCGCCTCCTCCCGTTTCCGCTTCCCGTCCGTCGACGACTGCCCTCTCCTTTCCTCCTCACACCACGTTCCCCTCCGCATCCCATGCTAACCCCCCGCCAGAATCTCCTCCTGGCAATACAGCACGTCCTCTTCTCAAAGCCTTCCCGGAATGTTATTTGGTTATCTCCCTTCACATTCTCTCGCACTTACGTTCCCGCTTTTGCATTATTCCAAGGTATAAAAGGCAAAGCCGTTATCAATCGAACGTTCGCGAATGGATGAGGAGGCTCCTGTCCGCTGCAACTGTGAGCCGGGTACGCCTGGGATGACAATGGAGTGGCGACCGACTTCGTGTAAAAGGAAAGCGTCGCCCGGATTCGTGTTTCAACTGTCGTTTTTCGAACTTTTGAATGGAATGGGTAAAGGATTATGGTGATTGGATCTCTTAATTTTTTTATTCCGATTTTAGTTCAAGTTTTAAGTCTATTAAAAAAGAATTTTTAACGAATTCTATGAGTGAAAATAAAGTACTTTTACACTGGATGGGGTGAAAAATTTTCAAAATTGCTATGCGGAAGAAATGGTCAATTTAATTACTTGAACTCAGAAGTATGATGCAAAACCTATTCTACGGATAAACATTCCGCGAAATCACGGATCAGAGTCCGTGACAATTGATCCCATAGAATCATTTTCAAGTATCATAGACGAAGAACGAACTTTATGGAACACCATAGAGAAAAGAAGAACCAGAGGATTGGCCACACCCTGAGGCACAATTCGTGACTCATGAAGTATATAATAGAAGGAAAAATAGATGGGAAAGTCCCAGGAGGAAGGCCAAAGGATGGGACGAATAAAGAAGAAAGTGCAATGCAAAAAATACCCAAAAGTAAGCTAATTAGCATCAAATAGGGTAGGATGGAGGGCTGCAGTCAAATCTTAGGATTGAATGACCAATGAAAAAAAAAATATATATATATATATATATATATAAAATGTAAACAAAGAAGCGACTATATGTATGTATATATATATATATATATATATATATATATATATATATATATATATATATATATATATATATATATAACAATGGGCCGACACAGCACAACACAAATAGAAAAGAATAGACACATATAAAAGAACACTTACACGGCAAATTGTTCGAGCTTTCGGCCCTCTCAGGGGCCTTCTTCAAGAGAGACTGAAAATATGCTATGGATCAGGAGAGGGGAAAGAGTTATGGGCGTGGAGGGGAGGTGTGGAGGGAATGCTGGGAGGGAAATTAAATATGGCGGTTAAGGGTGGGAATTTTAAAGGAACGGAAGGATAGTATGTAGGCGGATTCACGAGTTCTCACCTCTATGTTGGTAGCTGAATCAGGTAGGGATTCTAGGATGCTGAGGGAAAAACACTGGTCGAATGAAAGGTTGTGGGAATTGACGTGTGAAGGGATAGGAAGAGAAGAGAGTGAGGCAGAATTACAAGAGTACCGGTGATTATTCATTCGGATGGATAAGGGGGTAATGCATTCACCTATGTAGAAGGAAGTGCAATGTTTGCATGATAAAAGATAAATAATATTTTTTGAGAGGCAATTAGCGTGGGAACGAGGTGGGGGGGCTATGAGGGGATGTAGGGAGAGGGGAGTAGGCATAATAAGAGGACAGGTTTTACATCGGGGGCGGTTGCAAGTTGGGGAAATATTGGGAAATTTGTCACGGGGGGGCGCCAAAGGGTTGGTGGATCTCAGAAGGTTTTTGAGATTGGCGGGTCGTCTGTATGCGATAGATGGGCATTGGGGTAGTAAGGATGAGGTCGCGTCATTGTCATGTAAAATTGGAAACAGTTCTTTAAGGAGGGTTTTCAGTCTGTGTGATCCGGGGTAATAGGTGGTGCAAAGGTTGAGTCCTGCGTCAGATGTGGGCTTGTTATTGTGTGGTGTGTGTGGTCGGGTGGAACGGTGGATTTTATTTCGTAGCAACTTTTCGAGAGTCTCTCTTGAAGAAGGTCCCTGAGAGGGCCGAAAGCTCGAACAATTTGCCGTGTAAGTGTTCTTTTATATGTGTCTATTCTTTTCTATTTGTGTTGTGTTGTGTCGGCCCATTGTTGTGCCGCTCGTGTGGGTTTTTCCGGACAATCGTTATATATATATATATATATATATATATATATATATATATATATATATATATATATAGTCGTTTCTTCGTTTACATTATACGGCGTATATACAGGTAAATAGCATATAAGGTTAGGTAATCTACCGTTTAGGGTAGGTTTTAGCATCGGATGGGCACAGACTGGACCATGCTACATTTCTTGTTTCGCCTAACAAAACACAACCTGTCAAAGCACACTACAATACATCCTACCTCAATTCCGCATACATACTTTCTCCCTTAATTCCCTCCACCATGCCTACCTTTTCCTCCGCGGACATCGCTTGCTCAACGTCCTCCCCTCAAACATAGTCTTGAACATATCATCGGCAATATAATACTGTGCAACTACCTTTCCTCTCTCCTTCGGATTTCTCCCTACAATCCTTCATCTTCCCCTACCATGCAGAGTACTTCTTCGTTCGTTTCCCATTTCCAACAATTTTACCTTTTTCATTCTTCTCCTTGCCCAAATCTCAAAAACTGTTTTATGTCCTATGTTTATCACCTTGCTTCAAAGACCATGTTTCCGTACTGAACAAAACCACGTTCCATGTTTATGGCTAATCTTTACTTGACATCTTTACTCAAAGACCCTGTAATTGATTTCTTCCTTGCGAACGTTTCTTCGACCATATAAATAATTCTTCTTATGCCCTTACCTTATTGACCATCTTCGTTCAAACACTTTCAAGAAAGGTAAACTTACCCGCTTTATCTTTTCTTTTTCACCTATTTTAGCGCTTAACTTAGCATTCCTCTCTCTTGAGAACTTAAAATTCTATTTTTTATTTGTTGTATCCTATCCAACAAATACTACATTTTCTAAACAGTTCAAAAATAATTTTAGCCTCTTGACTGACTGACAAAAGCTTTTTTATCCGCAAACCTGATTTTACGACTTCCCCGCCGACTTTCATTCCGATCTCAAGTTCATCCCCTGCCTCTTTTTCTATTTCCTCCACTTAAACGTTGAAAAGCACGGATGATAATGAACACCTTTGTCTTTCTCCTTTTCCTGATGTAGACTAAAAATAAGTGGACAGGAGCGAAATTTAATTGCGATACATGAGGTCTAGCTAATTAAGGATTAGGCCAGTGTTTGACTTCGATAACTAAGTTATACGCAATTCCATAGCTATTAACACTGTACTCAACGCAGCGGGTTGGCTGATGTGGAGGACAGGAATATGTGTGTGTGTGTGGAAACTCAGTTCTCTTTCTACCGTTTAGAAAGGTGGGTTTGTCATCGGAATATTCAAAAACTGTCAATTTTGTATTTCTAATTATCTCCCATCACTATGCTTGTGATTGACAAAATATTTTCCTGAAATTTTTCGTGAATACTTATTTCTTAGGATATATATGTGTGTATAAATAAATATATATATATATATATATTTATATACATATATATGTATATATATATATTTATATACATATATATGTGTATATATATATGTATATATATATATTTATATACATATATATGTGTATATATATACATATATATATATATATATATATATATATATATATATATATATATATATATATATTTATTTATATGTATATCTGTGAAAGTTTTATGGGAGTTTATAAATGCGAGATACGGGTTGCTTTGTATGATATTTTCACAAATTTCTCACGGCCATTTCTTCGCTATTTCCGAGAGTCGACACGCACAACTGCATGTAGGGGTCACTCACTCTCTTCTCTACATCGCTGCCCCTCGCGCGAGGCGCAGCCTCTTCCCCCCTAGCCCCCATGCCCATTCGCATCCTGCGCGCGTGGGTGTTTGATTCTCGTCGCGCGGCGAGTTGAGGAAAAGAACCGTGCCTTTCTGGGATTAATCTTATTACCATGATCGAGAATTAACCTCCGGCAAATGAACAGCTCTCCCCTCCGTAACCGGATTCCGGGGCCCCTCGTTTAGAGATGACGGAGGCGTGGAAAAATCGAATATCCGTAAATGCAGAGAAACAGTCCTTGGGGTGTCCGAAGTTATTAACGTCTTGTATCCGGGAGAGCTTGATTGAATAGGTAGTTTGCTGATTTAAGCTGAACTATTTATAGTTTCATGCGGGCTGATTGCAAGTGAAAAAAATACAATTACCGAGCCTGCAAAAAATAAGCATTAGACGACTTACCGTGCCTGCGCAGCTACTATTGAAATACGTTCCCACTAGTAAATTATTTCAAAACCCTACATTTCAAATGATTCTAAATTTGTACATGACACAGAAAACCGAAATTGATATAAATGGATGTAAGTAATTAGCAAAAATAAAAGAGGTTGTCCACTATTTATTTAATTAATTCATATCGAGGAAGGCATTATAAAAATAAAAGAGAGGAGGAAAGGTATTTAGGTTAATGGAAGGAAAATTTAAAGTTTCTGCTTTGATGATAATGTAGCAACAATTGCAGACTCTGAAAAGGTCATGAATAAGATGCTCAAAATGCTATCAAGATACTTAGAGCATGTGACATTGAAAATAAGCACGAAGAAGATACTGGTAATAGAAAAAAGGAAATAAATTTTCAAAACTGACGTGAATATAGACATCACTACCTTGGATCAGGTTGAAAAGTTTTCCTACCTGGCGAGTATTATTAACCACAAAAATACTTGTGAGATAGAGACTAATAGATGAATAGTCTTGAAAAAACCAGCGTTGTAAACCAAGAAGGATTTATTTGTCAACAACCATATACGAGTAAGCATGGAAGCCAGAAAAAGTTCATCAAAACCTTCGTTTGGAGAGTAATGTTATATGAATATGAGCCATAGACAATTAGGAAAGGGGAAAGGAAAAAGCTTGAATCAATGGAAATGTGGACTTGTCGGAAAATAACAAAAACCAGTGGGGTAGGAATAAAAAGTAATGAAAAAGTACTAGCAGACGTGAAAGTAATGATCGGCTCTTAAGAACAATGGGATAAAGAGGAGCAATATTAATTGGATATATACTTAGGCATAACCAATTACTTAAGAACAAATTTGAAGGTAAATTTCTAGGGAATAAACTAAGACGATGTCCCAGAGCTGCTTTCATCAAAAACATGATGGACTTCATATGCTAACCTAAAGGAAGGAGCAGAAAATAAAGAGGCAAAGCTAATGGAGAAATTTTCCTCTCAAATATTTATAACCCAGGTCCATTGCTGATTTTTCTTTCCCAGCACTCTCTTAACAGAGTGAAATATGCTTGCGCAAAAGATTTACTGCTTTCGTCACAAATTACAACCTATGTCTAAATAAAGAACAGATTGTAACAATTTTCCACTATTTATTATGTTCGAATTCCACCTCATTACCTTTGAAACTAGAAAAATCGTAAAAAAAATAAGAACATAGATAATTAGAAACGTAGAAAAATCATTATTATAGTCACTTATGAATAGAAGCTGTCAATAGGAATGATGCGCCTCGTGTTAATTTTGGAAGCAATGGGTGGCTGCAATTTTAAGTCAAATGAATTAATACACAAAATTTAAGCCATTTTAATGAATAGGAACTTGAATTAAAATAAGGTATTTTTCAACTAAATTTGAAATTCTGATAATGTAGGAATTTTAATGTCACATGTAGAAGTTAGGCAGATTTCTCTTTCCCTTACTTATTGAGTAGAATATATCTTTAAATGCAACTTACAAAACACTCTCTTCATATAGTTAATGGTTTCCGGCGTGACTTCATGGAATCGATTCATCTTGGAAATGAAAAATAATAACTTTGTGATTCCACAGAATTTCTGTGGAATCACAAAGTTATTATTTTTCATTTCCACTCTCTTCATGCATAAATGCATTGATGGAAAATTCATTATTATAGTCATTTATGGAGATAATCGGGCATTAATTTAATCGATCAATTAGTACATGCAATTTAAACCATTATTTTAATTAATTGAAAATTGCAGTAAAATCAAATACTTTCCAATGAATTTTGAAATATGGTGCATAATGTGTGAATTTTTGTGTTGTTGAAGAGTGCTACTATTTTCTTGTTGAGGTTGGAAACGTTTTAGACAACCCTGTCACACAAAGATAAAGTTGGTAAGAGCCCTTGGTTTGGATCGTGACACTTTGCATTAGTTAGTTGGACAATTGGAGAAGCTTACGGATGATGTATATACGTCTTGGAAATGATGCTGGAGGATGAGAATCTAGGAACACATGTAGTGAGAAAAAATAAGGTTTCGAGAAAAACCATCTTTCTTCTTAAACTATTAGGCATCAGGTCCGTTACAGTTTCTTCATCGGTCTTGCTTTATTGCCCTCTACTCAATGTCTACGTTACCGCATCATTTCGTTGACACCTTTTACTTTGAGCTCTTGCCTTTTATCTGTATTTATTTTTCAATCCTTTCTCGTATACCTGTGGCTTGTAGCCAGCAGATCGTCTCAAAAATTTCATTTCAGATGTTGCCAATCTTTGTTCAGTTGCTTTTGAAGGCTTCTCATTTGCCAAACTCAAGGAATTAAAGAGAGGAAAAGCTATGTGTATCGCCGTTGTCAAAATATTCTCTTTGGTAGTTTTGTATGGTGATTAAAAACCAGATAAATTAGGCGCACATTAGTAAAGAAATGCAATGAACATGTAAATATATAACAGAGAAGAAAATAAAGGTCATGACTGTACCAAGGGGAAAAGAGACGGATGTGTCAGTCAAATCAAGCTGACAATGAGACATGAGTAGCTACCACTTGGAGTGATGAAGTAAGTGGTCAAGTGATCTTCAGACTGAAGGGAAAAGGCTCCCCTCCTTTTCATCTCCTTTTCACTTATTCCTATTCATAATTGCCCAAACAGAACCTGGGATATGAATAATAATTTGAAATAATATCACTTGTTGGCAAAATGTTCAAAGGTCATTCCCGAAAATGGCCTGGAATTTTGTCTAACTTGAAGGAAGAAAATTTAACGGCACAGATAACATTTTTATTTTTTTAGTATAAAATATACTATTACTATTTTCAAGATAAAATTACGACTTAGAAAATCGAGAAGGAACAAATTTGGTATCTATCTCCTTTGAAAGTATTTTTGGCGATTTTTTATGAAATGATAAAGTTTAATATGATAAAATGTTTTACATGAAGTTATACGTTATTAAACTGTGAAGTAATAATTTGATAGGGGAATGGTAGTATATCTATAAATCTAGCTGAAGACTTTGATAATATATTTTGTTTTAAGCAGTCCAATCATGATCAAATGTATAGTATGTATCAGTTATTGAAAATTGCCACCGTTTTTGATTTACATTAGACTTTAAAAATGATTGCAACAACTTCATCCAGCCTTACGATTAACACTTGCTATTTGCGTGATAATGCGATCATTGGTCTCAATTTCAAAGTTTCTAGATTATGTGTAGATTGAAATTAAAATCCTCATGGAACGAAAGCTACATTTAGTAGATGAAAGAAGTCCGAATAAGCATTAAAATTTGTTTTATGCCATATTTTTCATGAACAAAGGAAGAAGATTCTTGTTTAAGAGGGATACTTATAAAATTATTCACTTAAAATCATTTCAGAAAGTTCTAAGGTCCCAAGGCATGTAAAACGGTCCAATTATTTTCAAAAGAGTTCCAATAGAAAAATACATCATAAAAATGGTGATTATAGGATTTCCAGCGATGACACTTCCTCAATCAATAATTCCAAGTACACATGTAATAGGCAATCTAATGTAACACTGATATTCAGTTTGTGATAGCTGTAGAGAAATCGTGTATTTAACCTGGATTTTGATTTAAGTATAAGCAATGAGGGCATGGACTGTAACCATGCCCTCATTGCCCGCCCATTGAACAATGATCTATTAATTATGACTCGTGAATTCTGAAAATTTAAATGATGGCATTTAAGTATATTTAATTCATATTTTAAATTAAGTTAGAGAGCTATCAAGGGTTTCTTATGGCCCCATTCTTGGTTTAATAACTTTTCCTGAAGCTAAAAAAAGCTTTGACATCAATTGTTTGTGTTCTTCTTAGGAATTACAGGTATATGGAAGAAATTAATATCAGTTAGCTGATAGAATCAACTTCCCTCGAGTCAGCTACTTTAAATACGTAGAACTCCATTTAAAAAAATACAGGATAATCATTAGTACTGCTTCAGGAATGATTAATTCCATTTTATTGTTCCGTACTTTTTATTTTAAGATAAATTTCCGCACAGTATTATGATTTTTTTCCGTGCACAAGGCTGGGATTCCTTTTTTGTTTTCGTTTTTTGCTGAGAGGGTTAGATTAGTTTCGTAGAGGAAAATTCTAAATGCGTCGTCTCATGTTGTGGTAATTGAGATTGAAATTGAGAGTTGTATCTTACCAAACCCCTGGATAAAGTTTGCATATCAATGTATATGGGTCATAATTTTTTTAAGGATGCATATTTTTACCCTAGGATTAAGAGGGAGAACAGGTTAAATCTCAGAGGTGCACTAAAGTGATTTTGTCATTCCCAAACCCGCATTAATAGTCTTCTTTCAACCCCGAGAGTCTGCGAGGAGTCTTTTGCCTTTAAAAGTTCCCTCCGATACTCATTGTTGTATGACACCCTGGGGAGAGACTCCGGGAGCTCGAGACGGTCATTATTGCGCGTCGTGAATTTTTTTCACTTGAAATGCGCAATTTTGAGGGTGCACGAATGTTTTTGGATTTTCAAAAAGGAATGTCAGCTTTAATAAGGGATGAATAGTTTTTATATTTTTCATGCAGTATCAAATATTCTTCCTTCATTGTCAGATTCACTTATATGAAGTTTGCATGAGATTCGAATGACATATAAAAATGATGCAATAATTTGTACACTAAATACGAATGATGTTTCCAAAAACCTCATATTTTCACATGAGATACATTTCCAAACCAGGCCAATTTCGTTGATAACTAATTATATTCTGTTTTTGTTCTCACTCTTTTCCTCAGTTCAAATTACCATTATATTTGGAATTAAAATTTCTCGAGTTACCCAAATTCAGAGATACGTATCGTTAGGGAGAAGCGCAATAATGGACGCAACCAGAGTTGTCAATTTCCGCGAGAAAAATTTGTTAACTCCAACAGAGTTATAACCTATTTAAATTTTGGAGCCTTTACTCTCTATTTTCAATATTTCTCCATAAATGCGGTTTTCAAAAAAAGATAACTATAGCTATTTTAGACTTTAATATGGTCAGCTAATCTCGAATTTACATATCGAATCAATCTTTCTTTTGGATCCACTCTACCATATGGAGGCCAATATGCACCTACTCCCATCTCGAACTCCATTGGTTGTCGTTTAGTATGTTAATTTATTAATAATTCAACAGAACTTGGGGCGCAATATGTATATTTATCTGTAATTCTATATTTCATAGAACTATCGAAAACATGAATAATACTTGTTTCGTATGTTTGCGTTTTCCATGTCAAATGGAATTAACTTATGAATTCTAGCACAGCAAAAACATACGACCCAAAGAAAGGCACTAATTCATGCTAATAAGGATCTTGAATTATTTCACGCAAGTCACATGAAATTAAACGTATCCAACGCGGATTGAAAGTACTTTTCGTGCATCCATATTATAGAATGGATATTGGTGGGATGGAAATTGCTAGGCGTCATCCCTATTTCGCAAAAAATTGAAAATTAAAAGAGATTGAAAACAGTTTGATCGAATTATTAAACTTAAAATGTTTCAGTAATGGTAGATAGTAATCCTTGCAGCAGACTTGTGCGGTCAGAAAGCAAACATGATCGTTTCAAAAAGGCAATAAAGCAATATTTTTCCGTCTGGTAAGTATATGGAATTGTGTATCTACAATTATATTTGTATTGCCTATATTATATTTTTCTTTAGTGTGTTCTTTCAAGAGACATAACCACTTTTATTATTTTCTTCCATAATACCCTAATCTCACTAACTTCTTTTATCCCCATCGAATACACATTCGCTACGCTCTTCCGTTCCGCCGGATCTTAATATTTCTTGTCTTGAGAATGTCCTCAAATCATATTCACCGATGGCTTTCTCGGTGTTTCACTTCCTCTCAAACCATTAACTTCTTTTCTAGATTTGTTGGGAGACTTTGAGAAGAGCTTAGCACGCTGCTTTAATCTGTATCTTTTTACCGTTGCATCCGCTCCATACTCTTCGTTTCGTAACGCACTTGTATCCAACTACACGTTTCACCCCTCTGTAGCACTTCTTAATTATTCCTTGAACACTGAGTTTAATCGACATTTTTGCGGCTTATCCTGGATTATCTTCGAAAATTACCAGTTAGGTGTTTCAACTTTTATTTATTTAAAATCAATAAATTTTAATGCAAACTCTTTCTCTCGTTTTGTGACAATAAACAGATGAAATTAGAACTTATTAAACCTGAACAATATGTAATAATAAAATCACTTGTGACATTTTTGCAATTGGTGCCACCAAATTCAATTACCGGAAAGTTTTTTATATTGAGCTTCATACCTTAAACAACAACCTCAAATCTCATTGAATTTACATATCTTGTAGTGACAAAAGTTCTACTCGCGGTACTGCACAGTTGCATGAGATTGAAGTTTAATTCCGTGGCTGAAGCTTCCAGTCATTCAATTTGGAAACATAGAGAAATTTCCCGTCTGCGATAATCTTTTCCAAAGTTTCTGATGTCGTCACTGATTGAGTTAAAGACGAACCAACTTCGCTGGAAGAGCAAAGGTTCACTAATCCAACAAGGGATTTCGCGAACCGTAATCTCATCACTCCTTTATTTTTCCAAAGTGTAAGTCTTCCACGCAAGATTTAACCCCGTATATTGTTTGTATATCTACAGCTGACTTGGGAGTGTCATACAATGGCATATCTCGAAAACTACGAGATTTAAGGACAACAGTCACAATTTGCGCACACTTATTCTGCTTTACCAGGATCGCATAGAAGAAAAAAAATGCATCAAACTTATTCTCCTTACTGAATGCAACATTAATGTAAAATTATTATCCCTGGGCCTCTACCGCTACCCAAAGTTGCGTCGCTTTCGTGTGCACGATTAAGAAATGAATCATGGCCGCATTCAGATCTGTACGAAGTCAACGGTTTATTGCGCATGCTCCTTAACATTTACAGTCACGTTTTTGGGGAGATTGGGTTAAATTTACTTTGTATGAAGTAAGATTCCCTTAGCTTTTGATGTTTTTGTTAGCTGACTTCAAAGTTTCTCCGAGTATCCCAAGCTGTTATCAACGAACGTGATGAAGTTAGTCTTAAGAATAGTTTCGTATGTTTTGGTCTTAAGTTCACTTCGTTAGAGTGAACTTGATGGAATTAAAAGATTGAAAACGTTAATCTATGTATGTATGTATATATATATATATATATATATATATATATATATATATATATATATATATTCCTACCATAACGTTCACTCTAACGAAGTGAACTGATTTAGACAAAGACCAAAACATACGAAACCATTCTTAATTCTAATATCGACTTTATGCACGGTATATATTGTTATATTATAAATTATTTCTAAGTATATAACTCGAGTATGGTGAATAGTTTGACCGGAGGTAGGTGATTTCAATTAATTCACAAAAAAACTTTTTAATAATTTCGGCGCAAATGTTTCGGCCGAAAAATTCTGAAATATTTTGCCTCGTCAGGGTTGTGGCTGTTATTCATTGAACCAAAACTTTATGGTTTCAATAAAAATATATGATATTGTCCATAGGGAAGTAAATAAAATATCAAAAGGTAATATTAAAAGTCAATTTGTTGAAATCGGATTGTATTTGAATTCAATGTCTAAAGGTAAAAGGTCTGATGCAAATATTTATAAATCACGAGTTACATCGAAAAAAGAGTTGAGAAAATATTGAGATTTACTTTTCTCTGGAAGAGTATTGTTAAACGGAGATTATGTGTAATTATAAGAGCTGGAAGGAGTTTGAAGGGACAAGGAGAGGAATCAATGTGCTTCTGCATAAAAGTAGCAAAAAGAATAACATTTAATTAAACTTATTTCCATTTTTCAACCTGCGGTTTGGTCTATGTCCTGTGCTGTACATAATTCTGTCAAATAGAATGAATATTGAACTAAGAGGAATTAGTGGTTTCAAATATAGTATATCCTATCAGTTCATATACCTCGACCTAAATCCTATCTCACACCAAAATAAAGACGACTATCTACCTATCAGTTCAGGCCCGCTGTCGTTATTACAGAGCTAAGCTAATTGAATACATAAAATGTCATGTTGATCTTCAAGTGGAGCCATAAATTGACGTGCTGATTTCCTTCCTTTTCGCCCCCTCAGGCCAGCCGATAGAACGATGAAAGACGTGGAAGCCATCGCAGCCCGGCTCCGGAGGTTGCCGGCCTTGGACCGCCTTCCCCCGGCCCTTATCCACCAGGTGGCCCTGTGTGGGTATTACGAGGACCTGGAGAAAGGAATCACACGTGAGTATTTATTCTAGTGCTCCCCATTTACTTTCTCCCGCCCTCGACCACGAGCACTTTCATTGACCACGCTTACGATTCCTCGAAAGGTTTTCAGCTTTAATCATTCTCCTTTATTTTACTCGTCTCCCGCCGGCGTCGGCATTTGGCTCTATTTCGAATTCCTTCGGTAGTTTAAATTTTCGTGGAACCGAGAGGTGGGCGCGGAAATTGAAGCGCTGAACATAAAGAAGCAGTGAAATTTCGAGGAGCGAAAGGCATTTCACCCCCAAAACCTGAGAGTGTATAACGAGCAACCAGAGTTTTTGCACGGCTGCTGACACAATGACTTTTCTCTTTTAAATTTCAATTTAATTATCCACTTTGCATATTTTCTCACTTATGCGGTCTTTTTTCATAAAATTCATTTTTTTAACGTCATTCTCATAGCAGTTGAATTATTTCCTTCCCCTAAATTTTAATCTCTCTCTTCTTATTTCCTTCTCAGATCCCTCCTACGCTATAACATGGTCTATTTTCGACGCCTCGTCGTAGCAAATCCTTAAATCATATTTCCCATCGAGAAAAAGTCTAAATAACACAGATTGAAAACAGCAATATTTGCTCGCAATTCTATGAGGCATAGTGAAAGACCCTCACTAAGATACAATGTAAGAATTATAAAATAATAAATTTACACCATTTTCCAGGATTGGCCGCACGCATGAGGGAAGCAGCGCTTGTGAATTGGAGAAGTTTAGGCATTGGGGAATGAAATTCCTCTGCATCGTATTCCATTCTTTCAAGAGTGTTTTATTATTCGAAGGAGCATTAAATTACTTATTGGTGCCCAGGAGGACGCCAACATTAATGCCAGACTCTTAATGTGATAAGCTGATGAATTCTCTCTCTTTCCAAACGAATGTAAGCGGGCCACGGAAAGACGACAGTTGGGAAAATTCTGACTATGCATTTGAAATTTGGTTAATGGCTCAAGGGTCACGAATAATTAAAAATGTGGCTCTCCACGCACACAAAGTTCAGATAGCATCCCTTAGTAATTTTCCCACTCGAGTAAATCTCTTTTCAACCCCCCTGCGTTGCTATTCCGTACGTCCGGTATTATGAATTGCTCGATTTAAAGACTTTTAATTGCTTAGCGGTGCTACGGGATGATCGTATTTCATATGAAATAAAGGCTTTTGCCGTTGGAGGGTCAGAGAGAAAAATTTAAGACCTCAGGGAAAGAAGCGATGATTTGTTATTTATTTCAAATCTAAAATGTTCTTTCCTTCGATATGAATTTGATTGTAATAATTTACAGCGCCTCAATACCTCCGCATCATATTAATACGAGAATCATTGCTAAGAAATGGATGATATTTTCCCTTTAAATTCAGGTCTTGATCAAAATTTACTCGTACCTTTCCAACAGCAGGGATCAAAGATATTTAAAGTGTTCTGAATTTGAAATTAAATGACATCCGTGGTCTTCTGAGGTTATCTAAATAATTTTAAGAATATTTCCCTGAATCTTCACGCAGTAAGGCCATCAACCACATAACTCCACCACTGTTATTAAGCCTATGGTAGGTTTGATTGCTGAGAATATATCTCGCCTTATACCAATCCAAACGGCCTGTGACATTTACTCATTAAGGTTACGCGCTCCTGATCCTTTCCCTATGCCACCTGCGGATTACCAGCGGGATCCGGCGCCCATAAACTAACTTAGCCTGGGCAGGGGCGTCCAAAGGCTTCGCTAGGATTTCTGTTAGGGACTTTCCTATCAATAGCCATTCGTGCCACCTCTAGGCAACCGTAACTCTTCCGATCTTATTACCAGAATATCTCATGGAAAATGTATTCACATCCACCCAAGAGAGGAATAATGCTGTATCAATACGTATATAAATGCGTACTCCAACAAGTAGTCTAGGAAATTTTATTTTTTAAATGATCAAATCCATTGTCCTTAAAAAATGTGTTAATGAAAAAGCAATTACTGTTTTCTTATATTGTAACGTTCAAGGTAGAGTTTGAAAATATTGAATATGCCTACCTTTCGTAGCCTCACGTAACAAGATACTAAAATAAACCCTTCTTCTGTTCCGCATACATTCTATATCCCTCCATTCCGTCCTAAATACTTAGCCTTTTCCTCCCCATGAATCTCTTACTTAACATCCCACTCTCTTCGAGCATCACAGTTTTCCACCTACTAACGCCAATCAAACTACTCGCATTCACTTTAAGTGCCTCCTTAAGATTTCTTCCAACAATTGCTCTCAACCGCCCATCAAGTTAAGTACTTGTTCTTTTGTTTTCCTTTCGGTCAATCTTATCTTTTTCATCCTTCACGACACCCGCACCACAAAAGCCCCAAATTACGCCTATCAAAGGAAATAATGCATGACAAACCCATGCTGAGTAAATAGTATATTTAGAGCTCGTTCAAAACCTATATTTATTGAGAATATTCTCTTTGATGATAATTTAACACTACGTGTAATTACACTATCTTGGATTCGGTAAATGGTTTTACGTATGCGTAGTTTGACAACTGATTTCGATCTGTAACGAGGAATGCTAACTCCTTTCTTCTCCTTTCAGTATTCCGCCAGGGAGACAGGGGCACTAGTTGGTACGCCGTCCTCTCCGGGTCGCTCGAGATCAGGGTGAACGATGCGCCGTCTGGGGCCGATGCCGTTGTCGCAGCCTCGACTGGAGGTGCGCCCGAAAAGGTAGGCAACCCTCATTACGTCCCCGTCGAGTCTTGCAAATCCCTCTAGTGTCAAGGCCAGGGATTACATGCTATGGCATGTATAGGTTACATATCTGCGGACTTACTGAACGTAACCATTATGCTGCGTATATGTACCGCCAGACTGACATCTGATTTGAGTTTGCAAGGTAATAACTCTCTCCACGCGGAGAGTCATTCTCTCCATTGATGTTGTCAAAATAGACGTGTTAGGTATATTTTCCGTGGTTTCCTTCCAATGTACTGTTATTGTTTTTTAGGTTTATGATTAAAAAAATGCGTTAATTATGAAGCTCAAAATGACTCGATTTCAACAACTTCGACTTAGTGCAGCTCTGCAATCACTACAGAGAGATAACTTCATCCTATTCTCCGTAACTGCCCCTTGATCGTCTCATAGTACCCAGTGTATTCTGATAGAAGATGCCCTATGTTAGTGGTATCGAATAATTCTTAAGTTTATTTTCCTTTTTCTAAGCTGCATGTTATTAGTTTGGAAAGAAAGTGAATGGAAGAGGCAAGTGCTTATATTTGGAGTCAATATTTACTGGTATCAGCACCAATATCCCACGGTTTGTTACAGTCACTCGAAAGATAACGTAAATGGCTGCAGAATCCGGTCGTTTTTTTTCAGTTTTTACGAAATAGATTCAATATCTACGTTGATATAAAAAATACACTTTTTATGTAATTAGGAGAGATAGTGTTTTTATCTAGCCACAAATAAATAATTGCGAGTGAGGTCAGATTTGGGAGAAATTATTGTTTGCCGTAATACAAACTACGGTCAACTCTTACTGACTGGGAATGTTCTTTCGCTGACTACAAATTGATTCTGTCATTTTCAAGTAAGGTAAATGAAATGCGTTAGGGTGCACGAAAGGTATTGATTTGACTTCAAAATAAATTTCATTGCCTGTGGGTACCTACAGGGTTCGTCCGGAAAATAAGTGTACTGAGCTCAGGAAAAAAAATTATTACACTTTTACATATCTTAAGCTAATATTCCTCAAAATAGGACCCTTGTGAGTCGATACACTTGTTCCAGCGGCGTTCCCATTCCTGGAACGCTCCTCACTACACCACAGCTCAGAGCCGACTGCCTTTTTCAGCGTCGCTTGCCAACATACCCCCCTCCAATCGCAGCCCGTCAGAGCGGTGCTGGGCGCGCCTGGAGTGGCGGGAAAAAATCAGTACTCTTATTTTCCGGACGAACCCTGTATACGAGCTTTACTTTTTTATGACTTAAATTAATTTCCCTGCCGATAAGTTCCAATTCCAAGACAACTACCAATTACCACAGCCTACGTGTCTCACTCATCAATTAATGCTTGAACACTGAAAATCCTCTTGGTTAGTTTTATTTTTATAAAACGAATATTTAAGAGTGCGTTTTTCATTGTAACAGAACAAATTTCGCTATCCGAGGCAAGCATTCGGAATGGCACCTTCAGAATCCAGCAGTAACTCATTTAAGTTGGGCAATTTTCTGATCAAGTTAGTTACATGTTTATTTTAAAGTGTACTCGAACGTGATTAGGCAAGTAAGAGTCGATTTTGGGGGTGAAATTTTGACGAGCATCAACGAAGGCACCACCAACAGTAACGATTTTTTTCGTTTATTGAATTGTATTGCATCGAAAAATATGAGGTCATACTTTTAAACCTTAAATTTAAAAAAATGAAACCTATGGAAATCTTTTTCAATATTTTAGAACGATTGAATGCAGATTATTTCTTCTTAGGTTTTACTGATACTTCAATCCAATTGAAAAACGATTTATTGTCTAAATATCTTTATTTTACTTAATAATCAAGTTCAATTAATTTAATTAGTATATAGGGTGAAGTAATGAAGTGAGTAGAAACATTTGTTCAATTTATTATGTTTTAATCATATAAATTATCCGAATCAAGTCAGTAATTCCTTTCATAGAAAATATAAGATCTAGCTGAACGCCTTAAGGATGTACATCGAAAAGCTTTTAGCAGTTCAGCCAAAGAGTTTCTGGTGAGGAGACAAGTGCAATTACGATGTGGATACATGCATGTATTTTAACCTGTTTTATCATATTGTGGCCAAAGTGTGACTTTGCATATGCGAAGTTTTATAGTATTATCTTCGTTTATCGAACGGAAAAACGTTCATTGGGTTTTAAATTAAATTAAAAAATTAATAGAGTAGTTCAACTGCATTAAGTTAAATTTCATAAATGTTTACTCAAGTATTGGGTCCTAAACGTATTCTCGGTAGTAATAAGCTCAGGAAAAATAATTGATATAATATATATTTCGTTTGAGGTTTCAGAAATTTTTATAAGTGATTTTCCTACATAGATGTTTAGAAGGTCAAATAGCGCTCCCTGCCATTAATTTATTTGGAACTTCAATTAGTATTTCATTAATTTCAGCCAACTTACAAACATTTTGTCCAGAAAAACGCATTATATTAGTAAAATGTTATTATATTTAAACATTTTTTTAATTTTTTCAGTACATTCAATTGGATTATATTTCATATCATTGCGATATTTATTTAATGATTATCTCATAAATTACCAATAAATTTTTCAATTACGTTAATTTTTCAATCTTATAGATGAAGTTGATGCATTGTAGAAATGCACAATGATCTTAATACAAGAATTAAAACATGTGCATTTATAGTGCTTTTTAAGTTTTGCCTGCGAATTGTCAATGCATTAAAATTCATCTGCACTTGAAAAGTATGTAACTAGTCGAAAAACAACGTAAATAATGAAATACCCATGTAAAATACACAAAAGTTATAGTCTTTGCGATAGCTTTTGCATTTTGTGCATGATACGGACACCCTAGACACTAGAGCAGACTCTAGGCCAAGGAGACGCGAATAGGTAAAGTTTGGAATCCACCTCTGAAGCTTTTAAAAGAAAACTACCATAAACTAAACTTATATCATCAAAGACAGAACTTGATAAAAGATTGAGCTCCCTAATCAAAACTTGCAACTTGAAACTGAGCCGAGAGACAGCGTACGTTATTCATGCAGTTTCCATGATTTGAAACGCATCGAGCGGCTTGATAGTTTCATTCCTTCACCCTTGAATGTCTAACCCTATCTCTCGAGAGGATTACGTACTCTATAGCAGAAGCCATTTCTCATATTATAGGGGACTAAGGAATCTTTAACCGCAAGAAGGGAATGAATATTTTAGCTGGCGATGACACGACAGCTCTCAAGTTAGTGTCAAAAACATTTTTGTATCCTATTGATATGTATATCATGTGAGTAATCTGTTTGGATAAACCAATTTACCTTCCTGCTATGTCTGAGGAGGTGTAATTTTGATAGATGCAGATGAGAAACTCCTGAAATTAATATGTTGGTATGTCGGTGTCATGCCCATATTGCGTTAAGAACTTAAGGGATTTCACAGATATCTCCCCCTTCGTGACACATTGGTTAAAGATTTTTCACAAATCAGTGAACAACAAAACATAGTAGGTAATGAATTATAGATTAGATGGAATAGTGATTCATCATCTTTCTAGCAATAAGGTAACCAGAAACCTGTTGTGAATTGATTACTCATAGGACTGGCCACAGGATATATGGAATCGACCGTTTCTTTTGCCCCTTGGCTGCGTCGTAGATCGCGGGAAAATCGCTTCGTCTCTTCGGTTTGAGCAATTTAAATCGATGAGCGGGCAATGATGATCCTACGATTAGGTTATCTGAAATTTTACTCAAAGCAAAGTATTCTATATATTTTTTTCAATTTTGAAAGCATTACCTCGGTAATCCGAATACTAATTAAAGAAGACTTCATGCACTCAACCGATTAGTATTATGCATGGTGCTGGGCAACTCGGCGAAGTTATACCTTAAATGTACGTAGCTTGGATTATGGGCCTCTCGCAGGTTAAGTGAAGTCTATTGCACCGTTCTGTCAATACTCATAACTTCCCATAATATTGCCGGTGATTTATTAATCAAAAGTATATGGAGGGATGATAATATCGATAAGATATCAGCTCAGCATTAAAATATTGCCCAACCCTCTGTGTAATTGGACCTGAATCCCTTCAAAGAAGTCCGTTGTCAGTCATTGACTGAGTGGGAAAGGAAGAATAGAAGCCAGGGCCGAGATAAAAGCTCGGCGTCGTTATACGTAGCTCGTAACGAGAGTCAGGGGGACCACGACTTAATGCGTCATTTGACGGTGCCATGAACGCAATCCACGTAGTAATCAAGGATAAAAAGGAGCGGCAAATAAAAATTTCGTCACCGCTGAAATCCAAACCTGGTCCTCGGTGAATGGAGTCGGCATACTTTGTCTCGCCAGTCCTATCACCTCTATTTGGCGCCGCGCATGGACGAGAATCGTTTTAAGGTTGGGCGCTATGGGATTTAAAAGTGTAGATTTGAATACTTCCCCGCTTCATAAAGGTTGCTAACAGGCATTATGTAATATTTTTACCGTTAGACGCTCCATGGCGTTTTTGCTGTCGAGCAGGGTCGATGGAAACGCATACTGAATGCTCTAATGTGCGAACAATACCCGTTGACTATTCGAATTGAATAAACGTGTCCCGACGCCCCGTTAAATGAAAGAACCTCTGTCTTCCGTCACAAAAATCCATTTGATCCCCGGCAGCTATTCGAGATGATCCCTGGAAATTGGAAGCGGAGTGTAACTGCATTTGTTCGTCCCGCTCGGCGGTGCACTAACGATGTCTATTCGAGGATGAACTCCGTCTGAAGCTTGTTATGGGGTGTGAGGTAATTAGGTCACTAGTAGGGCACGGGAGAGGACCGAATGTGGTGAGGTTCTGGCCTAATATTTGCCATTACTTTACATTAGTCGAGTCCCAAAGGTTCAAATGGATTTATTTGAAGTTCTGATTGTGATTTTTTCCATCAAATAATCGCTGGTGAAGGCTGAATTGCCAGTATTCGGGAAAACTGTTGGCCGCAATTAACTGTATTGGTTCACATAATGAATATATACATTTCCAAGGCCTAAGGATAAATAAGGATAAGTTTGTAAATAAATGTAAGTAAGTAATATCAAATTGCTGCGAAAATAATAAATGGTATTATAAATAAATAAAAAAGTAGATAATAAGCGATAAAAGAATTAAATTAAGAATTGAAATGAACTCTCTTTGGAAAACCATTTTAAATCGGATTTAAAACATTATTATGGAAAACATTGATGATGATGTATCAATTCTTATTCATGATATTTATTCTACGAAACAAACCACATACGATACTCTGTCTCTCTCACCGTGAATTGAATTCGCGATGTAGCTAAAAAAAATTTAGTATTAGTATAACTTTGGAAAATACTATATAATGATGAAAAATAAAAATCTTGTTATCACTTTAACAACTCACTAAAAATGAAGAGTTATATATTATAGTTTTGGTACGGTTCTTTCGTGCTTTCCACTGTAATACCCTTTATCCTTAGTGGTTGATTAGTTGAGTTCTAAATTGATATTTTGGCACTCTAGAGTTTACCATTCAACCAGCTTTCCAAGCGTATTTGCATTGCTAGTACAATGGCTAAAGACTTATGCAATTAAGCGTTATCGGGGGCTATATTCGTCATGATTCTCGTCTACCCGAATCTTCCATGGATTAACTATTTCGCCCCTCCGAGTCAGTCCTTCCTTGGAGGAAAAAGCTGTTTTGTGTATTAACCGTTTTGCGTTTGCGTAATCATTTTATTTTTGTACAGAAAATGGGTTACACAGCTGGTAATTTCTCATAATTTACAATACAAACCTTTCCCCCAATCCTTTTCCGTTGTTCAAATATGCGTAAGATTTTTAGGAATGATCGAGCACTTGAAATTAGACCCCAAGTAATCATAAAATTTGCTCCAACCGAAGATTTTATACCATTTGAAAAAAATACCTCATTGGAAAGGGTTGCAAAACCTAAGCTCTGATTTGCACTAGTAATGGCGCTTGCTATGGTAAGGGTGCCTACGTACTTTTGTCATGACTTAAATCATAATAATTATTTTCCTCCGTTACAATGCTTAGTTTTTCTAAGATTGATTTTTCTAAACACACGTTTAGGATAATTTTAGTCCTTAGCTTTCTAATTGCTTTAAAATGATTCGCCTTGACCGGGATTCGAAGTGGATAAATCGAATTCTCTCTGAGTGTTTCAGTCACTTATGTATTTGAGTGTCTTCTTAAACCGTGAAAAGAGTTCGAGTCCCGGCCTGGGGGATTAAATTTGCGGCGTGAAATTCACGTAATTTGTGTTTAGAGCAGATTGTTAGTTTGCTTAATTTACCGTTGCGGATTTCCCTACGATTTCTTCGAATTTCACGATGATCAAGCCTTATAAAATGGCGCACGTTCGAATTTCCTGCCGTTGAACAAGCTTGATCCTATTTCTCGTTAAAAAACTCGGGATCTGATGCGTTGGTTGAGCTGTTGATCTTGACCGAGAGTCTCAAGGGTTTCCCTTCCCTTGCGGTAATTCGGGATCCTTGATGCCGAATTTCCTCCACTTCAGCTCTCTTCAACTCTTAAGAATGCAAGAGACGGTGCCCCCGGAGCCGTTTAGAATGCTAATGCTATCAAGCCCACCCGACGTGACACCCTAACAGGGAGGTTGCGCAGTCACCCTGAGCCGCGCCGTAAAGGGTTTCAGAATTCACCTTCTCCCTCTCCCATTCTGATTCACATATATCGCTCAGTCCGACCATTGGTTTAATTTCAAGTATGCTCTTTCTTAATTCGCTTTGTTAAAATGGTACTTCTTTCAAACCCCATTGTACAGCGGGTATTCCACAGCTTCTACTCCCCTGACCACTGAACGGGTCCGTCAATTGGGCATTTGTCCCGTCTATTCGTAACAATAATGCTTTCATAAGTTATGCAATCGTGGATCAATCAATAGCAATAAACAAGCCAATGTCCAGATTATTTAGGTTATTCATGCTTATAATTTTTGCTCCTCAACATGTATATTAATGCGGTGATTTTGAAATCCTAGACTGTGGTATGTCATTTGTGGGTATTTTGATTGAATGAAAGATACATTAATATTTCACGAGTGCGATTACCCAGTTATTTGTTAAAGTTGGCGCCCAACTTGTCATTGTATTGCGAAATTTGGATTATTTTCTCGATGTCAGCATAACCTATTTTTTAAGGTAAATTAAATATTTATTAAAGGTAATCCAAAATGAACAAGTTTTACCTTTTAAGTTTGGTTATAAATCTTTTAAAAAATCACCAAGGCATTCATAAACACTGAAACCGTAGGTTATGGAACACTGCTAACCGGAAAATGCGACTTTATTTAAGATGTGAAGGAAGTGATTCCACCTCCAACAGTCTTGATTTAGGGTCTTCGAGTCTTCCAGGATTAAAATCCCAAATGACTTAGTTATTGAATGAAACACTTTTTTTGTAGCAATTTTTCACAAATCAGGTATTTTTTTCGGAATCTCGTCCGGTTCGTGTTTCAACTGCTATTCTTTCGGACTTAAAATTCTCAGTGTAATTTTGATGAGAATCGATATCAACGTTAAGCAGTATGTTTTTATCACTTTTCCATAGTTACTATTTCCAACTATGTGCCCCCCAAATTTAATCTGTTCGTGACCGGCTGAAATTCTACAGTCATAGAATTATATGTATGTGCAATTCAGCATCTATTGTGCACGGTAATGAATACACGAATGCACTTGAATAACCCCGAGGGCGAAAGCTGGCAAGTAAATCCTATGTTTAAAAAGTCCATTACTCGTATCTAATCTTTTATTTTATTCCATGCTGCGTTTGGAGGGATAGTCATTGGCTCAGTGCGCTGTTTTTTAATTTAATCTTATTTTTGTAACTTTTGGATTAGTTAATCGTTGCATTAATCAATACATTTCTTAAAATCTGAAATGATCGCTTTTAGTTGAATTGCAGATATTAAAAATAATATCGTCTGATTGCCGCGGTCAGATGATTTATCTTCGACTGGCAGTTAATAGCTACTACGAAAATTTAATTTTCAGCTCAGGCCGTCTTTCCTAAATGAAAGTGTGGGGTGGCTAAATGCCGGAGGGGAAAAGGCGGAGATTGGAAGGAAACGGCGCCGAATATGGGAGAGCAGGAGCCGCAGTTAGCCAGTACTCGGATTCTAGCCTGGTGACAATGAAAGAAGGTTGAAAAATACATATAGTATGCTGTAGAGAGACCTCGTTTTTCAATTGCTCTCCCAAAGCGGACAATGGCAATTCACGGCTGGGCCCACTCGGAGTCCAGCCGTGGATTGGTGAAAGGCCGAATATTTTTAATGGTTTTGATGATATTTTGTGAGGGCAGTTATCACACGTGGGACATAAAAATTTTTATGGAGCATTAATTTCCGGGTTCCCCATAAGGAGTATTCCATCGCAGATTTGGCCCCGGAGCTCAGGGTATGCCCCCTCACCCCCTTGTTTCTCCTTGTCAAGTCACGGTCGAACTTACTTGAACTTGTCCGCACCCATCTCCACTCTCCTCGCCCTCCCTTCCCCCCCCCCAACTTGTCCCCCACCTTCGCTCTCACCCCATCCGCCCCCGCACCCAAGCTCTCCTCCGGCCTTTCCCAAACTAATTTCCCCCACGTACGTCGCCTCCAACTTACGCCCGCGTCCTCCCCATTCCTTTATCTTCTCTCTCCCTTTTCCTATTCCACTCTCTTCTACGCTCAACCACTCTCTTCGCTCCCCACATCGTCGATACTTTCATCGGAGCCAGTCCCCCATCCGGCGAATTCGTAGAACTGGGAAAGCTTTTAAATTAAGGAGGCGATGGAAGTCCAAAAATATCGAGGTGGGGAGCCGAGGGGTTGGCTGGCGTGTGGGTGGTCACCGTCAGCTGGGTGCGGGTGGGGCGGGGTTGAAACCTAAAATGGGGTCAGACAATGTATAATTTTTAACTTCCTAATTAGGTTGGATGCAGAGTTTTGCCGTTGAGTGCTCTGGGAAGGGAGATTGTCGTGGTAAAGTGTACAGCGGTGAAAGGGCCGCATTACCATCTCATCAGCCCTCACAGACAGGTGCGCATGGAGGACACCCCTTGAACCATTTATTTTCTTTGCTTTTCATTTCTTTCGTCTGGGGGAGGGA
The DNA here is from genome assembly GCF_022747635.1 of Hetaerina americana. NCBI lineage: Eukaryota > Metazoa > Arthropoda > Insecta > Odonata > Calopterygidae > Hetaerina > Hetaerina americana. The sequence continues at coordinate 16,338,913 of NW_027286985.1, forward strand.
ACGTGGGGAAGACTTGTAAATATTTGTCAACTGTCAGTTAAATACCAGCCCTGCTGACATTATTATTATGTAAATCAGTGGCGAATAACTTTTCTTTGGCCTAGTGCTAATTTAATCTTTCTTCAACTTCGCTCGCGTTGCTAAGGAAGTTGGATCAAGAGGTTAAGTGAGTAGAGTTACATTTATTATATTCCGATTAAATATTGCAATTTTTCCCGTATAATTTATTTAAAGACATGATTTGAGGGGGAATAAAATATAATTATATGGTAATAAATCTCTAATTGTTTAAATAACGGGAAAAATTAATGTGTTGTCTTGAACTGCACATACCACATAGTCTCTCGAGATGAAGTAGTTCATGAGCATAACAGCTCTGTGGCCGAGTCCAATTTTCAATGCGACCTCAGGGGAATGTCAAGGACTGGGTCAACTATGAAAACAGTTAATGAATTTCATTTTTGCCCTGGGAGTTTTAAGCAAGTCACTCCAAGACGTACTTAAAACCCCTCGTATATCGTGTATACTATTCCCGATTGCGCATGGTTTGCTGATCGAGGGTTACATGTATGTCTACCGTAAGGGACGTTCAATATTTTTGGAGAAGAGTGTACGAACAAGAATGTTATTTTTATTTCAGGCAGAATTCGTTCACTTCACAAATTATTCCAAATGGACTCCGAGTCGCCTGCTTGACTTTTATTCCTGAAATGAAATTATAGCCAACCTCATCCATCAACTTGTCCCCAAAATGTATATTGTTCGAAAAATTCCAACAATTTCCAAGACCCTGTCGCTGGACTTGCGAATCGCGAGTGCAATACGATTCGTCGATCGCTGCTATTACTCCTGCCAGTGTGCCTCTTAGTAACCTGGTGAAAAATATTCGCTGTTTCATCAAAAGCCATATTCTGTGCGTACGGTCAAACACATTGGGTATGTGTAAACGCACATGGCACTTTTGTCTGTACTTTTGTCGTAGGGAGAAAATGTTAAAGGGAATGCCTCATAGGGTGAATTCAATATAGGGAATATACAAGATGCCTTTCAGTCACATAATCAATGTTAGTCATTCGCAAAATTAGATTACATAAATTGTGTGTGATTAATTAACCTGATTGTGTAACTTTGGTGATTGTTTAGCTAATTAATGAGGTTGGCAACTCGCGCTAACATCCAAATACCTCATGCTGTCTTGCGTGCAGCGAAGTTTATTTTATGCCATTAATGCGATGACAAGAATGTGTATGTTATAAGGGTGACGGGGGTAGACCAGAGATAGCGAGCCTCCCTGTGGAGCCGAAGGTCGTTTCCCGTGACCGAAGAAAATTATCAGATTAGGAAAAATATGTCAATGGTTTTTCGGAACGAGGCAACGAGAAAAATAGATGTACCCATGGTGAAAGGCAGCAGTTTTACCATTAGGCACAGGTAACGTAGACCGAATGGGTCGGTCCGGCATCAGCTGCCACAGCTGATGCCGCACGGTATCGGCCGCAGTACTGCGATGTGTAAGACCATGGGAAATTACCATATTATTCTCCCTAGAATATGCAACCTTCCATTCAAATATGATAAGATGGCTTCCCTTCCGATAAAACATTCCGGAGGTAAACTAGTCCCCGAATCTGATCTCCGGGTGGGCACTACTGGGAGGGGAACATCAGTCAAGGTGGATAAATGCAGAATAGGGACATGAAACGTTAAGTCATTAGGGGTGTGCGGAAAATTAAAAAATGCCAAGATGGAGTTGGATAGGCTGGGGGTAGACATCCTGGGAGTGAACGGAATTAAATGGGTGAGGACAAGCGACTTCTGGAGTGACGGCTAAAGAGTGATATAATCGGGAGACAAACAGAAAATCGCAGGAGTAGGCATCATGGTCACGAAGAAATGGGCAGGGAAAATAATATCATGCTGGAAATATAATCAAAGGATATTGATGATAAAGTTAGAGGCAGAACCTACGGATACAGTGATAATACGGGCGTATATGCCGATGTCCAGCCATTGAGATGAGGAAATAGAGGAAATATACGAACAGCTGGAAGAGGTTCCAGGAACAATAAAGGGAAGGAAAACCTCATAGTGATGGGAGATTGAAACGCTGTAGTCGGCGAGTGGCGAGAGAAGAGTAGCGTGGGATACTTCGGATTGGGAAAACGAAACGCCGCGGGAGATAAACTGATGAAATATTGTAACGATAAAAACATGGTAGTGGTAAATCCATCTTAGATTAACATCCGAGAAGAAGATACACATGGAAGATGCCTGGAGACAAAGTACGATACCAAATTGACTTCTTTTTCAGAAAGAGATACAAGAACCTAGTTAGGAAGTGTAAGAGCTACCCCGGCGCAGATATAAATAGCTATCACAACCTGGTGATCATGGGCAACAGACAGCGATACAAGATGACAAAGAAAGAGACAAAGCATTCCAGATGGAATACAAATATACTAGAAGAAAAGAGCGCAAGAGAAAATCTCACCACGGCTATCAAAATGGAAGTAGAAGGAAATAATGAAAATACCAGCACTGAGAGTCGATGGAAAGATGTGAAGAATATAATTACCAAAGATGCGGATGGGCTCCTTGTGATAAGTAAAACACCTCAAATGTGGGTCTTATGGACGAAAGAAGAAAATACAAGCATCCAAGAAATGAAAGTGAATAAGACCTCTACAAACAGTTGTGGATCCAGTTCAAGTGCAAGACGGGATAGGAAGTATGGATAGAAAGCTGCTGCGAGGAAATAAATGACAACATGAAAAATAGAAATAGCTAGATGGCTTATAAACTAGTGAAGAGGCAATTTGGACAAAGAAAAACAAAAATCGCAAAACATCCGAGCCGCTAACGGTAAAATACTGATGGATGATGACGACATTGGGAATAGATGGTAGGCATACATTGAAGTACAACTTCATACTCCCAAACCACTAGAAGATGGCTTAATTGAAGATGGAAGCATGATAGGTAAAGACAATCGGGGTCCGCAGATATTGAGAAGCGAATCCGACAGAACCGTGGCAGACCTGAGAGACAACAAGGCACCAGGAGTTGGCGCAATAAACGGAGAAATAATCAAGACACTCGGGGTCAAAGTGAAGGATGCCATTTATGGAATAATAAAATATAGCTATGACAGCGAAAAGATACCAGAAGACTTCGAGGAAAGTATAATGATTGCAATATCGGAGAAACCGAAAACAGATAAATGCGAAGAACACAGAACATTGAGCCTGGTAACACAAGCATTGAAAATGCTTTCTCGGATAATTAGCCGAAGAATAGAGGGAAAGATTGAAGGAAACCTATCAGAAAAAATTCGGATTCAGGAAAAACCGAGTATCAAGAGAGGCAATTCTCAGCTTGAGAGTTCTGGCCTAAGAAATGAGACACGTAAATGAGCCATTACACGTGTATCAAGCATTCGTGGACTTGGGGAAGGCCTTTGACAACGTCGAATGGAACAAGATGTTCCAGATACTAGAAGCGCTTGGATTTGACTACAACGGCAGCAAAATTATCTAATCTGTATACGAATCAGTTTACAAAAATGCAAACGAAAAATGGAAGAAAAATAGAGGCCAAAATAAACAAAGGAGTAAGACTAGGGTGCAACCTCTCGCTTGCAATATTCAACGCATGCGTGGAAGAGGCAATAAAAGAGAGACAGAATTGGGTATCTAAGGAGTCAAGGTAAATGGAGAAGAAATCAGCTTGCTGCGGTTTGCAGATGACATCGCAGTAGTGGCGAAAACGCGAGAGAACCTGCAAGCAACTATTAGTGCTATAGACCAATTGCTGGGGTATGTAATACAGGTGAACATCGACAAGAAGAAAACTAAAATTCTGGTATGTGGAAGAGAAAGCTGAATGCAGATATTACAATTCGAGGGGTGAAGCTAGAGCGAGTAGAATCCTTCATCTACCTGGGCAGCAGCATAACATGGGGTGGAAGAATTTCGACTGACATCAGGCGAAGAATAGCCCAAGCTAAACACGCATTCCTGAAGAAGAGACAATCACCATGTTCAAGGAACCTAAGGCTGGAAACAAGGAAGCAATTCGCCAAGACTTTCGTGTGGAGCATGGCGCTCTATGGCTCCGAGACTTGGAACATTGGAAAGAGGGCCAACGAAGAACAGAAATCTTTGAAACATGGTGCTGGAGGAAAATGATGAAGATTAAATGGGCAGACAAAGTACGGAACGAGGAAGTATATAGAAGAGCAGAAGAGAATAGGATCATATGGAGAACTCTTCGGCAAAGAAGAAATAGATGGATTGGACATACATTGAGGCACAATGGATTGATGAGGAATATAATAGAAGAAAAAATAGAAGGGGAGATTCCAAGAGGAAGACCAAGAAACATGTACATAGGGCAAATTAGGAAGGACGTAAAACAGAGAAGGTATCAGGGATTGAGGGAAGTTAAATTAAATAGTGTAGAGTGGGGGCTGCAATAAACAAATCTTAGGATTGAAATACTCATGATGATAACGATAAAATGTGGTCATCGTCCCCTCATTAAAGCCAGAGTGGGCTGTTCCTGGCTAAAACTTATGGAGATTTGACCTTTGATTCTTACGAATTATAAAGTTTTTCGTATTACTTCCTGCAGGAACTATAGCTGAACTTTAATATCTAGTAGTGGTATCGCAAAATTGTATGACCAAGTTGTTGTTCGACTAAATGGACACTATATATTCACCATGAGGATCCATCGTTCACTCATGATCGTTTTTATAATATGAGATGCATACTGTTAATTTTGGGACTATTAATAGCCAAATTGATAGGTGAAATCGCTCTTTGCTTATTTCCAAATGTAGAATTATTCATTATTTATCATTATGCATATGCATTATTATATCTTTAAGCTTGGAAATAATTATGAAAAGATATTGCTACATTCAACATTCACTAATAATTTGAGACTATAGTTAAATTCTGCTGAGCTACAATTTTATTAATATATTGTTCCATAGAGTGGAAGATTTGATTTACATAAATTACTGATTGCTAACTCATGCACCCATATATATTCGGCACATTTCATATCGCTTCTTACTGTTTCGTGGTCATCAATCGCAAAATATTATCCATGAATTCTGTCTTATGGTGTAGTGTCTGTGGAATCAGGGAAAATTAAAGGAAACGGAAGATATGATGAGATGTTTCCCCATCAAATTTATAGCACGCGGACCATCTGCATATTTTTTATAATGCCTGGAAACAAGGGAATAACCCAATGATATTAAATAAGAATGAAACCGAGTTACATTAAAAACTGAGATTTTTTAAGGGCTCCTTCCTTTTGTTATGATAAAATGTTTTGTTACTTTTGTATATTCTAGTCCTTATTGTCATAATTTAAACAGCTCAGAGTGGCAGAAAAATGATTGGGCATAAAATAGTGGGAAAACACGAAAGAGATCCAGGGTTTTAGTGGAAATGCTTGGTGTAGTGGAGGGCACCAGTTGCCCTGTGCAACAGGCATCCCATTCTCTTATTCTCCCGCCGTTCCTCGTGCTCCCACAACTTCTACCGAATCCCCCCACCGAATTCACCGAATACATGCGGCTTCCCTCACATACCCGTTCGTTTGTCTCTGGAATTCCGCACCACATGATAAGCATTTACCCTGTTATTTATTCACGACACCTGTTAGAGTGACTGAAATACTTCTCGTTGACCATTTTTCGTTTTTCAATCGTCACTGAATGTTTAAATTGAGATAACCAATTAATTGGCGAGGATAATTTAAGTTCCTTTAAGTTCTGTGCACCCCATTCAAATGCGGTCCTTATTTGAAAAGTATTTCAATCAGTTATTTACATTATGTCGAAAATATTTTTTATAGAAGCACCAGAAATTTTCTAATTCGACTAACCTAGATATAATGTATTTGATTTTCAACAGAAGACATTATTTGAGAAAGAAATTTTTTTTTCTTTATTGCGAAATTTTAAGTACCTATGAAGTTTTATTAAAATCATTATCCTATTCGAATGTATCTCTCTATATACTATGTTCGTCCTCTACGTTTGAAAACGGCGGGTGATAATTTAATCTTACGGCGAGCCATCCTTAATTAAATGTTATCCCATCCCTTGTTTAGAGAAAGCAATATATGATAGGACTATATGCCAAATTCATATAGAAACATTGACAGATGGGATGAATGTTTGTTAATGGATTAAATTGAAACCTATCCGTTCTCAGGATGAATAATTAACAGTGTCGATTAAAAAATATTATCCGTGATAAATTACCTATGTAGCAGAGAGAATGATGAAAAGCCTAACATATATTCAGTTGCTAACTAGCGTTGTATCGGTAGTGAAAATGTTGATACAGCGAATTGGATTTGACCCGCTGAATCATCTCATAAATTCATCTCTTTTGGCATTTTCAGCAGTCAAAAAGGAAAGCCATTTCGGTATCTAATTATGTACTCCCAATTTCGATTCTCAGATGGATGCGAATTCATCTGTTTTTAAACTTTATTATGAGAAACTTAAAAATTTTGTATGAATTGTTCCATGCGTGATATTGTTTAAATACGAGCGAAATTCTATTTAAATATTATTAATTTTTTCTAGGTTTTATAGTGTCACACCAAAATTTTTGTTACTGAGTGGTTTACGAGTAAGTAGAGACTTTTTTTAACCATGTGTTATCCAGAGGAGTAGCAGGTAAGATGGCGATTGTAGTCCAATCACATAAACGGTGGTATTTATGATGAAATAGAAAGTTTCTACTGAAAGAGCTCTTATTTTGCATCAAATATCAAAGGAGAAGCGAGTAAGGGATGTTTCCTGTATACGCCGACAGTCATTCCCGAGGCAATATGGGAAGGCAGAGAAATGAGGGACAATCACGTATTACATGTATATGGGTTCCCTGGAATCCGTACGTTAAAAACCTTACAAGTAACAGTTTAATGCGATAAGGTACAGGAATTGATTTGGTAGATGCAGAAAGAAAAATGATTTCTACTTCATGATATGTTTTTGCCATTGTTTAATTTATGATATACCTATTTTCAAAGCATTTCATTGTTAGCTAAAAACATCATTTGCCCAACTCTTTTATCTCGGTCCTCTTATGCTTTCGTCATCCGGTTCTACCTGCCATTGTAATCTTCCTGTCTAGTTAGGCTCCCTCGACGGGGTACTTGCAGAGCCCTAGGAAGGCCACTTTCCAGCGAAGAAATTTTAATCACACCGGTAAACTTCGTGCCCAAGGGAAAGGGGACCCCTCCCCCGCGATAATCCAAAGTATGCGGCCGCGCACTTGGGGATTATAATTTATTTCCTGCGATGCACGAAACGGGCGGACTCGGGGCCGACGTGTCTCGGCCGCTCTTCCCCCAACTTCCGCGCATTAATTAATCCCGCCGCTCCCGGCCCCGAGGGCCCTAGGGGGAGGGAGCAGGACCCCCCGACTCCACCCCCCCTGGGGCACGTGCACTTGGGGGTTCTTTAAGAGTCCTCGGCCCTCAATCCAAGTAATGACGCGGGTCTTCACGGGAGAGCCGTGCGAAGCCCCAGAGCGCTGCCCCCCGTCCCTCCCCCCGGATGCCCTGGAGGCGACGAAGCACGGGAGGGACCCCAGTATCTGCCCCTCTTTCTCTATCCTTCCCCCTGTTTCTAACCCCCACGACCCTCCGCTCCTCTTTCATCCACCCCCTCTCTCACCTCCCTGACCGCTACCCCTTATATGGGTAGAGGCTGCCCCTTACCTACCCCTACTTCTACCAAGGATTCCCTCCCTCTCCTTTAGCCTCCTCCTACTCTTTTCAGCCCTCCCGCCCATAAAATTCAGTGCGGACTTCTCCAGTGTTTATTTCGGTCTCCGCGTCCCCCCCTCAAATTAATTTAAATGTTTTTGCCATGTGTTTATTTGGTGTGGTTTTTCGGTGAATGTTCTTGCGGCGGAGAAGGAAATTGGGAAAGACAACATCTAAATTGCTGGACTCATCCATTTTACCACCCCGAATGAATCCCCTCCGGTTGGATTTCTGTGAACAAAGAACGTCTCGGGCTCCGCGGTACAATATTTGTTTAACTTTTTTTCCTATACCAGCACAAAGGATTTCATTTCTGCCTTAAAGCAACAACTTCAGCCTTAGGCATCGCTTGTTTCCGTTTAAGATGTTAACTACAGGGGTTTTTTCGTGGGCTTGGCAAACTGATTGAAATATACATAGATTCCGAAGATGTTTCACTAGAAAGGAACAAGTTTTTTATCAATTAAAGGACGTTTACATAGTCTTTTTATTAATATGTTATACGTGCATATCCATTAGAAGTTACATCGGCCTGAAATGTTGGTTGTCATCACCAATTGCGTGTAGCGCGAGTTTTTTTTTGTTTGAAAACGGGTAATATTAAAAAAATTGATGACGATAAAACGACCAATATATTGATCTGAAGTTGTGGTTTTACAAGTATTTGATTATTCTTTGCGTTTCTGTCATAGGTAAGACTGTATACTTACACTGTAATAAGAAAAAGTACGCACGATACATCGGGTATTACATTAATTTTGAAAGAAGTTTCCACTGCGAAACACAGACGAGTTTATATTGTCATATTTTTCCTTGCTCGTAGAAAATTTTCCGAACTATCTCACATGAAACTTTCTTTCTTTAAGTCTTGTAAAATTCGAGGTTGCCTTGCCTTAAGGCGAGACGAAAATTTTATGGAGCTGCTGGAAGGCTGCTCTTGCTTCTCTTCGCTGCTCGCATTCACATCCTCCTCCCTCTGAGACTCCATTTCATTCATTGCATGGACTATTAACTTATTCTCCGTCCTCTGTGCTCCATTTAACCTCTTCCTGGCATGTACAATTACAGTTGGCCCACATTGTCCCAGCCGCGAGTTGTCACTCGCCCTATTTCTTAAGCCATTTGCGCTATGTGTGTGATTAGTGGGTGAGTGGGTGGTAATTAGGGAAGTAAGGACGTGTGGAGAAAAATTCTGCGTTGGCGTTCGCATACTCCTTGCTGAAAGTGCTATAAACGTTGAGAGATTGTTTATTTGCCACCTTCTCCTTTCGGCAGTCAATTATGTTTAGCGAGTTCAGGAACATTTCCCTAAATTATTCAATACTCCCTGTTGAGACACAGTATCAATCAAAAGCAGTTTCTCATACGCTTTTGCCTAACTCGCTTTAACATCAAATCATCATTGAAAGTGTTTTATTAGTGTTGATTTAGGGTAAAGAGTATATTTTTACTCTGTGGTATAATTTACTTCAGTAAAAATGAAAGGCATTATTTTATGTTAGTTATAAAGAAACGTGCACATACAATATAAGATTTACAAATCATTTCTTGTTAGGTAGTCTCTTCTAGTAAGATTTTTCGCGAAATTTTGTTTTCAATAGTAGTTAAGTTTTTTCGTAGAACTTAGTCTAATGTGGCATCCTGCATTCTCGTCTCTCTTTTAGATGCTTTGCTACTATGAGGAGGCTTCATCGTAAAATTTTTGTCACCACTTAAAGTCTTTTCCTGCAACAACCATGCGGAGATGTCGTTTAGTGATAAGTTTATTACAAAACTTCATGGTAATAAAGGGTAGGAACGTAAAACCCTTTGGATAGGGTTTCTCTTCGAGCGCATAATTCATGGCGGCGATATCTTACTCTTTTTCTCCAAAAAGGTCTCTGTTAAAACGAGCCGAAAGCTCCATATTTACAGACACGTAGTTAAGTGAAAAATAATAGGTCCAAGATGTTTTTTAATTGATGCCTTAAATTTCATGTCAAGCTTTTATATCATCATTTGTAAAGGATTATCTCGCGCATATATCCTTCGTGGAAGTTATTTTAAATATAAATAATAATATTATAAATACATGATTTGCTTAATGCGAGAAAAACGTTTTCTCTTTTTCTAACTTTAATTGGAAGTACACTATTTGTTACTTGTATCCAAAGTCAATGATTTTATTTGCTGTCATTATATAGTTTCCTTAATTAATGAGAAACATGTCATGTATAGTCGTGTTTTGGCCGAGGGACGGTTCTTTGTACCGTGGGGCAGAGTAAATTTCAGGTTAAAAGACCACGTTAAAAGGGGATAATTTTCCAAAATTCAAAAGTTTGGCGCAATTTTCCCCGTTTTGGAACTCCCTAAACTGATATTTATTGACCAAAGACGTGTAATGCTAAAAAATATCGTTTCCCTCAATTCTGAACGTGTTGTCTAAACATTATCTCGACACGTTGTAAAGTTCACTCACCCGGTCTCTGCTAACATAATGCGTTCACTTAAAAACGTTTTTCCTTTTTTCCTATCATGCCATAAATGGGATGTTGTCACCTTGTAAAAAAATTTAAATTGGTTCAAACATATGCCTAAAAATCGTTTCCAACTATCTAAGGAGATGGAAAAAAATGTTTTTTCGATTGACTTCGAAGCAACAGCTTTCCTGCACATTGTTTAATTGTTAGTTGTACATTCTTGGATTGGAATTCCTTTGATGCGTTCTTAAAAAAGAAATAAGATCTTTGAATTTTAAATATTTCGGAAAATTTTAAAGCACATATTCGGACCTCTAAACTTTTGATCTCTCCACCCATCTCGCCAAAATCACTGTAATCAACACAGAGGTTGGTTTAATAGGTGGATATTAAGCCCATTGGGTTGTTAAATAATCACCTCAGGTTAGTGGACGACAGTCCATTTCTCTGTGCCACCTATGGTTTTCTAGTCAGATCTGATAATTGAAAAATGACATCCTGGTTGAATCTGAACGAGACCTCGGGCAATAGCCCTGCCCACTGAACTAGCGCTTATACACTAACCTTGGTCGTATGACTAGTTTGCTATTCGCCAGACAATCCGCGTCCACATTTTCGAATTCCTCGTCCGATATGGATGTCATGATTCGACATGGCAAGCATATTTCTCCGGCTGGGGTACTAGATGTGCCCAGTCGTATGAAACCGCTACGTACTGCTATAATTATACAATCGTAACACGGCGTACATTTAAGAGTGAAATGTACTTCGCGAACGATTTATGCACGTGCAGGGCATAGTAAACTTTAATTCGCTGGTGAAAATTATCGGAAATCAATGTACTGTAAAAAGAATAACTATATCGTAAATGTCTCTTATGTCTTGATAGGTACGTATTGATGAAAAATCTGTGTTTGTATTGTAATAAATGCATTGACTTTTAAGACTGTGTATCCAAAATACGACCTCATTAATTTAGTCTGTAAATATCGATGAAGTCTAGTAGAAATATTTTTTTGAATTTCCTAATAACCACAGCTTGCATTTGAAATTTGGTCAAATTAAGTGACTGACTCATTCAAAATCATCCAAAGTTGTCACTGCTACGGACTGAGCTGATTGCGCCATAAAATCATAATAGTTACGCAGACCATGAACGTATCAAGAGAAAGTATGGGCATGTTTTAAAAATGGATCAAAAAAAAATTAAAACGGTTACCGGATTTCAGTAGGATTTAGACCGTTGTAATTAAAACAGCTCCGAGATTAGACATGCGTCAGTACGTATATCTCACTTCGGCTCTCACGAACGCACGCACGCTAGAGAACGAGACTCGCGCAAAATTCGCACATTTCGAGTATTGCGGGAAAGGCGGTTCTCTCTCTTGAGCACCACTCTGCATTGCTCTTTTCTGCGAGTAAGGAAACCCAGCAGGCAGGCAGAGGTTAAGAGGTCGGTGGCTGGAGAGTTATGCAAAATTATTTCTGAGAAGAGTAGGTGAGTGAGGGTGAGGGAAGGAGAGAATAATAACGAATGACTGCTCCTGTGGAGGGTGGACACATTTTAAGGATGGGAAGAGGGGAGAAACTGAAATCTAAGTATGCGTTGCCCAATTATTTCTCGTGTAATTTTAGATATTCTATTTTCTCATCATGGAATCGTATGCATGGTTCAATTTATAGTCTTCTCGGTGTAAAGGATATTGGTATCAAGGAGAAAAATAATATAGCATGTGATAAAACTAGTAAAAATTACCATAAACTGAGCATTACATTTTTTTAGGGGATCTTTAAGACGGGTAAAAATATTTGGGAAATTAATTAATGGGAAAGGGAAAACAATGAATTCGTTATCAAAATTAGATAGGTCTGGCGAGTTAGATTTTTTACGGTCACAACGTTCTCATTACTTCTAAAAATTTCCTAATGAAGCGTTATATTTCTATCTTTTGATTTAAATACTCTATTGCTGATTTAGGTGGTAGTGAGTTTTTGCATTTTTGACTTTTCGCGTATACAAATTCCAAAGAAACTGCGGGAGATGCCGCAACAGTAACGTTTAACGGAGTCATCCGCTTATGTGCATTTCAATGCAACAATTTCAGAGATTTCCGCCTTGACTGGGATGATTTTTAATCTCTGAAATTTTTGCATATACTTTTTTATATATGGCTCGTATTTTTTCTTGGTCTCCGGGTTAGCCAAAAACCGAGACCTTTGGTAATGCACTCAAATTAAACTAAATGAAAGGATAACATTATTTCGTTTTCTGCGGCAATTACAAAAAAATATCTTTTTTTGGCATTGAAATTGCCACTTAGCAGTCGGTTTTTTGAAGGCAGAGGAGAGACTTCGGCTCGACACGTTCAAGAAGCTGAAGTAAAATTTTTGCACGATTATTTAACTTTTTTCTATGAAATATATTTTTCTAACAATCATGCGAACTTCTTCAACTTCTTTATCATATTTTTACTCATGCAACCTTTATTTTATAGGTATCCTAAGAATTTAACAACAATTTTTAAACATTTCAATAAGACACAATTATGTTTTGACCTCCCCTCATTTGCTCTGATTCTTTGTCAGCTGATATTTCCACGGAAATTATTTAAATACTATTAAAAGCTATGAAAAAGACTTGATATATTTTCAGAAAAGCTGGAAATTTTTTTTATACCTATACGAGACGTGTGACCGTAAGCTCAGCCTGCAACAAGTTACATGGCAGAGCTCTAGTGTGCATAGGTATTACTGAGTTCCTTGAAAACTTTAAAGTTTTGCACATCTCTTCCAATTGGTCGTGAAGCACAGTTTTTTTGTCCAAATCCCATTCACGAAGTGATTTTTATTCTAGGACCTCATTCATGGACCATATTTTTTAGATAATATGTAAGAAGCAGGGAATAAAGTAATCACCACCAAATAGATAAGTAAGACGAACTGTTCTCTGAGAAAAGCAGAGCATTTATTTCGAACAGACATTATTATTACGAAACTATTATTACCAAACTACATTTACACAGCAGCATGCAAACCAGGAGGATGGTCGGCACTGATAACTTCGTTAAAAAATGGGCGCAATATGATAAATCGTAAATTTTAGTGGCCTTTCCCTGTGCGTCAATACTTTGATATTCGTCCTCATAAAAGGAGGGCTTTTTATGTTAGAGGAGAAATGATAAATTGGTCGTCTTGCTCAAAATATATTTTCCCTCCAAAAGGTACTGATTAATTTAACCCATGGAGCACAAAGACGGACTTTAGGAATGTATCACGGGTTAGTGGGGGGTTTTAAAAGTAAAATTATTGAGCCAGATTCAAAAATGAATCCTCATTATTGGGGAATTCACATCCAATTATGAATTCGCGGAGCATCAGAAAGAACACAGATAACATTATTAACCTCAGAAATCAACCCGAATGTTGGTTTTGATATTGGAGATTGATTTGAGGTTTAAAATTTCTGAATGGGTATCTCAATTGAATTTTAATTCAATAGGTTTTTAATTTTTGAATGGGTCAGAAGTCATAGACAAGGAATTAAATCCGCGACCATAATATGAGATTCGGATCACTCTTCCTTTGATGTTCCCGCGCGTGGCTCTTATAGATTGATTTTCAAATCAATATGTCATAAATGGCTGTCTATTCCACGTTTTTCCATCATTTTTATCCTCGGCTTCCTTTTTCCACGAAATTCTGCTGCGCCTCATTATTCTCAATCATTTCACGAATCCACAAGGACGAGCTACGAATTGGAAGTCATCAGGATCGACTGCAGGCGCTAGAAGCGCACCCTTGCTAAGCGATATAGGCACTGGCACCTGCCGAGCGGAGATATGTTCGCTCCATTTTCTTCCCCACGCACCTCACCAGACCCATTATATTCTTACCACCCGCCCCATTCCACCCTGCAACCGCCGTATCTCCCTCTCTCAATTCCCAAGCGTCAACCTCGCCTCCCTTCAGGATTGCGCGGGTGCATGCGAGTGAGTCGCTCCGCATCCGTCTTCTATTGCCATCGGTGTCCGCCCGCTATTCCCCTGTCCACCCCCCCCCCCACATCGCCCACAAGCGACTCAATAAGGACCCGCTCAACCCCCACACACACACTCGAGAGGAGCGTCACGCAGACACGCTGCATGACACGCGAAATCGATGAAAAGAGAGAGGAGTGTCCTCACGACTCGGGGGAGGGGGAGAGGGGGGGGAGTGAGAGAAGGATGAAGAGGGGTAAAGGAAAAACTGGAGGGAAAGAATGTTGGAAGGGTGAAATTAATTAATTGGCCGTGCAAACAGGGGGTGGCAGAATGGCGCGTGACTGCGAATACAGTAAATGTGGAGAGAGAGAGATCGTGGCGTCGGCCTTTCAACCCCCGAGCACATCCTCCTCCTCCTCCTCCTCGTCAGACAAGGGCGCGTCTTGAGAGTGGTGGGTCGGAGATGAAGAAGCGGTAAGGATTTTTGCTAGCGGGGGAAGAGGAGAGGGGTGTAGTAGTAATGGGAACTCGCGCCAGCTTTCTGATATTCCGAGAGACGGCGATTGGATTTTTTAGGGAAAGATCGGTGGAACGGATATCGGGAAAGAGAGGCGGCAGGACGGAGAAAGTCTTGCCTCGTTCTTAAACATATATCTATCTCTCACTATCTCTCTACCGACCCGCGCACCATCTCTTTCCTGCGCCGGAGGAACAGACGCTCTCTCCGTAAACCGAGTACTGATGGCTTCGCTTCTCCGGCGACGAGTTCTCGCGGTTCAATCGGTGAGTGGTGTCGACGACGAAGCGTGCTGCTCCTGATGGCAGATTAACGGGAAAGGTTCCTCGGTGCTCAGCGGTGAAGGATGGGTTCTCAGCGGGGGTTTGTTCGTCCGCGAAATGATGCCCCGATGTATTTGCGAGGTTTATGGGATGGCGAAATTGGCTTGCTCATTCGACTGAGCGTTGAATGGCTACGGAGAGGAAAATATCGAAAAGCTAATGTGCCATGAATAGATTATTTCAGGACACGAGATGTGAGAGCGGGAAGCTAAAATGGTGTCAATTGATGAACCACGTTTAATTCTTTGTTGAATGGCTTCTTTATCTCGGAAATATTAAATATTTGTTATTGAAACAGTATTATGCTCATTAATCATCTACTGCCTCACTATGTTGGAGAAATTTTTCATCAACAACAGCTGATGTGAAATACCATTCGCTGATTTATCAGCTTGCCTCCCAAGTCTATGAACTTACAGCTATGAAACGTTTCGTGAATATTACATCTTTAGTCTTAGACACCCGTTAAGAAATATTTTGGAAAACTTCAATACTCATTGGAAAAAATAGGAGCTAAAATTATTGTGCAAAATCGGTTTCCCTTAACTTATTTGGGTATCTTGAAACCTTAAAATTATCTTAAGATATCGAAAAAGGGGTTATTTTATTCATTAATGACTAATTATCGAAATTTTTCCGACGGTTCGTATCGCTCATGAAATACTTGATCGAGAATATTTTAAGGTGCAAAAATTGATGGCATTTCAAGCGACAACGATGTAATAATCTTTGGCTACTATCATCTTCAAAATAATGTAGGAAAATTTAAGTCGTGGCGAACATAAAAGGTAAAAAGGTCAGGTAAGTTATCAACGTCTACATAATACCCCGCAAGCCGCCGCATGGGCAGGTGGCGGGGGGTGTTAGGTCACCAACCGTAAAAAGAAACAATACCACATGCAAAACAACAACATGGAAAATTACACAGTTATGATGTCGTGAGAGTCGTCGAACAGTGGGAGAGTCGTGAATAAAATTAATCTTTCTATGAAAGTATTCCTTATAACTTTCAAAGAATATCAGCCGAATGGTGTATTTCACCAAAATATATTTTTAAAGTTATTAGTTCAGAATAATTCAGTCATAGTTTTACTCTACGTTGAGCTGAACTCTGGTAATCAGGGGATTGTTTAAAGAATACTTTTTAACTCATTTTACTGGCATTAGTTTTATTGCTATCATTCAGTACTCTTATAAACCTAATTCGTATTTATTTGATTTACATGTTGATTGCTATCGATCGCTCTTACTTGCATTGGACTTTGTTGCCTTAAAAAAATAAAGTATTTATCCATCGATGGAGTCCAACAATGCAATAAATAAATTGCCATTGCATTAATTACAATGTCGGTTATTAAATTGATTTTAATATATATATGAATTGGACGCTTATGTGTTTTTTTTATTTGGTTTATAATCCGCTGATTATAAAACCAAATAAATCCGCTGCATCCCTCTTCTGTCTTCCCTTTTTTCACTTTTATCTTGCTATCAAAAGGTGTTGTTGTTAATCATTCTCTTTCGATGATGTATTTTCTGATTGCTTACAGTTTTGGTTATTAGATTGATTCGGATCGCTCAGGTTAATAAAGTGTGCCATCACGTATCGCACGGTGTACCAGTCTCCAAAGGGACATGGCCTATGCAACATTAATAAAGGATGACTGATTGGTGTATGGTGTTTGTATTACATTTTTAAATGATTACACGTACAGTGGAGTGTACAGGTGCGTGGAATATTAAGAAAAGTAGTTCGATCCCGTGACAAATTGATGTGTTATCTTGTTCTTTCATAAGTTACGACATCAGATGATGTTATTGTCATTTATTTCTGCATTTCTCAAGTTATCATTCTCCGTTCCAGGGCGTCATTTTAATGCTGGCAAAAAATTATTTATCAATGAAAAATATTTCTTTTGTGTCAATAGGTGTTCTCAGAGCTTCAGAGTTTTCTGCATTAATGAAAGTACCTTTCGTTTCCCAAAGTACGTTTCGTTTCCCATAGTACTTTTCGTCTCCCAAAATATGTTTCGTTTCCCTAAGTTCACGGGTTCCAAGAGAGGTTTCTCTAACTATTATCTGCATAAAGATACATTTTCAATTATCACTGAATCAATGTTTTTACCAGTAGGTAGGACATTTTTTCCTCACCAACTCAAATTTCAATTCTCCTTCATCCGAAATTTCGAGCGGAGGGAAAGCAAAGGAAGAGGTAGTGAGCATGGCTGGGAAAATTGTTGGAAGATGCAAAAAAGGGGAAGGAATATAATAAGCATGTTAGATGGAATACATAGAAGTAGAAAGTGTGCAAAAATGAATTTTTCAATTCCAATGGAGGATATCAGGCTGTGTAATGTTAGGTGAGGCTTGTGAATGTGCCCGTGGTTAGAATGCTTTCCCATGCAAAGCCTACCTTGACCGGTAAACTATCTTTAAAAAAATTTACCGAAACGATCTGCAATGGGCGCTGCCTGGATACGGTACAATTTGCATTGGATTGGAGATGAGTAGAGCAATATACGGTGTCATAAACGTAGATTGGATTGCCGTTGTTTGCTGGAGTATGCAAATGGTTGCCTCACCATGTCCATCCGCAGCTCATTCACCCGAGCCTTGGAGAGAGGGGGGGAGATGTACTCACATTTGGCTGTTCCCACGACTGTTTGCTGCATGAATTACATTCGTGCACCCATGTAGTTGGTCCTTTTTTTTAACTCCTTTACCGTCTATTTCGCGTATGCAATTCCAATTCCCCGTACCCGGCCATAGCATTCACACAGCAAGCATGGATGTAGTATTTCTTCCATTGGCACATTTAAGCACTAAACCGTAAACACAGTAATCAACCCGAAGGTCGGTTTGGTAGTTGATGGTAGAGTTCACCCAGTACTAAGCCCTATACGGCGTGTGAAATACGAACATCAGGGTAGGGGGGCCAGTTCATTTCCCTTTGCCGGTCATGGTTTCCCAGGAAGATCTAGTACTCGAAAAATCACATAGCTTGGGTTAAGCTGATGGTGTCCAGAGAGGCTTGCCCGGGAATTGAACCCGCCCCCCCCCCCACCAGTTCCACTAGTCCAACGCTTTCCCTTTGGACTACTGCGACCCACATTTAAGTATTATAAATCCCCTAATAGCAATATCATTCAATATTAATGTTTTTGTTTTGATAATGCTTTTGTGTATTATTTTAATTCAACTGTTGCCAAATGATCTCCAGGATATTCAACCGCTCCATTTAGTTTTATGATAAAAATGTTGTATTAAAAACCATGAGTGGTAATATAACACTAAGAAAATTATAGTAAGGGTCCCACTATTTTCCGTAATTAGCTATCAGTACTTCGATAACTTGTAATCAAACGTCTTATTTCATGATTCAGCTGTAAGGAATCACACTGGGTATATTTGCCATAAATAATAAGGCCAACTTAATTATTTTTTGCCATATTTATATGTAGATATAAAAATAAATGTAATAATATATAAATAAAAATTATATGTAAGCATTGATTCATTGATTGAAGCATTTAAACAGAGAAACACAAAGAAGTGAGTGTCCTTTCTTTGTGTTTCTGTGTTTAAATGTTTTCATCAATGCTTTCAAATATTTGTGTCGTCACCGGAGAGCGTTCTGTTTCGAAGATATATATAGTATATATATATATATATATATATATATATATATAACGATTGTCCGGAAAAACTCATACGAGCGGCACAATAATGGGCTGACACAACATAACACAAATAGAAAAGAATAGACACATATAAAAGAACACTTACACGGTAAATTGTTCGAGCTTTCGGCCCTCTCAGGGGCCTTCTTCAAGAGAGTCTCTCTTGAAGAAGGCCCCTGAGAGGGCCGAAAGCTCGAACAATTTACCGTGTAAGTGTTCTTTTATATGTGTCTATTCTTTTCTATTTGTGTTATGTTGTGTCAGCCCATTTTATATATATATATATATATATATATATATATATATATATATATATATATATATATATATATATATATATATATGTATATGTATATCTTCGAAATGGAACTCTCTTCGGCGACGCACAAATATATAAAAACACAGATGTAGATTTTTAAACCATAGAAACACAAATAAAGGACACTCACATATGTTGTGTTGAAGTTTCGACAGCACGGCCGTCGTCATCAGATTCTAATATGTGAGTGTCCTTTCTTTGTGTTTATATATATATACATATATATATATATTTATATTTATTTATTTATATATTAGTATTGTATATAAATATTTAATATATATATATAAACATATATATATATATATATATATATATACACACACACACACATTCATACACGTAAACCCGCCATATGGTCAACATTCACATGGAAATAGAAATAAGGGAAAGGGATAGGAACGCACATAATCACATGTGTTCCTATCCCTTTTCCTTGTATCTATTTCTATGTGAATTAGTATGTATATATATATATATATATATATATATATATATGAATATATATATTTATAGATTTGACCCACGCTTCGGGTATGGGTATGGTATCTTTTGGGTTCGGCCCCTGGCAAACCTGATGTGTTTCCAAGGGGTGTGCGGACTCCCAGCTGTCCATGGAAAGAAACAGCAAATTGTCTCATTGCGCAGATACGAGACAATTTGCTTTTTCGAGAGACGAGGCTCGTATATGTATATACAGGGAAATTAGATTGATGCTCACTCTCATTGGGGCTCAAAATTTTAAAAGAAAAATTAAAGAATTTAGCTTCATCTTTTGTCCTGCAAGACACTGGAAATATCATCCTGTAACAATTTGTTTTTGCAGAAGAATGCACAGTATCCGTATTTGTAATGAAACTCTTCGGGGAAATGAAATTTTTGCACTTCATTTGCTCTCAGCTGATTAGCTTAAAACGAAGTAGAAGCCTTAAGAGACGTCGTTCTCACTCAATCATTTAAACGAAATTCACTCCTCAGCACAGCTACGTTAATGTATTGGCATGTCTGGTGTGTTATATCATGTTTAGAAATGACCGAGGAATAACATCAGATCGAATAACCGACTCATCCGAATTACAAAGAAACACATTCCCCGTTCTCGTATTCAAATTTTCAATAGCGGACACGGGATACAATAATTAATGTGTAACGATAAATTCAATATTGAGAAAGGTAACTTTGTCCGAATCCATTATGACAAAAAACTTTCAGGTGGAACACGTGCGAAACTCTACCGCAGTTAATTGAAAATGACATCCCCGTTTCCAATTACTTTTCATGGTGCGTCCAAAGCGTACGCTGCTATTTTATTTCGACGCCGTGCCCATTGCTTGTGACAAGTAATGCGATAGAGTAAATTAACGTCCATGCTTACTTGCGTATTTTGCGATCGAGAAAATCAATTATTCATTCCCATGAACTTTAATTTTATTGACACACAAAATAACTGATATATCACCAGTCTTTGAAAACAATAAAATTCTCATATATTATAGATGTGATAATTGTTTTCACTAATTCCAATTTCGACATTATTTATTTAAATGTTATTTACGATAACACTACCTTTTCAATTTATAATTATGTGGTCATCTTCACAATTATGATTGTGGCCACATAATAATAAACCACCCAACCATAGAGAGACTATCGCCACCAATTTTGTTTTTTTTCCAAAAACAAAATTGTGAGCGATTGAGTTTGATCAAGTTGGAAAACTAGGGCTCAGTTGAGATATTTTCATATATCTACATATTCTTAGTTTCGGTGTACATGATTGCGAGCTGATCGGTCTATCCTCCTCTTATCTTAGACTACCAAGGTGACCTCACCAATATTTTCATCCCTTCGTGCCTATTCCTATAAAACATATACCACTCTGTTGGTTACCGATGTAGTAAAAAACAGTTTTTTTTTCTCCCAGATGCATGTCGGGCATGCATATATTTCGTTATAGGGGCAGCGAAAATTCACAGAGATAAAATTTGCTGAATTGATCCCTTAAAAATGTATTTAGATGGTGTAAAATGATGGATGTTTGGCGCGGTTGAAGATATAAATATATTTTGGAACCTATTGACTGCGAGTTACAATTGAAGTCAATAGTTTTAATCCTTATGTAAAGAGGACTTAAAAACATTCGATAATACATTAGTATATCTTAGTATACTATAACCTTTAATATACGACGCAATAACTGTCGTATTTGCATGTATGTAAGTTAAAATGGTTTCTGCATTAATATATACGCCCCTGTGGGTTTGCATAGGCATGAATTTGTTAGTTTTGAAAGTGGTTTTTTTCTGTTTTAAGGGTGATGATCTAATCGTTTGGCGGAGGAACAGATGCCATTGCAGTTTCCGGGGTATTGTGTAGATGTAAATGTATAACCGGAAATGAGATCCATGATCAGGTCCTGAAATATAGTATGGCTATACGCTCTAATTCCACTGCGAATCGATGAACAGGGTACGATGGCTGCTTTAATTTTATGTACTCGTAGAACTTTCTGCACATCACAACACAGCAAATTAAATAATATAAAATATTGGTTACAAATTATTGCAAATGATTACTGAATATTTAAGAGTATCTCGTGAGTTATAATATTCGAAATATTGCTAATAATTTCCCGTGCTCAGAAAAAATGCTTATTTCAAAAGTGAATAAAATTTTTCAGCAATAAAATAACGGCTAAAAGATGCCATTTTCTTCTTTGTGTGTTCTCGCACTCCCTGGAGAAATGGATTTAAGTGATGGGAAATTAATAAAATTTATGTATACACAAGACCTTGAAAGCCTTGGCGAGGGGAGGGGGGTGTTAGGACATCAGCCTTTTATGCATAAGTATTAACTCATGCATGAGAACATGTACACTTGCACAAATGTATACCTATCTACAACATGCCATAATTGCTCTGTTCGATTAATGTTTCAAATTGTGCTTTAAAAATTACTCGAACAAACCCATTTTTGTGAGATGCAAATAGGAATGAAATTGTGTAGCATTGGTACCATACTTGGCATGTACCTGAGGAGCTGAAAATCACGGTACATTTGGCATGTCTTAAAATATATTGAGATAGAAAAATAGATGTAGAAATACAATTTGTAGTTGCCTGTTTCCGCATTTTTCTCCTCCCAATTTCTCATTGGAATTTCTATTAATTCATATCGTTTAAAATTGCCTTAATTTTACGAGTAATTGTGTGCCAGGAGCGCGCCCAATAATTTCATTTGACATCTTAGTAGTATTTATTTTAGGATAGTTAAGAGTGTAAGGTATGTCAAAAGTTTAATGACAAGTAGGAATTTGAAATGTAAATAAAAAATCGAATGAGGAAAGAGAGATTTTTTAAGTTGCTACTTTTAAATAGTAGTATCGGGAAAATTGAGCCCATAGGTATGGGCTCAATTAGTTGTGTTATCCATTGTAGTACATTTTAATTCGTATTGAAATGAGAAACAAGATGTTTTATCTCGGGAAATTGATTGAAGTTCATGAACCTGACTATCTCATCAGAGAAATCTGGATCAAAATATTAATAAGATAATAATATTTTCAATGTTTTCAGCGATAACAGAAAGGCATCAAGCATTTTAGATCATGGTTTCCACATCGGGTCTGCAAGGATCGCTGTGAAGGTTTTTGATTTGTAATAACACAGTTCTACGACTCGGATTGCCCTGGCTTGACTGAATCTTTCCTCGTTTTTGTCCCATACATTTACGGGTTTCGTACTCACTGTAAAATGAAATCTGACAAGAATAAAATGACAGCGTTCTCTGACCTCTAAACCATTTTCCCTTCACTTCTTGTCACTTCTTACTTCCATAATTTCTTATTTCCACTCACTCTTCAAAGAAATATGTCATTAACCATTCGAGCCATTTCTTTGTGACGAAAATTTAATTACAGAGAGCGAGACTCGAGCGTGCTGGAGGGGCCAACGGTGAGTGAGCTCTCCGTCTCTGGGCGTTTGAATCAGGTTTTCTTCCGTCTCCGATCTCCAAGTGCGCATGCCAGGGCTAAGGCAGGAAAGTAGCTTCGATTATGCATAATGGGATCCAAATGTATTCCAAGTCAGCGAAGAGTGGAGTGAACGTGAGATTACCTGGGGGACCGGATTCTGAATTTTAAATAAACATCCTCATGAACGTTCACATCGCATATATTATTCTCGTTTTTAGGTCCTATACTCTCATGTCCTGAGGTGAGGTCATGGGGACCGTGAAACACTTTGATACGTCTTGTCAAATAAAATAAATATTGGCAAAACAACAATTATATATTTTTAATTTTTCACCCACTTACTTTTTTAACTTAACTACCTATTATTTTACAAGATATCCACAGTATATGTTTGTAATTTATGGTAGAGTTTAATTAATGATTTGAAAATTAATTCAAATGCTTTACGGGATAACCGAATTCCAAATTCAATTCAACCTTAAATAAAATACTGCTTTATGATTTTTTTTGTAATTTCAACAAGTGCGCACAATAATAAAAGAATTTTGGCATGGAAAATAGTTTTCCATGAGATAAAATATGAGGTGTTTACCCAAAGAGCGTATATTCATCCATAAGCAGAATCAGTTTTTTCCTCGGGAGCCTTCATATTAACTGTATTTAAAATTTTGTTTGATGGGTCTTTGAAATTTTGGAGCATTAAAGTCCATTTATAACCACGGTCAAGTTTCCAGGGAAATAAAAAACCATTTCAGGTTTTACTTTGTGGAAACGCTTCATACTACGAGTAACATTAAGTATGATGTTGCAATTCCCGATGTCATAAATTATTAGACATCCAACACGGACTATGAAAATGACGCTTGGCGTTTATACCTTGATAATGACAGTTAATCTGATTCTCAAGACACAAACGCCACGGGTAGCAAATTGAGGGCAAGAGTAAATCAGTCTTCCGTGGTTCAATCCCCGGTTTTGGAAGCATTTTCTTTGGATTTCATATCCATCCGGCTTCTACACTAATACTAGTCTGTGTGTTACTTTCCTTTAATTATTTTCTTATCTGATTTATTGAGAGTATGTCATCCGTGTTGGATGAATTTTCATACATGGCTGACGAATGGAAACATTACATGTGCATCCAACGTTAATGTACAAATATTTAAATTGAGAAAACGATATTAAAAGGCTACCCATGTAGAAGTTTGAACGTTATAGCGCTCCGTACGCCTTCGTTAGTGTAAGTCAAATGAATTCTGTTCTCTTGACGAGGTATTAGAGAGGAGAAAGAGGGGGAATGAGGGAAATATATGGGAGCGGGTATGAGGGGAGGACAGTGTGAGATAATTTGTTCAAAATTGCTAACATGTAAATGCTGTTAAATATTACTGTAATCGAAAAGCGGCAAGAGTGATCGCATCACACTTGAAATGTATGTACGAGGGGAGGCTGAAAAATAATGCACACATGCTTGTAGGGCACGAACAAAAACAAATAGCAAGATCGGGCAGTGAGGAAATTAAAGTAAATCATTAAGATTCAAAATCATGTATTTATTTTTCAACAGAGTACCGTTAAAGCTAACACATTGCTCTCAGCGTTTAACAAGTTTTTTTCATTCTGTTACTGAAAAACTCTTCCGACTTTTCTCGAATCCAGGACTTGACAGCTGCCTTCACCTCATCATCCGAGGTGTCATGATTACCCTTGAGGTGTCTCTTGAGTTAAGGAACAAAATAAAAATCGCAAGGCGCAAGATCGGGGGAATAAGGAGGATATGGAGTCGGTTCAAATTTCAGGTTTCGCAGAGCCTCTCCAGTTGCGCGTGAGGTGTGTGGACGAGCATTGTCATGTTGCAAGATTATTGGCGCCAGACTACCTTTAACGCGACAAACCTCTTCCTTTGATATTCCAATACGGTTTGCGATACGCTTTTGAGTGATTCGCCGGTCATATTGAATCAAATCTCTGATGAGTCTGCGATGTTTATCGTCTGTGTCAGTGATCGGACGTCCGCTACGTGTTACATCAACAATTATGGCTTTTCCAGGCTCGCAACCACGAAATTTTACAACCCATAGATATAAAGTAGACCTATCAACATCATCGTAACCATAAACAGCCTTTAAACGACGATTAATCTCAGTAGAGTCGCTTTTTCAGCAGTTAAAAAGTCGATAACAGCATGCTGTTTGACTCCAGTTGACATAGCACAAGAACACTGTTCAATACTTTGGCTTCTCGAAATACACTGAATGAACGCAACGACCCCAAACCTGTGCATGAGTATTAAGGGGTAATTTTACTTCCTTGTGCCACCTGGCGCACTTCTGAAGGTAATTTCGTTCGCGCTCTACAAGCCTGTATGCATTTATTTTCAGCCTAGCCTCGTACATTTATTACGATATTTTTTTACGTTTTTCGGTCTTCACTTGGGAAAACGATGTAATTCTAGTGATGGACTCTGATGGATTTTTTCAGTGTAAGATACAAGTACTTCATTAGACGCGTCATGTAGTTCAAATATTTGTATCACCAGGTCCGTAATTATCAAAATATGGTCGAGGAAGGGATCGTGTCGTGCCCCGGTGCAACTCCTCGGATCTATCCATTTCCATGCCCCTAATCTCGTGTAAGTATTACACCAGTACTTTCCAAAAATGTTGTTTATTACTCCTCTCTTGTATGGTAAATATTTAATTAAATACGCGTCATTAATTCCATATTTTGCGTAAAAGTTTTCGAAAAATGAACACTAGGAGTTTTTCGTTTCACCAATATATTATGTCTGTAAAACGACTAATTGCAGCTACTCATTCAAGCCTCTAAGTAACAAAATGTATCCATGGTATTACTTTTAAAATTTTCATTTTTGTAGTTGTTTTTTTACTATTGAAATTTTCGTAACTAACATTTTCACAAGGATGAAGAGAAATGACAATTAACAATTGTGATTTCCGCTTCCAGGTGTCTGACGATGAAAAGAAGTGTTGAAACCCGAGTTGCGTGATTAAAAATGCAATAGCGGAAATCGCAATTTTTAATTATAGATCCCGTCCAATGTGGGAAATGTCCACCAAGTTGTGCCTGAAACTCTACGGTTCCACCAATGTGTTTGTGCAAATCATGCGGCTTGGAAATCGACGTTAGTCAGATGGGTAATTTCCTCATGCATCATTGCTGTATATGCAGCGGCACTGTTATCATATGAAAGAAATATAGTTTTCTTAAAAATTTAAAGACAAATACTTTTAGTATCTTCGAAATTAAAATAAAATATTATGGAGGAATAGTTTCTGATCGGAGAAATTTCAAAACAATTGGGGCCCTCCTCGAAATATTGGGTTTCACCCAGCAAATACACATTTTGTTGAATATGCAGAGTTGCTTACGCGGTGATTCATTGTCTTGGTTATCAAAAAAAAACAAAACTGGATTCAAGTCCTGCTTAGCAATAAAGAATTTTGAACGTGTATCTCAGAAAAAAATATCCTTTAAATGGCAAAAAATCTAGCATTCCTCAAAGTTATTACATTGATTTTTATAACCGCCAACTTATGTTTCTTTCCAATCATACAAATTTGTATGCGAAGATACACACACACATCATATATTTTCGATTTTTTGAAATGTGCAGCATTAATCAAATTCAGAATTTTTAAAGGAAATGATTGTTGGCTCATAACCACTAAGAAAGGTTCCTTCTTAAAAACTGTAAACAAACCTGTCTTGACAAAATTCAAAGAAAACGGGTGAATCGTGAGGCCGACAAAAGAATCAAATCTCCATAAAGTTTACGTCTATTTTTCTCGATTCCTAATTGCAAGGATAGTGGATTCTGATGGCCTCTCTTAAAGAAAGCTTCTTCAGTGTTAATGAAATTGTTCCACAGCTGGGAGCAAGTTCTTAAGGGCTCCATGCTAACAGTGAAATGGTACGTATGACCTCGGTCCGAGCCAATATCGATCCGCTTCGTTTCCTCATAACGTTTTCATAAGGCCTTTATGGCAGAATTCCAGCGTATCATCCCGGTGGTACTTTATCTCTCTGCATTGTTCCACTGGTTGTCCACCCGATTAATTATATTTACACGTCTGAGCGTTGCTATCGGCGCATTGTCGTCATCAAAGCACCTTTCCGCTAAAGACCTGAAGTCAAGAAGGATACCCTCCTGGCTGGTAGATCAGGTCACGTCATTTTTTTTTATCATCCTAGCTTGGATAGCCCGCTTTTCGAAAATCTGGTTACGTCTAGTAGACCGCTGAGATGGAAGTACTTCATACTTTTTTTACTTAGTCTATTTTATATCGATATTTTCTGGCTCATTCCAGGAGATGTAATCTTCGAAATGATCTGATGGTACCTATCAATATTTGATCTCCCGGTGGTAAATTTTTAAGTAGCACTGAATCTTAAAACATCTTCATTCGTAATGAAAACATTTTCTCGATATATTGGGGAAATTTAACTTAAGGGATTATTTTTTAAGTTAGGTCCGTTTGGTGATAAAAACATCTATTCGTTAGAGAAATGTTTCATCGACGGTTTTAGTTTCACACAAACCTATTTCATTTTTCTACATAACCGCCGTTTACCTCTAAGCACTTTTCGTAACGCTGCGCCGGGTACTTAAATCCCTCAGCATAGAAGTTCGCCGCTTGGGAGTTAAACCTGTTGACACCGACCGTCTTGAGTTCCTCGTCGTCTTCAAACCATTGTCCACCAAGTCACTGTTTCAAGTGCACGAAGAGGAAATAGTCACTAGGAGCAAGGTGGGCACTGTAGGGTGGGTGATCAAAAAGTCTAAAAACGCTCGTCCACTCAACCTTCTTTGCTCTCTTTGTTGGTCGGTAAGCATTTTCTGTATCCACCTTGCGCTGAAACTGTGACATTCGAGGTGTTGCGTAGCAATCTAGTAAATGGTGGTGCGTCTCACAGGAGGAAATTTATCAGCTAGAGCACTAATCGCCAATTGTCGATCAGATCCCAGTTCTGGGTTCACTTGTTGACCGATTTAAATAGCTTGGATACTGGGCCTAACATAAAATATCACATCATAAATATTTGTGTGGTCATTTTAGAAGTCATGACACCATTTTCTAACCTTTTCTCCACTGATTACTGTGGGTCCATAAACTAGACACCGCTCCTGATGAATCAGGGCAGCTGATTATCCTTTTGCACACAAAAATCAAATCACGGCACACACTTCGCGACTGGAGGGAGCAACGCTTTTCGCGGACGTTGCTATCTGCATCAGGCAAACAACTACTGAATGAAAACAATAAATTCAGTAGTTTTGGGAATAATCTAAAGATGGCATTAAAAACTTACGCCTTGTTCTGACCGGCAATTATTTAAATATAAGAAAACGACCCTTACTTTCGAAGGTATCACGTAATACAAAAAAATTATAAAGTAATGATTTTTGAAAATTTTTGGTACTGGTCGCAAAGATCGTCAACCTTCAAAACTATTATTGGAGACTTATTTGTTGTATTTGAAGGTTTAACCAATGTTTAATGCATTATTTTTAAAATATTAAAAATATCAACTGTACGATCGATATGGTGCAATTCCCCACTGTAGACTGGAGCACCGTCCAATAGAAGAGAGCATATATAAAGCAGGGTATGATGATTCTATTCCTAACAAGAAATTTAATGTTGCTTTCGTGTGCTAGTTCCATTGATTTCCCTTCATAGGAATGATATGCCTAACTCACGTGGCAAAGCAGAAGTCGAATTTATATGGGCGCTATTTTGCGAAATTATTCATTTCCATTTTCCTAAGTTGGTATTTTAGTATAATTTAGTTCAATTATATGTATTTAAATATTATCTTTTAAATTCCTCGGAGTATAAGTGATTACGGGGTTCATTTGAGCTGTGTGTGCGTGTATTTGTCCCCTGAAGCGTGGATGCAGTTTCAATTAACTGAATTTTCAATTCGTGGTCAAGTTCCAATTTAAAAATAGACAAATGAAAAATTTTCAAAGGTCATCTGAGTTACACGTATCGATTGATCAGCGGCTGTTCAATCAATGTGAATGAATGAGTAAGCATATGGTGCACTCCAATAAATGTGTGGCAAGAGTTTATTTTAAATTAAACATGCCTTCCATTTTTTCCATAATGGTTTAAGGCACGGAAGTAATTGAGATGGTTATATTTCGAAATAATGAAATCAGTGGTGATGAAGGCAGCTTTGAATGCACTGCAGTATTCGATGTTTGTTGGTTCTATAAACGGGCGAGAAACTGCCATTAGTGGCTAAAATTAAAACAAAATTATATCGAATGTAAAATACAGGCTACTTCTTTATGGAAACTACCTCCAAGAGGAATTCGATTGCACTTTCTGGTTCTCGCGGAACCATTGATCTTTAATTCTGTTAATTTTGCGGTTTCAACTACCTATAGCACAATGGTATGTGTAATATGCTCTTAACAACTTCATAAAAAATATTTGCATCAAACATAGGTAAGAGATTCAGCTTGCATTTTAATCTTTGTTCGGAGAGTGAGAGCTACCATCTTTAGTCACGTACTAAGTTAATCATAATCAATTTTTGTTAAATTAGCTCTTCTTCGATGAATTCACCCTAAATCTCTAATAATTTGTCTCTGTAGGCAAACCGACCTGGAAAGGATACTGCTCATATTAGACTGATGAATGTAGAAATTCAGCCTTGTATTCTCATATGGTATTGTGTTAGCCATGAATGTTATTCTTACAATGATGGATAAAGGACATTCGATATTCGGATATTCTTTGTAGGTACAGTGAGATTGGTATTGTTACTGCCTGTTAGTTGGCTACATTTTCGAATTCTTGTTGTTATTACAGGGAAAATATTCCATTGAACATTTACCTTTGAGGTAATGGGCAAAAACTAGAGTAATTAGAAAAATAATATTTTTTTGGAAGTATGTTAGTTGTAAAATGGGCGAATCTATATGATTTTAGGGGAAGAACACTTTTAGTAAAGTAATCGAAAAAATAAGAAGTGAATCAATATTTTGGACACCTACCTGTATGATAGCATGAAAGAAAACGTTGACGTGGAACGTAGTGTTGGCAGTATGGTTTTGAGCCTCAGTTTTGGAAGGAGAATGGACGTTATTTGGATTCTTTTGTTAAGTGGGTGGAGAGATGGTGGTAGAAAATAAGTTGAATGGAGAGGAAGACCAACGATGAAGAGTTGTTGGGCCTGGGGAGAGAGGAAGTTGTTGGTAAAATTCGTAGAAGACAGAGAAGTGGATGGAGGAGCAATTGAGAAGCGGCGGGGTGTTGAAGGATGTGATAGGAGGGAGGGAGAAGTCTGGGTAATCGAGAAAGAGAGAGAAAGTGAGTAAATATTTTAGATGGCATGGGTGTATGTAGTTGAAACCCAGGAGGAGCTGAAGAAGGAAATGGAATCAATCAAAAGTTCACTCTGCTTTCGCATGATAACTTTTGATAAAAGATGTTACCTAATAGTTTATGTAGACCGTTCAAAACCTATCTATAAAAAAAGTAGGCTGATGTGAACTCTAAGAAAATACGACTTGTGAAAGAGGAAATAAGGCCTGCAAATGTTAACTTGCGTAATATGTCGGACCCAGTAAATTCATTCTCAAATCTTTATTTCAGAATTTTCCTTCCTTTTCTAAGTGCCTGTCAAGGCATGTTAAGAGATCCTCGGCACTTCTATGGCACGCTTGAGCGGCAGATCTTCTGGTTCGGAAAGACCGCGATCCATATTTCCGCATCGCTAATTTGTGGCCAGGAAACATTTGCGGCGCAAGTTATGAGAAGCAAGGAGATAGTTTAGTCTTTATTTAACGGAGGATTGCTACTCGAAGTTACCATCTGCAGGTTTTCGAGATCAGTTTGATATCCCATCATCTCATGTAAACGCGTTACGAATTTCGATGGTGAAGTGCTTAGTTTCGTAGCTTAAAATCCTCACCCTTAATTGAAGTGCAAAAGTACGTTCTGAAAAATTAAAAGGAGTTTAGTGATCGTTCTTAATGAACCTTCATATCCCATTTTGAATTTTTGCCTCAAGGAATTACTCTCTTGAGGAGAGGCAGTTTAGAATGTTTTCGGTTTTCGATTGCTATGATGAGCTGCTAAATATTTCACTAAAAAAACTCCAGATGTCGAAGATTCGTTTGGAATTTTTTTTCCTTTCCATTATTTATGTTATTGTTATTTCATATATGAAATCTGGGTGCGATATATAATAATAAATGACTATCTCTTTTTCACGGTGATTAGTTGTCTTGAACTTCCTTGTCCTTCGGAGTGATTTTAGACTTTTCTTACATTTATGGTACCAATTGATTTTTAATTCACTTGTACATATACCCTTGATCACCATTGATTGTAGTGTTGTTTCAGGGTATCAAATCAATGGAACTTGTAAAACGCCTCCGAAACTGAATCCATATCCCTAGAAAAACTTACAAAGCTTGGACAATTTCTCCAAGATTATTTAGCGCTTGAATTTAATTATCTCTCCTTGAATTATTATTTGCTAGAGGAGACGATTACTTGTACCATCCATTTCCAAATATGGTGTCTAGGTAATTATACAAGATAGAGCGATGTACATGTTTGAAGGTCGATTATGTAGCCTTCTCCTTGATTACCCTTGTGGAAAAGTAATTGAATTTAGAAGGTAGGCAACAGTTAATGGCAACAAGATATTTTCGATGAGTCAATAATTCACTCGGAACCTGCGGCGCGTGAACGAAGCAACCACTACCGACCCGTGATTACGTGTACGGGATCGCACGGCCCGGTTAAGTGCTCGGAACAGATGGAGTGGATCCAGGAACACAGGTGGCTATCTGCGTGCATGAGGCAAGGGTAAAGGTTTACTCAGTGAAGCCAGGGATGCATCTAATATTTGCTAGTTTAGTCTACTACATTACTAAGTTCAGCCATGATAGGGAAATTGGCCAAATAGATTAACCGTTACGCATATGCTTCGGTTCGGAAGGCCGGCCTTCGTGTTCGGCCATTTTCCCTACCTCGTTCACCTGTTGGTTACAGGCAGAGACGGAAATTCATGGTTTATAATATTAAAAAAAATGAGTGCGTTAGATGGTGAACTATTTACATTGATACTTGGATTTTTCCCAGACAGTTCTTCGCTAAGGAAAAGTATTATTTTCCATCGTCTCTTAAAAGATGATCCCACTGTTACGCTCGTATGTTATTATAAATTGCCTTTCTGGGCACCATCAAGTTTTTATGCACCATATTCTGTGTCCGCTCCTGTCGCAGTTCCTTTCCTAGATTGGGTGATACTAATTGTCGCCTTCAGGTTATCTGAAATATTAAACTTTTTCTTCACTATATGAAGGGCCGATAATAAACTCATGTACACATAATTTTCTTCGTAAACTCTGACATATTTGAGTATGGAATTACTTCTTATGAAGACCATTTCCATTTCGCCGTTTGCACTTTCATGATGGGCTGGATTTATTTCTTTCTCCGCCGTATTCGGCATCATTCCTATCAATAATTATTCTGTCAATCTAAGTTTCTCTTCACTCCTCCATTACCACATCTCTAAACTCAAAGAAAGTGTACCTACAGCACAGACCCTTAGACGGCCGATTTGTTTTATTTCTCCACCCTACCTCGTATTTGCTGCTTCAGATACGGTAGACTCCGGCGTCCTCTCACCAATAGACTCAAGATTCATTCTTAAGAATTCAAATTTGGTCGGGGCTTCAATAGTTCAAGAGTCTGGACCGAGAGATTTCTTCAGCCCGGAGCTGGAGACAAGGGTAACCTTAAGTGATCGTTCACGGTTCCTTGGCGGGACGCCGGACGAAGCACTCGACAACGCGTGGGTTTGGACGAATTCTCTCCTCCGCGGCCACCTAGTTTTGCAGGAAATATAGCAAAATGGACTTGCGGGCACATCCCCTTAAAAGAGGGGGGGATTTGTTTATTTCGCTGCTGGCAACCCGGCGGTCGGGATCCCAGCATCTCCTCCTTAAAGCATCGGCTCTGCTGCCAATCCTCCCTTCAGCATCCACCTCAACCCCCTCCCTTCCCCCTTGCTCCGAATCCACTCGCCTTCGCTCTCCACCCCAACCGTCACCTCCTCAACCCCACCCCCTTCTTCCCCTCTTTCCTTCCCAACTCACCTCTGGGGACCGGGCGATGTTTCTTTCTCAGTATCGACTGCCACCGTTGGACGTGAACCAGAGATGATTTCTATTGAGTATCAACGTCGCGGCACACCTGCGTCGCCATAATCCTTCTGAAATGGAGCGCCCACAAGGGTGGAAGACTTTTCAAAATCTGGGGGCCAAAATAGAAAGGCTATGACGTGCTGAATAGTACTATCAGTGTGCCAGAACGAATGCAAAAAGGTTCATCCAGCAAGTTTCCTAGGGTATCAAATGTAAGTGGTGACAGCCAAATTAGATTATATTTATTTACTACTGTTTATTAAATGATTTTGGGGAATACAGACGTTTTATAAGCATTATCATACCGCTTGCCCGCCGTTGCATCGTCAGTGACGCCCGTGTCCCAGGTAATCCATTACCACTCCAATCATCTGGCTGCAGCTTCATTTCCGCGATACAAAACAAATCACTACTGGCAGGTGTAGTTCGTGGAAATTCATTGGAACATTTATAGTTATCAGGAATATTCACATAGAATTTGGTTTTTTAATATCTTTATCGCGACGGCTAACTTTATTTCGCGCCACAAGCTCTGGCAGACTGAATGATTGCTTAAAAATACCTCATCATTGTGCTGGCAGGTTTCGTGTTAACTAAACTTGGAATACCCTGCGTGTCGCTCATTTGAGAATCCGAAAATTTTGCAATGTTAGAGCGCAAGCAGCGCCAAATTTCTGGTCAACCAGCCAAGCAGCGTCATGTACTACTACGTGTAATATCGATGGTAGGCAGTGTTATGAAGGCACAGCTCTCCTCGATTAACATTATCAGCTAAGTCATTGCGTGTTAATTACTCCAGTAGTGCACCAAACCATGTCCCGTGACACTAAAAATCGAAGTGGATTTAATGCGCAACAAAATGACATTCGCGAATATCCTCCAGTTGTTTAATTTAGACTGAAAAATGTATCCATGGGAAAATTTCTCAGTTGACATTGGCTAAGAGTGTCAGTGATCAAAATTCATCCATTGATTATGAAATGTGGTCTAGTAGCATTAATATCTGATCAATAGGTTAAACATATATACTTATTTGAATTGAAGTTTTCATTGTGCCCGTTTAAGTTAAAATGGGGTTAATAGCAAATAAAGCATGACACTCAAAATCAAACCATTATGCGTGGACTCAAATGCGCCAAGTAAGCTATTCTGAATTAATACCATCCGAGAATGGACGTTAAATTCATTTTTAAAATGACGGCTTTTAATGCATCAGCTGTACTATGTAAATTATGTCTGCCTAACAAGCCACGTAACTTTTAATCCTCGCAAAGTGAGCCCATTTATGTATGTTTATAGCTGACTCGAAGAGGGAAGAGCATGCGCTATGTGTGTTCGAAACGCGTCGGCACAATATCAAATTTAGAGACAAGGCCAGATGATAGCTCTAAGTAGAATTAAGAAATCAAAACATAACTTCGATGGGAACGGCCGATCATATTGAGCCTCGGTGATGATCGAAATGGGATGGGAGTGGGGGACTTATTGGCCGGGCGAAGGATGCTCCCGGAAGGATTGAGGCTAACGGGCGGGAGCTCCCTCTCTCCGCAGCAGTGGAAGCTATGAAATTCGTTTTCCGATTCTTGTGACGAATAAATAATTAGGAAATGAGAGTAGACAAAGTTCAGGACTAGGGATCGCTCAAATTCTCTTTAAAATTTAAACAGTCAAAGAAAAGTATACTCTTAAAAGAATTTCCAAACTTTTCATTTATATTGAGTGAATCAAGCAATTTTTGTAGAACCTCCAAAAGAGTTATTTTATTTCCATATCTCTATTGATAAGATGACACAATTTCACTGAAAGGCACCCGAGCGTATTTATTTACGCTCTCTTTAAAGTGTTTACATTCGTCAACCAAGTGACGAAAGGGAAATAAATGATTTGTGCCGTCGAAGCTCGGGAACCCTCCGGTGCAATATGCATCAAGTGTTTATCTGGTGGGGAATACCGATGCAGCATTGAATCGCGCGTGCGCCGCCCTTTCTATCACCCGCGACCTGAAAGGAGCTCAGTACGGTCCTTGAGAATTGACGTGTACTCAAACAACTGATTGGCAACCATCCAACGTTCCACCCCAGCACCCCAAGGGGCTCACGGCCTGCCCTCCCGATACACACACACACGCACGTGAAGTTTCCACCCCCAAACGTTTCCTCCTCCCACTCACCCCCAGTAATGGAAGGTTTAGGGGTTAGGATGAGGGGAAGGAGGCAGGGAGTTTGGTCTTGGGCGGAGAGAGGAAGGGGAAGGCAGGGGTTGGAGCCCCAACCTCCGCCCGCTCACACGAGTCTTCGGAGGCGTCTTGCTTGCTACGGCTGCTATTGGCACATGTCGCGTCCCCCCCACGCCTCACATCCCCTCCCCACTCATGTCTCTTTCGCGAACAAACGGAAGGGTTTTCCTCTCACTCCGAACACCGCCCTCGCCGCCCCTCTCGCTCCGGAAGGAGAGAGAGAGAGGGACGGAGCATTGAGGAGAAAAATAAACTGACCTCAATCCCATAGGAAACATGGGCTCAATGCAGACTAGAAAGATTCGTTGAGAGTGAATGAAATTTGTCAGCACAAAGCCATCATTTCCTGTGTTTGCTAAAATATTTAGAGAAACCAGCTCCAACTCTTTCATTTAGATATATTTGTATTTTTAATTTCAACTCTTTCATTTTGTTTTTGTTTTTAATTGTAATATAAATATTTGACGGTGCAATTTATTAAAAATATAATCTCGGTGGCCTAGTGGATGAAGCTTCCAGAAAACGATCTGGAGGTATTTTTCTCAGATCTGGGTTGTCCTTTTGAAATACCTTATGCATGTTTCTTTAAAAATAATCTTCAAGATACCATAATTAATGGGAAACAAAAATAATGTTACAGAGAAAGGAACTGATCCACAGAACTTTAATGTGAGTTTCACATCCATTAGGATTTACACTAGTTTGGGGTGAGCCCTATTAAAATTTACCCTTTCCTTAGGAAGGAGAGATTCTTTGAGTAATTCAATAAAATAATGAATTGCATTATGTTTAATATAGTGAAGAGTGGGTTCGTAGCCCAATGTTATTCTTGAACATCACACCCATGTATATATATATATAGTGAAATACTGTTCATTTTTTCCACCGTTTATGAGATAAGGACACTGGAGATAGACGTAAAGAAAATATAAGTGAAGACCAATAACGTGCGCTCAGTTGATTCTGCATAAACGGTATTTTGGACGGTAAGAATGTAAAAAGCAGTTTAAGAAGTTTGATGTAGTTGAGAGAATTTTGGGATGTGGGTGTGGATAAACATGAAGTAAATAAGCCGTATAGCGGGAAACACAACCAATGAGGTGCTTGGTAATGTTGGCGAGGAGAAACAGTAGGTGGAGTAAATTCTAATAAATAGAGTAGCTGGAAGAAATATTAAGAGGTAATTCGTCTCGGAAGGGCATGGGAGAAGGCAGAATGCTGCAAACGGAGGGAAGGATGGAAGAAAACGGTTATGTAGACTTTTGAATGGGCGTGGAAATCATGAGAAGCTGGAGACCACAATGCATTAGAAGAGGTGTTTACGTCGTTTAGAAGTATTTTGGGAGTTCCCAATGATCAGTAATCTTCCTCAGGAGCCATCCCAAGTCTATTGTCGGTATCGGAGAACACCTGCAATAAAAACACGTCAACAGCTTAGAGTGTCCTGCACCTGTTCCACTCTACTCTGGGCTCCTTTCTATTTCTACTCGCTCGCAACAACAATGCCCCCATCGTACGCCATTCTCTGGGTTGCAGGTTATAAACTTTGAGGTGTGGGAATCGGAAAATGGTGCTTGGGCGGGTGATTGGGGTGGACGGCTGGGCGACGATAGTTGAAGAGAGGAGGCAACGGTCGTTGCGAACGGGAGGTGGGAGGAGGGAAGGCGCGGGTCATTAAGGGGGATTCTCCAGCCTCCCCTGGATCAACTTCCTTCCAGGGTCTCCTTCCTCCCTCGCCCGGTCGGCCGTCAACGAGGGAAGAAGCTCGCGCCTTCCCGGAGGTTAAGTACGAGACCCCTAGCTCCCCGTACGCACCGGATCGAGAATGAATTGATCAAAAAGGTGAAATGGTTGGAGTTGGGAGTTAGAAGGGAATGGGGAAATAAAGATGAGGTTTTTGGGGGGAGGGGGGGCTGGGTCGGGGTATTTTACGAGGAGCATGGTTTGGGGTCAGGAGTGAACCAGTTTTGGTGGTAGCGGTCGGATTCCCTGGTGGTGGTGTATGAGAAGGTGAAGGCTTAATTAATCGATGACAGGAAAACGTCAAGAGCAGAATGTTTTGGTGGATAAACGGTACGGAAAAAATGCATTTATGTATGTACGTGCGGAAAGCTTTAAATGTAGATGAAGCGGGGAGAGCTGGGAAGAGGCTATCTATATATACACATTTTCACATGGTTTCCGTCGCTCATAGGGACGATAATCCAATAATAACACGGCGAAGAGTGAATTAAGTGTTACTCAGCCGCGGCTTTGGGACGGTTAGCCGATAAATTAATATTGCGGAAATGCTGGAACAATTATTGTGATTTGGATTTTGGGTTCTTAAGTTTTGTGCCTGCTTAGAGTTTCGTATTAAAATCTGTGTCCATTAACGTGATTGTCTTCAGTTTTATCGAAAAGTAAACGTATCAAAATAGTAGTAGTATTTAGGGGAGGCGACCGTCCGCTGAGGTCATTTGCGCCATACGGGATGGACAGGAAAGGATGAAGGGTGGAGAGAAACCCGGCGTCGGCATTAGCCTACTCTTGACGAAAGGCGCCAAGGGGTCCGCAGCTTAACGTCCCATCCGACGGACGGCGTACTCACTCAAAGTGCCCTCCACAAAGCACCTGAAGCAGGGATCGAGATACCTCTGAAATATACTCAACACCGCCGGGATTTGAACCCGAGCCCTCTGGGTGGGAAGCCAGTAGGATAGCCACCGCATCAATCCCGATCCCTACGTATCAAAATAATATTCTACATAATATAAAAATATTATATTATAAAAATATTGCATGATAAATATATTATATTTACATAATTAACTAACGATTTTCAACTCCATTATTTTTGTTTAATTCTGAATACGCTGCATTCCATAATAGTTTTTGCATCATTCGTTGACATCTAGTCGGTCGGGATTCAAATATCTCATTCGTTTTTAATTATGTCGAGATTTTGCTGTGAAAGTGATGTATCATCTCTCTATTACTGCTGCAATTTTTCATCAAGGGTCGACGGGTTCATTAAAGTCATTATTTGGTGTTGTATTGCGGTAGCTTTAATTAAATGGTTCACCTAAATGGAACTCTAAAATTCATGCTTGCCACGGCTTGTACGGCTAAACTATGGAAATGTATACGGAAACATTCAAACAGCCCAAGTCCACAACTGAAAATTGGATAAAGAAGCACCTTCGTTGAAAAACATTCAACGTAGCTTCAGCTGATGTTTGTCTTGCGTTAGAAATGAAACGAAAATGTCTTTGCTATACCTGTGTATTTGTTATTTTTTATTGTATTTCGTGCTTTTTGAAATAACATACCTATCCTTTTGAAGTAAATAAGTAAATCATGGTTTTACTCAATTATTTCGAAAATTGTATCTCAGGTTACAAATCGGTCAAAACAAAGTTAATAAAATTGCCTATCATTGACTTTTTTCTTTAAATATTTATGAACTAAAAAACAATGAGCAACGCAGAAGCTTTCAATTCATAATATTTTAAAGTTTTACTCTGAATAATTTTTTATTATTATAACCGAATCATTAAAATCCAAATATGAGGGTTCAAATCTTGTTTACAACGTGAATACCCAGCCACTCTTAAAGCAGATCCACCTGTAAATTGCCCTTGTTTCAATATATTAACCCCCTTCCATTTGAATATTCAGAAAACAGTAACAATTGGTACTTAAGATAAGCATTAAATTATTATTTTTCCTTTCAAATTTCCCTTAATTCAACATTTGTCTTACAAATGAGTAAAAAAATTCATTAGAAGAAGTAAGTATGCGTAATAAAGATCGGATGATGGGCGGAGAAAATAAAACTTTTCACTTTAAAGAACATCGTATAAGAGCAATTGTTTTAATACTTCCTTTCTTTTATTTAAAAAGATTAATTAATTAGTATTTGAATTCAGAGTTTAGTTTGCTAATTTGTGGTACCTTTTTCTCCTCTTTCTCGTCTTCTAACTTTCTGAACAGATCTAGTGTGTCTTAAGATCTAGTGTGTCTTAAGCCATCTGGTTCTTTTTCTGAATGGTGCTCCATTTGGCTTTTTCTTCTCCAGTTCTTCTGTACACTTCATCGTATCTCACTTCATCCAACCTTTTGATCTTTAGCATCCGTCTCCAGGACCAAGTTTTGAAAACTTCTTTGGTAAATATGTCCATTGTTCCACGTCTTTGACCCACAGATTAACACTCTTCACTTCAATGCCTCAATCGAATACTTCCTAATTTGTAGCAGCACTTTCTTGGAGCAAAATATCTTCCTCTTTATCATGAAAGTATTTTCATATTGAGCTATTCTGAGCTTAATGGGATTTCAGCTTCTTTAAATCTATGCTGTGCTGCTTTTAGATGAACGATTTTATAGTTCTTATTTATTCTCTCATTGTGAAACATCTATCCTCTGGTTCTCTTTTTTGTATAATAGAATTTTCTTTTTCTTCCTTGTCAATAATTGATAACGTTGCATAAATTGTTACGTATTCAAAGTAGTGTGTATATCCTTTGATTAAAATTGAAATAATCTTCAAAGATTCATTAATAAATAAATCTTTGAGGAGATCATTCGTTAAAAATAAAAAAAATTAAATGCTATTTAATTCACGGAATAGTTAAAAATACAACCATTCGTCAATGATGTCCAACCACCAAACCATAGGGATTAACGATAAAGTGAGTTCAATTGGTGCGGGTAGTTCTCGCCTGGTACCAAGGAATGCGAATTTGACACGCCATAAAAAGTAACAGTTTTCCTTTCCCCTCAAGGACTATGATTTCTGATAAGGTTAGATTTACATTCAAAATTACTCATGTACATTTAGATAGGAGCATCGTCGAGGCTTGAACCCTGGACTCCTTAGCCATTAATTATACCCGCGCTATGCTACCATGAAGGCTTGTTTACAGAGTTACACCATAATTGCGTCTTACTTTGAAGTTAAAATAGTAGAAATAACGTTAATTGGCCGATTTGAACTTTATATTATCCAATGAGCAGCGTACAAACCTTAGACCATACCATACCATGCAATAATTAACAATAATGTCAAATACAGGTTTAAAATGATAAAAATAACGAGTGATATCAATTTGTCACTCACGAGGTAAATTATACATTTTCCAAGCATATTTAATTACAAGTATTGATTCAAATGCACGAGTTGCAATCATTTCTTCAGGCTATAATTTGACTTTTTTAACTTAACTGCAATGGCTTATGGGTAATTTCAAGGGAATGTAAATTGAGTAAATATTCCCACAACGAAAAAATCGGAAAGTAGACCAACATTAGCATTGGATTTTATCTACTGAACTAAAAAAATCGGAATAATGTGTATAATGGGATGAAACACGATGAGGACATCAAGGTAAATATGTAAAATGGTTAAATCGCTATGGTCAATCTTCGCTAATTAAGTTAAATATAGTTTTTAAATGTGAGTGCACACGTACCAGTCATTTCTGCCGTTTGAACTTATGGGGTGCGCATTTGGAATAATGCTGTTATACAAACGTGTTTGCACTTTTTTAAGTTCAAAAAATTACTCATTATCGGTATGCAAACGCACTAGGCACACATGTTCCCACCAATTTTTATCTGCGATGATGATTTGACGTGGACGTCCGCAGTTTCAACGCAGGATATCCGAATCCGCCAATGGGCAGTAGTTACGGCCGCAGAGCACGTGCCAGGAGACAGCATCGCACTAACTCCACTTATCTCCGTCGGGACGAACCGTCGCAGGAGGAGAAGCACATTCATTCCGCTATCAAGAATTTCCCAGGACGGTCATATCGACTGAGCCCCCTTCGGATCTTACTATTCGGGCGTACGTACGCATCTGATCCGCTGCTTACGAAATTGGCGCATTTTATTCCGAACGATTCCAATTTCCGCATATTTGTGTTTCCTCGCCCGTCTCAGGTTAACTATGTCTTTTCTTAAATCGCCACCAAAATAAAACTAAAAGCGATGACAAAACGCGGGGGAACACGCGAGCAAGCGTTGCAACGTGGGGGAAGGAAACGTTTGCGCGGCAAAAAGCACATATCTGGCGTTATTTTTTTTAAGTGCTGTTTTTTACACTCACAATCGAAGGGAATTGCGTTTTATTTTCCTGAGGCTTCCTGCGCCAGAGTGCCCTGACCCGTCCTCATGACCCCGTTGTGAAGTATATTGGCTGAAATTGCTTCGGATGACCTTTATGCAGTACGCGTGAGATGCCGAGATCGTCGTCACTACGGTGGTGGAGTTTCTGAAAGGGATGCTGAGTGCTGGCCATTCCGTGCTCGAGAATAAAAATAGAGCGTTTATATAAAACTTACAGCTTAAATTATTATTATTTTTGAAAAATATTTTCAACTCTTCCTACCAGTGAACTATGCTTCATGGATGTCGTAATCATGACGATTAAATGAATTGAATTTTCCTTAATTTTTTATTGCAAACGTGTCGAACGTGGTCAGCAGATCATGCTAAATTGAGATCATCCCAGCAGATCATATTAAATTGAGAAACTCAAAAAATGAGAAGCACATAAAATAAGGACAAATTTATTAATACTTCTCGTTGAGATTGCCGTAGGTTGTGTTCTAATGAACAGCGTTCGATTATGAATTTTCTTCTTGTATTCTTGAGTTCTGCAAGGCAAAGTCAAGCGATGATGCTCTCTGGTGCGAAAGAAGACACGGGGAGTGCGAGAAAAACCTTTAAAGTTGATGAATGAGACTGCATTTCATTCGACGGCCATTAAATTTGTTTTTATTTTCATGGATATATTCACAGTTTTTGTAATTATGATGATAAAGTTTTACGGTGCATTGTGATAACGCAATCAAAAATACAAGTAATGAAATTTGTAACAATGTAATCATTGAAGTATACCAAGAAAGGAGGTTCGTTCAAAAGCGCAAGTTTTCTATGAGCTTCATCAAGGGAACGTAACGACAAAGACTTGGGCATCGTAATTACCGACAGCCTAAAAACTAAGTAGATGGTTAGGATTCCGCAGATTCTCGCTCTCATGTTCAAAGGTTATTGATTTTATCACCCATATTTTCGTGCCTGTGGCTTATGGCAAGAAGGCGCATCCATCCACGAAATGGAATATTAGATAAATATGCAAATTATCTAAGAACTTTGTTTCCTCATCAAAATAAATAGATTTTCCATAATATTAACTGATTCGTGGGTGATAGACTGGGATGTGTTTAATTTCGATACCGAATATATTTTAATACAAAAGGAACCGACTTGAATTATATGTATTTTAGCTCTCATCGTACTAAATGCGATGTATTACAGCATTATTAACCCTTTAAATGTTTTCTTTGATATTCTTGTTTATATTTATTTTGCCTTTGGCCTTTATAATCCTTTAAGTACTTTGGACGATGGGGTATTAAAGCAGTAATCCAGGGGTAAAGACGATTCCGAAAGCAAAGCAAACGCCTAGGAACAGTGCTGAGCATTTCAAGCCTTCAAGGTAAAGCGATAGCAAATCCAGTAGGTACACAGTTCTGTGTCACGGTGGGGATTCGTTTATCTGAGGCCGAGGACGCGAAGGGCGTCGCCTCCTGCTGCGACGCGATTTGATCAAGGATTGGAACCGCCGTGGAGCCTAGTCCAGGATGCGCGTCGATTCGAGTCAGTGGGAGGGCATGAAGCCTCTCACGGTTTACTCCTACGCTGTTTGAAAGATAATTATACACCTGCTCTTGATCAGGACGCTTGGCAAAATGTCAGCCCAACAGTACCGCTTAACTAAGTTCTCTAATTCCAGAAATTATCATTGTTAGGAACGCTAGATGAAGACCCTTTGTTCGTTCGGTCCGAAATACGGACACAAATTTCAACTGATAAGATATCCGAGAGCGCCAGAAACCGATTAAAACCGAATTTATTGGGGCCATGAGAAAATTGAGCAGATGTGGTAACATGAGGCTTACTCCACGAAGAAACTAGGAGCCCACAAAAATTTTCATCATATTTAATATTCCTAAGGTCCATTATTGGCTTGACATTCGAGTCTCCTGTCATTTATTCTCTATATTACCGTGAACAAAAAGAAGCCATCGATCGGTTGACTTCATTAGAGGCAGACGTAACTTTATATACGTATGTCCACATTTTTTGGCTCCATTGTTTTTATTTCCCTGATGCTATGACCTCTTTCTTTCTTAAATCATCTCCGAAATCTTCCATTTTAGTTTTCCGCGTTCTTTTACCTTCAACAAGTGCCTGAAACAAATGCCTCGAACAATATCAGCTAAGTCTATCCCTTCGCCTTTTCAGTGCTCATCTTTGGTTTTAATATTCTATGGTATAGGTGAGTTATTTACTGATGGTTGATATTTAAGGAAGATGATTTTAAACCTGCATGTATATAAATAGATAATATATTAAGAGTGACGGTGAAAGTAAATCGTGAATCATACAGAGGTTTTTATGGGTGAAGTAGGTGTTCGCATATTCTTTCGCGGCAGAAGCAAGCTTCTCTTCTTTCGCAGATGAGTTTTATGATTAACTATAGTTTTTTATATTTCCCCCTATTATCTATTCTAATAACGAGGAGCTGAAACCTCATTGGTGAAGTTCTTTAATTAACCTTTTTTAAGATTATCTTCGTTTAGGAATATCTGTTTCCCTTGCCGTATTCTCCTTAGGACTTCCTTGTGCCCACTCACTAGTTCCATTTTATAATTGAGTTGGGTCTCTGTTTCATCACGTCCAATATTATCTAAAACAGTCGATTACACTGTCCAAATCAGCAAGATGGACAAAAATATCATTCTGGAAAACATTCTGGAGGGAAAACATGATTATTTTATCTT
The DNA here is from genome assembly GCF_022747635.1 of Hetaerina americana. NCBI lineage: Eukaryota > Metazoa > Arthropoda > Insecta > Odonata > Calopterygidae > Hetaerina > Hetaerina americana. The sequence continues at coordinate 16,383,244 of NW_027286985.1, forward strand.
ACATAAATATACGAATTCAGTTCATGTTATTAAATATCGTTACTTCGAATTTGACTCCTTTGAGGGAAGAATTACTTTCAATATGCCCATTTCTAAAACAAAAGCCAAAGACGGCCCTGAATAATTCATACCAGCATTGTTATGTAGTGTTACTCAAGAGAAATACTATATATCCTCTTTAATTGGCCTTACGACCCCGGATTTTCTCATTCGTTTTCTAGTAACAGATATGAAACTGTTTTCTTTGAGTCTCAAATACTAACTGCTTTAATACAAAAGAATTCTATCATTCGACAAAGTTCATTCCTCCTTAACATTAGAAACTTGCGCCTTTTGGCTTTGTGGCATAAATTTTTTCCACCAAGCTAACGGAGACGTCAAATTCTCTCATAGCTCTGGAAGAGTTTTTTTGTAAAAGGCTTTTGTTGAGTCTTTTGAGGTTTACGTGAAAGCCACAATACGAAAGATATCTCCCAGAAGACTGTTGGGTCTGAATGGTGGAGACCACAGATACAATTCGACGGCATGATGGCTTCTTATACCACTAAACCATATTTTAACTCGGTTTGGTGGTATAAGAAGTTAAAAGGTGTGAAGAGAAATGAAGACTAAGAGAAGATTGTAACCTAAATGTTAACCTATCAACACTATTTGGTTCACGTCACTCTATAATCGATGACTCTGTGTAAAAAAGAAAGAAAGAATATTTCCAAATAATGCATTAAATTCTCGTATTTATATAAGTTTTTATTTATATTCCGATGCAAATTTTACGCTTGAATTTTTATACCAGCAAGCATATAGCGAGAGAATTTATTTATTGTAAGAATCATTTAGAGAGTAAGTTAAAGAATAGGGAGTTAGAATTAAGAGAATATTTTTATTGTAAGAAATAAATATTTATATATATATATATATATATACAGGTATATATATATACAGGTATATATATATACATATATATATATATATATATATATATATATATATATATATATATATATATATAATTCCAGTGTATATATGTATATTTGCATACATGTATTCGTATTATTTTACAGTTTAGTATGTTCTTGATAGGCCTATGCGTGTTCGCTATTCTCCCAAATTTCCTAAAATAGTGGTCAGATCCTTCCTATGCTTTACTTTCTATTATGTAAAAGAAATATTCAAAGTTAAATGAAGTATTCTCATTATTGTAATTTGTGTCCTCGGTTCCATGAGGGATATGCATATTTTCAAAATGGGGATAAAATCATGGCGTCATAAAATAAAGTGACAAAAATAGCTGTTCATTAACCTTTGCCTTGATAATTGGTTTCATGTTCCTACACTTTATCATGGAAAATTCCGATGATTGATTTCCACACCCACTTTTTGTGCCTACCCATTCACCCAGGCATGAAACATGGAATGCACCACATGTCTGGCGTATGTTGTAGCTCACGGATTGAATACGGAAATAATAACGCAGGCCAGCATGTGTCCACGAAACGTCACCACAGCATTTTCTCGAAAAAATAAAGTTGGAAGATTGACAGGCGCATGGCTTACGGATAGTTCATTTTTTGACGAATCTTCCTCGCACGCTTATTTGATAACGCGACGTTCGCAAATTCCGTTGATCCTTCCGTCAAGGGGACTTCCTCAAATTGGTATACCTTCTGCTCGGGCTACCAAAAGTGGTGGTGTAGAGGCCTGGCTGGGAAGCCACAGCTCGAAGTTTATAATGCATTGCCAGGAAATGGACAGCGGGAGAGATGCTTCATTTTTTCCAGGTTTCCCCCCCATTTTTTCCCCCCCAAAGCGGCAATCCAATCCCCGAAGTTTTTATTATTGCCTATAAATATTTATATCTATATCTACGGAAATTTATATCTATATCTATATTTATATCTATATCAGGAATATTTATATCTACGGAAATTTTTATTATTGCCTGGTTTTTCTTATCTTTACAGTTAAAAGCTACGTTGCGAAAGTAGGTAGAATGATTGGTAAATTTAATATTATTGTGTTCTCGCAAATTGTTTTCGGACATCATGATGTAAATTGCACGATGTAATGAAACCAATTATATGCAAATTCACACGTCATCGCAATGAATTAAATATGGGAGTACTGTGGATTTCCATTTTCATCGGGAATTCTCCAGACCGTGCGGCAATTATATAAAATAAATGAAATGATTGATCTTTTATTGAGATGTTTTTATGCCATGATGCATATTATTTACACATTTTTTGCGGCTTGAGATAGTAACCAGAGATTTCAATGATAACCCGAACAGGTACGTTTCCGTCTATCCAGAAGAACGCGGATTGTGATTTCGCCCAAAGATGAATCCTATGATGTTCATTGAATGGTGCAATATTGCATTAGCCGTTGGATGGCCTCAAAAGCCATCACCCCATGAGGTAAATATGGATTAAAAAATTATTATCTAATGTATTTAAATCACATTGACTTTGTGCGGCCTTAGACTCCCATAAAGTCAGAGATAACAGTTGAATTTATTCATTCAATCGATTTCAATTAGTCTACGCATGCAATTCATTTGGTAAATCGCACTGAAATGCTCCAAACATGAGTGGTTTAAAACTCGCTTATCAATATAATTCAATATCATTTTTCGAAGGTACATATCTCGAATAATATATTCCAAAGAACGAATAGAAATTCGTGAAAAATTACGCTCGGAAGAACATGCAACGAAAAAATTAGAGAAAAAAAAATTCTCCACTATAAAAATATTGTGATACGTGAATTTATTTTTTTTTGCTTCAAAACATCAAGTAGGTTATATTCCGTGGTTAATTTTATTATTGCGTTCCGCTGTAAATATATACCCAAGTATTTCCATTTGCAGCTTAATTCCATTTGTCGGCCACAGTGGCGGCGGGGTGACTTCCTCGTCTCTCAACCCAAAGGTCGTGGTTTCGATTCTCACCTGGGTGGTTTTTCCTCCACCTTGGGCTTGGGTGTTTGTAATTGTATCCATTGTTATATTAATCATAGTTAGTAGCCCGATATAATGGCAAAACCGTACTGTTTTTGGATCTATTCTAAATAAATACATTTATCGACGTGACCCTTTGGTATTTTAAGATTCAGGTATCATTACAGTGACTACCATTGGGCTCGTATAGCGAGAAACTTCAGGAGTGAAATATTTCGTATTGCCAATGAAGAGATGGTTTTGACATAAGTCTCTTATTCTACATTTAGCGATTACTTTGAGTCGCATTTACTTGAAAAGGGACACAAGCTGAGAGAATAATTCACGGCCGTATGGAAGGCAATGGGATAATTTTTTCCCCAAAATCTTCAATCCTATACGTGGACCATTGCCATAGGGACAGAATATCCCGGTCTCCAAACAATGGTGACTTTTCGCTGGAGATGCTGGCGAATTTTCCGGCTCCGGCTCATACTTGAGTTGGGGCAAAAGAGGATCATGGGGCTTATAAACCCCTCCCTAAAGACCCTGTGGGTATCTTATATATCCTTCTCTACACCGGAGCCGAGAACTGGAATGGACTGATGACGGAATTTCCTCGTCCTCCCCAAAGAATCGACCAGACTCGGTCTTTATGGATAGACAGAAATACGCATCAGAAATCCTTGTGGTCCCCTCTTGTCTGTAGCCACGGCTGGCCTAGTGGTTTGAAGTTACTGGTCATTGAGGGGAGCCACTCAACGACGGATTCATCCACGCCAGGAAGGGTAGGTGCATAAAAATGGAGAAAGGGAAGTCGATACAGAAAATAGTGAATAGTCTCTTCTAGGTGTTAAGGGTCGCGTCGTTACGGTGTTTAACATTCTGTCCAACGTACTTTCCATGTAACATTTAATAATATTAGAAATCTCAAAATAAAAGTAATACTAACAATATCTTCGATTTTTTTCACTCGTGCTTCTTTCACTCTATAATCTAGAACTAGACTCATAGCAACTGGATTAGTAGATACTTATCTGACCGTTAAAAAAAAGTAGTCATCAAAGGGTTGAGTTCATTAGGAGCAGACTTTACTTCAGGAGTGCCACAGGGAAATGTTAAATAGCACCTTCTGTTCTTAATACACATTAACGACTCAGGTTCTCACCTTAGCAGTACCCATAGATTATTTGGTGGCGACACAGTCATTTCCATAAAAATAAGGGCACCGGCTGATTGCGGGTTACTCTTGAGCGGTTTAGACCAGTTTAGGCCGAAGTAATGTGAGGAATGAGGATTATAACATAACATCAAAAAATATACGCACTGAAGTTTTGAGATAACCGAAAGAATAATGAAGACGTACTTTATAAAATAAAAAGGACCGAATTAATGAATTTCAGAAGCGGTGAAGTAACTGAGGGTTACATTGAGATCCGACCTTTTGCAATGTAGATTTTAATTTCACACATAAGATGAATATGCGGGTCAGCCTTGAGGAATCTATGTTCAATTGGACGGGTTTTAGGAAAATTAAACAAAAACTAAAAAGGACGTGTTGCTATGCTTTAGCTAGGCCACATTTGGAATACGCTGGAAGTATTCGGGACCCTTGGGAGAAAACATTAATTGAGGAATTGAAAAATATTCAGGAAAATCCGCTAGACTTGTTAAAAGTTTGCTACGGGAAGAGAGTGGGTGGTGACGGGTATGCTGCAGAATATTAGGCTGGAAGGTTCCCGATTCTCGAAGAGAAAAGGCAAGAAATAGGCTTTTAGAAATGTACACAGTGCCTGAGTTTTTTTGGGAATTATTATGTCACCAAATTATATTGGTAAAACAGACCACCGGGATAAAATAAGAGAGATGGAAAATGTAACAGACGGATTCAAATACTCGTTATTTCCTCGCTCGATGCGCAATAATGAACGAATCAAACACTTGCCGAAAAATGTTAACAATTTATTCAACACATATCAATTATTACGTGACGTGTATAGGTAAATAAGTTCACGAGTTAACATATGCATGAATGGATAAACAAACTCATTTGTGAACTTACATGCCTATGCACATCACGAAATAATTGTTGACTAAATATGTTAATGCAATTGCATGCATGAACTATCATTGCATGCATGTATGACTAGTGTCCTAACACCCCTCGCCACACGCCCTTGGGGCTATTAATGGCGTATAGCGTAGAGATAGGTGTGTATTTCATCAAGTTAATTACCTTGGAAAGAACTACCAAATTCACAGGCGTATAAAATTATATGTACATTTGCAGTTAAACTTATATAATTCTATTAATATAGTGGTCAACTGGCCAAGGAATGTTTCTGATGAGCCCAGTGACTAAAGGATACTCCTCTATTGCACTCAAAAAACCAGGGCCTTGGTTGCCTTATTACTGCACATCACAATTAATCATCTTTTTACTCCACCTACTTTTTGCTTCGCTTATTTCGATCAATATTTTCTTCTTTCTATTTTATACGTTAGCATTTCCTTATTTCACAGAGATATATCTTGATTTCAGCTTGTCGCCTTCGTAATAACTTCAATTTTATTGAAAAATTACTGTGAATTATGATCTTTATCTGAATTTTAGTATTGGTTGGGTAACATGGCATGTGTGAGAAAATTTGTTAGCTCGAACAGGGAAAATATGCATTGAAAAACGGTAGAAATAGCCCACTTTGAATATAATTTGATGATATACTTCCAAAGTATCAGTGCAAAATGAAGACTACGTTTCATCTTTCGTCTATTAATATAATTTCAACTTTATTTTTACCTAACTGTGGACTTAGGAAGAGTGGGCTGAGGGTACCGCACCCCCTGGTCTTCGGTTTTTCGGATTCCTTATTTTACTGCTATCGGTGTGCGTGAATATTTATTCTAACCAGCCACCAAGTTCTCCGATATACTTTTAATTAGTTATTGCTCACTAATATGAGTATATAATGTCATAAAAGAACTCAAATCGAATTAATGTTTCTAAAAATCATGAAACAACACTCAGGTTGCAATTTTTTTGCATACAAGTCAGTTACAAACATGTCATTCGAAATACTATACATTTGGAACGAATAATCAAACATGTTTTTATTATTCCATTCTCTCTGTGAACTCTGGTCTTCCTCCTAGATCTGTGTTCGTGAAACAACCGGGGAATTCCGTTATGCTTTCATTCCTCGAAAAGCACTTTTTCAACTTAAGCTGATGTTATATTAGAGGCTGACCGCAAGCTGCAATTTTTTACATTTGTGAACAATAATTTAATATTTTTAAAGCATTTTATTTGAAGGATATACAGTTGATATATCCTATAAACCGGAAGAAATATGCCTCCTTAATAGTTTTATCTATACTCCTGAAAAGTTGACTCAAGTTACTATTTAGGCCTAGCAAACCAGGACCTATTTGTATAATAAATTAACATCCGTTTTCAAAGAAAACCTAATGGCTAAAGGAGTATTAAAACTGATAATATCCACACAAACGTAATTTAACCATTCCGATGTTAAAGTAATCTCGAACCATAAATTTAATGAAAACGAATATAAAACCAATGCTCGCCTGCGAGTGTTCTCTGAATTCGGAGATATTTGAACTACGAGTAAGGAACGTGTAGTGGGAGGACAAGGAGAGACAAGTTTTATTTGGACATAATTTAGATCATCTCCAACCTTCACCAAATGTACCACGGTAAATAATGTAACTTCACAATGCGAAAAAACTGCTGAATTAAATGAGAATCCTGAACAGTTTTTAATTTAAAAAAATGCTGAGAGGCAGAGATGAAGTTTGTGTGGGAAAGATAGTAAATAACCCAGCGCAGCCAGCCTAATAAAAGCCGCAGTAAAAGGGAATGGAGGGTGAAAGGGTTCATTGAGGTGGGAGGGTCAGGGGCCACAGCGGGGGGAAGTGAAGCAGTGGAGGAGGTAGTGGGAGAGAAGGCCTTTGAGCTGAGAGGAACTGAAGGGGCAGAAAATAATATAATATCTCGTATATAATATATAAAATATCTTGGCCGGCCTTTCCAGCCACCTCTAGTCGCGCGTATATAGTCGCAACTCGTAGGGTTTTATAGTTATTTTTCCTTTAAATAGGCAAAGGCACTGGACTTGTTGACTGCAATAAAGCGTTATCTAACAACGATGTAAAGAAATTCATCCCTAATTGCCATCGTTTAATATGTTGTCAATCTTCTTCGACCTACTAGATAAACGCATCAAGGTAACATGGCGATTAACAAATAGGAGAGAATGTACCATTTGTTTGAGAGTCCACGAGTAAATTTCCCAGTGTTCACAAAATATATATGTCCAAATTCACCCAACTCTCGGAGTCAAATTTACACAGTTGATTTAATAGATCCTACAGTTCAAATTTGGCGCAATTTTAACCCAATTACATCATAACTAGAGAGTATTTTAAAGGCGGCTCGAAGGACGTCGTAAGCGGGATGCATTTTCTAAATCTTCAGCAATAAATATACAAGTAGTATTTTTCCTGAAAAATCGTTTGAGAGAATGATGAGGCGTGGTATGATTCTGGTCGTCGGTCATGTCCATCTACCCAGCATCATTCAGATGAATCATGCACGTCAATTCCAAATTTAAAAGAGAAAAATTGATGTTATAAATTATTTTCGCCTATTCGCAACACCTTTAGTGAAAAACGTATGACTTAATGAAAAATTAAAGTTAGTATATATTATAATTGGAAGAAATAATACACATCAATTCCATATTTTTCAAATAAAGGAAAGTTTACCTTGCTATGATGAAATAATGTATTCCTTTAACAGACATCAGTCTACAATTTCTGAAGTGCTAGCCAATACTTGTGAAGCGTTCATGATAGTGTCAAAAAGTCTATTTAGGAGAAAGAAATTATGTTAAACATTTTTTCCGAATGAATTTTTAAATTAATTTTCTATTAATAGTAAGCTGGTGATTTCATATTTCCGTTTTACTTTGTAAACACTATGAAATAAATCCATGTGACGAAATATTTAGGTTTAAATTAAGAAACCAATGAATCAATCAATTAAACAATTGTTCAATAAAAATATTATAACAAAGTTTCGAGGATACTAAGAAAGGTGTTGCAGACATTGAAAATAATATGTGCTGATACTTGGAGTAAGATATCACTATTACAAGATTTGCGCCTATTTTTGATGTTGAAGGGCATCCCGAACGCTCGGTGTCTTCGACATCTTCTCTACCATCCCGAAACATATTGTGCCATTCAAAAACGCCAGATCTATCCTTGGCGTTGTCAACCAAAAGTTGGCTTTAGCATGTCATGAGTCTCTTCTAAGGTTTGCCCAATTACACACAGAAATTGATGACGTAGCGCTATTCCAATAACCTACGCATGACGAACAGTAACAAGGCCACAGAGGTTTCGCAAACGAATGATCCGCACTCCTTAAAGGCTCGGAGCCAATTGAAACCGGCCTCCAGCCTTTTCTGAAACTCCCCTCCCTTGAAGGAAGGAGAAGAGCTGAGGGTAGAAAGGCAAAGGACATATCCAATAAAGAAAATGCTACAGATATGTCTCTTGGTCATTTAACCCGATACATATGTTACTGCTGTCAGGAATGTACGGCGACATTTAAAATGTACTAATCTTTATAGATATAATGAGTTCGTCTACAAATAACGCGATAGGTTCATATGATTATTTTTCACTAAGGTATTATAAAAATAATTTTTGCTTCCATAACTCACTATTCATAGGGTAAGAAAGTAGGATTTCTTTTGGTTTAATTTTTAGATTACTGATGAATAGTCTTTACTAATCCTTTTAAATTATTACAAATATAGTAATTGCTCATGCGGAGGCCAAATTATTTTTGTAAAAAATGGCTCAAATTTCATGCCCGAGGAACATGTGACCACGGTGGGATTTTTCCCTTATTAGCTTGAAAATTGGCCTAAAAGTTAGGAGTTATTAGTTAGAAAATAAAATAACATCATTTTGTTCTAAGCATGTGGTCAAAACCTTGCTAGTTCCGGCGGTATGAGGAGGAATTCAAGACTTTCTCAAGAAGAAGAGAAAAATTGTTAGGAGTCCAACTGTCTCATAGCATGGACATGTCTCATGGATGATTCTATACATAAAGAAAACACTGCCTCCCAAAGAGCCGGACTACATGCTTTAAAAAATTCAGCGCTATCCCTCAAAGCTAAACATAGAAATTATCTACAGTTCACGATTTGTCCAATTGCAAACATCGCCACGACTGTATGATGAAGTGCCACCAGTAATCGTCTCGGGAAAATATAAACTAACGATAACAAAATATAAGCGTAGAAACTAACTAGTTTATTGAGAGTGAAAATGTTATGAATACTTTGAAAAAGTTCCAAGTATGAGAATCGAAATAAATCATGAATTACAAGTAAATCTTGAAGCAATTGGAAAGGACGTCCACTTGTAGCAACGTGTACGTGGTTTCGATCTTATTAGTACCACCTTCAAACAATTAGGTAAAGGTTACTATCATGCCTATAAATCATTGCATATTATCCTAAATCACCAGAAGAAAGTCGTAGCCATGAACCATATTACGTTTAGCGTCCACGTTCAGCAAAGCTGTTTCATAGAGCAGATCTTTTGGGAACAACATCAAATCCTTTGTCAGCTTAGATCATGAAAAAGCTACGAAGAGAACGTACGACGACCGCACTGTCAATCGTGTATAAACACTTTCTGACCACAATTTAGAGCAATAACAGTAACTTAAAAGAAAACGTTAGACGTACGAGTATTAATCCGCCCGCCCATCCCATATTCTTTTTGCATAGGCAGCGGAATTCAACATTATTTTGCCATTGTAAATGCGACTCAGAAAAACTGAGGACAATGCTGAAGCAAAACTTTTAAGTGTAATCAGTTTTCTCCAATGTAGGTATTTTTGATATAAGTAAAATTATTTGATAAAATAGCGTTACATTAAGAACTTTTAAATTAAATGTAAGATTAATTAATAAATGTATGCATTCATAAAAATGCTTCCAGGAATGCTTATTTCAATATAAAGCAATTCAGGGGATTTTATTTTTTTGTTTATTGTTTACCTAATTGATTGCCAAAAATTACATATTTTTTATTATTATTGTTATTATTATTATTATCCGTCACCCAAAAATTTTAGAATAATATCAACTGCTGAATTGTTTTAATTAGTAATTAAATAACTGCGTTCATGGCTTTTCCTTATTTATTATACATGAAACTAACTTTTTGATGTCACATGTTATTCCATTGATCAAGTATCTAATTTAATCACTGGAGCTAGTCAATGATATCGCAGATCATTTTCGGCGTTAAATTTGAAATAAAAATTATCTCTTTGAAAATCGTAATTCCCTGGAAAGCAGCTTCCCACTACAAGCCAAAAGAATCGATAAATGCTTTGCATTCTATTGGTTCATTTAAATCCATTCGTCGGAGAACATGAATACCGGATTATATTTCAGAAACTTTGGCCTCTCTTTCTTTCGCTTATTTTTTACCACTGCCTACGCACATCCTGTCCTTTCATGCTCAAATTCCAGAGTTTTTTCACTAGCGGTGCATGTTTCTAAAAGCTCCTTAATCAATTTAGAAGCTCTTCAAGTTTGCAAATAGTCTCAAGAATCTTTTAAAAGTAGCTTTTGCAGTTTCCGTTCATCTTGGCACACGATTTTTTCATGAAGTATTACATTCCTTGTTGCCGCCTGAAATGAGATGGCTTACAGATTGATTTTTTGTGACGATAAAGGGATCGGCGGTCGAACTTTGGATTCTTGGATGGGAAAATTAAACAAAAGAAGGGATGCAGCAGTGTGGCGTGGAGATAACGAAGCAGCCGGCGAAAGGGAGGAGGAAGACGAAGGAGAAGAAGTGCGGCTTGATTGAAAAGGGGCGACCGGGTGAGAGAGAGAGAGAGGGTGGGTGAGTGGGTGAGAGACAAGAGTTTGGGTGGAAGGAAGAGAGGGATGGATTCGCAACCGTGTTTTGGGGGATTTCGAGGAGAAAGAATTCGGCTCAATCAGCCATTGTACCGGGGGAAATTCAGAGGTCGTCCGCTCTGAGTCGCCCCCCACTCCCCCAGCCCCCCCCAACCCCCTCCCCCAGCCCCCCCAACCCCCTCCCCCGCCCCTTGGAAGGATAGAATGACGGGAGAAGGAAGGAAAAGGAACAAAAACTGGGGAGAGGGAAAGGGACGATTGTGTGGAGATACTGAGAGGATAATAGAGAGAGAAGGAGAGCAGGAGAGAGAGAGAGAGAGGCAATGGGAACGATAGAGAGAGAAAAGCGAACAGAGAGGAAAAAATCAGAAATGAGGTTTGTGGGAAAAGTTGGGAGAAGAGAGGTTGGACTCTCCCGCTTGGCTCGAGTTCTCCGACCTAGTGAAAAACCGCGGCGATGGAAAAACGACCACCGGCTGGATGCGGGAGCTGAGCCGTTTGAGTTTTGTTTTTTTTTCGGTTCTGGGGAGGGAATGTGCGGTGGAGAGCCATTACGTGTGGGCGGAGGAGGAGTGAAGGAGAGAGGGGGGAGGTGGATCCGACGATCAGAAGATGGGCGGGGAACGGGGGCCCACCACCATCAAAGTCTACATTGAGGGAAATGTTGATCCTCCCCGGGCGAGTGTGCCTACATATTAATAAGCGTGAGTCCGTGGGTGCGCGAGTGAGTGATGGGTGCACGAAAAACTCTCTGGATTCCGAATAGGGGAAAGAAAAATATTCCAGCCGTGACTCTGGAGGTGAATAAACGCGGCGTTTAAAGCGGGAGCGGAAGTATGTGCGGAGGAGTTCGGAAAGGAACGACGTCGGTCGGTTAATCGCGGGGAAAATTTCCCAGAGCTTCACTGCGACTCCCAAATGACTTAGAATTTCGGTTCTCTGAATGATTAGGAATGTAAATGAACGTGAAAGTCAGAAGCTGTTCACGACGTCGACGCTCGCAGAGCGATGAACGTCATGCCGGCAAATGGCACCGTTTGAATGAACGGACTGCATCCTACAATTTTGCTCTCTAAAGGAAAGAGGAGCTTAGAGAGTGGTGTTTTCCTTAAGGAAATCGCCTCCAGAGTCACTTGAGAAGGATTATCTTTCAATTCAACCACACATGAGAACAGTGATATTTAACCGATCACTTACCGATCGGTTAAATATCACTAAAACCGATCACCGATCAAGAACTTGGCTTCCTGCGAGAAACAGTTGATTATTCAATTAGTGGAAATAATTTTAAGTAAACAAAATATATATTTTGGATATTAAATCATTTTATTAATCATAATTAGAAATAACTTGCAGTCAGTATACCTTCTGAGTCTTCCATGCGTAAGAAGAACAGTCATTGAGCCATATTCATCATTTAAAAAAACGAATAATTTGTTACTTACCAAACAAATGTTGCCTATAATATTGATCTGTTTTAGATATTAGCATTCATTTCTTGTAGCAATTAACGCTAAATATTTCAACTTTATAATAAATATTTTAACTCTCCCTGAAAGCTTTTGAATTGTTAAAGAAGGGGTGCCATAAATCCATGTGTGCTTTTACACTCTTTAAATTGCCGCGGACGTAATTATGCTGGAAACATCTTACTTCACATATGTCAATTCAAATTTCCATATCAATAACCTCCACGCGTCCTCCTCTACTGCTGAGTATCGTGAGCTGAGGAAGCATAGGATGTTTTTGACGCATGGATATCATAGCTGGCACAAGGTTTATTTAAAAAGTATCGGTAGCATTTTTTTCATGACGTGTGCGTGATGTGCTGAATTCAGGCCGTCGGTTAAGTGTGGGCATGATCCCAGATCGTATTGGCATTGATAAGATGACAGTGCACACCATTATCACTTGCAATTTGGCGATGCGAAAGACCTGCGCTAAACTTGTACCGAAGGTCTGGACGAACGACCAAAAGCAGAGTCGAGTGTCTGCTTGCGAAGACCTTATGCAACGCTTTGAAGAAGAACCCGACTTTTTGTAAAGTCCCACTTTGGCACCAGGAGGCTATTTCCTATTCCCGAAAGTGAAATTTTCCCTCAAAGGGCACCACCATGAGACCCTAAGTGCTGTCAAAGAAGCTTCCACGCGAAGCCCAAGGACGCTTCCGGAATCCACCTATCAGGGAGCCTTCGAGTCGTGGAAAAGCCGCTGGCAAAAGTGTGTTGACGCTCAAGGGATGTACTCATAACATTTTTGAGGCATTGTAGCAATATCTAAAATAAATCTAATTTTCCCTAAACTTTATAATGCTTTTTATACGAAAAATACATATAGGTATATATATATATATACACATCTACATGATACCCAGCAAGCCAGAGCTAGAATTTGTGGCAGAGGGTGATTCGACACCATGTATTCCACTTCAAAAATTAAGTTTTTATTCATTATTATTTAAAATGAATATTTTAAATAATAATGAAAACAAGAATGAAACAAGAATGAAAATTTAACAAGAATTTAACAAGAATGAAAATGAACTAAGGTTAGATGATGAAACAATGACAAAAAATAGGCTATATATATATATATATATATATATATATATATATATATATATATATATATATATATATATATGTCTATTCTACTCTAAATTTCTCTTATCTTACTCTAGTGATCTATCGTACATTATAGCATGACGGGGCGATTGGCACATTTTCAATATAATCGCTGAAGAGACCTGCTTCAAATTAATGCGAGAGATATACTCTGCTGTTTACACTTCGCTCGGTGAATTTATGATCATCCAAATTATTGCGGATTTTTAATTATGACATAAAAATATCTATGAGGAAATAAAGATTATTTTCTTTTGATTCTCTCTCAAATAATTCCACTTCAAAGAATATAACGCACCACTGTCAAAATTATCCTTCATATGTTAAGTAAGCAAAGAGCTGTGGAAATTTTAGTGACTTGATTAAGCTAAACTGTTGTGTTGGGTGTTGGGAGGTAGTGGCGCAATATATAAGCCCGAAATGAAGCATTTATGCTCTTAATTTAGGCTTGACGTAACAATTCATTGCTATGTAGGCATGTGACTCGTGTCAAGAGTGGAGTTAGTCGGTTTTCAGCAAATAGGCAACTCTCAGAAATGAACCAGGTTGATACTGTCATTATCAGAATTTGAAATGAGAATAAGGGAATAACTGTGCGTAAAAATGTACTTGCTTACTCGTGATGAATGATGGACAGCCTTTTTCACTAAGGTACCACCAAGGTTGCTTCTTGAGCTTACTGCTTGACATTAAATTTTGCCTTCAATGCATGTGTGAATTTATCTTAAATATTTTTTTACAACGAAAACTCCGCGTTTACTGACCGATTATATCTAATTTTTACATTAATCAAGCTCTTATATTATAACCTTTAAGACATTACAGGACCAAGTGGCAGGGGGTGTTAAGGCACTGGCCTTTATTATGTGAATTCGAGTGAATGTGGTTTTTTCGAAACGAAAGTTTTGAATTTTAATTTGTATCTCGCAATTAAATCATAGTTTTTGGGGAATCAGCTGTAACTTTTTCTTTTCATCATTGCATATTGTGCGATGGAGGAAGGAGCATTTAACTCGGTCAAGGCCGGCGTATTTTTCTCTTATTTTGTCAGGGTACCCTAATCTGTTGACGCGGCGGGAGGCCATAGAAATTCCTTCTGCGTCGCAAGTGAACCCAAGACCCTTACACCTATCTTAAAGGCTTAGCGTGGCTTACTCTTCTCCTACCTGGAGGAACACTCAAATCTTTGTTGTAATGCCTCCGCCACAGTTATTTCATGTTCCTGACAATTTTATAAAGACTACCGGATCCCCTTTGACCTTGATCTAATTCATTAATTAAAACCTTTTTCCGAAGGATCGCACATGGATTCCGCATACTCCAAATGAGGCCTCACTTATGTGATACCTACTCTACTTCGCGTTCTCATTCAATTTTCATAGAATTTGTAAAATAAAGACATGTTTCTATACGAAATTTTGGTAACTTTTCCAGAGATTCCTAAATTTCGCGGTCTTGAGATTCTCTCCTTACACACGCACCTATGGCATCCTCAGTCTACACCTTCCTCTAAAATATCTTCCTCTCTCCTCTTATATTTCTCTTAAGTGTTTCGTATCTTATCCATTACTTCGCCAAGATGAAATCAGTGTCCCTCAATTCATTCATAGTTGTCTATTACCTAGGTTATTGTAAATTCAATTCTGTCATGGCCCGCTCTTTACTCAGTGAATCTCTATTATTTGCACCACCAACACTCCTCGAAGTACACTTTTCCTACTACATTCAGTTGTTTTTTTTGCTTATCCAACCATACAAAAGTTTCATATGCATGTGTAGAGTACACTTTGGTGTAATTTCATTGTTTGCCTTAGACAAGAATTCATTTTTTTTACATGCGAATGCTCAACTTACTGTCAATCCTTTAAAGTTAGCATATTAATCTATTTCTCTATCCCACCATATTTCTCAAACGTTCTTAGACGGTATACCATAGAATATCATTCCCTTATTCATTCATTATACCCTTGACATTCATTATGTCATCTTAATTCCTGCTGTAAATTTTAAATACAAGTGAGTCCCTTTTGGATGTATTTCATCCCAATATTCTGTTAGAAATACTGAAACTATACTCTGAATACACTAATATATAGATATGAGCCTATTGCAACATACATGCGGCTTTTGAGCGCTTTCAGCCAGTATTAATGTACCACTGGCATGTGGGAGAACAGACATTTAAATCTATAACCTTTTCACATCCCTTAACTATGTCCACTTCTCTAGTATGTTGCATAATATTTTGAACATTAATGTGCATTAAAAATTTTGCTTGGTTACTTAACATTAGTTTGGTATGTCATCATCAGCTTCATCAATCTCCCCCTGGTAACAGATAAATTTAAAACAGTAAGAACTGAAATTCAACATCTGGTATACAATAATTTAAAAAAAAACTTCCATAGACTTATTTTCTGCGAATACAAGGGGGTGCTCAAAAGTAATGCACACATGCTTGTAGAGCGCGAACATAAACAAATAGCAAGATCGGGCAATAAAGAAATTAAAGTACCATTTTTAAGTTTCAAATCATATATTCATATTTCAACATTGTCACCGTTAAGGCTAGCACATTTATCCCAAGCGTGTAACAAGTTTTTCCATCCCAACACGGAAAAACTCTTCCGACTTCTCTCGAATCTAGGACTTCTAACTAGCCTTCACCTACCTCATCGTCCGCAGTGTAATGATTACCCTTGAGGTGTCTCTTGAGGTGGGGAAAAAAATAAAAATCGCATGCCCCAAGATCGGGGGAACAAGGAGGGTATGGCATCGGTTCAAATTTCAGGTTTCGCAGAGTCCAGTTGCGCGCGAGGTGTGTGGACGAACGTGGTATGTTGCGAGATTATTGGCGCCAGGCTGCCTTTAACACGACAATCTCGACATTGGAGGTGTATTAGAGCCTGTTTATAATGAGAAGAATTTACCTTTGGCCTTCGTTCCAGAAAATTGATCATATAAACTTGGTGGGAATCCCAAAACACCGTCAAAAGAAGGATCATCAAGAATTATGGCTTTTCCGCGAAATTTTACTACCCATCGATTTACAGTAGACCTATCAACAGAACCGTAACCATTAACAGCCTTTAAACGACGATGAGTCTCAGTAGAGTCGCTTTTTCAGCAGTTAAAATTTCGATAACAGTGTGCTGTTTGACTCGAGTTGACATAACACTAGAAGACGGCTCCATACTTCGGCTTCTCGAAATACCCTGGATGAACGCAACGGCCTCAAACCTGTGCATGAGTATTAAGGGAGTAATGTTACTTCCACGTGCCACCTGGCGCGCTTCTGAAGGTCATGTCGTTCGCGCTCTACAAGCATGTGTGCATTACTTTTCAGCCTACCCTCGTACTAATGGGGAGGGAGTAATACAACCTTTGCTATTGAAAGCTAAACAGTTTATTGCATACAAATCGTGGGAATGCTGCATGCAAAATTTTAAATTTTTCTAAGGATTTAGTTCTCGGTTAATTAAATGTTGGCACATCATTAATGATATATTCACGCAGGTAACGCTGCAATAGGATACCTCTCGCTTATCTAAACACCTATTCAACAAAAGGTCATGAAAATACCGTGCTAATGAGGGTCGTCAAAACACTTCCATTCCATAACGTAACGCAGTGTCCACTCATTAAGTAAATAAATTAAGAGCCTTAAAAAAGCAATTGTCGTTGAACAGATGTTAACACAATTAGAGAAATAATGTCGTCCTGGTCATTTTTACTAGCATCACGAAGCTCATGTTTTCACTTTGCGTCCAGTCCAGACGTGCCGTGTACAATGTGGGCCGTCGCGAAAGTAATAAAATTCAAATGGATATTGATCATTAGTAATGTTATTTGTTATTTTCAAATAGTTAATATTAATAGGTGACAGAGGTACTCATGCTTCTGGGTATTTCACTTGAATATTGTAAACATTTTCAAGCACTGTGTTTACCCATTCGAAAACACTGGTCAGTCCTATAATTTCCGTAGGAGTCCTAAAAGAAAATACCTTTTATAGACTGTGTTTCGTTTCGATGATTGAAATATGTTTACAATCTACTTAATTTTACTGTTTTTTTAAATTATTTATCCAACAAATGGGAATCCTCGTTGAAAGTTGATGGCGTAGCTTAGATAAATGTTAACATAATGAATGTAATTTGTAAAGAGGTTCAAGAGGGCAGTTTTAGCATACTTAATTCTATTAATCTTGATGACTAAAAGGATAAGCCTTAAAGCCGTTTTGTCTTCAATCTTGTTTTGCGCTATTATTACATACTTGAAACAATGCATTCGATGGGATTTAAGGCTAATCTCTGAATTACCTCTCAGCATTAAAAGTCTTTCACTAAGAATATACTATTATTCAAAGCATAGTTGTTCCTTCATTCCAACGTATTTTTTATCAATAAAAATATATGTAGTTTGAACATTTTAAGGAAGTGTACCTTTACCTTTGTGGTTTCTTTAGTACCTTGGTGGCATTCATATGATCCAGGCGATCTAATGTCGAAGTAGGCCACCTGTTATAAAGCAAGTACTTTTAATAACAACTTTTTGAGCCTGGCTGATATGACATTATTTGCACTGAGTAATTGTATGAATTCCGATTATGATAATCTCTGATGTATTTTACTTCGAATTATTGTTGACAATAGGATTTCAATTGAAATTAAAATCCCAAAGACGGATGTTGTAGGATCAATTTTTAGTCCAAAAAATTATTGCAAAAGTATTTTTGAGTCTTTAAAAGAACCTTCCCTTCAGCCTGTCATATTATTTGTGAATATTTTTTACAGAATGCTGTCATGATTACCACAAACTTTCTAGAATTCACATAATTTTTTTGAGGGTAGAAGGAACGCGGTACTAAATCCGATGCATTAACAAAACCCTTCTTACGTGCCGCCGCTCTGAAGTTTCGCCATGTAAACGGAGCTCTGTCGCATGGCAAATAAATTTCCTGTATTGAGTCGGCTTTATACTTTGACGTTAAATCTTTGGATTTATTAATGCTTTCCAATAGAGCGTGCTCCTAGGGAGGTGGTGGTATACCGAGTTTCTGCGCTGAGGATCGCAAACACGGGCTGCGTGGTCCTAGTCGTCGGAAAAACGCTGAGATAGGGCCATTTATCCTCTGTAAATAAACAGCACAGTGAATAAGATACGAGCACCATGCGCCTTTGAGGAGGCTAAGGAACTAGGTCTACCCAAAGTTTCTTCCGCCTAAAGTGGAAAAGATTTCCAAATATGCGTGGAGGGAAGGAGAGAATACCTCACTACAACATCAATGCTTGTGTTGAGGGGAAAATATGAACATATTTAGCTCAATATATGAATAGAATTCGATGCGGATTTAAATATATAATCTTTTGGCCAATTTCTGGTCAAATCTAAATTTATAAAATCTAAATAAATTTTATTCATTCTTCAAAGAAAAATGTTACTCAATGGTGTTTTTAAACATGACAAACCAGCAAAAACACCGTGTATTCACGAGATGACCGTTAATTGACCTACTATTAGAGGTAGGTCAATTATGATTAAGAGTCATCAATAAAATATTTGTCAGAGAGGGATGAGTGGGAAAAAATATCCTATGAGACTTCATCTGATCTGACATGAATTGTTTTCACGAGATGATATTTTGTTTGCATTCACTGTTTTATTATTTATTCATTCTGAAAACCTTCGCCATGCCTCTCCAATTAGTCTTGTTCAATGTTTTTTTCCGTTTGACAGTGTTTTATCTTTTGCAAAATTGTTTACTGTAAAAGCACGCTACCCCGAAATGACAGGCGATAAATAACGTTCTGCGCTGTGGGGATAAAAAAAAGCAGCTAAGAAAGTTATCAGTGAGAAATATAGCCACCCTCCTCAGTCCCATGTGATAAACCTTTTGCCTTTCACTCTGCTTCTCAGCAATCCTTTTCCCTTTAAATCCGCCAAGATGAGACCATTAGCTTAGCTAAAGCAAACCGCATATTTTATTTATTATTTCATTTAACTACGTATTTTAAACGGAATGGATATTAATGAAGATGGAATGAATTAACTTATTGCTAACGGGAACTTAATCTTTGAGGTAAGAGGATAGCCGTGGATCGGCCTTCGAGATGTGGGCATGGAGAGGATTGGAATAAAATAGACGGAAAGGAAAACAAACGATGAAGTTCGAGGCATGATAAAGGAAGAGAGATGGCTTGGAGAAATGGGTTGGAGAAATTTGAAGAGGGCAAGGCTAGCGGATGCAGGGGATACTGAGATACAAGGGGTGTTGAAGACGTTACTAGAGAGGTTTATGCTGGGAAAACAAGGCAAAGGGAGGGAAAATAGGCATTGTAACTGAAATTAATAGAGGTAGAGAGTAGGCAGAGCTAAAGAATGAAAGACTGAAACATGTAGTTTGGGGTTTAAGGATATTTTCCGTCATGCCAGTTAGGGATTAGGAGAACAGTAGCTTTTACTTCCAGGATGCATCAAGAACTTACACCTAACTGGTAGACTACTTATTGCTTTTTTAGGCACAACATGGTGACATTTAATTATTTGGTTCGAGTTAACTGGAAAACTATAACTTAAATATTTTAATGCAATTATTACAGAGGGTAAAAGTTCGAATCCCTTGACCGGGATTCGAACCCGAATCCCTCGAATATTCGACCGAGTTCTTTAGCCAGTTAATGGAGGGATCCGGGTTCGATTCAAGGCGAATGATTTTTACACTCTAAAATTGTTGCACTGTATTGCACATTTAGCTAATTATAATTTAGCGATCCTGTTAAAAGTTGCTGTCGTGAAATCTCCCGCAGTTTCTTGGAATTTTATATATTTTAATTGTCATCTGTTGACCCGCAGCGTCATTTCAAAGACCATCGAAACGTTCTAGAGTTATAATATTGGACACGAATATAGACGGTTTTTTTATACCCATGGAAAAATACTTGAATCCATAATTCCCACTTAAAGAGGTTGTTTTGTCTCTCTTGTCGCGTAATTTTATCTCTGTATTAAAACTGGTATTATGTGAAGTTTTATTGATTTGTTTTCGTTTATTTTGCCTAAAAAAATGAAAGATGGCGTAATATAGGTCTTCAGTAACAACCAATGAAAAAATATCCATGAGGCTTTTTTCACTCGCTCCCCTTCAGTGAGAAAAACTTGTCACCTTAATTGGGATTGGTTACATCGTGTGATGTAAACTTCTCCGTTGGAGGACGTAAAACCGTATTCAACTATCGCTATTAAATATTGCATTTGCTGCAAAATTTTGTTTTTGATATGTGCTGGGTTATAAAATAGGCATTAATATCATTAGACATCACCGACGGCGGAAACAATACTATGGGATTCCTTTTACTTCGTATTAGAACGGAAAAATGAGCGAATTTGTTTCGGAGATAAATATTTATGGCTTGGGACAAGCTGTAAAATGAAAACCGGTCTTTGGACACCACAGATTGCAAAATTTCATGGGGTGACATTTCAACACCGTTGAAAAAGGAAGTACTCATTTGCTTTTAAAGGAGAATGAGAAAAAGGTACACGAATACCCTTGAAATTTTAAATTCAAGGTGAAAAGCATAGGTCTATGTGACAATTGAAGGAAATTTCACGTGCTGTTATTCGTATTAAATTTTCACTCCTGTTTTTTATATATTACGCATGACGTACCACCTAATATTGAGGACACCTCAACAATTGAAGAAATTGAAACGAGAAGCCCAGCCAGTTCATCTTATCTCGCATTACACAAGACACTTCAGGTCTAGGAGAGGGAAAACAGACACAACAGGAGAATGATTATATGTTTATAAAATCTGCATATTTGAGGATAGGAACTGTGAGAGATGACAAGACAAATAGTTCTCCGCTTATGAATATCAGAAATGAAAAAGTTTTGCACTGTGAAATTTCAGCACTGTTTTAAAAAATCTGAAATTTAAAAATTAAGGAAATTTTTCTATTATCACCTCCTTTGCGATGCGTGAGAAAGGCAGGAAATTCACAAGCAGCGATATCTTTGACTGAAATCGGCGGCATTAAGCCACAAATACGTAATTTCGTACATTTTTGGTCTTAAAACGAAGATAGCTGGCCAAAACGTGTACTTAACGTTCCATAGATTACCTGAAAAACATTACATACGAATTCCTAAAAAAAAAAAGTTTAGAACCTACGTAGGTATTACCTTTGTGATTCTATTTAAAATGATTGATGATATTAAAGAGTTTCCGATTCAGTGTAATGAAAAGGTTCACATTTTTGCTTCCCTCGACCTCCCTCTAAAACACCTACCGCTTCCGTAACCTTCGTATCAGCTCATTAGCTCTATGGATGCCGCCGACAATTGGCTAATTGTCAGAAGTGCCACCTTCACAATAGATTCCCCGTAAATTAACATCTTTTGAACGGTAGGAGCCATGGAATGTCATGCTTACAATTTCACACTAAGGGCAGCGGTGGAAGAGGTTTTCTTCAAACTTAAAGGCATATCTTACTTAAGTGGAGAATGTCTTGCATTTCGTCACGGGTGACTCTTTTAGAACCCATTTGCCTTTATAAAACGAGTTTTAATTTTAAAAAGGCTAAGTTAAAAGGAGAATAAAAGCATATAGGGCAGTGAAATCAATGCTAATTAATTCTTAAAGCTACATTCTGTCGACCGGGATACGCTTTCTCTGCGGCTCATAATTAAACTCGAACTATAGTTATGGGGAAAGTATGGGGTTGTTTCCCCATTCTTTGTTGATAATCAATTGGGAAACAAAATCTGTGAGAACATTTCGTTTCGACTAGTGAAATCAGAGTGGTACGATCAGTATATTGGTGACTGAATGGACGATTTTCTAAACCAAATGAAATTGTTCGGTTATATTTACCATGCTTATAATGCGGGATTACACGTTTGCGCAAGAATTGGATAAATGATCTTTAGAAGAGGCATAGTTTCCATATGCATATGAAAACCAATGGGGATTATCTTTAACGATTGCCACTGCAATTCCCTGCACCTTCTTCAAAATTACTCAATTTGTAATGGAAATTTATTGGGCTGGATAGACCCTTTACTTAGGCAAGAGACATTGAAGATGAAGCTCACTGGCCATGAGATTTATTGCGGTCGGTTGAGGCGTCTCCGGTTTTCTTTGGTGGCTTTATTAGGTTGGAGCACCTCTAGGCTGGCGACCATGGGAGCACCCTGCGGCGAGTAACATATTCATGTTAGAAAGCGAGGATAAGCTGATTTATTGTCGATTGGAGCTAACATTTTTTGCCCTGCTCGTCTTCGAAGATTCTTTCTGTGGAAGTATTTCAGGAAGACGGATATGGAGTATCCGTGAAAACTTAATTATTAATATCTACTTGTGGGTCTACAAATATATTAACAAATGAAAAATGATGCTAACATGAATTAAAATGTTGTCAGTATCTGTCAAGCATAACGTAATTATGTAAATATTTTACATTTAATTTAACGAAAGAGTGGCCTAATTATTTGAAAATAAAAAGAGACATCTAATTATTCGTAGTTCAGATTAATGAAATTTACTTCTAGCTATAGAATTTGAGCTGAAACTTGTATTAAAAATATCAGGGCTTTTCGAAGTGGAATTCCATTGGGGATACCCGCCCCTCATCATTCACATTAACTCACTCATTCACTTCACACACATTCACATCACTCATTATTACACACGCCTAAGGTGTTTTTTTAGCATTTATGTATGGAAAAACTATAATAAATTGATAATAATTTTGAAACATAACTGATAGAAATCGGGCAATCATACTAGATCTAAATTGAACGTGCAGCAAATGCTTTGCTTCCCAAACGCTGAGGAAGGTAGTTTTATATGCCGTTATTGTAATTATATGACTCATGTGAAATTTTTTTCGTAGATGATCTCTTCATTATCATTAGTATTTTATTCCAAAGTTTGGTAGACTGTAGCTTTTGAAATTCCTTTTTTTTCTAACGCTGTATAATTTCAGGTGTGTCAGAGGTATTGTATATGATTAGAACATGAGTAGAAGAAAACACATCATCGGCTTTCGGCCGTTCAAATTTTTTGAAACTATGTATTTGATTTTAATTTGGCTATCGATTATTTGTACAGTCACGTCTGATTCGATTGGGATGTCAGATTTTGTTCCTTCATTCATTTTATTTCTTATAGCATACTAGGATGTTAGTTTGCCTAGTTATTTATCATTCTAAATTCCAATCAGTGAGGCTTGATGGTGTTCTAGATTCTCTTCTGCGATGTCATCTGAAAAAAGGAAAATGATCACTATTTCCCCATTTTCCTTAATTATTATAATTTTAATTTCTTATACTTATTTTTAGCCATATTTGAATGAGTCAGTAGAATGGTGCTGGTGATTGGTTGCCGAATTGAGTCTAAACATATGGAAATACTAGAAATCACATTTACCAGCCCATAGGTTGATTTAATAATTGTGGATAAGGTTCACGTAATACTAAGCCGAGCGGCACGTGAAATTTACACGGTAATATTATCACTTATAAACGATCAGAAGATTTAATTTGCATTTAGCAGGGAAGTAAAACCACCCGTGCATAAAGTCAAGCAATTTTAAACTGCCACGAAGCATGGTATGCCGTTCTTAGCGAATCTCTTGACTACGCGCCGAATCACATCTGTTCTGTTTCGCACGGAAACGAACGTATTTCCGTTTCAGCAGTGGTAACATTAATGCTTTGCTGTACGCTTACTCCGGAGTTGCTGCATTATACTTCATTGCCAAAGTTGGTACTATTGTGATGCAATCCTGTGCGCTTTCAGACTGGCAACTTGTCATCAGGAAGTGGAACGTCAATTGGTTATTTTGTGTTAGGACAATAGGAGATGGCTAGAAAATTCTATTTTACAAGTATAATTATATTTTATTTATAATTCAATGAATAAATATTATTTTTATTGTATTTTATAATTCTACCCTTGGTATTTTCCTATCATTCCAAATTAAAAACAGTTTTGTATTCTATCAAAGATGGAAATCTATAGATGATACAGAATATGGCTAATGAATTATATTAGCCTGATTGCATCAATATCCTGAATCTTTATTGTTATCAAATTTAAGAATATCCTGCTAACATTGGAAATTATTACAGTGCATTAAACTGCGCAGTAATGGAGTCCGCAATTTTTTAGTCAAATCGGAATAAGGCATTTTAAATAAATTATCGTGGCAGTATGTCATCTAAGTACTCATTGCGTTAATCATGCCCTAGGTAATCAGGTAAGGTTAAAATTTTGGTTTAACATTTAGTTTGTGCACTGAGTATTCATTGTAATGATTTCAATACAAGATAAAATTCTTTATGGCCTCTCAGAGGGAAGAGAGAGGAGAATGGGAATGAAAAAAAAAACTGAGCCGGGGTTTTTCTTGGAAAATTCCTTGAATAGCAAAAATAATATTTCCCTTTCCATTTGTTCTTTGACACCTGGTGAACATCATTTCCCTCTAAAAGTAATTTAAATCCAAATTTCTCTATTACTATGTTATTTTCACATTTAATCATTCCTTACACTTGAAAGTGTTATTGAATAATGAGCGGTGAATGCATAGCAATTCAAAGACACATTTAAGTATTCATTGCCATGAAATAACTTCATACCTGTCCTGAAAGATAAATGAAAATAAATATGAAATGTTGGGAAAGGATTACTCGAAATTTTGATCTTTAATTGTCATTTACTAGAGAAAATCATGTATGAGAGATGAAATCAACACAAGTGAATGTGATCGGCGGTCAATAGCATGAATACTGGGGAATGGAAAAACTGAAAGGGATAGAAAGTCATTCAAAATTTAAGTCAAAGATGATACAAAAATAAAACTGGAATGTAAGGGAGTAAAAATTTGAATCAAGGAATAATATAATGGAATACCTTGAAAGACTAATTTTTTGATAGCATGATTAGAGACGGATGAAGGATAAATACAGCAACATCATATATTTTTTAAACTTGGTTGCTACTTAAAATTATGTGAATGATGGAAATAATAGTACAATATATAATACCGATTAAAATTAGGGTTTAAGCAGTCACAAAAGCAAACATTAACTTTCAATCTCATTACTTTATGTTATCTACAGTCGTTTTCTTCATCTCAAACACAAGGTGTGAATGTGTTTACTTCAATATCCGCAAAATATGAGGCTAAACCATAGAAACTTTTGTGAGCCTAACCATTTCCAACGCTCCTCTTTACCTCATTTCTATTGGTATTTCGGTGAACGCCTCACGAACAGATTGTCTGGTAACCTTGTCCGTTATCCTCTCCAGTGATTTTAACTAATTGCTACGTCGCACTATAAGTCCATATGAACATAACAATGCGGGAATCAATTCAGTGATCCTAAACAATTTACCCATCGAAACATTCGTGGATTCGTTCAAGGAAACAGTCTACGCTATTATTTACAGTCATTTTAACATTAAAAGTTATTTACATTTTTCTTATTCCGTCAGAAAAACAACGTACAACGCATGCCATACTGAGAAGCATCTCATACCTGTAATACGAAGCACGTTTTAGGACGTGCATACGCTTCTTCGGTGGAGCCGTATGAAATAATGAACATGTTTTTAGAAAATAATGTTTTTTCCAAAAAAACAGACGTGTGGTAATAACACTGGTCAGAAGGAGCGTGACGCTGGTTCAAGCCTCATATATTCCTCAAGCAAACTCCGATTATTCCCATTTCTACGGTAAATAAATGAAATAATAAATTATATTATAAAGCTTAATGTTGAACATTGCCCATTTATTTCGCTCAAGGTAAAATTTTTGACAGTAAATTGTATCATTATTCAAAATAGCTATTGACCATTAAAATGTAAATCAAGTTTCTAATGAAACTTAAAAATATTGTCCAGTATAAAGCGTGGAATTGTTGTTTTTACATTGAGTAGGTAATAGCCTAATGTGGCCCGACGATGAAAATTTGAGGCAAGTTTTTATTTTAAATGATTGCTGGCGTATTGTGCATTCAGCCTCTGAAGTGGATTTGAAGTGAACTTATCGGTTTCCTAGAATGAACAAGCTTCACTTCAATTATGAGAGGAATGAGTACTTTTACGACGATTTACACAGGTGTATCCTAATAGAGTTGCTATTTTAGTCGTGTGTAATAAATATTCTTCTCGAGGGTAATTTGAAGTCCTTTTCTCTTTGATCATAAGAGAAATGAAAGCGAATTTTTTTCCGACAGAGAATACAAGAAAGGTATTTGGGGCTAATAGAGATAATTAATCATGGTGCCTAGTAGATAATTACAACTGTGAAAAATATTCACGAAAAGAAACGTTTTGCAGCATTAATAGAGAAATTCAGACAGAGTCCTCTCCTCTAAGGAATAGAGCCAGCGGGGATTGTACGACCTTCGGAGAGATAACCGGGCCCCCCCCCCCCACATAAAAAAATGGGAGTTTCAAGGTCGTACACAATGTTGACGGATTAAACCAATAGGGTCGAGTGAAAGAAATATAATCCACCGAAGTAAAAATACCAATGCATCTTTCCACTCAATTTTATTCGGAACAACTAGTTTCGATGCATCGACGTCATCCTCACCTGAGTATCATAGATACCGTGATACTGGATTTCCAAAAAGTTAAGTCTGAAAACATCGAATAGGATCCAAACTGGCAGCTATACATTGCTTTTCGTTTTTTGCAAAATTAGTGAGCACAATCTCTCTGTTAAACTGCGACCCAATTTCGATAGAAACACCTTAATTTCATCTCCCATCGGCGCTTTTTATGTACCAACGCCGAAGGAAATGTCGGTTTTCTAATAACTTCTATCACACGCTAACGTCAAGATTCGCAGGTAATGGCTCATTCGTAGCTATGGATGCTAATTAACGATTATTGCTAGATAATATTTCATAGCTAATGTATTGTGGGTTGCGGTAGTCCAGGGGTAAAGCGTTGTACTACTGAATACCCAGATTCGAGTCCCGGGCAAGCCTCTCTGTGCACCTGCAGCTCCACCCAGGCTTTGTGATTTTTCGGATACCCAGTCTTCCTGGGAAACCATAACCGGCACAGGGTAAGGAACTGCCCCCCCTACCCTGATGTGTGAGTTTCACATGCCGTCGGGCTTAGTACTAGGTGAACTCTACCATCACCTACCAAACCGACCTTCGGGTTGATTACTGTGTTTATGGTTTTTTTATATCTTGTATTAATGAATCATTCGAATGAGTTTAAATTTGGGGGATATTGGATTTACTTCATCTAGTATCTCCTGCGTTTTGCTAATATTTTTTCATTTTCCTCTCAATATTAGACAACCACTCTTTTTCTTGCCTTTACAAGTTTACTGAAACTGCCTTTGTACCTGATGATGACGCCGATGCGTTGAAACCGGTAGTACGAATAAAAATTGTGTGGAAGTTACAAAGTATATTCATTTAAACGATGCAGTAAAAGGTTTATTGTACATAGTTGTTTCACATTCGACGCAAGAAAATTACATATCACACAGTGTTCTCAACTTCTTTATATCATATCGAGCTTGTAACTCGATTGATTTTCGAAGAAATCCCTCTTGATGACGAAACACATCCCCCCTGCCCTTTTCATTGGCTCACGCATATCCGAGCCGTAAGCACGAGTGTTCCGACAGTGGGGTCGTTCTAAATTGCTTCCCCGTGCTCATGCATAGGGAGATGGAAGTGAATAGGTATACTAGCTTGCTACGCTCCCTGCAAGCGGAGTAATGTAATATACGTAGAAGAATGAGAAGAGTCGAGGGCTTCATCTTTATTTACGATGGTATATTGGATCTTGGTTTCATTGGGTCCAGAATTAAATTGCTCCTCCTTTTCTCTCGTGGTCGTTCGTTGGAATGAGACCGCAGAAAACAGAACCTGAGACCCCCAAGTTCTTGTATAGGTCGTAATTATTTCCCAAATTCGCAAATGGCTTTGACTCCAAGATACTTGATCAGGTGTAGGTGTACCTTCACCAGTTTTAAGTATTCGTTCGCTTGTCTCGTCGTGATAAAGTATTTATTTTAACCATTTTAAGTGAAATCACATTTTTCATTCCTCGCCTAGGCCACCCGGATTTTGCCACTTCTGAATGATTTGTGGATATCTAGAAAAGAATGATATCTCAATCTCTATTTTATTCCAAGTTAGACTGATTTTTATGCATGGATATAGTGGTGGCTCAACGGGTATTGTGTAGACTTGAGTACCAATATGTTTAACTATATATTACAATTATTAATTATCATTGATGTCAGTTATAACTGAATTGATGATCACATTCTCTTTACATTTATTGCTAAATGGAAAATAATGTCTCGTTCGACCGCATATCCTTTTAAGGGCTGGAAAGAAAGCTAGAGTATCAGCAAACAAGCATGTAGCTGGATTATGGTTCGTGACTAAGTCCCTGAATATCATCTCTTCTTTTTCTGAAATCAGCTTTCTGATTGACCATGATATATCAGAATCATTTAGGTGACGGATGTTCGTCTCAATGATTTTTTTCGAGCCAAACGGTCAGAATTCCTCGATCGGATTTCCAAAAAAAAAGTTTACGTGGCATCATCATATGACACAGGAATATGCTCTAATATTTATTTATTATGAAGTCTATATCCGTAAAGTCCAAATATTATCAGCAAATACCAAGATTTTTGCTAAATTAATACCTAAATATTTTTGCCAAGATGTTGTTGAGCCCATCAATGGTAGGAATGCAATTGTAATTTAATTTACTGCTATGGTTTTGAATATCCATAAAAATTTTACCTTGGAGGTGGAGAGCACTTAATTTAAAAAGATCTTAAAATGTCTTTGAACTTCCTTAGGGCTTCTTCTACTATCGGAATACAATAAATGGAAACGAACTAGTATTTTATTGACCTTTTACGCGTTGTAGTAGTAGCTGTCAAAAGGTTAGACTTTTAAATAAACCATGGGCAAATGTTTGCTCATGACTAGCTTACACGGGAGTGAATTACTTTTTTATTGTTATGACTGTTATTTTTTTCAAAAACATAGTTATCCAAATTTAGGTTAATAGTTGTGTCCGTACTTCTACAGAAACATTGCCTTCGAATTTATGTTTCTGCTCCGAGTCTCATACTTAATTCTTAATCTTTAATTTTGACATTTACTAAATGGATTTCTGATGGATATCTCACTTAAATGGTTATAATATGGATTGCGATCTGCTTTACTGGAATGAATCTCACCCTTAAGTCTTGGAGAGATTCTGCGACACTTGGGAGATAAGGGGAAAGGATAAGATATTAGCTTGCTAGAGTGGAACTCCGTATTTTTTATTCCTCGTCACTTCTCTCGTCTTTATTAAAGTGGGAAGATTGGAACTGGATAGCCGTGTCTCCCTACCTAACCTTTATAACGCTCGCGCAGTGCACGAGAGAATTGGTATTAAAGATAGCCGTATCGGGTCTCGGCAGCAGTGGGAAAACTTGCCTCCTCCCGGAGAATGATGTGCTGAGATCTCTGGTGAAGGCCTCTCGAGTAGCTTTACGTCCGAACGAAAAGCATCAATGAGAGGCTGTCTGTGCCCTCTCTCATAATCATAGTAATCAGGTTTCTTTTTAAGTGATATAATTCTTACAAGAGTGTGTCCTTTTTCAAAAGGAGAGAGCTCTTAGCCATGGAACGCAAGGAGGTTAATATTAACTGAAAAGCAGACTACTTCGTGTGCCTCCGATGAGTAAACTACTCTCCGGTGCTTTTAAAAGTTTTCGGGAAAGAGTTTTCCGAGTAGACCGTACGCTTCATAAAATTGTCTCATCAATTTATGATACCTCCGTACCTTTGATACGACATTTTCCGCCGGAATATATCAACAGATTCAACTAACTCTATCGGAAGAAAAACATCTCAATTTCGTCCTGGTAATTTCGTCAACTGCATAACTAATGTTGACTCGTATTCATTCCCGCGGACTGTTTACCTACTCCGTGAAATAAGATGACTATATTTCATCAGATAGAATCAATCCGCCAATCTCACCTCCGTGACCGGTTTCCGGTTCATTCACGAATTGGCTGCTTTCGCTCCTCCCCCAATAGTCACATTATCGACGACATGCGAGCGGCCACTTCGAAGCGGCGTCGTCGAACGCGCAATTAGTCTGCTAGGAAAATTTTCCAGGTAGAGAATTTTCACTCCATTGCTAACCAAAAGAAAAGGATAAGCCCTGCGGTTATGATGTCCGACAAAAGGAAACGTCGGTGCCTTTGTCACACCACTCTCCCCTTCGCCCCATCCTCCCGCCATTCTCCCTCGGGTTAGACGATGGGGAAGAACAAAGACATCGCGTTACATGCTTCCATCCACTTCCTCCCCACCCCCCTTCAGTCCTCTCATCTCCACTCCATCCAAGCCTCCCGCAGTCGCAACCGTGATTGGTTCCCGTGATGAAGGGTCACAGTTTCCGCGTTTGCGCCCACCCTTTTAATGAAGGGAAACGTCGGGTGGGCAGGGGACAGTCGGGGGGGAAAGGGCCGAGATGCCAGTCCGGCACGAAGGCGAGGAGGAGATAGGGGTGGAGAGGGGTCGGAGGAAGAGGTGGGCTGAAGAAAGTGTGAAAAGTGTGCGCTGGGGAGATGACGGGGGTTGGCGAGGGGTCGCAGCGGAGGCACTTTTCGCCGATGGAAGGAGGCCGTGCGATGAGGTGGTGGGTAGCAGTTTTGGCAAAGGAGGAGGCCGGGGAGGGAGCGGAAGAGGGGATGGTGATTCAAGCGTCGGGCCCCGGAGGGTGAGGTGTAGGGGGGGCGGGGAAGGAGGGGGACACGTGTGGTAGGAGGATGGCGTGGTGGGGGGTTTAAGTCGGGGGTGGAGGGCAAAAGAGGGGGCAGGTGATATCGATCACGGGGTGGCGCGTGGTCTTCTTCCTCCCTTTCAGCTTGACAGGTATTCTCCTGGAAGCCCGGGGACCCACCGCGCGCTCTACAGGCGATTTCTTCGAGGGTCAAATTTTCAGTCGGGGGAGTTGGCAAGTGGGCCGAAGTGGCATTAAGTATTGGGAGAAAAGGGGTTTTTCTTTCCCCCTTCCCTTCACTTTATCCTTTTCTGCCTTTGCGGATATGGGGAGGAATGGGGTGAGGAGCAGCGATGGGGGAAGCAGTGAAAGGAGGAAAAAAGGAACGGGAGAGTTGCGTGGGCGTCCGTGAATCTTATTAGATGTCTGGGTGGGTTGCTGGGGTGGTTTGGGTGGAGGTAAAAGGGGGATGTGACTCTCCCTTTCCAGGGGACCCCGCTCTCCGTCCCTCGACTAGGGGCAGAGCTTTGGAACAATAATGGGAGGACGGGATGAGGGATTGAATGAAAGAAAATGCTGCTTGCTCTCCTTTCTTTACTCACGCAACGGAATACGTGAGCGTGATTGAGCCAACTTCCGGGAGCATTGCATAAGCCGCATGGGCGTTTCAAGATTCGGAAAAGGTTAATTTGACTTATTTACCCAAAGATATTTACCGACAAGATTAAGTGTAATCGTTTGGACATTGAAAAATCTCGATAAACATATAATTAAATAGGTAGTTGATGTCAACTCGAATCCATTTCGTATCGCTGCATATTTAAACTTCAAACCTAAATAGCTCAATGGAGACCACAATGTAACTACGAAATTATGAAAAACGCAGGTTGTTATGAAAACCCTATACTCTTTTACACGTATTTTTTTAAGAGTATTATACAACTTATCGTAAACATAAGCTTAATAAACATTATAGAAAAAATGGCTACAATATTTCGCCTACGGCCTCGGTGGGGAGAAGATAAGGTAGATATGAGTACATTGGAATGACAGAAATTCTTGAATATTACTTAAGATTCGAAATAAATATGGGGATAATGTATTTAGTATATGCCGAGCTGCTTAAAACGACTGTGTTTTCATCCATTGTTGGGTGTAGAAGTGTATATTTAGATGAAAAATCAATGGCGAAGGGAAATGTACCCGATATCATTTTCTGGGCTAAACTTGAATTGCCTATCAACCCTCACCCCGGCTTGAATGAGTAGAAGTCCCACTTCCCAGATATTGGTTGAAATAACTCAACCCATGCCTATCAAACCAAATGTTGGGTTGATAAATTAGTTTTAATTTGTATCTTCAAGATCCCAATTCCATCTAGTTCTCTTTTTTCAACACTTTTCTTATCTAAATCTTCTGTACATCTCCCTGTTACCCGCTTTATTTGCTCGTTTGATCTTCCACCAGCGAAACCAAGTTTTTAAAGCTTATGCGGGTTCGTACTCTACATTTGCATCATTCCATACTTTGATCCTTGGTGTCCAATATTTCACTCGAATGTTTTTAAAAACTATTGCCTTATTTGTAACCCTAATTTCTTTGGACATAAACCCCCCTAGAGTTCTCGATTCTCTTAATGGCATCTATGAAACGAAGACCTTTATTTTCTTTACCATTTATCTTCATTCCTCGTGATCCTTATTTCATGAAATTCTTTTGCTATCTCTTCCAAAATCATTCTGAAGGTTGGTGATGAAAGATTTCTTCGTAAAGAATTCCTTCGTAACATTTTGCTTCTTATTTTCTTCTTCAATTTTTATTTTATTCACTTGAATTTTGTTAATTCGAGGGGTTGTCCTTTTATCGTCGTAATTCATTTAAAATGTTTTCAGATGAGTGTATGCACTCATGTAGCCGCTTAACACTGGCTTACTCTCTCCATTGATAAAAATACTTTCTACCTTTTCTATTTTTCCCTTAAACATTTTGTACAAGTACTCAGCATACTATCTCAACTCCTCTACTTCCACCTGTCTAATATGTCCCAAATGAACATACATATACTCTCTTTATTATAAGTGAGGCAGATATCGCATCTTACTGTCGGTAAATACATTTTTTATTCAATTAATATGGCTACGGGTACATTAATCGTCAGCGTTTATGTGAAATTCATGCATTTTCCTCATCATTTAAATCTCTCGAATGGTCGTATTTGGCTCCCGTCACAGTTGGAAGGGATTTGTAATCTTAGTATAGCCCTAGCAAAAAAAAACATTAAAAAACGTTTTATTCGTGTAAGCTCACTGTATGGATTAAAACTACCCTTAGTTTGTGTGAGTCGTGGGCAATAATCCATTCGACACCGAGCGAGGTGGTTCTAGGTCAAGTTCAACAGAAAGGTACATTAATGTGCGACCTCACTAACGACTTCCGGTCCAGTTCCTCGGCCAGCTGGAATCCGGAAAACATTTACCTTCTAATTGGTGACTCAGGACTTCAACTCGTCATTACTTTCAATCCCTGACCCGCTGGCATTACGAAGCAGAGTCGGCAAGACTCGGTGTCCCACTAACTGTCGGTTTTTTGCTGTAGAGCGAGGAACCAAGGCGAAGAGAGTGTGACGTAGTCGCACTAACCGTGTGATTCCTCCCTACCTCCCAGGAAGACAGGTAGAAGGGGCGTGGTGGGGGGAATGTTCCTTAGACGGCCGTCTGGAAATGCCCGTCGTGACCTGATGGGAAAATGCAAACACGATCCGTATCAATTCCGTCGTGTGGGCGGCCCAGTTTACTAGTGAGAGTGGGATTCTTCCCTTGATAATGATGATGGGTGCGAAGCTCACTCGGACGGGAGGGCAGGATGAGCACAGTAATGAGAGGGAAGTTGGCACCGAGGGTCCGGGGATGGCTAGGGAGAGAGGGTCGAGAAGACAGCGAGTGTGAGGGATGGGAAAAGTTAGAACACGCGTTACGCGCGACTTCAGAAATTTGTTTTCGGGACGAAATTTTTAGCCATCATATTTTCCTTATCCTGTAATTTAAAAAAAATGACGCCTATGAACAAGGGAGATGGTGCGTGTCACAATTTAAGCAACATGTGAAGTTTTTTTGGGGAAGAAGCATGCGACACAGGCTCGGATCGAATTTCCGAGTTTTTGTTACAGAAATCTCGTTTTCCAAGTCCGAATACATCGTGTCTTTAACACGAACGAAACATCGTGTTCTTGTCTGAAAAATATGGCTATTCTCTTCGCCAAAATGAGAATAAAATATTTCAGTCACTAGATTTGGATATATTGTTAACATACGTTTTCATGGATCGATTAAATGTATTTAATAATTAATTCTATCTAATTTTATAATGCCACGCAACCCGTACAAGCATTGATATGCTCACAGACAAGTAGGTTTTGGTACGTAAAACAGAAGTTATTAAAAAACTTCACAATATTAAAAAAACTGATGTGGCTAGTGATTTTTTCATGTTGTTCTTGTCCCAAGCAAAAAATCAGTAATAATGTATAATGAATAATCAATTTACGAGAACATAATGGAAGCAAGCATACTGAATTTTAAAAGTATTTTCCCAAATCCAATAATTGCTGTAGAGGGTATCTTGTCTGCGGTTATCTTTTATGTATATTTCACCCCTTTCCTCTAGCTGATTGGCTTGCGTCATTTTCTTGGCTCAATTTTTTGCTCTCAAAATTATTTTTAAAAAAGGAATATTTGTGTTCTAAATTATTCTCAGATTTTAAATAATGTTTTTCCCCTTTTTGTGTTAAGAGAATTACCCCTAATCCGTATGTAACTATCATTTTCCCCCTTGATATATCGCCTATATCCCAGTTTTCATTAAAATATTGGCAAACTATAAAGGCGATCGTAATTTTTACGGAGCTACCTTTCACCATTTTACAAATGATTTATTCCTTTGGTGGTTATTTTTTATAATTAGTAATGATGAATTCATGTTTGGTAAAAACCTACTTTAGCTATTGAGAGTATTGACTGAGAGAATCGGCAATCGTCACTAGATAGCCAAGTGAAGAACAGTGAACATTTTTACCTGTATAACATGGCCGACGTGTTCCGTAGAGCACGATATTTCAAGAACTGCGCATAGCATACATACGTACAGGCTATCTCTGCAGTGTAACGTGCCAAGCCGAACAGTATCCGACCCGAAGGTTGTTTTGATAGGTTATTCCAAAGAAACTGCGGAAGATGCCATGACCGCAACTTTTAACGGAGTCATCCGCTAATATGCATTTCAATGCAAAAAATTCAGAGTATAAAATTATTCGCCTTGACCGGGATTCGAACCCGGATCCCTGGGATATCGTTCGAATCCCGGTCAAGGCGAATGATTTTTACACCCTGAAATAGTTGCATTGATAGGTGATGCTAGACCTCACCCAATGTTAAGACCAACGGCGTGTGAAATTCACAAGCCAGAGGGGGCCAAGGTTCCTTTTCCTGTGCCGCCTATGGTTTCCCAGGCATATCTGGTATCCGAAAAATCAAACTGCTTGAGTGAAGCCGAGAGTGTCCGGAGACTTGTGCAGAGAATCGAACCCGAACCCTTTGATCAGTAGAACAGGGCTCTAACCACTGGACTATCACGTGTTAAGTGTGCATTGAGCGAAAATTGCAACAGATTAATAAGCAATCGGGGGCATTTAATTTTTTTTCTTTTGAGCATAAAGTTGAACTCACTGAGCATTTTAAATAAGAACTTAGATAGATTTGAATTTCCTCACTCCTCAGATTGATTTGAAATTTGCTGTCTAGATCTTTTCCCGGAGAGATGAATGATCTGTAAGACAATGGCCATCGAAAGGGGCGTTAAACTGACAGCAAATACAAAATAGTAGGGAAATGTCAGATCTGCAAGTTTAAAAATGAATGGCATTCCATTTGATAACGTTTAAACCGAGAGATATCCATTAAATAGTAAAATGATATCCGGCATCCGTCACTTCTGACGGGTAGATTTAGGCCAAGATCTAATCAAATGTATTCTGCTATAAAAATGTTCATATGAAATGTGCTCCTCAGTTTATTAGTTTCTAAGTTGTCGTGTGCACGATATCCCCATCACATACAAGCGCCCGGGAAGACATCGTCGGGGACATTGTCGGGAAAGTGTTCAGGGAGCTCTCAATGGTGCATTTCCGTTATATTTTCAACGCTTTCGCCCATGCAATGAATTTAAAAAGTAAATAAAGCAGAAGTAATTGAACCAGCGGGTAATATGTTTGCCCATGTCCACGTGCCCCATCTGTTCTGATTCCGTTCATTCGGCCATCGGTGTAATGAACTTGTTTCCCCGTCCGGGTGCAGCTCGTGTAGCCCCGATAGCTTTGATTGGAAATCTACGAGACCGGGATTTTTTTCAGACCGGGAATTCACACGTGACCATGTTACGTGTGACGTTGAGGTTTTTGTAAAAATATCTCAATCAGGAAGAACCACTTCCAAATCCCTTGTACGTTACGGACTTAATCCGCACCGCATCGTCCTCTTGCACAGTACTAATTACCTAAAAAACTATTTCGAACCTTAACTAAAAATCCAGGAACCAATAACACCATAGCTGTCGCTTCGTCGCCCAGCAAGCTTTTACTCGCTGAGATTAAAGACGCATATTCCTAACACAATGGCACATTATACTTATAAAATCGTATAAACTGTTTTCCCCTTTTCTGTTTTCTGATTATCAGGTTTTGATGCGACGCATCGAATTCCAAGTATATTTCATATTTCAACTTCCGCGGTTTTATAGCTTACCCCTCTGTCAATATTTGCGCTGATTACCCTTGATATCCTTATCTCTATGTCATAAGCAATTGTTGTTATTTCCTTAATATC
Organism: Hetaerina americana; assembly: GCF_022747635.1. Classification (NCBI taxonomy): domain Eukaryota; kingdom Metazoa; phylum Arthropoda; class Insecta; order Odonata; family Calopterygidae; genus Hetaerina; species Hetaerina americana. Next base: position 16,420,459 of record NW_027286985.1, read on the forward strand.
TGTGGGATTGAGGTATTACCATGGAGCCATATAAATGTCAAATACTTAACTAACGTAACTACAAATACAAATTCTAGTACATGACGTCTTATGACATTATCTAAAACATTAAATAATTAAACTTTCAAAAATTAAATATCTCTAGGGTGCGGCAACATAACTTAATTTCTTATAAAGAAAAATCCCTTTAAAAAAGAAAGTTATGATGCCACACCCTGTGTATCGGAGAGTATTTGTCTATACTATTCATTTAGAATGAATCGTTCTGAAATCTATGGTTAGAGTTAACAACTGTGTTAGTTTATTAGCCTCTTTAGACGCATAACTTGTGCGTATTAAGTGCATACCAAAACTAGTTCAAAAAGTTCATTTATCTTTATATGCCTAGATTTAAATATCATGTCTTTGCCAGTAAAATAATGCAAACGCCATAAAAGGAATGTCCATTGTATACGCATTATATCTTAAAGAATGTTTCAGTGAATTGAATATCCATTCAGCCGGGTTCCGAAAAGCGCTAATAAGAGTGGAAAGAGGTTAATTTTATTTCAATTAATATATATATACGAATAAAATGGTATTTCAAGAAATCAAATCCAGCAGTAGCAATCAAGTGCCACACGTGAATACTGTTCCATAATATGTCCCATAAATTTGTTCAGGAGAGATTATGGTGACGATATTACTGGTAATCGTTAATCATGATTACATTACAAGCATTGTGTTTAATCCTAGGATGTTAACGTTCGTGGGGAACTGACTTAAAAATAATTAATTTTTAATAATCATCCAACTAATTAGTATAAAAACTAAGTATGGACACCACTTGAAGGATGTCAAAGTTTTTGTTCGGCTAATTTATTTCAATTAATATATATATATATATATATATATATATATATATATATATATATATATATATATATATACGAATAACATATGACAATTGGTTGATAACATTTATGTACCAAAGTTAGATGAAATGACACACAGAAATTTCCGAGTATTAAAGACTGGCACTTTTTCTGGATTTCCAAAAGAAATCAATGTACTTGTATATCTTAGGGTCCGCAATGCTTTTATGAGGAGCTTTTATTATTTTCTAAACAGCAAGAAGTATTTATATTAACTGAGTATTGTTCAAAGTAATTTATAATTATTATTTTAGATTGAAATGGGAAATCCTTCAGTTGAAAATGAATTAAAAACTTATGTGAAATTGGATAACTTGTCAATTATAGATAGAAATGGTGTCATTTTCTCCGTTTTCAAAAGGAATCCATGCTATGGTGTGAGATTCATTGCAGGATAAATTTGGCCATCCCGCGGTTCGTGGACCTACCCCGCAATGAAAGCCCAACATTATATTCCTCGAAAGGGAGAAGACAATGAGCAGTATATTCATAGTTTCGGGGCTCGTGCTATATTTTAAATTAACGAGATTAAATTTTCATCAGCCGCAGAAAAAGAACGTAGCAATTTCTATATTTCATTACTTTAAAGGAAGTAAATGATGTTGCCCTCAAACCAAAGATACCAGTAGCAAAGGTAGTCACGGTTTCTCAAACTTCCTAATGTTGGGGTTCGACAGTTGTTCGCGGAATATGTGGGAGAAGTGCTGGTTTCAAGGTATTAGTCATTAAAGTTATTGTCATTTATTTTTTTCATAGCGAGTGCCTTTCATCTGACAACTGGTGACTTGCAGAATCACAGATCTGTCCCTGACCACTATTTGTAGTAACACATTTTAAGTGCGTATTTTTAAATTGAGGTAATCCATGGATTTATGGATTTCATTTAAAGGCTAAGATTTAAGAGTTATAGATATTACAGATTTATAGACCGCGTAATTCCGCGAGCTGTGTTTACAATCGGTAACTTCTTATCTAAACCAATCTTTTAAAAGCCATCTTCTTTCTTCATCCTGTTCCTATGATAATGCTTAATTAAGCATCAGAGAATGGAGCGTGTAAATTAGAGATGAAGAAAATTTAATGCATTAGGACTGTGTTTTGGACGCAAATGCAATTATCATTGAGGTGAATGGGAAAATAATTATATTAGCAAAGAGGTGTAGAAACAGAATGAGAATTTAAAATAAGGACTTAAATAAAAAATAGAGAGTAGATTATACGTCGGTAGAAGAGATGATTTAGGTATATGAGAGGCAAAGGGATGTCCAATACCGTGAAAGAAGAGAACTTTTGGGGAAGAGAAAAAGTTAAAAAGAGCATGATCTTTATATTTATGAAATGAAAGCTCATATTTGTAATAGTTGACTTAAAGAAGGCGACCGATAGCTGATGCCATTTGCGCCATTAGGGATGGATGGGAAAGTAGGAAGGACGGAGAGAAACCCGGCGTCGGCATTAGCCTACTCTTAACGTAAAGTGCCAAGGGGTCCGCAGCTTAACGTCTCATCCGACAATTGGCGTACTCGCTTAAAGTGCTCTCCACAAAGCACCTCCAGTAGGGATTGCAATACCACTGCCATCTCCATGATTTGAACCTAGGCCGTCTGGGTGGGAAGCCCATTCGTTGGCCATCACACCATTCCATTCCCCCTCATGTTTGTTTTACGATATAACTAATATTTAATGTAAGTCGTGTGAAAGGCAATGTTTTTATATCAATTTCATTTTAGGGACCTCAATAAAGGCATTTATAGAGTGCAAACTTTGACTAATTTATAATAAATATTACTTTCAAAACTTTCAAATGTTTTCATTCAATTAATGTCTATAGAATTATAAGAGAGAAAAACAGAGAAAATCCGAGGAAACAAATAACCTGGACCTTAATAAGACAGGTAGAACACACCCATGAGGAAATGAAGAAGAAACTGATTTCAGGGAGGCAGTCATTCATGCGTGTTTGTTGAGCGAAATTGCTTGCGAAAGGTTTTAATGGAAAGTCCTTAGGTTTCGTCCATTACCTGCCTCTAAATGCCTTACTATTAATTATGATGATAACTAAGATACCCTTTCCATTGATTTCCATTGGTTCGAAGGTTATACCGACTCTTCGATGTAGCTTTCCGCCGTGATCTCACTTGCGACCGACTCCCAACGAAACGCGGCGCAGTTGGCGGCTATGGCCTCGTCCTTCAACTCCAGAATAGGTAACCCCGGGAAATTTCCACGTTCATTCCCGGGCGTGTTTTATCGCGAAAATCTCCCCAACTATCCCGGCGCATATTGCAAGCGTGACACGAGGCATATCCACGAGAGCTCACTCATGGAGAGAAGAGCACTTCGGCACTATCAACCTCGCTCGCCCGCGGCGTAGGCATACATTTCAAGCCGGTAATTTTTTTCCTACGGCCAGGAAATAAATTTAAAAAAAAGAAGTTAATAAAAACGAGGGAGTCGTTTCTCATTCGCCACCGGCGCATGCGGATGCGGTGACGCCCGTCCGACGTGTGCACCCGAGCCAGGGGGTAGCGTAGATTGAAGAAACTGGATTTCCTCCAATTGCCCTGTGGACCACCCCCGTCCACCCGCCGCACCCACTCTCCTCCACGCTGGACGCTGCGTCCGGCGTCCCGTGGCACTCGAACCGGAGCGAGCGGACTATAACTGGAAGAGACCGGAGGGGGGGGAGCAGTCACATTTAGGGACGTGTTCCGCCCGTTTCGAACATCCCACGCTGATTCCCTCGCCGGTTTTCCAAAGCAAAGGACGGTAAATGCGATGCCAAAACCATTCCGGTTCAGAACTTGAAATAAATGAATGCCACGCGGAATGGGTAGTGAAGATTTCGCCATGCTCTTGGGGTGTAGTGCCGAACGCCAGTCGTGGCCGAGAGGATATTTGGAGTGAGCTGGAATGAGCACGAAGGCGTGATGATAAATCCCCTCTTTGAAGTCTATTAAAAAATAGAAGATGGGTGCTTCGGGATTCTGATTCGGAAATTAATACATCTGCATCGAGCGCGCGTACCTACTGATTCCCACGCTCAAGGATCTTGATTCGATTGCAATGAGCGCATGCATATTTTTCAAACGCGTTCCGGCCCAGCGTTTGGTATATTGTTAGAGATTATTTTTTTCTCATGCTCCAGGGTTACTCCATTGATGGAGTTTTATGTACCTTCGTCACCTCCTATTTCTTCTACCTTTAATGGCTCTAGCGCCGCCCTCCTCGGCGTCTCGTTTCCGGCCCATGTCCTTCGCCGATAAAGCATTCCGTACGTTTGTCCCACTCCCATCCCCACACCCAAACCTTCCCCACTCCCAATGCCTCCATTCCCTCTCATTCCGCCCCTAACTGACCCTATCTGCGACCCGCACCCCCTTCTTCTCCCAAATTCCCCCAGCCTTCCCTAACAAATCCGTTTGCATCCCCACTTCCCGATTTCGAACTGCCCTCTTCTCATTGCCCTTCATCATTGAGATATCACAGATATGTATTTCGAGTTTTTTGCTAGAAATCTGATTATCCGTTTTCCTTCTCACGTCATACATTTCTCTACAATCAATCAATTAACGGGTACATTTAAACCTCGATTTTTCTACGGGTTTCCACACATGTTGGATCCCAACTGCGCGAGAAACTAGTTCTTTCTGAATCACTAAAAGTACACCAACGTTATCATTTTTTAAAATTAACCTCTATTCATTTGAAAGGATCGTGCGAATGAGGATGAATTGAAAGGATGAATGTGTTAGAACACGTTTTCCGCTAATTTGTCATTTTTTAAATCTACATAATGCGTTCCGTCTTACGGTTCCTGAACAGGCTTTTATATCCATTCAATTGGTTTTCTACTGGCCGGTAAAAATTAGGCCTATTTATGGTTATGACAATTGGGTGTAATGAATTACAAAATATACTAACTTATTAGGAAGTGTTACTAAACATATACAAAATGGTACTTTAGCATAAAAGGATCCATTTTAAGTGGCTGAAAATAAATAATAAACTTCCTGACGTTTTCATGGTAACGGATTCGATGAATGCTTTTGGCCCCTCTATTATTATTATAACGTCCCATTATTAGATGCCTGAAATAATTCTGAAATAAGAAAGAATATTTGTATATAAAGCACTGCATTTTCTTTGGAATTAATACAATACAATAATTGTTTCAATTTTCCAAGAGAATCGCTTGAAAGCGCGGAAATTTATGAACTTGGCCGTTTGACCTTCGCCTACTTCCTCCCAATTCATCATTCCGTGCATTTTTCGGTTGAAGATAGGAAAGGTTACGTGAAAAGATGTTAAATGGAGTTCTAGGTAGTGCTAAGGATGGAATGGTAGCTATTTTTGTATGCTGTACTGTGTTCTCGGCGAGGAACGGGTGATTTAAAAGCCTTTCGCATCCGAATGTATTTCTTTTCCATTGCTTATACTCGTATTGCCGAGGATGAAGAGAGAGGTAAGGCTGAGAATCGTTGACAATTCGAGGTTTATTTCATAATTTGCTCGTGTTTGGTGGACGGAATTGTAAAATATGCTATTTTGATGGTGAATGTTGATGCCCAAGAACGTTTCAGAGGAGTCAGAGATAGTTGTGAAAGATATCGAGGAACAGCACTTGAGACATTCAATCAAAGAGGATAGATTTTTATGCCCCAAGATGGGAAGTAGGAAGGTATGTTAAATGTTACCGTCCCAAAATGATGTTCTCATATGATGGTTTGGACGGGAAGTGTTTCCGAGGCGGCCCATGAAGAAGTTGGCATAAAAGGGGTCAATGCTGGCACCTACCCATATTTTTCATCTGAAGGAAGAATGCGTCATCGAAGTTGGAGGCGTTTTTTTTAAATACTGGCTCTTTCAGCTGAATGGAAAATTTGCCAGAAGGTATTGGTGGGTGGGGCGTTTAGCGAGGTAGTAGCGGAAAGATTTAATGCCTTTTATGTGAGGGATAGGGGAACAGAGGCAAGTGACATCGATAGTGGACATATATGAAGTAGTGCTGTAGGAATATTTGATGAAGGTGGGGTGGGATATGACAATGAGTTATGGCTAAGCGCCATTGAGTGTGAGGATTTGAACCGTAGGGGATGTCATGCAAGAAAACACCCATGCCCTGTGCGGAGTCAAACCTAATTTAGGCTGCAATCAAACCCACGACCTCTGAGTTGGCAAGCGAGGACGTTTTTCCACCACCACTGGGCCCGGCAAAGCTTGTAGGGACTTGGGTTTACAAAATATTTTAGTATGTGACTAGTTTTGAATCAAATGATTAATGGATCTATGTGGAGGCGGAAAAATAATTATAGGCTGGAACGGAATCTGGATTTGGAAATGGGAATGAAGTGTGATTATGAATCGACATCTTTGAAAATCCGAATGGAAAAGGAGTTGGCGGAGAAGTGATTGTTTGAAGGAAATTGAAGAGTGGCGGTTACGGAAATAACAAACACCTCGAGTGGAAAGAGGGGTGTTTTGAGAACGAATTGTGAATGAGTGGCTATGTTAAGTACAGTAATTTGAGCTAAAACTACTCATTTACCTTCTTTTTTTAGTGTATTTGAGTGAATGCCTAATTTGAGCTTATGATAGTAATGTAGGAATCGGTAAAAAATTGCTGTAAAATATTTCCATCACTATTTATTTGAGCTAAGTACGCTCATTTTTACAAGTGAGCATTACGGTACTAAAAAAGAGTTACAATACCGTCCTTCGGTACTAATCGGCGTATATTTTGATTTGACCTAGTTCCATATTTTCGTGATACAATTGAGTAGGTAATCGTATTTAAATTGGAGCAAGGCGTTTTCATACAAGAACCTCAATTAATTGGTATTATTAAAATCTCGGATGTGGATAACTTAAGTTATATTTCTAGATTTCACAATTATTTTTTAATACACTCCTATATGGAACCCACGAAGAAATTGTAAATAGGTTGATCAAGTAGGATTTGTGTGTTTTGCGATGGGAGAAATCCCGTGTCGGTATTAGCCATTTACTAAAATGAACGACTTTAGGTATATTTCACCAATTACAGGCTGAATACTGCTACCTCGCGTCACGGTGCTCTCGCAATACCTGTTAACGATCACGTATACGTGAAGCAATGAATCAGAGCTGAAAAGTAGCGCCGTGCTTACGGCGAGCTAGTTATATGGGTGGCACCAGCTGTACCGCGCGGTATATTGAAAAGGTAGTAGTGCGAATAAATGTTTCTACTTCAGGCTGCACCTAGTGAAAGATTTTTATATCCACAGAAAAGGAAGAAAAATCGTACCATTCCACAAACTTTTTATTGCTACCGGGTGTTTCCCTATTTTACTGCATCATCGGATAGAACACATCTATTGTACGTGCAGCCCAACAGAATGCTTCGACCTTCTACTGGTGATGTCGTAAAACGTTAAAAGAGCGTCGTTCGAACAAATGTTTCGTGCAGTATTGCAATCTTTCGGGTTTTTCAATAAACTGCTGTTTTGTTTGCTACGGTTCTTTGAACGTTTTGACTAATTGTCTATCTCTCTTCAATGGAGGTGTTTTAATGTGAAAAACTTAAATATTTCTGCCGGATGTACATTTAATCCGCTTACACCAAAGTGTTTCATTAGGAATACTCGCTATAGTACAGGCATAAGAAAAAAATATCGGAGATGTTAAACTGAAATGATATCAATGGCCTTCGGTAAATTATTTAATGTTGCGCGCGAATTCGCGTACTTAAATTTATTTTGCTTCTATTTTTTACATAAATATCAGAGTTACACTTGATCGGAATTCCACTGCGTCTTACAGTTTCTTCCTAATCAGCGAGGCTAGAACGTAGGGCGATGCATACGCAACTGGCTGAGATCTTCAGAAACCTCGAGCAGAGCCCCAAAAAAGTAGTCAGGAGGTTTTCTTAATTCTTCAATTTCATAGAAAGGAACACCGTCATCAGATCGTTTCGATAAAGGGTATGTAGTAGACATTCTCTCTCTCTTTCTTCTGTTTTGAAAATTCATTCCTTTGGTATTTATCACTCGATTTTTTTAGGTTGCCGGTGCTGAAAAAAATAGTATCGTACGTGTAAAACCAACTCAAAAGTTTATTTAATGGATGCGCTGAACAACAAAATGCCGTTCACATTACAAAGAAAACTTTAAATAATAGGCCAGTTGCTTCATTTGGATGAAACAAAACTGACTGCACTGCACATGCGTAACGAACAAAAAAATGTTAATTTACGGACGGTACGATGTCCACAGAAGGTCAAGTAGTAATGAAAACTAATTTGTTGCATCATTGAATTTTTTAGTATTTTTAGTGCCCTACAAGCCACCGTTAGGGTGTGTGGCAGGAGGTGAATACACACCACCTTAATTTTGATCCGAATTATTTACCCCCTAACGCGGTTGGACAATGTTATTCTAATCCGTTATTGTTCATGGAAAAAATGAGATCTTTAATCTATATTTTCTACCCTTAACATCTCTGATTTTACTGACATGATCTCGCCTACCATAGTACAAAGGGGTAATAATACATTTCCAACATCATTTTTAAAGAGACATCCATCCAAATTATTCAAAAGATTGAATCTGTAATTTAACCTTCGCTCCTTGAGTAATTCCCAGCCTAGCTCCTCTAATATTTTGGATACGCTGCTACGCTACTTGTATATCAAAGCAACGTTTTAAAAATCTAGCTCCTCTATGCTGCATACAATCCAATTCGACAATCAATCCATCTGTCTTTCGTAAGGATCCCATATGCTAGCAACATATTCTAAATGAGGCCTAACCAGCGAAATAAAGCATTTATATTTGACCTTTTCATCACATTTACCCAACACTCTTCCAATAAATCCCAAATTTTGTTAGCTTGTCGACATATTCCCCGTATGTGTTTCATCTAGAAGAGGTCGTGAGTGAGGGTAACACCTAAGTATTTAATCGAGTTTACACATTCCATTTCGGTGTACCTGATGCAGATGGCGTTCAGGAGGGAATGGCTCTCTTTCCAAAAATTCATCACAACGGACTTTTTAAAGTTGAATTTTAATTTACACGCATCGCACCAGCGTTGTGTAGCATTAAGGTAAGCTGATAAAGCTGCTACGTCCTCAGGATTACGGATATCTCTGTTTACCTCTGCATTGTCGACAGAGAAACGTATCTTACTAGTGAATACAGTGTCAATGTCGTTAACGAAAAGTATGAATAAAAGAGGCCCGATAAAACATCCCTGGGGAACGCCTGAAGTAACTTCTACAGTATTTGATTTAACTTCCATTCATGACTACTCTTTGTACCCGACCATTCAAAAAGATTTTAATCCAACACCAGGATATTTTTGTCTCTGCCATATGCTTCTAATTTTGTGAGTAGTTTATTACGAGATACTTTGGCGAAAGCATTTTTAAAATCTAGAAAAACCGCGTCCACTGGAACATTACTCTCTCCCGAATTAAGAAATTCATGAAAAAAAAGTGAAAGTGGTGTCCTCCAGGATTAACCCCTTCGGAAACAGTACTGGTTATTCATCAACAACTCTTGACTATCGCGGTGTACCACTACCGAACTAGCAACTATATGTTCCATGACGTTGCATGAAATGTATATATGTGAGAGAAATAGGTCTGTAATACTCACTTCCTCATTCTCTCCGGTTTTTTTAACTTTGTGTTACGTTAGCCGTTCTCCAATCTCTGGATACCTTCTTAAGTGACACATCGTCCGAGAGATGGAGATGGGAAGAAGAAAGGTAGAGTAATGATGGAGACAGATACGAAGGAAGAATTGAGATTGAGAAGAAACGAGTGAAACTAAAAAATTTGGCCAACACACTTCGCCGCCCATAAATGGGAGGCTCGGGCACGTTGGAAGTGAAGGGAGCGGTTTTCCCACCGTGACGCTCCGAGACGTACTGGGATGGAGAGGTGGCTCCTGCGCGTGACGCCACGGTGGGTTGAGTAAATTACGTAAGCCCATGGCGCTCTTTCTTCCTCTGAACTCATCCTGGTATATAAGATGTCACTGTGTAAAGGACATTACGGCCTGGTGAGGCAGCAAGTGGATAAAATGTCGTATTTCCAACTGATTTCGAAAATCCTATTCTCGTTGCTAGAGATTTTTTTAAAAAAGGTCTCTTTCGGGAGGATGATATGCAGTCTTCTCCACGTGTTTTAAAATGCCCGCAAGGATATCAAAATGAATTTCAGCCGTCGCGACTTCGCAGGAAATCCCTTCCTACGATGCATCATGAAATGGTAAAGGGTATCCTGCAAAATTATTAAAAGGCGGGGAGAAGAGAGAAGTTGATCCTAAATGGATGATTGTGGACTTGGAGGAGTAGGAAAAACTTGGTGTTAGAGTGAGCAAAGAAGAAGTAAGGCGGAAATAATGATTTGAACATCCCAGGAAAATTACCTATTTTACCAGAAGAAAATCCTATTTACTCAGCAACAAAAGCGTGGAAATATGGAAGAAATTCACTAAAATCTGGGGCATTCTACTGTTAGTAGATATAACAAGAAAAAGAGTAAATAATAAAAAATCAGAAGCGTTGGAAATGCGAGGCAACAGGAGAACAATGAAGATCCAAAGGTTGTACGAACTCTAAATGAATGGGTTCATCTAAGAAAAGGTGAAGAGAGAATTGTAATGAAAATTTCTAAATTAAGGGATCACCTTGTCTGGTGCGTTTTGGATGGTCTGATATGACTGTCGTGGAGAAATAAGTGCATGGAATGAACTAGGGATGAAGTTAGCGGATATGAGATACATTGAAACATTAATGACAGACGTCAATGAGCAAAAATACGTTTATTTAAGGAGGTTACTGGGTTGAAAAATCGAGTGGCAGGCTGTTTCGCGTCATTCTTGAGATCGGAGACCAATTGTGAGGAGAGCATCTGTGCTAAAAAAGCCTAAGCTATTTTATTGCCCATAAATCCTTGATTAGTAAAATGGATAAATTGAAATGTCAGCAGAATGGAAAAGCATGAGAAAACGGGAGGATCGAGAATCGTAAGAGATGTCCTCATTAGATGGCACTCGGATATAACACCAGGGCAGCCGGCCAAGACTCACTTCAACCTCTTGCCGCGACGACACTATAACTACATCGTACCGTGCAAGTCTCCGCAAGGGCATGGGGTAGGGGTTGTAAGATCACCGGCCATGCATTTACAATCTCAATCATGACACCTCTGCACAAGTGTCAGTTTGATCATGCCCTGGATGAAAGTCAATCACACGAAAGAAGATGTTTACATGCAAGAACATTAAATAACAGGATACTTATATTCAAATTATGCGGGAGGAGTGTTACGCATATGGGTCTATTTAAAAAAATATATATACAGGATACTGACAAAATATATACACTACCAATGCCAATTATATCCTTCACGCACGCGGTCATATTCCTTTGCTCTCGTAGTACGAGGAGAAAAAGACTTTTTTAATCTATCCGTTCTACTCTCTAGCTCCCTGAGTTTGCATACGTGATCTTATTTACCTTAGTTAGTCGAGGCCTGTAATATGTCTTTAGCATCCCAAGATAAGTAACTGGCCTCAAATGTAAGCAGTAACTTCAACCTGCATTCCAACATATGGCCTATTAGTGGCCCCCATCCTAAATCTTCCAATATTGCCGAGACACTGCTACGTTGTTCATAAAAACCTTTTCACGAGCCTAGCTGTTATGCAATCGGTCTAGTTCCAAAACTAAGCCTACCTCGTGAGGATCCCATACACCCACAGCATACACTATGTGTAGCCTAACCAACTTAAAATAACGGAGGTCATTAATCCTCTCAAAACATTTACCATGTGTCCTTTTTATAAATCCTAAATTTTATTTGCTATTCTGCAAACGCTACTGGTTAAACAAAATCAGCAATTCGGCTGTGTAATTTTTCAAATTCACAGAAGATATACATATAAGAAATTATAACGAATTATTCATATTATTTATAATAGCCCACTGTCGCACTCTAATACGAATCAATGCTAATTTGCACCTTATTCCTCTGTTAGGATCTTTTAGACAGGGCGTATTTAATTTGGAAATAGCAGGAATTTTGTGTCACTTTCGGATAGGCTTATCGGAGAATTCCCTTCTGCCGTGTTGCCTTCATTTAATACTTCTCTCCCCGGATGCTTCGCTGATTAATTCGGCAGCGCCGGAAATTTTACGAACCCGAGGGCCTGTTTACAGCTCCCTTCTGGGGATGCAATAAATTTCACTTAACATTTTTCGATTTAATAAAGTTAATTTCGTAAAGTGAAGTCATGTTAAGAAGTCGTCTCTCTGGAATTTTTTAAAAAATGAAACAAGAGACTCACATTTGATGGAATCATTGAATGACGACGGGAAAGTATATTTTTTTAATTTTAATTCCTTCGAGTAAAGTAAGGACTGCTGGAGAGAGAAGAAAATAATATTAACAAATTATCATCTGAAATACTTGCATGAAATGTAAATTTTACATCAGACAGCGTTACGATATACGAGGGTAATAAAATACGAGAATACATGTATCTCAAATTCTGCATTGCATGTAGAGTAGTGGAGAATAAATGGATAATCGATGGAAGACTGTAAAGATGTAAAACTTATAGTTCAAAAGAAGTGGAAAATTGACTTACACATGTTCTACTATCCTATATACCTTCCGAAATAACTGGTATCAAATGCGGATTAGCTATATTAAATTTCGTTTAACATATTTGCATCATGGGCTGAAAATTTTTCATGACAAGCTCATCAGAGTTGGGCCATTAAAACTGGTCGTATTTGAGTGAGTAAAAAAATACTAAACTGCCAATGATGTAAATTTGACATTCCTGAAATTAATATATCAAAAGCATAATATATTTTCAATTGATATGTTGTTCTATTTTAGTTTAAATCAATCGCTAAATGTAAGAGTTTGAGGAAATTACGCAGGGAAAATTTCAACTGGATAGTCCTGGAGAACAGTGAATAGGAAAAGAATTGGTCAACTAATTGTATATTTGTATCCTAAAAAACGCGAAATACCTGTGAATTGGCTTTTCAATTGTCTAAATAAAGCTTACCTATGCATCACAGCGCTGTGGTTTGCAACTTCGGCAGCATTTCTGAACCTTTAATCCGTTCCCTTCAGTTTTACATCCAAAGCTGAATAACTCCCAAAGGCATGAAGCAGTCGTGGCCGTACGAGTTGATTTAACCCGTTAATCCATACCTTTCATTTTCCTGCCGCAATATTTCAACTGGTGCTTCCAAAGAGTAAGGATTAAGCCGCGTGTCGCTCTTAATTACACGACCAAACACCGACTCGAAATCGAAGCAGGAATAACAGTCGGACGAGCAGACCTAGATTACTGTAGACCTGATAGTTTTTCGTCGAGATAAAGTTTCCACATCGATATCCTCTGGCTCTTAACGTTATTTTAATATTTTTTCCGGAGAGAAATTTTTGTGCGAATCCACAAACAATTTGTGATGAAAAATGGCTGTTTATATAAATCTTTTTTTTTAATCATATAATCCCACTCACGGCGAATGCCGCTAACAATTTGAAAAGTTATCCGCTGACGGCGCTCGAATACGTAGGGTCAAAGAGTCGATGGCGATAAATCCGATAGTATTTGCTAAAATGACTGCCGCGCGAAAATGCTCGAGGAAAAGGAAATATTTTCAGTTTCCCGCCGCGCCTGCCTCAGCTATTGGTAATAAAAAATACCAGAGTGAAATTATAAAAATTACGTATTATACTGCATTGACGATAGAAATACGGTGTACCAACGGAACTTGATACTTTAGATTACTGCAATGAGTAGATTAATTTACAATCCGCATAAAAGTACCATCATTAGAAAAATGAGAAAAATCATTCCAAATGGGAATTGGATGTAATGTATCACCACGAGACGTCCGGACGAGAGTTGCGACGTAAATCCTATTCAAGAGAGCAGCATTTATCACGCCGAGCACGCTCTAACCGGTTGAATGTGATAAATCGTGGAATTCTCGGTCTATGATCGGAATTAATCCGATTTGTAGTCAACCAAACTGCTTAAATTATAGTACGCCGAAGTTCCCTTTGGTGAACAGGAAGGATCACGACCGACATCACTATCTACATCAACCCACATGCTCCCGCATGTAAGCCAAACATATCCACTCGTGTCAACTGTTGCAGTATCGTCTCTCCCTCTGCCTCCCCGTTGGCGGCATGAATACTGGTGTTGGATTATATCTTTATATCGGACGATTCTCTTCCTCGTGGGGTTCAAATTTCACCTTTGTCCACAATTATCATCATTTATGTGACGGCACTAAAGCGAACTTAAAGGGATGGGTAATTTTATTTCGGAGGAGGGTGCTTGAGTCGACTTCTGAAAACCAAACAGGAAGATTAAGTGAGAAATGGAGAAGTGTTAAAAGAAATTAACGTGTAGAAATCAAAGCGAAGTAAAGTGCGCACAAAAATAATGCCTTGGGATTGGAGGCCACACAGGCAAAATATGAGAAGCGATGAATTATTCAGTATGAATGGTGGTTATTATATCAGTTATTTCATGATTTTTGTTTCATAATATGGAAATTCCTTTGTAAATAATTGAAATTAGTATTATGCAACCGGGAAAGTTAATACGAATCAATACCCAAAAATTTATCTTTCTTTGGAGTTCCTCTCCCCCGGATAAACCATGAAAATCGTAATTACGGAGTGCACAAGCCCGTACCGCGTCTCTATTCCTACCGCCCCACCGCATTCCCAATTGCCGGCGCGAGAAGCAGGACTCCGCAGCAAGATCAAAAAATCGATTTTAATTTCGTCATCGCAGGCGGTCCCTACTTACGTCTTCAAATTAAATTCCTGAAGAGCTCTTGCATTTTCCTAAATAAGTTACTTCGCCTCGTAAAAGCATGTCCGCCGTTGTTTTAGGAAAACAAAAAATATTCAAGATAATCGTTGAAAAATGACGAATTGGAAATCTGAAATGCATAAGGTCTTTTATTTTCTCTTCTAGCTTTTACTTCTTCCTCCTCAGCGGGTTCCAGGTTGCTTGAATATTTATATTTTAAACAGATTACTAAAGATAATGTTTCCTGAAATTTGGTCAATAGTGAGCTCATTTCGGTAATCTTGCTGTTATAATCAGGGTAAATGACAACCGTGCTATAATGAAACCAAATACTTCGCACATTGAAATACGGTAATGTGAAACGCCAAATTCTGGGCCAAGTATGAGATAAAAATAATTTTTTTAGTTTCCGTACCCTATTCCTGATTTTAAATAATCATCACAGCTTGATATATATATATATATATATATATATATATATATATATATATATATATATATATATATATATATATATATAGTCCGCGACAGTGGTGACTGAACATCTGATTCTCATTAATCAGTTTAAGGTTTATTTTCAGAAACATTTATTTTCCATAAAAGGAAACATCTTGAATCGATGCAATGCAAGGTATGTCCAGGAATGATCCAGCTGGGAAATATTTTTAGAAAAATAGCCTACCCAGAGCAATGAGGCGATACTCCTCTTCGAATTACTCCCCTCGGGACTTCACTTACTTATCCCAGCCTCTCCTCCTCGTTTAATAACAACCAGCAAAGTAAAATTTTGGAATGGTCATCAGCTGCCTTTTCGCATTCTCTTTTTATCTTGACTTGCTCCAAGCCGCAATCGATTACCCAGATTTTCTAAAAAAAGGTCATAACCTGAGATGAACCATTGGTCAACGATTTGACCAAAGCATGTTATGAAGTTATGAAGCATAAGCCCAGTATTCCCAGCAGTCGGTTGCCAAGGTCCCAGATACATACATGCACATACATATGTATTGTTATTATTTATATGTTTATCACACGTCGCGGTAGTCCTGGGGTAGAGCGTTAGACTACTGACCGGAGGGCCCAGATTTAATTCCCAGGCAAGCATCTCTGGGCATCTGCAGCTCCACGCAAGCTTTGTGTTTTTTCGGGAACCAGATCTTCTTGGGAAACCATAACCGGCACAGGGAAAGGAGCTGGCCCCCTACCCTGATGTGTGAATTTCACACGCCGTCGGGCTTAATAGTGGGTGAACTCTACCATCACCTACCCAACTGACCTTAGGGTTGATTGCTGCGTTTATGGTTTTTTATTACAGACATACGATATATAATATAATTTTTCATATTTTTTGCCGTTGCAGAAGTAATTGTTTGATCAATCTTCTTAATTTCATTTTATCATTCTTATTATTACATTCTTAATTTGAAAAATTATTTCCTGCATTGATAGGCAACTGGTAAAATAGTTCGACGTGATTTTTTTCTCGATGTAATGTATTTTTAACTGTTTTAATAGCGAATAAATTATTAAATGCTGAATAATATACATAATTTTATCCACTTTTTTAGTTTTAGATACAATTTTGTCTCCTTATCAGATCAACGTGCAATAAAACAACGGATAAATGTAAACGGTTAAGTTTCAGAATTTATTCATAAATGGGTTCTTGAGACTCTAGGGCAAATTGTGCCTATGGGCTCGAGCGAATGTGTCCAGCTTATGGGCTCAGTGAGTGAGTAATCCCGCAGTTTGCTTACAACTTATTTTACTGCAAAATAAACTTCTCTGATTATTAAAGAATAACTTTTTTTAATCATTTTAACAGGTATATATTCATAATAATAAAGTAGCAAAGCATATCCATGGATTGCTAATGTTGTTGGAAGGAGTCCTCATCAAATATTTTTGTTGTAAGCGTTCTGCCGGTCCAGAGAAGGTTTCTAAATATTTATATTACGGAATATAATATTTTTATAATTTTTCACAAGATTATGGTATAATATTGCCTCTAACGCTGCTCCGAATCTCTTTATACGAGGGTCATCCGGAAAGTAGTACCCGTTCGTGAAATAAAGACACAAAAGTAAATATTAACAAACATAAAAAATTTTATTTGAAAGAGGATACTTTAAACTACTTCTCAACATAATCTCCAAGCAAATTAAGGCATTTGTCATAACGTGTGACAAGTTTCTGTATTCCTGCTGCATAGTCCTTCGCCGCCAGCTCATTGAGATACGCGAGGGACCCATCTTGCACAAATTTTTGCATAATGCAGATGGTGTTTAACAATTTCATGAACAATTGTTCGAGAAACATTGGGAAAATGCTCACAGATGTCATCAATTGTGACGCGCCGATCGTTCCTCACGAATTCGTCAACTGAGCTCACCAGTTGGTCTGTAATGACAGACGGTCTCTCCGAACGCTCATCGTCGTGTGTGTTCCCCCTCCCCATGTTGAAGTTGCGACACCACCGCCGAACAGACGACTCGTCCATTACATTGTCTCCATACACCTCCTTTAATTGGCGATGAATATCACATGGGCGAACGTTTCTTGCATTGAGGAATTTAATCACTGCCCTCACTTCACAACTGGCGGCGTTCTCAATTTTTTTAAACATTGTAAACAATCACAGAAACAACACAGGCAATGCTAGCGTCACGCAACTTGGCTCAGAGAAGGCAGACAAGCCACTGAAGCTATCTGACCTCGTCCAGCGGCTACTCGCGTCGTCAGCACTTCATGCGGCACGAACGGGTACTACTTTCCGGATGACCCTCGTAGTAAAAAGCTCCGTAAAACCAGCCTAATAAAGTGTTCCTTTTGCTATAGCAACTGGTACGGTTAAAGTAATTCTTAGAATACTCGTAGGTGAAGTGAAAATATCTTGTTCTTATAGAAGGAAAAGGAATTAAGCACTATATTCAGTATGTATCTTATTATGTGCACTTAATTAATGAAGCGGATTTACGGGCAGTGTTAGTTTCCTTTTATGACATGCCATTCCTTGTAGTAATTTCCCTTTTCGTTGATCGGAAAATGTTCTATCCTCCCGTATCAGCGGAACAGTGAAATTATTATATTTTCTCATCGATTTTTAGCGTTATTTAGCTGCCTGCATTTCACTGACGAAATAAAATATGGATTTTTCCACATAATTATAAATTTATTTTTAACTCAAGGACGTAAGAGGTTCTGTCCGTTTTGTTGTGCCATCAATGAACGGGATCAGTTTGGAATTATTGCCCGTATTTTATACGAGTGCTTCGTGAAAATTCATTGACCCCCTATCTATGTTCTACAAGGTTGAGTTGCAAAATTGCTATCGAGGCAGTGTGCACCCCAACCCCTCTCGACATAGCCGAGACTGTAAGGTGCTCCCCTCTCTCTCACTTGGTAAATAAACGGCACTTTTTCCGACTCAGCGAACTCAAATCTTTTTTTCTTGGCCGAGACAGCAAAAACCGTTGTTTAGGGCTTAGGAGCGCGGCGTCGTGGCGCGTAAGGACCGATCAATACGACGCGTAATTCGCCGAACTGCGTCCGTAAACTTGGACAGTGGGATCCAGGAATAAGCATCAGACTTCATCCTCTATATTCTGTAGATGTGGTGGCTGTTACAGTAGTTTCCCGCATTCGGGAGATGAGTTCGAATTTCCGTGGAGAAGGATATGTTTTCGTTGCCATCCATATAGAAAGTTTCAAGTGGCTTTTAGTTTGAGAAAACAAAAATTTATGCTCATGAGAAGGTAAAAATTTTCCCTCCCCGTAGATTCCATGGAATGCCAGCTGTTTGCGTGCGTTCCCAGAGGCTGAGCTCCGCGTACTGTTGTGGAATCCCCATTTAACGTTCTAAGCAATCCCATCCTCCCCGTCCACATAATTATAGAATTCCTGCTAGTCCTGAGCAGTTTTCGTGGAAAGAGATGCTTAATAATAAAGGGAACTAGTGCATCTAATGGAATTATGAAACGCGAATAAAAATCAAAGTACTTACTCCAATAATTTTTGTATCCAGAGGTCGCGGTTTCGCTGTTTGAGTGGCATTCTCAAAGCATTGGCACAGAATTATTTGAGGATGACGTCCAAACCTTAAAACATGCGGTTTGTGATTGATAAAAATCTGTTGAAAATTGTCATGTTTTCTCCCAGTTGTAAAATGACAAACTGTAGCTTCCTCAGTACCTTACGTGTGGAGGGTAATGACAAAAAAAAACGATGCAAAAATTCTTTCCAGCATTCCTGAGTTCTCAAAAATCAAGTTTCCTGAATTACCCAACTCTTGACTTATCCGACTACCCGGGAATTCGGTCGCCTCACCTCATCACAACCCATGTAATTTGAGCCCGAGCGACATCAGAATAGTGTGCGCCTGTGTGCAGAAACGGATTCTAATATGCAGTTCAATTTCCTCCAAACAGGGAAGTTCGTGGGCCGTGCGGGGAACTCTGGGACCGGGCGCCACCTTCGGGGAGTCCGTCCTGCGAGACACTCCGAGGCAGTCGACGGTCGTCACAAGGAGTCCCGTGGAATTGCTGAGAGTCGAGCAGAGGGACTTCAGATTGATGTGGGAGGTAAGAGGAGGGGGCGGGACCGTGTGGTGTGCTTGTGCGAGGGATGGCAATCTCATCTCCCTCTCGAAATCCCTTGGCACTCGGTGTGAAGCAAGGGGGTTGAGTGGAGGGGTTGAAACCCGCACTCCAAACCTCTCTCCTACCTCCACCCCACCTCCTTCGAGGAGGAGCCCGGGGGATCTCGTGGATTCGTGGCGCCCCTAATCCTCCTGCCCTTTAAGAAAAAATATAAACACGACCCTCTACTGAAATTTTATCCAAATCATACCGACGGATAAAGGATTTTTTTAAATTAATTTATGCCAACATGCATTATTCGGACCAATTTATCCTTCCATATCCTTTAAAAAATTCTAATTCTCTAATCCATTTAAGCATGCCTATTATTTTTAATTGGATGTGTATACATATAGTATCAGGAGTCGTGGCAGAGGAACCAAACGAGTAAATTTGTAATCCCCGAATAATTTAATTTGCGTGACCTGGGTCTTAAGTTGAGGTATTTGAGTCACGGGTTCCATTTGTAGTGATGCAATCTTCTTAGACTCTCAGCCAAAATTTGTAACAAAATCCGGGTCGTACATTTTAAATTATTTCGGGGTGACAGCATTTTTTATTTGATTCCGATAAGGAGGAATTTTATCAAGGGACGGATGGACAACATTAATTCTATCTGGGCAGAGCGTCTAGAATTGTCAATGGAAGAGTTCCGGGTTCAATTCCGAGTGATTGACTCACCTTTGATCCTCAAACAAACCCGTTGAGTGAAGATGTTAAAAAATGGCTTCTCAACACTTTCATATGGAGCGTGGTTTTGGACGGCGCGGAAACATGGCAATTGAAGAATTGAAGAGGGCGTTGGGGAAACGATGAAGGGGAGGGAATAGGATAGTGATGTTGGACGGAATAAATGAAGGAAGGAAGTATGCGGAATTGAAGAGGGACTTTAAGTGTAGAATGTCAGGTTGTGTTTTTATTGCGAGAGGTAAGTATTTTATTGTACAATTGTTTAGGCTGTGTCCACCCAAAACCTACTTTACCGCTAGAATACCAATAATAATAATAAATATCTTAATCGTGTTTTACTCCTCTCTTAATTTGAAGCATCGTAAAACCCAGTAAGGTCTCTCCAGTTGTATAGTCAGCCTCCCTGTCCTAACAGATATAAAGTGTATCATATATAAGACCAGCAGCTGACTTACATCTGACTCTTCCCTCGCCAGACTGCAGTGAAGCCTCACTTTTGTTGCTGCTCAGAAATTTTAGTTGTCCCACCTCTGAGGAAAGGCTAAATCAAACTCTCAGGATGTAACTTTGAGACTCGATTTGATTAAATATTAAATGAAACTTAAGGTAAAATATCTTTATTGCAACAAGGTAACGTTTCCACTTATTGTATTACTATGTTCATTGCTAAAAATTCGAAAGCTTTAGCGAAAAAATTAAAGGTTTGGATCATTTAATTTCGGTATAATTTATGAATTATGAAACCTATTTTTAAGAGAAGACTCCTCATTGTTTCGTATTTCCAACCATTAAAGACCTTGGCGTTATAATTGACCAGAAACTAACTTACTCCGACCACATACAGACTTTAAAAAATAAAGCTATGTCCCTACTAGGCCTTCTTTACCGCTTCACAGAAATTAAAGATCCAATTGCACTCCTTTCATACTTCTCAATAATTGTCCTTCCCATCATATCATATTGCTCCCCCATTTGGTCCACCTCATCCCCAACTAACCTTAAAACCCTTGATTGCATCTCTCACTTCTTTGCCAAAATAGTCAAACACCGAGTCCCACATTACCGCAATATGTCCTCAAATACTGTTCTGTCTTCCCTATCCATTTCTAGTCCCCAAAGCTGCAGACTTAAAGCTGATTTAAAACTCCTCTACAACACCCTAAACTCAGCTATTGATTGCCCTGAACTGCTATCTTTCTTCAACTTCAGGATACCAACCCGATCCACCCGCACCCACTCCCTACTCCATCTGCCTATTCCTAGAATATCTCTCACCAAGCGCTCACTGTTATTTCGCCTCTCCTCCCTTCTAAATTCACTCCCTCACACTGTCGACCCCTTTAACTTATCATGCAACAACTTCACCACCCAAGCTTTATCCCACCTTTCAGTAAATTAAAATTTTCCCCAGTCCATGCTTGGTTCTCGTTGTTATAGTTATGCTGTTATTGTGTTTTGTCCTCTTTCATGTTTGTTATATTTTTCACTGTAAAATGGCGCTACTGCTGTATGTGAACAATTTTTAAAATAAAATAAAATGATGACCACACGGTCCCAATTTAAGTCTATCTCATCCGCTGAATTGCCACAATTCGCCGATTTTTGCGTGATATTATCAAATCGCGAGACAAAGACGCTAATATAAATCGCCATGAAATTTGTTCATCCTTTTTAATGCATTAGCTTGCACAGGAAAATACGACCACTTAGTTACATGGTTGTACTCTCTTAGCAAATCGATGTAAATTCACGAATTAAATTGGAAATAACTTTTGGTAACTTCTCTGCTTAGCCTCTTATCCTTCTGGAGATACTTTGATATAATATTCTATGTGAAGGAGGAGCACTTTGTCTTAAAAAAGGCGTAAGTAGACCCTTTCCAAAGACGGCTCCCGCCGCATTGCGGGGTTTCGCTTCACTGTGGCTACCTTACCCCGTGGAGCGTTATTGAATAGACACACACGGAAAGTGAGCATGGGATGGTTTACATGGCGGTAGGAATAGGATAGTTGCTATTGATACAGTTATTTATGAAGAAATATTTGGCGACGTAGATGAAGTCTCTCACATTAAAAGAATTCAGCTTGTATTATGGTAAGATGCGAGTAATAGCAATTTAAAGTTATGTAATGCAATACAATTAATAATTAATTTTCGAATGAATTTGTAAGTAGAAAGAGTCGCGAAGGGTTTTTGTAATTTAGCATAAACTTAAAGAATTGAACTAAGTAATGACTTTATATACCACACATCTAAACTTGAAGAGCACCGATGGCGAAGAATACCATTTCTAGGCCACATTTCACTCAGGATACAACAAATACTCTCCAAAAACAAAATCAACACAGCTTTTTACAACACACATACTTTTAAAAACATATAAGGTTCACCCAAAGACAAAACTGACATGATGCAACAAAGCGGGGTTTATAAACTCAATTGTGCGGCCTGCAACGCCATCTATATTGGATAGACGGGGGGGATATTCCATATCAGGATCAAAGAACGCCGTTCATGCTTCACAAAGAAAGACAACAGATCCCAATTCGCCAAACACCTCTTGGATAAAAATCACACCAGTAACTTCGCAGCAGACATTCTTCACACTGAAATGAAAGGACGCAGGTTGGTTTTGGAGGAGTTGGAAATTTGGCAATCCCTTCAGTCTGACAGGTTTTTAGATGGTCAATGAAACATTATACCTCTCCCGTTCCCCCCTCCTAAAATTCTTAAAAGACTCCAATATCTTTCCGCACCAACTTCACCCCCACTAAGGCAGTGATGATCATCGACCGTCCCTTAACAAAGGTCAAACCATTGTAGACAAAGACCCCCCTAATGTGTTTTTTTCCGCCGCTATTTCTAAGAACGGTGGAGTATTATATCGTGTTCATCATTTAACGATCATTTAATTAATATAAACTTCCACAAATTTGAGCCAGAAACCTTCCAATATATACCTTCCCCCTCCCCTAGCCCACTAATAGGTTGCTGCACCTGCACTCAACTTACCCCCTCTCCCTTACTCCCCCTTGCCTTCCTCCCCTCTTGGAGCGAGAATGTATAAGTTGAAAAATTCATCGAAACCATGGTCGTGAAATATTAAATCTTTACTGTGGAAGTGTACATTTTATTTTTACCCTCATCATAAGTAATGACTTCTTCAGCCGGATACGTTTTGGAAGCAGCCAAAGCTGAAAATTTTTCAGTCACCCGGATTCCTAAAAAAATGAGAGGCGGTTGATAAAGTGTCAATATTTTTGCATATTGGTGGTATCTTTGTTTTAAAAATATCACAACACTGTCATGGTGAACTTATGAAACCTCATTCATGGTACAGGTACCAAAGGAAGGATCTAAACGAGAAAAGTTTATTTTGAGACACCGAGAAAGTTCAAAGCAGAAAACCACGTTTTGTGATAACATGCTATGAAAAACTTTCAAAATCTCAAATATTGTTCTCACACATTTGGGCCTCTTCAATTTAAAATTATCTTCTTAACTTTTAAATGTGCGTTTCGAATGCTTTTCCTTGGCTGCAGAGTCGTCAATACCTCAAAATTGTGGAGAACTGGGGCAGAACGTAGGTTTGGGACTCAGAAAAGGAACTTTAACGTTGGCTTCATACATTTAGAACTGGTGTTTTCGCTCGGCAAGTTCAAACAACAATCATTTCATAATTAAACTTCGGTTATAAAAATTGATAATTTGAAGCCAGATCCTATATATTAATAGATTATTTCCTTCAAACCATATTTGAAAGTATCAAATTAAACGCGTCCAATCAGAATGCAATCCCAAAAATACCACTTCCCGTTTCCTGAATTATGTGTTTCAAACCCACTGCTTCAAATCTTGGGTGGTTTCAATAGTGAGCATTATGATATGTGGAACGTTTTTCTTTGGTCAAAGAATGTATTCATGGTCATATAATCTAGAGGTAACGTTTTCTTCGTGTGTACGAATGTTTCATCTAAGTTCTATATATTTTTTATATCATTTCGGTTATTTTAAATGGTGTACTCCGCCACTACATATTGAAAATCCATTTCGTTGAAACTGTTCATTTTGATCGAACCTAAGTGCAAAATTGAATGGGAACAATGACTCCAAACAGAATACTTTTAAAGATATTGAGGTATTTCCGTCTAGACATGTGTAACATAGCATATAATGCGTGTCCGTCGACACCACATTCTAAAATATCTGTAGTACTTTACTAAAAACACGACAAAATGCAACGTTATACAAAGGAAAGAGCAAGGCATGGGGATTGACAGGCAAGGGGGTTGCAGTAGTCTGTGAATGCAGAGATTCTTTCAGTGAGGTAATTGAATTTTGACACACCGGAGCGGTCTGCATTGTTGTATTTGTGGCCTTTTGATTATGAGGGTTCGTAGAATTGGTTTGCCTAGCGGTTCGATGTTGATAGAGGGATATGCTTGGAGAGGAGAGACCTTGCTTGGATCCGAACTCATGTAGAAATGCATCTGGAGTGTTTGGGCTAACAGTTGAGGTGCCGTTGAACTGACGAGAGACCTTCCGTTGTGTAATCACGGGTGATGAGAGACGATACCGAGAAACCCATGTCTGCATTCCTAATGATAATGTTGGTGCGTCAATGTTTGAGGTTATCGGGCTCATTTGAAGTTTGATTATCTATATGTTTAAGGGGCTTGCTGAAGGTATTCGAAGAAGATATAGTTTACTTACGAGATTGAATATTGCACTGCTCACATTTTAGTTGATGTGAAAATTATTTAACTGATGTTTTTTTTTATTCTAGTCTATTTTGTGCGATTACATTTTATCTTTGCCCGACATATTCACAAACCATTACAACGGAAATATTGCATTGGTTTATCTCCACCAAATTTTCTGTTATCGTTCATATTCCCAAATAAATTAGGCTCAACTTTTGGACGAAAGGTTCCCACCATCATCTTTTACGTCGCGGGTGGTCGGCTGGACTATTATCAAAATTAATGCACATTTGTAAACGTTTTCTTCACTGCTTGGACGGTATATAAAACTGATCCTCACACGCCATAAGACATGATAACCAATTGAAAATTATTATACCAGCCACTTAATTTTAAAAGATATTTTTTGGCAATTTTTAAAGGCATGGAGATAGCTGGAAAAAATCGAAAAACACTCAAATTCATGTATCAAACCAAAGTATCACTAGCATGTAGTTGCAATGTACTGTGTCTCTAGTCTTGAATAAAATGAAGACGGTATCGGTGCTAAACACGAGTAGTGACGCAAAGGACAGTATTAAAAAAAACGAAGAAAACGCCATACTATAATACCAGATTTCTCGGCATAATAATACTATCCTAGCGGAGAAATCCTTTAAAATAATTTCTATTGCATAGGAAGATCATCTTAGATCTTAACAATTTTTTTCCAATTACGGCATAGATATACGATACTACGTGACGCACCAAATGGCATCCGATTTTGGAGCACGTCGATAAGTTATGTTCCGCCGGTTACCATTGATTTGTACAACTGGGGCGTGATGTCACTCTTCTGGATTATTCGAACCTCAAATATTAATTACCATTCAGGGTTAGTCCGCTGGATTTTCAGTGGCTATTTAATTGTTGAAACTGTCAGCTCAAAAAGAATTCTTGCCGCGTACCCTACGTTCATCACTGCTTATTTTGACTTTGAGTAGAATATGCATATTATGTATTTGCAAATATGTATATTACTTTTATTATGTATTTGCAAATTTGTATGTACTTTTAATCGTCCTTTCGCGCTCGTAGCATACTCTTTCATGCACATTCTTTCAACTGGCGCCAACATCAAGGTATGTCGTAATTCCCTTATCTGGCCTCTTCTATTTTCATGAGCCAACCCCTTTTCTACCCCTGCTGAGCCTTCTTTAGCTGCCTTTTATCATGATTCAGTTTTCCTTTAGAACGACTTTTTTGCGATGCTTCCTTAACTTCTCAAATTTGTAAAAAAAAAAGTGGCGGTGCTGCTAAGTAGTCCATTTGCAGTCACGAGTGATCATCAGAGATTTTAAAATCCAGAGAGTAGGAGTGATGCACTATGGTCTTCTATTGATTGAATTTTTTTGGATCAAAGATCCTCCCATTCTCCATAGGATTTGTTATCATGGTGTTCAACAGAAAAGTGGTTGTCGATTGGTTATACTTGGAAATGGTATGAAGTATTTACCGTTTTAAGTGTTTGTTGACAAATGTAAAAAAAATCAAAGGATTACCTCCATCGTAGTGTTTGCCGTGAGATTCTTCGGGTACTTTTCTTTTCTCATTAAGGAATGTGCTATTAAAATTAATTTTGGACTAAGTTGGTGATGAACATTTGACGTTACGCGAAGTCCTTTGGTTCATTGATAGTCTTTTCATTATTTATTCCACGCTAGTAATGAACATGAGCATTTTACCATCAAAACTCTTAAAATTGACGCTAACATGTGCCAAGTTATCATTAACGAGTAATTATGGTGATCAGAAGGGAGCATTCAATATGCCTTTAAATTGGACCGTAATCTGATAGCGTTCCTCTTTTCTTCTCCTAATGAATGAGGAAGTTTAAGAGATTACGTTGTCTATACGAGTCTCCTTGCCAAGAACTGCTGACACACGGAGTCATTAATATTTATATCCATCATGTTTCTTCTGCGACATATCTTCTAACCTTTGCGTTTCTTTCACTAACCGAATAGGAATAGCCATAATATTTTTTCTGTCTATGAATGTATTTAAATGAATATTGAAGAATTTTCAAATGGATTAATCGCATATTATGAATCAGGAGCAAGTTTTCGATATGAAAAGTTTCTTTGAACATCGAAAACTTTGAACGGAATTGGAATGAGGCTTACTATGTAGTATGTCGAGTACTGTCTTGTTGAAAACATTTTTATGAGTATAAAAGTTTTTAATGGTTTGATTTTCACATTCCAATTTTTAATTATTTATGGTTGAATATGTTCCCAGATCTTGTTGTAATTTTATCACGCTTCGACTGGAACTATTATTATGATAGGTAATCTACCGGTAAAGGTAGGTTTGAATAGACACAAGCCACCTAACGGTATAGCGACGATTCCCGGTCTCTCAATGAAACACAACCTGACATCCGAAATTACAATGAACACCTCTTCAATTGTTCCTAATACTTCCTTCCTCCCTTTATTCCGTCCAACATATTTTGTCATGCTCCAACCCCTTCCTCGCTTGCCCAAATTCTCCCCTCTATTACAGTTTCCAACATCCCAATGTCAATTGAAATGCTCTGAATTCCATCTTTCCGGCCTGTTTTTGATTTCTTGCAATATTTTCTTCTCCGCCCCTTTCACCATGTCCAGCACTTCCTAGATTGTTTTCCTTTCAGTCCACTTCACCTTTTCCGTCGTTCTCCACGCCCACATTTCAAAAGCCTCTGATCTATGCCTATCAACCTGATTCAAAGGCCGTGTTTCCGCGCCGTACAAAACCAATCTCCATATTAAAGGTTTGATGGGACATTTCGTAACCTCCTTACTCAATGTCCCTCTCATCAATTCACTCATCGATGTGAAAGCCTTTTTGCCTCACGTAATTCTCCTCCTTACGTCTCTATACTGTGACTGTTTTAGTCCAAAACACTTCCGAGTTGCGGAAGCTGTTCCACGTGCTCAAATTTATGAACTCCTATTTTGACTTTTAACTTGCCCTTTCTCTCCCTGGAAAGCCGTATGATGGGCTTTCCAGGAAGAGAATTAGCATTCCGCAATCTTCACATTTGTGAATCATCACGCGAATGTATCTTCACTATTATCATTGCGAGTATGAAAAGTGTTAAAAAATAAATCAATACTAGCTGTCTCGTTAACAAAATATGTCATATATAAAGCCATTGAAAACTGTACTAAATGATATTTTCGAAATGATGGGGACTTTAAATTAACTTTCCGAATTGAAATTAATGCGCATTTTTTTAACTTCTTAAAACTATTTAATTATGCCATTCGATTATGTCTTCTGCATCTAAACAATAGCTCGCAAGCCGATGTATATGGGTGGAATGGGAGGTGTTATTTAGCCATGTATGCAGCAGTATTTGTTTATATATTTACTTAGATATATGATAGCCATTATACAAAATCACTACTGCAAATACTGTCATTCATGATTAAGTACACCATGTTGTGTTGTGTTTGACTCATGAATGAAATTTCTTGCACTATGTACTTTTTTGTGCTTTACCTTACTTGGAATTCTCAAGGAGGTATGCACATTTCTTTGGCGCATACGTAATTACCTTTAACTGTTCACTTATGCTATTTGTTCATGTTGTTTTAGTTTTATAGATCAATGTGGAAGTAAGACTTTTTCATCCCACGACATTCATTAGTTTTTTTCAATCTCTTGAAAGGGCAAATATCCGAAAATGTTGGCGTTTAATGTAATCTTCTTGATTATTTTTATTCCGCTATGGTACACTCCAAATTACTTTTCAATGCTTTTCCACAAGTGTCCTTCTTCATGGTCTTAAGTACGTTCTATACAACCATATTTAAATATTGAGGAACTCGAAATAAAATTTTTACAGACTTACGAAAAATTCTTTTTCTTTTTTTACATTCATGGAATTATAGATGTTTCTCATTTCATAAAACCATTTTTTTACTTCTTCATAAGTGCTCCCAGTTGTATGCATGGTAACGATTCCAATAAATATAGAATTTTAAATAAACAAGATAACACATTCCAGGAATGGTATTATCTACTCACAGATAGTATTTTAATAATGACATTAATTTCAATTATTTTAACGTATGGATAAACATTTGATTAGTTACTCTGAAAGCGTTTTAATCGTTTTCCCGAACAAATCTGTCCCTATTTGTGTATGTTAGTGATTGTTTGTTTATCTATGTATATTGGTATGTACGCATGTGGTTTGGAAATTTTAGTCATTGCAACTGAAAAACTTTTAATTTATTGTTATAAAAATGTCAATAGATCACACATACATTCATGTTCTGTGATTCATATTATAACAGAACAATAATAATTACAATATATCATATTATACAAAACATATATAGTATGTCAATTAAATTAGATGGTTTCTTCAGACAGTTATGAAAATACATTATATCAAATATCTGCAGCTACAACTGTGGGTTGAACTTTTATATTACGTATTTTAACTAAAAATTAATTTGATAATGCTTTTTGCGCGGTGTAAATCAAATGTTGACTATATATTCAAATTGAATAGTATTGATGAATATTCATTCTAGAATAAGTAAAACCTCCGCAGCTACTGTTTCTGATAACTGTTCGTAAAAATGTAATTTAAAAAATATTTTTTTAGTTTATTCATGACTCATCTGTATCAAATGATTTCACCTGATAGATTACTTTAAAAAAATTGATGACTCCTTGCCAAATGAAAAACCTATTCTTTAATTATTTTTAATGTAAAATAAAATAATTAGATTTCATTGTTAAATTCAATTGAAAAACAAGCCTTAAAAAATATTGTCAAAATTCCATGTTTAGGATGGGTAAAAAGTATTAGGGGTATTGCATTTTTTGTATACTTATAGTTACCCCTATATGTACGTTAAGTAAATGGTCTTTCAAATTTAGCAGCATATCCACAGGAAATGCATATTGTTGGTATGTAAATACATTTAACAAGCCAGAGTAGTGGTCAAAGGAGATCAAAGCAAGTGTAAATCGAAGTCTTTTCGATCATTTTTTTGAGGGAAAAAAGTAGTCACAGTTTTCTTTAATTAGGCGGATATCGTTTTGCGTTGGGAAAATTTAGTGGAAAACATTACGATTGAAATCACAAAGCGGGGAGGAATGATATTTTCTTATTGATCTTTTGTAATAGTAGTATCACCCCTCATACTTTTGAAAATGAATAAAATAATGGTTTAATACTAGTCTTTAGCGAGGTAATTAGCGTGGTAGCTAAGTAGGCATTTTGTTGGGTATATCTGATTTTTTTTATTTGGGCTCGTAAAAATCTGTGAGCTGATAATGTAATGTGGTCATGAACAAAACTTCATTTCAAACCCGACGCCCATCGTTATTTAAATCCCTTCTTGTACGTCGCAGAAAGTGTTATTTCCTACGCTAGAATGGTGAGATGAAGGAAACTTTGGGAAACAAAAACGTTTAAGCACGGATTTTGCTGGTAGTCATTTAGAAAAGACTACGTAATTTATTTCCTGTTCATACTCGTCAAAGCTCACTGAAAGCAAAACTAAACTTTCACACATATTTGATATTATTTGTAGACATATATGCATGATTGATAAAAATTTCGGTGTGATACCATGGCGTGACTCTAATCATAGTGGCAAAAATAAGTCCACCACTGAGCTGCATCGTAATGTTATCCCTGCATTTCTCATACAACCTAGAAACGGTTTTGTGTCGTTCATTCCTTCATTGGTCCTCGCGCTGATATGTCCCATGGCACGTTTTTCGTGCTCGATCATTTGAATCCGTCTGCAAAGGTTCGCAATTCAATAGTATTTTCCATGATGTCCTGATGAACTATAACGTCTCGTGCCTCGGTTTGATTACTTTCCCTCTCCTTCTCGTCAAAATCATTCATGGGCCTCTCTTCGCCCACCTTTGGAAGAAACACCTTTCGTACTTGGCACAGACGGAGGGGATTGGACCTTTGGTCGGCAGAAACGCGGTCAGGAAACCAACTACCCAGCAAATAACCCGAAACAGGGTTTAATTGAAAGTTCTGGAGATAGTGGTAATAGTGTAACAATGGTAATAATAAATATATAAATAAATTGTATTCCAAAATAACAAAGTAATCAACCTGAAGGTCGGTTTTATTTATGACGGTAGAGCTGACATATATTGCTAAGCGCTAAGGGTGTGAAATTCACAAACAGAGTATCGGTACCAGTTCTTTTCCCTGTGATGCCTGCTGTTTCCCAGGAAGACCTGGTACCCTAAAAGTATTTTTTTAAATGTATCATGTATACAGATAAATAGCAGACTTAATTCCTTTCACCATTTTTTCGACTGCCTGATTTTCAACCTGTGACGCGCCTTCGAGTCGGTGGATTTAGTCCCTGAAATTTATTTTTAGTGTGCGAATTGAATATAGTGGTACTAGTGATCAATTCGAATGCTTCCAAATTACCTTCTTTCCGCATATTTTCACGGCATAATAACGGTATCTTACGAAAGAGACACTTTTGTCCATTGCCGTTGGCAGGGGTGATATGATGAGTATCGAGAGGGCCGGCAAATTCAGGGACCGCCCCGGGTATTTTCGTCGTCCTTCCATGCTAAAACTTTTTTCCCTCTCTGCTAATCTTCCATTTTCTGCTCCTGCTTTTGTTCACGTTTCACTATCTTGAAAAAAGTTATCTTTTCATATAAATTTTATGGACCATTTCCTGCAGCCAAGGTTATTATACTTCGCTGTCATTATTTCTCTCACCTGATAAAAATCTTCCGTGTTCGTTCTGTTCTGCTTATGAGTATTATTTTCCTTTTGTTCCTTGCATAGTGAATAATTCTGTTGAAATAATATTGAAGAACTTGTAAAGTTTCCTTTTTATATTTGAATTATGTTTTCCATTCTTCAACTGCAAATAGGTATCGCCCCTTAAAAGGAATTGTTACATTATATTTTTTAACAACCAATCTGACTTTTATCTCCCTTAGCTCTCTTTTCTCATCTGCATTATGCTCTTGCGTTAAACCACATTCAGTGACTAATAAGATCTACACCAATTAAAAAGACTTAATAATCTCAACATACGATTTTTGATTCGCTTTCGAAAAAGTATAGGCAACAAGTATCAAGGATGATTAATTTTAAGCGTAATTTTTCTCTATAAGGAATCGAATCCAAAAAAGAGACAATTTTCATGTCGTCTTCATATATTTAAATTTGGGTCCCCGAGATTCATGTAGACTATCATATTTTCTGCAATTTTATGAATGATTCGGGACGCGAGTGAACATCCCAGTCTTCCTTTCTTCATATTGGATGAATGCTAATAGCGTGAAAGTATCGCGCTCTCGTAGCCAAATGGAAGAGCTCCGAATCTTGACGAACGCTTCCCAGGCGCTTGCCTGCGCTCGGAATCAGGTCTGCGCTTGGAAACCCTGCCCGACTGAGTCCAAATTGCAGGCTTAAATAAACCGGCGAACTAGCCTGCAGCTGGAGGCCGCCATACCACGCGAGCGAGCTAGCGTAATGCATGAGGAATTAGGGAGGGGGATGCCGGGGGGAGGAGGGACCGAGGCTGGGGACGAGAGAGATAGGGGCCCGTCGGTGGATCCTCTTCGTTTCGGCGCGCTACAGGCTGATGGCCGCGCGATGGTTATTTCCTCTTCACCTGTTCCACTTGGCGCCGGCTTCCGCTTCGGTGAGCTACAATTGTTCCTTATGCATTGGGTAGCTCAGGGTGATATAGTCGGCCAATCGTGGAAGGTTTTTTGAAAATTTTCGAATGGCCATTTCGTAGCGGTCGGGTGGATTCTTCTTCATTTGACCCAGTACTCACCCGCCCATTGATTGCTTTGTTAGGGAATGGACTTCAAAAGAAGAACTTAGGTCACGCCATGAGGAGACGCAGTGCATTGGTCCACACCAAAGATTCGATTTATTTTTTTCGGTAATATTTACGCTACCGCTCTTTCTCCAATGCTTATATAATTTATCGAAGATAAGAAGAGTTACCCGAAGTGTTATTATCATGACTGTGAACCGGACATTATAATCTTGAGCCATTTTTCAGATGCTGACATCCAGATACGATATAACACAAAATAAGTATTTCCCGTTTGTCCCTCACTCCACCGTGATAAAGCAAATGATTTCAAAGAATGAAAAAATCCAAAATATCAATTATTTAGTTGTGTATAAGTTCAAGTTTCATTGGCGTTTGTCAATTATGTAATATATTAATGAATGAAAAAAATCTCGGATCTACGCGGAAATTTTAGTTTTTTCTCATTTATTTGCTTGGAAATACTTGGGGTCAGTTTCAGCAACCTTTTCGTTACCAGCCAAATAAAAATTGATTCAGGAAATATCAGATTTTGGGTGGGTATTCAATTGGGATATGGAATATTTGGATTGGGGTTAAGCACCCAGGTTTCGTTTCAATGAGTCGATTTGTAGCTTCTAGCTAGAATTCTCCCTCCAAAAAAGCCTGGAGATACTTCGATACATCGAGTTGGTGTCGATACTAACTTTGATCTCGACCCGTTGGTACTGACTGATGTGTTGTCGACATATCGTTCGCGATATTCCTGTCAAGGGTGATAATAACGTCAACATCGGTATTAATGTCGAGGTCAATGTTAGGTCCAGGTCGATCTCTAAGGAAAAATTTCATGCATACGAAATTTGAGAGAGAAATAATCTGTATGTTCACATACTATATGTTACATGCATTAAGCCAAAGGATTCCACGTGCGTCAAAAATGATGCCTATTATCTGCCAGCCATTGTAATGGTAACGGAAATCTTAAAATAATAAGGTATGCAGTAGGCTTTAAAATGTCGTCCGATCGTACCCTGTGGGAATCATATCCATATATTTAACAGAGGAGACGACAGATGTTGAACATTGTCGACGCGGTACTGGATGCTTAAGCGACATTGGATGTCGATGCCACATTGTGTGTCCACATCGACAATAATGTCGACCTAGAAATCGTCGACATTTGCACCACCAACATCTATCGTCTCTGGTCGACAATGCCCTGATGTCGTATCGAGACGTCAAAAAGCCGATTTCGCACATCCCTAAATCCATCGATTTTTAAAGCATGCCTACGATATCTCTCTGACTCCTCCAGCTGATTTCAATTTCCTCAATTTCAGTCCTTCCCAAACTGAGGGTTGTTAGATCTGAAAGGAAGGCATGAGTAAAAACAGTGAGATTTCTACACGATGTCAATTACATATGTTTTGGTTTAAAAAATTGGGCATTTGATTTAATTTTCCTTTCTTTCGCATAGTGCAAGTTAATACCTAAATTTCACGCAATACTCTAAAACTTCCGAGTCTAGGTCAATTGCCAACTGATCGTCTCCCATGGTTCATTGGGTCGGTTAAGCAAGCAAGGATCTTTAACTATTTCGGTACACATCCAAGTATAAGCCATGAACTCCCTTAGGCGTAGTTCACCCTTAACTGTGCAAGTTTATGATGCGCCAGTTTTGTCTCACCTGTTCAGGAGATGTGTTTACTCCCCTCTTTAAATTATGCATCCATCTCAGCGTTGGGCCTCCGCATTCAAAAGAAGCCTGCTAATAACGCATTAGACAAAGGAGTGGATCGATGTAAACTAGTTTTTTTTTATTTTAAAGTGATTCTATAATGATAAAAAAGTTGCCTCAGGTGTTCTTAGTTTTTTGTACCGAATTCGTCAGATATAATTTTAATATCTTTAAAATAAGTTCATAAGGTCACATTCTGTAGATGTTTTTGAAACATGATACACATCATGTCTTTTAGCCTTCATCATTGATAAATTAAAATTCTAGCGGGGTTCTATAAAATGTTAGTAAAGCCTCCAGAACGAGGAAGTGCTTTTAATGGTTATGGAATAGAAAGGATTGTTGGCGGAAATCCAAAGGATGCAGGAAATGTTGATTCAGATCGTTTTGATTGGAGATGGGAGGTTGAAGACTGTGATAGGGGGAGAATGTTGGCCTAGGGAGGAATGGGTAGGAAAAGGATGGGCATGTCGGACGGAATGACAGGAGGAAGGAAGAATACGGAATTAAAGAAGAGCTTATTGTACTGATAGATGTCAGGTTGAATATTTTTAGGAGATAGATAGATAGATAGTGGTCTTTATTTGGGCGAAATTAGGACCAAATGGTCCCTTCTTCCATTTAACCCATCGTCGTTTAGATATTATATTAGGCATTAAACTTATAGTTACATTCATATGTACACATAAAGACATATAGACAGACATCAATTCATTTATAACAGATTTGCACATCGAAAAGAAAAAAGTATATATATATATATATATATATATATATATATATATATATATTAATACACACACACACATACACATACATACACATACGCACACATACATACCTATATGCATGCACATGCCTACTCATATACATACATATCCACACATACATACATATACACATACACACATAAACATACATACATGCATGCATACACATACATAAATACATATATAAACACGCACATATACACCCATACATACATACATATACATATATAAATTAAGACTGGAGGGAGGTGTATTGGTTTTCGGTCTGTTTACGTCCAAAACTGACCGTAAACTGTAGAATACCAAAAATAATGGAGCTTCCAGATGTAAAAGAAATGTGGGCATGAATGCAGGCCGCGAAACATCTCCCGTGAGGGTTCAAGGGAATGAGGAATAAAATGAGGTTGAAGCTGTTCGAAGGATTTGAGGACATTTCTATATAATCACCTCATTTACACACTGAAAGTGATTTTCAGGGTAAAAATACCATCGTTCATCAAATTTTTAACCCTTTCATTAAACTTAATTATTTTTAAAACTATTTTGGCCTCCTCTTTGCGAATTACTCACTCTAATGACAGTCAACGGCCGTCACACCCCAACAGTAAAAATTTTTTTCGATATATTTTATCTTTTTTAATATATTTACATTATATATTTTTATTTTTTACTTTATTCCAAATAGTAATAGGTATCACGCTATTGTTTTTTATCTGTCGAACTTTTTGCTTACTTCGGCAATTGATAAAATGTATCTCACCGTGTAGATTATTAATAATGTTCCTTCAGGATCAAGGTTTGTTATATTTTTTCAATTTACCCTTGTTCATCCATATTACGAACGAAGGGCGATCGATTTTAGTTCCAAAAACTCTGAAACGAACTACATCCACATAAACTTGCCAATTTTTCATCTTCTTTTACCCTCTATTGTTGTTTTTGGAAATTTTAGCGATAGCTAACACTTTTGGAATTCTTATTTCACTCACACACTTTCCGCTTATCCCCTCTGATAAATGATTGCGCTTTCCTCTCATGGCTCTAGTAGGAGATATACGGTTTTCATTCCCCAATCCGCGGAAGTATCATATTTCAAACACAATTACCCACTGTTAGTATATTTCCTCATGCAGCACTTGAAAAAGTATTTCTGAGTTTTAATAAGATTTTATTGAAACTGTATTACATGAACGACCAACAATATATCAATTTCTTGCTCACCCGGGATTGTGTGATTTATGGATTTTTTCCAAACATTACAGTTACTAAAAAATCCCTGTCCTCTACATCGGCTCGCATTGGGGTATATTAGTCAGAGATTCCCTTATATAACAACAGAAAAAACTCTGAGATATCGTTAGATTATATTCAATAGCAACAATAAAAATATCTTATCAAATGTACTAAGGCGCTATTAAATCAGGCTGGCGATAACTTCGATTTTTCAGCTAAGAGTTCTAACCGATGTGAGTCAGGAGGGGTTCAGGGTCATTTATTTCGTGATTTACTATCCTACTCGAGGAAACAGTAAGGTCTCGGAGGCCTCTTACCCAAGACTATTTTTCTCATCCATCAAATTCCGAGTGTATCGATTACACTTCTGCAATCGGCAACGCAGTTGATACTAAGTCAAGTCTATTCGACTATTTTGAAAATAGCAATTTTAGGTAAACTTCCCGGTGGCGTCGGGTTACGATGGATCAAATATTGCATACAAGCTTTGATCATGTAGTTCCCTGAAATATGACAATGAGAGTATTTCTGAAACGCATTATTTCGCCTAATTCACCCTAATGGTATATTCATTAAATGCTTCTAATGAAGTTATATGTCTCATTAGGTATTCGCGAACTGAGATAGATAACTTTCGTTGAGCCCTCATGTCTTGGTTTACCGCACTGTAAAAGTGGACATACTCACCTTGATATTCCTTCCTCATCTTTTTTTTCTGTCATAGTTTCGGTTTTAATTGTTTCAATTTAGAAAATATTTAAATTGACGTGTTATACCTTATACATGTATGCTCCATTCATCGTAAATCTTAATACCATTATGATTCCATCTTTTTCATAACGTCCTGTTGCGATGATGTTTAGCGGGTTTTTCATGTTTTAAAATTTAGATGAATAACGAAAGTCAGTCCATTGCCTCACCCCCGTCCTTGGAGGAGCAATCCATCTTTCTTCGCCTAGTTCTTCACTTTTGAGCGATCCATCAACGGAGGACCAACCGGTAGCGAGCTGCCGAGGAATAAGTATCGCTAAACCACACAGTCCTCCTCGTGTTGACAAGATGCAGTTGCTTCAAGGAGTCTATTGAACATACCATAAGCAGTCAAAATTTGGTTCGCCAAATTTGGCAAAAATGAGCCCAGAAAATATCTCACACGTTGGACCCCCGCAAATATTTTTTGCTGTTAAATTTCAATTTAACGTAACGCGCAATTCTTGTTACACTGACAGAATAACTCATCAAATGTTATGAATTAGACATCGATATGGTTAAATGTGAGCCTTAATCCACCTTACAGCGATAGGGATAAAAAATTAGAGGCTTCAATCCATTTTCAAATAATCGATAAGTATTTAAAACTGTAGTTGATTTTATACTGCGTCCACATATTTATTGGATGAATTAAGTTTAGGGTAAATAAATGAAATTATGTACGGAATCAGTCAATGTAAGCGATAGGGATGAAATTGGCCTTGAACGCCATTGGAAACAAAAATAAATATTTCATTAAAATAAATATAAGCATATGAAATTATAAGTTAAATACTGGTTGTTTGTGCAGTAAACGCTACTGCATTTAAAAAATAAAAAATAGACACTGGCAATCACAAAAGAAAGGAGACTTAACGATTCGAAAACCTAAATTTGATGCGCAGCAATTATTGGAAACTTAATACACATGGTAAAAATACCATGTTCTGAAAAGTTTTCGCAGTAAAAATATCCAAAAAGAAAAATTGGAAACTTTAAAAAAGGGTTTTACTGCCGATAAGCACGCATTCTTATATCGCATGCTTGTTTTAAAAGTAATTAATCATAGAACATGGAAGCTGGGGAACGCCTAAATGAAAGAATGAAAATGGGGAACGCCTAAATGAACCAGGATGGATGCATTAGGACGGGCTGCACCGAGAAAATTTTTCCGCCAAACACCAAGAAAGAGTGTCCTCTTAAATGATAGGAAATGAACTGGTTCATAATTTTTTAATATATCGGTTACGCACAGGTAGTGTTCGCATTCAACCGCCGTCAGTCAGTCAGAGCAATAAATGATATTCTAAAATAAAAAAACGGCAATATATTAATTAATGGGCGTAATAGTATCATTTAATATGAAAAGAACTTTTTAATAAATACTATTTCATAATATTCAATTAATGGTAGGTGCATAGGGGATCCCTAAATTCGTAAGTAATAATAAGAAACAGGTTAAAGATCATCATCAGTATTTCAACCCGGAGGTTGTCTTATGTGGTTTATTGCATTTCTCACAAATCTACTCTGCCTCAAGGAATTCCAAATCTACTTAATTTTTCTTTTCATTGTCATTGCCCATTGACATTGCTCTTTCCCTTCTACTCATAGGTATAATTCTTTATTTATAATTTCTTTTGTCCATTTGATCTTCTATATTATGCTCCAGGAACAAGATTCTGAAGGCTTTTTTTCTCTTCTTCGGCTAACATCTCCGATGTCTCTTCCCCTTTGAATACCATAACTCACCCGAGTCCTAATATTTACTAAGAGGCGTAGAGCATATACAGGCGTAGAGCATACCTGTACTCGTAACGGTAGGAATTGCCTTAAGGGTTCGTATTTCTATCTTCAAAATATCCCAATGTTATTAAATTTTACTTTAAAAATTAACATATTTTTTCTAGCCAATGGATATAATACCTTGAGTGAAAAAAAATAAATCACACCGCTAATCGGTCTAACATACATTTCTAAATTCATGGTAAATCTTTCCCAACCAAACCAACTAAAATATAGCCTCATATAGTTCGATCTGTCTTAAGCTCTAATGCTGACTTTTTTTAGATTATTTGATTCAAATGCAGATTTAAATCAAGGCATTATTCTTACTCGTATATTTTACACCGGAAATCACTTAAACAGTGAGGAGCAAAATAAAATTCACGGGCACACTTAAATCCAGTGGAGTTCCGCGGAATTCCGCGCACCGGCCGGACACCGGAGTACCTCGGGATGTTGCGGGAGGGGAAGTGGCAGCCTCCTCCCGAAAGGCCTTCCTCTCTTCCCCCGCTTCGAGGGACTCTGAATAATAAATGCGCTATTATCCACCCGCGGGGAAAGAGTAGGTACTGGAGCGGAGGCTTGCGCGCCGACCTTGCCAGGCCTGTAGGCTCCAGTTTCCACACGGCCCCTGCAGCGCGAGTCCCTCGTTTTTTTCCATCTCACTCCTATCTCACTCCTTCCCTTTCATCATCCCACGCCCTTCCCTCACAGAGGATGGAGTGACGCGCGGGGGCGAGGGGAACGAGAGGGTGCTTTTGCTCTCCAGTTCCCCGAGTGGCGTGTAATCAAGGGAACAGAGCGAGTGAAGTGCGCCGCCCCTCGGAAGGGCGTTCGAGCAGGTATGCAGTGCCCGCGCTATCCACCCGCCTGCTGCCTTCGATATAACATACACACGCTCACCCACTGACCCAACTCCTCAAATCGAGAACGCCAGAACACCTTGGCCTGGGCCGGCAGAGGTGTCCGACGCCTGCACCTAACCACGGCTCTTAATACTTGAGAAATATTCGTGTTCAGAGTAAGGGCACAGAAACGGCAGATTTTCGTTAGAGTTTAAGGCTGCCGAAATATCTTTGATTTAAG
Organism: Hetaerina americana; assembly: GCF_022747635.1. NCBI lineage: Eukaryota > Metazoa > Arthropoda > Insecta > Odonata > Calopterygidae > Hetaerina > Hetaerina americana. The sequence continues at coordinate 16,460,444 of NW_027286985.1, forward strand.
TGTTTTTACGTTATGCTAAGGATTCCATCGGGTTTTAGGCGTGGAATTTCTTCCATGAAATTATTGGAATGTATTTACTTAAAGTTTACGGGAAAACTGAAATAACGGGAGTTCTCCGTAAAATTTACTTTCGGTAGTCGACCATGAAGAGGTTATTGGGCGGCTCTTACAAATCTATCACTCAACCAAGCGGGATTCAGATACTCTTTAGAAAAACGATGAGACTTGACTAAAGTTCTGTCCTTTTTTCAGCTCCAAATAAATTTAAGTGTTTTAATTGCTTTATAAAATACACCAAATCCAGGAATTAGGGTATTTACACAAAGTTTACCTGAGAATTTGCAATTTTTTCTTGGCATATTTTCATGAAACACACATTGGTTCAACTTGGAATAGGATATTCAAAGTTGCCTGCCTCTGCTATCACCCGCGGCATCGTTAAGTGAAGAAACATCTATTTTCAATGGAATGAAACTACTCGATACCACTGCCTAACAAACGCAACGTTAAGTAGCTGAAAATCATGTTTTCAACTAATAAATCGATTGGTTCTTCATTGAACCATACAAGAGGAATGCCTTTGTACGGGTTGTTTTCAACTGTACAGTAGAAGGGAAAAATCCTCTCTTCTTGCTCTCTTTCATGGAGAGACTAGATACATGCTCATGGAGTTGGTGGGTTGGAAAAATGATGCATTTTTCCCAACCCTCCCATCTTTTATATCCATCTCATTATAAACAAAATGCACAACTGTTGCAGTAATCAAGAGTTTTTAGCGAGCATTTCGAGTCCAAGGTTATTCAATGTACATTTTAGAATATTTGCTAATTGTATCCTGCGTCTCAAACACCATTTGATGTGAGCTTTCTGTCTTCAGTTTCAGTTCATTTCTTCTTCAGTTTCAATCTCATTCTGTCATCAGTTTCATTTTTGGCAAGAATATAAAATAAGCAAATTTTGCATAATGTGAGACAGTATGTATGCAGTATTAATTTTTCCAAGTTCATTTAACTATCTGATTTTCAATCTGGTTCCTTTCAATCGGGAGAGGCTAAGTGAAAAATAACTTGATGCCTGATCACCTTGAACTTGGAACTGAATAACCTGTATAGGATTGGGAGAGATTAGGATCATATTACAAACCTTTTTAGGTCATTTCTATGCTGCTGTGCAAAACCTTTTTATCTCTCTATCTCATACACTTAAAATTCTCCCTTCCATCACACTCAATATCCCGCTCTTTTTCAACTCACTTTTTTTTATTTCCGGAAAAAGAGAAAAAAATTAAAAATGAAAATTTTAACTGCAATTCACTTTTCTGCTCGATTCGGAAAACTTATTTTGTTCCAAAATATTGAAAAACCATAACGTTGAATGAAATTTTGCAAAATCAATAGTGGGCAGTTTGTCTAAACCATCCATGAAAAAGGCAAACGACGAAAAAGGCTCAAACGGGTGGAAATTTGCAGAGCACTTCAAAATCTCTTTCTATGGAAAACATTAGTCTTCCCTCCCTGCGAGCGATTTGTTCATAAATGAATGTATGTTGATAAGAAACTCAATAATAAAGTGGTGATACGTAAAAAAATAGGTATGCTTGTTCTTCGTTGGGAGTAGCGAATATCGTGATCTACCGAGACGACAAGAATGGCTGGCGGCAATTCCAATTTGCCCCCCCTGATCGCAGATAATTCGGCGAAGGCTATCATTGCCGAGAATTATTAAAAAGCTTATCGGAGAGGTCGTCGCGTCTGCGTCTCGTGTTCCATTGGCTGGTGGAAGTGAGCCGTGTTCTTTATATATATCGGCTTTCCGATAAGACAGTAATGTTCAGCATTCGAGTAATTCATTACGTGTGCATATGAAATATTCTCCGTCGACCAGGACATGTTTCACTGCTATTATTTTAAGAAAGAGGTAGAAGCTTTGGATCCAGGAAGACGGGCGACTAAATCACTCCTGGACGGAATTCTGGAATCCAATTTCCGGGTTTTGGAATTTCAAATATCTGAGCAAATATTTAAGGTAGCTGTCTATTTGCCAAATGAGTATTAGTGGTATGTGAGGTGAAAAACATTTTCGTTATTGCCACGGTAAAGGGATAGTAGTTGAACACTTCAAGTTTCTTTCATTCAATGATGTACGAAACTTTCATTAATTAGTGTGCTCTGGAGCAAGAGTCAGGGGATCCACAATCTCAAATGTAATTTATTTGCTTTTAGCTATGTCAGATGAAACCTAACCACGAAATTAAGTTAATTATTATAAGTGCTGAGGATTCACTTTGCTCTAAAAGGAACCCTTACGCGGAAGATGTGAGAATTTTGATTTTAAAAGTACATCGGAACTAAGTGTATCCTCTTTAATATCTACTTATAATACAAAGATTCAAAAAATAAGACAAGACTAGGCATTAAATCTTGATCATTTTTCAACTTGAAAGTAATTGGAAAATATTAGAGTAACTGAGCTTATTTTATGCGGGAAGCGTAATTGATAGTAAAAAAAAACAAAATAATCCGTTCAAACTTGATTATTAAAGTTTTTTGACCGTTACCATTATTTTCGAATTTTTGCGAATGGACCATTTGAAGCAAGTATTTTAGATATTCAATCCCTTATCTCTCGCTCGATCTCAAATATTCCCCCTGGATGTTCCTTTGGAAGACCAACAGCGGAACGGCGGCAAACAGTTGCAGACGCGGAAATCGGGCGTGGGCAAACATGGCGCTGCAGTGTCGGAGTGTGCACGCATGCTGGCCCACGTTTGCCGAGATGTGATCCGGCAGCGAGCCATCTCGAAGCTCGCGCTATTGAATTTAACAGTCGAGGAAATATCCTGTGAAAAACTAACAAGTACGTCCACGATTCTACAGAAAATAATCCACCAGTACAACTCTCTACTCCTCTCCCGGACGAGAGGATCCATCCCAATTGCTTATGCGCGCGCATTTCTACGTGGGATGAGAGAGAAATAGGTTTCCAAAACGACTATCGGTGGAGGCTGGTGCTTCTCATTGAGCGAGGCCCCACGTTGCTGCCTGCCCCCCCTCCCACCACCCGACTTACGTACACCCCTCCCACACACACACGTGCGCTCCAACTGGCGGGAGGCAATATCTTAGAAATCACCGGAAATTACGCGACGGGGAGCATCGCTCGACCAGGCGGAGTGCAATTAATAGCGAAGTAGCGAGCAAGCTCTAAGCACGGGACCCGGGAGTGTGAGATGGCGAACCGTAGAAAAGGAATCATTCCCAGGACCGGATTTGAATTCTTATCGTCAGAGCATAATGCTTTCCAAGTTTAGTGACGACGAGGAAGGCCAAGGATGAATTCGAGAAGTACGGTCATGGAAGGCGTAAGTGCAAGGCACTATGAAGTAATAAAATAATTTTGCAAGTGATAGTTTAGCTTGCAGAGTGGCTTAAAACACAATTGTCGGATTGATAACTCATTTCGATTCCCTGGGATAATTCATCGTCTTGAGTATCCAAATGAAACAAAATCATTCATTAAGGCAGTGTTTCCCGAACCTGCGTTGTTTCTCTATGGGATCAAAAAATTATATAAGGAAATTAAGGAAACATTCATTAGTAAGGAGTAAGTACCTTTTCCTACTTTAAATGGCTAAATTAAATCTTTGGGATTTTTATTATTTGACCTGCACACAACGTCTTAAGTACCTTTTTCAAAACCACATGAATAATTTGTTAAAGGCACGTCATTTTTCCGTTTTTCTTTCCTGCCAGTGAACTGATATTTCTCCAAACGGATCATTTGGAAGACAGATGATGTTTTGGGACAGAGGAAGCCTTTGATCAAAAATATTGAGGAATCCATGCACTGGGATAATTAAGGCCATCGCGTCCGAAAATATTATTCAATAAAGGCCGCGATATCTTCATATTCATCAATATAACCACTAGGTCTGTCATTTAAATTTCGCCCATCACTTGTACCCTCCGTTTTCTCCTCATCTCGTGATGTTTCTCTTTGATTTTTTGTTTAAATCAGGAAAATATTGCTGCTCGGATAATCATATTGCGAGAGGCAATATTGTATGCATAATCATATATTTTAATACTTTGTTGTTCAAATTGCATTGAAATTATTCCGCTCGAGGCTCTGCAATGTTTAATGATATTATATAGGAAACTTATATGATAAATGTAGGAATCGAAAAGAGATCTGCTAAATAAATTTGCAAGCAGTAAATAACAAAAAGAACTTAAAAATAAAGCGTAGAGCTACTCGTAGTTTTGTTATTGTATATCTTTCAGAGTCTTGGTCGTTGGAGAAAGAGTGTAAGCACAGCTAGGAGATTTTTGATTGACAAGTGTGAAGAAGAATGTAAAACCCGCAAAAATTAAAATTTTGGCAATAAATTATGTGAATAAAAATTTTTATGATCACTCTTGATTCAATAGCTCTCACAATTCCTTCGGAAAGGAAAATTAACGTAGAATTGCTTAAGATGGTAGGACGAGAGAAACTGCTGTTGGTAGAAATCAGCGATTATAAGAAAATTGGATGCAGAATATGTTATTGGTAGAGATAATAGGATGGTGAAGACTTAATAGGTGAGATCATGTTGAGGCGAAAGTAGTGGGAGAATAGTGTTAGTCATTTTTGAAGGCATTAAAGGTGCGGGAAATTATTTTTATACATATGATTAAAAATATGAGCTAAAAAATGGCTGATGAGAGTTTCGTGTGGTGCTAGACGAGAACTTATAGGTATTTGTGGTTATTATTTGAGAAATCAAGGCACTTGATATTTTTGTCATACATTTATCTTATATCCTCCTTTGCCCGATAGAATGCTATTCAAAAAAAGGCAATACAGCAAACAATAAAATACAAGGTATAATGATAATAATACTTAAGTGACATATCTATTAAGGAGATAAAGCAGATTGATCAAATTAAATAATTTACCTTTAAAACCCTTTTGCTAACTCCTCGTACTTAAATGAAATCGATTGGATTGATATTTTGTACATTAAATGAAGAACACAATGTCATTTAATGAACATGAACATCCACAAAGTTGAGCCAGAAACCATTGAATGCATAGATATTTTGTATTTTTGATGCTGAATTATTTACATGAAAAGGAATAAAAATTATTTTTTAGCAAATTGCGGTAGTTTAAATAGCGTATAGCCTCATACAAGCAAATCTTCTCTATGATAAACATATTGTCTTATAGGTCCACTGACCATTTCACTTTTCTGGCAATAAGATCTCCTCGATTATACCGTAGAATGAAATCATCAAAGATTTATTCAAGGAACTTACAACATAGGAAGCACGCTATGATTATTTTATGATTAAGGTCTCACTTCCCGCAAAAATTTTCTTGGAGTTATCTTAAGTGTTTTTAAGCATGTCTTTCAATGCCAGTTTTGTAGTGTTTCGATATGCTCGAGGCGTAGTTCGTAGTATTGTAACATGCCCTCATGATTGGTATATAAGTGGACTGCGACTTGTTTAATTTGTACCTGATGATGATGCTTGAGCGTTGAAACCGGTTGTACGCTAATAAAGGACAGTGGAAAGATACTTTGTATTCTTAATTTTATTATTAACTGAGATTTATTGGTCTCAGTTCAGTGAAATCATATTGTTTATTTAAATATGAAGTGTGAATCGCATTGGCTTAATTTCATATCGCAAAATAAATAAATTCTCTTCACCATTGTGCCTTCGCACACATCCGAGACAACTGGCTTAAATGGAAATTTTGTTTGTATCGAAACATATTAAATGCGCAAAAAAAGGTCAAACGCTGTGTTTGGAACTTTATTTTCCTATGAAAAGGACACAAAACGGCAAAATATTGGGTATTTTTCCACTGGCGAATTGATTGCCTCTTTATGCAAAACTTCGAAAGATGTCATTTGCCGATGATGGAGAATACAGAGTTACCGGAGTGATTCTCATTTTCTTGTTGCCATCCACTTGTTCACGGCACAAGATGAGATTTTAATTGAAAGAGCTTGTCTCAAATGACCATGACGGAAGCCAGGTTTTGTTCTTTTTGCACTGGTGTGCTTTATCGGTTGCGCTTCCTAGCCGTCACCTCTCAAGCGGAAACGCTAGAATCATGAAGGACGTTGGAACGTTACCGTCAAGCTCGCTTATCTCTCACGTAAGTATTCTATGTTTACAAAGTCCTGTGATGTGCAGCCTGAGTTATTATGGTCATAATGATGAATACAATGACGCGCGCTATGCGAAGTGTTTGAAAAAGTTAGAATTATTATCTGATAAATAATTGGAACAATAATTTCCATTCCATCCTTTTTGAGTCGCCCGATAGGTCCACCAGCTCGAAATAATACTCAAACAGCCTCACGGTTCCATCAATAAATCCGACGCTTTGACATTTTGAAATGCCTCTTCGAAAACAGAGCTGGATGACGAACTGCTGTGCGAGCGCCGACCACATTAATGCTCGATCTCCCGAAAACGACTCGAGGGTGAAATGGAAATAAATCTTTCGAAAAAATAAAATCGCGTAAAAAAGACTCGACTCTCCTCGAACACGTGCGGGGGAGGGAGGGGAGCGGAGGTAGGGGAGCGAATGAGATCCAACGACTGAGCCATCCTCCTCCCTCGGAAAGGTAAGATTAAATCGAGGGATATTGATAGATCGGCGTTCATATGTTCCGATTTTGGTGAAAACGAGCAAGCAAATAACCTCACGGCGACAGGTAAACATTTCTCTCCCAAGAATTCCGTGGAATATCCTTCCACGCGCAGCGGGTCAAATGGTTAACTGGAATTCGGGAGGACGCCTTGTCTCTGTCAGTCGCGAAATTTCGGTTGCTCGGAATCATCCCTCCCGTATCCATAGCCATGCTCCCGACCTGTCCTGCCCTCAATTTTCCGTCCACTTGTTGATTTTCGAGATGGATCCGGTACTCCGCCGCCGCCGACGTTCGGGAACGCGATCCACCTGGGATCGCGCGGGAGCGAGGGAGGGCGACTCCCCGGCGGGCGACGGCCGTAGTCAACGACCCCGTCCACGCTCCTCCCTCCACTTTTCCCCACAGCCCGTGAGAGCATCCTGGGAAATTTCAACGCGGGTACGTCGGCGAGTCCACTGTCACACGGCGGTGCCCCTTCTCTCAGACTCCTGGGTCGTTCCTCTGCAGGCGCGAGTTGTTTCGCACCGTGATCACATTACGGTAGAGGGGGAGGATTTGCCTGACTAACCACGGGAGGCAAGGAGGGTCCGAGATAGCCAACCATTTCCCTGACATCAAAAAATCCACGAAGTGAAACCTGAAAGTGTAAAGTACATTTCCCTGAGTTTTACCCAGCATAGTCGTCATCCGTCTCTGTAGTAGGTAGTGGTAGTAGTTAATAAATTTCGATGTTGGATGCTCCAATGTCTAAACTTATATCGCACCGTCAAATAATAACCATAGTAAGTAATTGATCCGTGGACATCCGTGGAGTCAATGCTAAACGTGGAATTTGAGCCTCGCGGCCTCTAGTTTTCCCGGGCTGATGTCCAGTGACCCGAATACTCGGTGACACGAATTAATCGCGATTGTGCGGTCATTTTTATATTTTGAGGATTCAATACATGAGAACACTTTTCAAAAACGAGCAGCCGAATATTTTGAACAAGAGTATCACAAAATTTGAAATTGAAATAAAAAAAATGTCGTATGTTCATGGTCCAAAATTCTGTTTCTTAGTTCGTAGTAGTAGTTTTTAGGGGAGGAGACCGACAGCTAAGGTCATTTGCGCCATTAGGGATGGACAGGAAAGGATGAAGGATGGAGAGAAACCCGGGGTCGACATTAGTCTACTCTTAACGCGCCAAGGGGTCCGCGGCTTAACGTCCCATCCGATAGACGGCGTACTCACTCAAAGTGCCCTCCACAAAGCACCTCTAGGAGGGAACGAGATACCACTGAAAAAATATCTGCCGCCACCGGGATTCGAACACTGGACCCTCGGGGAGGAAAACCGTTTCATGATTAGACAGAAGTGTGGTATGGTTCTGTGTTTAGGCACATATCAACTACAAGGTGAATAATTTTTAGGCTCTGAAATTGTTGCATTGTAATGCGCATATAGCGGATGACTCCGGTAAAATGTACTGTCGCGGTATCACCCGCAGTTTCTTAGAACTAGTATCTTTTAAAGGTTCACAGGGTCCAAATGTTCACGCAGTGCTTTAGGCGATAAGAGAATGCGATATGTGTACACTGCCATATCTGAACGTATATTTAGATGCATTCAAGATTTGTAGTTATTTTAAATAAGGACCAATACTTCAATTAGGACTCACATTTCGTTTTACTGTATATTTTTTAAGTATTCAAAGACTGTATTTTGGGCATTCAGATGTGTGTTATTTATGTCTCTTTTACGCTTCACTTTTTCTGTCTAATATACGAGTACGAGTAAATCGTACTTTTGAAAGAATTTCAATGTACTATTAAGAACCAGGTATCCACAGTAATCAACCCGAAGTTTTGTTGGATAGGTGGGGTGTAGTGCCAAAAGCGTGTGACAAGTGAAGACAAAATATTCTGTAAAACTTAGAGGCAGTCGAATAAATTCTGAGTATCGCATAGGATAAAATTTCGAAGAACCTGCAAGATTATGATGGAGGAACGGTTTCTATTGAAATAAGATTTTCTTGAAACTCAAAAATTGATTAAAAACCAAACAAGATAGGAATGCAGTTAGTCAGCCAGAAAAAATACTCAAGCTTTGTATTAGGGGTTTTGGAAAATTACGTTTCAACCCAAAAAATGCCGCAATGAGATAAATTAATTATCCAAAACAAAAATATGTCTATGTATTCTTGATCTTCTAGTGAAATAAAAAAAAACAGAATAACAAGCACCTCTTTAGCGTTCAGAATGGTTTCAGGGGAAATTAAAGTGGCTTTCTAATCGACCTTAATTTAAACTTTATTCATTTTCACATCAGACTTGATGATGAAGTCCAAATTCGAAACCTAGGCGGTGTCTTTAATAAAGTTTTTGTGGAAGTACAACGTACATAATTCCATTTCAATATGTTGAGTAAATTCCACAAAGTTTATGACCTACTATATGATGACAAAGGTAAGGTATGAATTTGCTTGAATTAAAACTTACTTCGAAAAGTTTTATAATAAATATATGAATGAATAAATACAAGTATACGTACAAAATACTTCCACTATGCGTTTGCTTGGACACCTTGTGGGTCCTCCTAGCTAAATAATTATCTGGGAAACAGGTCAACCACGTTAACGGTTTTCGGTGATTTTATTCTCTAAAGTGATTAGGAGTTCATATATTTGGGTAGTATTGTAGGGAAAGGTCATTGTAATGAGGACATTAGAAGAATAAATGCCATTAGTGAAAGAGGAAAAGGATTGATGACCGGTATACCCAGTAAACACGCGAAGAGAAAATTAATAACAACTTAAATACGGAGCATAGTGCTTTATGGATGTGATATTTGGTCTTTGAGGCAGCAAAAGGATGAGCGTAGATTGGAGGATTTCGAGATTTGGGTGGGGAAACAAATGGAGAAGTAAATTATACAGAAAGGAAGACAAAAGCTGAGGTTTTAGATATGGTGGACAAAGTGAGGAAATTTCCGAGAATGCTGTTCATTTTTCAATTTCGTGCGCAGTAAGTTCGAAGACTGAAATTGAAATATCTCTCACAGACGGTTATTCTTAGTCCAACTCATTTAAGTAACACTGGGTTTCAATGCAACAACTTCAGAGTGTACAAATCATTCGGAATGATTTTTACACTCTGAAATTGTTGCATTAAAATGCATATTAGCGGATGACTCCGTTAAAAATCACTGTGGCGACATCTCCAGCAGTTTCTGTGGAATTTAACCCTTGGTTACCCTACATGAGACGTTAATGATAATCCGTTCCACATTATGTAGCATCTGTTAATAAAAACCAGAACATAAATTTGCGTAGTTGCGAGATTATGAATAAAATAATCGTATGATGAAAGGTGTACCTATAACACAGACTGGTGAAGAAAAAGCGACACCTGTATCAGGGCTACTTCTTAATTTCTGCCAATTAGTTTTCACGTCCACCGGACTCTGGTGGGAGTGTTTTTAGATGGTGGGAAGGAGAGGGGGGCGAGAGCGGTTGGATGTGTCAGCTGTGAATTCACGATCAACGAAGCATCGTGGGAGTTGTGAGATTATTGATGGGCATGCTGCAGCCCAGGTCTCGGATAAAAAAATACCCAACAACGATTCAATTTTGGGCGGGTTCCGAATTACTCCTGATGGCAACATAGATAAGTTCACCCAAAAGCGAATCGACATGGCGCAGCAGGGAATTCGCACGGGGACGCCCAATGGGGATGGCGAACTTGGGTGCAGACGTCTGAGTATTGTCAATGCGTAGGCACTAATGGTTATCGCTCCAAACATGAATACAATCTCATGGTCATATATCTGAATCAATCAGCGTGTTTCCTCCGCAATTTAGTGGATAGCATGCCACTAGTGGAGTTAAGTAATATTTTTAAGTATGTAATCATAGATGTTTGCAGCAGGCGTCAGCATTTATCACCTGAAAAGGTTTTAAAGGAGAGCGAGCCTTTCACTTCCGTCAATCTTTCATTTTATCTGCAAAAATATGATTGTGGCATTTTCATCCCAGGAAAATTTACTTTTAACAAATGAATATCGTTTAATGTAGTGATTTGAAGTTTCAACTAAAGTTACGTTGTAAAAATTCTCGCCACAAGAATATTTTCTTTTCAACAGAGCAGTCTGGGTCATAACTTATTATCTGAGGTTTTTTTCGTGGCAGCTGTTTCTGTCTAACCTGCCCAACAGCTAGTCTGTCTTTTCATTTCCCCATAGCTCCTAGTACCACCATCTTCCATTACCTGATTCTGGCCCTCGGCCTTTTTTGGTATTTTTTTCCTCAATCGTTCCATTTGCTTAGGTGCTCTGTATCTAGCGTGACTCAGTATGTGTTAAATTCACTTCCCTCTTATTTAATTAAAAGACTTCTCCATTTAGTCGTACTTCAATGCACTTCTTCATTTGCAACTCTCTCCATTAAACTGCTGCTCTATTCAATTTCTTTTCTACGTTTTTCCCGTCATATTTGCGTCGTCATAATGCGTCATATTTTCATCGCTTCTAGTCGTCTTCTGTTGACCACATCGTTCATATATGACAGCCGTAGAAACATTAAATCAATGCTAGTTTTCTATTTTCTTATTTCTCGGGACCGCTGTTTCTTTTGGGCTTCCCATTTCAGGTGCAGTAGTGAAATACCGCTACACTACAAATTTTCGCGGGTCAATGCTCGTAAAAACTCGTGGATGAAAACGTTGACATTTCAGTTACAGTATTGATCCTTTGACTTCTCGGTAAGTCTAGCAATAATCGGTCATTAATCATCACCGTGCTTATTCATTCATCCATTATTATGAGATCCCACGAGCTGTCAAATCAGAAAATTTTAAAACGGCAATCCTCGGCATAGTGAAACGAAGAAACTGGATTCAAACGGTGGACGTAAAATGTATAACGTAGGTCCATGTCATGCGAGGGTAAACACTTTTCAGAATTCAAAATAGATGTCAAAGGTGGAGTCTGAAAACGTATTGTGGGTGGTATTCCTGAAATAGATTTTTTATTCACAAAATGCGGAGACATTGATTCCATCCAAATATATTGATCCACGCTGTAAGTCTCTCTTTCAATGCCCGACCATGAATCATCCACCATCTCCCTTCCCCCATGCATCAATACCCGCGCTTTATTTTTTTCTCCTGATGGGGAAAATATTTGCGGACGACAAATCGTTTGAGGAGATGTTTTGCTCGCAATATTGGAAGCCACTCTTTGGAGTGAAATGCGGCGCGGAATTCGATACCTCAGTCCAGGGGCGGAGGGAAGGAGGAGGGCGAGGATGAATCATGCACAGTGAATGTTCCACTGAGAAGCGGCTTCTGCTTACGTGGGAAAAAATGAACTTTTTCTTGGTGGCTTTTCAAATTCGCATCCCGACTATATGCACTACTATTTTAGAGAATCGCCAATTTTATAAACGCCTTGGCTAAAACTCGGTAAATATATAGGCCTTGAGATTATATTAATGCTAAAGGCAGCTTATTTTGATTGAAAAATAAGAATCCAATCCAATTCCTTCATGCAGGCATAGATTGGGTCCAAAGTAATCAATTAAACTACACTTCCTTTTGGTAAGATGCGTAAAATGATTTGGGAATAAACTCTTTGTTTATTTAAAGTTCATCTATCAAAAAAATGCAGTAGTTAATATGCTGCAATTCACAATTAAGTCTTCATTTGGAAATCGGTAATCCTAAAGTTCTCTTTACATTTATCAAACTTTAATTTTATTAATTCCTCTCGGATGACAAATTCCTGATTCGTTTATTATTTTCCTGATTTTTCTTAAAAAAAATGAGCAGGTTTGTTAGTTAATATCTCCAATTAATCTAATGTTTGTCAGTAAATATCTCAGAAATATCTGAAGTTGAGTATCCATTAGAGTTCCACTGTTGGATATTATAAATGCTTCAAATAATAATCATAAATATGAGCCGTAGATCAAAGTATCCTGCAAAAGCTACCTGCAGAAACGTCCCAAAAGTTTGCACTTACCAAATATTACTTAAAAGTGCTAGAAAATAAAAAAAATGTGTAGAGGTTTTCAGGAAAAGAAAGCGTGAAAGTATGAAACGTTTCTATCGCGTGTTAACACAGTAATAGGTGTAATCAACATGAATGCACGCACCGTAGGACACCACCGAAGGCTTGTGTGTCTATTGGGATCACGTCAAGCTTCTGCCTTGTCTTTGGGGTTCCAAATGGGGTGTAGCCGCTGACGCCCACTGCATCATTATACCGTCTAACATCCTGTCCCACAGGATAAGCCCGTCCGTCAAGCCGTTCCATGGATAGGCGACCTTTAATAAACAGGTGCATTTTATGTTTCGTCGGACTTCGAAATGGCCGTATTCTGAAAATAATATCAATCTAAAGGCAACTTGGTCGGTGAATGAAGAGTTTTTAAACCAATCAAAGGTCCTTTATCATTCCTTACCTTAGTGAATGGGATGATTCAATGTAATATTGTAACTTTGGTCCTAAGTACGAGTTAAAGTCTTTGTCTAGAGACATCCAACTGAGACATCCATTCTCTTCTACCGCTCGACTTCCGAACAGAAAACGGCACCCACAGAGTGATCGCATTAGTCCGTACCAGAATGACTGCTTAAGGGGCTATTCTTTCGCATTCGAGCAGAAGTAGGCAGTCTCGGTGCTTAAAAATTAGAATAGAGAATTTCCCCATGCCTATTGTTCTAATATGTAAAACCAGAAGATTTGCAATTTAGGCTTCGTTTAGGGCCAATGTTATTCCGGTAAAAAATTAATTCTAGATCAGTCATAACCTCCATTTCAGAGCCAGAATTGATATCATGATCTCTCTTCGTTGCCAGGACACATAATGCCAACCTGGACTGCCGCATTCGTCAAAATGAAGTTTTGATTTCAGTGTTTCGTGCCCGGCGAACGAGATTCGATACAGTACACCGAATCTCACCATTACATTGTCATGACGCAGGCTGCCAGCTTTCCTTTCAGGATAAACATATATACTGACTCAACTTCTGATTAACCGCAACCGAAAAAAAAACCTTTTACCGCACTATGAATTTTGGCTGAAGTATAAATTCAACCTCTATTGTTTCCTTTTTTTCAAATTTCCATCCTTTGTTGTCGTAATGTAAATTTTAGCCTCGTTTAGAATATGCTGCTAGTATATGGAATCGTCATGAAGTTGGATTGATTGCCGGATTGGTTCGCGTGCACCGTAAAAGAGCTAGATTTGTAAAACGTTGTCATGGTAAACTTAGTAGCATATCCAAAATATTCGATTAACCGTATTTTTTCAGTCACTCATTACGAAAACATGATTGATCACCCTTATTTAATATGCATCTCTATGAAACCCTAATTGTAAAATGGCATTCCTATATTTCGGTCGCATCACAATTCCCGGAGTTAACATAGTAGAGACTGTCGTCCCAACACTCCCTGCCGTACGACCTCGCAGCGGCCCGAGCGTTGCTAACGTAGTAGATGTCAATATTGAGTAAGTGATGAGGAGGATTTGCCTGCTCAGAGCGTAACGAGCCTCGAGAGTCGATCGAAAGGGAAGTCAGTTTTCCAAGCCTCTAGTAAAGAGAGAGGGAGGAGGTCGGATCAAAAGTGAAGGTACCGGAAAGATTACTTCCAGCTCCAGAGATCTGGAAAGGCCACATTCTTCCACACAATGAAGTTCTGAGAGCCATCGGGAGAATATAAGGTCTCCAGTGGTGATTTTTGACCAGGAATGTGCTTGATGGGACGTTATATGTTGATGGACGAGACGTCCGTGATGCCAGAACCCCTTGATGGTTCCATAATCGTAAAAAACGCCGTATGAACTCGCTAACTGGGAGCGCTTCGGAAAGGGAACGCAAGCATCGAATTGGACAATTATGACCCAATTTTTAGGTGTATTCATATAGGATCCACACGAACAAACATACTCCTGGGCATAATTAGAGGCTTCCCCTTACCATATTATTTATTTAGTATACTTCTTCTTAATTACCCGTTGGTTCAGTTAACTTGTTGTCAAATTCCTGTTAAGTAGTACACATTCAAGCCAAAATTAATCAAATATTCAAACAGATGGTCTTTCAGCGATTATTGGAGGCTTTTTAAATGTGGGTGTGGGGAAGAATGGAGAAGGTGATATGGACCGAGAAGAAAATAAATGAGGAAGTACTTCGTGTGGTAGACGAAGAGAGGGGTTTGTTGGGAGAAACTCAATGGAGGCAGGAAAAGTGGATGAAGGGCATATTGACTGGCAGTGGGATGCTGAAAACTGTAATAGAGGGCATAATGTTAGGCAAACGAGGAAAGGGAAGGAACAGGATAGGGATGTTGGACGGGATGAAGGGAGGAAGAAGGTACTCAGAGATGAAGAGGGACCTGATGTAGAGTCGGATGCTGGATTTTGTGTTTTGTTAAGGGTCACTAAATATTTATTTAGGAGCTGTGTCCATCCAAAAACCTACCTTAACCAGTAGATTACTTAATAATAACGTTAATTCTTACGGATTAGCATGATTTCCCCCAAAAAAGTTATTTGTTTGCGAAAATTATTAAAATAATTTAAATCATGAGAAAAGGTTCCTTAGTAATAGATTCATCGTAGGCAATGCTTCATACAGATTTGCATATATGTATAGTAAGTCAACAGTGCGATACAGATGTACTACTACCTATAACGTGTGCTCCTCACGTATAAGCATCTCGCAGATGTTGCGTAATTAATTTAATATGGGAGAGGGCAGACGCTGAAAAACGAAGGGCGAAGGGCATTTCTACCTGCATTTTTTTCATCTACCTTCTGTGCGATACAAATTGCCTATCGCATCGTATGCACTACACGTATGGCAACATCTGGCAGTGTGTGCGTAAATCATTTGGAATGGAGAAGGCGAACACCAACGTTCAACGTTTCCACTCAGAATATCTCGTATTCGCATCCAATCGCAAAGTCAATTATTTTGTTTTATTTTTGAGATTTACAGAGGATTAATGAATTAGAAATTTTTTCGGCTTCTCAATGTTCATTCATCTTCTTCTCCAACTCTTGACACTTCCCAATGATGCCCCCAGCATAGGACTCAATTAGTCACAGAGAACAAAGTTAATTTACATAGAGGGCCCAATTAAGTCTTGAATCAACCATTTCTCCATTAATTTGTCAACTCTGTGTACTGCGTATTGTATTGAGTGCGATTTCCGCTTGGAACACAAACGTCTTGGAATTGTTTGTTATAGGGTTTCAAATAGAAATATTCGGCAGCTGGCATATTATTGTGGAAAAGAGATTCATTTAGTTTCCCTGAAGAGTAAGCTTGCATTCATGGAACATAGTTCCTTCCCAATTTACTAATATCCATCACTAGAAACATAGCTTATGCATAAAGCATGATAATATTATGTAAGAGATTCAAGTGCATTACTGAAACGGGAGAACGAATTTAATATGAAGAGGGAGTTGCGTTGGACTTCATTACTTATTATTGTTAATACCTGTCGTCCAATTAAGTAAAAAAATCAGAGGTTATTCTGCAGACTAAAGTAAAGCCTTTGTACAGTTTGACGTAAAAAATTATGAATGCTCAGATTAGTGGATTATTCAGGATTATATTAACCGAGATATTTGTTATTCCTCCCACGCTGAATTATTCATAACCACTTTAATTAAGGAATTTAATGAAAGTATACTGATGGTCGGGGCTTTGTTAAATAATAATTAGGAAGACGGTAGTGGTTCTAGTTTGATAGAAAAAGTAGTAGGCCTACCCCCAAAATCTCTGGATAAGAGCATTTCGGCTTTTGAAAATGTACTTACATCACAAATCCCTTTAAAGCCCAGAGGGAATGGAAATAATTACCTCTTCCACCAAGCGAGATCACCCGGATGAAATAAAAGGAATAAACTCACACGCTTTATATACTTCTTAGTTGTAACAGTTTGTGATCATAATATATAAGTATGATGCTAATTTGGTCCTTATGTGTGTCAACAAGAAAGTTCAAAAGACGATAGTATGCACATGTATATCTACACAATACCTCACAAACCCCCGCAAGGGCATGTGGCCGGGGGCGTTAGGTCACCAACCATTTTTAGGATCTTAGTATCAGGGTTGAAATTCTTATGATTAGCGTGAAAGAATATTTCTCAGAATAATGTCCCCGTTCACAAACGCGGTTCATTTCCAGGCGAAAAGTTGTGAACAGCTCCCAAAACCGAATAAACCGATTCTCTTCACGTCCACTGGTGAGTGGTGGATCCCGTGGAGTAAGCCTCAGCCCCACCCCTCCCCCGCATTCCTAACACCTTCTCACACCACCCGCTCCCGTAAGCACGAATGGTCATCCCTGCAAATGAGAATCTCGTGAATTCACATTACCCAAAGGAGAAGTAATCCAGCAGATCGAAATCGGCGTCTGACCATAATGCTTTTGAAAACGGGCCTCCGAATCCCTACCATAACGAATTTAGAATGCATGCAAAACGGGTTCAGTGCAATTATCACGACAGATATTAATGATCTGTTGCTTATCTCCTGACTACAGCATTGCTCCTGTAACAATTACTAGATCAGTTGAGAAAATCTGAGGCAGTCGAATCTCTAAAAGATTGGGGCCGTCGAAAAATTACGAAAACCAGGTTTTCACGCGGTCGTGGACAATTTAAATGCTCATTCATGGTTTTTAGACAAAGAATAAAAACAAATATTTTCCGTGACATCAACTAAAAACGTGAAATTTCTAATTAACGTGAAAAACTCGAAAATTAATATTTTAGGATTCGTAATTGAACTAGGTTGGATAATTGTACCTCTAAGAAATGTTAATATTTATACCTACTCTCCTATCGGATAGTAATAATCTAACAAATACTGAACTAAAATTAATGACTAACCTCCCCATGGAATATAACCAGGACGTGGTGAAAGGGCCGGTGCGGTTTGATCACCCCCAGAGCTGCGCTGGCGGGAGCAATGATTTCGAGACGAGATTTCTAGAAGGCGTTCGACATAGTGAATTGGGTGATAGATATGTTGCAGAAAATAGGAGTCGATTCGAGGGATATGAGATTTATACGCAACATAACATGTTTCAGACTGCTCATGCGCGAGTGGAGGATGGAGAGTCGATATGGATAGATATATATAGGTCTTTATTTGGGCGAAATTGAGACCAAATGGTCACTTCTTCCATTTAACCCATCGTCGTATGCATATTATATTAGCTATAAAAATTATAATTGCATGCATACGCATAAATACATAAAGACCTACAAACATACGTATACGTTATGCATATATTTACACATAAAAAAACATATACGATTAGATATATCCATATATACATACATATACATATATAAATTATATATACACCGACACATGCAAGAAGTGAATGACAATGAAGAACGAGAAAAATAAAATAGGGAAAGTTTTGGCAAAGCATGAGATTTGTGGGAAAAGCTAGGGAGAGCCTGGCATTGCTCACCTAGCAAAAACCCGCGCGGGAAAACACCCAAGAAGAGAAGGGGGTGTGAAAAACCTGTAAAAACCCTTGATTTTATTAACAACACATGAAGAGTAACATAACATTAACTAAAAATAATTATTCAAAATCCCACTGCTTGAGATGACAAAAGAAAAAGTAGAAACGGTGATCCGTATAGCAGCCGAGTTAAATGAGTAAAGGTATACCGGTTAAGTTTTTTACCTGAGGAAAATGAACTTGTAAAGTACTCTCTCAAATGTTGTTGTGGATGGAGAGTTTTTTGTCATCTGGGAGAGAGTTCCACAGACGACATGCTGTATTATGAAAAGATTAGTTGTAGATTTCCGTGCGATGGTGTGGGACAAGAAGATTATTGTTACTCTTAGTATTCCTGTTGTGGATTGAGCTGATAAGGAGGACATTTTTGTATAAATATTTAGGTGTGTGGTTTGAAAATATCCTGTAGATAATTGAAAGAATGTATAAATGTCTGCGACCTGCTAGCTTTAACCAGAATATTCTTGTAAATTAGTCAGAAGTAGGATGGCATTTTCTAAGATCACATATGAACCGTTCACAGGAATTATGGGTTTCCTGGAATTTGGTTCTCAGTTCGCCTGAAACGTCTTGGTATACTACATCACAGTAATCAAAATGGGGTATGAGAAGATAGGATACAAGAAGCACCTTTAAGGATGGGGGAGCAAAGTACATCAACCCTTTTAGGGATGCAGGGATGAGTTTATTTTTATGCAGATCGCAATTGCATGATCAGTCCAAGATAATGTTTCATTTATGGTTACGCCTAAATTATTTACTGTCCTTAGGTATGGTATGATAGATCCTTGCAATGTTAGTGGTGGGAGAACATCGATACATATTTTAGAATACAGTTTATTTTGTCACATTATAATAGAAAAACCTTAAATGGAGTTTTTTTCATTAATTTTTTTATACCCCATAGCGACAAGTAGAAAGATCTGAATTATTAGGTAGATCGCGAAGGCGGGAAAGGTGATATATATTTGTAAATCATCAGCATAAAGGTGATGATTACAATTAGACATACCTTTACTAATATCATTTATATGTACGGAAAAAAGTAAGGGTCCAAGAATGGATCCCTGTGGAACACCCCTGTGTATTTGAAGTCAGTTATTGGATAAATTAGTTGTGATGACTCTTAAAAGTCGGTCACTTAAGTATGAACGAATCCATTTTAAAGACGAGGAGAAAAAATTCAGGATTTAAAGTTTTGCCTTGAGAATATCTTTGTCAATCGAGTCAGAGGCTTTCGTAAGGTCTAGGAAAGTCATTATTGTCACCTCTTTGCGATCCATGGATAGTCGGATGTCAACTGTTATTTTAAGGAGAGCGGTAGCTGTGCTGTGAGAGGACCGAAAGCCTGATTGTAGAGGATCAAGTAAGTAATTTTCATTGAGAAACTTTTAGATTAGTTCATGTATGAGTCTCTCGAATGCGTTTGATAAAGGAGGTAACGTGCCGATTGGCCTGTATTCGGCTATGTTAGTGGGCGTGGATTTTTTTCAGGATGAGACGGAGGAGGGCGCGTTTCCAGAGGGAGGGATATGTTCCAGTTAGGATAAAGATATGAGTTATAACTGGAACCACATTGGGAAGTAATTTGTGTACCAAAATACCTGGAAATCCATCAGCTCCATCTGAGTAGGACTTGATTTTTTCAAGTGCCTGCAGGACATGCATTTGTGTAACGGGAGAAATTTTTAATGAGCTCGCAGGAGAAACTGGAGTTGGTCCAGAATTATACAGATTGAGTAAGAATTAATTGTTTGCATCATGATCGATTTCTTTCGGCGGGGTTGTGAATAAACGGTTTAGATCCTCTGGATAAATGTCAGCAGCCGGGGAATGTGGATTTTTAGTCTCGCCGACACCAAGGTGATTCAGACTTTTCCGAATTTGTAACGGGGGCTCTTTAGATATTTGGAAGGCATATCTGATTTTATAATTACTGATGACTTGCTTAGTTTTACTACGTAGTTGTTTGTAGATATTGAATGGATTTTCGTTTGTATGTTTCTTAAATAGGCTATAGGCTGCGTCAAGACGGTGCATTATGGCTTCTATTTCATCTGTTATCCATGGGCAGCGTGGTTTTGACAGTCGGATTTTTCTTAACGGTGCATGTTTTTCTCCTAGGTAATTTAAGAAGATATTAAATAGTCCTACATTTTTATCTATGTCGTCAATTAATTCTATAGACTGTCATAGAATGGTAGCAGCATCAGATACTAGGTCTTTGGTGTCTATGGACTTGAAATCGCGAGTAAGAATGAATTTCTGCAAAAATTTAGGACATATAACTGAGTATATTAAAATAATACATCATGCATGGATATTCCTGGGGCAGAAAGTTGCCTGTATATTGTGATTTTTGCATGTGGCTGATGAAGATGTATGATGGGTAGGTTCTATGGGAGTTATGCTAGGGCCAAGGTATGACGTTACTAGTTAGTTCATTAGGCATCATTAGTTAGTAATTACTTTAGAGTCATAGTTGAGGAAAGAATCTTGGCCTTGAAGTCACCGGTAATAATAACATGATCATAGTTTGGAATGTGGGAAGATTTAAGTTTTTTCGACTTCTTCCAAGTCCAAAAAATAGCCCACCTTGGGTGGCCGGTAAACAATGCCTACGTAAAAGAATTTTTTGTGGGTTGAATGCTATTTCTTTGAGTGCAAACTAAGGTCTTTTGAAGTAAATGGAACAGCTTTTTGATATGATTTTCAGTGAGGGATCTTTTTTCACGTAAACACCTATGCCTCCACCACCCTTAGTGATACGATCATGTCGATAGAAGTGGTATCCAGGAACATAGACCGACGTGGTAGACATATGATGCTTATGCCAAGTCTCAGCGATGGAAATTGCATTAACGTCATGGTTAGGTCGAAATTGGCTTAAATCGTCAAGGTGTGGAGAGAGATTTTGAGCGTTGAGGTAAATTATTTGAAAATAACGAGGGTGAGATCTAAAAATGTTGCATAAGGTTAATTGTTTGCAATGGAATTTGATATAATTATAATTTGATATATATAGTAATTCAGTGATAGTATTATGTGGTAAGAATGTTAGGTTAACTCGCAGTGCTTATTGTCCGACTGCAGGAGATCCAGTTTGAATTTGATTTTAAGCCACACGTAAATATTTTTCAATTCGAACCTCCCTACTACTGTTTTAACTTACTTATATTCCTACGCATTATTGCGTACAACGCACTGTTGAAGCAGAAGCATTATTTTTATTGCCGAATAATCAATTCCAAAAGACTTTTCCTCGTTAAAAAGAAATTAAAATTCTCAAAGCTTCTGATAATGTGGCAAAAAATCTGACAATTTGTATTTTATTCTTGTAAATTTGAAATTCAAATTGTTACCTTATGAAGCCATCAATAAATCGCGATAATCTTAAAAATACGCCACAATTTTTAAATATTTAGCTGTGGTGTGATCGTTTTCGCGTCCAAAAGTATGTTCTGATAGTACGTGGACAAATAATCATTGAGGCTGCCATTTGGCATCAGATTGAAATTGTTATTCAATCTCTACTGTCGTCCGAGGCTTGAAATACCAATGCAATGGCCTATTTTGAACGAAAAAGGGAAGTCCGGAGGCTTTGGGTTCTAATCGGGCGACCACACACGTTCCAGTAACGACGGATAGGTATTGTGATGGCAAGTGCTAATGCCCAAAGCATTCGATGCCCAGGAATGAGGCACTTTCTCTGCTGCCACCTGCTCAAGGAATCTTGGATTCCAGATGAAATAAAAGTGAGGGAAGAGAAAACACCGACGCAGGCCACGAATCTCTTTTACCCGGACTCGAGCGATAGTATGCTTTTGATTTGTTTTGCTCGCGTCTATTTTTTTTAATGTTAGCCCTTGAATGGTTACGAGACAGTTTGAATGAGGACGAAGGGGAACTCGCACGGCGGCGAACTGCGGGTCTGCGGCGGTGGTTGTGGAGGCAGTGACGATGGGAACGGCGGAATTATAAGGTTAGCGGCTACACCTTCGTACATCGCGGTGGCAGCGGTCGTGTGGGCGGACGGAGTGGGCGGGCGGGCTGGCAGCGGGGATGGGGTGGCTGGCTGTGGACGCCGACGGAGAACCATCTGGTCCGAACAAAGGAAGGGTAGTGAAGAATTACATTCGTAGGAGAGTCCTTGTCGAGATGAGGTGCGTTCGAAGGAAGTTTGCAGTAATCCTGCACTGTCGCACGAATAAAAACCGTTTATCCTCCCTAAGTAGATGTCCTTCTGTCCGTTTAGATGCGTTGGTAACTTCTCCCGGCTGTGCCATCGTTCCATTTTCATTCTAGCGACGCCCTGCGTACGGAAATGGTTTTTCGCCAGCCATATCTGTGATTGTAGCAATCCCACTTGTCACCCGTCCTATGTTCGCCGCAAAATCGTAGCCATTCGTTGGCGAAAGCATCTGGTTTGATAACCTAGCACAAGGTTTTCATAATTGAACCAATGGTTTGTTATATTGACCAATTGGTTATGTTATTTCTTTGTAAGGTTTGCAAACCTTTGGCTAGGTTTTCTCCTGCTTCAAACCGTGGGTTTTGGAGTAATAGAAAATTATTTCTATGAATTAACCAAAATATTAATGCCGTTGTAATCCTCAGTTTAATTCTCATCTAAAGCAATGGAACAGGGCCGACGAAAAAAATTACTTTTGGTTGAATTGCCAGCCGAATTCCGCTGAAAATTACAGCTTTTAGCCATTATTTAGTCTATATACATCATGGCTTTCATAGTTCCCGTTTTTCTAATAATTTTGTGCTTCTCGTAATTGATTATTCAGGATTATGGAGTTTTTCGAAAAGGAGGTATTTTAGCGTAATTTTTTAACGCATATTAGTTTAATATTTACGCAGCATTTCCATCCATCGTTTTGTGATGAAGTAATTTGTTTTAATCATTGTAATTCTACCTGTGAGGTTTATTAAACTCAGGTTTCATTCCGAAAAAATTATTTTTACGCCAAACCTTCATCCATGCAAATTTTCCTCTTTACTGAAATATATTCATCTTTTATTAAGAAAAATAAAATACATTTTAAATGAGGCAGAATCGTCCGTTTCTGAAATGTGAAATGAAATATAGTTTCTGTTTCTCACCACGAACACAGTCCATATAGACCATGGAATAAAAGATGAGAAAATTTCCATCATGTATTGTACATACTATAAAAATGTATTTCCCCATTTTTTAAGAATAATTTTTTCCCCTGGTAACCGTATTTTAGAATCTCGAACGGTCATATTGAACTTCTTTTTCAGAGTTTCTGTCTTGCGATTTCACTCCTAATAGGTGAGAAAAGAATTTTTTCCCTGGTAAGCTATTCCCAAGTAACAAAGTACGAGTGGTGGATAGTTTATGTGGATCCACATTTCAGCCGTACGTCAATTTTACAAACAAAATATACAAGAGTTTACGAAAAAATATATAGGATTCATTCGGAAGTAGAATGAGACTCCCGACGTTTTTATAAAATAATATATGTATTAGAAGAGCCTTAAGCGTTAATCTTGGTCAGAGTCTTATTTTTTCACTCGCGCTTCAAAATACTCCTCAAGATCCTTGCACGGAGAAGTTGTTTGTTCTAATATATGCATTTGCCCTCAAGACTTCTGCCACACACAGTCCCGTTCCGTTTAGGGTGTCAGCGTGTCCAACGCAGACGTAAACACCTCGGTTATCTTTAGTGCACAAAGAAGGTTTCAAAGAAAGAGGAGGGACGTGACGGTTCCATATTCCCCAGGATAATAAAGACTTCAGACCGTCTGCGTTTACATTCTCTCCCTCAAGTCTCAGGGTGCGCGCGGAGACAACGCCGGAATCATTCCTCAACCTCTCCCCCTCGTTGGGGCTTTTTATCCTTACGCTCGCCACCCCATCTCTCGCACCACTCCCTCTCCCCCCGCTGCTCGCTCACCCGACGGGTCACGGTTACGCCTGTGTCTCCCTCTCGCCCGCCCGGCCCGTCCCCTTCCGCCCAACCAACCCCCGCAGTACCCTCGCGCCCCGTCTACCCGCCTTTATTTTCTCCCATTTCCATTCGCATCTAACCGTCACGACCACTGCGGGATTCTCGCCACTGGGAACTGTCCTCTACCGAGCGGCCCGCAAGCGTCGCGGAATCTTCCATGCTCTCTCTCTCCCTCCCCGCCCCTTCTTTCCGCCCCAATCTCCCCGCCAGTGGTCCCTCACCCCTTTATTCTCGACGATTCGGGGAATGCAGGCGAGGATAATAACATTCTTTTTGTTTCCCTCCTCACGCCCACGGGCTACAAATGAAATAGTTCGGTGAGAGGGAGGAGGTAAAAACAACGCGGTAATTTATTCTCTGCGTCGAAATGGATCTCTCGTTTTCTTGTTCCTTTTCTTCATCCGGTCTCTCTCTCTCACTCTCTCTCGGGTGCCCACACAATGCGTTTCAAAAGAGCATCTCTCGCGTCGCCATCTGCGTCGTTCGTCGGCCGATTTTCGCTGAATTCCGCGTCGGATGTTTGGGATTGCGCGAGGGCTCAACTTGGGTATGCTCAAAACAGTCGATTCCCGCTCGTTCCTATTCCCAGGAGGTAAAACGAGTTTGAGTACTGAGTTTTTTGAGCGCCTACGCTATAGGGGCGCTTTGCTCGGAATTTTTTATTGAATTGCGCTTCTATTTACTTGAGATTGAGTCCATCCCGGAGAAGGGAAGCCCTTAGCGCATTTAATACTAATGAAAATAGTTGTACGGGTGGCGAAGCGTGAGTGACCTTCCCGCGCTTTTCGGAAAGGTCACTTGACCTTCAGCCATATTAACTCCCAGTCCAAGGTAGCAAACATTTTAAGTCATTCAAAAATTCGGCGTAATATTTTATAGATAATACCCATTACTATGATGTGAAAGAATTATATCATGCAGTCAACCTGGTGAGCCGCACGGTCACAAATATTTATCCAGGACGTAATTTTTTCGAAAAATAAATCAAAGAGATTTCGACTTGTTCGATATCTGTATCTCAGCTAAGAGCAGAAATATTTTTGATTGCAATTCACTGTTTTTGTCGGTTATTTCCTAATTTCTCGATTAGATACTTATAAGCCTTCCTGAGCCTATTAACAAGATCTATGCGAATCGGTCCAGTAAAAGCTTGAAAATTATTTCTCATAAATATGACTTTTTAATCAAATTATTACTCTTCAATTTCCGGTGATTTAAGGTTTCAGCAGACCAGCTTCAGTTGATTTTTTGATCCACCACCTCGCAAGTGAATATTGTGTGTGAAAGTAGACACGATCTCAGAACTAAGATACACGATGTGTGACATCCACTCATTCAGGGGACAGTGGTCAGTACCTTTCCCGTGTGACCTGCATTTTCCATTAATGTTCTGATATCCAGAAAATCGCAACATTTGGTTGTTTTAGGTGAGTTTGCCCAAGTGACCACTTTGAATCTGGGGGCCTCCGGTCAGAGGTCCTAGCCTAGAATGCACCTTTTAGTCAATTCATTCTTACTACCCCAATTTATATCTGATGTATTTTTATTTCATTAAAAAACTCAATGAAAAGGAATTTGTAAGGAACCCTTTCGATCCTAAATACACTTTATATTATCATCGACATCTGTTTGTTGGTTATAGGAGTAACCAAAGTGATATCCATTGCGATTGTATGTTTAATTTTCCCATTGAGAAGTATTTAAAGTAAAATGATAAACAGTAATAGTCGCAGAGACTTCAAAAAGAAGTTATTTCAGGTGTGAGTTAATTAGATTCCTGCTCCGTTTCGATGAGTTCTCCTATCTAACGGAATATTGAAAAGTGGGGAAAGACGCCCACTCCATTGGCGGCATGTAATTATCTGAAAATGGAGAATATTTTCACTTAATTTAGGTCCCTCTAATTTTTCGCTTCGCCGCTTCTAATGACATGCTAAAAATTCTCACGTCATCTTCACAATCATGAGAAAAATGTTGGACACGCCTTCGAGCCCTTGACCCTCAAACTGTCCTCTAGCTATTAATTAAAAGAAGGCCCCTATTCTTTCATTCCTGCTTAGCATGCTCGCAGATAGTCTCCCATTTACGAATTAGGAACGCCCATGGACTCGTAGTTTCAGATCAGTTATATATCACAGTCTCCATTCTCCTAAACTTAAAAACCACTGCACCCATCGATCATAGAAAAGGAAAACAAGTTATAGTATTTACTCCTTCCGTCGCTTACTTCACGTCTAAAGAAAGTGAGGAATAGTTCCAGTCGTCGGGACACACCACTAGAATGCTCCTCACAACCACTATCATTTCATCTATTTACGCTCTGCTCTCTTCGGTGGGGAAAAACAGGTCATTTATTACCCTCACCCTAACAATCTAATTCCCTAATCTTTTCCTTTATGGGCCTTCTTAACCCGCTATCTCTTTTACTCTCTCACTCACTGCGACTCCTCCCTGTCAAGTTGTTCCTTCATACGGACTCCACCCTCTCCACCCTGCTCCTCTTAACCCTTCCCCCATCCCTTATCCGTCCAAGTGGGACGAAAGAAATGAGCAAGACGTAGAGGGAAAAACACGATGAGGAAAAAGGTGTAACTCGGAAGGAGAGTGAGAGAAACTTGTCACTGTCTCGATTTCTCCGACTGTCAAAGGCTTCCTTTCCACTTCGCCTTCCCGCCCCCCCCCCCTGCCGGGCACCTGGGTTTCCCCTCGCCCTCTGTCTCCCCCTCCTCGTGAACCTCCTCCGCCCTTCCTTCCTTTCCCAGCGTTCCCTCATTATTATTGCCGCACTCCTCCCTACCTACCTCCCGCCCCTCCCCGCCCACGCTCCAACTCCCCTACCCTCCGCCCTCTACCACCACCGCGCACTTGTCTCCTTCTGACTCACCCGCGCCAACCTCACTCAGTTCTACACACTCGTCCTGGGTGGACGATTTCCTCCGACCCCCTCCCTTGACGCGGTTGTTTGCTTCTCAAGACGGCGGCGAGCGTCCTCGGGGCGAGGCGCCGCACCTGTTCGCTCGGTCGGTCAAACTCGTGAGGAGGAAAGGAACTCCTTGGGGGGCTCCTGGGCCCGGTGGGCGGGCCACCGTGACCTTTGGTGGAATGTGCCTTGATTCTCATCCGTGAGTTGTCTTAAAGTGTCCCGCGTCTATTTTCACTGGCGTCGTGACCTGTGGAGTGTGGTGGGGTCGACGGGGATTTTGGCTAAAACGCCAACGTATGTGCTCGGCTCGCAAGTCCGGGTGTCGCGGGCATGCCCCCCGCGGAGTTAGCCCCCCCAAGTCTCTCCTATCGCCCGTTCCGCACCGGGCTCCGCCCCTCGGCGGCCCCCGCGGCGGCGGCGGTACCCGAAACCGGACCCCTTGCGCGGTCGCCACCGACTGATGAAGTCTCCGCGGGGCCCGGACGCCTTCGCGGGGAGGACCACATGGTATTTGGGTCTGGAGGACGAGGGGTCGGAGGCCGCTGGTTCGGCGAGAGTGGAGGCGGAGGCAGAAGTGGGGGGTTTCGGGAGGAGGGTAGGATGGTTCCGCAGCGGCAGGAGGGGTGCGGGGGAGTGGGAAGGGGGAGTGACGGTGACTGTGACGGAAGACGGAACGTGGGTGGAGGAGGAGGAGGGTGTTTCAGGACGGAAGGGCGTCCAGGACGAGGACGAAGAGGGTTGGGAGTCGCGTTGGTGCCGTCAAGGAGTCGGCTCCGGACGGAAGGAACGTGATGGCTCCCTGGAGGGCGGCGAAGAGAGCCCAGCCGAGGGTGGGGCCCGTTTCCGGGACCACCCCGACCCTCCCACCGCTCCTAGTAACCCGTCTCACGTCGACATCCTCCTCGGGTACCTCGCGTACGAGGCTTGTCTTCCGGGCGAGCGGCGAATCCTGGTCTTCTCTTTGCAGAAGAACCGCGAGGCCATGGCGGAGCTGGCGGTGACCGGGTCGAGTGCGGCAGTCCAGGGCGTCGGCGGCGGTTCGGAGAGGGGAGCTGGGGGACCCAAACTGCGGAACGGTGAGTTTGGTGGGTGGAAGAAAAACTTTCTCTCGGTCAAATTAGCGGCATGTGGGCCCGGCGGGCGGGGCACCAGTTGGTCTCGGATCGTTGGGTGTGACAATCTCGGCCCCACCTGAGAGACAAAGCTAACACAATGAGTAGAGGGAGAAACCTCTCTTTGGATTCTGGACAAAGTTCTAGGTCTAAAAATAACCTGTTAAATGCGTGCCATAAAGCACTTAGCTATTTAAGTGTCGATGTTCGCCCTCAAGTTAAGACTATGCTCAGCTTGGGAAAATCAATCTACGTTATGTTAAGCGAGTCGTGAATCAAGTGAAATCGTTTTTATTTCCCCGAACAGGTGAGAGATGAGGTATTCAGCTGCTAGCATTAGGGAAAATACTGAACCTCTTTAACACTAAGCTATAATTAGATAAATTGGAAGAAATTCATTTTCCGAGCAATAGTTTTTTTATGAAAATGTTCATTGATTCGTGTATGTCTATTATTCAGTATTTTTAAAATTAATTTAACGAGATTTTAAAATCATTCGTTTTATGTACCTCATTTCCTTTTTATTGAGTTGAGTGATTGAATAATGCATGCAAACATTTAAAAAAAAACTTCCTGGACTAAACATTTGAGAAACATATTACTTAGGGATTGATTTTCCTTGATGATTCAAAATAATTTTTCTCTGATTAATATTGAAAGATCATATTCCCATTGGAAATATAAAGCTCCTTTTGCATTTATTGTACAACTGTTCTACTGAATGTGCATATGAAAACATGTGAAATCTTCAATTGTAACTTTCATTGCGTTTGAAACCTTAGATTTGCAGTAACTTACCTTGTCGAAATAGTTACTTGGGTTATAAAGTAATTCCTTGATATGCAGTTTCCATTTTCATTATCTTAGAGTCATGCATGACCCGACAATTTTACAGCTATAACGGAAACCCTGAGTTGAATCTCCTATCAACAATCAATCATAAATCGCTAAAACAGCGGTGATTTGAGCTAATAGTGTATTACTATATATTGATGGCAGCGCGCCAAGTTGGATCGAATT
Source organism: Hetaerina americana (assembly GCF_022747635.1). Lineage (NCBI taxonomy): Eukaryota > Metazoa > Arthropoda > Insecta > Odonata > Calopterygidae > Hetaerina > Hetaerina americana. Next base: position 16,489,686 of record NW_027286985.1, read on the forward strand.
AGATGAATCTTTTAAAGTGTCAGAGACCCAGGTAGAATAGTTTTGTAATATGCTTGTGGTCCATCATTTCTAGGAAGTCATTAATGTAAAGTATTGTTAATCCATGGTGACATGCATACGTGAGTAGTTATTAATACTGCATTCAGTGATATTGCATGAGTTCCTGAATATGAGTACTCTTGGTACTCCATGCCAAGGTATAGTATGAATTCTAACGCTTTTTGTGAAGAATTGTGCACAGTTAAATTCTCTGATTCAATTTTATTATTTGATGCAACGATGCCATTGTAATTTTTGCATATTACACCAACTTTAGCAAACATGTATTTTTACTTTGAGTTCATGCTACATGTGTTATCAAAAATATTCAGTACTACCAAAGAGTATTAAAATGTTTAATAATATAAGATTGTATTCGATCAATACCAAGAGTTTTCTTATGTTTTAGTTTTATGAGTGCATTATCAATGTAAGCCTACGTATTTCCATCAACATCAATAAAATCCACTCATTTTTATTAAATCATTTGGTTTAAATTTCTTTGCGTTGTTAACCGACGGTTCCAAAAATTGAAATCGGCTCAATTTGCTATTTTTAACATAAATCGATCCTAAGTATTGTTGAAATCCTGATGCACTACCCTTAGGGTTAGGAGAGTTGTCTAGCCAGGCAGAGCAGTTGTGTAATATGTCTAGTGCTTGTGGTCCATCATTTGTAGGAAGTCATTAATTTAAAAGCACCATTAATCTATGGTGACGTGCATACGTGAGTAGTTACCGGTTTGAAATCATTTTGCTGTGGTGTTGCCGGTTTTGGATGCTGACAAAAGAGCTTTTAACTGTGGCAAATAAGTTTTGGATGGTAAGACAAGAGGAGTTTTTATGCCCTTACTGAAGCATTGAGTTGTAACACATTTTTTTCGCTACCGGACAATACTTAGGGCCAAGTGCACCACTTTGCCCGTCAGTGTCAGATATTCAATATGTTGAACATACTAAACAAGCAAGGTTCTAGTTAAAGTCAAAGCTTTTGAATGCTTTCGTTTAAGCCGCAAATTAGGGCTACCTACAAAAGACATGTACTCAGATTTTAAAATTTTTAAAGTCAAAAATACTTAAAAATATTTTGATATTGCGAAACTCCAAGCAAAATAGTGTAGGTTTGAAAATGAATATGATGAACAGACACGGGATTATGTAATTTCCATTGACACTTTGTAAAACTTGAGCCAACTATTTACCTGTTAAAAGAAGTGACTCTTGCGCTTATGCTTTTGGCTTTACTACAGGTAAATCTCCCGAAGCCTTGAAGATCAAATTTTATTGCAAAAAAGAGAATGCCGAAAGCCGTGTAAATTTTTTTGAAAGTTATTCACCACCGAGGGGGAAGTATGTAGATGTGCTAACAAATTAAAAAAAAGAACTAATAATAGTTAGAATATTATACTTTTGGACAACATTTGAATGTTTTCTCATTTTAACATAATGAATCGAGTGTTTAATTAAGTTAGATGTTTTACCCGCTGTGGTAAAACGAATTTTACCCAATAGGTGGTTTCAAAAATTATGGATGGACACAATGTGCAAAAGGTTGATGAAAGTAGTAGAACAGGAAGTATCAGGTTCACACATTTCAATTAGCTGCTCAAAGATTAAGTTAATTTCATTACATAAGGTTTTCCATTTCCAATGATTGTAAACGTGACTTCTGTGATACCGCTTGCAGTAAAACGTGAAAATAACAAACACTTAAAAAATTAAATATATAATTAAAGTGACCCAACAGAAATTTCTTGTTTTCTATTATCCCTGTGGAAAAAATAAACAAATTAGGATTCATATTCATTTATTTTTGTAATTTATTAAAATTAGGGTAAGCATTTGGTTCAAATATATTCACTTCCCAAACACGGTCACTAAAATATCGAATTGTTGGGTTAAAAAACATTTTTTCGTATCAATGAATGGAATGAAAATGTAAAATATGCTAAAAAAATAGTATTTTAAAAATGTCTTTGCCGAAAGAAATAGGACCTTGCCTTCATTAGCCACAATCAAAAATATTTTTTCACCTTCTTTCTTTGAAATTAGTTGTGTTATACATATCCAATAAATTGATACATGCAGTCCTTTAATTTTAAAGGTTACGGTCGGTCGTGCTCCGTCGCAAATCCTTTTTTTAGTTTGCAAACACGACAACATTTTTCCATGCACAACGACTGTTGACTAAGAACTACCCTAAGCATCCTGGGTGGCTTGTAGGGTACTGCTTACATGCACGAAAACGCAACTGGTACAAGCTCAATTTTGAGCGAACAAAGCCGTTAGATTTTTGGTGAAATCTTAGTTGGTCGCTCAGGATATAAACCTCATAGTTGTACATCCAGAGTTAATTAGTTGTCTATTTGATGTGATTTTCAAATTATATTTTTTATCGAAAGGAATGCCAAGATCTTGAACCTGGCTCTTAATTCCTCGTCCATTTTTTAATAAAATAATGATATTTTTTACGGCTAGAAACCTGCAGGACATGTTTTAAACATTGAATGGCAAATCAATTCTTCCACCCTAACGAGAAAAATTGAGAAAATTATAGAAATGCTGATTCTCGCAGTGAACAAATTTTCTAATATTTTAATATCAGCTTCATTCATGTGATAAATATTAGTTCAGGTATTTGATATAATATTAATATAAAACAAAAAAATAATGAACCTATTCCTATGAAGGACTGCTACGTGTCTACGAATGCCTCTTAAAAATCAGATTAATGCACTAAAAATTTCGTTAATTGCCGTCCTTTTCTAGATTGGAAATTCAATTCCAAAATATTAGTAGACAAATCAAGTTTGGTCATCTTTTCTGGTAATGTGGGAACAGTCAACTTTATTGAATGACTTTTGAATTACCAATTTATTATATTTAATAGCTCATGTATATTACTATTATTCAAAGTTTATACGCAAAGGTGGATATTTAACAAGATTTCAACTAACCTAACTAATCTAAAGCCATATTGGATATCACTGAATGAGTTCTTGAGCATGAGTACTCTTGTTACAATATGAATTATAACGCTTTTCGTGAAGAATTTTGCACAGTTCTCCAATTCAAGCTTATAATTTGATACAACGACACTATCATAATTTTTGCATATTATAACTACTTTAGCAAACATTTATTTATTTTACTTCATGCTACGTGCGTTGTCAAAATATTAAGTACTACCGCAAAACAATCAATCGTTTAATAATATAAGATAGAATTCGATCAAGACCAAAAGTTTTCGTATGTTTTAGTTTTATGAGTGCATTATTAATGTACGCTAACGAAATTAAATCAGCATTAATATAATCCACTCATGTTTATTAAACTGTTAGGTTTAAATTTGTTCGTGTTGTTAATTGTCTGTTCTAAAAATTGAAATCACCTCAATTACTATTTTTAAGATAAATTCATCCTAATTAGTTTTCAAATCCTGATGCCTACCCTGAGGGTTAAGAACATTATTTTGAGGTATTATTGCCTCCTGTCTGACGAATGGTTTCCAGAATGTTGTCAATAGAAATTTATATCGCCCAGTAAAATATCATTTTCGATAGTTTCTAAGTCATCGTCATAAGCTGTATTTTTGCATGCTGCATGTTCAATCTGCGATTGTAACAATCGCATTGAAATAGTTTGGCGAAGAGAGCCATTTATTATGAACCATTTAAAATATTACACTTTCTCAAGCCCTTCTTAGCTAAGTCTCCTGTACACATATAGTATACCATTGCAGTGTACAGCGGACTCAATCAAAAAGTTTAAAATGATAAGTCGCGATTGGAAAATCGAGCTTGGAAGGCTTCAATTTTTCGGCGGAGAAAGTTGCATTCTTTGGTACGGTTTACAAATCAAATACCATTTGTATGTGATTTAATTTGGAAACAATCGTCTCTAATCATAAGTTGAGTTTTGATACTGACGAAAGTAAATTAAATTTAAAAGGTAGGCTAAATGGCCATGGAAACAGCCAAAAGATTGCATATTAGATATCGCATGGGCAGCTGCATTTTGTGCTATTTTAAGCCAGAAAAAGGAAGGGAAATGGCTCAATTTTTTTAAAAGGCTTTCACTTACTTTGACATTTGTCAGCAGTCCAAAAGTTTATTTAAAATTTAAAGTCGGCTTCAGTATATTGGAGCTCCTCACCCTCAGGTTAAGGCGATAATTATGCCAGAAAGAATAGAGAAACAATACTTGACTACAAGTAATACTCTTGAATCCTTGTAGCAATACATACATGGCCCATGATGAAAGTATTGCGCATGATCTTATTGTGACGCGACTGTTCATAGCAGCGCGGTAATATCGGTCGGGAAATTTGTTGGGGGGTCTGCCCTTCCAACGCAGCCGGTCGCCCGTTTGCTCCAAGCAGTCCGATCGGAAAGACGTGCCTCCGCCTGAAGTGTGTTTTTAGACTTTGATACACGACGCAATGGAGCGTTCGCTTGTACAGCAATACGCCATCATGTTTTACGTGCACCTTGGAAAAATGCAACCGAAACATTCCAGATGATTCAAGAGGCCTTCAAGGACGACTGCATTTGAAGGTCATAGCCTGAGAGGTAACACAAGGCGTTCAAGGAGGGCCGGAAGGAGGTCAAACCCCGTTCTGGACGCCCAACAACGGCCAGAACCGACGAAACCGTGAATCATGTGCGCGAAGTTTTGTGTTCCGACCGTAGATGAAGCATCCAGCAAATTGCTGAACCCTACAAATGTCCACATTTGCGGTACATTGGATAGTGACCGAGGAAATGCGCAAGGTCTGCGCGAAGCTTGTGCCGAAAGTGTTGCCACACGTTGCCATCGTTACCAACTTCCTGGCCCGGAGCACCACCCCAGTTGGTCCCCCAGCCCCCTTACAGTCACGATTTGGCTCCAGGCGACTTTTTTTAGTTTCCCCGACTGAAGAGAGAGCTGAAAGCAAAGCATTGGGGGACCGTGGAAAATATCCTAAAGCGTTTTACAACGTTCCTGTGAGACACTCCCGTCGAGGAGTTTCAGGGTGCCTTCCAGGCGTGGCAGACATCTCCGCAAGTGTATTGATGCAAGGGGAGAGTATTTTGAAGAATTTTAAGCGTTTTTACAGGTACGATCAATAAATTTAGTTTTCCAGGATAAAGAAAATCATGCGAATTACTTTCATAATAGACTATTTATCTGAATATGTTAAATAATTTGCGATCAGAGGTAAGGTGATGTGGAGTGCTAAACAAATAGAGAAGTGAGTTTTTTCATGGATATCTGTTTACTTTCCTTTCAAAACCTCCTCAGGATGCTACACCATTCTTTGGCAAATTACTGAAAATTTCCGGAAATGAAGTTGCTGTGCGAAATTCACTGGCCGGAATAATGTATACAGGGCATATTGAGTTACCATTTGACTTAAGACTCTGACATTAAGGTGAGTGTTAAGTAAACGAGGTAGAGATAGGGAATGGACTAGTGGAGTTGGAAAATGATTGACTGTCATGCAGGTTTTAGGGTATCTATGCAATGTCACGTTAGGAGTGCTTTAGATAGGTAGCAGCGCTTAAGTCGTGGGTCCATCGGAAACTTACCTGCAGACTGCTCTTAATGGTAATGGATAGATGGCTATGATTTTTGCAGTGAATGGATAGTATCTGATCCCTTACAATGGAAACTATATCATAAAAATGGAATATTATGTTTGGGTATCCATATTCCCTTGCATGTGATTATAATGGGCAGCTCGCGAGAAGAAATAGCAAAAAATATAAGATTACAGACAATATAAGCCACCTCTTAATTCCGTTCTTCTTTAAGTTTTCCAACCACGAAAAATATGGTAAGGTTGACGAACGAAATATAATGCTGCTGACTTGGCTTTTAATAGATTACGTTAAGTATTTAGATAAAGGGAAATGTTGTTGGATAAAATTCGTAGAAGTGTTACTCGTGAAATCACTCGTTTTAATTCTCCTAAGCTCATACCAGGAGAAACTAAGAGAAGGCAAAGGCAAAAAGCCTCATTTCAAAACAAAACGTATGGATTTCTAGGAAAGGGAAAGAGGAGCTAAGAAAAATCTGGAAGATAAGGCCTATAGATATTTTATTAAAAGACAAGAGTCTACTCTCGGGAAAAAAGTATTATATTAGCTCTTCCGTATATACACTATGAGTACAATATTCGTTACAGATATTTGCACAATAATGATCCTTTGAGTATATTGGTAGATCACAGACTCATGTTACATCCGGAACATCAAAAGAGTGATAAAGACCATCAGGCTGATGCTGATTGAATATCTGATCACCAGGAGGAAGACAGCGCAGAAACCTTATTCTCCTCTGTGATTTCACTTCATTGAAGTACATTCATCCAATTGTAAGACCTCCAATGAAAGGAGTCCCAACCCACCCAAATGGTTACGTTCGATTGTAGTAAATTAAAATGAAAAAGGGAGAATTAATGAATGGAAAGAGAATAAATTGGCTGAATTAGAGTTTTGTGGGTGAATGGAGCGGAAAAATGTGAAAGAAGATGAAGGGTAAAATTCTTCTTCGGAATTTGGAATTTCTGATTCCTTCGTTCATGGGTTGATTTGCATTATTTCTTTCGTTTGAATGTTTTTTTTAAGTTTTATTCATATTGTAGTGGGCATTGTTCCATTGATAGTTCATTTCTTGAACTCTTTTTTCAGGTCAGATTAAAAATCCGGACCAAGAATATTCTTAACTAATACTTAATTCATTTAATGATGTCATTAATAATGGAGTCATCCCCTTGATTTTGTGTTAATTTGATTTCATATAACACTGAAATGAGTGAAATAAATTTTTCTTCCGTTGGGAGAATCTCTTGTGTCGATGACTGCATTCCTGGTTGAATTTATTGATAGACTAGGGCAAAGCGCGAATGTTAATCAAACACGAGGACTCATGCCTATTTTGTCTAATCGGCATGACCGACCTGTCAAGCAAAATTAATGTGGTGTGCAATTTCTCGCGCAGTCTAAAGAGTCTGCATTTAATAGGGTCCACAGAATACTTGTTTCATTAGTTTGTAATGAAAATACCTACTTCTAGATTAGGTCTTGAAACTGAAAAATGTTTGGAAACGGCTGTTATACCGAGGCCAACTTACTCAAGAGAAAACGTTAACTTTCATTCGACCAAACTTATGAAAAATTCATCGAATTATTTCTGACTTCCTGATTCCGCCGAAAATAATTTGCTAATATTATGGAAGATCAAAACAAAAGCAAGCTGAGCAGGATAAGGAAAAATGAGTGGTCCGAGAGCAAAAGTAAAATTAACGAACATCGGTTCAGATCGGGTATCCTTTCAATTCACTCGTTGTTTGTTGCCGCTTGTACGCTTAAGTCGAACGAATATTAATTGTTTATTGAGCGCCTCATTCAGTGGAATTCCAACAGCAAATGTCACATTCGTTTCCTTCCCACCCTGCATATGAACGTATTTTTTTCTCTTTCTCTTTCATCAAGGTTTTAATTCGGAAGGCGTGTCGCGGTCTTCGCCGCCTCCTCACCAGCAGCAGCCGGCCACTTCGGCGCAGACGCGGACCCCGACGCCCCCATCCCACCAATCAACGTCGTCGGCTTCGAAACGGTGTTTCAGTCCCGAAAGCCCCAGTCCTGCTTCGGCGATAACAGATGTAAGTCAATTAACTGGCGAGTGAGATTGGAGAGGAGAGGGCCGTACTTAAGTGGGCGCCAAACAAAAGTAATGCCAAACTTTCCGTAACCGTTAATTGAGCTTGGTAAAAGTTTGGCCTTGGTCCGTAAGGCCAGCCAAGGTGCTCGTTTTCCAATAGGTCTCCCACAAGTCTTTCACTTAAAGGGTGTCACCAGGAAATAAATTACAATTGTTACTCTCAAATGGGCAATATGTTGTCATTATTATATTCAGTGCATGTCAATGTTTTCAGTTGAAAAGAAGGATGTGGTAACTCGTTTCCCGACACCACAGGATGAATCTTCATAAAAATATTTTATTTAACGATGGATAATCGTATTTTTTCTTGATTTTCTCCGCGAAAAATATCTCGGAATGATTATTTAAATGTGAAAAATTCCAGAGCCCGAGGGAAGATGTTTTACTATGTATCAATACTTATGAAAGGCAAAGCATTTTTACATTTGCGGAAATGTTTATGTGAATATAATTTTATGCGATTAAAATTCGAAAGAATAAGCTTAATTCCGGCTTGTCTCAAGGAAAAGTCTTATTTTGGTAATAATTTGCCGGTAATATTCAAATTCAAAGCCACAAATAGCCCTCAGGATGAATTAGTCCCAACTTTTATTGAATTTGAAATTCAATTCCAACAGATTTTAAATGTGTTTATATTATCCTTGTTGAGTTATTCCATTTTTAATTATGAAAAAGTCAGTGTAACAGTTTCACCAGTTCGAATCTTCGGGGAAAAAACAAGGTATGATTTAGCCACAAGCTATTTCAATTTTCTGAAAAATTAACTCCATGTAACTTTTATTCTAGCACACTAGTACTATTGGTGATTATTCAACATGTCGGTACCTGAGTCATAATATACCAAAAGGGTGTTTTTTGTACCGATTTTTTACTGTAATTAAGAGTTTCCCTTAACTTCCCTTTATTTGATAATATTAATCTTAATTTAATGCATGATATTATTCTTCAATATAATCCGTGGGTTTACTTTTAAACCTATTTTTTTTAAACTGTTAAAAAACCTACACGAATAAACAGGTCTTTGCAGCAATCGCTTGAATCCAAATTGAAATAAATTGTCAAACGTTTCCTTCAATATATTGCTGGAAATTTACTATTCAACTCGGATAACTGGTACATAACTAATAAAACAGTAGAAATGTCCTTAAATGTGAGGGTTTTTCTACTAAAAGTTCAAAATAAATGTTTACATAAAAACAGAATATTAATTCAGAATCCATAGAGAGAGTATATTGGAATGCAAAAAATATTTTGCGGTAAATGCGGAGCTTGCCCGTAGAAATGTCACGAAAATGTTATTTGTAAATTGTCCATTCTGTTAAGTTAAATACTACATATTTAGCAGAATAATATAAGAGGTGAAATGTAAGAAAAATCACCAAATGTGCAAATTATAGTGATAACGAAACATATATTTGATGAGTTTTGTACATTCCATTCGGAAGCTTAGTGTTTCTTTTACAGAGGAATATACAAAAATGTTTTTAAAATCCCTATGCATTCCTTGTATCTGCCCGCAGTCTCGTTATACAGTATTATGCTAACTCATGATGGACGATGTGGAAATGATTTTGTTCCATTGGAATAATATAAATATCTTTGTAATTTTATTTCGAATAACATTTCTAGACTTCTCCTCAATCGTTTTTAATAATGCGTGGGCAATAAAGTGAGCGATAAATTTGCGCCCAGAGGAGTTTCACTATCTCAAGGACTACTGTGTGTATGACTCCGGGCGAAGATGCTCGCAAATGATCTGGCTCCTACCTACCGAAGAAAAAAATATGTCACGCCTCAAATCGATATTTCACTAAAAATCTGACGCAATTTAAGGCATAGTCAAATCAGTTGGTGTAGTTACAAGGAATCCTTTGAAGTTACGGTCATATATATTCCGGTCATATATTTCGTGGTAACTGCCATCATCGTGATAAAAATTATAAATGAGAAGTATAGTATATCGGCTCCTCGTTGGCGTAAAATCCTGAGAAATTGTCCCATTCTCTATTTCAAGTTACCGCGGAATTCATTGTACAAAAAATGGGTCTATAAATTTCATTATTTCCTCTTATTCTGAATTCGAAAGGAATATATTATTTGAGCATATTTCCATAAATTATAGCACGTTAGCATTGTTAAATACTACACCAACATTTTAAAAGGTGTTTGGAAAATTAATAAAATACTAAAATTAAAAAGAATAATCTTTATTTATTACTCCGCGTCTGTTTTAGGGTATTTTATTTTTATTTTTTGTTTATAATGGCAAAAATGTAATAAAATGCATATTTCATGTGTAAAGCCAACTTTATCAACTGACTCGTTGCCTGAGAGATTCGCGCCAATACGTAACGAAATATTTATTCATACCCACTGCATAATAGAATTATATTTGAGTGTTCCCTTGAAAATCCATTTAAATTATTCCAAGTCATTCTAGCAATGGTCATCATAATTCTACGTACAGAGAAATAAATATACGAGTGTACGAATATACTCGCGAAGAAGGGAAAAAATTCCCAGTTTGTATGTTTCGATGAAACGAATTTTTTACATAAAATGAAATGAAAGATTTATGTACTTACTCGTATTTATTTCTCCATTTATACATCTATAGTTCTATGATTGAGGTACTCAGTGATGAGAATATTTTTTCTCTCAAATGAAACTAATAATGTTTAACTTTGTTGCAAAATCCCATAAGTTTTCTAGATTTTAGGTTTTCTAATCGTGTAAAAATAATCTTTTTGTCACTCCGCGAGTGGCTGTTACTCTTGTATATTCTCTCTGATGTCTCCAATTCTTTTTTTAAACATTTTTTTCAAATCCATTGGTTATCCTTTTGCTCCTTGTCTTTTAGGAATGATACTCTCGTGCCATGGTACTTTATTTTCAAAGCTTTGTTTATAATCCTTTTTAATTTTTGAATGTTGTATTTGGACGAAAAAATTTGCCCTTTGTTTCACCTTGAATTCCTATTAGTGGAATCGTTTCCTATGTGACAGAAAATATGTATACTGTATTAAATCTAGTCGTTGAACAACTTTTGTGGGAAGTAGCATCACAATCACGTTTATGCAGGGTAATTATACCCTGTATACTAATCAAAGAGCTCCAGGTGTACGCTTTGCGAGGCATGGAGAAATCGCTCCAGTGCTCTTTTACAGATACCGACAATTATAAATCACCTTTAGATACGTCATTGAAACCTAGATCAGCTGAGTTAGCATTAATATCTCAAACTGTAAGAACTTGCCAAGAAAAAAACTTAGTTCTTCCATCTGATATCCTCTACCTTCGAGCTACTCTCAAAAGCGCTATAAATAAGGTATTGTCAAATAAATCTTTCCTTTCCAAAGTCGTAGCCATATCCTTATCGGTAGGGGCAGCACATTCCTCTTTCTTCGACAAATCTCTTCTCGAATCATAGCTTCCCTACATGTCCCATTCTTAAATCGCGACTCGTGAGGTTTTCCTATTACTCAGAGCAGCAAAAATCTTTTCTAATTTTTTTAAGGTAGAATTGATTTAAGACTGACACTTATGTCCTCCACTAATGTTTAATGCTCTTAATTTTTCATTAATAATTTAAACATAAGTATAATATGACTCTATTGGGTCCAATTCTTACAAACTTGCGGTCAGTGCAAATATAGATGACCAGTATTGAATTATTTGGATGGTTCTGTTACGTTTCCGCATTTAAAAGGTGAAGAAAATCATGGAAGATTGAGATTTAGAGAAGTTTGATTTAGATAAGCCATGATTTAGAGAAGTTATTAATTGAGACGTTTACGAAAGGCCCTGAATTTGTTCCTGAATCTATCGCTTACGTCTTGCGTAAGGCGGGAAGAGGAGCGTGGATGGAGGGTTTTGAGGTGCTGGTATGAAGTAAGATGGATTTCGGTGAGGAATAAGTGTGACGGTGAGGAAGACAAACGATGAAAAGCTCAGCATAGCAGGGGAAGAGAAGAAGTTTTTGGGGAAATTCAAATAAGGGCGAAGAAAAACTTGATAGAAAAGATATGAATAGGCAATGGGATGTTGAAGAACGTGAGAGAAAGGTGAATATTAGCTGAAAGGAAAAGTGAAAGAAAAAGAAAATTCATTTTCGATGGCATGAAGGATAAGTATAAATTATATGGAACTCAAGGATGGTAATGAATTCGGCCAAATTTATTTATTTTGTGCAGTACTTTATGATTTATGAAATAGTTTAAAGAGTGCATCCAAAATATTCAGCCTACAACTTATGATAATATATTTATATAGAAAAATAATGATATAGAATAGGTACTTAAAAAAGAGTTTCGTTATTTTAGCTACAAATTCTGCTCAGTAATGTAATTTTCTATCACTCTAAGAACATTTAGTAACAATTGAAGCTCACCAACAGTCCTGTTTTATAGCTCTGTGCTATTCTTGCTATCCATACTCTATGAGGGGTTTTCAATTGTTTGGAGCAGAAAATATTCAGTGCAGAAAATAGTTATTTATTGCTTCACCACAAAACATTTGCTCGTTCACTCTATCAGACGACAATGGTTACTTAGCCAAATATTTTATTAATTAATGTATACATAGCCTTACATGGTTATACTTTAACCACGAAGCGCTCCGATGGATGGAATATGATAAACTATGAATAAAGTATAAATAATTTCATCGTATTTAATAATATGCAAATGCTGGCTATAAGAGAATTAGTGTTCAAGTAATTAACAAATAGATTGGTTCAAAAATTAATATGTTTCGATGTCCAAACCAGTAAATTTAATTCTCAATCAGTTCGAGATACTTTCTTTTGCGATTTAATGCGTAATTACTAAAATTTCAATTTAAATTGAGAGTGAATAACCATCAGTTTCCGAATTTGGTCTTGTATTGTCATCCGTGATTTGAATCAATCAAGCAATATTGCCTTTTTCGAATAGTGTATTCATTATGAATTATCGTTTCCGAAATAACTTCTTTTGAAAGGATGCGATTCTAGCAGGTACGAATAGCCTCTCTCGGTATCACATTTTTCTGAATGGTAGGGAAATTTATCATGTATTTTTCAAATTCGAAAATATGTTTATTTCCATAAGCCAAAGCCAAATTTTACCCAGTCTAGTACGAAAATATCACTAATACCAGGGAAATAGCTCGGGAGAAAATCAGTTGGGAGGGAGGCACATGATAGTTGAAATTTTAATTGAATAAATATGGAAATTTAGTGGAATGTCTTTGAAGAGTCGAATAGAGCTGGAAAATTAATAATTTGACTGATCATAGTTGTGAATAAGCAGAATCGGAATCTCGCCAAGGGCGTAAAGATGAGTCGGACCGCAAAGGTGAGGGCAGAGGATGATAGATTAAGTGAAGGTTTAGGCAGAATTGAAACAATCGTCCGTTAAGACAGGAAAAGGACTAAATGGAGGTAGGTATGAAAGTAAACGCGGGAACTCAAATATAATTTAAATTTAGTCTATTCGGCCTCACGTAAGCCACAACATTTCAGTCGCATTAAGCCCATGGCGTTGCCGTTGTGAGATTGATGGCAAGAAGGTTAATTATAAGAAAATGGAAGTAATGAGACTTTTTAAGTATTTGGTAAATGAACTTGAATGTCGAATTTCACTCGGTGTCAATTTCGGAAATTTGAAGGATGACTCACTGGATTTTCGAAAAATTGTTTGATGAAGAAAGTAGCGAGTTGGAGTCATTGGAAAAACGATTCCGCTTGAAGACAGCAAGCGTGACTTGGAAATAGATATGAGGTTCTCGGGGTAATTTCTGAGAAAATAGGGACTCACAATGCCACCTAGATAAGGTAAGAAAACTAAACCTCGACGTTGTCAATTACAGTAGGCGTTATTCAATAGTACAGATTGTATTTGCAACAAAATCAACGTTAAGCGCCAGAAAAGTTGAAAAATATACTCTTGCTCATCTTAGGTTTACTTCATGTTCAATTAATACCCAATAAACGGGTTAAGGTAGTTTGTCCCACGCCCCATGCTGTAGGCTCGCCAGGTATTATGTAGTTGTACTTCATTGATTGGCTGTTGATTTCTTTAATTGTGACGCACTCATGAGAGAAAGAATCTCAGTAATTCTTTATAGTCCAGATCAGTTATATATTAAGCTCCAATAACCTTATTTTAAAATTTTACTAAAATGTCGTCTTGCTCTTATGTTATGTTATGGAATGAATTTGTGGTTTATCGTATTGTGTCCATTCTCATAAACTAGCTACAGAGTATAAATATGTAAAATGAGCTTTGTTTTAATTATTTTTAACCTCATTTTTCAAATAATTTTTTAATTAAGTTAGCAAATCCCTATTTACACTACGGTTTCATAATTTCTTGATGCATCTTAATGCGTCATTTACGAAATATGTCCAGAGCTCTTGGATTTCAACGAACGACCTTATTCCACAGATACTATTGTTTAATTTGATTAAATGACAAATATTAAATAAATGTATATGCTAAGTAACCTTGGAAACAGGAGAAAGATACTTGTTCTCTTAGTTGTCATTTTCGCCATTGTTTGCTATTCTTTTATGAAAAGGCGAGCCTCAAATTAATATGGTCATGGCGCAATGGCCCAAAATCACTCATACTCTTCGCCTTCCGTTTGGTATTACTTCGGATAAGGATAATGTATTTCATTGTGGGCCTCAGTAATTGACGAAGTGCCCAAAAAACCGCCACTCTGAGATTTCTTCTTCGTAATTATAAGGAAACGGAAGGAAGTAGCATATTTCCTCTGCGTGTTATTTGGATTTAGTTCCCCAGGTAAGTCTTTTGCATATTATTATTATAACTATTAGGTAATCGACCGGTTAAGGTAGGTTTTTGGATGGACGTATTACTAATAAAATAATTTGTGGCCCCTAGCAAAACAAAACATCCCACTCTACGTCAGATCCCTCTTCATCTCTGAGTAGTTTCTTAATCTCTTCATTCCGTCCAACATCCCTATCCTGTTCCTTCCCTTTCCTCGTTTGCCTAACATTCTCCCCTCAATTACAGTCTTCAACATCCCGCTGCCGGTCAAAACCCCCTTCATCCACTCTTCCTGCCTCCATAGGATTTCTCCCAACAAACCCCTCTCTTCGCCCACCATACCAAGTACTTCCTCATTTGTTTTCTTCTCTGTCCATTTCACCTTCTCCATTCTTCTCCACACCCACATTTCAAAAGCCTCCAGTCTACGTCTATCCTCCTGCTTCAATGACCACGTTTCCGCGCCGTACATAGCTACGCTCCATATCAAAGTTTTGGCGAGTCTTTTCTTAACATCCTTACTCAACGTCCCTGTCATCAACTCCCTCTTCCTTGTGAAAGCCTCTTTGCCTAGCGCAATTCTTCTCCTTACATATATCATGTCACAATTCAAAATCGTAACATATGATAAAATCACCACTGCTAAACAATGTTATTTCACCTTGATAATTGTTGTGTAATGTAGTATAATTTAGCGCCACCTGTATTTGATGGAGTTGATTTAATGCGGCGACTCCTCCGCCACTCCTTAATGTTTGTTCACATTCAAGGGTAAAATCATTGGTCATTTACAATAATGAAAATATCAGATATCTTAGTTTTGTCTCTTAAGTATCTTTACCATTATACGCCTGCTGTGTTCCAGAACGTTTCGTAATGCGTGAGGTCATGGAATTTTCTATGGGTTTTTAATATGAGTCGTGTATGATGCTGCAAGTTTAGAACAGTGCTCACCTCAACGCAAAAAACTATCTCGCTGGAAATTTAACACTGCTAATAATTATTTCAGCAGCATTTCCAATGTAGGCGAGCATGATAATGCGAGCATGGAAATAGAATGTTTTAGTATATGTAACGAATATCATTTTCCTTGGCAACCCGCATATCAGAATTTATGGAGGAAAACCACAGTTTCCAACCCGAAGGTTGATTTGATATGTTCACCTAGTACTAAGCCCCACTGTGTGTGAATTTCACAGATCAGGGTAGTAGGGGTTCCTTTCCCTGTTCCAGTTCCTTTCTCTGTGCCATCTATGGTTTCCCTCGAAGATTTGATACCCGAAAAATTACACTGCTTGGCTGAAGCCTAAGCCCTTCGACCGGATAACCCAGGTTTGAACCCCGGGCACACCCAGAGGTGTGCCCGGGATTCAAATCCGGGTTATCCGGCCATTAGTCCAACGCTTTACCTACTGGACTGCCATGTCCCCATGAATAGACGAAATACACGGGATTAAGATTTTCCGCTATCTTTTAAGCATACTAACTCTTCACCATACACATATTTCATTTGAATATATTTTTCCAAAATTATTTTACCATATTTTCATGTGATAACTCCAATTTATTAATGAAAAATATTACTAACATCATAGTTAATATTTATTTTGTCTAACCTATAGTTCCTTTTTTGTGGTCCGTCTAGCATAATGGTGCCTTCTCTAATCTCTTGGTCACAGTCGGCATTGGCAGGCGCCAAGGTTTACAGGGTCTCCTGGGTACTTTTGCAGTAACGGGTAAACATCCTTATAGCTCTCTGGCGGCGAACATCATTCCTTCCATTCACGAGCGAAAGAACCTTGATTGTCTCTTATTTACATCGAAAAATTCATTTCCTTTCATCCCATCGTGTACGCCGCCCGTGAGCATAACGAGTTTTCTCGTAGATAGGGCGTCATGATATTATCGAGCGGCGTGAATTACCCCAATCCCGCCAGTCGAAAGTCTCCACTCTGCCCGGTTTCCTTGAGTTTCCTCCTCCGGCACGGGAAGAGCTCCTCCAATTTCCCCCGAGGCTACCGCGGGAACGACGCGTCCTCGTTCGGCGAGAGTAGGGGATGGGTGTATAGTGCGTAAAGGGAGACGGAAGCGAAGTCCTTCATATCGCGGCAATCGTGGGTGCAAATCGCGCTTATTACCTCAATCAACAACTCGTAACAGCATTTACCGGTTTATGCACGTAATCCCGTCCAGGGAATGGCTTATTTCCTGCCCGCGCCAAATTTTTTCTCACGGAAACAGAATGACTCTGTTATTGTACATTTTACCGCTAGGCGCCGTTGATAGCACAATCCAAAATGTGTGTTTTTCGCCCCAAAAGCCTTAAAAGTCCGGCGAAGGGTCATTTACAGTGGTGACGAAAATAGTTGCATCCAAGCGTCGATCCAATAGACCAATGGCCATGTTTGTCTAGACGATTATTATTATTATTATATCACAGATTATATCTGCGATATAATATCGCATCTCGGCAGGGAAAAATTACGGAAAATGTCATCTTCGAGCCCAACTTCCAATTATATTCTAGTTAATTATCCCAAAATCACGTGAATCTATCTACCCATCGATGATAATTATATTCCGGACCCTCCGTTTGAGTCTGAACTCAAGGCTACGAAAGTTCATTTTACGCAGTGCCTACTTGTAATTTCCTTGAAAATTGACGCGTCACTTTGTTTTCTAATTTATTTCAACTCGTGGTTTCGCTTTCCTTACAGGGATAGCATTGCGTCATCTAAGTTCTCACTCAAGTTCCGATACTTACTGTTTTTGGTTGGGGAGAAGTGGCCACCCGTTGTGATGTCACGGCCTCAGCCCACACGCTGAAAGAGTAATTGATGTTAAAAGCTTATTACGATGAAAAAAATGTATCTCTCCGCCACGACATCCTTTCCTTTCTATGAGGATATAAGCAAACGGACGTAATTTATAATTACAAAAATAATACGTATGGCGGAGCGATGTTCTTTATTCAACTTTTCACTTTTTATTCATTCTTTCCTCTGCCCGGCGAACGTAGCGGACTTTTTTCTGAGCTCTAATGTCAAATGTAGGCTTTCCCGTTTGCGAGCGACGCAAAGCGGACTTCTCGAGCGGAGCTCCGGAACTGGCGTGTTTTTTTTTTCGTCGCCAAACCCATGACATTGAAGTGGGCTCGAAAAATTAATAATACTCGACTAATAATGTCTGCTTTGTATCCGTGAACCATTCTGAAGGACGACAGTTTTTAGAGGGGCATGTAGGTCGACTTGTATTTCAAAATATTCTTTTTCTCCGAATTTAAGTTAGCCATACCTGAAAGGTTCTTGACGTAATTATTCGCGTGCTCTCCTCACTAGTTATCTATGCTGCACATACGTCCACTGCAGTTGAAAAATCTTAGTCCATTGGCTAAACACTTCCTACTCCTCATCCCTCCGTTTAGCTTTTGCATCCGCTATAGAAAACAGATTTGGTTAGCATGATTAGTGTAACACGTATCAACCAAACAACCCCCCATGCTCGTAAAATGTTTGGAAATCAGAGTTCAAAAAAGTCCAGTTGCTCAACCATTGGATATTTCATGAATTGTGATTATATGGCGCTATCAATAGCTATCTTTAACAAATATTTTCTCATTATTTTTACGATTTCCTCCATTTTAGTCTGAAGATAAACTTGTACAGGAAGCTATGTTGATATCACTCTTTTAAAATCTCAGATTTATTTCCTTGAATGCAACTTGAATATTATTCCCTTCAAGAAGAATTGAAGGCCCATGCAAAGGCTGCATCTTTTTCTAGCCTATAGTTGTTTTGCTAAAATATCAGCAATGAAATCATTTTGTCATTTGTGATTACTTTAAGAAGTGATTTACTCTGTTTGAGAGGCTTAACTTGATATTATTTGAAAAAAGCCAAATGAAGCAATATGCATGTAGTTAATCTTCAGTAAACTATGGGTCCACTAGGATTCAATCAAATTTTCTGGAAATTATTTTCTCCTGTACTTTTCCTGGTGTGCTTTTAAATGCCTTTCCCATAATGCGTTTCGGACTGCGCAATCCATCATCAAGGATTGTTTATTCTTCCGCTAAGCCAATACTTCAGTTGAATGGATACTAAAAATGAAAATATTGAAAGTACTTTATACGTTTCCTTATTACTAGTAATATTTGTTCTTGGTATTCGTCGTCTTGGTATTCGTCACGTGATTCGAAATTTTTAATTAATGGAGAAATATTTCGTATTACGAGCGTAAATTAGTTCCTCGGATGTCTCTCTTACCCGATTACCACAAAATCTAATTAAATTATTTGAAGAATTGTTTCAGAGCAACAATTTTAAAAAAGCTAGCACTTGCACTGCAATATTAGAAGGGATTTCAAGTTTCTATTTTTATTGAATCACACTTCCTAATTAATGATGCTTAAGTCATGTTAACCTTCATTCCAGTCTATTCTCATGAACGAAGCTTCCACTTCTTTCTCTGGACGCTTTCAAGCTACATTTCCCTCATTTCTCAGTTTTCTATCTTTGAAATTTTCTTATTACCAAACTCTTTTCTCTGTCTGTTTTAGCTTTCATGGTCATATAATTAAGTAAATTTCATGGTTTCTTGGCTGATTCCAGGTCTAAAAAGAGATGTATACTCTAAATGCAATTTTAATTGGAATAAAGAATCGTTTACCTGAAATTCCAAGCATTTAAACGCAAAATCGATTTTATGATTCTAGTGTGAGATTCTTACCCGTGGATTGCTCTCAGTCTCACAGTGTTGATGGCCTGCGTAGTAGTACTAAACTTACTGCGCGAGATATATTTCTGTCAACATGAGAGGGTATGAAAGTATCGGTGGGGTCCCTGCTCTAGCCAAAGAGATCGAACCTGCAGAGGATTTCATCTCTACGATATTTCAATTCGTATTTGAGGTCGTACATGACTTGGTGCTCGTAAGTAATGGCCACGAGTAACGACTTATTCATTTCCGCGAATGGGATTCAGAGCTCACGCTCAAGGACCTCTCGAAGCAATAAGATCGCTTAGGAGTGGTCCATCACCGGTGGAGTACCACTTAGGGGCCATTAAAAAAAATAAGTAAAGAGTTTTAATCCACGGGCAGAGTGCCACTTTGGAGCCATTAAAAAAATAAGTAATTGCTTTTAATCCACACTTTTTCCCACATTATCCATCTTTAAGGAAATACAATATTCCTAATATCCCGTTCGATCAGACGTAATAATTCCCTTCGATGGTTGAAGAGTTTTTAAATGCTCGGCATGTGTAATGCGGCTGCTTTAGAATTTTAAATCGGTAAGTAGCCGGGAGCTAGAATAATTGGCCATTACTTTCGATGGCTAGCCAGAATAAATATTTGAGTGATGAATCGCAAATTATGGCCAAAATCATCGTCTTTTTGCGATCAAATATTCCCCCGCGTAATCATTAAAGTTAGCACCTCGAAGGTGAAGTGAAAATCGAGCGTTCAGAGAATGTTTTTGCGGCGTATTTTTCAAATACATCCCACTTTTCCTTGTTCCCACCTCTTCCCTCTTCAATCGCCACCTTGACAGGTTGGAATTTTTATTTTCTCACAAACGTTAATTGTTCGCTTCCTCTTCCACGGGCGAGAATTCCTACTCCCTGACCCTGGAAGTCGAGAGATTTTCTTTATCAAATGTTTTTAGATTTTTTTAAATGTGTGTTTTACTCAACAAAACAATTGCAGAGGACACCCCTGCGCATAATGTATATAAATGGTCAAGATAAAAAAGAATCATACCACACACCTTTTAACGCCTTATTTAAATGCAATTATTGTAGAAAGATGTCATGGCAATTTGAATAATTCTGTATAATTTAAGCATTCCCAGCAGTCCTTAATTTGCATATATGAGTATATTCTATGTCGTTCATTCAGTAATATTTTTCTTTTTTGGAATAACTACTCATGCTTGAAAAACTACTATTATTTTCACATCTTACATTTTCCTAATATTCCAACTAAAAACTCCGACAGAATATTTAAAATAGTATAACAGTCGCTCATTTGGGTAATTTCTAAAATTTCTAACTTGATGAACCTCTTCAACTATTTTTTGTCCTTTCTCAGCAAGAAATGAATGAATGCTTAAAAATGAAATGGGGCAATACTGTAAAATGTAATTTTCCGATGCGGAAATATTCCGTTAGCTCTCAGCCCCTCTCACACCCCGTGCCCACCACTTCCAATTATCCGCGTGTGTTTATGTCTATGAATATTTAAGAGGAAGGTTCATTAACGAATCGCATTTAAAAACGCCATCATCATGCACCCAGGCGCTCGAAATACCACAAATCAATCGAGGTACAGGGCCTTCGTTTAAAATCAATACCATTCCATTCTTTATTTCTGTTTCTTCATATGAATTTCAATGATGGAATTGAAGATCAACACAGAAAAACGTAATTAAAGAAATGCAAATCAATATAGTCAATTTTATGGCCAAACTTGCTTTCATATTATTGTATGAGGTGGTGTATATTGATTTAAATCATTAAAATGAACGCACTTTGTACCTTGTCCATATTTTGGAAGAGTGAGTGCTATTTTACAACATTGTCTTTAAAACTTCCAAAATCACATGGGAAAAATTCTCATGGGAAGTTGATATAACGGAAGATAACCAATGAATCGGGTTGAAAATTATTTCTTACGAAGGATATTCAACTGGGTGACTCATAAATCTGGCGGATACAATCTCTCTTAATTACCTGGAAGTGAAAACAGACGCATCTTACGCTCTCCGTCCCCCTCAACTATTCGTAAGGAAACTCGCAGATTTAGGGGATGATAAAAGATAAGAAGTTATATAACAAATAGCCGAAAGCTCGCTTTTTGCAAGGAACTATGAATCCTACGAGATACGGCCAACTCGTTACATTGACAAATCTCATTTACGTCTTCTGTAAAGCTTGCTTCCGCAGATGTGGTTTGATTTTCGCTAATGTGTACAATTAGTTAATTCGACTTAGTATCAATTCGCACTTTTAGTTAATACCGAGTGGCCCTACCATATAATGAACGCTTGAAAACGCTCTTAATTGACTATAGTGTCCGGGAGTTGATTTATAAATGTTCGGGAAGGTGCTGCTCACAGGAATACGCGAGTTATACTCGCGAATCTCCCTTTCCTACGGCCCGAACCATATTTACCGTTTGCCGGTGAGAAATGGTGAGTTCGACGGTTCACGAGGAAAGACCTTCACACGTTCTATCGTCGGATGGCCTGGCCTGTTAGGCCAGCGCCATCCTAAGATAGAACCGCTTAAGATAAACCCGCTTGAATTATACTGTTAAAGCATGTATTAATCCGGTCGAAATTCCCTCGGACGTTTGAAATGGCGTAAATTCAATTCTCCTAGGGTTTTCTTCCGTTTACACCGTCATGAAAGAGAGAACCTTTGACAATCCAGGGAACTTGTTCTCGTCGCGCCAAGGCTCTTTGAAGCTTAGGCGACAGTGTGCTGGAGTTCAGAACTTCTGTTTCGAAACTTTTCGATCTACGTGTATACATTTCGTGTGAAAAGGTGGTCACTAATCAAACCTCCCCACTCGAAGGTTATTTTTGAAAGGTTGGGATAGAGCTCACCTCGGAGTAGGCTCAAGAGTGTGTGAAATGAACGCATTTTAGGCTGGGAAGTCCTTTTTCCAAAAACCACCCTGCTTGGATTTGTATGCGGGTCTGTTAAAAGTTTTGTCTGGACATTTTAAACCACGACCTCCCATTCATTAACAGAAAGTCGGTATCTGTGCCTAAAAAAGGCGTTCATTGTCATTAAACTTTACGCTTCATTTTACGTTGGCTCTAGAAGCATATTATTGTTCATGATTGAATATGGCCACAATGGGCGTAATTTTACTCAAAATTAATCACCCAAAAGGTTCTCAAGAGACACCCTGGCTTTATCTTTGTGTATTTAAGGCCACATCTATTTTGTGTATTGTTGAATCTCGTTATCTTTCAGAAAGGTTTATGCTCAAAATTTAGCTTTATTATAGGATAAGCGCTGGGATTGGAATGTGATTTTGTTGAGTTCTCCATCTGTGGTATGGCGGTCACTCTTCAATAGCCTATCCAATGGCGAAGGAAAGAACGAGTTCGTTTGGGTAACGAGACAGTTCGATGGAAACTGAGGAGTACGTAAACAAGAACGGGTAAAATTGACGTCAAAACCGAATGCGTACTTGACAAAGGTCGGAAACTGATAAAAGGGGTAAATATCACTCGTGCAAAACGCGAAAGGGTAAAAATTCTGATAAACCCAAAATGTATGTGTTCCCCAAGCCGGTTCCAACCACTCGCGTGTGGGCACCCGCGACTTTTCTCTTACGGCGAGGGAACCGACCAGCTTAAGACCACCGCAGCCCGTGACCAAAGGTATCCCTTTATTTTCCTCTCCTAGTTCCATCCCACCCGCCCGGTGTCATGCTTACGTAATTTATGAACGGCCCCTTACGTGACGGCCGGCACCCGAATAACGAGGGAGTGCATCGCGCCTCCTGGCTGACATCGGCGCCGAGGGAGGGGTAGATAGGAGAGGGGGCGGAAGGAGGTGGATGGAGAGGCGCGGGAGGGGCCTTCGGCTACCGCCCGCCCGGATGGCACGTGCGGCATCGGATATGCATCCACGTGCGCTCCCCAGAGCTCCCTTTACCTCCCTCCCACCCCATCGGACCCCACTCCACAGCCCGGCAGCGTTCTCCCCCATCCCTCCCATATTAACTCCCTTCCCAATAATTCCCCCGGGGGCCGTTCCTCTCCCGGGCCGGACCGAAGCAACAGCGTTGTAAAATCGTGGTGCGACTCTCTGATGAGGTACGTGGAGCTGGATGGCGGCGGATTAATCAGTATTGGAAACCCGAGGTGATATTGGTGTCGCCGCAAAGCGCGAATACCCACGCACCTCTTAAAAGAACGTCAATAGGAAATATTTTAGAGCATAGCTTCGAAGAGGAAGCCCAGGAGATCTCCATGCTCTGCGAATCAACGCTCGGGATTTAAGAGGTTAGAAAGATTTCTGGCGCATTACTGTGAAACGGTTTTGAAGTTAAGAGGTCCCCACGAAACCAACTTGATCGACACGTTCACTATCAGACTCGCAGACTGACTTCGAATTTCGCAGATACATATTCCGCTTCGAACATGGACGCATAATGCTTGCCCTAAGATAAAGTTCTCCGTTAGGGAGAGTTCATGAAACCAAAACCCACTAGTAATAAATTAAAATTTTCGATTCATTCCAATGTCTTATAAAAAAAATAATTTTTTGAAAGAAGCGCGGTGGTAAGACGAGGTGAAAGCGAGGAAATGGAGAGTTTACTAAGACAGGGTGAGATGGTAACAGCAAGGTAAATCAAATGTCGGGAAATATGGTAGGAAAATCTGCCCACAATATCAGAGATACAACAGAAATGTAGGAACCGGAAAAATTCTTCAGATTTGGAAAGAATGCGTTTAAAAAGTATATTTAAATTTTCGGCCTTCAAGTTTTGGCATTAAAAGGGAATGATGTCGTAAGACAGCTAAGGTTCTGGCCTAACCGACTGCGAGACAGAAAAAGCAATAAGGGAAAGAAATCCTTAAGTACCGCTTCCCAAGCTCTATTTATTGCAAATCAACCAATATCTAAATGACGAAGGGAGATCACATCGCGATCGCGAATATGTTAGGGAGAGAGGAGAAGAATAGAATTTTTTGAAATGTTCATCTCATTGTTCGTGCGGCAATATGTTGAGGAATATATTCAGTTTGTAAAATCTTTATTAATTTCCTTGTTTCGTACCGCCAATCAATATCTCTTGCACCATTGATAGTTACCAATTGTTTGAAAAACATGGCGTTACATCCATAAGTGTAGTGTAATCGTTTAATAAACGTATACACAAGTAAATCGGTGTTTGTATTTTTTCCAAATTTTATTAAAATTGTATTTAATATAAAATCCTGTCAAACATCGATGCGCGTATGCCCTAGCTTTATTTCCGCGAGGGCGAATATAAATAGATTTTCTTTCTGAAAAAGGTATTACATTTCCATTTGTTGCTATTGAATATTAAATCAATGCTTCACTCCATGTCGTTCACATTCCAATACCACGAATGTTTATTAATACATCCGTTAGCACGATCCTGCAATTTGACAGCAATTTTCTGCCCGGAAAATTTATATTAACGTTGCCTTTTCCTCTCACAATCTGAATAAGGTTCGTGTCGTGCGTGTGTCCGTCACACTCTCACCCTATCCAGAAGTATCAAACTGGATACGAGCTGTGAAAACTTAGTGCGATACCCGTCCCTGTATCCAGTGGCCGTATTTGTCGGTGCATGTTCCTCTGCCGTCACATCCACTCGACAAACTCTTCCCCCTTCCAAATCCGTTCTCTTTTCGTATGAAAACTGATTTTCACGTAAACCGTGCAGAAACAAATCAGTTTTCATGAAATTCAATATCAAACAGACGCCGATAAATGGATCATCCGAAAAACAATTCAGTACTAATAATAAAAGTGCATTTTTCTTGGGTAATGTTGTCCTCTAAGATAACATTCGCAGTAAATCAATAATGGAGTAATATAAAATGAGCCGATTTAGATGAAGGTAATAATGAAAGGAATGTTACAAAAATTTACGAGAACATGTTGTTTGACGGCTTTTTCGTAGCATGATGCCATAGGAAATGAACGATTCTTCCGTTTACACATTATAACTACATATTTACCAGGTCTAATTCTTTTTTATTTTATAGATTTTTCATATGCTATTTCCCTGATATTATTAGATAGCATATTCAAAAGACGGCAAGAAAATCTACCAAAATCTAGCGTTGGAAATGGCAAAACACATAATCGTGCCCTTGTGCAATTCGTTCACGCTTCGAAGTCCGCACGACAGGGAATTATTTCATCAGGTAGAGAGAAATTTTGATTCCATTAACGTAAACATCAATAAACTCAATTGATAATTTTGAATTTTGAACCAATTTATGTTCAGCTATTTTAACATATTTATCTGTAATTTTAAGGCATTACGTATTCGTATAGAGCGGATGAATGCGTGAACAGACGAATGAGAAGTTGCTTGGAGCCTCGGTACCTATTCCTTACACTGGCTTTAAGACGACCGAATAGAATGGATATTTGAACTCTCATTTTTGAAAGGGTAGACTGGAGTCGGAGATAGATCATGAGATATGGATTCGCATCATTACGGTGGCAGTGTTTAAGTGCTGAGTTTGTGGATACAGTGCCGCCTTTCAGCGAGCGCCTTCTTTTCCTTGGTGGTCGATACCGCCCCACTCGTCCCTCCTTCCAGGCGGTATCCGCCCTTGCACACCTTTCTCCTAATTTCAACTCTCCCTCTTATTATCTCTGCAGGGCCGCTTCACTCATGAATAGGTACATTAATCGATACATGTAGACCCACGTTCTCAGAAAAGCTTTCGTGTAGTGTGGGGACTCCTATTACTTTGCGGTCCCTTCTTTTAACTCATCGCTGAATATGTTCCGTTTTCAGCGGGGAAGATATCGACTGAAGGCTTGAGTGTCTTTTCACTTTTCTCTTTGCTTAATGCAAGGCCAGGGATCCGACGAGTGTGTCGTCCTCACGGTCTGCTCAAAAATTTTCTAGAAAAAAAATAGCTCCAAACGTTCATTCGCAGTAATTGTTTCGGGATTTCATCATTATTTGTGTTTTAAGGTACTTTCATTAATTTAAAACATTTTGAATCCTGTGAATTATTTAAGTATATGTCGTCAGGTTACCGAGTTTTCAGATGGAGGAAGGAACAATTTCTTTATTGATCGACAGAATTCTATGTTCCATGACTTTATATTCTTCTTTATTAAAATCCTTCAAAAAATCTTTATAAATGTTGGTTTGTCATATATAATTAATAGCAATGGCATCTCTAGTGTAGATAATTAGAATAGCAGTTAATATTTGGCCTTCTTCGATTTTTATTATGAGGAAAATGAAAGCTGAAACCTTCTTTTCATAGCCTTTGGGGCTAAATTATATGTGAATTTAGTCTTGGGGCCAAGACTAAACTCTCATACACATATTATCATGTAAACAATTGTAATATGTATATGATATGCTCAATTTCGTAGGCACTACGAGGCACCCATAGCTCAGTGGTGAATCGTGCTACATGAAACTGTTCTGCATGCTCTCCCATCAACAGTAAATTGAACTAATTTTTATTTTGTTTGGTAATATATTGTTCAATCCACCACTCCTCTTATCCAGTACGCAGCATACGGTCTGTTTCAACTTACGCTGCTTAATAAATAACACTGCGACTTGGCAAGTAACTCAGGTAGTTTGCAGCGGTAAAAACAAGTCTTCGATGGTAATAAATTTAAACCATTCCTTATGAGCGTCGACTGAATCGGCACTACGCGGCGTAATTACATCAGAATATAATTTAAATCGGAATTTACTGAACAGATATCAACCTAGCCACGATAAAGTGAAAATTGTGCTGTCGTTGGGAGTAAATCGACTTATTCAATAAAAGTATTAATTGGTGGGTATAATTGATAACGTTTCAAAAAATAAAATTGATTCTTAGAAATACCTCTTCGGCATATGAAGTTTAACTTAATCGTCCTATTGTCTTCACAGTCTGATTCTTTACTCCTTTCCGGGAAGGGATCTAAATTGATCTGAGGAAAATCTCTGACCAAATTCCTTCCCCTAAATACTGCGTATAAGTTCTAAGAATTCCGTCGTTTCATTTTTTTTAACCCTTGGATAATTTTGCAGGGACATTATCTATTTCTACTGCCTTGTTCGGCCTCGTCTCCCTTAGCGCTTATCTTGCTAACTAAAATTCCTGAACCCAATATATCCTCTTCCCAGTCGGATTCCCTTTCTTTTTCATAACTGGCTTGCCACATGTCTTTACCGCAAAGCCTTTCATAAATGTATTATTGATGTAAAAATATAAAATATTAGGTGGGTAAACAAGCAGTTAGGTAGATGCAAAATAGTAAATAAGGATGGCAAATTTTTCCAATATTAGCTACCCTTGAGACTTGATTCCTAATTTATCCTGATTGTTACATGCAGAGGATACAATTCCGATGTTCTGTAGTAGCACGATGGTATTGGTTAATCACCAGCTCCTTCGAACATGGTATTTAAGATATGTATTCTCCACGGGAGAGCCGTCAACTCATTAAAAACTTCTCCACAGGACCATAAACGATTGTAGTTCATCTGACAAAGGTGTTCAGTTATCATTACAATTACTTAATAATCTTCAAAATACATTCCTCCTGCATAGATACACATAGTCGGTGTGTCACTCGTCACTCGTAGTCACTCGTAAAAGCCCGCTGGAAGTCGGTTTCCGGAATACTGTTGAGAGCCTTTGCCGTCGCCGCTTGAACCGCCTCGATGGAGTCGAACCGATATCCTTTGAGCTCCTTTTGAGCTATTCTTTGAGGTAATAATGTTGCCAAGAAAAGAATCTTCTTGGATGCAGTCCAAAATTTCCACCTGCGACAGTTTTTGTTCCTCGCTGAAGACTTTCGGCACCAGCTTCGCGTACACTTTCCTCATCGCAAGATCCTCTATTACAATGGTGTGGACGGCTCCGACCGAAAGGCCGGTCTCCTCACTGATAAGGGCGATGGTTTAACGCCTGTCAGAGTCCAAAACGTTTTTCACTTCGGCCACCTGAGCATTGGTTCGAGCGGTCGTCGGGCTTCCGACGCGGTGCTCGTCTTCGATGAGCTTCCGGCCTTCCTTAAAAATTTTGTGCCACTGAAAAACTCTTGTGCGTCTTAAGGCATCATCCCCTTCCTGCCTGAAGACCTGCATTCAAAGATCTCCGACGCGGATTTCCCGAGTTTAACGCAAAACTTCACAGCGTAGCGTTGCTCGACGGTGCGCTCTATGCTGGCGCGACGACACCACAAACAACCACACGTCACAAAAATCCACCTCCTGTCTCAACGCATGCCCGGAGTGCGCCTAAGTGGTGGGGGACCCCTCTACCGAGCCGACTGGTCGGACCCCCATCCACCGCCCCGGTGAGACTACAGTGAACCAGCCACGATATTTACTGTACAGAACCTGTACCACCGTAAAAAAATGTGTAGTAAATACAGAAGCGAACCTACATGTATATTTGATCTCACTCTCCTTTTTTGAATTCAATGCTTCAATAAAACCAGAATTTAGCTTTAATTCACAGTGCATACTTATCATCTTAGTGTAGGGTAATTGTTTTCATTTAAAGGATTATTCAGTTAACTGCTCTTATTCTCTCTTCCCCTTATTGACACTTGCGAAAAAGCATAAGCAAGGTTAAACATAGCAGCGTAAGCGTTTCAAGAGGGATGAAAAAGCGCTACAAATGGCAATGGAACAGCAGCTAACTAGGAAGACTATTTTATTAAGCTCTTTCTATTTGACGACCTTTCACATTTTATTTTCCACATCTGCACTTTACAGCTGATGGTGTACTAACAGCGCCCCTTTTGGCTTTATGTTGGTAAACGGGCCAAAATATAGGTCAACGTGTGAGCAAAATATTTACACTATCTTTCGTCGATTTGCTGGATGATAATCCTCGTCACCCCCACTCCGAAAGAGGATGGTATTAAAATTTTATCGCCATCGCTCGAAATTTCGGTCGCAAAATGCCTTCCATTGAGCGAGCCGTCCCTATCAGGGCTTTAGCGATGGAGCGTGAAAACGGTCGGAAGCCCATGCTTTTAGGAAAATTACAACAAAAGGGTGCGCTGGGAAATTGGTTTGAGTGGAAGTGATTAAGTGTTACTCGCGGAAGGGATAGGGGATCCAACGGTTCCTCATGGAAAGGGGCCCTGAAAGAAATCCTCAACCACCGAACCCTTGGCCCTTCCCTTCGTTTTACATCTCTCAGGTTCACCAAAACATTCCCCTCCATCCACGGGATCCTCCACACATGTGACGAAAAGGGAAATACTGACCGCAACTTTGTCTTGTAGGTAATAGCCTCAATTTCAGCGGGCGGTTTCGTCGCTCCAAAACCTCACCGCGCCCAGATGCCTGCTTCCAGGTTCTCTATCCCGTAATAACTTCGCCTTCGTCGATGTAGCGAAACCCACAGTGCCTCCATGAGTCCAAGAAAGTGCCATTTCGCAGGACATCATTTCCCCCTTCTTCCTCTCTCTCTTCGTGAATCCAATTAGGGTTGCTAGGATGGGTTAGGGAGAGTGCATGGCTGAGATAGAAGGGCCAAAAACGCGCTTGGAAAGTCTATCGTATCGCCACGATGCTCATGCCTCTCCGCTCAAGTCCCTGCGTGAGTTGAGCCCAAAAACCGCCGTCAATAAAGCAGCGCATATGTGGTGACTGTACTAAAATCCATTAGTCAACCCTAACTTTTAAGGTTAGATACTTCCTTGAGCGTAAAAATATCAGTTCCTAACTTTGCAGTATACATATTTTTCACACTTTTCAAATACCAGGACGGTATCCATACTGAAAAAATCGTGCATTCGTTAATGGAAGGTTTGCCAGATATTTTTAAAAACCTTTTCCGAATGTAGTCCGCTTGCACCATAGCTCTAGCCCTACTACTGCAATATCTGCATGAACATTGAGCAATTTTGATAAGCGTCGCGACAAGGAAAATATTTTCGTTAATCAGCTATAAATATTTTTGTTACTATTTATGTGAGTTTCTTGAAATTTTGTGGGATCACATATCGGTTCAAAATCATCAGCGGTGGTCGTTTGTAACTTGTAATAGGTTTTTGGATGGACATAATTCCTAATTAAATAATTTGTGACTCCTAGCAAAACACGACATCCAGTATCCTACTCTATATCAGATCCCTCTTCATCTCTGAGTACTTCCTTCCTCCCTTCATCCCGTCCAACATCCCTATCCTGTTCCTTCCCTTTCCTCGTTTGCCCAACATTTTCCCCTCAATTACAGTCTTTAACATCCCACTGCCGGTCAATACCCCCTTCATCCACTTTTCCTGCCTCCATAGGATTTCTCTCAACAAACCCCTCTCTTCGCCCACCATACCAAGTACTTCCTCATTTGTTTTCTTCTCTGTCCATTTCACCTTCTCCATTCTTCTCCACACCCACATTTCAAAAGCCTCCAGTCTACGTCTATCCTCCTGTTTCAATGACCACGTTTCCGCGCCGTACATAGCTACGCTCCATACCAAAGTTTTTACGAGTCTTTTCTTAACATCCTTAATCAACGTCCCCGTCATCAACTCCCTCCTCCTTGTGAAAGCCTCTTTGCCTAGCTCAATTCTTCTCCTTACGTCCTTACTACTTTGACCGTGTTGGTTTAAAACACTACCGAGATACGTAAACTGTTCTACCTGCTCTACGTTTTGCCCTCCTATTTTAATGTTAAGCTTAGCCTTTTTCTTTCTAGAAAATCGCATAACCTTTGTTTTATTAATATTGATTCTCATCCCATACCTGTCGCACTGAATTTCCAATTCACTCAGCAATGCTTGCAATCCCTTGGCTGACTGACAAACTAAAACTTGGTCATCAGCAAACCAAACTGATTTTACGAATTCCCCGCCCACCTTCATTCCTACCTCGAGTTCTTCCCATGCCTCTTTAATCATTTCCTCTGCATACAGGTTGAACAGCAACGGTGATAATGGGCAACCCTGCCTTACACCTCTTCCTAACACTTCCCATCCGGACTGCCCGTTTCCCACCCGAGCCTGAGCAGTCTGAGACATGTACAGGTTTCGGATTAGCCTCCTGTCCCTCCTATCTATTCCTAATTTCTTCAATATACTCATTAGTTTTTGCCAGTTCACTCTATCAAACGCTTTTTCGAAATCTACGAAACAGGCAAATACCTCCTGGTTGTGTTCTATATTCCTCTAGATTAATAATCGCATTACTGCAATGGCATCACGCGTACCTCTCCCCTTCCTGAACCCAAACTGGTCATCCCCTAAGTAATCATTTGCCCTACTCTCTATCCTTTTGTTTATGATCCTTAGAAAAACTTGAGCTGCGTGGGATATCAAACTCATGGTCCTGTAGTCCTCACATGATGTAGCCTTTACCTTTTTTGGAATAGGAACTAAAACTGATCTCACAAAGTCTTCCGGCCAGATTCCTTCCTCATAAATACTACGAATGAGCCCATATAGCCTCTTCCTCCCACATTTTCCTAAACATTTCAGTAGTTCCGCGGGAATTTTATCCACCCCCACGGCCTTATTTAGTTTCATCTCCCTTAATGCCCTTTCTATCTCATCGTCGAGTATGCCTGGACCTAAGCTATCTTCCTCTACGTCATGTTCCTTTTCTGCAGGGTTCGTCCGGAAAATAAGTGTACTGATTTTTTCCCGCCGCTCCAGGCACGCCCAGCACCGCTCTGACGGGCTGCGATTGGAGGGGGGTATGTTGGCAAGCGACGCTGAAAAAGGCAGTCGGCTCTGAGCTGTGGTGTAGTGAAGAGCTCTGTTAACGCGAACCTCCACGCTCGACCCACGTCACGGAACGCGATGCCGAAGTTTTTGGAGCAGCGTTATTCCATCAAATTTGCGGTAAAGCTTGGGAAATCGTCTACCGAAACTGTCGGTATGATTAACCAGGCTTACGGGGAGTCAGCCATGTCCAGAAACATGATCTTTCGGTGGCACAAGATGTTCGTGGAGGGCAGAGAGGAGGTCGACGACGAACCTCGGCCTGGACGCCCATCAACGACACTCACCGACGAAAATGTGCGAAAAGTTCGCGATGTACTGAACTCTGATCGTCGTCTTAGTGTTCGGATGATAGCAGAGCAGTGTAATGTGCCAAAAACAATAGTGCACGAGATTATTAGGCACCAATTACAGATGCGAAAAATTTGTGCAAATTTGGTGCCGAAAGTGTTCAGTGATGATCAAAGACTCAATCGTTTGGAAATCGCGACACAACTTGCGGATCACTGCAAAAATGATCCACATTTTTTAGAGAACGTTTTAGCGATAATAAAGCGAAATTTTTTAGCGATACGGGACTTTTGACGCCGTCAAAGAGGCCGTGACGACGTGTCTTCGAGAGGTTCCCGATGATGCCTTCGCGGGAGCGTTCCAGGAATGGGAACGCCGCTGGAACAAGTGTATCGACTCACAAGGGTCCTATTTTGAGGAATATTAGCTTAAGATATGTAAAAGTGTAATAAATTTTTTTTCCTGAGCTCAGTACACTTATTTTCCAGACGAACCCTGTATGTCTAACTTTGTTGGTCTAATGTCTTTACTATACAGTTCTTCTATATACTCGTTCCATCACTCTTGGATCTTTCCTGCGTAAACTATTACTTTACCCGCCTTATCTCTAACTGTTAGCATAGATCTTCCTTTCTTACTTCCCGATAACTATTTAACTTTGCTATACAGCACACCGATTTCACCCTTCCTCTGCAGACTTTCCATATCCTCGCACTGCGTCTTTCACCATGCTTCTTTTGCTTTATTTGTTGCCCGCCTCAATTTATTGTTTAATTCTTTGTAACTCATTTTCCCTAATACTGTATTTACATTCTTCCATTTTTGCCGCTCATCCATCTTTGTAATCACCTCATCCGTGATCCATGGTTTCCTAGTCCTTTTCGCGTTAACGGTTCCAATAGTGTCTTTTGCGGCTTTAGGTAACCCTTTCTTGATACTTTCCCATTTTTCTTCGATAGTACTCAGCTCTTTGCCAATCTCCATGATTTTTTCTACAGCCTGTCGGTACTCCTTCCTTTTCAATCCATTTAATTCTTCTACATTCCATTTTCTAACCCGCCATCCCTGCCTTATCTTTTTGAAACGGACACTATATTTCATAGCAACAAAATTGTGCTCCTTGTGCGCATCCGCTCCCGGGAAGCTGTTTGAATTTATCACACTGTTCCTAAACCTGTGCCTAACCAGGATATAATCTAGCTGGTACCTTTCTGAGTCACCTGGAATTTTCCATGCATACCTGCGTCTTTTGTGGTGTCTAAACCAATTGTTGTCGATAACTAACCCCTGTCTCCTGCAGAACTCAACTGCTTTCTCCCCGCGGTCATTTCTCATGCCTAAACCATAGTCCCCCACCTCATCACCATCTCTTCCTTTGCCTAACGTTGCATTCCTATCCCCCATCATTATCAAATGTTTCCCTGCGGGAACACACGCGATTATGTCCTCTAACTATCGACCTCTTCTTCCGTATGGTTGTTCGGTGGCATGTATACCTGAATAATAACCAAGTTCGTCGGTTCTGCTTTTATCTCAACTAGTAATATTCTATCCGTTACTTGTTCTATGTTGGCTACTCTTCTTCCTACCTCTTTATTTCCCCGCTATCTTCCATCTCACCTCGCATAGACCTAAAATATCTCTTTTTCCCCTTTCCATCTCTCGCTTAACATTTTCCAATTTCCCTGCCCTCATCATTGTCCTAACATAACACGTTCCTATTCTAACTAATTTGTTCTTCTTCTCCTGCGTCTTCTGTCCTGCTGCTGCCGGTTTTCCCTTACAAGGGTTTCGTGGGATGACGACCGCGGAAGCCTTGCCTCCCCCATTGCAGGGCACGACACACGGCCGATTTGGCCGAGCCCCGTAGTTGCCAGGACTCAAAATCTCTGTTTTGTCTATCATGTTAATCTTGGGAATGATAATTGAGGCGGTTTCCCGTTGTCTTCCTCATTACTGTTTTTAACATGACACCATCACTTACTGGCCGCCCCACTGGGTTCAGACGCCATTGCAGCCGCCTCACTGAGGAACAGACGCTGCGTGGACTACCTTTCGTCTGGCTCCTAACCTTCGGCCTATCTGGCACGGGTGATCCCACCAGGAGCAAATATTATTGCTCCCGCCAGCACAGCTCTAGGGGTCATCGGAACGCACAAGCCCTTCCACCACGCTAAGGTTGTAGTCCATGGGAGGGAATAGTTAAATATATTCCAGAATTAATTTAATTTACCAAGGGTGAAGATAAATTGTTGCAAAATGAAACATTGAAGATTTCTATTCGGGGTTCGAGATGGTGCGGGGGCTAACGTACTGACTTCCCACCCTGAGGGCGCGGGTTCAAATCCCGGCGGTGTTGAATATTTTTCAGAGGTATCTCGATCCCTACTTGAGGTGCTTTGTGGAGGGCACTTTGAGTGAGTACGGCGTCCGTCGGATGGGACGTTAAGCTGCGGACCCCTTGGCGCCTTTCGTAAAGAGTAGGCTAATGCCGACGCCGGGTTTCTCTCCACCCTTCATCCTTTCCTGTCCATCCCCTATGGCGCAAATGACCTTAGCTGTCGGTCGCCTCCCCTAAAAACTACTACTAGATTTCTATTCAACTGTTTTAGGCTTCACTTCTTGGAAGTATTTCATGTCCATACAAAAAAGACTTAGTACTTTTTCACAGATGTTTATTATAAGGTACCACGCGTTTCACCGACTTGCGGTACTTGATGTTGCCGCAAGTCGGTGAAACGCGTGGTACCTTATAATAAACATCTGTGGAAAAGTACTGAGTCTTTTTTGTATGGTTTTAAGATTTATGTTATTTATGCCCCATATTCATGAAAAATGATTAGTGAGCGTATTAATGATTTTATTGTCTTATTAATAAGACCTTACTAGAAAGAGGAATTTATTAATAGCAATATAAGTGAAGGTATTTGTACCTCATCAATAAAACATAAATGTAGAGTTGAGTTTCGCGCTGTATCGTACCTTCTCTTCATGGTCCCAGGCATTCGAGGAAAGAGGATTAGTGTAAGGGACTTTGGAGAAGTGATTATGGAGAAAGATGAAGAATTAAGCTGATCGAGAGAGTGGTGGAAGGCAGGAATATATTGGGAAAAATTCGGAGAAGGACGATAAAATGGAGGAGCTATTGTGTGCTAATGCCATGCTGAAGGGGGCAGCACTAGAAGGGGTAATGATGGGTAAGGAGATAGGAAAGAATAGGTATCAGAACAACCAATAGAATACGTTGGGAAAGAGGGAAGTGGAGGTAATGAAGATTTGGTACGCAATAGTATTAGTGTAAAGATACTAATATTTTCCAATAAAATTTTAAGAAGTCCATAAGGTTATGCATAGCAGTGGAGTATCCAAATCGTATATATTCATGTTAACCTTGACATAAAAAACATTTTATAAATTATATTAACATCTCTTGTCCCTTAATTATAACCTTTACTTGTTACAAAGGTGAAAAAAATGGTGCCAATGGGATAGATGGAATGAAGTAAAAATGCAATCTGCCTTTAACGCCACACATACTCATCTAGATACGAGCATGGTTCATTTGTGTTCGCCAGTAACTTTCCATTACATCACTTTGAACTGAGTTGTGAACAGTGTGGATTTCATTTGAGCTGCTTACCAATCTAAACCTTAGAAGCATTTAAACTTTTCCTTTCTGTCTAGTATTCAATTCAACTTGTGCCATTTTTTCAACCGACTGATGTTTTTGATTAGCAATCAGAATTTTTACTAGAAAAGTTTTTTCAATTTTCAAACGTTTATCATCACCATAGATCCCATGCCTAAAACTATGCAGGAAAGGATTTGGATAACCAGGGATGACAGCGGAGATCTTGTTTTTTCCCCGTATCATCATACGCATTGGATTGGCGGTAAACGTTCCACCATCCGATCGTCCCCACCTATTTTCCGGGAAAAGAAACTAAGAGTGGAAGAATGGCGATAAAAGTCCTCTACCCATGACTTCCGCAGTCCAGGGATTAGCCACTCCCAGGAAGTTAAATCTAATCCCGGAAATTTTATTTTTACCGGATCAAGCCCGAAAATCCAGTAATCCCCGGAAAATTCCCAGAGAATTGGATCTGGGATCCAATGAAGATCATTTTTCCTAAAATGGCGTTTCCAAACTTAACTCGCAGTCAGTGATTTCATGAGCTTCTGGGAGAGTAAGAGGCGAACCCTCTTCGCTCATTTATCAAATCAGTCTCCGAGTCAAAATCACATTTCTTGACCTTCAATAGGTTTTCGTCCAGTGTTCACGTCACTGTAGGGCCTGAAAGGACTTCCCTAAGCTGTGTCCATTCTGAGCTGAGCCTCGCCTTAGCAGAGCCATTTTTACTCTTAAATCCATTGATTTAAGAGCGAGAAAAACTTAAATGGAGCCAATTTTTTGGAATGTATCGGTAAAAACTGCGATGAGAATATTTTTGTTCGAGCTTTCTAGTCCATTTGAAAGAATAGCGTTTTTTTAACCTTCCTTCGGTTAAGATGAGAATGCTATGCACCCAAAATATTTGATTATTATGCCACACTGAATTAATGCTGTTTTGTAGTATTTTCCTGCCGATGCTAACATTTCTCGAAGACAACTCTCACTTCCATCTACCATAATTATCCATCTTTTATGTACTACTTTTTAATTAGTATCAATTTATTATTTAATGGGGCGTGTCTGTCTGTTGTGGAATCATCATCTGGCACACATCCTAGCGGATGCTTGTAATGTACAACATAGACGCATACGAATGCAACCAAGTACGGGAAAATCAATGTGAAGAACCTTCAGCGATACTTCTTTTTTTGATAATGGCCGTTCCTTCTCCCGCACTCTCTTTCCAATGGTGTGGTTGCCATCAAACGCATGTTATTGGTAGGTTTATTCTGCTGGTTTTCCAAAATTTATAATGAGATATCTGATAACCAAAAAAATCTAGGTCTTTCCCTCACCCCCTGCTGTTTCTCCTATCTAATAAGAGCAATTTTTTATTGGCCCATTTGCTCTACAGAACATTCATTTGAAGCAAATGGCATAAATAAAATTTGTGCAGAAAATAAAGAATCTTGTTTCGAAAATCTGGATAGGATTTGGATTGAATTAATATAACTGATTGTTTTGATTAACGTTTTGAGATTATTACATGACTTATTGTGAAAATCTTAGGGATTAATTTCTGAAAATTGTATAAAGTATTATAAATTAATTTTTATATTATTAATTGTATTATCGATTTTATAAATTGCATTCACATTAACGAAGTGTAACCTATGAGTTCCAAAGGCTTGGGTGAAATCGAAGACTCGAGCACTCGGCCGTCATTCTTCAACTGTTCTCCTCTCCCCTCCTCAAGACCCCTTCGGGTCAGGTGGCGAGGGCGGGCTGGGTCCTCCGCGCGCTCCTGCTGGCCCGCTCCCCCGGCCTCCTGCGGGACAGGCGGTCGTCCACCTCGACCAGCGGCCCCGTGACCTCGGTGGGGTCCCCTTCTGGCACCGGTCAGCCTCACAGGGCCGTCCACAGGCGTTGCGCGTCCGGCTCAGACCTGGTCGACTGGTTGCTGGACTTGGCGGGGGGACCGGGTGTGGGGAAGAGGACGACGAACCATCACCACCACCATCACCACCGGCGGCACTCCTCACACTCCCAGCAGCAGCACCACCAACACCAATACCAGAACCAACAGAACATGCAGATGCAGCAACAGTGCGTGTGCCCCATGGTGACATCCCGGCAGCAGGCGGCCGCGATGTGGCAAGCCCTGTTGGAGGAAGGTGTCATTTCTCACGGTGAGTGAGCGCTGATGGAGGAAATTCCGAAAAAAATCGTGGACACTATTATTATTATCAGTATTTTCCCAGCATTGTCCAAGGCCGTCGTGAAGCTCAATTCTCGAGAGCTTTGGTGAATTTAGAGCTTTTGATAATAGGTAGGAATATGTAATAATATGCGGGGAAACATAATAGATATGACTTCGATAGGAGGGCTATATGCAATAAATTTTAAGGAAGCAGTTTTAAATGTCATACATATAAAAAAAATAATTTACAAAAAGTGAAATGTTTTGTCGTATCCCTAAAGGTAACGAAGTAAAATATTTTTGTTTCTATCGTTTTAAAATCATTATTACTGGTATTAATACTTCATTATACTTTGAGATATGTTTTGGATGGACACAATATATTCAACGGTATAACCATACGCGTCTTGATGTGTTCAGCTAAAGAAAGTCTTTTCCCATGGCGTCTAGTCATGAGGTAATTAATATTAAATAATTTTTAATGATATTAGTTTTTAAACTTTAGCAGTTTACTATGCACAGCTATTGTTTCCTTGGCATTAAGGTTGCATAATTATTCAATGAGGGTATTTTTCTTATTCATTTCGAATCCCTTATAAAACTTTCCGTCCAATACATTATGATTGGGTATTCTATGGTCTATTGTGTACATTTCTTGCCTTCCGAAATCAGATATTTTGGACGGCTTAAAAATGTTGGAGAAACACTGGGAGAAGTGTATCAAGCAAAAAGGTTAAGTCAAAAATTTTAAAAATTCTAACAAAATACATTGATTTTATATTTTTCCCTAAGGACTTATTGAACGACCCACGCATTATGTTTCTAACTAATCCATTGTGACTGAAGGTGTGTATAATCCATGTAGGTATTCTTTGCCGTCGATTTCTCGGTTATGTCATATCCTCTTCTACTCTTCTATATACTTCCTCGTTCCTCACTTTTTCCGTTTAATTCCAGCATTATATTTCTAAGGCTTCTATTCTTCGTTGGTCCACTTTTTGAGTGCCTAATCATAGTGTGAACAAGTTATTAAGTGATAGTAGTTTAGGTACTACACAAAATTGTAAAATGTTGAAAATGAGACTAAACGGTTTGGTTGCAAACCCTATGCGGGTTGATGTCCGCATCAAATGAATAATTACATCGTCACACTACCGGAGAGTGAAGTCGGAAAGTTGAAGCAGAAATGAGCAACCATTAACTCTTAAAAAGAGGTCCCTCCTCCTCGCCCTAGGTCCTTTGTCTGTCGAGAGAGCCGGTGACATTTGGAAGCGTTTCACGTGCCTTGTCGACAAAACCGCTATTCGAAAAACAATCAGTGGCGTCCTCGTCATACTGCCACGTGCGGCATTCGAACGTGACCAGCGGACGACCCACTGAGACCACATTTTGTAATGGCTTCAGTTGAATTCCCTGGCAGGACAGAGAAGACGGCGACTTCAAACACCGCCTCTCGCGTCGATCGGCTCACTCGTGCCAAGGCGGTGATGCAATTTCAGTGCATTCTCTGCGAATGCGAACAATACATTTGTGAAGTCATCCATGAGGTATTTTCAGACTTTTTGCATCTTAACTTGGAATCATTTCCTTATCTTTGATACCTTCACACTTTTTGAGTCACGTCTAACATGGACAACACGAAACTTTAGTACCAAAGGATTATCAAACAGGCAATATCAAAGTATTATTGGGCCTTATTGGTCAAAATGACAAATAAAATGTCATGTTGCTTCATAAAAAATCCAGTGTGAAATCAACCGCAGAGTTCATCTACAGATTGTTGTAAGAATTCTCTCGGCAATGGGAAATTCCTTGTTTTTATTGCCACGGAATTTCTCAATTCCGGCAGGGATAACAACGGTCAAATGAATTTGTGGAATTTTTCATAGACAGTTGAATATCTGCGATTTAAATTCAATAATTTTTTCATTTCAATTCGTTTTCGTAATTTTTCTAAGAAGGATTCGTTCGTCGGTCAAAATGCTTTTTCAGACTTCATTTCTCCGCCAGAACGCTTTATTCAATACGTGCCACGAAGTTTCATCTCCGATTTGCTCGGTCACCGACGTCATACCCGTAACTTACGAGTACTATTTCTTTTATTACGCTGTTACCAAATAAATACCACTATGTCTATGCATAATTTGTGAGCCTTGTACAACATTAATCATCATTGCAAAATTTTCAAAGAAGCTGCGGGAGATGCCGCAACAGTAACTTTTGGCGGAGTCATCCGCTAATGTGCAATTCAATTCAACAATTTCAGAGTGTAAAAATCATTCGCCTTGACTGGGATTCGAACCCAGATCCCTAAATATCCGGTCGAGTGCTTTAGCCAGTTAAGCTATCGAGGCGTCCTCTTAAACTTTGAAATTTTGGGGGCTTTTAAAGGAACAAGATGTTGTGACGAAATACCGTAGATACAATGGTACAGTCATTTTCAAGGTAGCTTAACTGGCTGAAGCACTCTACCGGATATTTAGGGATCTGGATTCGAATCCTAGTCAAGGTGAATGATTTTTACACTCTGAAATTGTTGCATTGAAATACACATTAGCGGATGACTCCGTTAAAAGTCACTGTTGCGGCATCTCCCGCAGTTTTTTTGGAATTTGTCAAGGTATAAACAGAATAAATATTTAAAAGTTGGCTTTGACCTCGTGGACTGTGGCGCGTCGCGCACGACTACGAATGCCTGTGACATTGCATGTATGGTATTTTTCGTCACAACATCTTGTTCCTTTAAAAGGCCCCAAAATTTCAGAGTTTAACAGGACACCTCGGTAGCTTAACTGGCTAAAGCACTCGATCGAATATCGAGGGATCTGGGCTCGAATCCCAGTCAAGGCGAATGATATTGAAGGTTAATTCCTAAAATCTCAATTGTTTCATAAAATAACGTTGATATTGTCTTCTGAAGTAAACTTTTAGAATCAAAGTGAAATCCGATTGGTACATTACATTATTTTGTCAGCTTAATAGCATAATACCATAGGTGCAAACTCTCAATAGCGTAATAGAAGAAAATGTTGAATTTAGGCGGACATTTTCACTTGGCATTTTCATTGATCCAGTGAATAAACTTCTAAGTAAAACCACCATTCCAACTTTAAACGACTTATGAGGGTAAAAAAGAAACTTAACGCATCATCAAGTAGCAAGCATTGACATTTTTTCAACTTATATAGTCTGAAAAAATGTTGATGCTTGTTACCTGATAATGATGCGCAGCATCGAAACCATGGTCGTGAAATATCAAATCTTTATTTTGGAAGTGTTAAGTTTCTTTTTTACCCTCATAATGCAGGAATTCCACAAAATTAAACCTAAAAATGTTATGTTTAAACGACTCGTTGAAAATCATTTTGAATATATTTAATGCGGTCAAAGTTATAATGTTTTCTAAAGAAAACACCTTCAAAAGACTGCAAAATATTTTTATTGCCGAATTAAGATGACTTTTCTCAACCAGGATTTGAAAATGCCAATTTTCCTTTAGTGCAAAACCAATTTCTGATAGGTAATATGACCATCCATACCTGCTAAATCCCTCAAGAGCGCTTCTTGGATCCGCATAATTCTGAACGTTCACACAAGGAGGGACATTATCATGA
Organism: Hetaerina americana; assembly: GCF_022747635.1. Classification (NCBI taxonomy): domain Eukaryota; kingdom Metazoa; phylum Arthropoda; class Insecta; order Odonata; family Calopterygidae; genus Hetaerina; species Hetaerina americana. The sequence goes on from NW_027286985.1 coordinate 16,531,372, forward strand.
ACTGGTTTCCGTAATCGATAGCGCACAGTAAAATATTGCATGATTGCTCACACCCAAGTTATTCTCAGATTAGACCACAGAAACCACTGCACTAATGCAGTTACTTCAATGTTATTCCTCCGTCCTAGAATGACACAAATCTAGACCTAACATACTGGAGCGAGAGCATGAGTGCGCCCAAAAAGTAAGTCCGTGCTTATTGTCGACGTTGACTTATGTCCTTGCAGTAACACAGGAGCAGCCGTTCAAAGACAAGTTCCTATTCTATCGATTCTGGCAAGATGCTGAGAGCAGCAGCAGCAGTAGTAACCACGGGAAAGCGTGGGAGGGCGAAGGATGCGATTGGATGCCCACGAATGAAGACGTGGCCGAAGCCGAAGAGGAGTGCGTCGAAGCCCTCGCGGTGCTCGCTCAGCGGGCGCCAGACGCAGCCATGAGGCTCATTCTCCGAAAACCGTGAGTGACCTCCATCCCTCCTCCAAAAGGTTTCCTCCCGAGAAACAATTATAGAATAAACGTTTATCATAAGTCGTTTATCGATCTCAGAACTTTAATTCGGGCTGCCAGGTTTTCTTGATCCCTTGGAAATAAATTTTCGAACTGGAATACGTAATTGTGGTTATTTGTAAAAGTATGATTAATTATATGACCGGATGCTTGGATTGCACGTCTCGTCGGTTTTTTTCTGCTTTTTCTCTGCGTATGTACGATTCGTTACGTTTCGCTCGTTACTAATAACCCTGGTGAACCTCTTAGAATCATTATTTCGCTGTTTTAATAGTCACAGTGACTTTTTAAGACTTGTGTTTTTGTAATGGTAGAGTACAATTTTAATGCTGATCATTTTGTTCACATTTTCTAATGAGATTAGAAACAGTTTGGATCTCCATAGCCCTTACATTTGGCAATATTGTATTTGAAAGCCGGTTTTCAAAGGCCCTCGCCCAACTCGATCGCGAAGGAACGGAAAAATTTTCCCAGTTGGTTTCTATAGGAGAAACAGCTTTTTTTAATTAAATGAAATAAAATTACCATAAGAAAAAACACCATAAGAATATTTTTGAAATATATATCACACTATTTTAATCGTACATCGCTAAATCATATATGTTATGAATTTTAAAAGAATTTTTTCTCTTTTACCACTTCACAAGCTAGCTTCATTGGCCAGTCGTTTATATTCGAATAGCGTAGAATTATCGCAAGAATTGGTGGGCTTGACTGATTTGAAACTAGGTATTTATAAACATTTGAAATTATGAGATGTTATCCAATTTTTCTAGACGCTCATTTGCTACCTTGTTTCCTTTGCCTGAATATTAGTTCTGCCTATGACTTATTCATAGGAAGTGTGTGGAATCCAGACTTCCACATAAATGACGTAGTATAACAAACCTAAATAGACTTATGTATAAATATATTACCAGAAGTTCGAACTAGAATGCCATCCAGGCTAGTCGAAACCCAGACTGTCATCGTATCATCATCATATGTCATCGTATCTCGTGATGAAAAAGTGTTAATAGCTGGTTTATTGATAAGATTTTTTTAATTCCATTCTAGTCATTATTTTCACTTTAAGGGGAAAATTCTTTACATAACCGCAGGAAGAATTTTTACAAATATTTTATATGTTATGAATGAATAATGTTGAATAAATTCCTTCGGTTTCATTTATAGAACACACGAAAGGACAGCTGATGATCTTGAGACAATATATGAAGAACTTCAGCATATCAAGGCTCTATCACATCTGTCGAATTCTGTGAAGAAAGAATTGGCTTCGGTTATAGTCTTCGAAGCTCATCCCCGAGCAGGGACTGTTTGTAAGTATCACTACGGTTCATTTTTTTGACGGTGCAGTAAAAAATTTGAAAGTGCAGTTATTCTTATTATTACACAGAGTGCTAAATGTATTTTCAATTGTATCCAGACTCCATAACCGGATGTGACCATGATCATTTAGCTCAATACTAAGGTGGCCTTCGAGTTTTGTTGCGTGTGGAGTATTATTATACCACAACCTTTTTCATGCTTCGCAGCCAGTATTTTCATGAGTGAAGACGCCACTGAAGAGAGTAATGTTAGGCCACATATATCTTAATATGTTGAGGAGTCGGAACGCCCCCCCTCCCCAGAATATATGTATATTGAAAGTAAGCAATGTACCACCTTAACTGTCCGATGTCCCCCTCCAATGCTCCCATGTATTTGGTTCCTCGACAAGATGTTATTGTTTTTGACAAGGTCCACTCATCCTGTGATCGATGTAGGAGAAAGCGGCGTCAATAATAATCAGTTATGAATGAAGCCGGGGTATGCAGCGGAAATTTGTCGCCGAAAACAGTGAGATATATTCTACAGTCGCACTTATTCCGATTCTATCAAGAGAGAGACCAATGCTCAGTATTTACAACTCAGTACAGTAAGGTACGATTTCATAAATCGGTCATCCACGGGACGAGGTAAGAACAAGACTTCAAGATACTAATTTTTAAAAATAAACTGCATACTTTCCGCAAGGACAAAGTATGTAATTATACATCGTAGAAATATATGTCCCTTTTAGAGTTATTAAGAGTAAGACTACAGGTATGTCATGTATTTCAAAATTTAAAACTTGGTATAGTGCTACATTAAATATTGTTTATAGTTCAAGGATGGTTTTAAGGGCCAGAGTTCACTTAACATTCCATTTAAATAAACGAATGCAATGAGATAATCTTAATCTTAGGGAAAGTTGAACCCCCCCGGAGAAAATTATTTACTTATCTGAACCGCAGCATCATAAAATAGCTGCGAAGTTTATGATCTAAGATATCATAGCTTTCCTGGCAGTTGACTAGAGTCATGCAAAATACAGGTAAAATTTTATCTTTAAAGTGAGCTGTAAAGTTTACCTTTGCCATTTGAGTCCATCTTTTAAAACAATTTTATTACCGTAGTTTGTGCATTAATTTCCTCGATATGGAAACTCCGAATAGATAGTGTTTCTTCATTTATTATTGTCAACATTAACTCATCTCAATTCACATCTCAAAAACAATGTTCTCTTTTATCGTTTGATTTATTAGTTTTAAATTTCAATAATCTTACTCTTAAACCACACTGTTCTCGGAGAATCTTCACATTTTTCTTAAACCCGATCATATTTTACCGAAGTCCATGCTCAACTCTAGTGATATTATATCCAGCTTTTACGATAAGATAAGAAAAATAATATTCCATTTGTTTCAATTTAGTCCCCTCCGCTTCTTGTAGCGCTTTACTCATTTTTTTTGCCTCTGTCGAAATGCGATGTTTTCTTTTTTCATCCTGGTACCCGCCGATCGTCGGAGTAGCAAAAAAAAATTCGCCGCAGGAGTTGATTGCAGGGATGATTGATGATGTCGATGTGAGCAGTAGTGTGTTGTTTCATTCGGCTTAACAACTTCTCTTAGTCCACCTCTCCATTGGCACAACTCTCCCGTGACGAACCCGTCCTCCCTACAAAGGAGATGAGACAGTAATTCCTTTTTATCGACGAGCTAGCGTAGTTTTTTATACTTTGATGAATGATGCAATAGTAATAAGCGAAAAAAATCCTTGAAGCATTGCCATTTCTTTATTCAATGAAAGTCTAATGTTTAATGTGTATTAGATCTTTAATTAGTTTCACTTTTATATATTTTAATAATATTTTTCAACGTGTTCATGTACCTAGTAAATAAAAAATATTTTTTAATGTTTGATATTAAGTATCTTACTATGCACGGATCGTTTTATTAAATTAGTGACGATGTCAGTATTTTATATTGCTGCAAGTAATAAATATGTGAACCTACATCAATTTGATGTACTCTCAAGTCATTATTATAGGCGTTTTGTTCCATTCCTCGTTACATTGTACGAATTTCACCAAATACCTCTTCCATTTCCCGGCAGTATTCCAGCAAGGTGACGAAGGGCGCTCATGGTTCATCATCCTAAAAGGCTCCGTCAACGTGGTCATACATGGGAAAGGCACGGTGACAACGCTTCATGAAGGAGATGACTTTGGCAAACTAGCTCTAATTAATGACGCTCCAAGGTAAACATCGTGTGATTCCAATTCCCGTGTTTACCCCGAGTTGGTATGATAACGATGAAGTTGAGACGATTTCCGGACTCTTATATAACTTTTCCATTGTCTCTTTTCCTGAGGATAGAGCCGCGACAATCGTCCTTCGGGAGGGCAATTGTCACTTCCTGAGAGTGGATAAGGACGATTTCGATCGAATTCTACGGGACGTTGAAGCCAACACGGTCCGATTAACGGAGCACGGCCACGATGTCCTCGTGCTGGAGAAGATCTCCGCTTCGGCGGCCGTACCTCGATCTCACTTCAAGTAAGTGATTGATTTCCTCGCAACCTTAATATCCAAATTATGGGGCAACCAATAGGTGGAGAAATAGGGGGCAACCAATCTATCGCCTCTTGAACGCAGGGGGGGGGGATTGCATATCTAATGGCAAGGATGGCTAATATAATTGCCTCCAACGCCGAGAGCCGGGCACGAATCCCATCAGTAAGTGATTTTTATGTGATAGTATGGCCTCTAACAGAGTGCAAAGATCACTTGAAGTGGAGTACCCTCTCTGTCAGATGAAATACTATATGTGGCAGTGTGAGTTAGTGAATATCAAAGTAATCTCGACGCCTGATTTCTCACTACTCTTCCTTCTCTCTCTCTCTCTCTCTCTCTCAGATGTCAATGAATTATTTGTCATTAAAGCATTCGATCACCTCCCAAATAAACCAACACAGCTAATTAAATGGCTCTCAAGAACAACCACAACATAGACTGGCAGAAGTATCAGAACTTCGAACCCTTCTTTCATGTTTTATTTAGTCGTGATAAAATTACCTCTCTACAAAGTTAGAGAACTATTGACCATAGCTCAATGATTGCATCTTTATGTAGATTATTAAATAGTCTAATATGTGCTGAATTTGGAGTTCTGTGACCAGCAATGATGGCCCTTTCACCTTTTCTGAAACTCATGTTTTTGTGTCACAGAAAGTTTAATGACAATGAGAGATACATTTTTACTAAGGTTCGTTTATTAGAGTGGAACCAAGAAAATTGAAGAGTTAAGAAAATGCTAGGGTTTTATTCTACTGAAAGAAATTTCAAAGGCATTTAAATTTCTAATTACTAAGTATTTGAGGGTCAGCTTTTGAAATAACGTTTAAAAGGCATCACTTTTCCTGGCATATCCGCAAAAATTCAGTGAAATAATCACAAGGCTTCTTACATCAGATTAATCCTTGATCCTTTTCACAATATCAAAATTTGAAAAAATGCAAACTGTGTGGGCGGAGAAACTACTCGTAGTTAAGCTGTTGCAAATGAATTAAATAAATTTCACCTTATGCTTACCTTTTTATAAAGGGAAGAGAAATAAAATGAAGTGTAAGAGTTGTAGAGCTGTCTGCTTTTTTAGTGTAGGCCATTGTGTTGATTGAAATAGTGACAAAATGTGAATGCGACAAAACCTGGAAATTTAAGTTTGGTTTTGTGTCAGGCAATTGGTAATCGTATCATCCGTTGTACTTCAAATTGTCTACTGATGAAACCACTTGACGAACAAAAGAAAGTTTCTTGTGCATTCATTGGTTTAATGAAGCCATGAACAGGAAAAATTGAAGAAATTATAGGTTTAGAAAGAATATGGAGTAAATGAGCAGAAATTAAATGGTATAGAAGCGAAGGATGTTTACATTACGAATAGCGTAAAATCGAATAAGGCGTTATATAGTATGCCAATTTTGAAATAAAGTATCACGTGAAACAAAGATGTTTTATGTCACAAAAGTTGTAAAAAATTTTGATGGATTTTTTGGGATATTACTAAGATACACAAGCATGTGTCATGATTGGAGATATAAATGCTCATTTGCCTAACTCACTACTGCTGGCTGGAAACTCACTGGATCTACAGAAGGTTCTAAATGATTTCAGTAAGACAACAGGATGATATTGAGGATCAAAATAATGGGAAGATTAATTGCATGGTGTGGATAAACCGCGGAATAGTAGAACATGTGGATAACTTTAAAAAAATGTCCGCGAAATTTGGTTGAATATATTAAAATGTAAAGAAACTTGCAAATGCTTTTAGAAAGATTGTTGGTTGTACGAATAGCATGGAATGTTTGTCTAATGTAGCAAGAATGGAAGTTTATAAAGGTGCACTCCTCCTCTTATAATTGCATGGAGGTGAAACTTTATAGTACCAGAATAAGTACAAAGTTGATTAACTGTGGTCGTAGGTGGAGTGGGTAGGGAGGTAGAGGGGGGAGGACTGTTTGTGGGGAAAAATAAAAGAGATAGAGAGAGGAACGAGTGGGGCATGATAGAACTTGGATGCAACGGTTAGAGACAATAATTGAGGAGGTGTGCTTTTCTAGTATGGTCATGTTGATAGAATGAATCGGAGTTGAATCACCAAAGAGGTACAAGAGAGAAGTGCACAATTCTTCAGAGAAACAAGTAGGAGAAAGTTTCAGAGGAATGAGTGAGAGAAAGGAAAGAGAAAGAAGTTGCAGCTTTTGCAGCTGCAGTTTCCTCATTCATTCATGGTGTTCTATCCATTAAAGGAAGGTTTTGAATTTTTCCCTGATGCTTATTATCCTCTGCGTTTCGCGAGAACTTCTTCTTGTTTGCCCTGCTTTATTTCATTTTCTAGTTCTTCGTAACTTCTATTTGCCTTCATGCTGTCTAAAAAATATATTCTCTCTTTCCCATAAGCCGCTTTCCCACCAGTCTCTCGTTCTCACTATGACAGTCATCAGCACTCAATGGGTCTCATTAGTTCCTCCATCCACTTTTTCTGCCCTTTCCAGATATCATTCACCGTGTATTCAAAAAGTTCCACGACTAGATACGTAAAGGTCAAAGAACAAAATGAAATGGCTTCTACTTATTATCAGGCTTCTATATAATCTCCCCACAGTAAATATTACAGCACCTACAGCACAGCACCTAGTACGAATCTTCAGGTCCATCATCGCCCTCTGGAATGCCTGTACTGAAATACTGTTCAGTTTCTTGGTCACCGCCGTTTCAATCGCCTCAACTGAAGTGTATTGCTGTCCTTTCAACTTCAATTTGAGTTTCGGCGGCCAAAAATAGCCTGGGGGGACAGATCAGGTGAGTACGCTGGGTGATTGATGACGAAATCTTGTCGTTTCGCCAAAAACTCCCTTGTAAAATGGACTTGTGAGACGGTGCATTGTCGTGCAACAACCACCACTCTTTACTGTCCAACAATTCTAGCCTCAAACACTGCATTCGTTTCAAAAGTCGATCCAAAACGTCTCCGAAGAATGTCCCAGTAACAGTGGAACCTTGACGAGGAAACTCTCTCTGAATGATTCACCGACTGTCGAGAAAGGTGATCATTATTGTTTTCGTCTTTCATTTGGAAGCACGAACTTCGAACTTTCATCGGCCGAACTTTCATGTGTACATGAATATCAACTACCACTTTTGGCCTCCCCTCGTCTTTGTCGTCAGTGTTCCTCTCTGTTCAACTTAATTTTAACATATTTCTTCATGCACAAGTTTCCTTGCAACCAAAAATATTCAAGATGGTATTCCTCATGATTTTCACGCTGGTGACCCTCAGTTGAGACGGTGGAATTTTTTAAAAGGAGCGTTTACAGTATTGCGAATTGCAAACGCTTCAGGATAGAGGTCCTTAAATCCCTCCATGGCAAAATTTATTTCGTAAAAGTATGTGCTTTCATATCCTGACACTATATGGTTATGGTGAGGAGGCTATGATTTGAATGCCTAATGAGAAGAGCTGAAAATTGGATATTAATAGTATGTATATCCATAATATTACAATTACTTACTTCCTATCTTCCTTAGGAACTAAAACAATTTATCTTCTTACTTTTCTAATTAGAAACTATTGGAAGCACAATTTTTTAAATGTTGCTTTTTATCAAGTATTGACATTTCATGTGGATGCATTGCTCGAATGAATGGCCTCACTGATTCAGAAAAGATTTTAACTTTTTTAAGATCTTAAAGATTGTGCTTTCGCTCAATGGATGAAGTTTATTGGATAATTTGCAGAATGCAAGGGAAGAAGAATGGAGGAAGAATTATTTCACTTCAAATCTTTGCAGCAGTATTTTGGCTGAAAATGATTTCAGTAGTAAGGAGATGAAGTCTGGAAGAGATTAAAGAATGAAGACTTCACAAATAAGTGGGGAATTGTGACAAGGAATTTTTCAGAAATGATGTTAGAAAAATTAGAAAAGATTTTGATGCAAAAAATAGTATCATATTTTTGAGATACTTCATTGGACAAGAGTTATTTTTTAAAGACCTTAATGAATAAAAATGAAGAAAAGTGATGAAGATAGTTGGCGAGGGTAGGAGGTATTGGAATGGAGTGGCAGATGGCCGGGAAAATGGTGGTGGAAGAGATATGGGGAGGGAAGAGTTGAAACCATTACTGGAAATAAGATGGCAAGAACACAGAATGGAGAATTTGAAAGGGAGCAGGATGCTAAGGCTGTGTTTAAAGAAAGAGAAGAAGGATTTATTTTAGTGCTGAAATAGGAACACAAAGATGTCCTACATGTATATGAATAGCATGAGTATGGGTACCAACTGAAAGGAGCAGAAAAAAGGGATATGTTTTTGGGATACAGATCTATTTTAGAAATGCGCAGAAATAATTGTATGAAAAGCTTTCAGTCGCTGTCAAAAACCTACTTCAACATGGTGAAATGCCAAATTTTAAATTGAAAGAGTATGTTAGCCCAAAAAATAAATTCTTCGGTACCATCTTTGTAATTTTCATGAGAAAACTTCTTGAGGATATCAAACTTTGTGAATGGTGTAGATATGAATTGTACTCATGAGCAACACAGTTTAGTGGAAATATTTTTTTCACAAAATTTGGTGTATTTTTAAAGGGTTAAAAAATATTATAGTAGCTTTCCCTTTTGAGACTCAATTTAACTGGCTAGTTTTTATACATTTTTGGTTTCTACAGAGGGTGAATGATAAAAATTTGGAATATAATACACATGTCTTATCTTTTTACCGTTTGGACTCTTCAGAAAAACAAAATTTAGGGAGACATTAACACAGGAGAATGGATCCTTTCTAGTCTACTTCATCTAAGAAGGCAGACCAATAAAAAATTTGCATAAAAATAAGGTGTATACATGCAAATAAGGTGAAAATTAAATTCACAATAATATGCAGTGATCAAATTCCAGGTAAAAGTCTATAGATTGATTTGTGATGGCTTTATTGATATATGACAATACTATGGGTTAAAAAATATTTTTTTGCCTTGATGCACTTTTTCTGTAAGATAAAACATATTACTAAATGTATACAAAATATTTGTATGAAATTTATAGCCCTGACAAGATGAGCAGAAATGTTTTTGAATCAAATGATCATTTGGATATCCAACCATAGTCCACAGTGGCCCAAAAAGAAGACATTTACCATACTTTAATTTTCAGAATATTGAAATTCTAAGCCAATGCAATGGATCTATGATTTTTACTTTGCCTTTGCTAATGCATCTTTTCTGTATACTCCTTCACTCAATATGCAGTTTTCCATCACCCTTCAGGTACACAGTAATGGCTGGGACACCACAGAAAATGCTGGACCACCTGCTGGAGACACGCCTGGATGGCCGCGGCGTGAGCAAGAGGTCGAGGGGTAGTGCTGGGGGGGATGAGGATGAGGAAGGGGGTGCGGACGATGATGAGGATGGCGAGGATGATGATGATGATGCAAATGATGACCGGGCACCCCCACCATCCTCCATCCACATCTCAGCGGACCCCTTCCTTGATGACTTCCTCCTCACACACATCATATTCATGCCCACCCATCAACTAGTCACTGAGCTTAGCAGACAATATCCTTTTCTTAACACCTATTCTAAATGGTTCATTCAATATCTAAAGGGAACTGAGAGCATATTATCAGAAATTAACTCAACAGAAAGGAAATACGATCACCCTGCTGTAATTAATATGGGTAAAAGGTGAATATAAATAGCAGTCATTGTGTTTCGTGTTACTGTCATGGTGTAGCAGTGAAATATCTATCAAATGCAAAATATCAATTTAGTTACTGATACACTTTAAACTTTGGTTTGATACAGAAGCCTTTGTAAAAAAAAGAGTTCCTGATTTCAGAGTTATTCATTACTACTTAATTAAATGTTAATAAGTGCTATGATTAGGAGGTCATTTGGCACCGTTTTAATCAGTATGGTTATACCTAAGAGGAAGTATGTATTTCCTTTTGTAAAAAGCATGCAAGTCTTATTAGTTGATCCGCATAAACCATTTTGATATATAGTAATGAATGTACAATTCAAGAAATACAAATGCAGTTCAAAACATACATATTTGTCGAGCGTGGTTTTATGTCCTGAAACCCACAATTTTATTTGGACAATTTGTTTGAAAACTCTTTGCAGCTAATGCTAGGAGTTGAACCCAATTTTAACTGTTCTGATATACACATATTCATATTGACTATCAAGTAGGAAATTTTCCTTAACGATTTTGTACTTACCATATAGAATCCCCTAACCAGGACAGTGAATTTGTTCTGTCATGCAAGAGAAGAGTTGTCCAATTTGTTCATAGATGGGTCACAACAATAAGAAATCCAGTATTTGATGATCCAGCTGCTCTTCAATTTCTTCAGGTATGTACTTGATCAGCATAGACCCTGTCTGACCAGGCATATTGGTAACTGGGTGATAAGTATAGATACGTCCAACAATATTATATATCAAATAAGTACCCTCAGGATATGCTCATAGTAAGCCTTTTCTTGCCAAATAAATGTTGAAGATTTTTATACATGTGTAGGAGAATAAAAAATTAATTATCTTTTAAATAAATAAATAGACTTTTTAAAAAACAAAGGGTTGTAATATTAGGCAGCAAATCCAGGTTTATATTCCATGTTAATAGATTGTGGAGGAGCATTGAAGTATTAAAAAATTTGGCTATAATATTTTTTTTATTATCTTTGCAAGTGTAATTACTAAACTAGGAAGCCCAAAGCAAGGTACATACACAACTTTATATCAGCTATATTAATATTATTTAATGCTGTATTTAAACTCTGTAGCAGAACAGCACCCTCAAATATATCATAAGGAAGACTGTGTAATATTGAAATGATAGTGAACATAAAATGCTATTTATTGCACATACTTCTAGGAGCTTGCCAAAGAGGTGGAAGAAGAGAGCACAAAGTGGAAGTCTCTGCGGGCAGAGACAAAGCTTATGCAACGTGTGATGTCTTGCCTCCGGCGGCATGCATCTGAGAGAGATGCAAGAGCTGGGCAGAAGTGGAAACTTCCTCCATGTGGTCAGCCAATCAGTCTTTTTGGGAAACCCACTGCAGCCAAAGCTTCAGCCTCTCAGGATGATGATGATGATACATGTGGAGGAATTATTATTAGACAGAATGATGACAGTAAGATGGAATTATATTTATCTTTAGACTTGTGTGAAATATACCTACCTATGAAGGAATCCCATATTATGATCCAACTTAAGCTTTTCAATATTTCTTATGAAATTATGAATTTCTTTTAATGTGAATCTGTGAATCAACATCATATACTTAAGTTACTCTTATAATTTTCTACACTGCCCAGTCTCCATATTGTCACATACTTCAACACCACTTTTGACTAAGTTACGGTGGATATAATAGCAAGGCAGGATCTACAAATGAAGACATCGCATAGATAGCATCTAAAAACGCTTCATTTTTTATCAGTTCTTTTTATAAACATGTTCTATCTGATAAGTTCTGTTGAACTAAACTTACATGTACTTAAACCAATGAATATTCAACATAATTAAAACATCAGAAGGAAATAAAACAAGATCTTGATCATCATGGAAAGTAATTCTCTGTTAATAGTCCATTGACTGAAGGAATGTAAGCATATATTTAGATACAAAATTCTCTCAAATTAGTTGAAGGTATCACTGAGCCACAGTTATCAACCACAAAGTTGGTTTGATTTTTGATTGCAGAGCTCAATTAGTACTAAGCTCAACAGTATGCAGCAGCATTGAAAGCAGCAGTGAAATTCACATATCAGGGTATAGGGGCTAGTTCCTTTTCTCGTGCAACCTATGGTTTCCTAGGGAGGTCTACTACCCAAAAAATCACACTGCTTGGGTGAAGCTGAGGGTGTGCAGAGGTATCACCAGGATCTAACCTGGGCCTTCTGGTCAATAACACTCTGCAAGCACTCTACCCACTGGACTATCAAATCCCTGAGTATCATTAGAATTGATGAATGTGTTGCAAAACTGTAAAGAAAGTTTTATGAATTAGACATGTTTTCATTGACTGTCACCTATTTCATGTAGCATGAATTGTTATACTCATGTATCGTTGTACTCCAGTGTAATGGTTATCATAAATACTACCTAAAAATGTTACCATGAGTATATCAGGTAAAGAAATAATGAAAAGGGCAATATTCTGCACTTGTCAATTAGAAATACATATGTTTACTTAATGTCATAAATAAAATGTTATACATGCTATGCTATCCTCATGTTTTCAGATTCAGGATATCATAACTAAATAGATTGAAGGCAGAGAGATACCTGTAAATGATTGAATGATAAATATCTCAGTCTCTCATTGATAAATGTCTCAGTTTCAGTCTTATGGGCTTAGGATTGCCAATCAGTATTCAACCAAATGTTAAGAGCAAACATATTTCATGTAGACTTTCAGTAGAATTTCATGTCAGTTATACATTGTATTCATCATTTTCATACTAAATATTAAAATGTTGGGGAATAAATTTAAATATTCTACACTCCTAGTTGATTTTGTCTGGAAATGTAATAGTTCAAAACATTAGGAAGAACCCATAAAAACCAGGGAAAATAACATCCCCGGTTTGATTTTACCTCTAAAATTTCTCTGTAGTTTCATGTTACCCATTGACAGAGAATTAAAAATATGGTTTAAGTTGAACAACCAAGATGCCATTTTGGTATTAATCACCATAATTATTTGCCCAATTTCATTTTTATCCTCAAGTGTAACTGACTGATATCTCAATATTCCAGTAATATTCCGAGTCTATTGTGCTGACCATACATACTGCACATTGAGGTTTCCTCTGTCTACCACAGCAGAGACAATCAAGTACTCTGCAGCAGATAAACTGGGCCTTCCTCATGATGATCTGGTGCTGGCTGAGGTGAAATCGTCAGGTAATTTAGATGATAATGTTGAGGCTTCTTATATGGTACTGATATAAGTCTATGTGAGAAAATGATTGTTTACTGAGTTAATAAATTTAAAATAAGACAATTTGGCATCTAATTTAATGAAGTAGGTGATGGGCTATGCAGAACTAGGTATAATGGATGAATGACTTTTTGAATTGCAATTAGTCGTTCATCCACTAAACTGTGCAATATGGATAAGTCAATTCCTCAATCACTATTACTTAACCAACCAACTCTTGGGGTCACTTATAGTGGGAAAGAAAATGTTTAAAACTGGTAGTCAGCCTTCTATTATATGTATATGTAAATTCAATAGTTAACAATCAAAAGAAAAACTTTCTTAAGATAAAGAAAAGATGTGTCTCTTCCTTTCTAAAGGGAGAGATGCTGAGATGCATGTGAGGTCTTAAGGGGAGTACTTCAATGGGCACTAAAGCCTTATTGTTCTAGGTAGGCTTTTTTCTCAAAATATTGCATATTTGAATAGTTTCCAGACAGACCTCATATTCTATACAACAGAATGAACTCAGCCTTAATCATCTATTCTCATGTTGCTATGTTGAATTATCTATATAATATGAAACAAGAAATGTTTGTAATCTCTGGCTATATGTAAAGTAAGGTAGAAATGATATCAATAGATTTATCTTCACAAAGCATAATAAAGTATGATCGATAAAAAATTATGAATACCAGCCTTACAATATGTATTCATGAGGAAAAAAAGAGGTTTCAAGCATCAGCCTAGAGCTATGAGGGTATAGAAGTTGAAAATAAATTCTTAAATGACAGAGATAAAACTCAATTGGTGGCAGTGATTTAAAATTAAATTTTTTATCTGTTTTTGGTTAAATGGAGATATTTATATTTCAGGCGAACGAGTTTTGTTCAAAGATAATGATGTGAGCATTCCAACTGGACTCAGTGTGAATGGGCGTATCTTCATCTCTCCAAAGGATCATTTGGATGCCTTAGTAAGTTCATAGGCATTTATAACTGTTGTTTTATTTATTTTTCCTACATTTTATAGCGAACAATAAATGCCCATCATCCCTCATAAAATTTTATGTGACCATAATTATAGGACTTTACACACCTCACATTTTAAGTAAAGTAGATTTTATTTACCGTTTCTAAATTAGTTAACTTTAGAGCAGTTTTGGCAGAAGTATATTTGAAAATTGACATGCCTTGTCATTAGTATTTAAAATGACTATGAGGGTGAGTGCAAGTTCAAACTCCAATACCCCTTTAATCATCCCAATGGATGGCTTTTCTTATGAAGGAGTTTGCTCTTCCTTCAGTTCCTAAATTTTTCTAGTAAATGAATGAATCCAAAAATATACTGGATAGCATCTACCAAAAATTAAATGACAAATATTCTAAGAAGTCTTTCTTTGACTAGCATTATGCTTCCATTGAATGCTGGGAGATGAATCGATTAATTTATGTTATTCATAAGATTCTGAACTATGTATGCCAAAAATTTTTAATTCAGAAACTCTATTCAACCTTTACATGCATGTATATTTTATGCCACTAAATCTATGGGAAATAGTCTTTTGCAGACAGCAATGAGTTTAGTAATAGCAAATATGAATTAAATATTGAGTATTTATTCATTATTAACTTTTAAAATAACTTTTATCTTAGGAGGCTGCACTTTGTTGCAGCAGATGGTTCCTGATAATTAACATTTTCATTAAAAGCAGTTACTATTACTGTACTATTCTAACTAATGTTACATTTGCTAGTAGTATTCCAACAGTAGCATATTCACAAAATATTAGCAATTTGGGCATATCTACTTATCTAAGCAAATAAATTTCAATTCATCCTCCTTGTATACTTGATACATGCATATAATCTGGTTTACTGATATTTAGCAACAAATTTTTGTGAAAGTATGAAATATTATATCTTAGAAATAAATATTTATTATTTTTCAAACATTCATTTCAACAGACTTGTCTGCCTGAGCAAGAATGTGCCACAGAGGGTATGCAGGCTGATCTTGAAATGTTTAGCACAAAGGAGCTTGCTTTTCACATGGCAATTTTTGATTGGAATCTTTTCTGCTGTATTCATGAGGTAAATATACCTTACATATTTCACTGAAATTGCATTAAATTCATCTCCAAAGTTATTCTTTGGGTTTCATTTAAAATAATTCTGAGTTTATATCCTATATTATAATTAATTATTTTTTGCAATGTATTTCTATTGAATATTAATTCAATAAATTGTAAAGCTACATTTGTATGTTTAAATACACAGTTGCCTCATTTAAAATGCTTGAAAACTTATAACAGAGTGATCCAATATTTTCTTTTAACTAAAGAGTGACTTTTTTCTGTCTACTCTATATTTGTGTAACTGAGGCTTCTCTCAATATTTTATGGTTATGAAGCCAATTATTTTCATAAACTTAATTAAACTTTTTTTTTCCTTCCATGACTGTCATTGCTGAAATGAAAATCAAGTATGAGCTTGTTTATCACACATTTGGAAGACATCATTTTGGTAAAATCACTGCAAACCTTGATGTTTTTCTACGACGCTTCAACGAGATCCAGTACTGGGTTGTTACCGAGCTTTGTATGACTCCAAGTTTGGGTAAAAGAGTGCAGTTACTGCGCAAATTTATCAAACTAGCAGCATAGTGAGTATTGCAAAGGAGATATCACTTAGTATAATTCATCACCCAAATAATCAAATTAACATTTCAATCGATTATTGAAGTGGTAGCATTCCTTCCTTTTAAGGGTTAGAGTTTTTTTCTCACTGCTCCATTCTTGGCTGTGGAGGACCCAGAAAGGCTCATTGTAACATTATATCTTACATCAGTTGCTCATCAGTGGTTCAAGTTGAAATAATTATGGTGTAACTAAACATTTGCATCTGGGAGAGTCTTTATCTCCCTTGTACCTAGTGACATCATGTACTTATGAGACAGTATGAATGAAAGAGATGCCCATCAGATCACCATCATTGTATGAAATATGCAACAAAAATTATCTACATTTATGAACTCTGTAGAATGGGTGCAATGATATTCTTAAATTCTTTATGAAGAGGGGAAAGGAAAGAAGGGGTAGGGCCAGCTCAAGTAAAGCCTTACTAGTTCACTGGATGCAGTGAATACTTGAGTTCCAAGGCTATTTTTGAGTCGTTTTGGATAATATTATTATTACTTTTTATTTGCCCAGAGATCACAATACAAAAATACCAGGTGGGTGGTGTATGTACATGATATGACACGTCAAAGAGGAGCAAAGACACAGGCTCAATTAAGATACATAAAAGAAATGATGCTCATAGTTACATAAATGTTTGGTACAAACCCATGAACATTGGCTGTAACATGCACATGCAATATCAAATTCAGAAAAATCATTGATCACTAACATGAATCTGATCATGACCATTGCTAGAAACTAAAAGTATGAACTTACTGGTTGGGAATATTGTTGAGATATTCGTCAACCGAGTAGAACATATTGCGCTGTAGATATCTTTTTAATTTATGCCTGAATGCAGCAGTTCCCTTTGTATCCTTGATACTTTGGGGTAGTTTGTTATATGATCTGATGCCCATTTCATTCGGTCCTAATTTCAATGCTTTAGTTCTTATATTCCCATAATGGAAGTCATTCCTGCCTCTGGTCTAATGATGATGATAGGCAGAGTTAAGAGAATAGTTGCCGATGTTATTTTTCATATATAGAATCAAAAACATAATGTAGATGCACGGGAGTGGTAGCAAATTTAATTCATGGAAAATGAGCCTTGATGGAGCATTGTGAGGTTTCCTGGTGATGATTCTAATAGCTTTCTTTTGCATTTTAAAGATGGTTTGAGAAATAGCAGCTGATCCCCATAATATTATACTGTAGGTTATATTTGAATAAATTTCCCCATAGTACAAATTGAGTAGTACAGTTTTACTTGTAGTTTCATGCAGGTGTCTTAATAAGTAGCAAGTTGAACTGAGCTTGTGTTGGACTTTAACATGAGTATTCCAAGAAATATTTGCACATAGAGAAATACCTAGAAATTTGCATTCTGTCACATGCTCAATTGATTGGTCATTGATTTTTATCAGCAGATCATCTGACACATTCTTATTGCGTGTAAAGTATACTATTTTACTTTTATTTACATTTAAGTCTAGAAGGTTGTCTGTACACTACTTGTTTATTGCAAGTGTGTTGATATTATTACATTAGTGTCGTCAGCGTACAACACTGGTATTATTCCATCATTATTTGGTAAGCAGTTAGGTAGGTCATTGATGTATATCAGAAAGAGGAGTGGCCCAAGGGTTGAGCCTTGTGGAACACCTTTGTTAACTTGGTATGCTCCAGATGAATATTTTGACCCATCAACTGATAACACTACTTTCTGAGTGCGATTATGAATATTGGACTTCATCCAGTTTAGAGGAATTCCTCTAATTCCTATTCTATTGAGTTTAATTAGTAGTCTATTGTGGTTTACATTATCAAAAGCCTTTGACAAGTCAAAAAACATTCCAAGAGTTTTGCGTTTAGCATCTAATGAATTAAGCATGCTGTCGATTGCCTGACATATGGCAGTTGTGGTAGACCTTTCAGATCTAAATCCATGCTGAGAATTTGAAACAGTTTTATGTAATGATTATTTTGGTGGTAATATTTTGTGTTCTTATATAGTGTTTTCAATTAATTTTCAATTATATTAATTCATTTCAGTTGTAAGGAGTACCAAAATCTAAATGCCTTTTTTGCTGTTGTCATGGGACTGAGTAACATGGCTGTGTCAAGACTTTCCCTGACATGGGAGAAAATACCCTCAAAGTTTAGGAAAATGTTTACTGAATTTGAGGCACTTATAGATCCTAGTCGAAACCACCGTGCCTATCGTCTGTCAGTGGGAAAACTGGCTCCTCCTATTGTCCCTTTCATGCCTCTACTTCTAAAGGGTAAGAGAAAATTTTGTATATACCAACACGATTCCCTTTGTCTCTTTGTCAAAGTAACTTTTCTGAAAGATAGATTTCTCTTTTATACCAACTATCTCATATCATATCACATGCTCATATTTGGAAGGCATAAATATATATAGCAAGTTTTTATATAACATAGGAAACAAAATTAAGGTAAGTATTTAGGTATCCATAAAAATTTGTATTTTCAATCATGAAAAGAGTCTGAAGGCAATCAAATTAAGCATGAAGAACTGACACTATACAGCCTTACTCAGAGCTGTCACTGCAATAATAAACCTTGGGGATACAACTAACTGAATATTATAAAATGATGGTGATAATAATTTCTGCAGGGGTAGACAGGCTTACCCATGAAATGATCCTCCAGGCATAATGTCACTTTATTAAGGATGGTGACCCTAATGGTAGCTCATGATTTATACCCTGATATTGCGTATTTGCATGCAGAATTTCCTTTCTCTTGCCAAAAATATCTGAGATCACATAGTTAATTAGATCTTTGAAGTCAAATCTGGCACAATGGCCACTATTTTTGATATTGTCATCTAATTGCTATTGCAACAGTATAATCCTTGTGGCGTAAAGTACTTCATTATACTGAGCTCAGCGAGATAACCATGCTACCAATACTATAACATACTCATCATGCATCATACTCATATGCACCCTGAAATTGGCTGTAGCTAGGAACTGTACCTTTGTACTATGCTACCACCCAGTGCAGCTAGCTTTCACCTCAGGGATAATTCAGATGCATAGCCTTTGATATAACCATTGAATATTTAAAAATATTATTTGCCTCTCATTACATTTTAATATATTAATATAATATAATCCTAGTATACAATAGGCAAGTTGGCTGGAATGAAGAAAGGGAGAAAGTATGCAGAATTTAAGAACAGTTTATTATAGTATTGAGTTTTGGCAAGACTTAGAAAGATAGACATATTCAGTTGTAGCCCATACCAAACTTACCATAAATGGAAGGCTGCTAAATAATAATAACTTAAATATTTTCCAAAAAGTTATTATTTAAAAAAATATTAGTTCATACTTATGTACATGACAAAATCTAGATGTCTTATATCTTTTATGCATGCTTTGCAAATTTATTGGTAATTATTTAAATATTAATTTCTATGTCGCTATGGATGTGCAACAGCACAAGTCTAGTTTTAGGGATGATGACCTGTTTTACCCTCCTGAAACATTCGTTTTCAATAATTTTGCAATTGTAAAATAATACCCACTATCTCAAAATTTCAGTCAGATAAAACATTTAAAAATATGTACTTCTAAGTAATTATGCCCTTATTTGTTATACTTTGAATTTCCTTTAGTGATTCAATTCTTGGTACATTTTAGTCTCAAATTAATAAGCAAATATCTTCCTGGCAATTATAAATACAAGTTGTATATCTACATAAATGCATTATTTGGCATTACAATGTTTCTGATTGGTTCCTAAGGTAAGACCAAAGGGAAATAAAATTAGATAGGGATGTTTTCAAAAAAATTTAATTGATTAATGGCCATTGGCAACATCCCAATTTAATCTTATATCAAAGGTTTACTTATATTCAAACTCATCTTTAATATGTATTATTTTATTATTATTTACATTCTTGTTTAAATTGAATATGGGCTTTACCCATTATAAGTAATATTATTATTATATAAGTTACTTATGATTAGAAATTTTTCAACATGTTGCTGTTACAATGAATGCGTGACTTTTTTCAGATATGACTTTTACTCATGAGGGAAATAAAACTTGCCTGGGTGGTTTGGTGAATTTTGAAAAAATGCATATGCTAGCTCAAACATTGCGGTCAATTCGCCATTGCCGAACCAGACACTTTGGTAAGTATCAAGCCAGGTATTTTGACCAGTGTTTTAGTTAGGTTTTCAAAAATTAGACATAAGCTTTCTGAGCACAATCATATGGAACTTAGCATAAATAATACTAATATTCAATAGACATATTTGTGTGTGCTCGATGAAAAAAGCTTTTAGTCCTGAAATTTTATCAAGCATTGGTAGTTGATACATCTTTGTCTTACTATCTGACTGGATAAGGTTTTAGGTCAAATGGTGGTTAGAGAAAATAGTTGCCTAATCAGTGATATACTTATTTATTACATGGTATATCAGTTAACCATTCAACCATCCTTATGCCTATGTAGATTGACAGCTAGAGTTAATATAAAGCTGTGAAGGTTGTATTTGATTGTTATTTGAAACTAATGAATGCAGTTTTTATCATCTCTCTTAATTTTGTGTAAATATCATAGATAGGTAGATGCCTATATTAATCATTATATATATTTCTTCAATCTAATTTGAGCTGTAAATTTACTTTTAAATTCAACTTTCCACTGAAGTTGTGGAGCCACCATCACCCAAGAGTGAGGGAGAAATTCGTTCTTACATCCGTTGCTTGAGGGCTATTGACAATCAGCGGGTGCTCACCAGCTTATCACAAAAACTGGAGCCAAGACGTTCCTAGCGACAGCAATCTTCATTCACCGTTTCAGCCTTAGGTCTCAGCTTCTTTCCACCACTCAATTCAGTGTTGCCAACAATTCATTTTTCTTCACATTATTTCCTCTTCCTTGATGTATTATACTTTTCATCACCTTTCATATGAAAAAATTTTAGATAGATTTTGTTGACCTGTTTTCAAACTAGAAGGTAAACGTTAGACTTAGTGTATGTGTATTTATTGAGCATATTAAGCCAAAATTTGTATCATTAAATAATAAAGAGTACTTGGTATCATGACAAGTGAAACGTGGAAGAGCTAAGTGAAAAGAATAATAGTGAGAACTGCCAAGGTGAAAGTAAGGAAGTTTCACCAAACCTTGACACCAAAAAGTAAATAAATTCTGATATATGTATATATGTGTGTGTGTGTGTGTGTGTGTATATATATATATATATATATATATATATATATATATATATATATATATATATATATATATATATATATATATATATACACACATATATACATACATACATACATGCATACATACATACATATACATACATATAATCAGATGTGTGGGAGCTCCATTTTTTAATTGTGAAGTTATTTGATTAAAATGTATACATACAATTTCCTCATGTAAGAGGACGTGAAACCAGTAGTGTATTTTGATACTCATATTAGGACCAAAACACAAAGAATTTTTATCAAAAAAACGTTTTCTTTTTTACCCAAATGTATGAGCAATTGTAATCATTGGAAATACTTGAAAGATTGTCGTATCCTTCTTTCTGGTATCCAATAGTGTATGAATGTTTTATTACAATCTTTTTTTTATGATAGCACTACTATCTGTGAGTAGTTTACTATGTAGGAACGTTTTCTTTTGGATAAGGAAGTCAGTTTAATAATATTCAAAAGCAATTATTGGTTAACTTCATATTTGATACTCAAAAATACAACACTTTTGCTAGAATTAATTTTGGAGAAATGCATTCATATATTCTTAAAGTAATAAAGATGCAGATCACCATTTCATCCTAAACAATTTTCACTTTACACTTCTAAAACTCTAGCAGGTCAATTTGAAAAGTATAGACAACCTCTTTGAAGACAAACCCAATAAAAAGATATCTTCAGGTACCTACCATGAAATTCAATCAGTAAACATATCTTTAAAGCTCACATTCTACTCAGGAAAAATCAGAGAATGAAAATTGAAGAAGTTTCTTCTATGCTGTTGAAAGGTTGGACATTTAAAAAAGCATAAACCCTAAAGAATCTGATGTCAGGTGCAAGCATGTAATAGCTATTTGCTACCTGGTATTTATTAAATGAATGCATCTGCGAATAAAACAACTGGGACTGAAATACTTCAAACAGTGGGCTTGTGCCTTAGGAAGAGTGGAGTACATTGATTCAAGTTTTTTAATCAAAAATCTTAATGCCCAAGGTTGGACTTTACAGAATCCTCCTTGGAAATCAGGTTTGGAGTGAAATTTAAAATTGAATTACTTAATTGTGGAAGGGAATTTCAGCAAAGAATGGCTATAGAAACACCTAAATTTGTGTCATTTCATTAGGAGAAACAGAAATCACAATCTCAACATTATTCAAATGATTTAATACAGTTATTCATATGTATAAAAGTATTTCATAAGATACTGACTGATTACTGAAGTACTATATTTGTGACAAGGTCAACTAGAGTTCCAAAACACATTTTTATAAGTGTTTTTACCAACAAATCCCTCCTCAGGACATGCCTTTACTATTTTCTTGAATTGTCATTCATGGTAATTGCCATTATATTACTTGTATAATTATGTAATTTAAACTGCATTTACACATGTGCTCGCATTGTGCATTGCAATCTCTCATTAGGAAGTTAAGCAGGATTATACAATTTTTAAAGTTCTCAGAAGAGGTAAATTTCTTCTTTTTTTTCTGTGATCAGTTTATTTCAATGTTTTGAATGTAACTTTGTAATTCAAGTTAGCAGAAAATGTGTATATTTTTAAAACAAAATAATTCAACATTTATGAGATAATTATGCACTTTAAATGTTTTTTAAGCAAGGAAAATACAAATGTAAAATTTTGCTGAGGTGAAATCTTTAGGCCATTTAGAAGGCTTATGATGGTTAAAGGGTTTTAAAAAATCTCAGGTTTGAAAACCGGTGTGAATGGTTAAAAATTATTTTCTGATTCCACATTGCACCAGAAGTCTAATATTTCCTATTTATCTCGCTCATATTCTAATTCCTTGTGAGAAGAGGGATCAAACTGCAGGCATTTCAGAAATCTCCTCATGTTAAAAGCCCTCTACTTTTTCACATTCTGATGATAAAACTTCTTCTCTGTCGCTGCCTTTTTGCCTTTTATAAATATCTATATACTCTTCCTTTTTGTGATTTTTCACTTCTAAGTGAAAGTAGGGAGGGAGTTCTTAAAATGTTTAAGAGACTAAGAAATGTGTGATATGCTTAAGACACTCATATTATGAAACCACTTTTTCTAATCCAATTGTGTGGTGTTTTCTAATCTACTGATGTAAATCTATCTGAAAAATAACAATCACAAGTGGCTGATATCCTATTTTGTAGATCCCATTTTCTGTGGTTTTATCTCTGCAATTTAATGTAAATAAATTCCTTTTATAAATGCTCTCCAACCTATATCATGCAAATAAATACCTTACATCTGATGGAAATGCTTCATTTTACCCTTATTAACTTATTTCATATATATATATATATATATATATATATATATATATATATATATATATATATATATATATGGTAAACATGCATACAAATGCAACAATTTCAGTGCAAAAATCATTTGCCTTGACAGAGATTGGAACCCGGATCCCCTTATGTCTGCCGAAATGCTTTAGCCAGTTAAAGTACCGAGGTTTGCTGACATGAATAATAACGTATATGAAGTTAGCCCTAGTGGACAAAGAAAAAAGCCAAGAAACACAAAAAAAGAAAACAAAATCACTAAGTTTCGAATTTTAGGTGGTCCACACAAGGAAGAGAAGGACAGCGATCTATCCTCTTCCTTGAGAAAGGTGGCATGGATCAATGCTCTGCTGAGCATCGGTCCGGCAAGTTGAAAGATCCATCGTTCAAGTCCTGGTCAAGGAAATATTTTTGCACTTGTGATCTGCTCGATTCCGTCTTCCCCACCTCTTCTTTGTTCATCCTTTTTATGTGTTCTTATCCCTTTTCCTTATATCAATTTCTATGTAAATGAATATATATATATATATATATATATACATATATATATATATATATATATATATATATATATATATATATATATATATATATATATATATATATATGTATGTATATATATATGCATATATCAGATAATTTGTTTCATGTTGATCAAGGCAATATAACATCATGTGCTGGTGTTTACCGCAAATCAGCCAAGGAATAGGAAACTAAGGCAGAGAGGGTGTTCTGGGTTGGGTTGCAGTGATAGGAGAGGAGGAAGGAAGCTGGCAAGGGAGGCACCTGTGGCTAAAGGGAGTGTGAGGATGTGGAAGAAGTCTATGGTGTGGGAGAGGGGGGGCAGAGGGAGGTAGGTGAAGATGTCAGAGAGAGGGGGAACAAGAGGAGAAAGAAGTAGTTGAGAAGCGAAGTGGTGGGGAAAGGCAGGTGTCATTGGGGAAGGGAGGGGGGCGGGAGTGTGAGTGTGGGTCGGCAAGGGGGGGCAGGCTAAGGAAGATGCCTCCAACACTATCTGCTGCCACCATTACCATCAACATCACATGATACCGGCCAGTAAACAGACAATAGTCCAGCAAGAGAAAATTACACCACTTGTGAGTACTTAGGAGCAGAATTTTGTTTACATCTACACAGGCATGTGATTTATAATGTTTGTTTCCATCTCAAGACAATAAATGCATGATAACAGTCAAAGGAATAATTCAAATATTGTGAAATTAATGGTATTTTATACCTTAACCATTATTCTATTGAAGAACTGACAGAGATTTGTTTATTTTGACCACCAACTTTGTATTTAGTGCTGCTTCAGTGCAGCACAGTTTTAACTGCGGAATTTCCATAGAAACTCATTACAACATCCTGAGGGACTTAACAATAAAATATGGCAACTACCTGATATGGAAGTATATAAACACCTAGGAGTGAAGTTTAAGGGATGACCCTTATAATAATAATAATAATACTTTGCTCATTTTGAAAAATGGTACACCCATATTAAATGTCGCCAATATAAATATTACTTAACATACAAACATATGCTCTTAAATGTCATGAAGATTGTCGCAAAAGAATTCATCCAATGAGTAAAGAGGGCGAGCAAGTAACCAGGTATATACCCTATTCTTGAAACTCTGGATACAGTCTGATTTCAACTGAGTAGGCAGATAGTTATACAGTCATATGTTCATATTATGAAATGTGTTGTAAGTTAGTATTTAGTTTAGTAAGTAAGTATTTAGATTTGATTTACCTATTGTGGAGTAGTTTTTGATGTCAGATCTTTATTGGTAAGTTTCTATATTAACTTTCACATGAATCAGAGTCATAAATATGTATAAACTAAATATAGTCATGATTCCATACCTTATAAAAAAAGGTTTGCAGGTATCATGTGGTGGTATATTAGCTAGAGAGCAAATAGCTCCCTTATGTAGCAGCTAAATTTGTTTAACATGTGGGGAATGACCCCATAACTCAACACCATAATTCAAATGCTATTGAAAGAAGGCATAGTGGAGTGTTAAGCAATACTCATTTGAAATGAGAAAGTTGTGCTTTCTTAACATGTAAACAGCTTTACTCAGTTTATTACTGGTCTGACTGATGCAAGTCTCCCAGTTAAGTTTTGTATCAATATAGAGTCCTAGTATTTCAGCAGGTTCAATATCAGTTACTTTTTATTAAAGACTACGTACAATATGTTTTTTTTTTAATGTGCTGCTTCTTTGTTTAATTTGATTGTGATTCTGTGGGTGCTCATGTGATTTTCTGCTACCTTCGTATAGCGAAACCGTTTAGTTTACAATTGCTGAAATTTTGGAGGTAGATTTTCATTTCCAATAGCTAGTCCGAACAGGTGGTCCTGGTGAACGTTTGGCGACTCAAATGGAGTGAGTAGTCTTTCCAGAAACCTGAAGACAAAATGATGAGTTCAAGTCATTCCAAACCAGTTTTGCGCGATTTTTTCTCTCGTCAATCGGTATTGTTTTGAGGTACTGCGTGCAAGGCCATCGGGACGGAAAATGCTCTAAGGTCAAAATCATGGTCTCGGTATAATGAAACATTTTTCTCTCGTGGCATGATCTCGATATTTTCGCCAGATGGCATAGTGTTAAAATTTTATCCCGAAAGAGTCATAGAATCGTGGGAATCACACGTAGTGCGTAATCTTTAGTGCATGTACTCAAAATTAAAATTCTATGTGGAGGAACGTCATGTAAGGCTCGTGGTTAGGTGGGGCCGTCAGTTAACTATCAGGGGGGATGGATATAGATTTCAGCAGGTGTTGAGTACAAGCGATGTTCTTGCGTTGCTTCACCACTCCTCAATTGTACTTTGCTATTAAATATTGCGAACATAAATTTCCAGATATTTTCAATTGCGCACACTCTGGCGTCAAACGTTGATTTCACGTATACTTTTTGTAAGCTGTTGAGAATGACTTAACTGCGGATTTTGTCATTCGTTGGCAAACTTCCCGGACTTCTGTTTTATTTCGCACCGTGACCGGACGATGTATGCATCGTCCGGTATGTATCAGAGGAACGTTTGGGATCGAGACCCTTCTCGAGCTCTTTTTGATGCATGGACATTTATAAAATTTTTATCTATAAAAAAATTGTTACTCCTTTCATTCTTTATTATCTCAAATAGTTTTAATGGCATTAGGTTAATGTATCGTCTAATGGTGCAATCAGTTGAAATCGGCATTGACAGCTTAAAACATTACGTTGTATTTTTAAAATGAATAAATAGAGGTGTGCCATTCATGCGTTACGGAGCTGGCAGGTATACCTCAAAGAACCCGTGCAGTGGCGTATCCGTCCACGAGTGCCTACTGACGGTGGGGGGGTCAGAGAGGCTAGAGGGGTTGAAATTCAGATAGAGAGGAATCCGGTTCGAAATTCCTTTATCTGCTCATCCTTAAGGCACGGAAATAGGGAGGTCCGGTCAAACGGCCCGTATTTCAAAGCGAAGCGTACCCATTTGCTGTTTTTCTTTCAAATTTTTAGCAAGCGATATCCAAGTTAGTAACGGGATATTTCGATTCAATACTCTGGCTACCTTGAATGGAACACAAGACTCCTTCTGCGGGAAGCCAGTGAGTAGAATGGTCTCATCAATATGGATTTGTTAGGGAATCAAAATTTGTCAAGAAGCTATCAGAAAATTTTCAGGTAGACAAGAGGCTTAGACAAGAATATCTGGCTTCGCTTTTATTTACACTATATTTAGGTGAACTCCTAAAATGGTTGAACCAAATATTTAGTATAATGCGGATACGATTGTACCGCATTTTGAGCATCGAAACGCCGGCCAATCTGGAATCCCTGACCCAGTGGAAGACTCGAGAAAACTTCATCACGCAAATACGCCGGGAAAGCACGAGATCTTACCAAAGCTGAGTCGAGTGCCTACTTTTAAAAAGCAGCAACGACGTGGCGACGATCTCTCAACCCCCTTATAGTCCCGACTTAGCACCAGTATTTCCTATTCCCAAGAGTAAAATTCCCCCTCAAAGAATACCAGCATTGGACCATAAGTGCCGTCAAAGAAGCTTGCGAGGATCGGGATGGTGGGGTGGTTTTCCACTCAGAGGGCCCGGGTTTGAATACCGGCGGCGGCAGATATTATTTAGTGGTATCCCGATTCCTACTTGAGGTACTCTGTGGAGGGCACTTTTGAGTGAGTACGCCGTCCGTCGGATGGGACGTTAAGCTGCGGGCCCCTTGGCATCTTTCGTTAAGAGTAGGCTAATTCCAATGCTGGGTTTCTTTCCACCTTTCGTCCTTTCCTCCGCTCCTCCTAACATAATCCTCAGCTGTCACTCGCCTCCGCTGAAAACTACCACTACTACTTCAAAGAAGCTTGCATGCGTACCCTTAAGGACCTTCAGGAATCGGCCTACCATGGAGCCTTCCAATCGTGGAAAAACCACTGGCAAGTGTCGACGCTTACGAGATGTGCTTTGAAGAATTTTGAGGTAATGTAACAATATCTAAATATATATATATTTTTTCGAAACTTT
The DNA here is from genome assembly GCF_022747635.1 of Hetaerina americana. Classification (NCBI taxonomy): domain Eukaryota; kingdom Metazoa; phylum Arthropoda; class Insecta; order Odonata; family Calopterygidae; genus Hetaerina; species Hetaerina americana. Next base: position 16,559,454 of record NW_027286985.1, read on the forward strand.
TACCGAGACTTAATGCAAACCAAGTCCAAGTACAAACCAAATAAAATCATTAAAGATCGTGTTCTAGCCTGATTACCCAATATGAATTATTCCTCGGTGATTTCTGATGCATTTATTTTGTGTTTGACATGAGAGAGTACAAGTACCATACATATATTTCTCCAGAAAATATATATCGCAAAATAAATACGTGGATTATCTTGCATGATGAGATTTCTTTCTTCTGCATTTCACCTTATATTATGGAAACATGAGATTTTGTTAAGTGCTATTGTCAAATTTTTCTTTTTGTGTATTATGCTAAGGTCCATTCTTTACTTGCCATTTTGTGCGTCAGTTCATTATCACTAGCCTCATTTTATTTGTAATAGTTAAGGCACATATTTATTATTCAAAATGGATTTTATGACTATGAAGATGGCTGTGTTGATTTTTTTTAAATTATACCATTCTTATTATTTATAGTATGCTGCAGTTTGCTCATGTAGGGCTTCAAAATCCAAGGGATGATGAAAAAGTCATATCACTGTGTTCTCTTTTATAAGTTTTTTTAGCTCATATTTATAAATGTTGACATTTCTATTCTAAATGCAATTGATAAATATAAGGCATATATGTTATGCCTTGTTGTATTGATAAAGATGTTCTCAACTATAGTAAAAGGATTTTATAATTTGCATGTACATTATGTACCATAAATAAAGAAAACCTCAGATGTTGCTTGGTATTTGAGAGTTAGATGATGACTGTTATTGAACTAATGTTGTAATTAAATTTTGCTATCGACCATCTCAGTTGTGGTTGCTTATCGTGCTGCATAATTTTGATGAACTCTTATCCATAAATAATAGAATGAGTGTGTCTCTTCGAGATGTTTGCATTCACCATTCCACCACTTCAGTTTATCTATGCATTTTCAATGGGAATTAGATATAGAGCTATTAGTGGTCACAAATACATAAGAAGACATAATTTTTGTATTAAAAATTATATGAGTTAATTTAAAAAAAGATGTACTCACAAGAGCTTCATCAATGAATTAAAAAAGCTTTAAATTAAAATTTAGGTATTTTGGGTTTCATTTGCTTACTTTTTTGTGTAGGACATATTCATGCTTTCTATCTACATATAAAATTAAAAATATTTTATGACTGGATTATATGATTACACCTGCATAGCAGGGCTGTTGTGTATATCCAATGGTTGGATTGGAATTGAATATTGGCCATAGTTACAGCCCCAGGAAAAAACTTCCACCTATTGTTATTATATATTTTGTGAGTCATCGGTTCACATTACAATTGGATGAAATTATGTCCTGCTTCCAATATTATTGTTTGACACTGTTTAATCTTATGCATACACTATTCCATCTCATCGTTGGAATCTAATTGCAATTCATAGCTTCATTCCTAATTCAACACCATCATGTTCGTTCGAAGGTTTCCGCGGCGATGAGTAGGTGATTTCCACATTTTTCGGGCTGCGTCCGCGTATGTCGTTTAAATGTACAACAGTTTCGCCAGCTATCCTGCTGGCGTCCTCAGGTCAAGGACCTGAGGACGCCAGCAGGATAGCTGGCGAAACTGTTGTACATTTAAACGACATACGCGGACGCAGCCCGAAAAATGTGGAAATCATCAACACCATCATATTTTTGGTCTATTTTATGTTTGGCCTTGGAGGAAATTCTTACGTTTTTCCTCTCATGATTGATAGTATTACATTGGTGGATGTGACATTTTTACAAATAGAAAGGTAGTATTTTAAATTTGGCCTAGCCGAGTAGGATTATGCTCCAAATGAAAGTTATGAACCTAATATTTTATGACTGGATTATATGATTACACCTGCATAGCAGGGCTGTTGTGTATATCCAATGGTTGGATTGGAATTGAATATTGGCCATAGTTACAGCCCCAGGAAAAAACTTCCACCTATTGTTATTATATATTTTGTGAGTCATCGGTTCACATTACAATTGGATGAAATTATGTCCTGCTTCCAATATTATTGTTTGACACTGTTTAATCTTATGCATACACTATTCCATCTCATCGTTGGAATCTAATTGCAATTCATAGCTTCATTCCTAATTCAACACCATCATGTTCGTTCGAAGGTTTCCGCGGCGATGAGTAGGTGATTTCCACATTTTTCGGGCTGCGTCCGCGTATGTCGTTTAAATGTACAACAGTTTCGCCAGCTATCCTGCTGGCGTCCTCAGGTCAAGGACCTGAGGACGCCAGCAGGATAGCTGGCGAAACTGTTGTACATTTAAACGACATACGCGGACGCAGCCCGAAAAATGTGGAAATCATCAACACCATCATATTTTTGGTCTATTTTATGTTTGGCCTTGGAGGAAATTCTTACGTTTTTCCTCTCATGATTGATAGTATTACATTGGTGGATGTGACATTTTTACAAATAGAAAGGTAGTATTTTAAATTTGGCCTAGCCGAGTAGGATTATGCTCCAAATGAAAGTTATGAACCTAAGTTGGAACAGCATAAGATATAAAAATTGCATGAAACCAAGAGAAATTTGCGCCAACCACGACCAACAATCATTTTACAAAATAACCCTGCAGTTGTGACCTCTGTCCAAGGTGGTTATTATTGTGTAAAGTTGAATGAGGTATGATATGTTGAAGTGCATGCATTAGAGTAAATTTTTATTGTTAATTGATGATGTGACTTTGAAAAGATCTTTTGAATACTTGTATCTTTTGGTAGAAAAATTTTCACCAATGACAAAGTGTTTGATTTTATAGAATGCGTAAATATTATGCAGAAGTAGGAAAGATGAATTTTTAAAATAAACTATTTTATAAACTAACACTGATTTCAGCCCTAGTTTTATTTGAAGGCAATTATTGCCCAACAAATCTTGCATCCCCATTAAATGAATTCAACCTGCAGTTCTTGCACTATACAATGAAAGATCTTTTGTTTGGACTTCGGCTTTACTTTTTTCTCTTCCTTGGGGATTTAGAACAGTAAAACACGAGGAAGGGAGGAACTGAAAGAGGTAGAGGTCTAGTTTATTCATTGATGAAAAACGGAACACCATTTTGCTTTGCTGGGGAACTTGAGACTGCATTTGGACTATACAGAATTAGTTGTGGCTATATATCTATATCTATCTACATAGTACCCCTCAAGGGTGTGTGGCAGGGAGGTGTATGGTCACCACCCGTAAATGAGAATAAAACCATTTGCAAAACCAACAAATTCATGCCAATCTACACCCACAAAGTCCAAATATTCATGCAAAAACCTTCATAACTTTCACGCATGCATGTAAATATAACTGTAACATATACTATCTATACTATACACCTACTCATGCACCTACGAATATACCTTACATCTATGAAACATTTAATCTTGTCCTGACTTGTAAATGTCTTTAATATTTCTATGTCTAGTAACTTGCGTTTCTTACTATTATGATTCCTGATTGTCAGGGGAAAGAGCATTGAGATGGCTACCTAGCAAGGCTTTTCCCTAGAAAAGATATTCCTCTTCATTTAATTTGGCATCAAATTTTGTAAAAGTTTAATTACGACACAGTGTACGTACTGCCCCCATACTTATTATTCATGACGATGCAGGAATGAGAGCCCTTTGAGCCAAGTGGGTGGATCTTTAAATCTGTATATTAATAGGGGCCAAGGAAACATTATACAAGGTAAAGACTTACAGAACCTAGAAATCAAGGGGCACAGGAAAGATAAGTAGAATGAATAAAAGAAAAAATAGAAAAATAATAGAACTGCAAAGGGATGCATGTAATAGCACTAAATAATAAATTCATAAACTAATAAGAGCCAATGTCTGGTGGAAAGAATTGTAAAAATATGGAGAAACTTTAGAGGAGGCTTGGGAATCCTGGATCTAGCAAGGGAAAAATAATGCAGATGGTAAAAGATAAGATGGGCAAGGTATGAATAGAGCATGGAGAGATTTGGGGATGGTGGAAAGAATGTATAGAATGGTTTTATGGCAAAGATATTAGTTCAGAAATGGAAAGGGAATGGAGTATAGACAAGGATATTTTGGATTCAAGAATACCAGATGGAAGAATCACCAAGGGAAACTACATCAAGCAAGACAATCAATAATATCTCCGCATAATTATTAATGAATCACAGAAAAATGAAAGGAATGGATTCTTTGAATTTATAAATAATAATTATGAGGAGCAAATTTGGCTGGAGTAAGAACAAATTTGATTTCTCTGTCAAAAAAGAGCAAAATGGCAGCATGAGTATATGAGGACTATCGAACGATAAGTTTAATTTGACATGCAGCAAAGGTAGTTAGTTGTAAGAATCATTAATAGAATGTTACACAATGGTGCAAACAGTTAAAATTTATGAAGTAAGAGGAATGTGTGACATTTTCACTGTGATCAGAACATTTATAGATATTAACATAGAATATAATCAGGATGTCTTCGTTGGGCTTATGAATTTTGAGGAGGTATTTGACTGAGTGGTGATCAGTGTCGATAGAGGTATTGCGGACAAATTGCATACGAATGGTCCAAGCCCTAAACACCTTATCATGAACCATTGAAAGGTCTGAGCTGCATTTCTTAGGTTTAGCGCTGTGCATGGAAATTCAAAGAGTCTGCTTGGTGTAAATATTGCCCTTTTTGGGTAATTATCTGGGTGTCAACCAAGGTGATTTGGAAGTGGATATCAACAGCCACCACAGAGACAAAATTACTTACTGTGCGACAGCCTCATTTTACGGGAGAGGGTTCACAAAAGAGTCTGTTAGAAGAAGCCAGAGCAGAAGGGAATGCGCAGACGAGAGCGATGGGGAATGGCAAGGAATTACCGGATGTGTAGCTAACAGAGTATTGCCCAGTGGCTCTACAAGCAGACCCAAGCGTGTGCACGGTATCGACTGTAAAATTGAAGATAAGGGCTTAAATATCCTCCAGGTGAACTGTAGAAGTATCCTCAACAAAACTATGGAATTTGAGACTGTAATATATGCGTATAACTCCAGCTTCATAATTGACACAGAATCTTGGCTTAACGATAGCATTACACCGGCTGAAATTTTTCCGTCAAATTACAATGTTTAATGAAGGGATCAAGGCGGGAGGGGTGGAGGAGTATTCATTTGTGCTTATAGCAACATAATAAGCTTTTTAGATTGGCAACAAAGTGACTGTGAGATGTGTGTAAAGATACGTGAAGCAGAAAGTAGCATATGGTTAAAGATAATTGCTCTGCATAGAAATCCAGGCGAAGGTATACACTCGTTGGAGATCCTTGCTTACTATTGCTCTGAAAACTCAAGATAATATCATCATAGCCAGGGATTTAAACCTTCCAGAAATAGGGTGGCGGGTCATAACAGCTGGGGGCGGGAAGGCACAAGACCTGGTGAATTGCCTCATTTACGAAGAAGGGTTTACCCAGGTAATATTTATTTACTACCACTAGGGGAGAAAATGCCCTCGACGTTTTTCTGGTTAACCTCCAAACGCTCGCATTAGTATAAACGTCTTTCCGGGAATAAGTGATTATGCAGCAATGTGTGTTCAAATGGATTGGTATAGAACAAAAAGAGGTATGGGGGATGAAAAGAAAATTTGGTGCAATACCCGGGCCGATAGGGAAAGGTTTCAGGAATTTTTAAGGGGCAAGTTTCCAGGGTGGGTAGATAGTGGAGCAACCGTGGATAAAGTATGGGAAACATTCAAAGAAATAATTCTTGAAGGGCAAATAAAGTGTCCCAATAAAAAATTTGAAACAGAACACTGATCTGGAGTACTGCATAAAAACTCAAGAGCAGCAGCATTATAGCAGGCACTGTAGAAATAGCAAATATTTTCAACTCCTGCTTTACGGATATTTTTTGGGGAATAGAAAACAAAATGGAAAATAAGGCATACCTAAATAGCTCAGAAACAGCTGAGAACTTCTTTAGAACTTCTTCTTCTTTAGCATCAAATAGCTCACTTCCCTCGACAAACTGCATTATGGTGGAGGACTCGTATTATGTGAAAAAAATAAGGAAGATGAGGAAAAATAAGTCAATGGGACAGGACAATATATCAATTGACGATCTAAAACTGGGTGATACTGCAATAGCTTTGTACCCAAGTCATCTATTCAAAATAACTTTAAATAATGATGCCTTGCCTAATGATTGTAAAGAAGCAAATATTACACCAATTTTCAAGAAAGGGGATAAAACAATAGCCAGCTGTTTGACTGTGACAGTTTGTGTGTGTGTAACTAAAGCTTGGTCATCAGCAAACCTAAGTGATTTTACGAATTCCCTGCCCACTTTCATTCCTACCTCCAGTTCTTCCCATGCCTCTTTAATCATTTCCTCTGCATACATGTTGAACAGCAACAGTGATGATGGGCCACCCTGCCTTACAACTCTTCCTAACACTGCCCATCCGGACTCCCTGTTCCCAACTCGCACACTGAGTAGTCTGAGACATGCACAGGTTGCAAATTAGTCTCCTCTTCCTCCAATCTATTCCTACTCACTGCAAGATATGCATTACTTTTTGCCAGTTCACTCTATCGAATGCTTTTTCGAAATCTACGAAACAGGCAAATACCTCCTGGTTGTGTTCTATATTCCTCTCTATTAATACTCTCATTACTGTAATGGCATCACGCGTACCTCTCCCCTTCCTAAACCCAAACTGATCATCCCCTAAGTAATTATTTGCCCTACTCTCTATCCTTTTGTTTATGATGCTAAGAACAACTTTAGCTGCGTGAGATATCAAACTCATGATCCTGTAGTCCTCACATTATGTAGCCTTTACCTTTTTCGGAATAGGAACTAAAACTGATTTCACAAAGTCCTCCGGCCAGATTCCTTCCTCATAAATACTACGAATGAGCCCATATAGCCTCTTCCTCCCACATTTTCCTAAACATTTCAGTAGTTCTGCGGGAATGTTATCCACCTCCACGGCCTTATTTAGTTTCGTTTCCCTTAATGCCCTTTCTATCTCATTGTCTAGCATGCCTGGACCTAAGCTGTCTTTCTGTAAGTCATATTCTTTTTCAACGTCTAACTTTGTTGGTCTAAGTTCTTTACTATAAAGTTCTTCTATATACTCCTTCCATCTTTCTTGGATCTTTCCTGCATCAACTATTACCTTACCGGCCTTATCTCTAACTTTTAGCGTAGATCTTCCTTTCATACTTCCCGATAACGATTTAACTTGGCTGTACAGCACACCGATTTCACCCCTCCTCTGCAGACTTTCCATATCCTTGCACTGCATCTTTCACCGTGCTTCTTTTGCTTTATTTGTTGCCCGCCTCAATTTATTGTTTAATTCTTTGTACTTCATTTTGCCTAATTTACATTCTTCCATTTTTGCCGCTCATCCATCTTTGTAATCACCTCATCCATGATCCATGGGTTTCCTAGTCCTCTTAGCGTTAACTGTTCCAATAGTCTCTTTTGCGGCTTATGATAACCCTTTCTTGATGCAATTCCATTTTTCTGCAATAGTACTCAGCTCTTTGCCAATCTCCATGATTTTTTCTACAGCCTGTCGGTACTCCTTTCTTTTCAATCCATTTAATGCTTCTACATTCCATTTTCTAACTCGCCGCCCCTGCCTAATCTTTTTGAAACGGACGCTACATTTCATAACAACTAAATTGTGGTCAGAGTCCGCATCCGCTCCCGGGAAGCTGTTTGAATTTATCACACTATCCCTAAACCTGTGTCTAACCAGATATAATCTAGCTGATACCTTTCTGAGTCACCTTGCATTTTCCATGTATACCTGCGTCTTTTGTGGTGTCTAAACCAAGTGTTGGTGATGACTGACCCCTGTCTCCTGTAGAACTCAACTGCTTTCTCCCCGCCGTCATTCCTCGTGCCTAAACTATAGTGCCCCACCTCATCACCATCTCTTCTTTCGCATACCGTCACATTCCCATCCCCCATCACTATCAAATGTTTCCCTGCAGGAACACACACGTTTATGTCCTCTAACTATCGACCTCTTCTTCCTTATGGTTGTTTGGTGGCATGTATACCTGAATAATAACCATGTTTGTCGGTTCTGCTTTTATCTCTACTAGTAATAATCTATGCGTTACCTGCTCTATGTTGACTACGTTTCTTCCTACCTTTTTATTTAATACTGTGGCAACCCCTCATTGGCTCTCGCCCCCACCGCCATATATTATTCTAAAATTATCACTCCAATAATCCCCGCTATCCTTCCATCTCACCTTGCATAGACCTAAAATATCTATATATCCCCTTTCCATCTCTCGCTGAACATTCTCCAATTTCCCTGTCCTCATCATTGTCCTAACATTCCACGTTCCTATTCTAAATAATGTGGTCTTCTTTTTCTGTGCCTTCTGTCCTGCTGCTGCCGGTTTTCCCTTGCAAGGGTTTCGTGGGATAACGACCGAGGAAGCCTTGCCTCCCCCGCTGCCAGGCACAACACACGGCCGATTGGGCCGAGCCCCATAGTTCCAGGACTCAAAATCTCTGTTTTGTCCATCATGTTAATCTTGGGAATGATAATTGAGGTGGTTTCCAGTTGTCTTCCTCAATACTGTTTTTAACGTGACACCATCACTTACTGGCCGCCCCACTGGGTTCAGATGCCATTGCAGCCGCCTCACTGAGGAACAGATGCTGCGTGGACTACCTTTTGTCTGGCTCCTAACCTTCGACCTATCTGGCATGGGTGACCCTACTAGGAGCAATAATTATTACTCCCGCCAGCACAGCTCTATGGGTCATCGGAACGCACAAGCCCTTCCACCACGTCAAGGTTGTAGTCCGGGGAGGGTCTAGGGTCATTACTCTTCCCAATTTACGTAAACGATCTACCAAAAAAATTACATTCCCAAATAAGACTGCATTATATACAGATGGATAGAGTATGTAAATGACTGTGCAATGCTACAAAATGGCATCAATTACCTAGATGACTGGGTTACAAATAATAATATTGGCATTAATGTTATTAAGAGTAAGCATATAAATTTTTCAAATGAAAAGAATGAAGAAAAGGAGATTTAAATTCTCTTTGGAGAAAGAATCCCATGCAGCAGTCATTGCAAATATTTAGGCATTTACTTAACTAGGGGTCTTGGGTGGGCAGTCCAAGTAGATAATAAGACATGGAAGTCATTTAATGTACTGCATTGGGTAATGGGACATTTTAAAAGGTCCTACTGTAGCCCAAAAGAAAAAGCATATAATGAGGGTCATAGTACCCATGGACAGGAGTAATGGTACTGGTAAGCCCTATCCTAGAATACTCGTCCATAGTATGGAATCCATATGAGGTGGGACATATTACAAAGATGGTAGAAAAAGTTCAAAGAAAGGCAGCAAGATATGTACTCAAAAGGTACAAAAGAAAAGATAGTGTCACAGAAATGTTGGATATACTGAAATGGGAGAGTTTGAAAAATAGAAGAAAAAGGAGTAGGTTAGGTGCGATATATAGAATTATTAAAAATGACTAAGCATGGGAAGATTTATGGAAAGAGGTAGAAAAACCAAAATTTAAGAGAAAAAAACGACAACAGTTTCAAAATAAAAATAAGAATGCAAAAAACAAATAAGGAGAATAATCTTTTTCAAACAGAACTGTTGTTGATTGGAACCAGCTGCCTGGAGTTTTGTTTGAGCCCTTTCCATCCAATTATAGGAGTTATAAGAATAAGTGCAAAGCAGCCCCTGGGTGATAAAATTCATTGATACCATTGTACTTATTAAACTATTGTTTGTATGTGATGTGGACGGCATTTTGTATGTGATGTGGATGACATTTTGTATGTGATGTGGAAGTTTGTTTTTATGCGATGTGGAAGTGTCATTGCATGTAAGAATATTTTGTCTCCTATATGTTTTTCTTGTATGTGTATGTATGTATGTATGTTCATTGTAAGAGTGTTCATTGATCAGACTTGACCATTACCACCTGAACAATTACCTGATTGCAACGATAAATTCTTAAATGAATAAACAGGTATTTGGCAATGTGTGCCTATTAGACAAATACACGGAAATACAAAACATAAACTGCTGAGGAAGCCTATTACCTAAAAATTCCATTACAAAATTACATCAGTTATCAATTGCCTGTACTTAGTAAAAACTGAAATTATATAATCATGGGACAGGTGATAAATTTGCACAGCTTCCCAGGAGCAGATGCGGACTCTGACCACAATTTAGTTGTTATGAAAAGTAGCATCCGTTTAAAAAAGATAAGGCAGGGACAGCGGGTTAGAAAATGGAATGTAGAAGCATTCAATGGATTAAAAAGGAAGGAGTACCAACAGGTGGTAGAGGAAATCATGAAGGATGGTAAAGAGCTGAGTACTATCGCAGAAAAATGGAAATGGCGATTACTGCATCAACATCCTTGCTTCATCTATTGCGTTGCTGATATATTGGCTATATCCCAAAAGCTGCGTTTGACAGGAGTATCCCATTCTAAACCCATGTTAGTGTTTGAAGAGCCATCTATCTTTTGTCCACCACTCCTGAATGTAGTCAGCAATTCTTTTTTCCAATATTTTGCAAACAACTGAGTCTATAACAGCTGGCTATTGTTTTATCCCCTTTCTTGAAAATTGGTGTAATATTTGCTTCTTTACAATCATTAGGCAAGGCATCATTATTTAAAGTTATTTTGAATAGATGACTTGGGTACAAAGCTATTGCAGTATCACCCAGTTTTAGATCGTCAATTGATATATTGTCCTGTCCCATTGACTTATTTTTCCTCATCTTCCTTATTTTTTTCACATAATACGAGTCCTCCACCATAATGCAGTTTGTCGAGGGAAGTGAGCTATTTGATGCTAAAGAAGAAGAAGTTCTAAAGAAGTTCTCAGCTGTTTCTGAGCTATTTAGGTATGCCTTATTTTCCATTTTGTTTTCTATTCCCCAAAAAATATCCGTAAAGCAGGAGTTGAAAATATTTGCTATTTCTACAGTGCCTGCTATAATGCTGCTGCTCTTGAGTTTTTATGCAGTACTCCAGATCAGTGTTCTGTTTCAAATTTTTTATTGGGACACTTTATTTGCCCTTCAAGAATTATTTCTTTGAATGTTTCCCATACTTTATCCACGGTTGCTCCACTATCTACCCACCCTGGAAACTTGCCCCTTAAAAATTCCTGAAACCTTTCCCTATCGGCCCGGGTATTGCACCAAATTTTCTTTTCATCCCCCATACCTCTTTTTGTTCTATACCAATCCATTTGAACACACATTGCTGCATAATCACTTATTCCCGGAAAGACGTTTATACTAATGCGAGCGTTTGGAGGTTAACCAGAAAAACGTCGAGGGCATTTTCTCCCCTAGTGGTAGTAAATAAATATTACCTGGGTAAACCCTTCTTCGTAAATGAGGCAATTCACCAGGTCTTGTGCCTTCCCGCCCCCAGCTGTTATGACCCGCCACCCTATTTCTGGAAGGTTTAAATCCCTGGCTATGATGATATTATCTTGAGTTTTCAGAGCAATAGTAAGCAAGGATCTCCAACGAGTGTATACCTTCGCCTGGATTTCTATGCAGAGCAATTATCTTTAACCATATGCTACTTTCTGCTTCACGTATCTTTACACACATCTCACAGTCACTTTGTTGCCAATCTAAAAAGCTTATTATGTTGCTATAAGCACAAATGAATACTCCTCCACCCCTCCCGCCTTGATCCCTTCATTAAACATTGTAATTTGACGGAAAAATTTCAGCCGGTGTAATGCTATCGTTAAGCCAAGATTCTGTGTCAATTATGAAGCTGGAGTTATACGCATATATTACAGTCTCAAATTCCATAGTTTTGTTGAGGATACTTCTACAGTTCACCTGGAGGATATTTAAGCCCTTATCTTCAATTTTACAGTCGATACCGTGCACACGCTTGGGTCTGCTTGTAGAGCCACTGGGCAATACTCTGTTAGCTACACATCCGGTAATTCCTTGCCATTCCCCATCGCTCTCGTCTGCGCATTCCCTTCTGCTCTGGCTTCTTCTAACAGACTCTTTTGTGAACCCTCTCCCGTAAAATGAGGCTGTCGCACAGTAAGTAATTTTGTCTCTGTGGTGGCTGTTGATATCCACTTCCAAATCACCTTGGTTGACACCCAGATAATTACCCAAAAAGGGCAATATTTACACCAAGCAGACTCTTTGAATTTCCATGCACAGCGCTAAACCTAAGAAATGCAGCTCAGACCTTTCAATGGTTCATGATAAGGTGTTTAGGGCTTGGACCATTCGTATGCAATTTGTCCGCAATACCTCTATCGACACTGATCACCACTCAGTCAAATACCTCCTCAAAATTCATAAGCCCAACGAAGACATCCTGATTATATTCTATGTTAATATCTATAAATGTTCTGATCACAGTGAAAATGTCACACATTCCTCTTACTTCATAAATTTTAACTGTTTGCACCATTGTGTAACATTCTATTAATGATTCTTACAACTAACTACCTTTGCTGCATGTCAAATTAAACTTATCGTTCGATAGTCCTCATATACTCATGCTGCCATTTTGCTCTTTTTTGACAGAGAAATCAAATTTGTTCTTACTCCAGCCAAATTTGCTCCTCATAATTATTATTTATAAATTCAAAGAATCCATTCCTTTCATTTTTCTGTGATTCATTAATAATTATGCGGAGATATTATTGATTGTCTTGCTTGATGTAGTTTCCCTTGGTGATTCTTCCATCTGGTATTCTTGAATCCAAAATATCCTTGTCTATACTCCATTCCCTTTCCATTTCTGAACTAATATCTTTGCCATAAAACCATTCTATACATTCTTTCCACCATCCCCAAATCTCTCCATGCTCTATTCATACCTTGCCCATCTTATCTTTTACCATCTGCATTATTTTTCCCTTGCTAGATCCAGGATTCCCAAGCCTCCTCTAAAGTTTCTCCATATTTTTACAATTCTTTCCACCAGACATTGGCTCTTATTAGTTTATGAATTTATTATTTAGTGCTATTACATGCATCCCTTTGCAGTTCTATTATTTTTCTATTTTTTCTTTTATTCATTCTACTTATCTTTCCTGTGCCCCTTGATTTCTAGGTTCTGTAAGTCTTTACCTTGTATAATGTTTCCTTGGCCCCTATTAATATACAGATTTAAAGATCCACCCACTTGGCTCAAAGGGCTCTCATTCCTGCATCGTCATGAATAATAAGTATGGGGGCAGTACGTACACTGTGTCGTAATTAAACTTTTACAAAATTTGATGCCAAATTAAATGAAGAGGAATATCTTTTCTAGGGAAAAGCCTTGCTAGGTAGCCATCTCAATGCTCTTTCCCCTGACAATCAGGAATCATAATAGTAAGAAACGCAAGTTACTAGACATAGAAATATTAAAGACATTTACAAGTCAGGACAAGATTAAATGTTTCATAGATGTAAGGTATATTCGTAGGTGCATGAGTAGGTGTATAGTATAGATAGTATATGTTACAGTTATATTTACATGCATGCGTGAAAGTTATGAAGGTTTTTGCATGAATATTTGGACTTTGTGGGTGTAGATTGGCATGAATTTGTTGGTTTTGCAAATGGTTTTATTCTCATTTACGGGTGGTGACCATACACCTCCCTGCCACACACCCTTGAGGGGTACTATGTAGATAGATATAGATATATAGCCACAACTAATTCTGTATAGTCCAAATGCAGTCTCAAGTTCCCCAGCAAAGCAAAATGGTGTTCCGTTTTTCATCAATGAATAAACTAGACCTCTACCTCTTTCAGTTCCTCCCTTCCTCGTGTTTTACTGTTCTAAATCCCCAAGGAAGAGAAAAAAGTAAAGCCGAAGTCCAAACAAAAGATCTTTCATTGTATAGTGCAAGAACTGCAGGTTGAATTCATTTAATGGGGATGCAAGATTTGTTGGGCAATAATTGCCTTCAAATAAAACTAGGGCTGAAATCAGTGTTAGTTTATAAAATAGTTTATTTTAAAAATTCATCTTTCCTACTTCTGCATAATATTTACGCATTCTATAAAATCAAACACTTTGTCATTGGTGAAAATTTTTCTACCAAAAGATACAAGTATTCAAAAGATCTTTTCAAAGTCACATCATCAATTAACAATAAAAATTTACTCTAATGCATGCACTTCAACATATCATACCTCATTCAACTTTACACAATAATAACCACCTTGGACAGAGGTCACAACTGCAGGGTTATTTTGTAAAATGTTTGTTGGTCGTGGTTGGCGCAAATTTCTCTTGGTTTCATGCAATTTTTATATCTTATGCTGTTCCAACTTAGGTTCATAACTTTCATTTGGAGCATAATCCTACTCGGCTAGGCCAAATTTAAAATACTACCTTTCTATTTGTAAAAATGTCACATCCACCAATGTAATACTATCAATCATGAGAGGAAAAACGTAAGAATTTCCTCCAAGGCCAAACATAAAATAGACCAAAAATATGATGGTGTTGAATTAGGAATGAAGCTATGAATTGCAATTAGATTCCAACGATGAGATGGAATAGTGTATGCATAAGATTAAACAGTGTCAAACAATAATATTGGAAGCAGGACATAATTTCATCCAATTGTAATGTGAACCGATGACTCACAAAATATATAATAACAATAGGTGGAAGTTTTTTCCTGGGGCTGTAACTATGGCCAATATTCAATTCCAATCCAACCATTGGATATACACAACAGCCCTGCTATGCAGGTGTAATCATATAATCCAGTCATAAAATATTTTTAATTTTATATGTAGATAGAAAGCATGAATATGTCCTACACAAAAAAGTAAGCAAATGAAACCCAAAATACCTAAATTTTAATTTAAAGCTTTTTTAATTCATTGATGAAGCTCTTGTGAGTACATCTTTTTTTAAATTAACTCATATAATTTTTAATACAAAAATTATGTCTTCTTATGTATTTGTGACCACTAATAGCTCTATATCTAATTCCCATTGAAAATGCATAGATAAACTGAAGTGGTGGAATGGTGAATGCAAACATCTCGAAGAGACACACTCATTCTATTATTTATGGATAAGAGTTCATCAAAATTATGCAGCACGATAAGCAACCACAACTGAGATGGTCGATAGCAAAATTTAATTACAACATTAGTTCAATAACAGTCATCATCTAACTCTCAAATACCAAGCAACATCTGAGGTTTTCTTTATTTATGGTACATAATGTACATGCAAATTATAAAATCCTTTTACTATAGTTGAGAACATCTTTATCAATACAACAAGGCATAACATATATGCCTTATATTTATCAATTGCATTTAGAATAGAAATGTCAACATTTATAAATATGAGCTAAAAAAACTTATAAAAGAGAACACAGTGATATGACTTTTTCATCATCCCTTGGATTTTGAAGCCCTACATGAGCAAACTGCAGCATACTATAAATAATAAGAATGGTATAATTTAAAAAAAATCAACACAGCCATCTTCATAGTCATAAAATCCATTTTGAATAATAAATATGTGCCTTAACTATTACAAATAAAATGAGGCTAGTGATAATGAACTGACGCACAAAATGGCAAGTAAAGAATGGACCTTAGCATAATACACAAAAAGAAAAATTTGACAATAGCACTTAACAAAATCTCATGTTTCCATAATATAAGGTGAAATGCAGAAGAAAGAAATCTCATCATCCAAGAGAAGTATGAGTAAACAAAGATGCTTTTTGAAGTCCATTTAAAACATTCCTTATCCTCCTGTGGATCTCATCAGTGATTCACATGCAATCAGCAGCTCTTGAATAAAAGTAAGAATAAATAGACATTCTTAAAATTACTCCATAGAGCACTGCCATGTTTATGCCATTTCTTCTAGCCACAGCCAAAATATTTTACATTTCCCCCTCCAATATAGATTTAAAAACCTTTGTTTCTTGAAAGACTAGCAAATGTAATGGATTATGACAAAGAAAGCTGTAAACAATCTTTTATCATAATTTCCTTGGAAAGATATTTAAAAAAGGTTAAATCCCTCTCTCATTTTTTTATGAAAAAGATTTATATAAATAGTTGTACTGTTTTTCCTGAGAGTTGGCCCAGTCACCCATCCAGCTTACTGAATGAGACGGGTTTCACAGAACTGTGCGCAAATATTCATGAAAGTCTATTTGTAAATACATATTGCCTTAAAATATTTTGCAGTTTGAAAACCTTAACAGAAATCACTCCACTCTCTTTTTTCATTGGAGACACATTCTTCCTTAAATTGTCAATCCCTTATCAAAAGCTAAATTTCACACATTCAGCTTGAACCAACAGCCATCAAATATGTTTCTACCATTAAACAATTCCATGAAACTTACTCACAATCCATTGGACACATTTCATTTGGGAGACCAACAAGATAATACATTTCCTCTTTAAAAAAAAAGGTTAAACTCTACTACTCTGTCAGAATTCAAAAGATTTCCTCAGTGGTTTTGACAGGATTCCACACGATTCCCATCAGAACCCACCCTATTTACTTCACGAGATGCATAATGTCTCCAGAAAACTCCCCATAAGCTCTGTGGGTGTCATGAATCTGGGTCATATGTAGAATATCTTCCCTCACTCCGCCGTAATTCTGGTTCTAGCTGAGATGAAGACGGAGGTGGTGTCATTTGTGTAGATAAAGATGAAGTTTGGGATCCCTGGATGGAAGATGGTTCACTTGGCACAACTTGTGAAGTGGATGATGATGACGACGATGATGGGCTGGTTATTGCAATCTGACGCTGCATATGGTCCAAGGTCTTGTCAATCGCTCGCAATCTCTTTTCAAGACTTGTAGTTGCTAAAATTCCAACCTGATGGAATAGAAATGGAAATTTTTATTTCTTTACACATTTGCCCATGGATGATAAAAACCTTTCAAAAAACAAATGGAAGTATTCTAATACTCCAATATATATTCCAAGGCAAGATCCACCATAAAAAAAATGTTGAAGGATGTTTTTCAAGAATGATAAATATGAGCTCCAAGAGTGATGAATATTATATTACGACAAAAAGATTACGCTAAGATATATTTATGAATAGGGTCAAGTATTTGTATATTTATGCCTATTGGAGGGATAGATGGAAAAAGGATAGACAGGAGAAAGGTATTTCAGTAGAAGTATACCAGTATGCTGAGGTGAAGGTTGGTTGAAAGTTAGTTAGTCCAACATTAGTTTTGCATACTCTGTGAGGTAAAAGGAAGGCTGATAAAAAGCTGAGATAGGGCTAACCATAAAATCCTTTTAAAGTTTAGACTGAGATGAAAGTCTGAAAATGTGGACCTTATTCTGTTAGAATATTAATGGATTTGGAGGAATCCATGAGTTCAGTCATGAATTTTCAACACTTACTTAGCCTTCAATTTCATGATACCTGTTCTGATTCCATGCATATTATTTATATTGAGTCATTAATATGACGGAAAAAAATCTTCACCAGAAATCTTTCTCAATCTTAAAGCTAGTTTCACTCTTTGTCCTTACCCTTCCATAAATGATTGAGTATCAGCAATGCACTCTGAATTCAATATTATGATAACCTGATATCCTGAGGCTTAAATTTTATAAATACATTATGCTAAAATACTGTACCTGAAGGTTTTGACCAAGGGGAAGAATGGCTAGGGTCCACCACACCCATGCTGGACCATCAGGTAAAGTAAGCCAAGAGTCATCAGCTTCCAACTCCGGCATTAACCCAAAGGTTCGTTCTATTTCCAGCCTTATTGGACGGCCCACTGATGACAGCCACTGGCAACTTTTTTTCAGTATCCTATTGTGAAGCTGTTTAATACCTTAAAAGAGAAGTAATTTCATAATATAATAATCTTTTTTTCCTTCTACAGGTTTAGGTATGCATGAAATATACCCAGGGACTCGGAAGAATTTCAGTTAAAGTGGCATGTTAGTTGGTGAGTAGAAGGCATTTCATAGAGAGAATTGAGTAAAATTAATGAATGTGCTATGGAAAATAGAAGTAGATGGGAGGGATACAAAACTTATCCTCAACCTGTGTATGTCTCAGACTGCTCAGGTGCCAGTGGCAGATGGAGAGTCAGAATCGTCTGTGTTACAAGTAATGTGGTTTCAGAAAAAGAGAGAGGCAACGTTCATTATTCAAATTGGAGTTTATAGATTAGAGCAGGTGGAATAGTTTATATAAACCAATGAATTTTGGATTAAAATGATCTAAGTAGTTGGGACACAAGATGAAGAATTGCATTATGAAAAATAGAATTTACAAGCAATTTCATTAAGTAAGAATGCCACAAACTGGCTAATATAAACTTTGAGATGAATCATGGTTTTGTATGGCACAGAAAATGGTTGTTGAGGCAATATGATAGTTATAGAATGGAGGCTTCTGAGATTTGGGTGTGAAGAAGGATGGAAAAGGTGAAATGGACAGAATGGAAAACAAACCAAGTGCTACACATACATATTTGGGAAGGAGCGCCCAGTAACCAAGTAGGAAAAATGGATAAAGAACTTTGATTAGAGACAGTATATTGAAGACTTTGATAGGCATGGGAAAACAAAGGAAAGTGAGGTATTGGTAGGCACATTTGATAGAATGATGCGAGGGCAGAATTGAAGATAGGATAAGTGTCCAATATAATAGAATATATAGGGAGAGGATGACACATGAAAGGCATACAGGTATCATCATATTCCCATAGAATAACTATCCTTTTTTGCAATGAAAATATGAAATTATTTAGGTATTGTGCTCAAAATGGAGTAATGTAAACAATCAAAGCCCTTTACATTAAAGTTTGAAAAACAAAAAGCTGAAATGGAATAGAAAAAATATGTGTTCCCAGATTAAAATTTTGTAAATAATTCAGTACCTGTAGTGTTCATAACTTTTCATTTATTCATAATCGAATTAACTCAAGAGCAAACTCCACCTATAAGAGGTGAGTGCATATTTATGGTACACATCAAAAACTGTACTTGTATTGCTTAGAAATACATGCTAACAATAATCCTTAGGCCAATGAAAAAGTGTTCTTTTCTAATTATTTCTGCAGCTTACCATTGACTTGTTCTGGCTGAATGGGCTGATCCTGGATGAACTGCACTTGTGCTGTGTCATAGCCATCTCTTTCCCCCCTAGCAATCACCCTAAAGCGCCGAACACCCACAGTGGAAAGTATTGAGCAGCCATCTCCCATTAGAACCCAGTCCCGCATTTCTAGCATTGTGCCGTAGTCAGCATATCTACTAGAAAAATCAATCAGTCAAAACAAAAAAATTAGACCGTTATCCTTAAAGAGAAACCTAGTTATGATCCAATATTAATTTAAGTTATGATTCAACTCCACTTTTGAGGGAATAAAGGAGATTCTCAACTTTTAAATATTAAAAACTTTTTAAAAACATTTAACGAGGGCAAAACAAGTAAACAGTGAAGAAACCACTATGAAGTGCAGTTTCACTTGTCAGATTCTTAACAGGAAAATGTGAACAAAAAATATGATGAAGACATAAATGGATTGATTACCTGCTCAATCCATCACCTCTCCTGGATGAAGAGATACATGCAGCTATGCCGAATTGTCGCCCACCAGTTTCCACGCACCGCCTCACCATGAGCCTATACCGAGGTTCATACACAAAGAGTGGGCATGGCACATTAGGGAATGCAGCCGTACACACAAATACAGGCACTCGTGGCTCAACCCTGAGACCCTCTGAACCATTAGGCAGTCCAGTGCCACCACCAGGACCCCCTTCTGACAACTCCTGCCGGTGGATTAACTGCCTCATTTCATATTCTGATGGGAGATATGCCCATAATGCCTGCTCAATGAAGTCTGTGACACACCGAGGACTTGTAGCAAGGTACTGAAATTCAATGAATGAAGTTTTAACTAATTACTAAAAACCATTTCAAAATGAACAAAGTTAACTCAATGAATGATCATGCAAGGAATCATTATTTCGAATTTTTTTTAAATTTGAACTCTACTGTGAGCAATTTACTATTTAAAAAAAATCACTTCATCACAGGCAGTTCTTTACAAAAAGTTACTACAGACACTAAACTGGTTGATCTATTTTAATTTTTCTTAACAGGACTAACATTGAAATTGATTCAACTTACATCAGCAAGGGAGGCCATACATAGAGGACATGCACAGCTGTAGTCAAGACACCGATCAAGGCAGACCCAACAATATGTGTGGCCACAAGGTGTTGTGACTGGGGACCACAATGTTCGACAGCACAGAACACAGTCAAAATCCATTGAGTCGATCAAATCTTGAGATGGAGAAGTGAGCGCATTCAGATTATTGCCAGCAGCTTTATAATCAGCTCCTAAGGACACCAAATAATAAAATAACATGAGTAATCTGTGATGCTACAAAAACTTAATAACAATTATTTGTAATGACTAAAATGTAAGTAGAATCTTGAAATATTATTTCATTAGCTGCCTTTTACAAAATTTCAATCACCAACAATCTGAATTGCATATAGTCTAGTCCAGATCAACTATTCCTTAATGTAGCTGGATTAATAAGGTTATGCTTTACTATTATGTATTAATAATAACAAATTCATTAAAAAAGGCCTAATTGAACAAGGTAATTCGTCTCCAAGGCTTCATAAAGCCAGATGGTATAGGACTGGTTAAACCAGGCACAGTACCATAGAGTCAAAGGTGTCTGGAGAGAAACACTAAATTGTGTAAAGGTAATTCAACACCTCTTACATAAAATATATGTATATTCCCTTTTGCCTATGTTCCAACTAACACTCCTATCACATTATTAACAATAAAGCAAATACTTACTCTTAATCTTTTCCATTTCTCTAAACAATTTGTCCAGTATTCCTTGGAGATGAGCATTCTCAGCACTGAGAGAAGGGCGTCGGTAGGAATGAGTCTAAAGAGAAAATAAGAGACTGATAACACTTCACTTCATCAGCAGATAGAAAAAAACTACTTCTATTGCAATTATATGTCAATTTGTAAAACTGCTTAGAGAACATATTGCATTGGAAAACTTATTGTTTGCATGAGATGAAGTAATTGGGTCCAGTAATATTGTGTGCTGACACACAATAAATACTTACTTAAATACTGATATTAGATTTCGGTCTATTCAAACACTTACGTTATTATTTAAAAAATAAATGAATTAAAAGACATTCATTATAGCAATCTAATTAAACAGTATTTATAAAAAACAAAAGCAATAAGTCCTTAAACATGAGAACTTTTCTTGAGAAACCTAGTTGTACAAGCCCAAATGAGCTGAGCTGGGTATCTGGGTAATAATTTCCCACCAGTGTTATTGGTGGAAAGAATAATGTGTTTTCCTGTTTTGTTTTGAATCCATAACTCAATGATCTGCAATTTAGTCAGTGCATGTATCTGGTTTCTGAGAGGGAAAGGTGAGATCGACAATCAAAAACTTCCCCAGGCCACGCTAACTTACGCAGAGTGCATCCTCTTCACCGCTTGAGTTGTCCTCGCAGTCGCTGCAGTGCAGGTCCATCGGGTTTCGGGAGGGCATGCCTAGCTGCTGCGGCGAGGGCTCAGGCGTCGCGGTGGAGGTGGGGAGGCTGCGGGAGGAGGGCGGCGGCGAGGGCGGGGAGATCTGCAGCGCTGGCAGGAAGGCGTCGGGCGGCGATGAGGGACAAGACGAGTGGTTGCTGAAGGGTCCGTGGTGGTGGTGGGGGCGCTTGGGGGAGTGGCAGCGCTGGTGACGGCAGGGGTGGTGCCGTACAGGCGAGCTCAGCGAGTAAGGTAGGGAGTACGAGCGGGGCAGGCAGAGTGAGTACAGGTGGTGGTGGTGGATGCCGGTGGGAGACTGGACCCTGGGTGTTGAAGCAGAGAGGCCCCGGCCGCTCCGGCTCGAAAGGCCGCCCGGGGGCAGGAGGATGCGGAGGAGGACCTGGAAGAGGCGAACACAGTCGTTATGCAACCACAGCCATCCAACCAACTCGACGGGGGCATGTAAAACGGACAGATCGATGACGAATATGACGCGACTGGGGGACACGGGACTCGTTGATTAGCCTCCTCGGATGCTTCCCACGCCCTTGTGACCTGACAACACTCTATAATTACAATGTCACGACGATTGCATCATCATTCACTGATTTCACACAATACTCGTTCTTTAGCTCTGCATACGTTCTACCTCCCTCAAAGCATCATACTGGTAGATTTCTTTCCTCGTACAATTAACGACTGTAACAAATGGTTATCGAAAAGAACCCTTTGACACTAAAGCGAACGTAATCAGCATCTGTGGTGTATTTCTTACCTTGTCTCCGAGATAAAAAAAACTACATAGTGCAAACTCTCAATACGCATGTATGTCCTCATTCCTATTTATTTTCTCGCAAATACTGATCATATAACAGACGTAATACATATTACAAGCAATTTCCTTGTGACAGCTTTATTATGCACATCATAAACATTGGTTCAGAAATGTTTTGGATAAAATAATGAACTACCAATGTTGATAGGTTGCAGATAATAGCTCTCTCCAAAATCTTCTTTTGAATCTCAACAATCTTATTCAACCATTCCCACCTACCATTACAAAAATCGTGTTCGCGAATTAATAAGCAGAGAGAAAATAAAATAATGTATTTATTAGTTTGTCGTACGTCGTTCGAATTAATAGAATAGGTGGTGTTTGCTAAACTATTATCATAGTCAGATATGACTGTAGGAAAGAGCTCAATACACAATACTGGAAGAAGACAACTTATTTTTTTTACGAAAGGAAATACCTGAGACTACTGTTTCATGTGGCATATGCATGTTCTAAAAAAGTAGCCGACCCCGGTGGCGGCGGGGTAACGTCCTCGTCTGCCATTCCAAGGGTCGCGGGTTCGATTCCCGCCTGGGTGAGTTTTCCTCCACCTAGGACTTGGGTGTTTGTGAATGTGATCATTGTTATCGTTGTTAATAATTCGATGTAAAGGCCCAAATGTGCTACTTTCGGACTAATACTTAATAAATAAATAAAAGTAAATAATTCAACTTGGAAAGACATCATTGACCCACTAATAGGGATTAAACTCACTTCTACGGTTCTACTTAGCATTGGAACGATAACGAGTTAATACAGTAAGGAGTGATTTACTTAGATGGTGAAGAAACTTCTCAGGAAACAGAGGACTCGGAGATAAGCTGTAGAGAGTGCGCGATTGGTGAGTGTTACATAAATGAAATCAAATCTCCTGCGCATCAAGAGGTAAAATGTATATTAAGATTGAAGGAAGATAGAAAAAAGTTGACAGCAGAGCCTCGATTGTTAGAATTTTTATAATTCTCGCCAAATACGCGAACTAAGCCCGAAGCTCCAGGCCCAGAATAGGTCCTCCTTTACGAAAACCCATACGTAATTCGGACGTGTACAGGGAAGCTGACACTAAAGGGACATTCAATTATATCCCCGCCTGTTACATATATTATTTGACATTAAGTTAAGGTTTATGAATCGTTGCTTCAACATAACTAAAGCAATTCATCCATTTAGCAGAATTTTGTGGAGGGTAAATAAACTTGAGGAAGTTTGTTTCCGATTCCCTTCTAATAAACGGCTGAAATCACAAGATCTACTTTCAGAGCCTAATTCCTACCACCCAGTTCTTTCTCTACCCGACGCCCCTGACTCCCACGAACCTTCCTTCCCCTCCTCTACCCGACTACCCTGTAACTCCCGCTCCCTCCATCCCCACTTCTACCCAAACAAAATAAATTAGCAAAGGAGACTGAAGAAGAGAAAGTGCGAACGATTAAGACAGAGAAACTCGAAAGAAGTACGGGTATGTATGAATCTAACGTGGCCTTGCAATAACGAGCAATTTTGGAAATACCTGTGGTAGACGACGCTTACGGGTAATTCCAAAAGACGGAATAATAGATTTGAATTTTATGCCTGGGACTAAGAATGCTGAAGAGCTGGTTAAAAACTGCTGGCTACCCTGGCACGGATACCAACTTTGATCATTATTTGCCATTGATAAAACGTAAATTTAAATTAAAAATCCAAAACATATCAAAGCATTTTCGCAGTCCGCATGATGATTAAATGAAAATTGACACAGGCCGGATTTGCAAAAATATATGCGCACAACGTGTTTCGAATTACTTAACTTTGGAACGCAGGACGGGTACTTTGCAAAGCTACTAAGTTCTCACCGCGGTTTTCCCTGAAAAATGAAACGTAGGTAAATGATTTTTGACAAATGAGTAAATATAGTACAATGACCTCCTCTGCATCTATGGATGCTGGACTTTCTCAAAATCCTGTCATCTGCGTATCTAGCTGTGAAAATATATGCCAAAGAAACATTTTTGATCTATATAAACATCCCTTTTTTCTCTGGCACTAGTCCCTCTGGTTCCTAATAGGCATCCAACTTCCCATCCTCACCCCCCGTGGTGCCTTCCCGAATCCCCAACCACCAGACGTTGTGTCTACCATTAACACCACTTCATCACCCCGTCACCTGAAAGCCCCTCCACCCACCTCCCCTTCTACACTCGAATTCCCCCCACCAGCCTCTCCACTCTAATTAACACCTCCTAAATTGCCTCCCTCTCGCTAAGTAACCTAAACAGGGAGAACGTAAGAAAAAACCGATGATGTCACAGGTACGAGTTGCTTCACATTAGACCGTTTCACGATATGGGTCAAGTGCCGACCCAATGGATAATGATATGTTACTAACAGAAGTATTTCCGTACTAACAGAGTTGTATTTCAACGAAATTAATTAAGGAACACATCCAATCACAAAGAACTACGACCAGAAGACTTTGCGGAAGGGTACACAGCACTTTGAGTTTCTTAAGACAGTGAGGAAACAGTCGAGACCCCACATTTTATGCCCGCGGCATGGTAATGAAATATTTAAAATTATAATTCCCTCCGGCAATAAATGATTGTAAAAGAATCTAAGTATTCGTATATCTGCCGACAACTGTGATTCAATTATCTCGTTATTGTCCATCCGGAACTTATAAGGTTTTAGCATTTTAAGCCCCCAGCCAAACGCTCATGAGACGACCCTCAGACGCTCCATTAAGTGGAGGAAGTGAGTGGAGCAGACATTTTTAGAAGGCAAAATGCAGTGTAGATGCATGATTTGAAAATATGAATAATATGATGTGGACGTATCTTTGTTAAAGTTTTAAGTCTTGAAGGAATAGTATACCGTGTGTCTTACTTTCTGGAAGCCATTATAAGATTAATTAACTTTAATGACGTCGAATAGAACTAAAAATTCAACCATTGTTTACTCCTCAAAGCATGATGAAATGCCACAAAAATAAAATGATATGTGGACTCGGGAGTCGAACCCAGGCGACCTTCCAAGCTGTACTACAACCGGCGAGGGCATCTCACCAGACTCACCTGAGATACTTCGTAGCGGAGAGCCTGCGGGTTGCCGTCGATGGCGACGCAGGAGCAGAATGCGCAGAGGGCGTCCTCATAGCGACCCAGGGAGAAGAGAGCGACGCCCCGACGGTAGTGACCCTGGATCCAGAGGAATGAGAAAAATTAGTGGATTCGGGATTCAAATACGGAACGGTAGTAATTCATAAGCATACAATACGAGATTTTCGAGAAAAAGAGGCTCGTATTAATCAACCTCGGGTATTTGTATTTAATATTTTTGCAAAGCATTTTACGCACATTCCGTTAACAGTTTTATCACATATCACACACACTAAAATAACAGAAAAATAAAGAAAACATTATTTGTACAGCCGTCATGTATCAATTTATCTACAGCCATAATGAGTAAGAAAGAAAATATTATTTTTCCGTTCCACACGGTATCATTTTACTACAAAAAAGTATTTTCTTTCCTTCTCGTCATTCTGAAATACCACAAAGTAACTCCGTACGTAACCGCATAAATTTACAGCCACAGTTTTGGCATACATAAAAGAACTTTACGCAAAAGGACACAATTTTCCGTGGTCCTTTCATAAGCAGGACAACAGACTCTGACCAATATCACAAGCTAATTCAATGAGTCAATTCATCCATTTACCTATTTAAATATGATGCCGCATAGAGTATCTTGGTGTTTACGACGGATGAGCACCCATCACAGATTTATTTCCATTTCCCTAAACACGGATTTATCTGCCGAGATAATTTATTCTGATAGTATCCATCCGAGAAAGCTCCCTTGATTATCATTACAATTAATAATACGCCAACTAACTTGATTCGCGAACTCACTGCATAAACTTACTAAACGATTACTCAGGCAA
Source organism: Hetaerina americana (assembly GCF_022747635.1). Taxonomy (NCBI): domain Eukaryota; kingdom Metazoa; phylum Arthropoda; class Insecta; order Odonata; family Calopterygidae; genus Hetaerina; species Hetaerina americana. Next base: position 16,585,798 of record NW_027286985.1, read on the forward strand.
TTTTTCGCAGTTTTAAAAAATTACAACAAGCAGAAATGACATGGAAACTACTACCCGTCAAAGGTAATGCGTATACTTCGGTGACAACTTGACTAGCGCCTTCCCGCACAACTTATTAGAAATATCACTTCCACAGATATCACTGATGGAATATTATTATTGGTATTCTAACCGTTAAAGCAGATTTGAATGGACAGAGCCCATCCAATTACAGACCAAATATATTTAAGTGCCTCTCCTAACAAAACACAATCTGATATCCAACACTAGATTAAAGCCAACTTCAATTCCGCATACTTCTTTCCTCCTCGCATTCTGTCCAACACGTTGACACTAATTCTGTCTAACACTACGCTTTCCACTGTTCACGAAGGTTACAATGACAAAGGTGTCTTTGTGCGAACACCACCGGACCTTGAGCCTCGTACGCCAAGAAAAGAAGGCATGCAGTTATTGAAATCACCATTGTAAAAATAGAGCTAAAACACTTGGAACTGCTTGGGAAAACCGATTCGGTTTTTGAAAAAAAATTAAAAGAGAAGCCAAACTTTACCAAAAAAAAAAGTAATAGGAAAGTGATGAGAAAAAACAAAACGACATTCATTCTAATAATTGATTAAATAAATGGAGTTGATAATGCCAACTGGAATGTTGGATTTAGTACGCTACGCCAATCAGGAATTAGACATCGGAAATATGGCATTCGCAACCTCAAAAACATGAGACTTAAGGTAGTTTGTTTTGATAATAGAGAGGAAGAAGCACAGAAGCATTAAATAGCATGCGCGACAAGGATGCTCGTCTTCCTCATTATTCAATATAAATTATCAAAAGTTTTGGAAATTAAAATTGAATGAGGAAAAAGTTTGCGTAGATATTGGAATGGGCATGATTTAGAGGACGAATTAATAGTAACTGCAGTAAGCAAACGACACCTGCAGCGAATTCTCGGTAAAATGGATACATCAATCACATAGGAAGACTATAGCATGAGGACACAACCAAAATACCTTGATTTTAGTCTGCTATTGGAGTAAATAAAATATCACTGAATTGAATAAGAGCTTTGCGTGGAAGTGAATTCTGAGCAATGAAAGGGGGAGAAAAAACTACTAGCATTTGAAAGATTGCAATTAAATAAGAATACTGAAGATAATTCATAAGGAGAAGTTTACGGATAAAGGAGCGCGTTGAAGGGCTGGAGAATCGAGAGGCTAATTGAACCACAGATAAAAATATACGCCCGATTGCCAGGACACAACTTCAGGGACAATCGACTGATGGAGAGAGTAGCGTAACGAAAAATTACCGTGTAAATGCGTCGTTTAGAATATAAATTACTAATCATGAAAGGTTAGCTACTGCGAATCGAAGAGGAAATAACGATTAGGCGAGAGATGTAGCTGCTGTAACTCAGCCTCTAGTCAAAGAAGAAGACGATAATTTACGCCTTCTCGCGTTGATTTTTGGTTAAACCTTAACAAGGAAGTCGCTACTCATTTTGATAATTCGTCCTGCCCTTGCAAATGCCTTGGCACGCGCGGCAAGCAACTTCGAGGACTAATGGCTATCAATATTCTTACAGTAAGGGAAGCGCAAGGGATGTGATTTTTTTTCCTTCGTAAAGTCCTTACAAGATATCGCCAATGACATTTTTCATGAGAAAAAATAAGTCAGTGGGACCGGATAATATCTCAATTAACATTCTAAAACTGGGTGATACCGCAATAGCTTTGTACCTGAGTCATCTATTCAAAGTAACTTTAAATAATGATGCCTTGCCCAATGATTGGAAAAAAGCAAATATTACACCAATTTTCAAGAAAGGGGATAAAACAATAGCCAATAATTAAAGACCGGTAAGCATAACCTCAGTTGTTTGCAAAATAATGGTAAAAAGAATCGCTGACTACATTCGGGAATGGTGGGCAAGAGATAGATGGCTATTCAAACACCAACATGGGTTTAGAACGGGATACTCGTGTGAAACGCAGCTTTTGGGATTAAGTCAATACATCGGCGACGCAATAGATGAAGGAAAGGGGGATCGAGATGGTGCGGGGGCTAACGTACTGGCTTCCCACCCTGAGGGCGCGGGTTCAAATCCCGGCGGTGTTGAATATTTTTCAGAGGTATCTCGATCCCTACTTGAGGTGCTTTGTGGAGGGCACTTTGAGTGAGTACGCCGTCCGTCGGATGGGACGTTAAGCCGCGGACCCCTTGGCGCCTTTCGTAAAGAGTAGGCTAATGCCGACGCCGGGTTTCTCTCCTCCCTTAATCCTTTCCTGTCCATCCCCTATGGCGCAAATGACCTTAGCTGTCGGTCGCCTCCCCTAAAAACTACTACTATGAAGGAAAGGAAGTGGATGCAGTAATTGTTGATTTTTCGGCAGCTTTTGACCGAGTGCCTCACGATAAATTATTGTTAAAGTTGGATTCGTTACCATTGGACTTGAGGGTAAAACAATGGATAAAAGATTTTCTCAGAGGGAGAACTCAAAAAGTAAAATTAGGGGATACATTTTCAAATGAGGCGAGCGTATTAGCAGGAGTTCCACAAGGCAGTGTTCTAGGGCCATTACTCTTCCTAATTTACGTAAACGATCTACCAAACAATTTACATTCCCAAATAAGACTCTTTGCTGATGACTGCATTATATACAGACGGATAGAACATGTAAATGACCACGTAATATTACAAAATGACATCGATCGCCTTGGTGACTGGGTTACAAATAATAATATGGGCATTAATATAATAAAAGTAAGCATATAAAATTTTCAAATAAAAATAATGCAGAAAAGGAAATTTACACCCTCTTTGGAGAAAGAATCCCATGTACTAGTCAAAGCAAATATTTAGGCATTTATTTAACTAGGGATCTTGGGTGGGGAGTCCAAGTAGACAATTTGACACGGAAGGTATATAAAGTATTGCATTGGGCGATGAGAAATTTAAAAGGAAGTAGCGTAGCCACAAAAGAAAAAGCATATAAGGCACTGGTTATCCCTATCCTAGAATACTCCTCCATAGTATGGGATCCATATGAGGTGGGGCATATTAAAAAGAAAGAAAAAGTTCAAAGAAAGGCAGCAAGATATGTACTCGGAAGGTATAAAAGAACAGATAGTGTCACAGAAATGTTAGATATACTGAAATGGGAGAGTTTGAAAATTAGAAGAAAAAGGAGTAGGTTAGGCGCGATGTATAGAATTGTTAAAAAGGACGAAGCGTGGGAAGATTTATGGAAAGGGATAGAAAAGCCTAACTTTAAGGGAAAAAACGACCATAGCCTCAAAATAAAAATAAGGACTCAAAAAACAAATAAGAAAAAATACTTTTTTAAATAGAACCATAATTGATTGGAACCAGCTGCCTGGAGGTTTGTTTGAGCCCTTTCCATCCAATTTTAGAAGTTTTAAGTATAAATGTAAAGCAGCCACTGGGTAATAAACTTCATTGTAGTCATGAAAATATTGTTTGTATGTGATGTGGACGGCATATTGTATGTGATGTGGAAGTTTGTTTGTATGTGATGTGGAAGTGCCATTATGTAAAAATATTTTTATTATTAGTATGTAATTTTCGTTGTAGAGTTATCTTTGATCTAACCTGACTGTTGCCACCAGGAAATTTGCCTAATTGCAACGTAATTGTGTAAATAATAAATAAAATAAAAGAATACTCATGGGAACACGATAGAATTTTATTAATGGAGGAGTAAGTCCGAAGACTAGGGAGACGAAAAAATTCTTAAAACAGATAAAAATAAGATTAGCCCAATTGACACGACCCATACACAGTCAGGATGAACTGTTGACGAGAGATGAAAGAAGACACTTGGCTTTTTCACGTAGAATTTTTTTAATTACGACCTAGGTTTCGTTGCGGTGTAACATATTCAGGTGAATTGGAAATGTTGGAACACACATACACATATATACCCAAATGCTGGGGAAAGCAATTCAAATTAATTGAAGATTATGTATATTCAACAATATCAGGTGAGATGTAGTGGAAGTTCGTCATTATGAGAGAAAAAAAATTTGCACTTTTCCATAGATTTATTTGTAAAGTGCAACGTGTTTCAGTTCATCGAACCATCTTCAGGTAAAAGACAAAATTCAAATTGTGAATACACCATATTTATGTCTGTTTGAGGAAGGTGGGGTGGGGGGAATAAAAGATTGAGGAGTAAGGTAGGCGGGGACAAAGAGGGGGAATATGGAAAACCCAAAGAAACAGGGAATTCTTTAGTTTCTCTGTTTCTTTGGGTTTTCCATATTTCCCCTCTTTGTCCCCGCCTACCTTACTCCTCAATCTTTTCTCCCTATCCTACCGTCCTCCAACAGGTATAAATATGTCGTATCACATGTTGCATCTTGTCTGGTACCTGAATATGGTTCGCTGAACTGAAACACGTTGTACTTTACAAATAAATCTATGGAAAAGTGCAATTTTTGTTTTATTTCTCATACCTAGCTCAGTGTCTTCTTTCATTATGAAGGATTTACACCATGTTACGCCTGAAACTGTGCCCTTGATGAATATAGCACTGATTGGAAAAAAGAATGAAACAATTATCGTGTTGAGGTCTCGTTTAATATATATATGTTGCAAAAGTTGAAAGGTTACTCATTGTCAACCGAAGTGGAAATAACGATTAAGCGAAAGGAGTAGATAGCTGCTTCTGCTGTCAATCAGGCTCTGGTCAAAGAGGAATAAGATAATTTACGCCTCCTCGCGTTGATTTCTGGTAAACCTTAACAACGAAATCTTTACTCATTTTAAACTTCGTCCTGTCCTTGCAAATGCCTTGGCACGCGCGGCAAGCTACTTCGAGGACTAATTGCTATCAATATTCTTATAGTAAGAGAAGCGCAGTGGACGCAATTTTCTCAGCCTTTCCCAGATATCGCAAATGACATCTTTCATGGGAACACGACAGAATTTTATTAATGCAGGAGTAAGTCGGAAGACTATGGAGGTGAAAAACTTCTTAAAACAGAGACAAATAAGATAAGCCCAATTGACAGGACCCATACTCAGTCAGGATGAACTGTTGAAGAGAGATGAAAGAAGACACTTTGCTTTTTCACGTAGAATTTTTTTAATTACGACCTAGTCACAGCGTAACATCTTCAGGTGAATTGGAAATTTTGGAACACATACACATATATACCCAAATACTGGGGGGAAAAATTCAAATTACTAGAAGATTATGTATATTCAACAGTATCAGGCGAGATGTAGTGAAAGTTCGTCATTATGAGAGAAAAAAAAATTTGCACTTTTCCATAGATTTATTTGTAACGTACAACGCGTTTCAGTCCATCGAACCATCTTCAGGTGCAAGACATATAGCATATTCCCCCTCTTTGTCCCCGCCTACCTTACTCCTCACTCTTTTCTCCCTATCCTCCCTTCCTCAAACAGGTATAAATAAGTCGTATCACATGTTGAATCTTGTCTTGTACCTGAAGATGGTTCGATGAACTGAAACGCGTTGTACGTTTCAAATAAAGCTGTGGAAAAGTGCAAATTTTATCTTTTTCCAATAACTTAACATGTTACGCTGCAACGAAACCTAGGTCGTAATAAAAAAATTCGATGTAGTAAAGCAAAGTTTCTTCTTTCATCATGAAGGATTTCCACCATATTACGCCTGAAACTGTCGTTGATGAAGAGAGCGCTGGGAGGAAAAAAGAATGAAACAATCATCGTGTTGAGGTCTCGTTTAATATATACATATGTTACAAAAGTTGAAAGGTTAATTATTGTGAACCGAAGAGGAAATACTGATTAGGCGAGAGGAGTAGATAGCTGCTGCTGCTGTCAATCAGCCCCTGGTCAAAGAGGAATAAGACAATTCCTCTTGCCTCTTGTGAAAGAAGAAGACGATAATTTACGCCTTCTCGCGTTGATTTCTGGTAAAACCGTAACAAGAAAATCGTTACTCATTTTAAACTTCGTCCTGCCCTCGCAAATGCCTTGGCACGCGCGGCACGATACTTCGAGGACTAATTGCTATCAATATTTTTATAGCATGAGAAGCGCGGTGCCCGTAATTTTCTCAAGCCTTTCAAATTATCGCTAATGACCTTCTTATCGACATTGCGACCAAGTTTATGAATGAAAAAGTGTCAGAGGACGGGAGAGACGAGAAGCTTCTTAAAACGAATAAGAAAAATAAAAGCTCAATTAACAGGACACATACCCAGACATGACGGACTAATGAAGAGAAGAGAAAAGGAGGAAAAAAGGAATAACCGTATAAGGGGGGAAACATTAATTAAATCTGTTAAGGTTAGTAACCGCGAATCGAAGAGGAAATGACGAGTACGCGAGAGGAGTAGGAGATAACTCGTAGATAAGCCGATACAATCATCCTGCAGTCAAAGACGAAGCCTTATAATTTTACATCCTTTCGCGTCAATATTTGGTAAACTCTTAACAAGGAAATCATTGATCCCTCCAGAATTCATCCTGTCCTTGCAAATGCCTTGGCACGCGCAGCAAGCTACTTCGAGGACTAATTGCTATCAATATTTTTATAGCATGAGAAGCGCAAGGCCCGTAATTTTCTCAAGTCTTTCAAATTATCGCTAATGACCTTCTCATCGACATTGCGACCAAGTTTATGAATGAAAAAGTGTCAGAGGACGGGAGAGATGAGAACCTTCTTAAAGGGCATAAAAGAAGAAAAGCTCAAATAACAGGACAGGACACATACTCACACATGATGGACTAATGAAGAGAAGAGAAAAGAAGAAATCACCGTATAATGGGGGATATATTTAAAAAAATCTTTCAAGATTAGCTATCGCGAATCGAAGAGGATATTACGATTGCGCGAGATGAGCAGGAGATAGCCCGTAGATAGCCGATGCCATCATCCTGTAGTCAAAGGGGAAGACATGAGTTTACATCCTCTCGCGTCAATTTTTGGTAAACTCTTAACAAGGAAATCATTAATCACCCCAGAATTCATCCTGTCCTTGCAAATTCCTTGGCACGTGCGGCTCGTTACTTCGAGGACCAATTGTTATCGGTATGTCTCATTGCAAGAGAAACGCGGTGGACGTAATTTCCTTAAGCCTTCCTTGATATCGACAAAGTCATATTTCTCGAGAACGCGATTACATTTTTCGCTTGTTTAAAATCCTTCGGTGGACTAATCGACTAAGGGTACAAGGACATCGTTCTCGGAGACTGATCCACGAATGGAAATAACCCTGTCGTGTCGTGGAGTGACACCGGCACGCAACATGTGTGGCAAATCCTATCAGTGACCACGTGCGCCTATTATCCTCTAAAATCTCTCAATAATTTAAGTAACTTCGTGTATCTCGGAATCTATCCACTTCAAATGTGTCTATGCCAACTTGATACCACCTAAGATACGTAAATCTAAATCAACACCTACGTAGCATGCAAGGCTCCAAAGGGGTGAACAGATCAGAGTTAACTATTCCAGGATGAATATAATAATAGAAGCCTGACGTGAGATTCCAACATGGAATATTTGGATAATATGTAAATTATCAAGGAATTATTACAATTATCAGCTACATGAAATAATAAATTATAAGTACAATTAGTCAACTTCTACATATAAATTTGGTTTCCTTAAAGAAGGCAACGCTGGCAAACAATTGTAGGGTGAAATGAAGGAAGATAAAATATTGTACATCTAGGGAATAAAGATGAAGAGTTATGGATATATCATCTACCCCTACATAGTAATCCGTAAGCCATCGCAAGGAGGTGAGGCAGGGGGTTGTTACGTCACCGCCTATTCTAATTCTCAAATACTTCCACAATACATGGCACTCCGCGATCCACTAAAAGAGCACGTGGAAAGCGGGCGACCGGATACATTCACGCAGCACCAGTTATACGCTACTTTATCAGTTATGAATTACATATTCCATATGTATATATATAATATTATACAGTAAGTAACCACTCCAATGATCAGAGTAAGAAGACAAATAAGGAAACATATATATATATATATATATATATATATATATATATATATATATATATATATATATATGTTTATATATATATATATATACACACACAGATATATATATGTTTATATATATATATATATATATATATATATATATATATATATATATACACACCATAAACACAGTAATCAACCCGAAGGTCGGTTTAGTAGGTGATGGTAGAGTTCACCCACTACTAAGCCCTATACGGCGAGTGAAAATTCACACATCAGGGTAGGGGGGCCAGTTCCTTTCCCTGTGCCGGTTATGGTTTCCCAGGAAGACCTGGTACCCGAAAAATCACTTTAGCTTGGGTGGAGCTGCAGGTGCCCAGAGTGCCTTGCCCGGGAATCGAACCCGGGACCCTCCGGTCAGCAGTCCCACCCTCTACCCACTGGACTACCGCGACCCAAATATATATATATATATATATATATATATATATATATATATATATATATATATATATATATATATATATTTGGGTCGAAACATCCTCGAAACATTTTTTATATTCGGTTTTCGGTATGTCCATCAGTGCTTCCTGCGATTTTTCCATTACTTCCTCTCGGCTGCTAAAACGCGTTCCCCGTAATGGTTTTTTAACTCGATTGAACAGAAAGAAGTCACAGGGAGCCAAATCAGGTGAATTCGGTGGCTGTTGGATGGTATTTGTTGCATTTTTCGTCAAAAAATTACGAATAATGATAGCACTGTGCGACGGTGCGTTATCATGGTGCAAAATCCACGAGTTTTCTGCCCACATTTCTGGTCTCTTTCGGCGAATTGCTTCACGCAAACGTCTCATAACGCCCAAATAATACTCTTTGTTTACTGCCTGGCCTTCTGGCAAAAATTCATGATGCACTACACCGTTGTAATCCATGAAAACCGTCAGCATTGCCTTCTTTTTTGACTGAAAACGACGTGGTTTTTTTGGTCTCGGCTCATTTGGTGAACGCCATTCACTTGCCTGATGTCTGGATTGCGTGTCGTACTCATAAACCCACGTCTCGTCTCCAGTAATGATCCTTTTGATGAATGTGGGATCGGATTCAGCCTCGCAAATCATGTCTTTTGCGACGTCAACACGGTCTCTTTTTTGCATGAAATTGAGGTCTTTTGGCTGCTACACGACGGAAACCCAAATCATTAACCACAATGTCTTGGGCGGATCCATAGGCAATGTTCAAGTCCTCCGCTATTTCTCTGATGGTTAATTTGCGGTTATTGACCAACATTTCTTTTACTTTATCAATTTTTTCACCGACTTTCGATGTCGATGGTCTGCCACTGCGTTCATCATCTTCGATTGACTCACGACCACTTCTGAACCGCTCGTGCCACTGGTAAACGACCGTTTTTTTTAGAGAATCGTTGCCGAAACACTTTTCCAACATTTCCAACGTCCGTGCGCCACTAAATCCGTTTTTTACGCAAAATTTAATACAAGTTCGTTCTTGCAAATTTAAATCCATTTCTGAAATTGTAAAAAATCGCCAACACACACAGAGATAGATGTACTCTTGGCTACGTAACTTTTGCAAATGTCAAGTTATGACACTAAGATTTAAAGGGAATATCAACAACAGATGTACCAATTTAACAAAAAGACAGAACTCAAATCGGAACGATGGGAGCACCACACGGTGGTTATTCCGGGAACTTTTTGATCAAGGTAGTATATATATATATATGCTCCGATGCTCTAACCACTGGAGCTATCGAGGAAACGTACTTGGCAAATGTGGCTCATCTCCTTCCTCTGGCTATATGTGCCACGAAACGTACTGTTCCTATCCTTTATGACATCGTATGATTGCTTACCTACTGCCCTTCCTCTTGTGTTTCGTGTATTTCTCCTTTGGTGGGTGAAACAGCTCCCTAACGCCATCTCTTGGCCCAAGAATTGGGGCACTTGGTTAATATATAAGACCCGCAAATCTCAGCGCAAGTTAGAGCATCGGCCCGGCAAGTCGAAAGATCCGGTGTTCAAGTTCCGGTCAAGGCAATATTTTTGCGCTTCTGATCTGCTCGATTCCGCCTCCCCCCCTCTCTGTGTTGGTCCTTTATATGTGGTCTTATCCCATTTCCTCATATCTATTTCCATGTGAATACATATTTGTTCGCCATATGGCGGGATTGTATGTTTGTATACATATAGATATATCTGTAACTTGGATATCAAAAAACAACATAAGAACACACAAAAAGATCACTCACACGATATTTCTTGATCATTTTATGTATGTATATATAGGGGGCGGGCTCATATGCAATTCAGTCACTAATTACTGGTTAGTATTTTACTCATGCAGGTCGGAAAATTCATAAACAAATTAGATGTACAACTTAATTTACACATACTCCATTACTGGCGATAGAGTACACGCCATGAAGTGAGATAAAAGGGGATGTAACTTATATGCTCCTGACATCATGCATTCGCTATTGCTTACCCAATTCTTTCTTCGTGTTTCCACCCTGGGTTGTCGCGAATAGTACGCAGGAAAAAAATGTTTGAATCTAACCGTTTGGCAGTCTTATTTTGTGAGGATTGTCACAAATATCAAAACATGTTAAAGAATGCAACGAGAATGTTTTGTTTATTCTATATGAAAATACGTTTTCTAGAATAAGCTTACTTTAAGATGGTGTTTCAAAGCCTCTGAATTGAGAAAAAAATCATTACAATACTTTTGGAGAATACGTGATCTCGAGCCGCGTGCAAATCACGGTTTGAAATGGAAGAGATCGTCGATCAACATCAAACCATTGAATGATGAACGAGGATGTTGAGTATGAGAAATTTCGCAATGCAATAGCGCAGGTTTTTCCTTTTTATCAATAGAAATGAAGGATGGCGAGAAAATCGCTGTAACACAATTGCTTCGCCATATTATATAAGGCTTAGTGAGGGTCAGAATAGCCAGTTTCGAATCAGTTGCGATTAGTTTAGGCACCATTTCGATAGAGAAAACATTATTCCTTGTTATTACTCCAATATGACAAAACATACACCAGTTATGTCCACGAAGCAAATCAAACTCAATAGGTACGTATTCAAAGGAACAAAATATATGCGTTACAAGCCGGCTTCCGTTAGGTATGTGATGAAACTCCCCAAGGCTAAAGCTAGGAGGTCAAGTGTCTCGCTATGATCAAAGAGCGACCGGACTTCACCCGACAGTGAAACTAGGCGATAATGCGTTTTTACTTTGGCGCGTGATATCATATCGAGTTTAAACTGGTATTTAAAACCTGCGATCTCTCTCTCGTCTCTGTATATTTTTAGGTGAGCGAGGTTTGAAGGGAGTAGGAGAGAATCAAAATTCACGTCGCAGGCAAGAGAGATGCCATCGTTCCGATTCCAACTATATTACAGTCAAGAAGGATATTAGAGGATGTAATTATCGAATCTCGGTGGAGAGCTCTTCACACGGAAAGGTGTGAAATATAGTATATTGGTCCAGTAAGGATTTTGAGATGGGTGACCTTTTTGCAACGGACAAAATGAATACAGGGTTCGTCCGGAAAATAAGTGTACTGACTCCTGGGCTGGGCGTGCCGCTCCAGGCGCGCCCAGCACCGCTCTGACGGGCTGCGATTGGAGGGGGGTATGTTGGCAAGCGACGCTGAAAAAGGCAGTCGGCTCTGAGCTGTGGTGTAGTGAGGAGCTCTGTTAACGCGAACCTCCACGCTCGACCCACGTCACGGAACGCGATGCCGAAGTTTTTGGAGCAGCGTTATTCCATCAAATTTGCGGTAAAGCTTGGGAAATCGTCTACCGAAACTGTCGGTATGATTAACCAGGCTTACGGGGAGTCAGCAATGTCCAGAAACATGATCTTTCGGTGGCACAAGATGTTCGTGGAGGGTAGAGAAGAGGTCGACGACGAGTCTTCGAGAGGTCCCCGATGATGCCTTCGCGGGAGCGTTCCAGGAATGGGAACGCCGCTGGAACAAGTGTATCGACTCACAAGGGTCCTATTTTGAGGAATATTAGCTTAAGATATGTAAAAGTGTAATAAATTTTTTTCCTGAGCTCAGTGCACTTATTTTCCGGACGAACCCTGTAGATTTAACCACTGAAACAATCCACTCGTTCTTCATATCAAAGGTAATTTTACAGTTGAAATGTGAATTTTATATCGTTGCCAATTTTCATAGTTGTCATGTTAAACAACACATCTCCAGAGAGAAGGCTGCTCTCTTTATGTGGAAATTACTAAAAAAAAACATGCCGTGCTTCTCCATTATTTCTTTTCTATGCAAAACAGATAAGGGGAAATCTGATAGGCAGAAAAACATAATATATATCGCCGAACGAAGGAGAACAGGCATTGCATAGTGAAGAACCTCAGCAATACCAGAATTACTAATTTCACCCTCTAAAAGATTTCAGAACGTCACATTTATAGCTACTCTCGGATAAGAAAACGCTACTATTTATCACCAGATTATGTATTGCACTATGTACAATAAACTTTGCTCGCTAAAGCATAAACCCGCGCAAAAATACGTAATAAAGTTTCAAATAAGGTTATTAAGTTCGAGTTGCAGCCGTGGTATCGGTGATTTTCAAACGGAATTTTTTATCCATTTTGGATAAAAATATTAAAATTGATGAGGCACAAGACGTCTTTCATTAAAATTAAATATTTTATTCAATCTTTGTCATTAAATGACTAACTGCAACCGAAATATAGATGCTATCACTTTACTTAGTCAAATATTGCATCTAAAGAAGACCCGCACTCGTGTGATTTGATTAATTATAACTGAAGTCGAATTAAACTAAGAACTGACGTAATTCCCCACGCCTTCGATTCCATATTAGTACTACGCGTGTCAAAGCCTGATCATATTCTATTATGTAAACTCAAAAGTGGACAGCACGACTAGTGATTTATTTAACCTAACAAGTTATATAGCCATGTGTTGCATGAATGTCATAGGCTCGGCACTGTATTTATCAAATTGCTGGGGCATCATTTGATTCCGAGAAATTATTTTCTGTTTCCACAACGCTGGCGGAAAGGTTCTGACACTGCGAGGAAGTAAAACAGAGTAAACGCGAGGGCCAGAAAGCAATCGTGGTCGGAGTTGGGGCGGCAATAATACGGAACAGAAACCATATGGCGAAGTGTAAATCGACCTTTATCGACCTCCCTTCCCTCACATTCCTCTAATGTCCCCTCGCTTTCCCTTCTCCTGACCACGATCATTTATTCGAGCCTGCTCAATACCCTTCCTTCCTGCTTCCTTGTACACACTCCCGTTATACTCTGCTCGCTCCCAAGTCGAGGCTGACGGCAAATGACGACGCCATGCTCTCCTTCCTAAGAGGGCGAAGAAGTCTCGAAGAGCCCCGAAGACAAACTTTCCAAACGCTCCGAGGGTGAGAGAGAGAAAGGACCAGGAAAACTGACAACACGGTGAAATAATTCGGCGGCGCGTCACTTTCGACTCGCAGCGGGCGGAATAAGTAGAGTGGCAAGTGCGGAGAGGCAGACCTTAAGCCGAGGTCATTTGTCTCATTTTTATTCAGTTGAGTACTTTTGTGGTACAGGAGGCGGACACGGAGAGAAAATCGAAGTGTGTTCAAAGTCTCCGTGCGAAGTGAAGGAGAGCATCAAATACATAGACCAGGGATCCTCCGAGTCGTGGGAAAGACCCTGGCAAAAGTGTGTCGAGCCTCAAGGAATATGCTTCGAAGAACTTCGGGCCATCGTAGCAATATCTGAAATAAATGTATTTTTCGTAAACTTTTCCCGATAATTTTTATACAAACCTAGTATACCATTTGCATCGATTTTTTCATAGTCATATCGCCCATATTGAACAACTAGTTCTTTGCTTTCCTCTGTACGTCACCCAAAGCAGAGCTAAAAGTTGGCGTAACTTAATTTATATTTACGACAGAAAATATTTTGGGGGATGGTTTGCCATAAAAGGGTTATAGCAATGGAAGAGTAATAGATGATTCTATGATTCGTAACCATTTAGAAGTCATTTATTGGATGCGATTTGAGCGAAGTTGAATTTTGAGCCAATCGGAATTTGGACAAAGAGGCCCTTTCAAATTCCTTGAGGAACCAAAGGTCGCTAACATTTCAGAAAAATCCCCGATTGGTCCTCTAAATTCAATAAACACGCGTACGGTAACAATTATACAAAACTGGTGTGTTCAATTGATGAACTTGAACGCAGTGAACTTGTTCGCATATTTATATCAACTAATCCCTGGAAAAAAAAACTACACAGAAAGAACGATAGCCGTTTGACGATTATTTGTTCGAATGGAGAGAATTCTCTCTCCATAGAGAAGGAAGAAACGCCTTTAAAATCATTTAATGAAATTCTTCGCCCACCTAGAAAAGTTAAAAGAATTGAATCGAGGAGTTCATAAGTCAACAAACAGCATTAAATTTCTCCCTTTGAATTTCGGTTTAATAGTATCTTCTTTCAGCTCGAAATATTCATCATTGCCTTCCTTCTTCATTGGAACATACTCGTATTCAAGATGCATCGCAATTCTCGTAATGGCTTCTAATTTCCTTTGAAAAATCCTTCCAACATTCCACTCCTCCTGTTCTTGCAGAGATAGGAAAACCTTTTGCGAACACCTTCCCTATATATGCTATTGGTTATTGCGTAGTACAAGAAATATACACACTGCTAAAATTCTTGGTACCCCCTAAAAAGACCTCATACGTTTCTATGAGAAAGAGGTTTATAGATGTTTGAAAGTTATATTTTATCTGGTCCTTGCTGGTGATGAAATCGTAGTCAAAACAGTTCGCCATTGCGCACGCCTGTCCTGCATGGCTTAATGTAAAAAATGAATGGCTTGAAAAATATAAAGTAGAGATAGTCCGCTGATTTCAAAGACAAGATAACACTCGATATGACATCATGAAATAAATATAAGCCAGATTGAAAACACACAATCGTCTATTTCTGAAATCGGGCGAAACCGGGCCACTCCCCTGCGTCATCGTTAGACTTCTGGTCTTCCGGCTTAGTCAGTACATTGAGTTTCATCCCATAAAAAATTAGTCCAAGCGGTCCTAGAAATTCTTCATTCGTAGCTTAAGGATAAGGATTAGTTTCATAATTTCGCATGCTTGTGACAATATATTTTGTACACAGCAACAAAAACATAAATTACCTGAAAAGTGATGCGTAGTTTACGACGTTACGCGAATCAGAGTTCATTGCCTTTTTTATATTCCAGACATGATATAAGGCAACGGTGGCATCAGATGAAAATTTTCAGATTAAATATAAATTCGATTAAAAATCATCAGCCAAAGAAGTGAAACAAAAACAAAAGAAATAAAAGGATTGAGTCTCGGTTTCGACGTCTAGTGCAATAACCGCTGCTACATTGGCGATTGATTTCGTCGGGCGGAGGTATTTTGTACATTGATTGGTGACGTTTGATACATTTTTCCTCTGAAATAAATAAAGGCTCGTAATTTAAGGTCGTAATTTAAAATTTCTCTAACTCTACGACTGCAATCATCAATCATTACACATATAGCATCTGACAAAGAATGGCAATATCGCGAATTTCTATAGCAAGTGTCTGCATTTTACATTGTAACAATTACCTTCGATCTTAAGTCACTGAACATGAAACCTTGTTCTCAATATTAGTCCACTGATAAAATATTCCTTGTATCCAAGTCTGCCGCAAGAAGTTGGATTGATTACCATTGCGTGCAGCATAGAGGAATTGTATTCGTAAAACGTCATGGTAAACTGAGTAGCGCATCAAAATTTTTAGACGAGCTGTGCTGGGAATCACTTACGGAGCGAACGTTAAATTACAGACGAAAACTCTCGCATTAATTGGAAGGGTGTCTCTTCAGCAATGATGTCGAAAATGTATTATTCGCCCCATCATACTACAGTAGGACGGATAGTGTCAATAAAATTAAAGAGATTAAGTGTATAACAGATATATTTAAGATGCCATTTTTTCCACGAACGATAAGGGATCAGTATAACTTTGTCCGACCGCTGTAGGGTCACATTCGGGTCAAAATTAGTTTATTGTTTCTTCTGCCCCTGCCACACACCATAGCGGTGGCTTGCAGGGTACTAAAATATCTAAATATCAATCTCGTATATATCATTTAAACCAAGGTCCGGAGACGGATACTATGTGGAGCGAAATTTCATAACTCAACTGTCTACCCTCCGAACGAATACCTCGAGGTGCCATGGGACACTCAGGCCTATACATTACTCTTCCGTCCTAATCTCCATTTCACGGCTCGCATTCGCTCCCCAATGCCAACCTCTTTTCCGAGACATGTTAACCTCTGGAAGGATGCAGGTAGCAGGATGCTGCGCGTCTTACGTAACAATCATAGGTCAGCGAAGGCTGGTAAAGTTACGGCTGATACCATAAGGCCAAAGCCTTTTATGCTATCCCAACGAAGCGAAACTTGAGTTCTCCCGTCACTATAATCATACTTATGGCTCTTCTAAATGCACAGGGTATCACAATGCGCGTATTTTCTACGCATCCGCCATGGGAGGCAACAACATGTCATGCTGAGTACGTGTATTTGCGGACAGCTTTTTGTTCAACTGGCAGTACCTCCGAGGTTATACATATATGGAGGCTGCAAAAAATCAAGAGCGTGCAGACAATGTATACAATGTGTCGATGAATCTGGATTTCTAACTGACTTCTCGTGCTCATCGCAATGTTGCATTCCTCGTAGGCTATTACGTAAACTCTCAGCGTGCGATATCCAGACTCCACAGAGAAAACAATCCATTCGGAGTGTCTCTTAATAGCGCCGAGAAGAAGATCGAGTTTTCCCAACGCAGCACTGAACACATGGACAATAGAAGCGTTACGTAATGTTAATCTATCAGACTGAGTGAGACTCGGGTACCATTGCGGTCTCCCTTTAATGAACGTATCCATTAGATGGCGATCCATGGCACAAAAATTCAATTACAAGCGTAATCACTTTTATAGCATGATTTTATCGTTATGAGTACTCATAGTCTGAAAATATCAATCGTGAAAACAAAAGATACAATGTAGGACATCCCGAGCCCCGAAATATTTCTAAGATAAAAAAAGCATCAATACATCATACCTCTACATCGACTTAATAACCCGCAAGCCGCCGCAAGGGTGTGTGGCGGGGGGTGTTAGGGGAACCACCCGTTATCAAGAAAAAAATTCGCAAGCAAAAGCTCCAAATTCATACAATCAACAAACAAAACATGGTATGAATTCATGCAAAAATCCTTACAAACTACACACATGCAAACACTCAAACTACATACACATGCACCTACAAATATACCTCACGTCTTTACAATGTTTAATTTTGTTCCGACTTGTAAATGAAATGTTTTCAATGTTTCTAAAATGACTTTGGTTTGTTGCTATTGTGATTCCCGATTGTTCGGGGAAAGAATGAGTATTTGTATTATATATTTGTACTGGATTCTATCTCCCTTATTTTATCTTTCTGGTCTGATTGACCTAAGTAGTGTGGGGCCATTATAATTCCTTTACTGTCATCGTTAAACTCGTTTGTTCGGAACATTTCTATAAGTCTAAGTATCGCTTGCTCTCCTCTTTTCTCAAGTGGCTCCCAGCCTAAATCCCCTAGGAGACCTGTCACACAACTACGCTTTCACGCTTGAGTTTGGAAGAATTTGAGAAATTAATGGCAACACTTATAAATTAAACGAAATCTTTTTCCCTCGAGAAATGTTTGAAGGCAACAGCGCAGCAACTAATATCCGCCACACAGATATTACTCTAATCGATTTTCAGGACCTCTGCGATTCGGATATCACAGTGATGTCACCACCAAAAATCATAATGGTGTATAGAAAAGTACATTGGGGATTAAGGGGCAGGGTAGGGTAGGCGACTATTGCCATTACTGCTATTTTCGTATACATTAATGTATGTAAAAATTGCTACTGGAAGACTTTTTTTGTATGTCCTCCTTTGAACTCGAACAACTCGTCATGTGCTGAAGATAAGGTATCTTTCACAAAATACTGTTGAAAGGCTTCCTAGGAAACCTATCTTCTCATTATAAAAACCGGTACTTACTTTATTATGAACGGTATAAAATTAAATGTTCCGGAGAATGTCTAAAATGCTTGGCGATAAGGGTAGCAACAACAATATTATTTGCTGTACAATGACAACGCATGAGCACTATATTGTTCCTCTTTCTTAATTGAATGACTATGCAAGTAACAAGAATTTTAAATGCGGATTATGAGCAGCAAAATTTACATTCGTGAGATATGATAATTACTATATTCCCGAGAACGTTCGAGAATGTTTTATTATGATAGCGAAAAATTGTTTGTGAATAAAAAGGCCGAGGATCGAGTTGGTGCGGTGGCTACCGTACTAGCTTCCCACCCAGAGGGCCCGGGTTCAGTTATAATAATAAAAACTTCAGAGTAAAACTTTAAAATATAAATTGAAAGCTTCAGCGTTGCTCATTGTTTTTTAGTTTATAAATAGTTAAAGAAAAAAGTCAATGATAGGCAATTTTATTAACTTTGTTTTGACCGATTTGTAACCTGAGATACAATTTTCGAAATAATTGAGTAAAACCATGATTTACTTCAAAAGGATAGGTATGTTATTTCAAAAAGCACGAAATACAATAAAAAATAACAAATACACAGGTATAGCAAAGACATTTTCGTTTCATTTCTAACGCAAGACAAACATCAGCTGAAGCTACGTTGAATGTTTTTCAACGAAGGTGCTTCTTTATCCAATTTTCAGTTGTGGACTTGGGCTGTTTGAATGTTTCCGTATACATTTCCATAGTTTAGCCGTACAAGCCGTGGCAAGCATGAATTTTAGAGTTCCATTTAGGTGAACCATTTAATTAAAGCTACCGCAATACAACACCAAATAATGACTTTAATGAACCCGTCGACCCTTGATGAAAAATTGCAACAGTAATAGAGAGATGATACATCACTTTCACAGCAACATCTCGACATGATTAAAAACGAATGAGATATTTGAATCCCGACCGACTAGATGTCAACGAATGAAGCAAAAACTATTCTAGAATGCAGCGTATCCAGAATTAAACAAAAATAATGGAGTTGAAAATGGTTAGTTAATTATGTAAATATAATATTTTTATCATGCAATATTTTTATAATATAATATTTTTATATTATGTAGAATATTATTTTGATGCGTAGGGATCGGGATTGGTGCGGTGGCTATCCTACTGGCTTCCCACCCAGAGGGCTCGGGTTCAAATCCCGGCGGCGTTGAGTATATTTCAGAGGTATCTCGATCCCTACTTGAGGTGCTTTGTGAAGGGCACTTTGAGTGAGTACGCCGTACGCCGGATGGGACGTTAAACTGCGGACCCCTTGGCGCCTTTCGTTAAGAGTAGGCTATTGCCGACGCCGGGTTTTTCTCCACCCTTCATCCTTTCCTGTCCATCCCCTATGGCGCAAACGACCTCAGCTGTCGGTCGCCTCCCATAAACACTACTACTACATAAAAAGGCCGCAGGAACAGTGAATTACTTATCTGTAAACTAAAGACTTTACATCAAAAGCCGTACGATGATAATTTTACGAGTCGGTTAATGTGCACACAGTCGCGCGCGCACAAAAACACACACACGTATATAAACGAGTATATACTTCAGAATATAATCTGAACAGAATAAGACCCCCCCCCCTCTTAACCTTCAGGAAATTAAGATGGAGTTCTATGCCAGGCGCCCTCACGCCATTTGCGTTTCATTACATAATTCAAAGATCTTATGTCAAAATTCTTTCCTCTTCATACACTCCTCCACTGAGGTTTCATACTTTCTCCGTCCTTGGAGTAGACACGCATTTCAACGGGGACGCTTACCGCAAAAGTTAATTTATCACTTTCAGATGAAAGAAATTACTCCGCGGAAAGTTAGATTTAAACCCCAAGTCTGAACACGAAAGACAAAACCATTTTATTTGGATAATTAAACTTCAAAGCCTCGGCTCGCACTCCCGCGGTGTTTGTGCAAGTACGCAGGGAAACTCGTAAAACTTTGAAGATTTAAAAAAATAGCGATACCGCCACCGTCGAGCGGCGCACAGAACAAACACCACCATATTTTCGTCTTAAAAAAAATTAAGTCGCCGCCTTGATAGCAAATAATAAATGGAAAATACAAGAGAAAAGGCGGAACATTGGTACGACGCATTGGCTATTGGATATTGGCACAACATAGATAAAACAAAAGTTTGATACAAAAAAACTCGACGGATTACCTAACCCAACAAAGACGCGTCACCTGAACATTCCCTGTAACCTGATCTCAAATTTCAATGAACTGGACACGAGAATCCATTTAGGTATGATATCCCGAACTTGACAGGCCGTTGCTAAGAGGAGTTGCGAAGGAGGGAGAAAAGGCGGCTGGGGATAAATAGGGGAATAATTTGGAAGTGGATGGCAGTTGACACCGTAGATGCTGAAAGGCCATCAGTCTTTCAAATGGCAGCAGACCCAACCGTGATGAAAACGAAGGTTGGCCCTAGAATAACGGTCCATCCGGCGACGCTCTCCGAATTTAACAATAAATTATAACTGCAATGAGTAGTGTGAAATATCTAGAAATAATCAATTCCTTTCGGCTGTAATTTCAAAAGTGAATGTGTTTGGTTGCTGAATAGTGACTATGAATTATGTTACTTCCCAAGTATGTTCACCATGGAGAAGGGTTCGCCTTAGAGTAATAAGTGAAAGGAAGGTGTCCGTTTGTCATTTTATGTTATAATTCAGGCTCGCTTGTTTGTGAATAGGTAGGTTTGGTGATTTTCTGCCAGAAATTACTTCGCGTAACATCTAACTTAGTGTTATTATTCGAATTTAATGCAGAAAGTGAACAAGCATTATTTATTCAACAACTGCATTATTTATCCAAAGCCAATATTTTGGCAAAGAAGCAGTTAACAGAGTACTACTAGAGCACGAATTTGACAGAGATCATAAAAATATTAAGTCGTTTTGAGTAATTGACATCCACTATTTGCGAGGTCGAAATAATGTATGAAGTGCGAGGAAAGTGTGACGGAATGAAAAAACTTGTTACACGTTGGGATAAATGTGTTAGCCTTGCCGGTTACTATGTTGAAAAATAAATATAAGATTTTGAAACTTAAGAATTGTACTTGAACGTACTTTTTGCCCGATTTTGTTTCTTTTTGTGGTCAACAAACATGCGTGCATTAGTTTTCAGTCTACCCTCGTATGCGTATTATGTGAAGAAAACACCATCCTCACTATTAAATAAAGAGCACGTAGAATAATATTGAAATAGGTATATAGTTTCAGTCGGCATCAAAACGAATAAGTATATCTTTATGGTAATCATGAAGAAATTACACCAACTAGCTTCTACCAATGGCAAATGCCCATATATAGAGCATATTTAGGTTTAAATTGGTTCAATATATAAATGTATAGTGTCGTTGAGTTACAGACTAACGAAATCCTAAAAATAAAACGAGTGCATCAAAGTAAAAGTGAATATAGTACCTTAGCAATTATAATAAATCTTCTATCCAACAAAACAAACAAGAGCCATTTAGTTTTGCATCAAATGAAAGCACAGGTTTCTTAAAATTCCAAAGTTTAATTTAAGGCATTAACTTTTCCAAGCTCCGAGGAGATAGTAACATTTTGTTTACACCCTAGAAAAGTCTAATTATATTCAAGTCAAATATATTGAAAGAAGAATTGGACATACGTAAGCTAACCGCGCGATGATTTCCGCGTTTGCTCACTTTGGACCAAAAACACAATGGATTGAATATTTCCAAGGCCCAGTTGGAGCGGTTTAAGCGAAGCCAGTCAGATTTTATACATCTTTTCATAACTGCCACTGAAACTTGGATCCAAATTTTAACTCCTGAGACAGAAGTGTAGTCAAAACAGTTGACTGCAACGGATGAACTTGTTCCGAAAAAGTCGAGGTCGGTCCATTGGCCGGGTATGTGATAGCGACTGTTTTTGGGATAGGCACAGAATTGTGTTATCGATTATCTCCCGAAGGGTAAAACAACCGCAGGGTATTTCGCATCATTACTTGAAAAGCTGAAGACAGGAAATGTAAAAAAAAACGATCGCATTTGAAGGCAAGACAGTGCTTTTCCATCAAGTTACCTACTCACACTTCGGTGGTCGCTATGGCTAAAATTCACGAGTTGCACTTCGAATTGGTCGACCCCTCACCGTATTCACCAGATCTGGTCCCCAGCGACTAGCGGACAGCGAAGTCCGATGGGCGGCGTACTCACACAAAGTGCTCTCCACAAAGCACACCACTGAAAAATACCGGACGTCGCCGGGATTCGGACCCGGGATCTCACGGTGGGAAGCCAGTACGTTAGCCAACGCACCATCCCGAACCACGTGCCACCCTATATCTATCCTTTGCGTCTATGCTAAGTGCACTTACCATTCCTTCATTCTTCTCCCGCTAAGGCAATTCTTCTCCTTAGGTATTTACAACTCTGCCCATTTTCAACATTTGTATTTCTCATTATTATTGCTCCTGCAATTCGCCCAGCAAATGGATGAATTCTTTGGCTTGTCTTTTATCTAAAGCTATATCAAACACGGATGAATTAATAAGCCCCTGGCTTACTAACTACCCAAAGTTCTTTCTATGTCTCTCTGACCATCTCCACGGTGTACATCTATCTTCCTGGCTTCTTACGTCTTTCTTCCATCTATCACTACCAATCCAGATTACCCATTCACCAACTTTACCTATACAGGCATGTACGAGACTAGAATATAAGACACCTATTCCCTTTTCTTGTTTTATCTTTTCCGGCACATTCATTAACTATGCCAATTTAACTCTGTCGAATATTTCACGAATCAGACAAAAACATTTTGCTCATATTCGGTAATTTCTTCAGTAGTCTATTCCACCGGTAGTCTGCCATTTAAGGCAGGTTTTGGGGGGGCATTGAGGGACCTCTACATTTCTTAGTCCCACCAAAGACGCTACCTGACCCCACTCTGCAATAAACCCATCTTCAAATCTCATACTCGATTTTCCTTAGAATTTATGTTGTCATTAAGCGTTTCCCTTTCCCACCCAAACTCAAACTGATATTTCCGTAAATAGTCGTTTTCCCTTTTCTCAAACCTGTTTTAAGAATCTAAGTACTACGAGAAAACAAACTTACGATCAATTAAATCTAGACTGTCCGAAAAAATATTGCTTTTCGAGATAGCAATATCGACCTAAAGAAGTATTCTGGTAAAAAAATTTGCAAAAAATTACAAGAGCATATAGCATTTCTTCATTTTTTTCCCACACTGTGGAGTGAATCGGCCATGGCAATAACCATGTCCATGTGTCTTTCCTTTCAGTTACATCAACATAAGCGATCCTATCTCACAATCTATTCCTGAATCTATGATGCCGTCCACATCACATTCATTACTCGTATCTAAGATGATCGACCTAATACTTCAGCTTCAAGTTTTTATTTCAGTCCTCCTTATCTTTCCCTATTTTCTTCTGATTCCATTAATGCATAGATTCCCTACCCTGTCTTAGAGTGTTAACCGGTTTTCGTTTATAGCCTCATGACTGTAATGCGACTTTTTTGAACATAGTAAATATTCTTTCATGTCACCATAATTGATCCATACCCTTGCACGGTTTTCTGCTAAGTTCCTGCAGAAGTTGTTCACCTTAGTTAAACGTTTTATTTTCAGCAAGTCTTCCTTCTAAATATATGTTGACGTTTTTTCATTTCCTTCTCACTCCCACCTTCATAAACATTTCTTCTGTAGTCCACTGTTTTCTTGATTCATCTCGAATTTAAGGCTCCCGTGCAGTTAGGCTGAGCGCAGATAGAAAACATGAAAATGGGAGCCGAGTTCAGTGAACAGAATAGAATGGTCATTAGAAGAGCAAACGGAATTAGGTAAATCTAGTGAAACTTTGGCAGTGTCAACGGCATTAAGATACGTATTTAATGGACCCCGCGCAACGCTCCGCCTCGACAAGAACGAAAGGACGCAGTCCTCCCATTCCAATCCCCTTTCCTCACTCTCCTCGTCATAATATGTCCATAATATAGCCCCAGTGGTTCACAATTCACTTCTGATATTCTTCGTATCAGCTACGATTATATACCCAGGAATGAAGAGGACTTAATTCCCGGTTATTTTGAATTTGATATCATACTGAGCTTTGGTGAAATCTCATTCTGTTCCGTAGGCATTTCAATTAGCGATGGATTCCTGGTTTCCCAGTTTTTCCGCCACGCTGAAATTACAGCCCGCCAATTTCGTCCTATTTATTTAAAATAACCATTCTTCTTGATAATTGTCCCTATTTACTCCGACCTACGTCTTAAAATACCCCCATGCAAATATTACGGATAACACTCGCTCGGGAAAGATGCTCTCCTCAAGTTTTTCTCCCGAACGTTTTTCAGCAACCGTTACGGGCTGATTGGGGGACACTTCGGCAAAACTTAGCGGAAGCAGTAGTAGAGGTTGGCGCTGAAGCGCTCTCGGAGCAAGGGCGCGAGGGAGAGCGAAGGCGTTAAGGGGAAGTGAAGGCGAGAGAGAGCGAGAGATTGGAAAAGTCGCATGATATATACACGCATATGCATACCCCTCACGCCGTCCTCGCACGACGCAGGCAAAGCCAAAAATGCCTGATTTTAGTCATTTGGTGAAACTCATACTCGCTCCCGCAGATCTACTCCACACTTTCCTGTCCTTCCACACCTCTTTCGCTCCATACGTTCATGCTCCTATGTCTATTAGACGTCTAATATTCCTCACCTTGCCATCCGTTTATTCGACTGTTTCGTCGATTAAACTTGCTACGCAATCACATCTCCATTTTTTCCTCATCACACGCGACTACTTACGTTTTAGCCACATTGCAATTTAATTTATCGTTGCGTATGATGGAGAATGAAAATTAAGCGTGGCGTGTTAAAAGGATTTGCTTGAGTGTTCTTTGCTGCTATGGTCAAAGCAAAGTGTTCTCTTTCTTGCCCCGCATAAGGCCGATTGCCTATTATTTCCTGGCAGTAATGACGAACTGGAACAAATCATAAGATGTCACCTCTTGTATACGTGCGAAACGATTTTCAGGAAATGAATGCAGCCCAAAAGCGTTAGAAGCAGAGAAAGCACATAGGAGCTCAGAGGAAACGGAACGAATAAGAGTTTTCTTCGATATATAAATCCACTTAAAAAGAGTTAACCGAACCGATAAAAACGAAAATGTGACCCTTCCAGAGGGGTAGGGCGTGTTGTGTTTGTAGCATTAAAAATAATTGGCACACTGTCAAAAGTGATAGATACAAATATTTAAGCGCAATACAGAATAAATTTGGACACTGAGGTGTGCATTACCAAGATATTTCCACCTCAAGACTATGTTGACAGGGGGGATCGAGATGGTGCGGGGGCTAACGTACTGGCTTCCCACCCTGAGGGCGCGGGTTCAAATCCCGGCGGTGTTGAATATTTTTCAGAGGTATCTCGATCCCTACTTGAGGTGCTTTGTGGAGGGCACTTTGAGTGAGTACGCCGTCCGTCGGATGGGACGTTAAGCCGCGGACCCCTTGGCGCCTTTCGTAAAGAGTAGGCTAATGCCGACGCCGGGTTTCTCTCCACCCTTCATCCTTTCCTGTCCTTCCCCTATGGCGCAAATGACCTTAGCTGTCGGTCGCCTCCCCTCAAAACTACTACTACTACTATGTTGACAGCATTAAAAATGCCTACAAACATAGTGCTTCAATATTTCAATCATAGGGCCACTTTATCCTTTTCATTTCAAAAAAGTCTGAAATATACAGTTACTCGGAATAAATTCCATTTAAGTCGTAGCCAGAGAAGATACTACTTCGTTTCGAATGCATACATTTATTTTAAGATGACAATTAATGTAGTCGGTAGGAAATGAGCCGTTCACGTGCATCAAGAATGCCAATGAAATGTAAGTGTTGAAGTCTAAGATGGTTTAAAATTTTGAGGACTCAGGGCGCAATGCATTTGTTAATGAATGCTGCAGCATCACTGAGAATTGCAGCGACTCGATGTTCGAGTCCAGAGTGTATTTACAGCAAATACTAATTCGGTAGCGACACAATCAGTTCCTTTGAATTGGGCAAAAAACGCTCTTCAAGAGGGTTTAAAATAATTCTCTTCTTTTAAGGTTACCGCAATGCCAACTCGTGCTCATTAAATCGATTCTCAAGGCAAGATTCGAATCTTCGACCTTCTGGTTCCTTGAATGACGCGTTACCAGACAAACTGTCCGGGGTCAGCTTCGCCCTCCAAACCCGCATTGGTCTTGAGTCCGTAAAGTGGACTTGGGCCACATTACTTGTGTGCCCTTACCTCGCCCGCCTAGTCATTTTTGTTTCTTGTCTCCAGCGGTTCGAATGTCAACAGCTAAGTTACGAGCGTTAAAATTAAGCAAGACTCACACACCTTGATGGACGGAATATTTATAGCGACGGTAGGAATGAAGGCTTACCTTTCCCCAGCTTGGCTTTAGCCTTACAACGTTGTCCGCATCCGCCAGGGCTTCTTGGAGTCGGTTCAACCGGTAGAAGGCATGCGACCGATTGCTTAGAAGCAGGTGGTTGTTGGGAGCTGAAAAGGATGGAGAGAGGAAATTATATTCAACCATTCAGAAAAGGCATTTTCTACTATGAAGAAATCATCAAACAGATGTTAAAAAATTCAAAACCAGTTTATAAATAGATAAATCATGGCAAAGTGATGAGGGGCTATTATCTTTACCACAAAGATTACCGGTTCTATTTTTTTAATCGGCAAAATTTTCAGCCTTTAGTCATGAATTGCCATATGACAACACTTACTCAACGGACAAAACATACAAAAGAAAGGTCTTGTTTCTGGGCTTCTTCTTCAGTTATATGTATGTTGAGGATTGGCGTGTACCTACACCTTGGACTTGCTCTGACCTTGGCAAAAGACTTATTCGCTGAAAACTGTTCCTGTTTCATCATTTTATCACAAATGTTGTAGCACGGGACTTATTAACACGATAAATAGTAAAACAATTGATTACTTAGGATAGAGTTACCCAACTTCATTACTTTTCCACCGCGAGGTCAATATTAATATTCGCATAAAACTCGTCACCATTTTAACACTGTATTCGATCATTGTAAAAATAACAGTATTCGTCATTTATCACGTAAACAATTATTACCGGGCACTTACTCTGATTTTTGACCCATATATACGTGTTATATATATATACATATATATATATATATATACATATATATATATATATATATATATATTTATTTATATAGAAACAGATATAAGGAAAAGGGATAGGAACACACATAAAGGACGAACACAATAAAGGTGGGGAAGGCGGAATCGAACGGATCACAAGAGTAAAAATATTTCCTT
This sequence comes from Hetaerina americana, assembly GCF_022747635.1. Classification (NCBI taxonomy): domain Eukaryota; kingdom Metazoa; phylum Arthropoda; class Insecta; order Odonata; family Calopterygidae; genus Hetaerina; species Hetaerina americana. The sequence goes on from NW_027286985.1 coordinate 16,613,315, forward strand.
GACCGGGACTCGAACGCCGTATCTTTCCACTTGCCGGGCGGATGCTCTTAATGTGTGTTCCTGTCCCTTTTCCTTATATCAGTTTCTATATAAATATTTATTCGCCGTTTGGCGGGATTTCGTGTTTGAATGTGTATTTGGCCAATGTGGCTCATCTCTTTCTTCTGGCTATGCGTGCCACGAAACGCACTGTTCCTTTCCTGTATGATGTTGTATGAATTCTAACCAACACACAGCCTTTCCTCTTGTGTCGTGTGTATTTCTCCTTTGGTGGGTGAAACAGCCCCCTGACGCCATCTCTTGGCTAAAGAATCGGGGCGCTTGGCGACATATTAGACCCACGGATCTCAGGTTAAATTCCGTTTCCTCGATAGCTCAAGTGGTTAAGAGCATCCGCCCGGCAAGTGGAAAGATCCGGCGTTCGAGTCCCGGTCAAGGAAATATTTTTACTCTTGTGATCCGTTCGATTCCGCCTTCCCCACCTTTATTGTGTTCGTCCTTTATGTGTGTTCCTATCCCTTTTCCTTATATCTGTTTCTATATAAATATTTATTCGCCGTTTGGCGGGATTTCGTGTTTGAATGTTGATTTGAATAACGCAATGTAGAGCGTTGGACTACTGACCGGAGAGCCCGGGTTCGATTCCCGAGAAAGCCACTCCGGGCACCTGCAGCTCCACCCAAGCTATGAGATTTTTCGGGTACCAGAACTTCCTGGGAAACCATAACCGGCACATGGAAAGGAACTGGCCCCCTTACCCTGACGTGAATTTCACACGCCGCCGGGCTCAGTACTACCTACCTACTCAACCATCACCTACCAAACCAACTTTCGGGGTTGATTACTGTGTTTATGTTTATATATATATACATATATATATATATATATATATATATATATATATATATATATATATATATATATACATATACATACATATATATATATATATACATATATACATACATATATATACATATATATATACATATATATATATACATATATATATACATATATATATATATACATATATATATATATACATATATATACATATATACATATACATACATATATATATATACATATATACATACATATATATATATACATATATACATACATATATATATACATATATACATACATATATACATATATATATACATATATATACATACATATATATATATACATATATATACATACATATATATATATACATATATATACATACATATATATATACATATATATACATACATATATATATATACATATATATACATACATATATACATATATATATACATACATATATACATATATATATACATACATATATACATATATATATACATATATATATATATATACATATATATATATACATATATATATATATATATATATATATATATATATATATATATATAGAATTCCTCTATATATATATAGAGGGATTCTTATAGGATTATTCTAGGAATTTAGAGTTAGACGCTCTCCAAAAGAAAATAAAACATGGAAGGCCCTTCCGGTAGATAAGCAGAGTAAGATTACGCGAGCAGTTTGCTTCAACTAGCAATGAGAGCTAAGAGCTCACGGGGATTATTATAATAGTAATTATTTCTTGCAATATATTTTAGCTACCAAAATCTGTAAGAAAATAGTGTCACTACAACGTGATATGAGTGCACAGCAACAATTTTTTATCAATAAAAGCACAAGTGTACTTGACCATTTAAACAAAATTGCGCTTAAATTTTATCAGTTATATATAATTATATACAACTGATAAAAGTAGATAATGTAAAGGGTACAATTCAAAATGGACTAAAATATACATGCAAAACACTAGGCGACTTATCCGCAGCCTGTGCATGTCTCAGACTGCTCAGGTGCGTGCGGTGAATGGGGAGTCAAGATGGACGGTGTCGGGAAGAGGAGTATCCATTAGCTATGCGAGAAAGAAATGGTAAGAGGCCTGGGGAGAACTGAAGATTGGAATAAAGCCGGCAAGGAATTCATAAAATCAGATTACGGATGATCAAGTTTCAGTTTCAAGATCAGTCAGCCAAGGGGTAGCAAGCTTTGCTGAGGGCAATGGAAAACCAGTACGATACGTATGGAATGATAATATATGTAAATAAAATAAATGCTACGTGATTTTAGAGGAAGAGGAAGGCTAAGTTATATATTAAAATAGAAGTTCATAAACTAGAGCAGATGGAACCTTTTATATACCTCGGAAGTGTTTTGGATCCAAATGCTCTGAGTAGCCGAGATATTCAAGAAAGAGAATTGCAATAGGTAAAGTAGCTTTCTAAAGGAGGATAGAATTGATGATGGGGACGTTGAGTAAGGATGTGAAGATAAGGCTCGCCTAAAATTTAAAATGGAGCGCGGAAATATGGAAATTGACGCAAACAACCAACTTTTGGCGTAAGTTGCACGCTTTTCAGGTATGGGTGTGAGAATTGAAAAAGTCAAATGGGTGGAAAGGGCAAAATGGACGGATGGGAAAATAAACGATGTAGTATTAAGCATGGTGACGGAAGTAAAAAGAGGGTTGTAGGGAGAAATCCAAAGAAGGCAGGAAAAGATGACACAGAATATTTTTATTGGCGATGTAATACTGAATTAAAGCGATGGAGAGGAGAACATAGGGCAACCATGATGGGTAGCGAAAAAGATTGACAAGTCGGGGGGCACGAAGGGAGGCAGAAGTATGCGGAATTGAAGAAGGGTGCATTGAAGAGCAGGATGTCAGGTTTCGTCTAGCTAGGCGAGGCTAAGAAATGTAGCAGTGTTCATCCGGTGCCCATCTAAAACCTTACTTCAACGTTAGACTACCTACCTGTATAGCAATGAATAATATGTACTACTATGAAGTAAAAAAGCGTAATTTCTGGAATGTTGTTAGTACAATCATTATCACAGACAGTAAAAATTAGAAATTAAGATATTTCTTGCAACGGAATCACATAAAAGGTCGGAATTATAGTATTAAGTTTTAATCCCCTAATTCACTACTAACAGTAGTAATTTTAATCACGTTTGTATACCGGATTCGAACATATCTAAACTAATCTACCTTAATAAACACGAATGCTTCATGTGACGACCGGCAACATACAAAATATAAGAATTTCCACAAGGTTGAGCCGGGAACAATTGAATATTAATTTGTCACCTTCAATGAGTACTCTTGTGTCTGTTATGAATTTAGGCTGATTTAATTTGTTCCATGCACATACATTATACGTAACTACTACACCCAAATTTTAATTTTCGATGCGTGCTCTTACATAAACTATTTAAATTTGCTGCTATCTCCTATAGTAAAACTTTTCACTCTCATGCTCCGACGTCACCATTCCAACTAATTTCGTTTCCCATTTATGCTTAACTCAAGTCAACTCGTACTTATTCACAAATAAAACACTTTTGACCATAGCTATCCATTTACCCTTAAGTATTACGAAGCAGTCCATATCGTGTACCTTTCCACCTCACCTATCACGAGCCTCTTCGTCTAACCTTTCCTAATACATCGTTGATGAATTCTTAATTCCCCGTCACCAACATTTTCATTTCTCAATTCTAACAGTCGTGGCCCTCTCCTGCTCTTTCCTTACCGCAACTGTAGTTTCACTTGTGGGAAGATTTTGATTGACGACGACCGCGGAAGTCTTGCTCACCTCGCCACCGGGCACGACACCCGCCCCCGTGGGAGGAGTTCCGCAGCTGCCACATTCATTGCTCTCTTGCGTCCATCATAGTAACACGGGAATAATTTTGAAAAAGTTGCCCTTTCCTTCATTCAGTTTAAAAGAGACGCCATCAGTTAATGAGATCATTCCAAACGTTGAGTTTTTCTTTTCTTTCAAACTTTTTCAAACGTTGAGTGGAATGTCTCTCATTTCACGCTTAACCTCCTATTCATCAGGTTTGGAGGTTTACCAACAGAATATATCTTGTTCCAGAACAACAATGAAATGTCCAGGACCTCGACGCTGCAGCCCAAGGGATGGAAGAAAAAATGTATATGGCCTTTTAGAAACCAGAATATTTTTCCATTCATTTCAATACGACATATATATATATATATATATATATATATATATATATATATATATATATATATATATATATATATATATACAATGAATAACTGATTGAAGCGCTTTTCCACTTTGTAATTATCAAGAGGAAAAGTGCTTCAATCAGTTATTCATTATGTTCGACTTCCACCACATCACGCCTGAAGCTACTCAATTTGGACATGTATACATACAATTACTCACGACTCCGATGATATGTCCAGATACAGAGAAACTTTTGAGATATTGTGAAGTACTTATATCCACTGGTATTTAGAACCAATTACGTAATATCTAATAGTTGCCAGCGTCAAATAACATGGACTGGCATAAATATCAATGTCTTAGGTAGAAAAAGACCAATCTAGGATTAATTTGAACCTGCGCTCTCACGTTTAACAGTCGAGGATTATACATTGCCACCAACGAAAGTAGCGGGATTTTCAACTAGCAGAAGGTTAAGGTATCATTAAGCAAAACGATTTTGGCTCTTATGTAATATGGATGGATATGCATACTATTAAAATGATATGAACTCATTTCTCTCACTCATCTCATTGAACTCACGACAGACGTTCCGGTGTTTTGATGTCGTTATCGAGGGTGAAACACGACGTACGAACACTCCATAATAATGCCTCAATATCGGAAAATTAGACGTGTGAACCTACACACAATCATGTTATTCTAAGAGCATTTTCCGATCATGGATATGCCGAGCAATTGAGAGAAGTTAAAAAGCAGGGTGCAACAAATTTGTTGGATACAACAGAATATCTGGAAAATAAAATTTAAGCAGTTAGGGGACCGTGATTCTTCGATGAACTAGCGAGTGAACGTGGGAAGCGGGCACATTCAAGGGACCTCTCAGTTTACATCTACGATCTGGATCTTGGAAACTTTTTAAGGCTTCAGTGAGCCATTACATTTGACTGCAACTATAGACTCGATGTAACAGTCAATAGGAAGGGATATATAATAATTACCAGTATCTTGAGCTTGATGGCCACCAACCACAGTTATCAACCCAAAGTTCGGTTTCATAGGCGAGGGTAGAGCTTCAGATAGTAGCCCCACGACGTATACAATTCATCAATCAGAGCAGGGGGGCCAGCGCTTTTCCCTGTGTCGCCAATAGTTTCCCAGAAAGAATTGCTACCAGAAAAAATCACTCAGTTTGGTTGAAGCCTAGAGTTCTCCGAGGTGAGCCCGGTAATCGAACTCGGCGGACCAACGCTCTAGCCACAGGAATGCCACCCCCATTAAGTTTGATACCAAATGCAAAATCAAATCATCATTTATATACTGCATCAGATTGCAATTTGCAACCAAAAAATATTCTTTGCGGGATTCATTAAACTTTATCATAAATTTCAGAAGGATTAGGTACTACAAACCCTCTTTCGTATTAATCGGCTGAACCACGCGATTTCTCCACTAAAAATTTGTTTTGATGAAAGAAGACACTTTGCTTTTCAACATTGAGAATTTTTATCACAACCTAGGTTTCCTTACAGCATAACATCTTCAGGCGTATTCTTTCATCATAAAGGATTTCCACAATATTACGCCTGAAACTGTTTTAAAGCTTTGTTTTCATAACGTAAAAAACTAATGCACATATCAATCCACAGCCGGTGCGTCAACGGCGAAAACTGATTTTTACAATCTTAAACTGAAAATGTCAACCTGACAAAACTTTAACTCCCGAGAGTTAAATATGCAAAACTAGCCTCCATTGAAAAAAACCCAACAGATCCACTTACGACTAATATTTTATCCTATTGGAGCAGTTTTGCCAACCCATTTAGAGTTAGAGTTGAATCCGATGATACAGGTGACTGAACAAGCACCAGTAATTTAAAAAGGCACAGTTGGATGGAACCTTTCCGAACGCAATTAATAGAAATCTAAAAGCTCCTTTCAGGAGCGGGGCTTTGGAGAGCTTCCTATTCGGAAGATCTCACGACGAGGAGGAAGGCAGAAAAATAGGCTAGGGGAAGGAATGTCACAGATATTCGAGAGACATACGGCTTATAAATCACGAGAGTGGGTGGAAAGTTACTCCCATTCCTCCCCTCTTCCCCACGGTTATGTAACGGATGCGCGTGCTTACTGTTAACAACCGTGTCGAAAGCTAAGGTCATAAGCACCTCATGGAGGGGGGAGAAGGGCATGCGCGAGACACGAAATATATGCACTCGAATCCGGCGCTTTACGAAACGATCCGTGGACTGCTGCCGCAGTTTTCTCAAGATGGCGGTCAGCGAGGTCGCGTGAGACTTTTAGAGGACGATTCCTTTCATCGAAGGCGAACAGTGACCAAATCCGTTCTGAGCTTTGGAGGGGTATTAGATACATGCTTTGAAAGAGCGATAAACTGTCGCCGAAAAACACAAAACTTTCCACATTATTTAAAGTTCCACATCTTTTCCCACAGCCGTCCTCGGGGGCATATGACTAGGCCACTGGATGGGGAAGCACGTTTCCCCATTTCTATCAAGCTTATCGAAAACTAAAAATATGGAATGGAAAGAATATTCTATGTTTACTGCTGAAACGCAATTATCTATTACCTCAATAGCTAATGCCGCCACGAAAACGGCATGGAATAGAATATTACATTTCTGCAAAAACGTGAAGAACTACCATTTTGATATTACAAATTTGGTGTCTTTATTAAGAGGGTACTATTTTTAGAACTATTTTTAACTAAGTTATTAATTGGCACCACGATTTTCTGTGACACATATTTTGGTACACAAGCTCATATCTCTATCCCTCTTTAAGTGTTTTAACATAGTTCAGTTATATTTATAGACATTCTTTCATTTGACAATAGGTTTTAATACCCGAGAGGAAGGTTAATGTTTCATACCCCTCTCCAGATTGCTTCAAGAATTATATCTGCGAGAAAATTAGGATTATCAAACTTAGACAAGGCACCTCAATAAAAACAGCATTATTCCTTATTCTTAATCAAGGAAAATATTAAAAGCCTCTTGTTCCCGGAAGGCTCTTCAATAATGATATTACTTGGAAAATGGAAAAAATTGAAAAACGTGCTAACTTTACTTACCCATCAGTTTTTTTCCAGACGGCACTTTGGTGTGAAAAGGCCCATCGAATGACTTAAAGATTATGGAGTTATATAATACCTACTCATGCCAATGTTTTCATGACTTCCGAATATATCATTGAATCCAAACTTGCTCCCTTAATTAATGACTTCTCCGAGTTCTTCGATGATTACGCTTGGGAGACCAACAATCACTAGCGCTTGCTGTGTAGTTTGGAATGATTCCGAACATTATAATTTTCTCATACAATGCTAAAAACTAATCGAGTGAGTCATTTGCACAGATTAGACATTATTTTCGCCCCAATTGTGTAGAAGCCAACGAGAAAGTATATGTGCTTGGTGATAACCCTCGAGTGAGAACGACTGGAAATTGGTCAAGGATTTTCTGGAAGAGTTATCATGGCGTAGGGGAATTATTGATCACGGAAGACTGAAAGCTACCGTCACACAATCTTCGTATTTTCGATAGAATCGTGTATTAAAGGGATACTCCCCAAAAACGAACTTTTCATGCGGTTTAAATTGTATAAATGTTACAGGAGATGGAATGAGTAATGAAGAACAACGCGGGATTTTCAAAATATCCTTCGAATTCACTGAACCCATGCTGAAGAGAGAATACCATCAAAACAAAATGGCGACGGACGTTCGGTCGACATTGCTTTCTCGCCAAACATCGTTCGGTGCCGACTACTTGATAATAGTTATCTTGGATTTTGCAATGAGAAAATAGCGTCGTCAACAAGAAAACACTATTTTAAAAGTAATAATGAGAGTCCTCACCCATTCTACTCCTTATAACGAGTTTTACGCCCTCCAATGATGAACCAATAACCTATAAGTTCACGAATGCATTTGGAATCTACAGTCTATTTGAACGTAAGGAAATTGACATTTGAAAGGGATATATGCCAACCATTCTACTTAACAGCATATACGTATGGATTAATTAAAGCAAATATTCAGTTTTATTTAATGCTGATGGAATGTTTAGGGAGTCCGAGAGAAAAATGAATATAATGAAAGATATGCGTGACGAATTAATAAACAAAAGAGATTGTAACGGGTTGGTGTTTTAAATAGCATGCTAGATTCCCACCCCGATGGCCCAGGTTCATATCCCGGTGATGGTAGAATTTGTCTGTGGTATCTCGGAGCATATTTAGGTCTCAACTTGAGCAAGCCGTCCAGCATACGAGAAGTTTAACTGTTTACCTCTTGTCGCCTATCGCCAAAAGTTGGCTAATTCCAATACCAGATTTCCTAACTCCACCAAATTATCCATCCATCCCTACGGGAGTAAATGGCCTTCACGGTACGTCACCTCATCTAATAAATACTACTTCTAGAGATGGGTAATAATCACTTTCAGTGAATTAAACGGATTCGATTGTCTTAGATATTTTCCCGATCAAACTTGTACTGCATATTCAATATATATTTAATTAAAAAATTGTCTATTTCCTTCTCTGTAGTCACTTAAACCTTTTACGATCAAAAACGATGACCATCAGAAAAAAATCGCCAGATGAATTCACCAGCATAGTCAAGACACCATAATATTTCGGGGAGAAAACTCGTTACGAACAAAGGATCGTAGCTCCAAGTCTGCCACGAAGGTGCTCAAATCGTTCTCCTCGCGAGTATGGCCTTTGGGTGGTCGACCACACTTGCCCCGGCGCACGTATGTATCTCCGGCACTGCCGATACGCTTCGCCTATTCGCGCGCATCCCTGCTCCGCCATTTCTAAATGCGACGCAAATGCCCTAAGAAAAACACCACCCCGGCAGCAACGACAAATTACATAACAGGTCGACGAACTAACGCTTTCCACCAATCACACGCAGGCCTATGTGAGCGGGTGATCGTGCTTGGAAGCGGACGACGACGAGTGGAAAGGAGAGGAGAAAACCGGAGGGCCAAGATGAGAGGGCGATACGGGAGGGGAATTGGGAGGGGAAGGGACATAAGTCCAATGGCAAATGGGCACTACTAGCAGAGGCGTCGGGAATAAGATACACTGAACAATAAAAACCACCCACATTCGTTCGGTAACATATATGTGTGGGTGTGTGAGTCGTAGCAGTCCAGGGGTGGAGCAGGGGTTCATTCACATCATTCCATGCGAATGAATATTTGTTCGCCATACGCCGGGATTTCGTGTTTGAATGTGTGTGGGTGGGTATGCACACATGTATGTATGTATGAAAAAAAATATACATACAAATATATATATTTATACACAAAACATAAAAACATATAAATATATATATACACACATATATATATATTATATATATATATGCACACATATATATATATATATTATATATATATATATACACACACACACATATATATATATATATATATATATATATATATATATATATATATCTGTGTGTGTCCGATTTGCAAGAACTACGGAGAGGACAAAGGTTAACCGCTCATTCATTGAAATTCACCAGAGCACGTTTCTTAAGAGATTTCAAGGTGTTTTGACGTTCTCTGAAACATTTTACGGAACGCTGCGGACTCCTGTACGTCATACACACCAGTTTCCGTATTAAAAATGAAGGAAATGATATCATGGGCCTATCAATTTATCCTTAATCAAATCCTCATGTGTAGTCCTGAGCTCTTCAATGTTTATAAGAAAATAATTGAATCAGAGACTTGGCGGGGCATATTTAGAACCCTATGACGAAAAAGAACAAACCGGCTGAATATTACAGGCTGTTAGGTTTGATTTTGTGCAGGGAAATGTTTGAGCTAATTATAAGCATTATCAAAAAAGTTGGAGAACAGGGAAACTACTACTAAAGGAAATTTTTCGGTTCTCTCGCGGGTGAATACAACATACAGGTATGACGCCAGCACAATAAGGAGAAAATTTAAGAAAGAAATAGGGTAACTACAGGGTCTTATGCTTCGTGAAAGCTTTCGACAGTGTGGACCATCAAGGTTAGTAATAGCATTGCAGAAACAGGATGATTGTCTCCTTAGAAAAGCCAATTTGAATAGGATGAATAATACTGGTAAAGCAGGGGCAGTGGATGGAGAATCTGAATTGGCATGGGTAGAGAGGGTTGTCCGTTGAGTCCCGTGCTTTGTACACTCATCGTACATGCCAAGGAAATTACAACTAATATACCTGGGTTTAGCGATGAAAGTAGGTAAGGTGCTAATGAGTCAGATTTGAGGATTATTAAGCATTACTTACTTATCAACAAAAGGTAAAATAATTGTTTTAAAGAATTTATGAGTGATTTAGCTGTTTGTAAGAGCGCATTTAAATATCAAATTGATAGTTAGGGGATAAAGATACATCACAATGGAAATTGGGTTAAACTAGAAAACTTAGAGAAATGGAGCTTAATATCATATTAATGTATATGGTATAAATTAAAGAAGAATGGAGAATTTAAAACCCAGAATAAAATTAAATCATCAAAATGGTGATTTACAGCGTCAGAAAATTGCAAATAGGCACCCTCAGTAAAGAGGGTAACTAATAATGTAGAATGATGTTGTTCGTTGCTTGATTCCAAAATTCGGTCTTTAGGGCGACAGGATGAGCGGGAAAAAGAGAGAAATGAAGAAGTGTCATACAAGGGAGAGGAACAGAGGGAATTATTTGGATAAATTCGATTTACTATTAGCAGAAATCTACCAGAAAGGATAGATTTATTATAAAATATGTCACTTCATACTACCGTCCTCTATTATTACTGATTTAAGATGGGTACTAAACGCACTACTACCAAGTCAACACTGTTTATCGGAATTATTTTTGGTTTGGAAGGTGTATGATGGATCACGGACCTAAACACTCCTGGATTCCAAAGCCCATTCTACATATAAAAAAAACTCCTTCTTTAGCTCTCCATAATTTCTACTTTCCTCAATTCCATTCAAAATGCCTTCACTTTTCCAACCTCTACCTCACTTTCCCAGCATTCTCCCCTCTCCAACCGTTTTTAGTATGCCATTGCCTCTCAGTACCTCCTACATACACTTGTCCTGCCCCCGAAATTCACCCTATAGCTGTCTCTCTTCCCCTGCCATCCGTACCTAGACATTTCTTCATTTCTTTTTCTTAGCGATCATTTTTATTTTCTTCGTACTTCTCCCATCCATATCTTGAAAGGCTCCTCTCAACTATTATCCCCTTTCCTCAACAACCAAGTTTCCGAACCATACGAACATGCTTAAAGTTGAAATTTGACTAGGGAAAAAATGTTAAGTAACATTACCGTGGGTGTGCCAAGAGCAGTAGAAATAATGCTCGGCAAGAGGAAAATGTAGACGAAAAGACGACAGATACCTTCAATTATATGACGGAGGGTAGAAAGAGTGAGAACCTTAAGAAGAATGGTGCCTACGACTGAAGGTGTTCATACTGTTGCGGAATTAGTTTTGAAGTCCATAAAATATTAGGGGTCGTCCACGTCTTCCAAAGACTGTAGACCACATATGACGATAAAATCTTTCTTTGATAAGGATGGCGATAAAATTCTTCCTCCAATAATGCTCCTAAAAATGCCTTTCATCTTTTATGGTTAACTAGTCTTCTAATTTCTAAAAAAAGTACCTTATATCCCATTACTTCTAATATCCTATATCTTTTTTATATTCCACTTTTTGTACTCTTCTAACGTCCTGCTATATTAACTTAATGGATTCGGGCTTCACTAAGCGGAAATCGTACTTATCCATAAGAGCAGAAGGAACACCGCACTCTTTCTCAAAATATTTCACACCACGCCTTTTACCGTAATGATGTGTCGTCATGGCGTAACGCGTTGTGCCGAATAGTGAAATTCGTTTGAAAAGAGCGGGGTTCCTTCCTTTGTTATGGACTCTTCCATCAGCTTCCTCTCATCCTCGAACCCATCCCCAGTCCTTCGCTTATCTCCCTTTCTATCAAGATTATTACCTCTTTTCAAACTCACGTCTCTTAAGACACCAACCAACACTCATCTTCCATCCAAAAAGTTTACGAAACCAGGGAGGGCCACGCTCCACAAATCAAGGAAAATTCACCAATCTTCCCTTGGCGTCTATAGTCGTATAGCCCGTCATCAATTCCCCTCTTTTCCTAAATGGAAATGTATGTCGTGCGGGTAAAGCGAGGCAAAAGTTTTAAATTATCCCTCTCCTACTTTTTCTTATCTCATCGGCGAACAGCTCCTCTCACCTTTTTCCACTCGGTCGGATAATGCGATCAAAATGGCTTCTCCCAAAGAACGGTCATAAATCACTGCAACCGGTCACCCTCGTGATCACTCCCGCGTGGGCAACCGACCCTCACGACAACATTAACCCCCACACCACAACCTTGGTCACCAGCATTCGACCAATTAGTCATCCGAAAGTTCGGCAACCCACTTAACCTTGCCTCCTTTCTGACCTCGGGAAAGGATTTTATCCGTACAAGACATGTAGCGTAACAAAAAATCACACCGTGAACTGAATGCAGTTATAACATTGATAAATAGATGAAATGATTAGTTTTTCGCCACTTATCCCGCCACAATCAAACCAATGAAGTGTTCAGTTCAGCATTTGAAAACGCGGATGAGACCCAATTCCATCGTCCGCCAAGCAAAATGCGTTCCCTTGATCTCACCCCCTTCTACTCGCCTTATTTTTATTACGCTTTCCCATTAGCTCCTTCTCCTTTTTTCGGTGGAGAAGATTTTTAAGAGAGTGGATTTCACTGTACCTCTTATCTACCCTCCTCTTCTTATCGGTGTATTACCATACGAATCATTATAACGGCACCGTTGAAGGTCCTATCGCATTACGACGGCCGAAATTTCACCAACTGCTCAGCCAATGAAAACTTGTTGAACCCTCTCGCAAATGAAAAAAAATGAAATCAATAATTACACTTTAAACTCATCACTAAGTTCCGCGTTGCCAAGACGAAGACGCTACGTGAACCTCATGCACGTACACTTAAAACTTCTTTCGGAGATATTTCATAAATTGTCGCCATGATAAAGATTATAGACTTTTTTTATAAATGTAGTCATCTTTATCAATCTGCAATAGATATATCACTTTCGAATTATAATGTAATACTACTACCCTAATTTTCGATAGTTCTGACCTGCACTCAATACGAGTTAAATCGCAGAATGGCTCGCGAGATGGCTGCTTATCAAGGAATTTACACAGCTGAGAACGATAAGACACCATTATCCTATCTCGAAATCGCATTTACGCGACTGTAAAAAAAGAACATTTTGGGAAATTTGTAAGCTCGCTGAGACGTAAAAACTACACCACACCTGACAAGATTGAATGATATAACTTGGATAATCAATTAAAATAAATTGAAAAACAATTCGCATGAACGATTTTTTATCTATCTATCAAGATGATCCTGAACAAACCGAAACATATGAAGATAATTCAGGGAACTGATAAAGGGACACATAAAAATCTACCAATTCATTGGATCTATTTAACTTCATCATCATTCTCTACTTTAAATATTTGACGTCATTTCTTGTCTTAATACTCGCATATAATTTATCCCTTCGCCAGAAATTCACCTCGAATTACTTACTAACAGCGGGCTTGAAAATGACGTTCTCGCGATGAAATCTAATGGAGCATATAATAACTATATTTATTTCTAGTCTGTCAAAATCGACTCTTTCGTCAGGTTTATGATTTATTTAATTTTTATTGTTTGTCTCAGTGTGTTGCATTCGCCGAAAAGTGTCATTGTTACCAGGGACAAATACAGTGTTGCTTAATCTGTTGGTAAATGAAAATAACACTTGGAAATATTAGGATAATGTCGAAGCTATCAAGACAGAAATGCGCAAATTCTTCTCCACAGAACATGGGCATGAACACCAAACGGGCATGCATATCCATTCTATTTCTAAAGAAAATGATATTCAAATGCTATGAGACAAACTTCAGAGCATGAGGACCTGAAAACTTTCAAGTTATATAATGGAGGGGAGAGGTTTACTTGAGTCTTCTGGGAAAAATGCATTCAGCAGCTGGATAAGAAAACAAAAAGAAACAACACAGCCAGAAAAATTCCACGAAATATGACCGCTGCCGGCGAAGGTAATGTCGGCCACGCCATGAAAATTACGATCGTCGACTAACTACGCCAAGAAAATCTCCGACAAAGAGAAAAATAAAAATTGCTTAAATATATTTCATTCCACAAACCTTCACTAAAGATCTGCTCCTTGCAGTTGCTGCCACTACTTACATATTCAATTCACGTGACGGTATTCGAAAGTTAAAAGCTACCGTTAATAGTTCAACCGCCGAATATGTACATACCTGTACATATAAACAATACTTTTTATGCCTCTAAGGACAACATCATAAACAACATGGGCCACTAGAGGTGTCCGAGGAACCTAAAATCTGAGAATATATTATCAGGATACCTGCATATTTATGGAACGAAAACAAGCTTAAAACAATTCATTTAGATTTCTATACTTGCGAAATATAGGCGCTGTAGATTGAGTGCCTTGTTACTGCCAACAGTCGAGGCGGACGCGCCCGAACCTGTAAGGACACCCAGAAAATATACTGCGGATTTTTTACCCGCCGATATTTTTAACCGTGATAACACCAATTTGTATCTGCTAGGCTGACGCCACTGGGCGCGAGGAAAAATTATCGCGTGATAAAAATGTGTTCCTCTAGAAAATACCAGAGCGGGTCAATGATGCTTCTTTCTACATCACCAATGACCCCTCTCCTTTTTTATTCTTCCAAAATTTCATCTCCAATCCACCAAACACATCCGGGAAACCCACCGTGACGTTTGAGATGAAACTCGCTTAACGCTTCGGCGGAGGGGAGGGAATGAAAAAGAATTTGATTTACGATACTTTGTCTTAATAATATCCTAAAATTCCAGGTGCCCTTGAATTTTCGTCCGCGGAGTCAATGATACGATGAAGAGAAGCAACGCAGGAGATTCATTCAAGGACGCGAGGAGGGAGGAGTGAACTGCAAAATGGCGGAGAACGGGGTCCTGGCTGGCATATTTATCATCTTTAGCGCCCTTGGAGTCCCAGGTTATTATCCTCGAAGCACATTCCCACCACCTAGTTGCGCTACCCTCTGCCTGTAATAAAGAACTCCTCGGAGCATGAATTGTGGGGAAGGCCTCTGTCTTAATGGATACGCAAAATTGGCTTTGCCCTCGATTCCTGTTGCATGGTAGTTCCTTCGCCCCTTCAGTTCCTGAAAAATTATGAATGATTCGAAGGTTAAAGAATTCCGTTAATTGCCCTGTTGATGAGAAGGGAGTAGGAAAGTACAAGCGCCGTAGGAAAATCTGACTTTATTGCAATTAACGTAGCTCCGAAAAGTGGGGACGAGGCAAGTGACGAATTGGCGGCAGTTTCAATGTGCAGGAGGGAGGCATATCAAGCAAGATGTTGTTTGCTTGCGATGTGCAAAAATTTTGTTTTCATTAACTAGAAAAGCGCCATTAAAAAGCGTCACCTTAAGCTATTCAGCTACTACGGCGCAATACACACGAAATGAAAAATTTAAGATCGAGGATGAATCGGGAGACCATTACTTTCCCATAATGGTAAATGCCATTAATTTTCACTCGATCGCAAATTGGCTGCAGGGTTTTATGATACATCGATAAAGATCATTAGATCATGCCGCCCACCATTTTAATACATTCTACTATGCCGTATATCCTAAGCCCCCAAGTCAGACAATTATTTGCGATTTAGGAAACTTGAGCTCTACAGCCTCGTAAAATAACAAATAATAGGAAAATTTAATTGGTTTATATTTTACTTCCTTTAATTTTTTAATGTTTACGAGATTCCATTTTAAATATATTATGGAGCTAAGTCATGCCTCGCGAACCGCCAAGGGGGTGTGTGGCATGGGATGTTAGGTAATTGCTACTCTGTATATTCAGCCAAATGTGATACATTCATAATAAGAATGCTATAGCATATTATTTTTTAGCATTTCTGCTGAGAAGCATACCCTTGCTATTGTCCTGATTGCAAATAGTGCGAGGGAAGAATTGCGTATCTGCAAGCGTCCATGTTTTAGACAATATCCATTCATTTTATCCAAGTGGTATCGACATGATGCTGGCCCTTAATATTTTACCTTACAACTACAAGTGAACAAAATGATATTTTACCGATATTAGATGCACCATAAAATCACGGGTGAAGAGGATAAAGATTATTCAATGCAGTCCGGAAGAAGCGTGCCTGAAAATCAGTGTACACCTGATATTTCCTATTCATACATTCCCAATGCACCCAAGTATTCGCCGTTCGGCTTTTCACGATAAGGATACCCTCATGCCCTATGGAGCCCTATCTACCACCTCCCACCACAAGAACCTGCGGTGGCTTGAGGCTCAATTATGTACCCAACAAGTTTTTCTTATCACTAATGTAATCTTTATGAACCCAGTATTCCTCTCGGTGTGTCTAATCCGATTTTTTTTTACTTTGGATTTTACTCAGGGGTTTTATTCTCATGCTCTTTTTTCTTTATTTCTCAATTTCACAAGACCATTTAATTTTCTTTGCCAACATTCAACATAACGCCTCGAAATACTGTCGTATTATTCGGTAAAAACTTCACAATGATCCATTTATCTAATTTTAACAAACTGCATCCTTTTCCATCACAGTCACATTCGTTTTTCATTCAATTTCCGCCCACACGCACTAAGTGGAGGCCTCCTAACCAAGAGCTCCCTTCCCGCTTCGAAGAGTGCATTTGATGTCTGCTGGGCCTCTTTCACTTATCTGCTCTGACCAAAGCTTTATCTCTCTTGACATTCATGAAGTATAGAAAAATTGATGCATGCTTTCCACGGATCACAATAGAACTTTTCAATCTTTTAATGTTACCTTAATACCTCGTTTTATATGTTAAACAGAGAATAATTATTCAACATGCTTATCACTTGATTAATTTTATCTATCATTACTTTACTTCTTCATTGATTTCCTAGTATCAAGCTGACAAATTCTGGAGAAAGACATTCTTGCCTCGGCTCAATATTTCTCCCGCTGTTTCTTTCTTCTTGATGAATAAAAATTGGTTCTCTGAGAGGTTTCCTAATCTTTTCCCATTATCTTCATTATTCTAAATAGAAGTACTTTTGAATTCTACAGCCAACGTACAGGCATGCCCCTGCTGATTATGCCCCTGCTCTATTCTCTCTTCCTAATGCTCCGATTCCAGTCTTCTCAATTCGTTTGGGTCGCATCCAGTCTGGTAGTTGTCCTTAATTACGCTGCGTACAAAATATTTCCTTTCACTCCAAGGGCTACGATAACTTCTCCATTGATCTTATCTGCTTTGGGAGGCTGATTTTCCTTCATGTCACCACGAACTCACCCTCATACTTGGCCTTTAAATTACATCTGGATGTATAAGTATTGGACAGTTGAACTTCCAAGAAAATAATTTAGTACCAAATAACACATTATCCATAGCTACAAAATATTTACTTCTCATTCCGAGGAGTTGATATGAATATAAATGGACACAAATATGGTAATAAAAAGACAAGGTTAGAAACGTTATAGAGTAAGCAAAAGTATTACATTTGATTTAATGCACGCCGTATAAAGTTTTGTCTGCAGTTACTAACAGGGCGTCCTCTTTCAATGGTGGAGATTCTTCTAAACAAGGACACTTTTCCCATCCCCGAGTGCAAGGGGAGCGCTATGGGCGGGGCTAAAATATCGCGCCTGATGCACATCATATTAAATAATTGGATTATAATCACTGCCTAATTTTCTTTGAACGTGGGCCAATGAAGATTAAAACATGATTGCTAGGAATCATTTATTTTTTTACGTTTTATACTGCCCAGCTGTTTATCCCCACATCTTGAAATCCAGAGTGCCTTTCCTCCAACTAGATGAAAAATTGCATTGAGATAGTACTACAACGCATTACTACCCTCATTGGTGATGGGCAGCGCGGTTTCACGGTCTTCTCTCCAGGGACGCTGGAGCGGTAGACCCGTGTCTTGTCTGTATTCCGGCGGTGTACGCTCAGCGTTTCCATAGGCATTACAACAGCTGAGGTACAATTTACGTGTTCGATATGATAATACATTCTATGCATGGCAAAATACGTTGATTCGCTCGTATTTGTATGATTTCCCGATTAATAACCCACTTCAAGTTGCAAATGCAGAAATTGTTTGAATAGTTCCCTTGCCCACAGAATAATGCTGTTCTGTGGCACAAAATTAATCCATTTGATCATTTGATTTTTCCACTTAACCTTCCTCTTTATATTGAGACATTTTGGCATCAAATCGGACTAACCACGTACACAGAGATTCTTAAAACTCTCCATTCACTCTTTAAAAGTTCCGCACGAAGTTCCGATCCGAATTGGATCTTCGGAGAGAATGAGACGGCTGGCATGGGACACAGGCGCGCCTTCGATCCGTGGATAGTAAAAATCTGTTCGGATAAAAAATTATTAGTTTAGTGTGTATTTACCCCCTGCCACATACCCTAGCGGCGGCTTGCAGGGTACATATATAAAAAAATAAACTTAAAATTAAGCAGAGCTGAGCAAAAATTCAAAAATATGAAAGTGTTATGGTGAATTTCCATCGTTATCTAGCACAAACTTTTCACTCTTTAAATGTAAGCCTGCAATTCCACTCTGCAATTTTAAATTTCAAATGGCGGACAGCCTTGAAAGTGAGGCGTAGGGGAAATGCCCTTCTTTTGCGTCAATCCGTCGACGACGCATAGCGACTCGAAATACGGCAGGAGACGAGGGCATTGCCTCTCACGCCCGGCGTATCATCAGGTGTTAAGAGTGCTAAGGTCGCCGCACGCACGGCGACAAACAGCGTTGCTGTGGCTTCTGGGTCGGGGCGGGACCTGTTAAGGTGGAGGAGGAACGGGGGGGGACTGGGGAAGTAGCCAGACGATCTAAGTTGAGACTGATCCGCTGAGCCGAGTGACCACGCGGGGGAGGGCGGAAGGGAATCATGGGCAAGGCTGGCTTGGAGCAATATAAACCAGTCTTTAAAGGGGAACACGTTGAGCTTTAGGTCACTGCTGTCATAATGTAGAGGGGGGGGGGGATTAGACGACAGGCGTTCTATTAAACCGGGGTAAATTGGACGAAAAAACATATGCTCACTATATCTATCATTTTCAGGGCACAACTGTCTCACAAAGAGCGACGACGGCTGAACAACACGCCAAAGAAAACATTGTGAAATCACCAATTGGACATTTCCTCTCCAAATTAATTAAAGTCGGGTTGATCCCTCGGATTGAACTAATTCGCCAAATCGGCATAAAGGGCAATTGAAATATCAAAATAGAGAAAAACTTTTTATCCGTCGGTTCCTTTCGAAATAAAAATTGGGGATTGTCGACAATTATTGGCCATTATATTCGGCCTCGGAATACATGGGCTCGTGACAGTAACGGCGTCGGAGATTCTACGATATTCGATATTGGTTCCGCACAATACGTAGTAATGAAAACACGCCCATTTTTTGGTAACAAAAACAAGGATTGAGACTTCATAATCACGCTCCAAATTTTCACATTAAAAAGCAAATTCCAAGTCCCTAACAGAGCTAACTAACATTGTGTAAAACAATAGTGCACATTGAGTAAACCGGAACTAACGTACGCTATTTCTTTTAAGTGAAACACGATGTCATCAAATCAAGACGACATACCTATTGCTTTCCCCAATGGTTGATATTCGAGTAGAGTGATTCCTATAACGCTGTCTGTAATGAATAAAATAATGACTTTGCGAAATCAATACGCGGGCATGCTATTACTTTCAAAGGATCAAGGGGTAAAATATATAACTGTGTTTACTGTGTGTAGTCACATTGTAAAATGAGTATGCAATACAATATTTAGGGGGATCAAGATGGTGCGGCGGCTATCGTACTGGCTTCCCACCCAGAGGGCCCGGGTTAAAATCTCGGCGGTGTTGAATATTTTTGGTATCTCAATCCCTACTTGAGGTGCTTTCTGGAGGGCACTTCGAGTGAGTGTGCCGTCCGTCGGATGGGACGTAAAGGTGTGGACCCCTTGGCGCCTTTCGTAAAGAGTAGGCTAATGCCGACGCCGGGTTTCTCTCCACCCTTAATCCTGTCCATCCCTAATAGTGCAAATGACCTCAGCTGCCCGTCGCCTCCCCTGAATACTACTACTGCTATTTTTAAGGCACCTATTGTTTGAAATAACTCTATCGCTCTCTTTCAATTGACAAGTCACATGAAAAATCATCTGTACGCTCGTATTGAGGAGGCCATTCGTGACTAGATGAACAATCGAGTGGCGCTCAAATTTCTAAATGTCTTAGCGTTTGACAGAATATCGATTACTTAAATCCGGCTCGAGATGCGATAGATTTCAACAGGCATTAGGATAGCTGAGAAATCCGATGAGTGCCACTATGAGATGGATATTTCCAGCAAGGCGATACTCTCTCAGGGCCATGCAATCAGCCAAACGAAATCCTATTCATCCGGTGATCAATGCGGCGATCCATTGCAGCGAGGGAACGAATCGTTTCCTGCTGATCTCAAGTACCCTTTTCAAGGAATGGTGACCTTGGAACTGACATATTGAGTTAAGAGGGCAGAAATCTCCAAGCACTGCTAGCCCGTAGTCGCAACAGAGTGAATTGACACGGCGTGGTGCGTATGTATCATCTTATGGGACGAGTAAATTAAGACGTTTAGTAGAAATCATAAATAAGGCGCCTCGAACTTTAAGTATTTCATACAAAAGAGTAAAAAATATGTAATATCTACCTCCATAATTTTTGTCTTTATTAGTAAGTGTAAAAATCCTCCCATAGTGACAACATTTTCATAATAAAAAGTAAGGCAATTATCAAATGCAAGGGCAGCTTAAAATCATTCCCGACAAACAAGATTACCATGCAGGTGACAGGGCACTCTGCAATATGGTAAATTACGTAAGCATCGAAAAGATAACATGGCGCGGGGAAAGTACAGCCAGTTGTTCCACTTCAAGAGGTTTCTACGGGTTTCCCTCGCCCAGTTAGTTTTTTAATAACTGAGAACTTCTCGTTGGTACTTGGCTACGGCAGTACATTTAAGTTTTATTTTCTTGATGGTGTGCCAATTTGGCCTTCAAATGAATTCCTCTATCATTGTGAATAATTCCAAAACATATAGAAATAGATATATCGTACACAAACACACTCAAACACACCACAAAACGTGGCCTTGCAGACAGTTTACGCGCCACATACACGGAAAAGGTACACACAAAATAATCCACGATTCACTGTAAATATTTCGGTGGTCAGTTACGATCATCATCGGGGTGTGAGGAGTGGGTTATATTGTTTTAAGAATCCATTGCTTGCATTCAATCACACATGGTCACTCGGAAGAAGCCATCAAGTATGTTTAGCCTCCACAAGGCCAAGCCATTATTAACAGTAACCGACCGGTTAATCTCTCAAGATTTTGGGATCGAAATGCTTATTTAATTCTACCAACTAAGGCAGCAACAATTCCCTTCCCTTGACCAACTTATACACATGATTACGGTGACCAGTCAATAAGCGAATCACGAAGTTGAAAAGGAATAACTCGCTGAGTCGCAGTTATTAGTCAATCACCTTAACGGCACCCGTTAGAAATGTGACTGTGGTCACGTCAGGAGACCATTTGCGGATTGGGAAGGGGCAGTCGGATTCCCATAAATGATACATTTTCCCTCTTGGCTGAGGTCCTTTTTACCCATTGCCAAGTGTCGCCCTACCCGAATATGTAAGACTGCCCCAAGTTCCTACAGGTCATCATTCATGACGACGCCCACAGATGATGCACCACATAGAGGAGACGAGAAAACGACGTAAGGTATCGGTATATGAAATACAGAAGAACATCCTTTTCAGAGCACATGCTTACACCTAGGCGAATACGTAGCCATTTATCCGCGCAAGGTGAATATCAGTTGAATAGCCTAGAACTTCTGAACATTAAGACATGTCTTCCAGTATCAAGGCCAGCCAAGTCAAGAAAAATTCTTGCGACACTACATCGCAAACTCTTTTTTATGCATCAAAGGAGCGGCCGAGGTACGTTCAAATGGCGCCATCTATCGTTTATTCCATTTTACGAAAGTCTCTCGCCATAGTATGAAGTACTCCATGGAAATAAAAGAGAGAATTACAGTGATGGTAAATTGACCCCATTGACTCGTTGGCGTAAACATATCTGAGATGCAATTTTAAAATGTTCAAGGACCACATTCGAATTTAATGCCCCAAAATGGAATCCTAGAGATTAAACAAGTAAAACTATCTCGTGGCCCTTAGATAATGTTCTATCCTATTATTGACTAAGATAGGTACATTAAAGAATGACATGCCAACGAAAAAGCTTTTGGCGTGTACCAGAACATGCTTATTTACCCAATGATTAAGGTAGTATTTGGGATATACGTAGTAGCGGCAGGCTATTATTTTCGGCAATTAACCACACTGTGGATCAATAAAATTGCAAAATACGACCCACTGCGCATGATGATGATGCATACAAGCATAGAAAGCTTTGTACGGAATAAATGGCTTCATTAAATTAAAATTTCATTATTTCGCAATAGAATCGGTGATACTCGTTTAATTTGAATCAATGCCGTCCACCAAGAAAATAAACCGACCAATTTCTGCTTATTACTGACGATACAAAAACCAATTTTCAAGCCATGAAAACACCCATAACCACGGTGGGGGTACAAACTGGGACTAATTCCCCGAGTCATGGTGTTTTTTCTTAATTTACTTGAGCGCTGAATTCTTAAGAACTTTCGGAATAATTCTCTTTTCTTTAGTTTTATCCAAAATTAAGTATTTTAGTATTAGTAGAGCGATTTAAGCGTTATTACACAGTATTTTCAATGGTGTTTGTCGCAGTGATGAATTTATGCTTTTCATTCCACTCGTCCCATGCACTTTCGGATAAATACCAGGGGGACCCAACGAGGCGGGCTAGTCTGTTCCGTCGCCGGTCCGCGCCATCGCAAGACCGCTCCGACCTTCCCTACGCCGGTCGGCACCCTCGCGAGACCCGCGACTCCCTGCCTGATTCCCTGTGACTACCCTTGGGCTCCGAGCATCTGTGTTACAATTTAGTAAGTAGCAATAAATACGTCCAACCAAAGAGTGGTGGTTCTTCCTCCCTTAATGTCCCCGACGACAGCACAATGCCAGTCTTCCATTGATCCCAAAATTCCGACTCTTCACACTCCAGCGTTCCCAATTTCACAGAACCCCCACCGTACACAATCCCACGACCCCGAAATTCCCTTCGCAGGACTCTTGGGCCTCGTTCTTCAACTCCCTCCTAAAAAATCCAGGTAACCAAGGCCTCTCACACCATGCACCACATTTTGAGGCAGACCTATGTGTTATCTTTGTGTCGTGCAGATATTCATTGTTCTGGAAACCCCTAATGTTATTACATTTAATATTTACGCGACAACTATTTCAACCAAGACTTTCATGATGTTCGGTGTGAAATGATGAAAAATAATAAGTGAATGGGCTTGTGCAGACTTTGAAACCCGTAAGCGTGATCAAACGTCACCCGCTTGCTAGGAGATTGGCAATTGGAGTGATAAATGATTTGGAATCAAACGTTACGTGAATGCTTTCATTTTTATACTGACGGACCCGCATATCGGCGACCGACAGGGTTGAACGAGACATTTTATTGAAAGGTTGTGGAAAAATGATCACTTAAGTGCTCATGTTATGACTAATCCGTACATATAACGCAATGACAACAGAACGAACACTTTTCGTGGAAAAAATGCCCCCATCCCCATGCGCTTGATGGGAGAATATCGCTCGCAAAGTCGCAGTTTTCGCTTTAATTTTGCTGCGAGGTCGAGCGGAGATAAAGAATGTTCCCCTCCACCCGATCCTTCTTCCTTCCATGGCTCCCTCCGCCGTGCGTGGGAAGCCACGCCGACCCACACACCACCGTTCGCCACGACACGCTGCTTATTTACGAAACATGCCAACGACCATCTCCTTACTTAGTCGAGGGCGTATTGTTACAAACCCTGGCACACGCGGGAATGCCTTTTTCATCCGGTTCGCATTCCTTGTCTGACAGCCTCCAGCGCTAGGTGCGCTCAAGCATTTAGGGATTTGGAGCATGTGAACAAGACGGCTTCTGTCCACCATCCCCATGGTCCCTCCTCCCCTCTCAACCCATCTTGCCTTCATATAATCTACCGCCCACTTAAAGAACCTCACCGCTGGCTATATGCTGCGCGCAAACTAATACCTCCTTTGCCCATATGTGACAGGAACGCACCTCCAGGGCGACGAAGGTCACAAAAAACGGAACTTCTTGGGATTTAAGGTGGACCGAGCGATCCCTCGGGAAGGCCCAACTGGTGCCGCTGAGCTCTTACATCGCTCGAGTCAGAGCCGTGGAAGCAATTAACATACCTCGGATTACTTCCCGAAGGATCCTCTGAGAGCCAGGTCGAAAATCGCCGGGTCGAGAGCCCGAGGGAACTATGATATCAAGGTCAAACACGATGAACGGACCAGAATTCGTGAAGCACGGATGAATGACTTCAGCGGCAACCGCTATAAAGATTTTCATTCCTAAGGATCCTTCTTTACGCCCACTGGAACTACTTTGACAGTTCCATATCAGTAATGAGATTTACGCTGGGTCCTGTAACTTTGGTGGTCCATCGCACGCACCCTTCGAAGTACCCCGATTGAGAACGGAACACAGAATTAAGCGTCACAGCCACCACCCTTTGCAGAGAATGAATGTCAAAATGCTTGTCATTTAAATGAATTCCAATGACAGAGAAAACAGATTTCACGCTTCTGGCGAACACATTAGGCACATCTTGACAAGTGAGATACAATGTTAATCTTATGTAACTCGAGAGCACACTCATCAAATTGAATTTTCCCCACCGTATACCTCATTGAGCATTTCCTCAGCTGTTTTTCCTCCAAACGAAGCCTAGTTGTGCGCCAAGCAGTCAATACAATTGCAGATCCTGAGTTTTCAAACAGCATAAGTCTTAACAGTTTCGCTGCTATCTGTGCAATTGAAGGAATAGAAACCACCCACATTTCCTAGAAATTCTTCGGCGAATTAAGCTATACTGTTCCTTCTTTAATTGAAATCATTTCTATTCTAAATTAAAAATAAAAATTCTGAAATTAATCATTCATCTAATTACATAGTGCCTTGGAAATCACCACTAGGGTGTGCGGCAGGGGGTGATTCACATCAGGCATGCATCATCAAATATTCAGGTTTTTCTAATTTTTATTATATATGTGGGTCGCGGTAGTCCAGGGTTGGACTACTGATCGGAGGGCCCGGTTTCGATTCCTAGGCCAGGTTCTCTGGACACCTACAGCTCCACCCAAGCCATGTGATTTTTCGGTTACCAGACCTCCCTGGGAAACCAAAGCCGGCACAGGGAAAGGATGTGGCCCCCCAACTCTGATGCGTGAATTTCAAACGCCATCGGGCTTAGTACTAGCTAAAATCTACCATCACCTACCAAACGGACCTTCGGGTTGATTACTGTGTTAATGGCTTATATATACAAACATATACACATATATAATTCAAATAATGTACAAAGAAAAGATGAATATGGGTACATGCACTACAGTATCGACGTGAGCTTTATTTCTCGATGTATACGAAAAGAGCCGTAGGTAAACAATACACGCACATTTCACAGATTCAAGCGAGATGTAGTGGAAGTTTGTCATTACGAGAAAAACAAATTTTGCACTTTTCCACAAGTTTATTGGTAACGTACAACGCGTTTCGGTTCAGAGAACCATCATCAGGTACTATCCCCTTCGCGCGGTCAGATACAGTTATTCGGATTCTTTATCATTCCTGGGGAAAATGACAATTTAAAACTATCAATTCAACATTTAATCTCTCTAATTTTATTGACATGAAGCAAGTCGGAACAAAGAAACATACGTATGCAGGAGTCACTAAAAGAAGGCAGGTCACTAAAAGAAGACATCAACGCAATGTCAACGAGTAAACCCACTGGATTACTTAGGATGTCGGAAGATTTTTTATTATATTTTTAGAAACCGTAAATCAGTAAGTAGAGCCATTGCCGATATTTGTCTCCTTGGATTAGCATACCCTCATTTTTCTAAATATTTCTAATCCCTTACGTGCGTAAGGATGTGGAGAACGACAGTTCTTTGGTAATTCACAGATGAATCTCGCAAATAAAAATAAAACACCAATTAGGATTATCGGCGTAAGATCGCTTAAAAGCAAGGCAGTTTTCATGATCTCAAATAGGTATTTCTACATTAGCCGTCCCGAGAGCTAAGACTGATTATTCCCCATCTTGAATGATGCACTTAGAATTTTCACAGTGGTCACCATTTAAAAAATGTAGGTGACCACAAGATTATACTGACAAGAATTCATCAGGTCAAAATAAGTTTGGCATATTCCATAAGCTGGATAAGATGAAAAAATGTCATAGGCTGGATCCGAAGCAACGAATTCTGTTTCCGCGGGCGGCTTTGTCAAAGCGACTAAGTCCTGAGTGTTTATTTACGCCTCTACAGCGGCAGAGGGGTTTCCAAAACATCCGCAGCGCGAAGATCGCACCCTTAAGTAACTAACCGCAAACCGTACACAGGTGCACCATTGAGGAAAATTCGACGCCATGGAGAAAAATCCCAACAACACGACATATTTCGAATTACATGAAGAGATGACTCCCCCGATTTATTTGCTTACCAGATATGAGACATTTTGTACTTTTACTATTTTGATGGGTTTCGCCAGCGTTGTTTTCGATGAATCCTCTTAATTATGAAGCTATTCACTTCCCCGACAGCCATTTATATCACTTGACAGGTCTGGGGTTCGACCGCAATGGAAGAAAATACAAGTCAGAAGCATTTCTCTCATAACTCGATTTGCAGCGCTCCACAACGAACAATGCCGCAACTTGTGTCATCGGGCATTCCACATTTAGACTAGCAGACTACCAGTGAAACGCGTTCGACCCTGGGTACAGTACATGAAAGTATGTGAATATCTCCAAGCAATCATTCGTGCTAAGCACAAGTAATGTTTTATCAACGCTTTGATTATTATTGAAACCGTTTTGTGTGAGGCAATATTATCGCTGATATATTTTAGGATGTTAATTATTGAACTATTCAACATAAATGCGGGAAAATATCAGCGTACAACTATGCCAGTTACGAACGCACATACGATCTATGTATTCTTAATTAATAATGCAAATTAACTTAAAATACTAGGTCTAAGTTTGCATTCCAATAGTTCACGTAGTTAAAGAGTACAAAAACTACTACACCAACTCCAGACACATTCATACACGGTCATACATAGTACCCTCCATGCCACCGCTAAGGTGTGCGGCAGGAGGTGGTTATACACCAGAGTGCTTTTGACGCAAAGTATTATCCCCCCTATTGTAAGAGTATCCAGAGTTCCATTACGCACATCATAGAATAATAATTTACAACCATAACATCCACAGTATAGACAGATAAGGTTCGAACTAGGTCTCGAGATTTAGGCAAAGGAAAACAGTTAAAGCTCTTATGACCGCAATATTACAGGTTGCGATTTAAAACACGGTGATCAGGCTTCCTAAAATGAGGAATTGAAACAGATTAAGATTCATAAATTAATCATGGAAGGAAGACGACGAAATATTCATACTCCCCTCATGTTCAGTAGCTTTCAAGGATTTACGAGAAGTAAGATGTGTAGGCAGTGAGGAAGGAATGGGTCTGGCTGGCGATTAAATTAGCCGCGATGATCCCACCCATCCGACGCCAAAAAACAAGTTCGAAGAAAACACTAAACAACGTATTCCATCAGCTATGGAATTCCATAGCAGAAACAATGAATGATCAATATATATACCGTTCCATTGGTTGAGTCGAGAGGCAGGTGGGCCGCACAATTCCCACCCCCTCCAACCACAAAACCCCCCTTGATGCTCTCCACCTGCCCGGGATCCTTGAAAGAATAATGGTCCCGGGCAATCCACCCGGAGATGGTTCCGAGTGGGTGTCGGAGGTTGAGGTGTGGGACGCACATGCCCGGGAGGGTGGGTGGTGAGGAGGCTCTCGGCTCTTGTGGACGTGTAGGGAGAGGGATGTACACGTATTGAGGGGAAGGGGAGAGTGAGTACCGGGGCGGAGGAGTAGGAGGATGAAATACAGCCAAGGGAAGAACAAGGGCGAGAGCAACCCGCCTCACCTTGCGTCTGTTGCGCCGTTGGGCACTGCGCACGGCTTACCCCGCCACCCCTCCCTCCTTCCGCCTCCATTCCCCTCCCTCCCTCACACAATATCCCTCTCTCCCGCCTCCTTCCGTCCTGCTCCTCCGCCTTCCCTCCCTCCCTCCTCCTCTCCTCGAGACTCACCCTCCTCCGCACCCCACACCACCGCCCTTTTACCGCATGTTATGTAACGCCGCAATCGAATGGACGCACGGGAAAGACCACGGCCGTCGCCGCCGCCTCAACCTCCTCCCGAGCTGCTGCGCGCTCGCTTGGGCGATTCCCCGGCGCGGGGTTGAGTGACAAGAACGGACCGTGACAACTCCCTTTCGGCGCAAACGCTTTCGCCGCAAGAAAATGCGTTAACCGCAAGAGGGGGACGCGGAGACGAGTGAAGCGAGTGCTGGGCAGGAGGGTGGGAAAGCAAGGGATGGGGGGATGAAATGCGTCACCTATACACGGCCTCTCTCGTGGCGTTGCGAGGGGGAGAGAATGATTTCCATTTCTTCTCCGGGTTGAACCCAGTGTCCAGGCGGTGGGGACGAAGAAGGCTGGGCAGAGTAGTGGGTGGGGTGGTGGGAGGGCTGACGAAGGGGAGGGGGCCGATGCGAGGGAATTCGGGGCGCGGGATTGATTCCAGAGGGATGGAGGTGGCGGCGGACTGGGGGATGGAAGGGGTTGGTTGTTACGTAAACTCAACCCTCCCCACCAAGATCCCTTGACGGACGTCGCATTCACGCGCACAATGTCCCTTCACTCCCTTCCCTCGCCTTAACTTCCCCTTCACCAATCCGGGGTGGTTGTCTAACTATAATCAGCGATCCGTGGATGAACACGTCGAATGTGAGAGAGTCACCACGGTCCGGGAATCTTTGAATTCCCTCGACTTTCCCACGGCAGGATTTCAAAATTTCGGCGATGAAAGGTTCGAAGACAGAACTTTCTTTGAGAGGTTTTTTTACTATGTACTTGTAAGAAAATTATGTTTAATTATAGAAAAAATATTTCCTTTTGGAAATTTAAACAATAATACAAGAAAGAAATAATGAGAGAATGAAGTACCAGCATCACTAATTTGCAGATTCATACACTACGCTGATCAAGCGATCTCAGATCGGTCTAGTCAAGTCAGATCGATTTGGTAAGCCAAGCGAACTTATTCAGATCGGTCTGGAAGCGAGCCGAGTCAGCCCGCTTTGAGAGGAGCCTATCTGAGATTTCAGATCGGCCAGGAGAGAGTGTTTTAATGGGAGCTCGAAGCGATCTTTCGGGTGCAGTCGTGGAATTCGTTTTTCCTTTGTCATCGGACGAAACAAAAATAATCATATCAGCGTACGAAACGCGTGCGTAGTCACTTAAAAAGCGAATATCGCTGAAAATAGTGGTAGTGGTTTGTATGGGAGGCGACCGACAGCGAAGGCCATTTGCGCCATTCGGGTTGGATGGGAAAGGAAGGGTGGAGAGAAACCCGGCGTCGGAATTAGCTACTCTTGTCGAAAGGCGTCCACAGTTTAACATTCCATTCGACGGACGTCATACTCACTCCAAGTGCTCTCCACAAAGCACCTCAAATAGGGATCGGGGTACTACTGAAAAATGCGAATATCGTTGAAAACAGTACTTGCTAATATATCAACGGGATGTTATTACTGACCTGAGATCAATAAAAACAGGGGTTTCACTAAATAACTTTGCAGTTTCCACATAAAATAATTGATTTATTTTCAACTAGTTTCGCTACACTGTAGCATCTTCAGGAACGTACTATGCTAGAAGATGAAGATGCTACAGTGTAGCGAAACTAGTTGAAAATAAATCAATTATTTTATGTGGAAACTGCAAAGTCATTTAGTGAAACCCCTGTTCGCAATGGATTTCCATAAAGTCTCGGCCTCAACCATCAATCACATCACTGAGATCAATAGGCAAACGGAGCGATTGATATATTCAACGAGATTCTTCCCTCTACGCACTGATATCAAGGATTCGTAACCTATGTGCTACAGCCAAGGTACTGGTACCAAATTTCCTCGCCCTAGGTACTAAACCGTGGTAAATTAATTGCAATGCTTTTACACTGCAGGTGGATTAGCGCTAAAAATGTGGCGACTTCTTGATCATATTTTCTTCTAAATTAATCCACAATCATGCCCTACGAATCACTATCTTCCCCCGTTCGTCATGCTAAACTAAATTGGTGGCCAAGGGTGACAAATAAGTGATTTTAAGTCTTGCACAGACACAGTCATGAATCCCTTTTCCCCTCGCACACTTCGCTACCACGGCGCGAACAGGGAATACGGTAACACGTTAAAACACTTCAGGAATTTTCCCTTCGTTTTTGCGCAGATGGTGTCCCCACATCCCCAGCCACACAATTTGGCGGAGTATTGACGCTGAACATTGAAAAAAATGAAGGAATAAATTTAGATTTCAAGGAGAACTCCTGCAAATGTTTTCACAAAAGAAAATAATTTTTGAAAAATATTTCACGGCCTAGTATCATCCAACCTGTTCAACTTCAAACGAGATTCTTGCAGGCGAAACCTATCTAAACGCTTCCCAAACAACCTTTAACTTCCTGGAAGGAATGAAGAAATGATACCTGCGGGGCCTTTTAGAGAGTCAACGCAGAATTATAACACTTCAGATAGTTAAAAATGCACAGCTAAATAATTATTTGTAACATTCAATTTCAATACATCATAATGTCATAGTATTACTGCGGATTAAGACGGCTTTCCTTTTTTTCGTTAGGGATAAATTTCTCTGTCATTTTCTCACCATCAAGACTCTCCACGCAGTTTGATTGATTGATATTTGCCACTTTTTTTGCCAAAATCAGAATTTCTAATATTTGCAAGTCAATGGTCCCTTATAAACCATCAGGAACGTATTTGCAAGTCAATGGTCCCTTATAAACCATCAGGAACGTAACATTTTTTAACTCATGCAATACGGTGTAAGTACAAGTAATGCGTTATGGCTTTATATTGTCATGAGAAAGCTAAAACAGGAACGTATTACAACTTGTGGCTCTGCGAAACGGGCACCTGGAGTCAAAAAAGTTTAAATGGAATCCAAGACTGAAAGTGGAATATTTCCAAGCCCCGAGAACAAGAGGTCTGGCGACGGCTCCGTGCTGTTGTTCAAATCCGATGAGTTCAGCGCTTTTGAAAACAGTCGATACATATTCACGAACATTCGCGGTCAATAAACTGTGTCATACATGTATGATGATAAGTCATTTATGGCCATTAAAAAGGGCCAAATAAAATTTCATGCTACCAGTTGAATTAGTGAGGAAATAAATACCCGTGTATAACTTGGAATAATCTCCATAGGTAGTTATCCCATTAAAGGTTGACTTCCGACAAACCCGAAAAATTATTATAATTTGCAAGTATTTCCCAAGGCATTCTTCTTATTTGACCAACGTTTTCTTCTTCAGGTCTACGAGTCAGGTATATTCGTACTTACTACCGGGCTTCATGGCATCCAGAAGGTATATTCTCTTTCGATCTCTCCCCCTCTTTCCTAATATTCTCCCTTCTATCACGGCCTTCAGCATTGTACGCTCAGTATCTCGTCCAGCCAGAGATTTCTCTCCTGGCATCTAGCTCTCCACCGGCACCATTTTTTCTGACTTCGTTGGTCCTCATCCGACCAGCTTATTTTCTCTCTAACCATGTCCTCTCGAATGCCCTTCCATCTTCGCTCAACCTCTTTCCCTTAAAAACAAAGTTTTATTTATCCTTGCAGCGAGACGCTACATACTAAAATTTTTATGAATCTTATCTTAACACCTTAACTTGCAACCTTTTCACCAGCTCACTCCTCTTTACAAGTACTACTTTTAATATAGTAATTCTCCTGATCTAGGAATTCAGGCAGATTGGCATAGTATGAAGGTTATTTTAAGTAGTAAAATCGTTCGTCGTCCCACAAGTACCAATTAAAATTCCCAAAGTGGATGAGGTATTATACGCTTTATCGCATTATGGTCCAACGATTTAGTACTTGCGTTATTTTTCGCCTATCAAGTATTTCATCATTTATGCAGACATGAAACAGCTGTAATGATTCATTAAAGAATGCGAGAATTCGTGTCACGTGCCTTCGCAAGAACGGCGTGTATATAAAGAGGCTTTGCTGCACTTTGCAGCACTGGTGCTTTTAATTATTCAGGCTACGGCGCACGCGTTATATTCTCAAAAAAATTATCCTTTTCAAGAACTTCGGAAAGCTTACTGGAGGTATCTGATTATTAATATCAACGACACTCACTGGGTTGGGAGTTGACCTTTAGAGATTTAATAAAGGAAGGGAGCCGAAGAGTTATTTTTGAAGTAACCCATCAGCGAGAAAAAAGGCTAAAGAGGCTCATGCTAATAGAATAGATAACCTTGCCGAACACGCTTAATCCACTGAAACAGGTATTTAAAAATACTTTTAATGCGTGAGGGGAAAATCTGTTCGCGAATAACATGTAAATCATTTTGATTTGTGCCAGAGACGATTATAGATTGGCCGAGAATAATGGAATCGTTACAAAAATCAAGTATCATAAGATTTGGCGAGGAACAGATTTTTATCGGGGAACAGAATTAAAAAAACATTATATACCTAAACGAGACATCGCATTTCATTATGAATATATCTGCCAAGAGATTGAAGATAAGGAAATTCCAGATGGAAATTTTATGAGGGTAACCCAATGCAAATGTAGCAAAGAAGAATTTCAAGGCTATCTGGTCATATACATGTAATTACCAAGTTCAAGGTGGACGCTACACGAAAAGGCAAGTTTAACACAAACAAGAGTCCCTTATGAATGGTAATTCATTGCGTTCTACTAATTAGATCTCCTCAGGGAATCAAACACATGATCGCGGAAGATAAGGAATGTATTATCAACGCTCTGTCGAGATATTACTCTCAGTCAAAATCGCACTAACACATCCTCTTGGAAATACACCATGCCCCAAAATTTGGGCGGAACCCATAAAACTCACCTATGTGGCTTGAGAAAATTCAATTTCGTATGAGTAAAGTGTACACGACAGCAGAGAGCGCGAGAAGCATGTTGGAGAGCCACTGTTCGATGTCACTCCACCGTTATTCTGATAGATATACCCCATTACTTACTAATGCCAAACTTCACCGTTTTTCTACCAATATCAATAAACTAGGGAATCTAAAAAAGGTGAGCTATAACCAATGTTTACAAAATGCATTTGATAAGCGTGTACCATACGTTTCATCCACCTCGGAAAAAGTTTGACATAGTTGTAACTCACATAGTTCCTCCAATTACGAGTATTCTTATTCGTCTCAATACTATGAAGAGAGCAATACTATAATTAACGGAATATTAGCGGATTTCTCATGCATTAAAACTCATCGGTATAATGCCGTTGAAGAGGCCATGTTGAATCTGCCGAAAAAAACTGATTAATACAAATCCTTTACCTCACATAAAACTCAGCAAGTAAGGAAACAGCCCGTGGGCACCAAACGCTTATACAAAACAAGGTCTAGCCGGTCTAAAAAACCACAAACACATGATTTGATTTCCATATAACTTGGTCTCTCCTTCAAAAAAACCAGTGGATAAGTTTTCCCCTTGAACTGCCCTCCTTAACCCCCGCTCTCCAATCACCACTACCTTTTGTCATTCTTACTGCATAACAATTTCAAGTCATAAGATTTCATTTAAATCTAGAAGTCCGATATAAACTCTATATTTAACCTCACGTGTCATAATTAGAGGAAAAAATGATTACATAGCCTATAAGGTCAAGATAGAGCGAAACATAATATCCTTTCCATTAAGTGGGATTAACTACTTCCCGATCATTAATGTCGTGGTTCGCGGATAACGTCCACAAAAATGTTTCCTTGAAAAATATAGCTACTAGAGTACGACTGATTGGCACAAGATAGTTGCAATTTATTTCCTTAGTTGACATTGATTGAGTATTCTCGCTGGGTATGGAAAACAATGGCCACACGACAGCTTCACTTATCATTAAATTCCACCATATAGGCACAGTTATCCACCCGATAGTCGCTTTGATAGGTGAGGCTTGAGTTCACCCAATACTAAGCCCAGGGCCTCGGGAAATTCACACATTAGAGTAGGGGGGCCGTTGGTTTCCCTGTACCTGGTTTACCCGGAAATCGGGTAACCTAACACGGTTGGTGACCTAACACCCCCCGCCACACGCCCTTGCGGCGGCTTGCGGGGTATTATGTAGATGTAGATGTAACAAAAAATCATACAGCTTGGGTGAAGTTGAGGGTACCCAGTGGTGTCCTCGGAAATCGATCCCGAGTCCTCCGGCCAGTAGGCCAGCGTTCTACCATCATGCCTAACACGTCCCTGTACAATTCTCAACACTGACATTACAAATAAAATAAAATTCGATTTTCGCCTGAGCCGTTATTCCTACATGGGATAAAAAAAAGCCATTCACAGCTTATTACGCAGCTTCCATCAGTTCAAAATGTTACGAATAAATACTAACTAAGCAGTTTGAACCTCCTGTAGTACATTGTTAAAGGTCGAATATTAATGAGGATGGCAGTCTATCTGCCATCCCCGCACCATCTCCATCCCCTTCAGCAAGAGCTGAAGGGGATCGAGATGGTGCGGGGGCTAACGTACTGACTTCCCACCCAGAGGGCCCGGGTTTAAATCCCGGCGATGTTGAATATTTTTCAGAGGTATCTCGATCCCTACATGGGGTGCTTTGTGGAGGACACTTTGATTGAGTACGCCGTCCGTCGGATGGGACGTTAAGCTCCGGACCCCTTGGCGCCTTTCGTAAAGAGTAGGCTAATGCCGACGCCGGGTTTCTCTTCACCCTTCATCCTTTCCTGTCCATCCCCTACGGCGCAAATGACCTCAGCTGTCGGTCGCCTCCCCTAGATACTACTACTACCAAAAGCTGAAATAAAGAAGCGTAATTGAAATTGGAAACATGCTATCAATCCGCAAGTGTCACAGAAAACCGCGTGTCACGAATACGCATAATGTTATGTACCCCGTTACCTACCTATGCGACTGTTTAAAAATATCAACAATATCGATAACTTTGGTCACTTGAGCGATTCACATTCGCTGCCATATATGACGAACTCTTTTCTTGGGATCTAATGAGGGAGGCCTTGAGTTTTAGCATTCCCACTCCGAGAATGAGAATGCACTTATGAACGCCGTAGTAAATCAACTGCGCTATGCGTGGAAATAAGATTACGTAAACCAATGAAAATACAGATGATCCCGTCCACCAGCCCATTCCTTACAATTACGCCTTGAAGTTGAAACACGTGTCTTGCTTATAAATGCACAGATTGACAGTACCATTAGTGTCTTCATTAATTCTCGAAGGCGCAGGTTACGCACGATTGGGGCTAATGTCTCAAAAGAGAAGTGGCCGACTACCCACGATACCTTATAAAGGTCGAGGCACTGTTGCGGTCGAAAGAATGAAGTTCGCAATGCGGAAAAGTCAAGAGCTCGTAAAATCCGAGGCGTGCACACGGCTCAAGTGGCCATTGATTTCACGGAAATTTACGACCACAGCTGAGTTTGAGACCTTTAAAAGAGTCCAGAAAACGAGAGAGATGAAAGAGAGGAAGCAAATACATGGGAGAGAGTTATCATTCATATTCAAACGAATGAAAGCCACGGGGAAATTATCCAGTTGGTCGTCCTTAAACGCGCCGCGAAAACGCATGAGGGAACGTAAAGCATGCATCATTTCATTTTTGAAAAAGCAAGTTCCCATTCCGGAAAAGATAAAATGACATACCGTCAAAGAAAAACCTTTACGGAAGGCCTTTATTTGTCCATTCCATTTACGATTGCACTGGACTGATTGTGATTTAATTGAATGCAACGATATCGGCTGCGCCAACAGTTGAAAGAAAATAAAATAAAGATAAACTTTCAGCAAAGATGGCATGACCTACTCCAATCCACATATACAGGTAGACGAAATCATTAGAACTTCCTCCACAGAGCATTTCCACTCAAGATTTCAATAACCTCGGTTCGTCACAAAAACTGTAATCTAAAAGTAGGCCAATTAAAAATCTACAGACGCACGGCGTGCAACCAGTACTGCGATCCAAATCTCGGCACGATAAGTCACAAGAATTCGTACAAAACGTACACTCATCAACACCGACCTGGAGGGAAAATCTTTTCAACATTTCCATTAGCGCATTAAATTCATTCGATATAATTCAGCAACTATTCTCATTATTGAAAAAGTGAGACAAATGTTTCACGGGTCTTTCAAGATTTGCAAAGACATTCATCCCGAGCAAAAATTTCCTCTTTCTCATTATTGAATAGGTGAGACAAATTTTTCACGGGTCTTTCAAGATTTGCAAAGACATTAGCATTCATCCAGAGCAAAAATTTCCTCTTAACTCATTTAACAACCGGCTTCGAGAGATTTTTGGGCGCAGGGATAAAAATAAACCAAGGGGTGCACGTCACGGGTGGTTTGTTGTTGAGAGAACAGGAAAGGACGGTTTTAACTATTGGGGAAGGTTTAATCTGGGAGGTTGAAAAGATTAAAATATCCCGATGCAAGCTAATTGCAGGGTCCTTTGTGGGATTGGCGTGGCTGTTAATGGGAGGGAGGATATGATAGATACTTTATGACAGTAATCAAAACTTTCGCCGTGGGAAGCTGCGTGTCCGGGAACAGGGAGGGAGGCTGGCGGGGACGATGGGGAGGGGGTTACAGAATGCTGTACATTCCAAATGGAAGAAAGAAAGATTTGCTTGAGAAATGTATCCCTCAGAAGATATCAACCTACTCGCATACATGCTCCCGAAATATCAGATTATTTTTACGGATTTGCTCCTAACATTAAACCGGAAATGCCGTTTACCGTCTGAATGTACTAACTTTGACAGATGCGGTGATTTTTCAACATTAGACTCTTGTGAGTCGCTAAGATGACAATTATCGGGACATTAGTTCCTATAGCAGGTACACCTGTCAAATTGCCTGTATACTGCCGCTCATAATCAGGAAGTAATTCCGCGTATGTTTAACAAATGTAGCAATTTAATTCACTTAGCCTGGTGCCCGCCGGGTCATCATGGAGTACGCGCTCACCTCTTTCGCGTGCTGTGTCTTTTAATCACACAAAACACTCAATTCAATGCAGATACATGCCATGAATGAAGTCCGTCAATGTCAGTAGGAGTCTGTCAGGTCCTGTGGTCCCAAGGTTCTCAAGAATCAGTTTTTAAGTAGCTTGAACGACTAATTTAATTTATCTTGGTCAACACTGCTTCAATTAGCTTCATATAACAGACGAATATCGTGCTAATGACCTCATTCGTCGAGGAACCCATTTATTAATTCCACTATTTTAACAAATATTTGCACCCATCGAATGATATAGAATTATGCGTAGTTCCAAATATCCCACGTCATTCCGGGATCGAAAGTAGAAAGAGGGAGCATGAAGAGTATCTTCAAGAGAAGAGCGCTTTCCGTGTGTAGGAAAAATTACCAGCCAATTAGCTCAAAACAGGAAGAGTGATTTAAGAAATGTCTATTTTTTCACAAATTGCCTCTTTCGACATTATATAACCAATGAAACGGGGTGGTATAACAATGTAACAAGTTAGGTAACGCTTGCATTTTCTCATGAGTTTTTTTCTCTTTCGAATTCTCACTCGCCACTGCTTTCCTCGTATATTACGTAACAGGAGAGTACTCAAAAATCAATGATGTCCTAACTTCACTGACAATGAAATGCATTCAAGGAAATATCTCTCCTCAGGGAACACTGGAGTAGGGAGATAAATAAAAAAATCAAACGAATATATTAAACTGTCATATGGAATCGGAGCTGAGTTTTCGAAGAGCCAGCACACCCGCGAATTTGAGGAATCCACGGAACATGGCGCATCTCAAATACATTAGATAAACAACCTTTTTACCACGCATTCACGCTCCGTCGTGGGAAAGAAACCATTATAGGGGACACGAGAGAGATAAAATTTATCCTTCTCGGAGCCGCGGAGAGTAATACGTGCTACGCAAGGTCGCGAGGTGAGTGGGAGGGAGTAATGTGGTGGGTTGGATTTCAGACTTCTTCTCCACAGTTGACGGAGAGAATGAAACGAGGGCAGAGCGAAAATGTATTTTTATTCGTATATGCTGAAAGCTTCGCACACTGAATGCATAGGCACGCCCTCTCATGGAGATTCAAGTCGCAAATTCACAGCCGATCCTGAGGATCAGAATGACTGGCGGCCTCCACGAGGTACTCCGATTCGGGAAGAATCTTATGAATGAACACGAAAAGCGTCAAAGCATTGTTTTAAACCTTGGACTGGACGAAACTTAGAAACACGAAAGTCCCTCATTTTATATAAATAATTATATAATTACAAATCATTTGAGCTTGACGATGGTACCGTAGGAAATTATCCTAGCGCCGTATCACATTGGAAGGTGGAACTACAGGGAGAAGTGAGGGGAAATTCACAGCAGAGCTGATCAATATGAAGAATATACTTTCCCTCGCACAATTCAAAATAAGAGCAGTACGAAACATATCTTTCCACAAAATGAACTTCTCAAATGCCATCATTCACCAATCATGATTCATTCATTCATTCTGTTCAAGGGTTGGTGACCTACTCCCAGACCTACGCCCTCGTGGTGACACTCGCAGGGCTTGACGTCGACAGAGAATTCACAGTCCGCTCCTATTCACTCCGAAAGTAATATTTTGTGATCTTATTTTTTCACTTCTGGCGCTATATACTACATCTTTTCTATACAACTCAAGAACACTAATGGACCACAGAATACTATCAATTATTATTATTTTTGGATTAATAGCCAAGATTCAT
Source organism: Hetaerina americana (assembly GCF_022747635.1). Classification (NCBI taxonomy): domain Eukaryota; kingdom Metazoa; phylum Arthropoda; class Insecta; order Odonata; family Calopterygidae; genus Hetaerina; species Hetaerina americana. Next base: position 16,652,775 of record NW_027286985.1, read on the forward strand.
CATCGTAATACGTACCAATAAAACTTGCAAATCATTAATTTAAAGGAACCTCATGCACCAAGACGATTGAGAAACACAAATTTACCCGTCAGCAGCCAAGGAATTACCTTTACGTTTAAACCGAGGAGGTAAATGTTCTGGAGTGTCATCTCTTTTTTCATTTAATGTTTCAATCTACTGAGCCCTAAGTACATACTTGTACAGAAGGAAATCGTCAATATTTGGGTAATATATATCTTCCCGGTACTTGTGCACAAATCTGAGAGAAACTAGCAGGCAATGATTCCCAATCAATGGATTCAATGTAGGCGGTTCGAGACCTCTAATGCCTGTAGCAAAGTATATCTTCAATAGAATATCATTTACAGAAAATTTTCACACTTGAACTTGACATGATAGTTTTCCCGCGATTCTTTCCTGAATAGATAATATAAAACAATTGATCACATGGACGATACTGATACCCTCCCAGAAGAATATTATACAAAATATATTTGAAGTACGTTTCCGTGGTACTTGGTTGGTTCTTGTTTCATCTATGAAAGCAAACTTCAGGTTGGAGACCGAATTGTCTGACGTGGGAAATCAATGAAAACAATGATAATTACCTCTAAGGCACAACGATAATGGGCATCGATCAAGGCCAGATGATAGGGGAGTAAGATCTATTCTGGCCTCGAAGAGAATTTCTTTATCAACAACGCAGAAGAAGATAAACATGAGCCAACGACTTGAGATATGTGCGCACAAATCTCAATTCGTGCGAATTTCGTTCGTAAATAGATTAATTTGCCAGTGATTATGTATTTTTGTATCGCAAGTACAACGGTCTACCCGCAATATATTGTTCCGCGATTGATTTCTAGCCAAATACCAACTGGCCGAAATTAACTGTCATTTTAATCACCTTCAAACATTGAGCATTACTCATTCATCAGATGTACAATAGTCACAGGCCTTGTATGGGCTGCGCAACGAATATAGCTTTCTAACTGCGATTAACTTCCTCTTGCAGGCAGGATGGAACGCAGTGTCGTATTTGAACTCTCCGTGCATTTCAAAATCGCCATATTATTAATATGGTATATGGATTTGAAGTGGATGGATGACGAAATTCAAACAAATGCGGAGGGCTTTGCTTGCGAACTTTAATTCCTGGATGTCATGCAAATGGTCGCTTTGAGCTATTTGCATTCCTGAGAGCCCCATGAAGATGGAGAGAAAATATACCTTTCCTTTCGATATTCATCTCCTGACTATGGCCGATGAGCCCTTATGCCTCGCATGAAGATATAAATATGTTCAGTAAATAAAATTATTATCATCACAGACAACAAGATTTCTAATTAAATTAAATGAAATTAGAGTAATATAATGCAGTCAAAGAAAATTCATCTTTAGTAGGTAGAGCTGTGTCCAGAGTGACACTTTTCATTCAACTCCAAAATCAACCGAGCAGAACACTTAAATCTACTTTCCCCAATTAACAGTTAAAGGGCGTTCAGGAATGGTGGACGAGGGAGGTAATCATTATGCCGCGAAGCAGGTGGGCATTATACCGAAGGGAAGGTTGGATTGAGGAAAAAAGGCATCGCGTTTTCAGGCACACTCTCATGCACGCCGTCAGATAGTTAAAGGGAGAAGTTCATTGATCGAAGCGGTTATTCTCCTCCATAAACCACTTGACGCTCAAACTCATTTCTAAATTCGCAAAAATAGCTCAACTGGCCAGTGCAATCATTGCCTTTAACCATTAATAATGTTGCTCAGAAGTTAACCGACAAGAAAAACTGCTTCAAGAAAAGTGGTGAAATACCAACCCACCGCATCGCTCTCTCTATCTCTGTCCAATTAAATTTAACTTACGCTCTTCGCCGGGCGCGTTTACTCAAGAGAGTTCTCATATCTTCGACCCCTCCGAATCTGGAAAACGACCTATGTGAGAGCAAACTCTCTTCAACTCCTCCCCAAATATATTTTAAAACTCCGGCAAGAGCGGAGCCGGCTTCCATTCAAGATCGATGTCATTCGCTCAACCTTATCGCGTGCCTCGTGCCGCCGGTTACCGACCCCTCGGCCCCCGCCAAAAACAGCTTTTAACGCGTTATCCCATTCCTTCAGCAGGAACGCGATCAAACAAAACGGAAAATAAATTGAACGCCATGACTTTCCCCACGCTTAAAAGCACAAGACTTGCGAGTGAGAGAAAGGAGAGGGGAAGGGAGGGCAGGGGGTCGGCGGAGGAACCAAAATACCTTTGTCCGACACTGCTTACGGTGCAGTTGGACGGAAAAGGTTCTTTCCGAGTTACGTAACCCCTTCTTCCTCCTCCAGTCGCTTGCAGCCGGCCCGCTCCCATCTCCCGGGCAACCTCCTCCCTCTCCGCCCTCCTCATCTTTCCACGAGGAGGAAAAGCGATGAAGCCCAAAGGGCTATTGAGTGGCTGAGATGCTTCGAGGGAGAGGAGAGATAGGGAGGATGTGGGGAGAGGCTGGGCAGGTATTCGACGGAGTGTATGGAATCGGCCGGGGAGCTGAGGCGAGCGACTGCGAAGGTTTAGGGGATGGGTGGGGACGGGGAAAGGGTTGTAAAGGTATTTCGAGGGAAGGGTTTGGGGGTGGAAGGGAGATGGGACGGGAGTTGATGAGGACACCAGGAAAAGGGGTCCAGGGTGGGAAAGAGGACAACTAAAGGGAACCCAAACTCCTCAGTGAGGGGGGGGGGAGGATAATCCTCGCCACCTCGGTTGCCTAATCACCGTGAAAAAGGCTTACGTAACTCGTCACGTACCAAACAAATGTCTCGTCGATAACGAGGGGTGAAGGAACTTGAATGCCGTGTTACTTAGCATGTGCATTAACGGCTGGCATTTGTCAAAGCAAAATAAAAATGCATGAGAATAAAACGCGCGAAAGGGAAGAGGCCATAAAGAGAAACCACGGACACTGGTTACGAATCATTATATTTGGCAATAAACTGTAGGTATGAATTTTAATAGAATGCCAATGAAATTATCGCACGGAAAATTATTACTGTTGGAATGCACAGTCACGAAACACAACTGCTACTTCAGTGACGGAAATCAACCCCGCTATATTTCAACCAGTAGACGAATCCAGCAGGATAACGCTCCGTTTATATGGTATTTAAAATGAGAAAAGTTCAAAAAAACTTACCGGTATGACATGCGTCATGAACATAAAGCTATACGGCGAAAGAAAACGTAAGTGTTTACATTAAGCAATGAATAATTTGGAGCCGGAAATGGATATCGAGATAAAAAATACTCCCCGTTGAAAATTCATCATGCGCAAGGAAAGGTTTATCTCACCAACCGCGCTAATGCGAAGGAGGAACGTCGAAGCGAGGGCTGACTCCCACACGTGTGCAGTTGGCACGTCTATCAGCCAACTGCCACTAATCCCGGGAATGTATCCTTTCCGTCCGCCAACCTCCCAGAAAACCCTTTTATGACGGGCAATTGTAGAGCCAAGGGGGGCGAACGTGGTGAAACTGGAGGGAGGCGAGGGGTGGGGAGAGGGAGGGCCAATCAAAAGCCGATGCGGCTCTTTGCGCGTGCCACATCCTGATTGCCAAAGACCGCCGAGGGGAGAATAATGAGATGGCAAGAGGTCGAATTAGGAAGGGACGGGGGCTGCCCGAGTGACGTCTTGATTGAAGCGATTGCAGTTATAGATGATTCAAAGACCCGAACTCCACGCCCCTCTTCCTTCCACTGTGTTGGCTGGGCGAGAGTGGACTGGAAGATGGGGGCAGCGATGTCAAATAATATAAATTATGCGAGAATAGGGCAACTTCTGTTGAGATTCCAAAACGAGGAATAGTTAATACCGAGAAAATCCATACAGAGTTCTATTGAAAAATTGAACCAAGGCCTATTAAGGATTTAGATATATATTTCGTTTCCTATGAAGAGAAGTATGCCTACAAGCCATGTTCGGAGGGTCACAACTTAACGGTTAGCAAATATTTGTAAAATTATTTAAATTTGCTTTTAGAGGCTGATAAGGGATACTATTAATACTCCACATACTTATATCGAGCATAATTATAATAAAAAATTGATTTTTATTATTCATATATAATACACATCTTTTGGGCATGAGTGAATGAATGCGAAATTTATATTTGTGTGTAAATGAATATTTATACTTAAACGCCTTGAGGCGGCGTGTGACGGATTGTGTGGATTAGTGCACGTAGATGTTAAATGATTTTAATTGTATATGATGAAATTAGACTTTAGAATGACTACAAATGCTTTTCTAAAGAAAAATTCCATAAGGGGCAGAAGGGGTTTATAGAAGTGTGCTGAAGTCGTTGCGTCCCAGAGTTTTCTGTTTTTCATCGCAAATTAGTGGTTCGCCAAAGTCGAGACTTACATTCCTTACGTGCCGTGACAAGGGTCTGAACGCAGTAGGCTGGGAATTTGTGGGGCAACGCGCCCACCTACCAACGCGATTTCGAGAGCTATCTCGGACATAATATTGTTATAACTGCAGTGATTCGGCCCCTAGGATACATTGTGAAATTAACAAGAGTTGCGGGGACAGGCGGTGATGCATGAGCCTCTAATAGCGTCCGAAAGAGAGGTTTGCAAAAATAATTTCGATGCACATTATTGACGCCTGTAATGAGAGGTACTTCATTCCCTCATTTAATTAATTCAACGGGTCTATTCTCTTTCTCCGCCAACGTGCGTTTACATTCCACCTTTCAAACATCATACCGACGTCTTTCGGTATCATTTCCTCGACCAACCGTTTACGGTGCACCCTCATTTCATTAAACATCCCCATCATCATCTGCCAAAACGACAGCTTATTGATTCGCCTTCCTCTTCGCCCGACTTTCATTCTCCCATGCTTAACTAAACCCACCTCCCGAAGCCCTACTGACTTTTTAAATCCTTATTTTTCTTAGGTGCCCCTCTTTACGAGCCATTAAAAGCCACGCCAATGCTCTCGCTGACCTTTTTCTCTACCTCGCCTCTCTCTCAGCCATCCCCCACCCGTGTTACTCCATCCAAAATATTAGTGCAATTTTAACATGCTTACTGCCTGCTATATTCTCATTTTAGACGATCTCAAAAGATGAAAATAAAATAAAATTACAGATAAAAAGACTTTCATTTAACGACTATATATATATATATATATATATATATATATATATATATATATATAATGATAATGAATGGAAAAATTAATAGAAATAGATGAAGGAATCGTTGCAATTGAGGAATAGTAAAGATATACTAGGGGGTGAAACCGGTGTGAACGACTGTGTATTCGAAGAAGGAAAGACATCGTAACAGCCCTCGTGTTACTAGGGATCAATGACCATATTCTTAACGTACGAAACGAACGGCATCATTGACCCGATGAGCACGAGGCACACAGCAAGCATTCGGACATAAATAACACACCTCAAGAATATCAATGTGATTTAAATATCTGAGTAATGTTTCAGGCAGAATTTATTACACATATAATATATTATATCCCCTCCCAAATGGAAATTAAATTAAAGACAGACAAAAAGCTTATGCCAACCTATTGCCTGTGAATATTATTAGGACAAAGGGTTGACTGTAAAATAGTTAAGTTTTTCGGCGTCACGTTTTATCACCTTAATGCTAACCAGTTTGATTCCCGCTGAAGCGCTTTCGATATCTGATTTGTTTTTCAAACAGAATACATTATGCCACAAAAAAATCGGGTTCCGATTGCAGCCAGACGGTATTCTACAAGTAATTAAAATGCGGTGATAAACAGTATTAATGCATCGAGCCAAGCTCTATTTTAGAAGAATAAAATCAGGTGACAAAAGGGAACGCATTCATGTATTCCTATAAAATATATTACTTATATTACGAGATGCATTCAAATTCTAAGGCCACCAAAACTTTTATAGGGACTCGGAGTAGATGAAAGATATCGTGGATCATAAAACACGCGGGCACTCGCATGAACACAAGGTCTGCAGCGCACAGGGCTTGTATTGCTACTGCTGAAAAATCAAGTTTTCGACACTTAAAAGGCACAAGAAGAGCGGGTAATCCATTTTCTCCACAGGTGTGATCTTTCGAAATTCATCGTCAATTGAGTGAGGCATAGTATGGCTATAGTGTTGAGACTGTGCAAAATGTACGTTCGTGGGTGCAACAGTTTAAAGAAGCAATTGATGAGTACATGTATGAAAATATTTAACGATCGAATACGAAAGAATACTAACCAAATCTATTGAACATTTCAACCTTCCTTGAAATAAAATAGTTATATTGGGCATTTTTTTACCCAATACCTTAGCATGCTTTTATCGCCAAATTGTTAAAGCATTAACTAGGATGAATAAACCGGAATCGATTCAACTGAAAGACCAAGGGTAAATTCTCACGGTCTATATTTCGTCATTAGATTACTCTGAAGCCATTTATATTCCCATTTGATTCACCCATAATGGAGTTAATCAAAAGTAATTAGTCTATCGGTCAAGAGAGGTTTTTGACATGTACAGAGACTAACCACAACTACACCCGTTAGCCCATACACACATAATCCGCTAACTACAATCCCTTCTTTATTACCACATACTTTCTACCTCTCTTCATTCTATCCAGTATAGCTTCTTATTCCTAGTTTTCCCAACATTCACGCCCATATAACAGTTTTAACCACTTGATTGTAATTGTGAGGTTTTTAATAAGCTGATCACATTCCCAATAATAGGTGTACTACCAATCACTACAATATACCTGTAACTGCTGCGTCACCAAAACTGCGGGGTAATAAGATTTTTAACGCCACATTTTTTGTTACTGTATGGTCAAAGAATAAACCTCGTCCGAAAAAGCGACACACAAAACAAAGTCTTAAGGTTTCTTTTTCTATTCCAGAACCTCAACACAAATAGGAATAACTGTTCTAAAAGATAATATCACGCAATAAAACCCAACTGCAATGGAAGGGAGAATTTTGTAACATAACAGAATCCTAAATGGCGGTTTTAGGCAGTTGTAATAATATTTTCTGGAAAAGAAGCGTTGTTTCCCTTTTGATACGATATGGTCGGAGCTTCTGAAGATGCGAACACTATTAAAGTTGAAGGAAATCAGAGGGAAGATTTCACCTAGGCCGCTATGGTTATTTATACACATCACAATGAAATTATGTGGTCTATAACTCCGTTGACGCCCACAAGACCGTCCTTGACCTCAGCTCCGTCCCGTATTAACTCTGGTCAAAACTAAAATAGAAAACACTACACTTCTCCCACACTGGTCGACGTCTACTCCAGCCAAGGGAGGGACAAAAGGGCAAAAAGATCCGGCCATGTATGGGGGGATGATAGATGGAGGGCGACGGAGCACAAAACACGAGAGAAAACGACAGAGTAGGTGGGCGGACATGTGACAGCAGGGACAGAGAGAGAGAGAGAAAGTATTAAGAAAAGCGATGGGAGGGCCGCTAGTAAAACGATGCGTATGGACAAAAGAAAGAAACAGTGGAGGAGAGAACAAGAGGTGTATTCAAGACGGAAATCTCGGAGGGCGGTGATCAGGGTGAGAAACATAATAAGAAAGCGCAAATCACCAGGCCAATCCTATAGGAGAAACTATGTTCAAGCCAAGAGACCAAGTGTGATGGATACATGTCGATAAAGTTACCTCCTAGGGTCGGGGTATTTTATGAAAATAATAAACTTAATCCAGTTTTTTGACGTATGTATTTACTCTATGGAGCAGCGGTAGTGAATAAAAATTAAACAAAATTAGGACGAATTAGGGAATAAGTTTTTACGTCTCGAAAACTGTTTATCACTGAATGTAGAAATCTGAAAAAGATATCGAGTAAAATATTAATTAATTCTAGAAAGAAGTTTTCTGGATCAATTAATAATTATTTTCGGCAAATAAGATGACAGGACTATTAATCTAAAACAATTACTAATGATACAAAGAAGTTTATCTCCCAATAATGTGATAATATAATAACAAATAAAAAAACGCCGGAACTATTTACACAAATTCCCAATGCTTAAATTAACCATATATTTATATCGAATCTATTTAGTAGGGACAAACTGTACCTAAGGGCAAATGTAAACTTAAGGTACACGGACAAGGACAGACGCTGGAAAAGCACACTTTACGTACGTATTTCTTCATGTTGGCATATGTCATGCTTGAAATTCACTAGGGATACAACGTAAAACCTGAATACTCTATAGAAAATTGAGTCGATTTGGCGAATAGATTGAAAGCACTCGAAATATCACTGTTCCGAAGCTAAGGTTTTCCTACATAATTAAACAAAAATATCAGTCGCAACTTTAATGCAAATGCATGGAGAATTTTCCATTTACATGAGGAAATCAATAGTCTATTCCCTCACTAAATGGAAGTTTATTGCTGGAATTTAATCCATAGCAATTTTTTATCAAAATTCAGCGGAAAAAATGGTGGTTTTCATTCCAGGTTTTGATATTTCATTTCTCCTTACAGAATACCCCCCCGCCACACCCCCTCCCCACCCCGCCACACGCCCTTGCGGCAGCTTGCGGGGTATTATGTAGATGTAGATATAGAATACATCAATGGCAAAACTATTAGAATATGTTTTGCATTCCATGTAAAGAAAGAAAAACTTTCATCATTCAATCAAACTAGAGATGAAAACAAGGAAAACCCTAAGACTCTAGATAAAAAATCTCTGACAAAGAAAATGAGCGAACATTTAATCAGCTACCTAAGCTGCAGTGATTAGCAATGCAATTCACAAAAGTTTTGAAGCTCATTAATTTATTGCCAGTGAATGAGTACTATTTTTCAAATAGCGTCGCGAAATGTTTTTCTCAAAAGAGCACACATGAGTGCACTTTAAAAGTAATGTAGGTATCCTGGTAGTGTAAATAAGTATAAATTAAATAAATCCAAATAAAAGAGAGAATGCAATTTTAGATTTTAAAAAAATGAGATTAATTATAGAGTTTTTTACGCAGAGCCCAGGACATCAAGGACTGTGTATCGTAGTAGCATCCTATATTGTGTAGTAATTAGATCTCTTAAGCTCAAAAATCCTTTATTTTTCGATCAATACCTATTTAGGAAATGTAATTATTGGTTGAAAATGGTTACTTAGAAAAATTTTAGCTTCAAACACTAGAAACCTCGAGGTGGATTCAGATTTTACCCTATTTGGCCATCAATCTTCCGAAAGCCGCGGGGCCATTTAATCCGTTTTGCTCTAAATCAGCACCACATATGAATGGATGAAAAATAACAGTTGGAAATCTTCCTATGAAGACGCATGAAATTATAATTAATATTTTGGAGGAAGAGGCCACTTCTGTAACCTTATTCCAGGGTGCCTTGAAGCTACAGCACACACATCCCCCGTCTGCAGTCGCGTCCCAAGCATCTGACGCAGCGTTTAGGACGCAACATGACATGTGGACTGCAACTCGAGGTTCATGCGCGAACGTATAGCTTCGATCAGCGTTTCGTTCGTCTCATTTATGCACTCTCTATAAAGACCGCAAAGAAACGGAATAGAGTAGAGGCACTACCGCAAATTGACGCCGACGGAATACATACGCAGAGAGCAGTCACGCACACCGGAGACGTGATTCCAAACGTTCGAGTGCAACTGCGCCAGACCGCACAGCTGCAAGCCATCCTCGTCCTAACGCCGATGGAGAAGTCTCATATTTTCGGCTGCGGCGTCCGGATCTGCGTTTGAACACAGCCGCAGACATCTAGACCGTAACTTACAGCACAGGTGTACATGGGGTTGCGTGCGCTCAGGAGAGACCCACAAAGAGATGTCCCCGATGCTTTTTCAGTGTCGTCATTCTGACCTAATTCGGCAAGTATTGATTTGATCAACGAACAACACATTAACCCAAAAACGTTTCGATGCCTAGAAAGTAGAGCTGCCAACTATTTGGCCTCTTAAACCGTGGTAAGTGGTAGTAAAATTTTGGTTGAGCATCAGCATAATTAACAATTGGTTTCATCAATCCGATTCATGAGTAGTAATTCAATTATGAACCAGTAAATTTAATTCTGCAACGAGAGTTTCCAAACGTTGGTACGAGAAAATTAGCGAGTAACTACGTGCAATGTAAAGCGTAGTTGCTTTAAATCTCAACTCTTAACGGGGGAAAGATAAGTGAAAAAACCTAATTACTCCTATGTGATTTAAGATAACTTTCTTTTATATGCAGCTAAATACCACCGCTTAATCGGTTTTTTGTTAAGACAGTATCATTTAATCGCTGTTGATTGGCAATCAGATCACCATGGGAGAAAACGGCGTAGTGAATTAAGTTTAAAGAGTATTTAAATAACGTCCGGTATCGAATGTGAAGCCTCCACGGCAGTTCAGAAAGGATTGCTACTGTTTTAGGCCGCAATTGATCTCGCCTCCTCTCTCCCCCCCCTTGTTGGACTAATCTGATTTAGCAATCTCTCCGCTCCGGATGACGTCTAAACCAACATCAACCAAACAACCGTGATGCTGGTGGCATTATTAGAGGAAAAAAATATCCCGAATGTTTCCTTGTATTACAATTAATGGGTAAAATGGATGCCTTGGGCAGTATGCATATGGCAGATGCTTTCAAGCACCAAATCCAGTCTCAATTCTGATGAAACACAGATCTCACTTTCAGCATATGGATACTCCAGTCTTGGTTAAACTTACATTTTCAAAATGATACCAGAACTTTAAAATAAAATCCATAAAGTTATTTTTAACGCACCACAAGAGGATATGTTGCCGACTGAAAATATTTTTTTTAAACCTTGATGGTCTTTAAATTTAATGAATCAAATATTTTGTTCAAATACAAATCAAGAACTCCCAATTTCCGGCAACTCTATCAATGATGGAAAACTACTTCCAACTCTTTCAACTAGGGCGTAACCATTGCATCAATTACAACTAAGAAAAAATGATGACCGACTAATTAAAAGCTAACAATTCGATACAATTTCTAATATATCCATGTATTCAGTTTAAAATTATCTCAATAGATTGTGCTTTTGAGCAAATTGCGATTCCTGTTCATTTTTCCGCTTTTGATTACCTTCCTTTTCCTTTTAATTACCACAGCGACTCAAGTTTCTCATAAAAATTCTCATGATTTGATATTCAGAATATATATTGGAGATTAATACTGTATTTTTCCATTTATTTTATCCCGACACTTACTTGAGAGTTTTTGTTGACCTACTGGATAGTTTGTGGGAGTTAAAATTTAGCCGATGCACACGAGACCTATAGTTCAACTTATTAATCGCCCTGACCCGAGGGAATTACCTAACTTAAAATTTCTCGAAGTATCCTCCTCCTCAGGCACTTCAACGTATCGAAGTTCGACTGCCCATATGTTAAATTCTTCATTGCCAAGAGCCCCCGCTTCTCTTCCCTCTGCCCCCCTCTCATCCATCCCCAACTTGGACCGACTTCGCAACCTGAAGTCGCCTCTTAAGAACAGCTCCTTTTCTGGTAGCCTCGAGGTTCCCGCGGCCTCTCCAGTCCTCCCTTTTTTTAAACTCACTATAAAAGGTGCGGGAAAAAGTTCACTTTTCGCAAAAAGTTTCTTGGGTGAGTACAACTTGGCTTAGGATGCAATTTGGGCGATCAGAAATTATTTAGACCCCAGAGAAGAAATCACTTGAGGATCGATTGACGATGGCTTAGTGGATATTGTACTGGATTCCTACCCGGAGGAGCCGGCTTCGAATCCCGGAAGTGGCAGCATTTTACAGTGGTTTGCAGATCCCTACTTGGGGTGGTTTGTGGAGGGCACATTGAGTGAGTACGCCACCTGTCGGATGGTACGTTAAACTGCGGACCAATCGTGGCCTATCGTAAACAGTGGTCTGATGCCGACGCCGAGTTCCTCTGCACCCTTTCTCGATTCCCTGAACATCCCAACTCTACCAAATTACCCAACTATCCCAAATGGCGCAATTAACCTCTGCTGTCGGTCGCCTCACCTGATGACTATTACGTATCACTTTACACAATTCATCCAGCGAGGGAATGGGGGAGCGCAGTTCACGAGAGTACGAAGACGGAAAGAGGATGTTCCGAAGGGCAAAACGGACTGGGTATGTTTGAAGGAGAAGGCGGGAGGAGTTAGGGGAAGTGAGAAGGCGGGGGCGGGTGGCCGAGGGTGGAAAGGAAAGAGAGAGAGAGACAGAGGCTTCTGTGAAGGGGGAGGGATGGGTGCAGACGCTGTTGGGGAGGGGCGAAGAAAAGGTCGGGTGGAGATAGAGTAGGGGAGGAGGCGAACAGAGGGCAGTGGCCGGGAGAAAATCGAACTGACTTCCCCTCCCCCAACTCCCTTCCTCACTTCCCTTACCCCCTAGCGCTTATTCCGACGCCGTTTCCACTCCGCAGCGGTTGTTGAGACCGCCGACGCATACAATCGCACGTAAAACCGTGCGTGGCGCGCACACGCACGCCTTGGTGGTTGAAGCGGTTGAGAGATCGCCAACCCCTCGCCCTTCGCGATACTCCCCTGCCGCCCTCCGTTCCGCCACCTTCCATCCATTTCCCTCCACCCCCCCCCACCCGCCCCCCGCGGCTAGCGCGGCCTTCTCCCGGCGCAACAATCCCCCACCCACTCCTCTCCGGTGAAGTGCGCGATCCTCCCTCTCTCTTTCTGTCTCTCCCGCAATGCCACCCCGCGCGCCAAAACAGCACGAACTTGAGCGGCTTAGAAGAGCGTGGTGGCATCGAAACATCAGCGCAGCGGCGCGGCGTCAAGACACAGCCACGTCTTCTCGTCTCGGTGAAACTTTCCTGAACGGCTGGAGGGGTTCGCTGTTTCACTCGGCATGCCTATTTGCTCGTTTCTGGCGGCTCGTGACACCGATAAGCCTTCGCAAGTCAGGAGGTTTCCCGATGAGGGAATTGCCAGTGATTACATGACAGCCAAGATCGAGATGGGACTCGAACCCATGACCTTGTGTTAACTAGCGGTCGTGTTACCTACCAGTCAAAGTCGAACATGCATTCTCTTTCACTGAGAAAATGTTTAAAATAGACGCTGGCATATGACAGGAGCTACTTTCACACCAAATTTTTAAATTACTAGACATACAATACTTACGATATTTAACTCTCGTAAGAAATCTTAACAACAAAAAGTCCAAATTCAAATGAATTGTTTTTTCTCTCATTTTCCATTGTGAAGGAAATCCACTAATTTTAGCCAAGGAAAGTCACACTGGTGAATATAAAAACCGTTCACCAGCAGACCGGAAGGTGTAGTTTCAAATGCAGGCGAATTTGATCACCCACATACTCACCTAAACTGTAAGATTTGACGCGGTACTATGTATATCTCCCCTGGGAAACCGAAAGCGGCACCGGGAAAGAAGCTCTACCCCTTCCCTGATATTTAATTTTCGCCAGGCGTAGAACTCTGCTTGAGGCAAGTTGCACCTCAATTAAATACAACCACTGGTTGATTACCGTGGTTTGTGATGTCGGTAGTCTTTGAAGTAGTTAGGTTTCAACTCAATACACCTTAATTTCGAAATTCACTTATATGATGAGAGTAATGTACTCACTAAGGTACGCCTAAGTTATCTTAGCTATTTATTTCCTAGTGGTAGTAGTAGTTTTCAGAGGAGGCGACCGACAGCTGAGGGTATTCGCGCCTTTAGGGATGGACAGGAAAGGATGAAGGGTGTAGGGAAACACGGCGTTGGTATAGCCTCCTACTAACGAAAGGCGCCAAGGGGTCCGCAGCTTAACGTCCCATCCGACGGACGGCGTACTCACTCAAAATGCCCTCTACAAAGCACCTCAAGTAGGTGATCCGGATACCAATGAAAAATATCTGCCATCTCCGGGATTCAAACCCGAGCCTTCGGGGTGGGAAGCTAGTTCGTTAGACACCGAAACATCTCAAATCCCTTTTCTTTCCTGCTGTTAATTACTTAAAAAGACCTACCATTCGGTGGTATCAAATTCTCTTCCTCGCTTGCTTTACGTTCCCTCCCAGGCAATTACACACCAAATGGACATTTTTTAAATCTTACCCACAGACATTCCATCACCTGCCTTGTATCATCTACGGACCTACCTCAAATATTCAACAAAATTGAACACTTCATTAATTTTCCTCCTCGCCCGACATACCCTCTCCATTCCAATCCGAACCCAAAACTCAAATGCAGTCGGTCTTTAATCCACCCTCCTCAGCATCCGACTTGCGGAGGCCTTTGAGAAGAGAACTAAATGCACAAGGCGGTCATTTCTTTAAGCTATTAGTATGCTAATGAGTGAAAATTTGCCATCAACAAATCATTTCACACGTCTTGGAAATGTCTTGTTTCCCAAATGCCTTGTTTCCCAAATCCCTCCCTTGGAAATGTCTTGTTTCCCAAATCAGGTACGTCAATCATTTACCCGGCAATTTATTCATCCAAACCATCCCTCGTACGCACCAAAACCTTGTGAATTTTTTAATCTATATGTATTTATACCACAAGTATTTCCAAAAGGATTAGCCTAACTTATTTAACCGGCAACTTGGGGACCCGGGGTAATATCGCAAGAGAAGACACATTAATTTAACCTTGAATACAATTCTTTCCACCTTTTGAATCATTGTCACATTTTATGACCATGAATTCAACATTTATCATTTTTTGAACCATATTATTAACTGTTTCAAATGATCTGTGAATGAACTGTAATCATTGGCGCGTTACACGGTTCAACAATGAAGTGGAACATTCCTTAGTGTTATTACCTCTAATGAGTGTTTTTCAATGCGTAATAATAACATACCATATAGACAACACGATTTTTATGAATTATTAAGAAGAGACTGAAATAATGAATTTTCAAAGAGTCAGATTAACATTTAAATTATCTCAAGTCTTTTAAAGTAATCTTTACTCCTCTATTCGTCTCGATCTATTTACTCAGCGAAATTTCCTATTTTTGGAGTGGAGAGGACGGAATCTGCAAAACTCCAACGCGGTGGATAATTAATCGTAAAAAGTCTCAAAGAACGAAGAGTAATTTAATGCCTGAAATTTCTGCCAACTCACTCTTGTAACTCTGCCAATCATAGATGGAAAGGAGAAACATTTGAATCTCACACGATTTCCCCCACTTGTTCTCTCACTCTTTTTCCCAGGGCCAAGGAGGAAGGGAACACGCTCCCATACCAGTCCCATCATGTCAGCAGTAGGAGTTAGGCGGGTGTTGATCGATAAGTGAGCACATTTGCGCCACTAGGGATAAGTGGCTAATTACGGCTTCACACATTCACGTCTCACTCGCTGAACGGAGTACTTAAGGGGAAACAGAATAAAAACTGGCAATAATATCAATCCGATCCCCACGACTTCATCACCTCCAATAAACGGCTGCACGCAAATAAGATAAGTTGAAAAAAATGGCAACAAAACATTTCCTTGTCGCTTCTATAGATGGACTACTAATCAATCTCATGGCTCTTTTTCATCAATGTGAAGACACACATACTGGGAAATGAGAATTGACTGTGTGGTATGGGTCAATGACTTCATAAAAAAGAAGGCATTTTAAACGAATACCAAAAGTTGGAGACTACGGTTCCAATACTATATTTCTAAATCCTTAACAAATTCAAGGTTTCAAATGTGATTAAAAGAAGTCGCGCTCAGATTATAAACGATGACGATGGCGGCGGGCCGGGGGAAGGGAAGTGATCTGTGTGGAGGGTATCGTGACTCTCACCGATTAACTAGGTGTTTGACTGTTTTACTCCTGATGCTTGATAAACAAAAGGCCTCTATTCAGATTTTTTCCAATCGTAGAGTGAAACGAGAATGTCCGCCTATCAAATACATTTTAGTTATAACAATCCAACGGAAAATGATGATTTTGGAAATGAAAGGAGAGATTAATACTATGGGGATTTTTTAAAACGCAAGATCTTTCCCCTCCAGCAAACGACCCTGTATCGATTCTATTAATCTTAAGTTATGTCTGAAATAGGCAATTAAGTCCACGGCATTTCCAATCGAAGCAAACTGAACGGTAATTGGGGCGTTGAGGAATGGGAACACTTGCTAGGACGACTGTCATAACGAGTTGGCTAAATGTGATTTATCTCGACTCCACTCTTACCAGTTCGTTTCTTTATTCGCATCTGGGCAATCAATAACGTTGCTTAAATTAGAACAGAAAAGAAACCTTAACAAAGCTTTTTTCCTTTCACAACATGAGGGAGATCCAATTTACACAAGTAAAAACAGTTAAAAGACGTGACAGTTTTCCACCAATAAGAAAAGCATTATATTAGCGGATATTACGTACAAACCGTATCAATATCTTTACCACACAGTTCCGTCATTTTATATCATAAAGCTGTTATATAAAGGCAAGTAACAATTAGATAAGATTAACACCAATATGCATTGCAATATTTCTTAGCTGAAGTAGAACTCTTATGAGAAAATATTCCATTGTTTCAGGCTTCACTTCGTGGAAGTATTTAATATCCATGCTAAAAGGAAAGACTTGTACTTTTCCAGAGATTTTATTATATGGTACAACGCGTTTCACCGACTCGCAGCATCATCAGTAAAATTCTCAAGTCTTGAAACCATTAGTAATAGCAGCACCTGATATGAATCCGAATATTAAACTTTCTCTTGAAATCTTAATACAACCTTTAATGAATTACTTATTGAAATAATTGAATAAAATTCACTAAAAACTTGGCTCAAACAGGCACATCATATAAAAAATGAAAATATTTTGCTATTTTTTATACGTGACTACTCAAACTACATTTTTGAAATATTAGAACAGAGAGGAAATCCGCGAAATGAACCTCTTCATAATTATAGAAGAGCCTTCAAACAGAGGTTGGAGGTTTGCCTATTAAAATTACAGAAAGTTATCAATTCATATTAACCCGTCCAGGACATCGATCAATTCCCCGAATACACTAGCCGTAACAGTGCTCCGTGGTAAGATTAGTGTAACTAACGTAAACCATTGCTACATTCCACAAAGAATGCCATTTTAAAGCGTTTCTTAATAACATATTAGTGCCATGAAATGCCAATCGCAGCGATCATGCCTCAGCTAGAAATCGGCCCCAATAACTAATCACGGGTCTGACCCGGCCACTATCAGTATTGGCGTCAAATATCTGTTTCATTTCTTCTTCCACGAAGTTAAAATAGATTTCATAGTTACAACATTTCTTTGTGCTCTCCAGTCTATTTTCATTCAAGTATTGCATGGTATTCATTCAAGGAATGCATACAATTACTGAGGTTGTGATAAAAGAATGTTTTCGCCAAAATGACATTGGTCAACTGATTTAATCTTTTCTATTTTTTTAGGATTTTGTAACTCTTACGGGGTCTAACGACTACCAAACCCGAACCAGAAAAAATATTTGAACTCCCAATTCGACTACACCCACACCACGCAATCACCGAAGTGTACGTGCATTAGTGCCCAAATCATGGAGTCGGGGAGAGGGAAGACGAATTTCAACTTGGAGCTGCCATTCTCTTCCCCGCAATAGCCAGAGGAACGTGACGTCCAGATTCAAACAACAACCGATGAGTTACGCATGGCAGTCACTCAAAAAAACGACGGACAACAAAAAGAGTATACCTGTAGGGCTGAGGAAAAATTATTTGTCACCAGCTATTTCCGAATTAAATATTTTAGTCATGATTCTTTTCAAACTCGTCTTATTCCTATGTTCTCCCGTGATTTTGAAGAAATAGGGTAATTTCTGACGTTTTTCGATTATTCGACAACATATTCGTGTTAAAATATTAAGACTATGACGGAGAAGGGGGAAAAGACAACCTCTTCCACGAAATATGGAAATGGTAATAAAATGTCACTCCAGCAATGCATATAAAAGATTACCCTAAGGGGTATTTTCATACACTGCCATGAAAAAAGGAGACATGGACCGATTTTTACGGAATGTGGGATAAGACAAGCGGAATATGAATTATAAAATATTAGAAATAAATAATTTAATTTTTCCATAGATATTACACATTAAACTACAAAAATGTATTGCCGAAAAGGTGTTTCCAAAATTAAATATCAAGTGACTCTAAGGCAAATAAAATTCGAGAAATTTACAAATTGCAAAATCTATAATTAATATTAATTGTATGATTAAATTTTGGGGACCTGTGTTGAATATTAATCGGTTTTGGGAATTAAATGAGTGTAGTCCGTTTGAAATGCATAAACAAGATTTCCGGGAGCTATAGTAAATTTTCAATTTATGATTAGAGTTTATTCTACCATACGAAAATGAACCAACTACACCTGTTTAAGAAAAGAAAATACTTGGGGCAAAATTCTTCCCTAGTCTCTTAAGCCTCGCTACCTTGGCAAGTGAATCCCAGGAATAAAATGGGAGTGTAACGAGTAAGATAATAACCTACCAAAGCGGAAAAATGCTAATGATTAGGTGCCCAACGCAGCTGAAGATATGCAACAGCATATGCAGTGGTTGAAAGGTAAGAAAAAATAGCGTGGAAATCTTAGCTTCGCTGAGAGACCCACAACTTCGGCGGGTGACCTTTCGCTCACTGGAGATGTAACATAAATTGTGCGGGCATGAAATGGATCTCTCTAGCGTGGAAACTCAAGTGCTTCACCGGGGGGAAAAGAAGCTAGGACGTCGAACTTAGTGCACTGTGCCAAGAGATGTTATTTCATAGACGGAAGACTTTTTCATTTGAAACATGGGCGCACACAACTTTGCTCAGACGGAAAGGTCTCTTGATGCAAAAACTCACTATTCCGTACCAGAAGGCACGGTGAAAGAAACATCCTTCAAAAATATCACGTCATGTGATAGAATGGCAGGGTCAGTAAGCAGGTCTGTAAAAGTCGTTCATGTTTCCTTAGCAACGAAAAATCTGTGTAAGCCTAAAAACCCCACTCGTGGATTTTGATATTAGCAAATGAAAACGTACCTTTTTCGTGGTACTGACTTGACACTTTCGTGGCAATGACCATTTTGGCTTTAAAAAGAGATTCAGAAAGGACATATCAATTTGATTTGGTCTATTTTCCTCTCTCCCAGTACAGTGAAGCAAGTGAGGATTTAATAGTTTAAATGATTCTTTTGATGCATTATTTGTAAAAATCCATATCATTTTAATGCCTGTCATTAATCTCCTTTCTATGGGAGAATAAGAATTATTAAGTTTGCAAGAATGGGAATTATGCAGCACGGTGTACGCTTCTTTTATCACGAAATCTTAACAGTTTGGAGAAATTGATACGCTCGGCAGGACCAAATGGTCCCATATTGGTGGATGGGCGTTAACTAGACCAAAGGCATTCCGTGTGAGGCTATACCACTCGCGGGAAGGGCTAAAAGGGCGGCCAAGCGATGAGATTATACTAAATTTGTACCGTCGCAATTACTCGTACAAAGAATATCGATACTAAGACTCTTTTCAAAGTCAATTTTAAGGATGCAAATTGGAATGTAAGTTACGTGAAAATAGGTTGCCAAGTATTTTCCATACAAAATAAGCGGCGAAAAAATCATTTTTCCGAGACTAGGGTCACTTGCGACTCGATGCAGATACGAAAAACATCCATTTTAAGAAACCTAAAACATGAGAAGCCCATCTTCAATGAAATTATGGAGCTTTCGCATAATGTTCACAATGAAAATCGGAGACAAAGCATTTGTCTGGATGATCCGACATGGAATAACTGCATCCGGTTTCTTTCCATTTGGTAAGCATAAAAAGATATTCTCCCTTATGCAAAATGAAGATTATATAAAATAAGGAGAATCCAGACACGATATGCTAAAGACAATTTGCACCAATGGGTGGGCATCGACATCGGCAACATTAGCAGGTATTTTAGAATAGGCTCTGCAACGACTTGCTGAACTGCCGAAAGACAAGGAGTGACAAATAATATTACTACGCGGGAAGTAAACATAAGTAACCAAAAAATTACTTTCTTAAACAGTCTCAGAATGTTACAAACTCATTCGCCTACTACGCATAAGCATAAAATCGCGGAGCAGCGGTAACATGAGTGATGCAAATGCCAGTTGACAACGTGCGTTTAGCGCGAGCATTCCCCAAAATATTTGGACCAAAAGAATAAAAGAGGGCGGTAAAAAATAACTAAAACAGTGATCTAAGCCAAATGGACCACGGGGAAGGAACGACTTCTGATCCAACTAAGGCGGATGTTTGCATGTCAGGATCTCACTCGAGTCTGCATAGATAAAATTTGAGAGTTCATCAAGAAGAAATATTCGATTTTATTTGAAATTACAGACTAAAACGTTGAAAAAATTATCTTTAGGGAAAAAGGAAACCCTTGGTGACTTTATTGCACGGACACAAGCAATAAATCAATGGCGTTACTCGATTCAGTCGAGATAACGACGTGCTAACGAACTAAGAGTGATTAACTGTTGATAGATCTACCGCGAAGAAGTAATTTGAGAGATTCTGAGTGATTTACAACGCTTTTCAATAAACTCTTCTTCGCTTGAGGTTTAGTGTGAGGGTGAATTCAGAGTGGCGAGCGGGAAACGTGTGGAAATTCAGAACGGCAAGAAAAATTTAATAATAATTAACTCCGATTTAAACTTGGATGAGCCAACTGCCTTGTCGTGCCACCTGCATTGGAGACGATATTGATAAATATGTTGACCAAGAATAACTTCAAAAATACAAGTCTAAACATCGCATATTACTTGAATAAAAAACATAAGGAAAATATCTCCTGTAATCAAAATATGCAAAACTGGATAAGATAGTAAATTTTATGTTGCTCCAGTTAGTTTACCAATAGCCTGCACATGGAAACCAATTTGTCCACGTTTATGCTACAGGTAGAAAAATTACAAATTTGCAAAAGATAAGGTAGTGGTTAAGGAAAAAGTATACGGACGGTCACATTTTTTCCGAATATTTTAATAACATGAAACGAGGACACATACTAGCAATTATAATGAAAGTCTTTTAATACAAATATAAAAATCAACCGTTGTCACTGCAATCAAAGTCAGTTATTCCTCATCGTGCTGACCTAAGTTCTCACGAGGGGAACTGCGCGATTTCCGATTCCTTTTCATGAAATATGATGCTTCTATTTTTCAAAATGGTATAGGAAATTTTATTGCGAAGACATCCAGCATAAATTTATTCCGGAATATCTAGTAATAAGTGCAGATATACAGTCAACGTTTCTGTGCAAACTTCGAATCCTACATTGATAGCACATTACAAACTTTTTGCAGTGTGGCATAATCGAGGTTCTGCCACATTTTCAAACTTTATAAACTCACACGTACATGGAGCTGAGCATATATTGAAGCTCACAATGTTCGTACAAAGATATGCTTATCCAAGTATGTGCTAACCGAGGAAATAGATCTGGCAACGGCTGGAGAATTTACATATGCGGATTAAGTCGTTCAAGACACCAAGCACAGGGCAGCAGATTGATTCGATTTATTATAATTATATGGAAAGAGTATATAGCAGGATTATCCTTGACTGGCCTCGGAGCCAAATGTCGCCACCTTCTATTGAATAATGTTGGAAATTATTCGCCTGGATCACCTTACAGGAACGTTCATTTCTTTTCTAGAAGCGTTCATGACTCAAACGAGGGGGTGATTTCTGGCTCATATAAGCTTTCCAGAGCGGTCTACAGAAAGGAGGTGTAAATGCAGGGAAGAAACAAGATAGGATTTCAATTATATTTCCTATAAGATTATTTACATTATATGTGTCCCAGAATTTCTTCAGATGTTGAGTAAATTTAAGATTTAAGAGTAGTAACCCAAACTGTAAAATATTTTGTTTCCCAAGGGTAGTATAATAATCGAATGCACTTCATAGTTTCAGGCGTATCATGGTGGAATTGGAACATGGGGATCACAATAAGAGCACTTTTCCACAAGATAGAAACTATTTTGATTTCTTTTCAAGCGACTGTTGACAGGTAGTCTTAAAACAAGAAAATAATTAATCATGAGCCATGCCTATTTTCATAAATATTCCAAAATACTCTTGGCTTTTTCAGAGCTATTTCTGGGTGCACACATTTGCTTTAGCGACAAGAACGAAAAACCTCACGAACTCACATTAAAGCCGTGGAATAGTGCGTTATTCTGTTTCTACATTTCGTTCGATATCACTTCGAAAAAAAGAGGACACCCGGGGAAATGAAACAATGCAAAGACTACCGAGTCCTCAAGTTTTCCATCCCTGTTTCTGCTAGGGTCTCGACATCTTTAAGTTCATACGTAATCAACAAGATGGCCGAATTAAATGTTGGGAATTACGCCAGAGGCCCAGTCATCAAATGGGAGAATTCTTAACTTTGGTAATGCATAACGTTACTTCAAACGGTTTTGAGAAAATCTTGCTAATTTTAAATCCCTAGTTACTATTAATTCCCTTTCAATTACATTTATTTTTCCCTTCGAATTAACAATTATTTTCTGAGGCATTGCCTCTTGGAGAGTTCAAAGGAGACGCTGAATTAAGATCCAACTGATTCATTTCAATAAATTAAATCCTAGTCTTTCATTGATGACATAAATCAGAAAATAATAAATAATTTAATTTAATTTCAACATTTAAAGACTGAATCAAAGGAATTAACTCACTCGTAAATGAAATTGAAAAAAAACAACCTTAACTCTATTTACTGGGCAATACGACGACAAATTTTCGACTTAAGGTATCATAACTTTCCCGTGATCCACTTTCCATCAATAAAAAAAAATATTTTCTTATTTGGGTGGGTTATGTAAAGGTGTAATGACATTTTAAAGGGGTGAAATCAACCTTTGAAAAGACACCTTAATTTTTAGCTTAGCTTACGTCCACTTCTCCAAAAAACTTATATTTAATTACAATATATCCAAACATACCTCAGCACTGTTACTAGATACATTTTTGAAAGAATCTCGGCGATAATTGATGCAAGTGATTAAAGGACAGTGTTAATTGCGGGCCTATCAAACAACTTGAACTAAATACGCTTGAAATATACATAGTTTGTCAAAATAAAAGTATCCAAGATATATAAAATATACCACAAATCTATTGGCGTAATTACATTTATATTTCATTTGTGCTTAAGAACACATTTTGCGCCCTCCGATGAGGGCACTAGTCATAGAATACGGCCTAGATTTTAAGAGGCGGTCCTAGTATATGATGCATAGAGCAAATACACGTGCGAAATATTTGCGAGGACAAAATTGGACAGGAGAGGCTGATTTATAAACATATTACAGGCAAATGTTGAAAATATGAAATAATAAAATAAAATGAACAGTATGATACACGAATGAATATATTAAAATAGCGCAAGGAATGGCACACATTACATATTTTGCTACAGTACGTTTTATGACGTGAATTTAATTAATTTTCGAGTTAATTACACGAACAAAAATTTGATAGGTATAAAATGTAATTTTTTGGATAACAGGCAAAAATAAGTGTTACCATGATCTAACATTTGCCATGGATTTACTACCGCAATAAGGTTAACTATATCCGGTGTAAATTTTGGGAGATCTTTCATACTTAAATGAAAGAGAGTAACTTTGTTTTGCCACATAAATTTTATTAAGCACAACAATTTATTCCTGATTATGTAAATCTCTTGATCTCGTTCTTTTAAAATGCTTCTGTCACCATCCAAAGCTGTTGCGTAGCAAATCCATTCATTTGGTTTGCCACCCGAAACATTCGATTACAAAATTGGATTAGTTTTTATATTCTATTATACAACACAACCAGATGTAAATTAAAGCTCCTCTTGAATGAAATAAACACGCCAGTAAAACAGGTTTAAGATTATTTTTAAATCTACAGCGAAGGTACTCGAAGAGGATCGACAATATTGACACACTGGGAGAATAAATAAATTGAAGAAACTTGGGAATTGAAAATAGGAATAGAACTTAGCGAGAAGAAATGAGGAGGTTAAGAGTGGCACGGCTGTAGACAGCCTGCACGACGGGTTTGGATTATTATTCTATTAATCTTGAGAAAAAACCCAAGTTTCACACGTTCCGTCAACACAGGGGCGAGACAGGAAATTTCCACATGGAGAGAAGAGAGGTGGGAAGAGCGGTCTACAATCATCGATCCATAATTTGTTTGTGCTGCAGAACAACAGTCACGGGAAAAGTTCAACAACTCGAGTCGTCTACGTGGAAAAGTGGTGAATGACCTTTTCTCCGTTGTTTGTGTTAGCTGTTGGTCATGCAAAAGTGTGCAGCGGGAGAGCAAACGGCCGAGAATGAATTCTTGAGGCACTGGTCGACAGCCGCCGGAGGCGATACGCTTGGAGCATCGGTAGAGGAGTGGCTGGGCCATTGAGGTATCTCGGCGACTCACTCCGCTTCTCTCTCTCATACACGCACGGGGAAGTTGAAATCAGTGAACAATGGGGAGAGGGGGAGGAAATTTAAAAATTAACGCCAGGAAACCTGGAGCTGATGCTTCCAGACTCTCTTCCTTGAGGTTACTAGGAACGGTCAACAACCCCTTGAAACTCATTCGATTACTCTTGAGTTTGTATACACCACGTCAAACCTTTCCCCCGGGTCATTATATCTTTGCAACGTGACTGCAATGGGCATTTCACACTTACTGAGCGAAAATTTCCTTATAAAACGAGTGAGCGGGCATTTCGTGAATGTAAACCAAGATTGACGTGCAGCAGATACCAATGTACAATCATTCTTCAAAATACCCGCGGACATTTTATTAACTGAAAGTGAAACGAATACGATACAACTTTTATCTACACACGTTACAGCCGATATCAAAATGCCTAAAATTTCCCCAACTTACGAAAAACATGAAAAAATAAATATAATCATACGAATAACCATTTCTCAATGCTTGTGTTCGGAAGTAACAGACTCAGAAAGAATTGAATGCCAAAGGTCGTGAGCACGCCATGCCACTGAATATTAAAGTATCGTGAGCACGCCATTACACCTTTAACAACTTGAATCTGGCGTAGAATACAACAGTCACACAAGCTACCTTTTCCAGGACATAACTTCATCCTAGGAATACTTCCTAACGGGATTTCATCCCTATCTACAGGTTTGCCACTCCTTTAGAGGCGATCTAGAAAACTGAAATATGGCAGGAATAATGGTAACGTCCGAGAGAAGTATTTCTTCCGTTCATTTCCACCTGACCATTCCGCTTGCACACACAAAAACACGACGTCATCCACGCCCGCACGTGGTGCATGCCATGCTAAACATCACACCACTTGGACCAAGCCGGATGAAAACAGTCATGATTTTGGAATTTATCCTCCATCAACAGGGAACGGTGGTTAAGAGATCAGTAGCGTTCAGAGAATATCCAGTGATTGAATCCACAAATTGTTCTCCATTTTTTCAGTGTAGCTGGGAGATGATTTTAGCGGAAAAGCCGCTATTGGCACGATATGATCACTGCACAGAACAATCCGTACTTAAACATCCTTCACATCTGAAAGTTTTTATAAGTTACGAACAACTGTTTTGAAACGAAAGAGAGACAGTAAACAGCTGCGGGGACAAAAGAAGTTAGAAATAAAAACTACAAATCTTCCGAAGATTTAAGAGTAACTTCCTAATATTATCTTAAAGGAAAAACGCCAGAAAATAACTACCATATAAATGGAAGTACAACCTTGAAAATTAAATCTTGTTTATTTCAAATACATCATAATGTAACATTTATTAATTCTGAGAATAAAATGGTTTGAATTTTTAATCCTTATCAACCAACGTGACAGAACTAGTGACGAATTGATAATTGTCAATTTCGCCTTCCTTCCACGACGATGTCCTGATTTCGACACCCGGGTCGATGCAATAATTTTGATGCATGTAAGGTGTAGATCTACATCTACATCTACATAATACCCCGCAAGCCGCCGCAAGGGCGTGTGGCGGGGGGTGTTAGGTCACCAACCGTAAAAAAGAAAAATACCACATGCAAAAAAACAACACGGAAAATTACACCCACAGCAGCGCACACACTCATGCAAAAATCCCTTCATCCAATACTCATGCAAACACATATACCGCAAAACAACTAAAAAACTGCACCCCATGATGCAGCACGAAAGCCATCCTACAACACGGAAGCCAGGACACAACAAGCAAGAAATTGAAACACCACATGAAAACGCACCACGAAACACTCTGCCCCCAAAGAGTCTTTAAAAGGCAGGGAATGCGACCCAACGTTGCAGGTAGCAGGAATTTCCCCCCGCGGAGAGGGACGAGGGATTGAAAGGGAAACTTAAAAACAGATGAACAGAACACGAATGAGGTCATTCGGGAAGAATGTGTTATTATAACAAAACACATAAGGTTAGTGGAAGAGCATGCATTTAAATACAACTAATTATTTTTTAGACGCTGAGGGTGGCAAGTGGAATTTTTGCTATCTATAACCCTGCAGTTGCTATCCCGTATTGTCCGTGGGAAGAAAGGATAGATAGGATTTTTAAGTGATTAAAATTTCCTTGATTTGAGGCTTTGATTTTATTTGACTTTCTTTATGTGACGAGCATACGACCAGTTTCTCTCCGTCTCCCCTACATCCACTTAACCTTTCCCCTCCCGAAATGTTTGGGAGGGAAAAGTTTTTCCAAGCATTTCCGGGCACTGAAAAAACACGCGTACGTTACAGGGTCCCGGTGTTTTAACAAAATGGGGCGAAAACGAAGTACGAATCGTATTTACTGCCTGTTCAATTTGCTCAAAAGGCCTCGCACTCCCTCTACCGTGCCGCCCTCACGTAACATCACGATTATTTTCCCACGACGAGGTCTATTTCCCTCCGTCAATGGGAGCGTTTCAAAATTTGATCTCGTAATTGGGTCACTCGCGCGCGGAGTAAGAAAGCGCGAGACTTCCGTAAAGGCGATGGAGAAGTGGGACGTACACGTCCCGAGTGATTTCATTATTTCTCCGATTTCCATTTTCTTTATCCGAAGCGCAACACAAAGACGTCCGCCAGCTTAATGCCAGCTGTCCATTCACTGTATGCTAATGGTTACGAGGTAAAAAAAAAAGATGAACGAAATTCGAATTTAGTCACCGACTACTTGGTGCCATATCCGTGTCACAAACATCAAGTTCCAGTTTCATGTTTCATCCAACACGAGTGGAGAAACTCATAGAATTGAGTAACTGTGAAATTATTAACTTATTAACAGTAGGTACTGTAACGGATGGCACACGCCGGTATTTCTGTACGACCAATTTCTTCCATTAGAATGCAAAGCATTTTGACGGAATTATCTGAAACAAAGATGTTGTGCACAAAAATTGTAAAAACACTGGCCGACCGTTTTAGTTTAGTGGAAAAGTGAAACTCGCTGTTCACTCTCAGGTGAAACCCTTCACCTAAAGCCTGCATAACATTCACTGACACTACACTAAATGCAAATATGATGTAAACCGATTAGGCTGGGTAAATTATTTTGTGCCAACTTTTTATTCACCATTTACAGAGGCATCACTGCAGAATATATATATATATATATATATATATATATATATATATATATATATATATATATATATATATAATATTGCGTCAACACGTATCCCCCTCCCTTTTCTAGTCTTTGACTTCCTGTTTCCGACAACGAATCCAAGGTTTCCAAATTGAGAGGCCGGTATTGTTTCATTTAAGGTCAGCGCATCGAGACGACGCGCGCTCTCTCTTTCGCACGCACGCACACAGCCGACGACTTGCGCTCGGGCCGAGCTTCAAATCCCTCCGAACCCCATTTCCCGGAGAGGAGAAAAGAATGCAACGTCACGCCTCGGATGACGTCACATCACCTGCATCCGCGTCCATTATTATCCACGATTAGTGCATTCAAGGTGAAAAGGCAAACCCGTCCCATACGTCGATAAGGTATGCGGCGGAGTTCAGAGGTATTCCAATGCCTACGCACCGAGTAGGCTAGCCAGCCAACACACCGACGCGAGCGGGCGGAAAGTACGCGACCCTTTTGTCTATCGGCGATTTATAGAGGAAAGTATTTCATTTTTCTTTTTTTTCCCCGTTTCTCGAGTTACATAACAAGTTGTGTATGAGAGTGCGTGCGGGTGTGTGTGTGTGCGTGTGTGTGCGCGCGCTCGTTTTGAAACCCCACGTTGCCAAGTCTACGGTTGTCCTAAATAAAGTCCCTACCTCCGTCTCGAGTCATCAGCACCTTCCATCCCTTTAAGCCGATGCCGCTCTGCCAGCAATGGTGCCCACGCGCACACGTCTCCTCGAGAGCAAAATTGCCAGTTGTGTGTCCTTAGGAAGGCAAAAGTGGATAAAAAACAAGGGCATTGCAGCCGACAGGTGATAATCAAGTGGGTCATAGATATCCTAAGTGGCACACTCTTTATTTCAGGAGTTCCTCGCTTAGAGCAAGCGACGACGAGTGGATGGGCACCGGAAATTTCGGAGGAGGGGGGAGAGAGGGAGATGATGGCGCGAGGGAGCAGCACACTCACTCAAGTCCTTGCACAAAAAAACATCGATGGGAGGAGGAAAAGTTGCGTGGGAATCGTGGCGTAATTTCAATCCAACGAGTTCCATGAATTCAATCACGTTTGATTTTGCTGTGGAAAACGGTCAACGATTATATACATTTAAAAAACCATCGTGCTGTCTCGCTTGACATTATACATGCTATCGGGATTCACCCGGATTGATCCAATGCCCAGGTGGCAAGACAAGCTGGATTACAATAGATGTAATTTCACACGATTAGCTTATTCGGGATGGAAATCAGAAGCACTCACTTCCGAGTGGGTACTCATTAAGGGGTATATTCGACTTCCTACACATTACGCCTAAATACCTGGTTAAATCGCATTAAGTTTCACGATAAGTACTGATATTTCGCATGGCAAGGAGCTTTAAAGTTTAACCACAACACGCTTCAACCGGAAACTATAGCTTTCCGTCAGTCATTTATATTCGCCCAGAAGCAAGAAGGGAGATGCCCGAGGGCAGACAATCTCCGTCTGCAGAGGGGGTGGAAAAGATGATTAAAAAATTATTCATGTACATGAGTGCCTCACAAGTAATCATTATAATGACCGCAAAGTTTTCCAGGTTTTTGCGAAGATTTTTACTGGCTCGTTTCCTAGACGTGACCCAATGGACACTACCAAATTTACCCGGGGAAATACTTCGGCATTTTTTTAAACTTCTACACGATTCAAATATGCAATGAAATCTTTTTCTTTTTTTATTTCTATCATTCAGGAAACACTTGTGTGACTATTGTTGCAAGTCAATCACGGCTCTGGCTCAGACGGCTGAACAGGAATTTTATACCATCTAACCACGGATTTATTTTTCCTTGAGATTCAACTCTTAAAAACAGAATGATAAAAGGTTTGACATTATTTTTACTTTTCGAGAAACATTCTATACATGTAGTAATGCAAGAAAATACTGTATCAGTGGGCACCGAGTTTTGATGGAAGAAATGACTCCTCTGATAGATCTTTCATCCTCTCTGGTAGTCTCACTCAAAGAAGCAAACACCAAATAATTACAGCTCAGTTGTAGTGAATCGGTATACATGAAAATGATTCATAGCGCCAAGTTCATATTAACGGCACGAATGGCCCTTCAATGCACACAGATGTGAGTCACCGTTAACTCATTTCTTTTAGAATACATAAAACACAGTGACAGCGGCTACTTCTAAAAAAATAGCTTGATTAGTCATTCGCATTAAATTCAAATGAGTAAAAGAAGGATTCTCGATAAAGTGATCACAATTTTTTAATCGCATACTGTATTGTCACAAATTTAATTCTTTGTTATAGAGCTATCTTAACGTGTAACTCATACGTGGAGCAAGTTTCATGGACTTCGTGCCAATGGTGAGTCAGCAACAGCCCTTGCAATTTGAAACATGTTGTCTGCCTACACCTACTTCTGATGACGAAAAACTCTTTCCACGAAGGTGTTTCTTGGCATTTGAGCACAAAAGAGAGTCATATGATACTAGGTGTGGACCATGGAAATGATTTGGTGCGCACTCAACAACGGTATTCAATAATCGGATAGCTTAAGGGTCATATTAATAACATTTTATTGGAAATTATAAGTGATTTGACGATTCGAGATATAGGAATGTTTCCACAAAGTGCGATTGCTGCGAATCAACCTACGAATCTACGAATTGCATTTAATAATCATTTTTAAGAGTATTGCCAGAGTGAGCTTTGAGGAAGCAAGAATAAGGAAAAAAATTGAGGAAAGTTCAAATCATTAATAATTAGATTTGCTAATGATGCACTCATTCAAGGTGTTCAGGCTATTTAGGGTAGACTTTTGATGGTCCCTAATGCCTAAATACTTTGAGACACTACGAGAGTTTCTTTTTGAATTGTCAACAGTTTCTTCCTTCTTCATTTATTCGGTGAAGTTTGCTAACAAATGTCGTGCTAAAAATCAAAATCCTTCAATTGTTCCTGGCTCAACCTTGTGGAAATTCATTTTAATAAAATTAAGAATACGAAGTAACTTTCCACTGTCCTTTATTAGCGTACAACCGGTTTCAACGCTCAAGCGTCATCATCAGGTACCTAGGTACCTGATGATGACGCTTGAGCGTTGAAACCGGTTGTACGCTAATAAAGGACAGTGGAAAGTTACTTTGTATTCTTAATTTTATTATCAAAATCCTTAGTTAAACTACGGATTAACAAAATGAGACTTTGAAAAGTTCTCACTCATTTCCAATCAAACTTTAAAATATGACAACACAAAGCAATTTCTAGCCCTGCGCTCTTCAGTTTCCATCCTTGCTTTTTTCAAGATCCCCTTGACGCAACTTTATACCTTCAAAGGAGAGAGGTGAGAAACAACTTAAGGCTTACTCCACGGTTGTTTTCATTCGGATTTCGTGAAAAATATGCGTGAAAAATTGTCCAGATAAATTTTACCTCAATTAGAGCCGTCTGAGCACCGTCCTATTTATTGACTGAGATATCCCATCATGAGTTAATTTGAAGCGTTCATGGTAATAATACCTACGGTAGTTCCATTGCTGCACCGAGAGGAGATGGAGGAATGGAGGAGTAGCCAAAATAAAATGAAATTCCTTTCCATGCGCGTCTTTACTTACACCCAACCTTTTAACCCATTTTGTTTGAAGGTCTCCTAAATTAATTATCGGAAGAAGATTACAAATTGGCACGGCAAAACTTTAGATATTGGTGTAAAGAATTATAGCAGCTTTAGACGCGTTAAACCCACAAAAACCAGGTAAAGAAACGCAATTATGAACAGAAGAAAGTTCGAAAAATGTTTCCCATTTAGAGTGACAAGTAATTTCAATCGACACCTATCGACTGCCCCCAGTCTTTTTCAAGTTTTATCTCCTCCGCCTTCCCTGCTTTAAGAGTAAACGATAAAAGGTGCAGTGACAAGTCCCTTTACGAGAACGTATTATGAACGGCCGGCGCCCTCAGGCATTTGTCTCGCTGGCTTACAAGTAGGTCCAGGAGCCCTGAACCTCCACTACCGCTTCCCCAGGACACAGAACACCAATGCGTCTAACGTCCAGCTCCCTCGTAAATGAAAAACATAGATAACCAGGCCATGAGAATTTTATAGGTCCTCACGTCGAATTTAGGATTTTATAGAGCATTTCTTCCAAATTAGGATTTTTAAGGGATCGATAAAATTCGTCGTTCGCCTACCGTTTCGGAGCACGTTCACCAAGTATCAACTGTAAGTACCCGGAAATAGTGTCGAGGGGAATAGATTTGACCCTTCGCATAAGAATCCTAGTTCTATTCAAAATGTGTAAGAAAAAATGTATTGATAATAAAAGCGGGTGCTCTTTCACAGTCCTCACGTTTGTCGCGTGTAACCTCCGAGTCATGGCAGCATTTATGTGACAGCATTTCTCGGCGTTCAGCGCCACGCCTCACTGCCAGACACTTGGCGAGGGTAGACCCTTTCGGTTGCGAGCGCAAGCAACAGTGCATTTACCCGCATTCAAGTGGCTGTCGCGTAACATAGGCATGGGAATAAACATCCTCTCGATTATGGGACTATAAACTATATACGGACACGAAATACGAGAAAGCAATCCAAAAACAACACTTCTTCAATGTCACAATGCAACAATTTCAGAGCGTAAAAATCATTGATCCGGGATCCCGGTCAAGGCGAATAATTTTTACATACTGAAAATGCTACATTGTAGTACACATTTAGCCTAGGTTTCAGCCTAGGCTAAGATAGGCTCCTGGCAGAACTGGATGATTGTATTAAAAAAAAGGTAAATTTACGTCCTTTCTATTTGAAGTTTAGGTCCTTCCCTCTTGCATCTTGCGTCTAATCAGCTTTAGATTCTTCAGTACAAGTACTTTTACCACTATTAACAGCTCTGGGCTTAAATCCTTCATTCGAATGGTCTTCGCTAGATCTAATTTTCACCTGCTCCATTCCTACCACCTTGAGTGGTCAAGGAAACTGATTCAACTACTGGCATACTGAGATGATGTTTTCACATTTATCACAGAACCCGTCTTAATGAAGCCCTCATTTTTCTACAAGAATCTAGGTTGATTACATAGCAAATTATCCTATTAACATCTCACGGTGCGAATGCACAAAACTTACACCATACACTGCAAGCAAGTTTAGACTAGGGTCAAATTATTTGAAATTATGTCATTTCAAGATAGCATAGTACCTGGCAATACGGCTTAGTATTCCGCCAGTGGTATTTCATTACTAAATATGAATAAGACACATTGCGTAGAAATTAAATAAAAATCGAGATCTGCGTCTATCACTTAAAACAAACCCACGTTAAATGTCTTCCTGTAAAATCGAAAGACATCTGCTAACTGAGAAATCTTAGTAATTTGAGTACTCAGCGTTTCCGTACACACACTTTCCTTGAAATAGCAAATTAGTAACGATTATTTCCAGCATTTGACTTAGATCTAATTTTAATAGAATGTTCAAACAAGTGCCAAAAGCGTATCGTTGGAATGTCATTTTTAGTCATATAATCTCAGCCAAATGAAGAGTGTTAAAAAGCCCTGTTATTATTTCCCCGACTTTCTGATTAACATGATAAAAGGATAAAACACTAAAATGCTTTCATTGGAAAATAAGACGACGGTTATTTACCACTCAGAAAACAAAAAATTAACGACTAATAAATTCCACACGTGGAAATATAAGTGAATATGTACCAGTATGTATACGAGGATATAGGACGGAGAAGTGTGACCAATAACTTCAAGGCCAGTAGGCTAGGTGAAAGCAGTGCATACACGTGCCAGCTAGAAGCTGATGTCACCATTCAGAGACCTACTTTAATCATATGGTCGGCCACAGGGTAGCATTTAAAAAATTAATATTTTTATCGATCACAAAGTTTAACTTTTTTGTTACTTGGAAAAGATAATGGCATTGCGGTTAAAAGAAGACCAATTGAATTTCAATGTTCATTTTACGGCTGACTGAACCGGAACCGGTATACAGACAACGGAGTTCCACCGCAGTGAGCTTCGCAGAATGTTAATCCATAAGTCAGCAGATCGCATGACTTATACACTCGAAGTTAAGTTCAGGGGTCACTAACGATACATGTATTTACGCCATAGGATTTCCTTTACGAGATCCCTTAAGTATTTTTTTCTTATTGTAGAAATAAAATATTTCAACAAAGCGATGCGTAGGTAAGGCCTAACGCAGACAGTAACAACCAAGCCGCGTTAGTCGAGGCATAGTGAATAAAGATATCAATTATTTTCCAAAATGGAAGGATTTCCAACTCTTTATTCCAGCGTGAAAAAAATGCACCACAAATCATTACGTATTTCATTAAGACGATTTCGCTAATGGGAATAAAAATACTTTTGCAATGAAGAGTGACGGAGAAGTTGTATCCGATCGGTGGATGACATTGGCATGAATCCAGATGAATGTTCGAACATTACCCAACTGTAACGACCAGAAAGGGCCTCTCTGTACGATATAGAGAAAATAAGCATCGATGGTTTACTCATTTATCTCGTATCTTGGCAGGTACCTCTGAATTCACGGAAAGCTCTCGCTGCAATCCACTCCAAATACAATATCCCTCGTAGCTGTCCTCTTCCCAAAAATGGACAATTATTCGCATAGGTTATGAAGCAAAGGAAAAAACATCTGACTGATGGAGATTTTTTCAATCGATAACAACTTGTGATTATCCCGCAACTTTTACTTTCATTGTGACATACCTGTACAGATTTACAGGGTATTTTCCCCACGAATAAGCAACGGGCGATTTGATCTTATTTCTCGAGAATTCTCGTTGGGCAGTATTTGGTTCACGAGTGAAATTAAAATTTTCTCTGATTTCTGTAAATATCAATAGAATATTATTTGAAATTCACATGGCCAACGATCGCCACATTGCCCCATATATATATATATATATATATATATATATATATATATATATATATATATATACACATTCAAACACGAAATCCCGCCAAACGGCGAATAAATACTCATATATACAGAAACAGATATAAGGAAAAGGGATAGGAACACATATAAAGGACGAACACAATAAAGGTGGGGAAGGCGGAATCGAACGGATCATATTTTTACTCTTGTGATCCGTTCGATTCCGCCTTCCCCACCTTTATTGTGTTCGTCCTTTATATGTGTTCCTATCCCTTTTCCTTATATCTGTTTCTGTATATATATATATATATATATATATATATATATATATATATATATATATATATATATATATATATATATATATATATATATAAAATATCTTCGAAATGGAACGCGATCGATATTCACCTCCAAAACAATACGTTTCACACTTCAGTCCACATTAAACCAACCAATAAGCAACAATATCTTCATTTCGACAGCTGCCATCCTCCTCACACAAAGCGCTCCATCCCATTCTCACTCTCTATCCGTGGCTTCCGTCTCTGCAACAACACCCCCTCCCAACAGAAATACTTGGACCAGCTGCATGAATCCCTCAGAAAATGTGGGTACCCTAAAAAACTGCTAAACAGTAAAATCCTCAAACCGTCAACACAATACACTCCCCTCCCCAAACCAAACCGCCCAAAATGCCCTAATCTTATCACCACTTTCTTCCCCGGAACACACAAAATTAAACATCTAATCCGTGACCTCTTCCCAATTATCAATAACACTCAGTCCACATCACTTTTATTCCCACACTGTCCCTCTGTTTCATTTAAACGCCCGTCGAACCTGCGAGACATCTTTAAGTCCACAAATCCAACTTCAAGCACCCCCGTCTCTCCCCCCCCCTATCCGCACATTGCAACCGCCCACGCTGCAAATGCTGTCATCTTTTAAGACCCTCCCCCACACTCAGTACCAACTCCCAACCACTCGCCACCTGTACCTCAAAAAAAATATTATATATCGCCTCTCCTGTAACTTCTGCCCTGCCTTCTACGTGGGCGAATGCACGACCGCACTTTCCCTCCGCATGAATAACCACCGATATTCCACCAAATCTCCCACCTTTCTTAATTATCCCATCCCTACTCACACCGCTTCCCACAACCAATCTTTTGACGACTGCTTCTCTGTTTCGGTGATTGAAATCCTTCCCAAATCTGCGAGTATAATAGAGGTGAGAACCCGCGAGATGGCGCATATCTGGGTGGCCCAATCATTCAAACCGCCCGGGCTGAACCAAGCCCACTGAATGCATCAATTGGCTGCCTACATATCCCCCCCACCCCCTTGTTCATTTCCTATTGGTCCCTTTACCTCTCCTTCCCCCACCTCTACCCCGCACATCCTCTCCGCTCTTCCCCGAGAACGCCATTCTGAAGACGACAGCCGTGCTGTCGAAACGTAAAATAACAAATTGTGAGTGTCCTTTCTTTGTGTCTCTATATTCTAAAAATCTACATCTGTGTTTATATATATATATATATATATATATATATATATATATATATACATATATACCCCTCCCCGGACTACAACCTTGACGTGGTGGAAGGGCTTGTGTGTTCCGATGACCCCTAGAGCTGTGCTGGCGGGAGTAATAATTATTGCTCCTGGTAGGGTCACCCATGCCAGATAGGTCGAAGGTTAGGAGCCAGACAAAAGGTAGTCCACGCAGCGTCTGTTCCTCAGTGAGGCGGCTGCAATGGCGTCTGACCCCAGTGGGGCGGCCAGTAAGTGATGGTGTCACGTTAAAAACACTATTGAGGAAGGCAACGGGAAACCACCTCAATTATCATTCCCTAGAAAAATATGATGGACAATAGAGATATTTTGAGTCCTGGCAACCACGGGGCTCGGCCCAATCGGCCGTGTGTCGTGCCCGGCAGCGGGGGAGGCAAGGCTTCCGCGGTCGTCATCCCACGACACCCTTGCAAGGGAAAACCAGCAGCAGCAGGACAGAAGACGCAGGAGAAAAAGACGAAATTAGTTAGAATAGGAACGTGGAATGTTAGGACAATGATGAGGACAGGGAAATTGGAGAACGTTAAGCGAGAGATGGAAAGGGGAAATATAGATATTTTAGGTCTATACGAGGTAAGATGGAAAGATAGCGGGGATTACTGGAGTGATAAGTATAGAATAATATACAGCGGCGGGGACGAGAGCCAACGAGGGGTTGCCATGGTATTAAATGAAGAGGTAGGGAGAAGCGTAGTCAACATAGAGCAGGTAACGGATAGAATACTACTAGTGGAGATAAAAGCAGAACCGACGAACTTAGTTATTATTCAGGTATACATGCCACCGAGCAACCATAAGGAAGAAGAGGTCGATAGGATATACGATCAGTTAGAGGACATGATCGCGTGTGTTCCTGCAGGGAAACATTTGATAGTGATGGGGGATTGGAATGCGACGGTAGGCGAAGGAAGAGATGGTGATGAGGTGGGGGACTACGGTTTAGGCACGAGGAATGACCGCGGGGAGAAAGCAGTTGAGTTCTGCAGAAGACAGGGGTTAGTCATCACCAACACTTGGTTTAGACACCACAAAAGACGCAGGTATACATGGAAAATGCCAGGTGACTCAGGAAGATATCAGCTAGATTATATCCTGGTTGGACACAGGTTTAGGAATAGTGTGATAAATTCCCACAGCTTCCCGGGAGCGGATGCGGACTCAGACCACAATTTAGTTGTTATGAAATGTAGCGTACGTTTCAAAAAGATAAGGCAGGGGCGGCGAGTTAGAAAATGGAATGTAGAAGCGTTAAATGGGTTGAAAAGGAAGGAATACAAACAGGCGGTAGAGAAAATCATGGAGGATGGTAAAGGGCTTAGTACTATTGAAGAAAAATGGGAAATGATCAAGAAGGGGTTGTCTACAGCCGCAAAAGACAATATTGGAACCGTTAACGCTAAAAGGACTAGGAAACCATGGATCACGGATGAGATGATTACAAAGATGGATGAGCGGAGAAAATGGAAGAATATATATACAGAATTAGGCAAAATGAAGTACAAAGAATTGAACAATAAATTGAGGCGGGCAACAAATAAAGCAAAAGAAGCATGGTGGAAGACGCAGTGCGAGGATATGGAAAGTCTGCAGAGGAAGGGTGAAATCGGTGCGCTGTACAGCAAAGTTAAATCGTTATCGGGAAGTAAGAAAGGAAGAGCTATGCTAACAGTTAGAGATAAGGCGGGTAAGGTAATAGTTGACGCAGGAAAGATCCAAGAGAGATGGAAGGAGTATATAGAAGAACTGTATGGTAAAGAACTCAGACCAACAAAGTTAGACATTGAAAAAGAAAATGACGTAGAGGAGGACAGCTTAGGTCCAGGCATACTAGACAATGAGATAGAAAGGGCATTAAGAGAGATGAAACTAAATAAGGCCGTGGGGGTAGATAACATTCCCGTGGAACTTTTAAAATGCTTAGGAAAATGTGGGAGGAAGAGGCTATATGGGCTGATCCGTAGTATTTATGATGAGGGAATCTGGCCGGAAGACTTTGTGAGATCAGTTTTAGTTCCTATTCCGAAAAAGGTAAAGGCCACGTCATGTGAGGACTATAGGACAATTAGTTTGATATCCCACGCAGCTAAGGTTGTTATCAGGATCATAAACAAAAGGATAGAGAGTAGGGCAAATGATTACTTAGGGGATGATCAGTTTGGGTTTAGGAAGGGGAGAGGTACGTGTGATGCCATTGCAGTAATGAGATTATTAATCGAGAGGAATATAGAACACAACCAGGAGGTATTTGCCTGTTTCGTAGATTTCGAAAAAGCGTTTGATAGGGTGAATTGGGAAAAACTAATGAGTATATTGCAGAAAATAGGAATAGATTGGAGGGAAAGGAGGCTAATCCGCAACCTGTACATGTCTCAAACTGCTCAGGTGCGGGTGGGAAACGGGGAGTCAGGATGGGCAGTGTTAGGAAGGGGTGTGAGGCAGGGTTGCCCTTTATCACCGTTGCTGTTCAACCTGTATGCAGAGGAAATGATTAAAGAGGCATGGGAAGAACTCGAGGTAGGAATGAAAGTGGGCGGGGAATTCGTAAAATCAGTTAGGTTTGCTGATGACCAAGCCTTAGTTTGTCAGTCAGCCAAGGGGCTGCAAGCATTGCTGAGTAACCTGGAAATTCAGTGCGACAGGTATGGGATGAGAATCAATATTAAGAAAACAAAGGTTATGCGATTTTCTAGAAAGAAAAAGGCCAAGCTTAACATTAAAATAGGAGGGCAAAAACTAGAGCAGGTAGAGCAGTTTACGTATCTCGGTAGTGTTTTGGACCAACACGGTCAAAGTAGTAGGGACGTAAGGAGAAGAATTGCGCTAGGCAAAGAGGCTTTCACAAGGAGGAGGGAGTTGATGACGGGGACTTTGAGTACGGATGTTAAGAAAAGACTCGTAAAAACTTTGATATGGAGCGTAGCTATGTACGGTGCGGAAACGTGGTCATTGAAGCAGGAGGATAGACGTAGATTGGAGGCTTTTGAAATGTGGGTGTGGAGAAGAATGGAGAAGGTGAAATGGACAGAGAAGAAAACAAATGAGGAAGTACTTGGTATGGTGGGAGAAGAGAGGGGTTTGTTGGGAGAAATCCTGTGGAGGCAGGAAAAGTGGATGAAGGGGGTATTGACCGGCAGTGGGATGTTGAAGACTGTGATAGAGGGTAGAATGTTGGGCAAAAGAGGAAAGGGAAGGAACAGGATAGGGATGTTGGACGGGATGAAGGGAGGAAGAAAGTACTCAGAGATGAAGAGGGACCTGATATAGAGTAGGATGATGGATTTTGTGTTTTGTTAGGAGTAATAAAATATTTGTTTGGTAGTTGTGTCCATCCAAAAACCTACCTTAACCGGTAGATTACCTTTAAAAAAAAAATACATATATAATATATACATATATAATATATATACATATATAATATATATACATATATAATATATATACATATATAATATATATATATATATATATATATATATATATATATATATATATAAGCAGTGTTCACTCCAAAATCGTATTACATCTACATAATACCCCGCAAGCCGCCGCAAGGGCGTGTGGCGGGGGGGTGTTAGGTCACCAACCGTAAAAAGGAACAATACCACATGCAAAACAACAACGTGGAAAATTACACCCACACCAGCGCAATCACTCATACAACAATCGCCGAAAAACTTTATTAAACACCGCATTTCTTGCACCTGCAAACTTTATTAACGTTATTTAATTTCTATGACACCAATCGTGCCTCACGGTTTTGGGGTGGTAATAATGACATTTATTTTGGCCAATGCATCGGATCTGATATATACGAGTGAATCTCAGTAAAGATGGAACATAGCGCTTAGTAAAGTCTTAATCTGATTCCTGAAAGGCTCAAGATACTTACCTCGCAAATTCATTGACTACTCTTCAAACAACGTCGCATAAAACACATTGACTTTCATATCTTTAGTAACGAATTAAGACTATTGTGAAAAAGTTCTTCTCATCGACAAAGGTGTTTTTTTATTTAAACACAGGTTAATAATCGTAAAAGAAGGCGCTATTGATTGAGATCATCTGACATGCGTCTTCGACAGGCTTTAAGCTTAAGTTGCTTGAAATATCAATCAATCAGAATTATCGTACCTACCACTTGTTTTCTTGGTTACCGGAAAGCGGCTTCTGCAGTATTGCGATTTATAATGTGAAGACTGTACAGAGAAAATGTCATTCGCAAAAAAGGACCCCGTGTAAATGGTCTCTCGGGGAATTTGAATACAAAATAGGTCCCAGAATATATTTCATCCGAGAATTATTTGTTGACAAAAGTTTCCCCGACAAAGACGAACTTATTCATAGACTTCTCCGAGCAAAAAGAATAGCAATGAAACTTTGATTTCCAGAGTATTTGCTCGTATCCAATAAAATATGACCCTGCAACCGGCGAAGCTCGCCTTGGAATAACACGACCTCGATGGAGGTCGCGTTATTCAACAATACCAGAGATCATCTTATTTCACCAACATTTGGTACATACACGTACATTTTACACGAATACGAAGTCACTAGCGTGAATAATGAAAGTCATTTACAAAGTAAAAATGCTTGGTTGGTAGAGTTAGGTTTTGACTGTTGAAATCCTGGTGCTATATACACCAGCTGGTAGTTAATTAAATAATTTGATGCCCAAGTCTTTAATAATATGGTGTCTTTAATCTACGTCTTTTCCTTGTTTCATAATAATGTACTTCGAATTATACACATACCTACACTTACTAATAGGTATACATACCAGGTAGGCAAACCGACTCTTCAATTTAACAAACCGTGAGGAGTTCATTAACCGAAGCAGGTGGAACAGTTAACTTATTTCGGACCAAAATGTTCAAGGTAGCAGGGGCATAAGGCGGAGAAATGCGTTAGGCAAAGAAGCTTTCAGGAGGAGGAGAGAATTAATGATGGGGACGTTGATTACGGTTATTGAGAAAAAGATAGTCAAAACTTTGAAATAAAGCTTGGTTTTGTACATCGCGGAAGCGTAGTAATTGATATAGTAGTAGCTTTAGGGGAGGCGACGGACGGGCGAGGTCATTTTGCCCAATTAGGGATGTATGGGAAAAGAAGAAGAGTGAAGAGAAACCAAACGCCGGCATTAACACTACTCTTCAACAAAGGTGCCTAACGTCCCATCCGACGGACGGCGTACTAGTGTACATTAGCCACCGGCCCATCCCGATCATTAAGAGAAAACACAAAAGAACTATTAAATACATCTTTTGATGGAAAATTTTGATATAGAAAACGAAAATTACGATTGTAAAGTAGGTGGAGGAAGGAATTTCATTAAATCAAATAAATGACTTCTTCCTCTTGATATAATGTACAACTGCTACACTCAACTTTTCTACAAAACGGAGGAATTTCGTTCAGATTACCGTAGGAATGTAATCTAGTTCTTTTTTAAACATCTACCAATTTATAATTCAATACTAAACCAAAGAATTTTTCAAAACCTCGCTTAGAAATAATGAATTCTAAGCGATGAGCTAAGTGATAAGTATTATGAAGTGAGACCTACTCTGAACAGCCATATTTCACCCATCTTGAACAAATTGACCAGAATGCTTCTGGATACGTTCTCGTGATTTACATGGAAACACTTCATGAAGTTTGGTACGTCTAATTCTACAAAATGTCCACGTTTATTCAATGAAAAACGCGGATGAAAATAATTCATAGTTATGAATAAAGTCATAATACCCAAAACAGCAGATTAATTTCAAAATATTGAATTAAAATGAAACTATTGACTTAGTAATATTCCACACACTTTTGTGTAGAATCAAAAAAGTGTGGAATTACAAAGTCAATAATTTCATTTCAATATGTTGAGCAAATTTCATAAAGTTACGCCAGAAACAACAAATTTCATTAATTTCAAAAGTTTGGATATCATCGAGAGATTTCATAGTAAGTTCTCAAAAAACAGAAAATTCATCAAGCCCAATATTATTTTTTAGCACGAACGTTCTAATGTAACAAAGAAGATATTTACTGCTTCATTAAATAGGCACCGAGCATTTAAAATCGACTTCAGTCTAACAAAAGATCATAATTAGTTAACTTAATTACATTCATTTTTCTTACCACTAATATTCAATCAAATTAATATCTAATTAATACAAAATATTTCATCCACACTAATTCATAAAGCTAATTCACGAACCTAATCAACTAATTGCGTTAAAAGCCTACAAATTTAAACCTGATAATGAATCATTACAATAATTAAATACCAAATTTCAAGAGCGTCGATAGAATGAATTTTATTACCCCTTATTAAACTTCCTGAAGCGGAACACAGACATATTGATTTAATTCCAGCCTTTACTAGAAACTTCATCCCAAGATATGATAAACTAAGTGTTAAACAATATCTTAGGTCGTAACAGAGAGTCATAATACACTAGTTATGCCTATTAGGCAGTTGAAGCTAAGCAACTACAACATCAAGTAATAGCACTGGCAAAATATTTCATTTATTCACAAATAAATGAAATTATTTTGGCATGACGAAACGATCAGGCGGAAAAATGGGAAAAGATAAATCATAAAAAATACGTATACCAATTTTTCAACTTCCCAAAGGGACCATTTAAATACCATGTATACACGTCCTGTCCCAATCATTAACTTAAAAAATGTGCCCCTTCGAATACAGAGAAGGGAATTGTAAATGTTTCATATACTCCTTGATAACTTAATTTTCATAACTGGGCGTTTGTACGAGTTACGGAATAGAAATTGGTGAAGAAAAC
Source organism: Hetaerina americana (assembly GCF_022747635.1). Classification (NCBI taxonomy): domain Eukaryota; kingdom Metazoa; phylum Arthropoda; class Insecta; order Odonata; family Calopterygidae; genus Hetaerina; species Hetaerina americana. Next base: position 16,695,705 of record NW_027286985.1, read on the forward strand.
ACATGGTGCTGTCTTCATACTAATTTCAATCATGAGTTTTACATCATAGGTATACATAAAATTGTTATATAAAAGCGTTGAAACCCCCTTTTTTAAATAAATAAATACATAAGTGACCAGTCCATTTGTGTTCTTAATTAAATTTAACGTATGAAGTCCCAATACATCAAGACCAATTCGGTTTAATTAATATGAATGGATACTCAAGTTTGGACCTTCCACATGCCATAATTAAGAGGTTCAGAACGATGAATATTCTTTGCGGAAGTGAGGGGAAGATTTAAAAAGTTCTGAAAGTAAAAATGTAGTAATGGGAATCAGTAGTACGTACTCTAAAAATACCGAGAAGACATATACACGCCATTTATAATGGAGCAATAACACTGAAACACAAAAATGTTTACCCCAACGAGAGAAACTTCATGTACGAGTTTATTTTAAGTTCATTTTTCCGGGAAAAGAAATCCTTAGGCCTATGAAAAGTGACATCCGAGGAGTTAATTACTTTAAATAGGATATAGGTACCTTATTTCTACTTAAAAAGCATAATTCTGATACGATGATTGGCTTATTTTTAGGTGCAATAGTTGAAGTAGGCAATTAAATTAATAGTTCCAAAACCTAGACGACTCTGCTACCGAAAATAAGAAAGGTTACGACTATTATAAAAAAATCGTAGAATTCAGGAATTTAAAAAAATTGAAGAAAAGGATAGACAAAAAATGAGCTCTTCAGTCAAGAAACCACCTCCATTAGAATTCACAACAGGGACAACGGAATGTGGTTTCGAAGAGCGTTTGAAAATATGGCTCCCAAAACTCCAGTAATAAAGTATATCCTGTATGTAAACTGGTTTCTACGAAGACATGAATACCGCAATTCCCAGTAACAGAAGCACACGGCATGCCCTCAAGACACCGGAAGAACTGCCAACATTTGCACTTCCAGATCACCTTGAAAGGATTAACTACCGGTGATAACCATAAAGAAACACTCCTTAATATTCCACTTTTCTTAGCCGAAAAATCTCATGGACTCTCTTACATCAATATAATGCCCAAGTTCCTACGCAAATTTCACTGCCGTAAAAAATGAGTTTTAACTCTCTTCGTACTCTGATTAACATTGTATTGAAGTGGAACAGCGAAAAAGTAATTTAAAAAACTCAATATATCAAGAGGCGTGAGACTTAAGCGAGAGAGCCTTTCTTTTCTCCAAACCACAACTAATCACCTGAAACTATAAATAACTTCCAACAGAACCTTCCCAGCGAATGAGAAACGATGGATAATTTGGAATGAGAAAAAGGTTTTCATTTTGCGTTTTATGATTTATAGTTCTCTCCCTTCGGCGAAACATGATCCATCGTCGGGAGAATGAGGAAATTGCGGGACAGAAAAGTATGCAAAGGTGTATCGATGAAATGAAATAAGGAGATGAAATGAAATTTAAAATCTACACTGAAGAATGAAAACAAGCAGATAAGAATAATAATAAAATACCATATGGAATTGGGCAACTTAGGATCGGGAAGCTGCCGCGAGCTCGGCAAAATTTCATTCGCGAATACGCAAATGCTTTTCGCTTTATTCGCCGTTCATTAACTGTTCCATATTATCAAACAGGGTTTTTTCTTTCGCATAAGAATATGACTTGATAAATATTTCTTATAATTTTAAGGATAAAATTCAGAATGAGGTTTTGAGCATTGGTGAAGGAGCAAATCATGTATCTGTGATCATCAATAGTTATATAACAGGGTACACTAACTAGCAATCTACATGCGAAGGTTCTAAACTGCGTTGCATGAAAAAAATCTATCAACACAAATTAAAAATCTCTAGAGAGACGATACAAAATGATAAAACCTAAAAATAAAACGGATAAAAAACAGTACAGTAGTAAATTATTAACTTAGTAAAAATATTCTCTTACCACATCAGTAATTCAGAAAAAATCGCGTGATTGTGTAGCCTTAGCTGCGTGAGGATATTGGAATGTATCCATCCAATTTCGGTATAGCATCGTAAAAACCTTAGAATATGTTTATTTCATGAAAAGAGAGTTTAAACATCAAAACTAGGTTCCGTTAGGAATTAGGAAGTTTTGAATAAACTAAGAGCTCGCTATTTACATGGCTCATCCAAAATTTAAAATCCCAAAAACTGTAGAAGTTTCTCTTAAAATCACGGCTTAATATTTACCAAATTAATGTGATATCCTTTCTGCGTTTAGGTTGACCATGCAAATATACGCAATTCATCCGAGAAAGGTAAATTTTATCTGCAATTGGATATTCGCCTTTCGGAAAACTGCTAATTGAAACCATATGCGATTTACACTCAGTCATTCCGAACTTCCCTTGCACGTCGTCAAGACGAAGGTGGGATGGGCAGGGGAGGGAGAGCCTTCAAAAAATATACAAGGGACGTGCTTGTTCACCAAAATGTATCCTCGGGATTATACCTTCTAAAACAAGGTATGAGGTCACTGTATATATAGCCTCGATCACTTCAACCACAACAGTAGATTTGAAAATGTAAGGTGAAAGAAGTTTTTCACTTGTAGCACTCATTCAAATTGCACCTTAAACCAGTTCGGTTTTTACGCACTTTTTCTTGATAAATCAGCCTCTATCTCATCTCCCATTGGAAAATGCACCTAATAATACCGCAAAACAAAAAATAGGACCGACTCAATCAGTTGAATCAATTTAAAGCTACGAATTTGTATTCGAGAGTTTTAAATTATTTTCATATTTTCTGTCCATGGCTTTATTCTGCGTAGTTACTCGAATGATTTTCAAAATTCATTCTCATTAATTCACACCCGCCGATTAAACGACGTAAATACGCATAGAGGTTCCTCATTTCACTCTGTGCGTTGATTACACTATAGCCATATGAAATTAAATTATTGATGAACGCATGTCCCACATGTTTCCCTTTCGCTATTATTTTTGTCCTCATTCATAAGCAGCACCCTAACATACAGCATTACAAAAAGAATGGTTATATTGCATTTATATGCGAAAGATAAACGTCTCGTGAGATAATGCCCACAAACAAGGGACAGCGATTATAGCCGTTGTCACTCACTCTTGGACGACCCGCAGTTTCTCGGAATTCATTATTCTTGACGAAGAAAAATTTTTTCTTTTGAAAAAATGCTGAAATTGCGGATTATATGGATGATAGTAAAATATTTCATCACGTGAGATTTCGAGAGTAATGAAATAGAGTGAAAAGTGACCCAAATTTTACTGATGATGAGGTAAAGTTACCCATTTCAATGAATCCAAAATATTATTGTTTCGGCTTATGAATTCATTTTACCATATTCAATTTTTAAAAAATCATTAAGAAAATTGTATACTTAATTTGCTCTTGTCATTATGTACTAACTGCGTTGGTACGCTCTTTCAGTAGTAGTAGTAGTTTTGAGGGGAGGCGACCGACAGCTAAGGTCATTTGCGCCATAGGGGAAGGACAGGAAAGGCTGAAGGGTGGAGAGAAACCCGGCGTCGGCATTATCCTACTCTTTACGAAAGGCGCCAAGGGGTCCGCGGCTTAACGTCCCATCCGACGGACGGCGTACTCACTCTAAGTGCCCTCCACAAAGCACCTCAAGTAGAGATCGAGATACCTCTGAAAAATATTCAACACCGCCGGGATTTCAACCCGCGCCCTCAGGGTGGCTCTTTCAGTGCAAGGTAGTTTGAACATGTAATCAATATTATACGCGGGTAAATGAATTTAAAAAGGAAAACACAAAATAAATGAACTCTTCAGTATCTGAAACCATCAAATTCAATCATGGCCCACAGAGACTCAATAACTTAACACCATGAAACCTGATAAATTAACAAATTGAGTAGCTTAAGGCGTGATGAGGTGGAAGTCAAGTGGAAAAGTGCTTCGATCAGTTATTCACCGATAAATTAACTTCCAGGCCTCAATGTTGTATTGAGTCATAAAGATTAAATTAAGAACCAGGTTAAACATTAATTACGAGCAAATCTGCGACACAACGGAAACTATGTTTGGCAAAAAATACCGAATGAGATTAAACACTTCTTAAACGATTTTCACGTTACGTGGGAGACGTAACTATGCACTTAGCAGCATGTATTTAGACCCAACAGGGGAATACGCACTAAGAGGAGCGGCTGAACACAGTTCTTTGACGAACTACAGCCGTCTATAATAGAAATCGGGTATTCACAAAGACATTTCACTATTCAACGATTTCCAAGAATCCATTTACAATTCCTAGATTAAAGAATATTGGAATGGTGAGGATGGTGAGGAATTGATAGGCCTACTGGGAAACTACCAAGCAATTTCATTCGCTAAGCACGAATGAAATCGCGTAATATGACATTCTACAATAATCAAAAAATGAATTTGGTAATTTCCAAGTAATGTCTCGTACATGCTCTTCTGTTACTGAAATTTTTAAATATTTCTTGTCTCGAGAGCCACATCAGCCACATTCACTTATGAATTTCTCCACCAGATCTATTCACCTTTCTCTCGTATATCTTTTAGGTCATATGACTCGTCCATTCACTCAGCATGACCACACCAGCATAGCGCACTTCTTTCATACGTGTAAGGTTGTGAATCTCGTTGGAATTATAGTGAACCCACTCCGCGATCTTCCCTCATTCTCTACTATTTTAGCAGAATTGAACTCCTCACGTATCCCGTTACCTCCGCATTTATGGAAATTTATGCTTATTCTGTCATTATCAAGTCTATTTATTTAAAAATTTCATCTACAAGTTCGATTATTTCACGCTTAGCATTCACCATGGAAACCATTCTTCCCTAGCCACGTATGCTTTTTTTTAATAATTTACTTTCTCGTGACGGTCATTAAATTCTGAAACATATACTCTGAGATCATGGATAACCGTTCGGACAAGTGTTCGCCAATTCACTGGGCTCCCTTCGCCCCTCCTCCCCCATTTTCGTCTGGCTACGCGCCTGACTGCAGAAGAATTCTTCTTATGGCAAACCCGACGCCGCAATCGCAGATGACGCGAGCGCGTGCGCCGAGGTGACGCCTTTGTGCGCGGAAGCCGCAACCCCCCTCGCCCACCAACTGAAAACCGTCTCCTCTGCCCCGTGCACACAGCCTCCGACCGAACTTCCCCCGCAGCAACAACAACGCCCCTATCTCCCTCCACCCTTCTCACCCTCCTTCCCGTCCACTTAATTTCCATCGAGTGCTCCTTTCTCTCTCTCCGATCCGAGTCACTCGAGCTCGCCTTGAGCACGTCCTTGCCGCATGCCGAAGCAATGCTCAGGTCCCCACACCCTCCTGCCCTCTCCACCCCTTCCCCCCGCGACACCCTGGTTTTCGGCACCCTCTCCTCTTTCTCTCTCTCTGCATCTGTCGTTCGGCGGGCAACAACGCGCACCTCTTTCCCGTACGGAAAGACAAATGAGCGAAATCGTATCTTTTTTTCTCCCATTCGATGGCTTCACGGCGAGTGGCGCGAGAGAAGAGCCGCTCGTGGGAATCTGCCCTCGTTGAATCCGAGCCGCGGGGAGGCTCAAGGGCCGATGCCGCGAAAGAAATCGAGGATTTGTTAAACGGCGACGGAATCGTTCGACAGCACATGAGATAGTGGGGGAGGGTGATTCCGGGACCATAAAGGGGATGGCCTTACGCACTCTCAGCGCCCCTGAGCGTAATTTAAATCGCAAGGAAAATACAACCCTTGGCGTCAAATTAAAAAAACTACACTTAAATTAATGCTGATTGAAACGATTCGTCATCAGTCGACGGTCATTAAACGCGTGTTCACAGGCAGCTAAACTCACCATGCATGATGTATTGTGAGATGCCCCCTCCACTCTCCCCCGTCCACGAAATTGGCAGTAAAAAATCATAAATGACAGTCTTTGAAAGGAAACTGCTCCCGCCGTTTTCGAGGGTTACGCTGCAGATGCTGTTTATTTGCTGATATCAAAGAAAATAATTATACCACGATTACTTTAAACCGGTGGTTCCCGACACTATCAGATCAAACGTTCCTCCTTTTTTAGTACAGTTTTTCGAAATATTTTTTCATAATTCCACCTTCCTGACAGGAAATCAAACCTGTTTAGAGGTAGGGAGGAGAGAGGCGGAGAAACTCATTCGATTCGCTGTCAACTGCCGGCTCTCCAATAATTTTGACCACCCAAACCACACAGCCTTCCCGCTCCCCCCTCGCATGCCTCCGCGCCGTTGGGAGCCATGGGTTGAAAGCCATTCCATTTGAGTAAATGGACGGCGTATGCAGTTCCTTCGGACGGCTATCCATTCGGTTAGTCAACTCTTCGAAAAGGAGCATAAGACAGTTTGAGTAGGAGCTAACAACTAAAGCATTACAGATTGTTCCTCATTGCCGAGTTTCTCGGACTGTCAGCCATATACTATTACTGCCAGTAGTTTCATTTTCGATGAGCTTAATCATTACACGATACTCGACTTCTATAACCTACCAACTGTGACAATGACCCTGGACCCCATAACACATTATAATAAATTATTTGGCAGTATCGAACACTCTAAACCTTTCTCACTTCCATCTAATATACTTTTTACTACCTTGATCAAAATGTTCCCGGAATAACCACCGTGTGGCGCTCCCATCGTTCCGATTTGAGTTCTGTTTTTTTTGTTAAATTGGTACATCTGTTGTTGATATTCCCTTTAAATCTTAGTGTCATAACTTGACATTTGCAAAAGTTACGTAGCCAAGAGTACATCTATCTCTGTGTGTGTTGGCGATTTTTTACAATTTCAGAAATGGATTTAAATTTGCAAGAACGAACTTGTATTAAATTTTGCGTAAAAAACGGATTTAGTGGCGCACGGACGTTGGAAATGTTGGAAAAGTGTTTCGGCAACGATTCTCTAAAAAAAACGGTCGTTTACCAGTGGCACGAGCGGTTCAGAAGTGGTCGTGAGTCAATCGAAGATGATGAACGCAGTGGCAGACCATCGACATCGAAAGTCGGTGAAAAAATTGATAAAGTAAAAGAAATGTTGGTCAATAACCGCAAATTAACCATCAGAGAAATAGCGGAGGACTTGAACATTGCCTATGGATCCGCCCAAGACATTGTGGTTAATGATTTGGGTTTCCGTCGTGTAGCAGCCAAAAGACCTCAATTTCATGCAAAAAAGAGACCGTGTTGACGTCGCAAAAGACATGATTTGCGAGGCTGAATCCGATCCCACATTCATCAAAAGGATCATTACTGGAGACGAGACGTGGGTTTATGAGTACGACACGCAATCCAGACATCAGGCAAGTGAATGGCGTTCACCAAATGAGCCGAGACCAAAAAAACCACGTCGTTTTCAGTCAAAAAAGAAGGCAATGCTGACGGTTTTCATGGATTACAACGGTGTAGTGCATCATGAATTTTTGCCAGAAGGCCAGGCAGTAAACAAAGAGTATTATTTGGGCGTTATGAGACGTTTGCGTGAAGCAATTCGCCGAAAGAGACCAGAAATGTGGGCAGAAAACTCGTGGATTTTGCACCATGATAACGCACCGTCGCACAGTGCTATCATTATTCGTAATTTTTTGACGAAAAATGCAACAAATACCATCCAACAGCCACCGAATTCACCTGATTTGGCTCCCTGTGACTTCTTTCTGTTCAATCGAGTTAAAAAACCATTACGGGGAACGCGTTTTAGCAGCCGAGAGGAAGTAATGGAAAAATCGCAGGAAGCACTGATGGACATACCGAAAACCGAATATAAAAAATGTTTCGAGGATTGGATCAAGCGCTGGCATAAGTGTGTTGCAGTCGATGGGGATTACTTTGAAGGGGACAATATAGATTTAGATGAATAAACTTGTATTTTTAATTTTCTGAATAAATTCCGGGAAATTTTTGATCAAGGTAGTATGTTCCTCCTTCAACCTCTATTTCGCAACATTCTCCCCTTGATAGCAGCCATCAGCATCCCTAATTCAGCAATTGTCCCAATTAAGCCAAAGACATCAATGATCCGCGATAACGGCAATAGTTCCTTTATTCTAAGATGGATAATTAGCACCTTCCTGCTAGGTTCTCCTCATATTTACCTTTTAAATTTCACATTTCCCCACTTTGACCACCCGCCTTCATTTATTGTTGAAACAAAATTCTTCTACGACGTAGTCCTCAAAAAAAAATAAAAATACAACGTAATTTTTCATTTGAGATGATTTTTTTCCAAGGAGGGCCGTAATTACGAACGCTGACGTTCCTCCAAAAGGAAAAGGGCAGTTCTTCGGTGGTTCGAGACCATCTGATCCACCTACCAGGGAGCATTTTGCTGACTGAACGATAAGACGCATTTGTTTATTAAAAGCTATTGGAATATTGTCAAAAACATTCAACCGCATTCCGGCATCAATTGCGACGTGGTCTGTTCAACGAGAGAAGTCACTCGACAACTTGCTTCGTCGGTTGCCCGTCGTGATTTCTCTATTCTTCGGGTGGACGCGATACGTGTCGCAGCTCCTCTTACAATCCACTAGGACAAGAACACAACTAAATCTTTTATTTATTCAACGTCACACCACGACTTTTCGATACAAACCGTGAGAATAAAGGATTCACTGCTGAAATATGAGAGAATAGCGGGAACAAAAAAACGTCAATAGCATCCATATTATAGGTAAAATAAAGCTAGCTGCGTCTGCCTTAAAGCTCACTCCTCTTCAATGCATACATATAAGTTTTGATATTTCCTGGTATTCTACGGGTTATTAATCTGGACGAATGAAACCAATCGAAAACTCAGACCCTTAGTTGAAAAAGGTAAATATTTTCGGGGTCTATTCGAACAGCGGGACATTATGGTGAAGTGGATAGATCGCCCATTGGTAGAGCGTGGGCGATGCCTCATTGGTAAACCCTAGAAACGCAGTGGCGAGGATAATCGATTAGGAGGGCATCAGGAACTGAAGGTTGGCCCATGGAAAGCTGAGAACAAATCGACTAACACAGTGACATTCACATAAAAGCACACCTGCAATAAGAACTCTTGGACTCTTATTACTGACCGTGGTAACTTGAGGGAATATTAAAAAAACGCAGACAATTGATTGCTTAGCGATTTACATAATCTTTTAAGCGTAATTGCTATGGACACTACATTGTTATTCCTGCTTTAATCGCCCGTTTTTAATGGTTAATACGGGTTCTGAAAGACATCATGCCATTCTACCTAGGAAAGTATACGTCATCGCGTGCTTCAGGAGAATATATCGCTTCTGTTAAGATAATATCTGCAATTCTACGGATTTACATCCTTACATTCCACACACGGTGCTAACCTAAAAAAAATAACAAAAATTCAATACCGGCATTTCTGCCTAATCATTCTACTTTTCAAAATTGATGAAAATGGATGTTTACGTGACTGAGAAAAGAAAAAAAAATTGAGACGATTAATATTTTTTCATTTCCGCGCGATTAACCATCAAAAGTAAAGACGAAAACAATATGATACAACAGGAGTTTTATGAGAAATACGAAACTATAAAAGCCTTTAAATAATATCAGATTTTATCAAAATTCCCGTTATTTAATACAATTTAAGATCGATGAAGTTGTAAAACACTTGAAAACGCATTGTATTTTCATGGATACACCACAATTGTATTTTATACAATCTACTTTTATTACTACACTACTTCTATAATATTCAACCTAATATTACTCAAATATCTTCCTCAAGTGAGCTTTATACGATTAAGAAGAGAAAAACGCTTAAAAAACTGACTTAAAATGTTAATGAATGTAGGTACTACACTAATATTCCCTCGATATACAGAGTTAAGCATCGTTTTCATGTATCCCTTGACACGACGTCACTAAGTTTCGACACTAATGGTAATTTGCTGTTTAAACTGATAACTGCTGTCACGATACCACTCATCACAGTTGAAAAAATGTATTACTTATATATTCTTAAAAATATTTCACGCATTCTAATCCTAAAAGGAAACCTTCAACTATTAATACGAGGGTCATCCGGAAAGTAGTACCCGTTCGTGCCGCATGAAGTGCTGACGACGCGAGTAGCCGCTGGACGAGGTCAGATAGCTTCAGTGGCTTGTCTGCCTTCTCTGAGCCAAGTTGCGTGACGCTAGCATTGCCTGTGTTGTTTCTGTGATTGTTTACAATGTTTAAAAAAATTGAGAACGCCGCCAGTTGTGAAGTGAGGGCAGTGATTAAATTCCTCAATGCAAGAAACGTTCGCCCATGTGATATTCATCGCCAATTAAAGGAGGTGTATGGAGACAATGTAATGGACGAGTCGTCTGTTCGGCGGTGGTGTCGCAACTTCAACATGGGGAGGGGGAACACACACGACGATGAGCGTTCGGAGAGACCGTCTGTCATTACAGACCAACTGGTGAGCTCAGTTGACGAATTCGTGAGGAACGATCGGCGCGTCACAATTGATGACATCTGTGAGCATTTTCCCAATGTTTCTCGAACAATTGTTCATGAAATTGTTAAACACCATCTGCATTATGCAAAAATTTGTGCAAGATGGGTCCCTCGCGTATCTCAATGAGCTGGCGGCGAAGGACTATGCAGCAGGAATACAGAAACTTGTCACACGTTATGACAAATGCCTTAATTTGCTTGGAGATTATGTTGAGAAGTAGTTTAAAGTATCCTCTTTCAAATAAAATTTTTTATGTTTGTTAATATTTACTTTTGTGTCTTTATTTCACGAACGGGTACTACTTTCCGGATGACCCTCGTATTTAATAACTTTTATATTACAAGTTTCCAAGTGCAGAATATTGTTGATAGGAGACTTAATGCGAGCGGTGCGACGCTAGGTAAGTGAAACTACTGTGGACTCCGGTAGCACGGCCGCGTTGCCAGCAAGACCGACTGAATATCATCCTCTCACTACCGTGTCGTGTCACCCGGCAGAGTAAAAAGCATGCCTCGAAGAAAGATTGTGAGGAAGTATTCTTCACACATACGCATGCCGTTTTGAAACAAAAAAATCTAAATCATCATGTATTGAGGATAAACCAGGGGTTATCTATCTTAGCGGGTAGAAATTTCGGCTAGTGATTAGAAGGTTCGATTCTTGGTGACTTTCGACAAACTAAGTTTCACCCAAGCCGTTTGATGTTTTCAGGCACCAGATCTTCTTCGGAAATTGCAGGGGAAACGTTTTTGGGCTAGGTACTAGGTGAGTTTTACTCTAAGCATATGAAAATAACCATCGGTTTGATTATCGCGGTTAAAAGATAATTCTATGCGAAACTGCCCCTTCGCCATAGCAGTTTCCAATCTAAAAAGTTGAAAATAAAGTCATATTTATTATAACTTTTGCATTCGTACATGAATCGAACGTTCGCTATTTTTGCACATTTACACTTCAACGACTTCCTCTAAGGAAATAACAAAGTTGGTTTCCAATATCATGCACGACTATTTCTTACTTCAAAGGGCTCGACTATCGTAACTACTTTTCACCATCTGTTCTTTCTGGGTCCCATCCAACTTTTACCAATACACTCGAGAAAAACTATGAGAACTTAGATAACTGTCTAACGAGCTTCCTGTATTCAAAGGATATGGCACATCATGCCACAAGTATTGCTTTTTACCGACCCGTCTGGACACTTATGGAATACAAAAATCTGTATGTTTTGCATTCTCCCTTTGGGAATTCTCGAGTGTTCGACATTAATTATTCAAGTCATGAAAGCAATAATATTTCAGTATGGGCTCTAAATAGTATCGCGCTCACCTGGGGATGCATGCTCCCCGTCGTAAAAGCGGAGATGAAGATGGGTGCTTATGACGCATCTCGCGCGTAAATCAAAGATGTTTAATTTTGCCAGTTCTCTTTCATTGTTGAGTCGCCTAGGCCTCCATTTCCACACGTCATACCACCGCCAACCCATCGGGACACGTGTTACAAGTTTCTCAACCTGAGTCAAACTATTTTGTGGTTTCAATGCAGGATAAGAAAAATAATTACAACGGGAAGGGAACACAAGACGGAAGCTATTAAAAAAATCACCACGCCAGAGGAATGTTTTGGTTTTTGTACGTGGGCGTACCCTACCTCAAGACCGAATGGAGGAATGTCGAGACTAAGTAATTGCTCGTTCAAACCAAGGCTGGATTAATGGCGCAATTAAAACTCCAATGAAACATTGTTATGCAGAAAAAGGAAAGCTTCAACTTATTTTTCCTCTTACTAAAAGCTCCAACTTGACTTTGCGTTTCTGATTGACTGACCTTAAGTCTTCTACCGTAAAAAATAAGCTGTTTATCAAATAAATAAATTGCACATACTTAAATAATAACAATTATTTACAAATTAATGTTATAGCTATAGTATTAACGATAAAAATAAATACAGTAATTTATACTTCGCTACATTTCACTGACTAACGTGGCCAGTGATTATACTTTTTTCTGATTCCGTGTTTCTTCAAGGGCATTACCTCTTCAATGTCTCAAGCGTAAAAAAAAATTAATTTTCACCGAGTAAAATTATTTCTTAAATATTTTATTAAATTACTTTAAAGATCCTCGATTATATGAATTTACAGAGGCCGCATTTTTGCTAAAAAAACAATATACAAGGATGTATTCCTGAACTAAGCATAGTGAGTGTACATTAAGTGCAGTATTACTAATAGGGGACGGTGAGTATGGGCTACAAGGAGTAAAGAGGAGTTGTACGCTAGAGATGGAAAAAGAGGTCGAGGAAAGAAAGGGTTTTCAAAGGATTAGGATTCGATGTACCGATGGTAGACAGTCATGAAATAAGTGTGCTGTACTTGTCAAGTTTCACACACAAAATTGATACCGTTTATAAAAGCTTCAAACCATTCCAACTTCAATGTAGTTAGATATTTTCACCATCTTCCCTACGCCGTTTATATCCAATCGCGCTTTCTTTTTGGACAACGGATGTTACACCTTCCTCATTTGATCTCATTTCATCAACATTTTAGGGCTATTTCTCCTAAATAATGCCTTAATTTTTTTGTTTAAGTTTCTCCTAGTTTTATCCATTCCAAAGATTCAACAATAGCGAATACTTTAGTTGCACTTTCTATACGCACACAACAGAATGAAAGAAGAGCTGAATATACTTAATGCTTCCTTTTGCCGACCGCCGACCATTTTGTGGTCAAAATAATATCAATTCGCCATAATTCGTGGGGTTCTTAGAGGAGCTAAGGTTTTTTTTCTTGTTTATTCAAGGATTTTCTCCATTTCCAGTTTTTTGAAGGTTTTTTCAAAATTTCCAAGGATCGACTGGCCACCCCATAAATATTGTCACCGGTAACTGTTCCCAACCCTGGGTTTTGATTCACCCTTCATTTAAGCCTCCTTACTGCTCATCTCTTCCCATCACATGTTTTTAAACGCAAGTGCCATTACATAGCCAGAACCGTTAATAAAGATTTATCTTGAAACTATCCTTTCGCTTCCAAAATTGCCATTAAAAAACCGAAGCCCGCAAACTCTCTAAAGCCATTACTACTCTCTCAGTTTGCCGAAAGGGTGGCGATCCCAAGGCCGTTACCTTTCCCGGGGGATACCTAAAATAAAATGGCGGACGGTGGGTATCTCGCGAGATGATCTTTACGGGTACCTGGAATTGACTCCCGTGCAGAAAACGGTAATTTCTAATTCTAAATGGAGACTATGAGCCCAAGTTACGAGTTAGGAATTTTAAAAATAGCGCTTAGCGCTCGTCTAAGTCTAAGTGAATAAGATTGTGCGTGTCGAGCGGTGAGATGCCATTGAACGGAAGATATACAAGCATGAATATGAGGGACAAAAATCTCACTGATGTTTCATATAAAAGCCATGGATACGTCTCATACCATTAACCCTGATCAGACTGTTTTAAGAGGCTTCTATACGTCCTATCATACGGTGGAACGCTTAAAAACCGTGTAAAGCGAGAGTGAAATTCCAATAACAAGGATAAATCAGAGCCGAGATTAGTCCTGACATGCGGCAATTCAGACAATTATTTTAATTTCTTGCCGGCGGTGAAAAATATTCTTTAAAGATATAACAAAAAGACTCTTTAAATAGCTGTCAATGATAATTTACGTACACCTTTAGCCGAGGTCCCAATATTTTCTTTGGCCATAGCAGCCAAACGTCATCTCCGGTCCGGGAATGCTTTTTCGGACGCGCAGCAACTTCTCTCCATTCCTTGCGTGGGACGGACAAAAATCGGCGATGAAAATTTCGGACCAATTAATCGTCAACACATCGTCAATATAAGTGGAACTCGGATATTTGGACTACATTTCTCCCGAGCATTGACTGCATTTATCGGCGCGAGCCACAGTCGATTTTGTAATTTGGCTGCATGAATAAAAGCGTAAAATTTCAGCAATTTAAGAGGGCTTCAATGGGGGGTGCAACACCAAATTAATGTGCGTGAAACTCGCTCAAGGTGTACATCAAATGAGATCAGCTGGGAGTCGTTATCACTTGGACGCTGTTGTAAAACAAAGACAAGTTATGAAAATAAAATAATGAAAAAGTAAGACGCAAGGAATGAACCAGTATTCGCGGGGTCATCGGTATCGGCGATATTATTCTTAAAATCCATAAACACGATTGCGCTCGAGTTCATAATTTGTAAAATATGGAATATATTTGACTCGTGCGAGGAATAAAGAGAAATAATGAAGACGGAGTAAAGAGAAAGGGAAAACCAGTGCGTAACTGGGGTATGCGTATGTGCACGCCGTCTATATAGCAATGGATAAATAAAAAAGTGAGCAACAAACTTCCCAAGGATTTCACGCTAACAGGATTGAATGGCAGCAGTTACCAATCTTCGGAATGAAATATAAGAAAAAACTTCAAGGTGTGACAAGCATCCTTAAAATTGGATTTGGTTGTATTATTTTCTTTTTTATGCAAAAAACCACAAAATTTACAACTTTCTATGTCAAGCCCAAGGCGCCACGACAGCTTCGAAAATGCCAACTTTGCATATGAAAACCTTAAAACTGTTTTCTTCTGTCTCCTATTGCTTAATTTTAAACGCAGGAGTTATTTTTTTCAAGGAAAATATTCAAGAAAAGATGACTGTGAATCACACAGAAAAACAACCTTTTTCAGTTTTTCAAAGCATTTGTTATCAAAACCAATTCTTTCACGAAGAAATTTAAATTCACGCCTATTAATTCACAAGGTTTACGATCTCATCTGCCTTCATCGATTTAAATAACCATATCCGAGAGGTACTAGAGGCTTCCAAATTTTTAGGAGATCTACTCATGGAAATGTGGCCGTGTATTCTACATCCGCACCGAAAAACCAGTAATCCAAATTATTCGATTCGATTTCCGTTAAGGAATAAACCAATAAATGGGAATAATAAAGCTTGCGCATTACTGTACCCAACAGATGTGTCATCGAAGGGCAACATTCTACTCAATTTTTTTCTCATGGAATGCCCTCACTGGCAATGGGAGTATGCACCACTTCGTAATCCTCAGCCAAGAAACCACAATCATGCCTTCTCGACAGACGTGACCACACTTGATAATGACTCGGCGAGCGAAATAACCAAATTGTTGGCTCTGGAATGCAAACGCTCAGCAATCCCCTTACCGCGTTGAACCGTTCGAGGAGCATGCTACAAATTTCCCGGCCCTGGTAAAGGCGGGGTAACGTCCTCGCCTGCCAACCTAGAGGGCGCGGGTTCGATTCCTATGTTGGCTTTTCCCCACCTAGGGCTTGAGTGTTTTTAATTGTCGTCTTTGCTATTTGATTTTTACAAGCTGGATTTTTAGGCCGAGGTGCTGTTTTCGGATTAATGTGAAATTAATAAAATTGTCTCGTCTCTTCGGCTCGATACCTCCACCCGACTTCGCAAGGCATTATACACACAGTAGAATATACAAAGGAGTATTCATTCTTTAAAATTCGATTAGGATATGATGTGAATTGATGTGTCATTTCGAATGACTACACAGCGAGGACGCTAAATAATTCTTTCACACACACACACGTGGCCACTGTCAAAATAAAAAACCTGCGTTCACACAAACGCAAGTGAGGATCGAATTTTTTTTCTATCATCAAAAGATGCCGCCCACTGCTTCCCAAATTCAACTTAGGCAACAGGACACTAGAGGGTACTTTAACCCTGACCAACCAGAGAACAGCATCCAACGGTGACCTTATTCTGGGCTGAAGGGTAAAGCATAGAGATAGCCCCCATAACTTGATGAGGTAGCGGGCACCTTGATGGGGATCCTTGCCATTAGCCGTCGTTAAAACGTCTTCCAGCCATAGCTAAAAGGGGTCGCTCTTAGACTAGGAACTACCTTCCTCACGATAACGTTATCTTTTTCTCATTAGGGAAATTTACCTGTACGCAGACGAAAAATAATTATTTATAATCCCGAATAAAATCACAATATACCTTAACAAAGGCATGCATTGGATTATTCGTGGGATTAACTACCCCGCACTGCCAAAGAAAGAAATTTCCATTCAAATGGAAGAAAGCCGAGTACAAAAAATCCTAATGAATCCTTCCTTCAATCCACACTTTGCTCTTGACCGCATTTCTGTGTTTTAAAAGGTATTTTTCTCAACCGAACAAAATTTCGCAAGGAGAACCTACTTATGGAAACTCCATGATAAGAAAAATAATTAACACATTACTGTTGATTAAGGTAACTTTAAAATAAATTAACTTCACTCAAGATGAACCAACAAAAATCTTTCTTAAAACGAAAAAAAAACCTGTCCACGCAAGGAAAATTCCTTCCTGAATGCACAAAAGTAACAGAGGTAACTTAAAAAAACAATATCTACATTTAATAACTCATTACGTCATCAAGAAGCAACACTTGACAAGTTTTTGTACACTTTCTTAACGGTCGACCTCGCTCGCGTTAGGTTTTTCGGCGAAAAAATTGCCCGCATGACCCACGGCAAAATATTCTCCCTTCGAAATATATTCGGCACCCATGAACAAATAAGCCACTTCCGCGCATATTCAGACCATAAAGCTGTCACCGATAGCGGGGCAAAAAATGAGACCCAGGCACAAGGAAGGCTAAACCGCAGTTAATAGTCAAAGGGACGGACAGATAATACAAAAGAACTGATAGAAGTGCTATGGAAATATGCTGCAGGATCGGGAAAAAAGAGACGCGAAAAAGAACCCACAAAGGTTAGTGAC
Organism: Hetaerina americana; assembly: GCF_022747635.1. Taxonomy (NCBI): domain Eukaryota; kingdom Metazoa; phylum Arthropoda; class Insecta; order Odonata; family Calopterygidae; genus Hetaerina; species Hetaerina americana. The sequence goes on from NW_027286985.1 coordinate 16,712,949, forward strand.
TCGGGGGACCGCACGAGTCAACTTTAACCGACCACGGTCCCGCTTCCCACAACCCCATTCACACTCACCCGCCTTGCCCTTAGACGGATCGAATGTCGCATTGGTTGGCTGGCTTCCAGGGCAGCAACAAGTAAATCATTAGTGCACAGCAGTCAGGGGTCACTGGGATAAACAAATGCCATTTGTCTAGAAAACGAATAAAAGCGGTGGCGGGGAACTTTGACGGTTTCGTAGGGGTTAAAACAAGCAAGAGTCGAAAACGCTGGGATATCCCCTTTCTGGGTAACTGCTGACAGGAGGAAGAATTCAAGGTTCCACTACAAATTTGTGATTGACGGCTCAACCGGAAACACAAACGTTGGTTTTAGTATGTGAAGGAAGGGCTCACCTCGTCCTAAACCCTAAGGCGCGTAAAATTCAAACATCGGGGTATAACGGGGTCAACTACTTTCCCAGGGTTTTCCAAGTTACATCTCCTACTCTGAAATACCACATCGCTTATGTGAAGCTGGAGTGTCCCGAGTCTTAGGGAATCGAATCCTGGGCAGTTGCTCTGGCATCAATCATACGCGCAAGCCACTTCCGACGCTAGGTTCACACCCACACTTCTTTCTCTCTCTAATTCCAAACTAGGCAGAATTAGCCGTCGGCATTTAATAATAAAGTGACATCATCAGTCGATGGCTTAGCACCATCAACTCAAAATTACAGAAATAAATCAAACCGATGGAAGGAAATACATTATTTTAGCAATAATATCTACATCTATATCTACAAATTCCCCGCAAGCCGCCGCATGGACGCGTGGCGGGGGGATGGGAGGGGGTTAGGGCACCACCCGTAAACTAGAATAAAACCACATGCAAAACGAAATCATGTTGCCTCTACACAAATATTACTTTGTTCATGCACTCAATAACCTATATACACACGAAAGAAAGTACTTGCAGCAATATTTAATAACAGGATACGTACGTTCAAATGATGCTGTAGAACTGTTAAAAAAAATGGGTCAATTAAATAAAAAGAATAAAATACATGAAGAAGCATGCAAGATATCGAATACTGTATACACTACCGATTCTAATTACCTCCTACGCGATTACTGTCACGTCCATTATCATCTCTCATGGTTCGATGAAAAAACATTTTAAATCTATCCGTTCTACAATTAATCTCCCTGATTTTACGTTGGTGATCTGATCTACCATTGTAAGTGGGGGCCTGTAATACTGAATGTCCTAAACATCCTCTGATAAGTAACCTTCCTCAAATGTACGCAGAATGTTTAACCTGTATTTAAGCCTACGTTCAACAGTGGCTCCCATCCTAATTTATCCAATTGTGTGGTGACACTGCTACCTTTCATAACAAATTTTCACAAACCTAGCTGCTCTTTGCTGCACTCGGTCAAGTTCCGAAATTAAGCTCACTTCATGAGGATCCCTTACACTTGTAGCATACTCAAGAAGGGGCCTCACTGACGTGAAATAACCAAGGTCCTCAATCCTTGAATTACAATTCCCAAGTATTCTTTACATGTATCCTAACTTTTCATTAGCTATTTCGCCAATTTCACGAATATGTTTTTCCCACGACATATCCGCAGTTATCGTTAAACCCAAGTATTTTACCAATTCCATAGGTGTAATGTTGCTTCCCTGTATGAGTTGTCTGGTGAAGTACTTCCAAAAAATTTTCTAAACACATTTATTCAATTTTAATTCTAGCTCCCATATCTCGCATCACTTTTGAATTGCATTTAAGCCGTTAGTTAATGTTAACATTTTTCTAGGAAACTGTGCAAGAAACTACACATTCCTCAAGACACGTGTCAGAGTCATGTAGATAAAGCGCAATACCATTTGGCAGCAAAAAATCTTCGCTGCAGGTGCCACTCATTGAATGGGAGGAACAAGAACGCCAACATGGGCAATGATAAACAAAATCCAAGATTGACATCACAACTGGAAGTTAAAGGAATGCTATCGGTCGTCCTCCAACTACCGGCCGATTCCAA